>NC_140628.1:20290645-21748145 GCF_057382275.1 Copadichromis virginalis | reverse complement strand
CTTTAAGAGTCTAAGACCTTGGCATCATGAGTACTTTAGAAAATGAAGCAAAAACAATATGCACACAAGATTTCAACAATTTGAAAACTGATTGTATTACATTCTGCAAGATCCTTGATTTTTTTTTTCATCTATACCTTATTTATAAAGGGTATCAAAGTTCAATGTAATACAGGACGGAAAGCAAACAATGAATGAGTTTGGTAACAGCCCGGTTTAGCAAGAGGCAGAGTGAAAGCTGAGTTAAATGAGAAGTGAAACAATGTGTTTATTCACAGGAATAGGGAGGAAAGTTTGATGTGTAGGGGGTCGGTTAGTTAGTAGCTAGTGGAAGGTTCAGTTTAGATTCAGGCATCTGTACTCGCAGATATGATATCTGTAAAACATGCACATAGAGGGAAATGCAAATTCCATAAATTCAAACCACAATAACATGCAGTATTTTGGCTCATATTCTGTGTTTCTTTTATTTCTTTTACTGAGAGATAGTTTTTTTTTCTTCAGGCTTATCTCTGGGTCAATGCACAAGACTCTGAGTTGTTCATTAGCCAGAGGAATGACTGAAATGGACTATATGACACACACATCCATCCATCCATTCGTTTTCTCTTCCTCCATTCCTTTCATAGAAGCTCCACTATTGGAAAATGCTAAAGTGTATTTTCATCTTACGGCCGAGGTTTACTACAGCAGGCAACCACAGACATGTTACATAAAAACAGAAGGAAGAAAAAAAGGGGGGAAAAATGCACAGAAGACGATCTTGGTCCCTTTTTTACTCAAACACATCTACCCCTGACACCAGCTTTGGCAAGGTCACTGTCTCGAAAAGCAGCAACAACCCCTGTGCAATTTATCTAGCCTTGCAGACAAGTAGAGCCACCAGATGTAACAAAGGGGGGGGAAACAGCAGAGATAGAAACAGAAGCAGAAAAAGAAAGAAGGAGAATGAGGGGGAGGAGAAGGAGAAATGCAAAGCAAAACGACAGGATGTGGAAGGAGGCGAGGGAGCGAGAGGAGAGACAAAAGAAGATTAGGAATTGGGAAGAAGGAGGAATAATAGGGAATGAGAAGGAGACAGAGAACGCTGCTTCTCCTGACCCACATTGAGCAGCGCCTGCAGCATCAGAGCGCCATTGCCCCCGCCTCGCTGAGAGATCCCCCATCGGCGACGCAGCCGCCGCTATAGTCTGAGAGACACTGTGCGGCATCGCTCGGCGGCAACAACCCCACCTCAGCAACACCGTGTCAACACCGTAATGACATCACATCTGAAGCACAAGGACCTCCTATCATCACAGCAGCACTGGAAGACAAAGCCAGCACGCTTTGATTCTCAAACGCCACAAAAACGCAGCATCAGTGTCAACAGACTAAAACAGGAAGCTGTCTCTCCTTTCCTGGACACAGTACTCGCTATACACAGTTACACATACACACACGCGCATACGGCTCAGCAGCCAAAACCTCTCTAGATTTTCCACCATCAGCCTATTATTAGAACACTGACACCAACAAACATAAGGCCTACGCGATACTATGGAGAACAAAGGCGAGCTTTCAAGATGTGAGTGTCACACCGAGCCACACAGCACGGGATCCCCGAGTCAGTCTCCCGGACCGGGACGGACACCTTTAAGACATGCATGGAGGGATGACAACAGAGGGAGAGAGAGAGGGTGGACAGAACTGTCTCTGTTCCACTCATCACACTGATGCTTTTCAGCTCAGACTGAGTGATGGAGCCACCCTTTCCCTTTTTTTCATACTCCCACACACACTCACAAAAAGCTACATAAACCACAGAAATAGGTTTGTGCAGCGGTGTGTGTCCGGATGAGGTGATTTCATTCAGCCTCTTCTGTGTGCTGTCTCCAGGTGAGAGGCCCCCCCGAGCAGACTTACATCTCCTCTCTTATGCAGCAGTTGCCAGCTCTTCCAGTCCCCCCGCCTCTTAACTTCCTCCGCCAGAGCTCCGAGTCTTCTCCTAGACCTACTATTTACTCCTTGCATTGATCACAGCTTCATAGCAGCAGCATTACTCTGGAGTCAGATTATGCAGAGAGGCACTGACATTATTTGATGACAATATCTTTTAGATCTAGGCAAATATTTACACAGAAAGCTAGTGCAATGACCCCGGGGTGATGAACCTGTTGTCAAGACTATACATCATGGCTCACCTGCTAGAGCAGACACAGACAGTTAGTGAATACCCTGCACAGCAAATGGCTATATATAGAAAACAAAAACATCATTATCAATCTGAGCTCTGGCATGAAACAGAAAGGGGAGGTATTGTGGAAGACAATGTGTGCCTCGGTTTTATGATTTGCTGCACGCAAATAGGACCTCACTTCACCTACTGCTGCTTCAAGCACAGGGGAAAAAAATCAATACAGCGTACTGCTTTTTCTAATATTCAAAAGAGCCATTTTACTGTCCGCTTCTCTGTACAACAGTGCCGCCTGTGCCTTTAAGAGGCGGACTTAACTGTGTGGCAGACTAAAGCAGACAGTAAGAACAGGCACTGGGGTTCAGGCTGTTTGTCTTCACAATGACTCCAGAGTTCTGCATCACGGCTTGACACACAGCAGACGGTTCATGCATACATGCGTCCCCTTCTCAGCGAGAACCCCTGCAAACGAGCGTGGTCACTGCTGTTCAGTCCCAGCGGCTGGTTGTGACTGTGGTCAGATCAGTGGGACTGATGCTGTGGCTGTAGCTGTAGCCTCTGGGGGGCTTAAGGATGACAGTGAGAGCGCATGAGTGTAGTAGCAGGGCAGAAAATACTACTATGCCACAAATCAAGAAGAAAAGAGAGACCCCCCCTCCTCCTCCCTCCTCCTCCTCTCCTCTGTTTAAAGTACTAAGAATAGCTCACCAGTCTCACCACAGCCACTGCTTGCAGAGCATGTCCGAGGATTCTTCCTGCCTGTCAGCGCGTGTGCGTCTGTGTTAGAGACGTGTTTCCTAGTAGGACTCCTCTTCCCGTTTCTCTCCTTTGTGCTGCTCTCCTCTCCTGGAGCCTGTGCTGTAAAGCTGCTCCTGTTCTGCCTCCTTCTCGTTCCCCCTCTCTCTCTGTCTCTGCCTCTGAATTCCGGTTTTTGGAGGGTATGCTGCCCCTGCAACGAGCTGACGGTAAAGGAAGTTCCCCACTTCTAGAGCTCACACCAAGACCTACGTGCAAGGCTGCTCTAACGTGTGTTATGCAAGGCCACCAGACCGCCAGCTCCCTCTCTGCTTGGTTGCTTCTCTCTCTCTCTCGCTTTCTCTCTCTCTCACTCAGTGTGTGTTTCTGCCTCTCTCCCTCTCCCTCTCCCTCCCTCCTCTTTCTTTCTCTCGCAGTACTCCACTGACACAGCTCCTCCCCCAGCCAGCCTCATCAGCCGCATCAGGTATTCATTCAAAAAAAACACACTCTACTTGGCTCAGCGCCCAGACTACGCTCACACAGAGAGAGAGCGAGAGCAGGGAGGGGGAGGGCGCAACAGACGGAGGGCGAGGGAGGGAGAGCTGGAGATTCAGAAAGGGTTTGCACAGGCAGATACTGCATGGATGAGAACAACCGTGGGATATTAATGTTGCAAACATACATGCAGACACACACAAGCCAGGGGAGGATTGTGGTGCTCAGTACACTAAAGCTTTGTTAATGCTCCGCCTTGCACTTTTTCATTTTCATATGCATTTTTCCTCTTGTAGAGCCAAATCTCCTAATCTGCCCTATGAGCTGGTCTACAGTTTACTTTCTCAGCCTTTATTCAGCTGCAAAATGGCTCAGAGTACACCCACCATAGGTCTCCCCAGGACTCCCCAAAGATATTTCCCTTGGTGCAGGCAGGGAGGGCCAGTTGGCACCGGGGCCCTCCTCAAGGCTTCCTGCATATCCTGTGCAGTTCACAACAGAAAGACAAGGAGGCACTCAGCACCAGACCAGCCAGCTTCCTGGGCCTCTGTAGGTGAGGCAAGCAGGGGAGGCTCTTAGAGGATGCTGAATGAGGGGGAAAAAACAGGCTATAGAATACAGCAAATCATTTCTACTGCATCAATAAGCCCAGTATTACACAGGCAAAATCACAAATATATATATATTATGTTATAGTTAGGGCTGGATCAGGTGACCCTGAATTCTTCCTTACTTAGCCTGCAATAGGCCTTGGCCTGCAAGGGCTTCCTATGATACACTGAGTGTCTCTTCTTCACTCACGTTTTTTCGCACATTGTGTTTTTACACACCACTCTTTCATCATTAGTTATTACTCATCTCTGGCTCTCTTCCACAGTGTATCTTCTCTCCTCTCTTCTTCCCCTTATACAGATAAGATAAGATAAGATAAGATAAGATAAGATAAGATAGAACTTTATTAATCCCTCGGGTGGGTTCCTCTGGGAAATTCGTTTTCCAAAAGCACAGCACCGACAGAAGTTACAGTTACAGAATATTATATATACACACACACACACACACACACACACACACACACACACACACACACACACACACACACACACACACACACACACACACACACACACACACACACACATATAAATACAGAGACAAATATAAATAAAATATACGAAGGGAATTGCACATTTCAAGTATTGAGTCTATTGCACTGTTGACTATTTACAAAAAGTATTGCACAAGGTATTGTACAGTGAGGTGCAGAGGCACTACAGCTTTGTTGTTTCCCCCTCCTTTGTCCTCCTGTTTCCCCTCCCTCTCCCCTCCAGAGAGGAGTTAAACAGTTTGATGGCGTGTGGGACAAAGGAGTTTTTAAGTCTGTTAGTTCTTGTCTTGGGGAGAAGCAACCTGTCACTGAACAGACTCTTCTGGTTGTTAATGGCCGTGTGCAGAGGATGCCCAGCATTGTTCATAATGTCCAGCAGTTTTTTTAGTGTCCTTTTCTCTGCCACTGTCACCAGAGTGTCCAGCTTCATGCCGACCACAGAGCTAGCCTTCCTGATCAGTTTCTCCAGCCTGCATGAGTCCTTCTTATATAGAACTTATACAGAACCAATGGTGGCAGATGGCTGCCCCTCTCTGAGCCCAATTCTGCTGGAGGTTTCTTCCTGTTAAAAGGGAGTTTTTTCTTCCCACTGTCACCAAGTGCTTCCTCATAGGGCGTCACTTGATTGTAGGTCAGGAGTTCAAATCCTAACCAGGGCTTGTGGCATCTGGCAAGGCCCCCCAAGTCTACCTCGGTACAATCAAGAAGAATATGACTGAACACAGCTGCACGTGTTAAGGAACCAGGACATTCTGATGAGAAGTGAGCTAGTGGAACAAGAAGGCATCACAACCGATGAGAATAGGGAACTGTTGGAATGCTACTGCAAATGTAATCCCAGTGTTACAGATATTTGCAATCCCAGTGTTGCAGGAAAAGGATGTGGGACCTATGAATATATATATGTATAAAGTTGTAATTTTTGTGTTGCATGGGTGAAACCATAAATGCATACTTTTCCATGTAGACATTAAACCCTAATATATTGCCAGAAGCTTCAGCGAGCTGGAAGACAGAGATACAAATGACCACAGGCATGCAGAAGCACATGCCAAATGTACAAACTGAAGCTGTGTTTTTCCAGCTGTTGAACCTGAGAGAAAAAGAAAATAAACTTGCAGTGTGTCTTTCTTGCCAAAGGGGTACAGCCTCATCTTCCTACAATGACTGATATTACTACCAAGACGCTGCCAAGCCAATGTAAACCTCAGGACCAACACTATCCCCACAGAAAGGGAACCGAAACCGCTGTGAAACAAGCATCAACAACAAACAGAGGTTTGCACTGCCATAAAATGGCTCACTGTAAACTGAAGGTCAGAATTAATGTCAGACAAGTGATCTGACACGCTGCCTTCCGAGAATTCACAAATCCAGCTTAAGTTGCATGGGGTGAAATAAATGTGCAGTGTATAGAGGAGATCACATCAAGCGTGAAGTCGCATAAAGACAGAGCTTTCAAATGTGTCTGGCTGTTTGTATCTCGATCAAAGGCTTCCTTGCATTAGTATGTCGGGAAAGCTTTCACCACAGATCAGAATATTGAGTCCCTGTTGACATCTTCACAGACACTGAATAATATCGGATGCTGATTATTGTGGTCCAACCCGATATGTTTGTTTTGCTAGCCTAGCTGCACAGTCTAAGCAACATTTCTCAGTATGGTGCACACATAATGAGAGTGAGTGCATGAAACCAAATGTTTACACTGTAGTAGTGCAGTAGCGACAGTACTAGTCCTGGAGTACTTGCACTAGTAATAGATAGTGATTTTAGCAGCAGCATATCATCGTTCTAACAAAATAAACAACGTACCCTTTCATTTGTAAACACACACATGTTCCTATACACTGAGTCTACGCTCTCTCCTACTCACGCACTCAGTAGTTTTCAGCGAGGGAAAAAAAACCGTGAAAACTCAAGTGGGTTCCACTTGCTGTGGGCAATAACGCTGTATGACCTTCACTCCAAAGCCAAACATGTCCAAGTACCAATTTAAGTTCTGGGGCAACTCTTTCAAGGTTGAGCTTTAAATGTAAAGAGATGCATCATATTAGGCCTACCTTGAACCTGGTGGGTGTCGAAGAAACAATTATCCAAGCATCATTACCCGCATTCTGTCCTGCATCCACACCACTTACCGGGCATAAGTGAGCATCCACTACTGCGGAAGGCATGTCCAGACATGCAAAAGCGCTTCTACTACACACAACTAAGGGGAAGCCTGCACGATGCAAATGGTCACATGATTTGGGAAACGAAATGTATTTTTGTTTGTTTGTTTGTTTGTTTGTTTGTTTGTTTGTTTGTTTGTTTGTTTGTTTGTTTGTTTTTCCATAGTGAGTTGTTTTTGTAGCCATTAGGTCATTTATCGTTTCTCAAAATGTTCCCCAGAACATCTGTCCAAAGCAGGTATAGGTGTTCCACACAATAAGTCACACTCAGATAAACCAGAGAGCTAAAACAGCACTGACATAATGCAATAAATATTTAGCCAAAAATCCCCCATCAAAAAATTATGAATTATGAAATTATACAGTTTTATTTATATAGCGTCGACTTACAACATCATCTTGCTTTATACAGCAAGGTAAAAGACACATAAAAAATGTTAGAGGGAAAATAATCATAAAATCCCCTATGAGCAAGCACTTAGTGATCGTGGGAAGGGAAAACTCCCTTTTGACAGGAAGTATAACCTCTGGTAGAGCCAGCATCGGGGGGAAGGCAGCTAGACATCTGCCGGGACCGGTTAGGGAGAAAAAAAGGACGGCTTGGTGAAACGGGGACAGAACACAAACATGAGAGAGAAGACAAAACTTTATAGCAAGCAGTAGTAAATTATGTGGGTGGTGAAAAGAGGGGGTGGAGAAGAAAGGGTCAGTGCATCATGGAAAGTCCCCAGCAGTCTGAGCTGATTGCAGCATAACTAAACTACAGTTCGGGGTCATGACATCCAGTCCTGACTCATCAAAAAGCAAAGTTTTAAACCTAATCTTACAAATAGAGATGTTGTCTGTCTCCCCAGTGTAAACTGGGAGCTGGTTGCACAGAAAAGGTGCATGAAAGCTGAAAGATCTGCCCCCCATTCTACTTTCAGAAACTCGAGAAACCACAGTTAAGTCAGCAGTGTGAGAGTGAAGTGCTTTATTGGGATTCAATGCTATTTATGTGAGAAGAAAGATTTTAAATTCAAGTAGTCATTTTTTAAAGGGTGCAAATAAAGAGAAGCCAATATGGGAGAAATATGATCTGTCTTTGTAGCCCCGGTCAGTACTCTCACTGCAACATTTTTTTACCATCTGCAGGCTTTTTTTCAGGGAACTTTTAGAAAAACATTATAGAAAGAATGTATAATAGGCCAGCCTAGAAGAAACAAATATATGAATCAGCTGTCTGAAAAAGTAGTCTTATCAAAAACGCCACCTGTACAGGGGAACAGAGTGGGGTGGAAAGTGTCACATTAATAATAAGATGAAGTAGCATGCAAAATTAAATAAAAATACAATACTTCTGAATGGTAATTGGGTTACTTTCTTTTCAGCACTCGTTAGACACTCTATGCTTGTAATAAACCCCCTATTACTGTGTTATAAGGAGGTTTGCAAAAAAACCAATATTTTGTTTTACCTATATGTTCTATGCCAGCCTTTTATAATTTTTTTGTCAGCATTTTAAGGCTTCATTAGTTTTACATGAAAATGTTGGCTTTAAACATGCACATGTCCCCATGCAGGTTTAATTACAATACAGCTGTTGTGTTCCCAGTGACCTTGAACAGATTCCTTGGTGGACTGATGGACAGGAAATAACAATCAAATTTGATAACTGATTAATATTTTCAAGCAAAACAATTGAAAACTATACAACAACTAAACTAAACATCCCAACTCCTCTAATTTCAGGATTTACCATGTTGGTATTACCTTATATTGTTGGAGATATATTAGTAACATGAATTAAATAAACTATTAATAATACAAACCTGATTTATTCACCCGTGGACCTTCTTATCTTTTAGAGGATTGTAGGGGAGCTAAAGTCAGCAACAGATACAAGGTGTATAATGCCAGGAACACCCTGGGGAGATTACCGGTCACTCAAAGGGCTACTGATGTATTATTCTTAACATTATCTTTACTAAGATGGGGAAAATGCAGTTAAAACCCAGACTTTTTATTTCATTTTAAGGCTCCTTCACAACATCTAAACAATAGATAAGTTCCTAGCCCCCAATGACTAGTTCCACTTCACTGCTACACCCTTGTGAAAAATAACAAGCAAGCTTTAAGAAATATTTTAAAAAGCACCTGTTGGAGCAAAGTTCTCTGTGAGAGAGCAGCCACAGGGAATGCATAAGTAATGACGAGAATGGAAAGTGGAGTGTGGGTGGTGGGATTAGGAGGGCAGTTGGTATCAGAGCAGGAGGTAAATAACCCTGGCTCAGTCCTGTCTGAGAGCAGACCTGTCTCTGCTGTGGCGCGCTCCAGTTTGGAAGGACAACATGCATACTCCACTCTATGTGGGGAGAATGTGAAAGCGCTTGCTGCCATGGCAACAAGGCAGCTCCACAGTCTCCAGTCCCCATTAAGAAAGATGGGTGGCAACGTGGCTGTAGCTCAGTGGTGGTGTAGCATGACATGCTGAAAGAGCCTATTGAAAGCCAGTGAATTTAGCAGTTAATGAAAAGAGCAAAAAGGGACAGCAGGTCCACGAGGCAGGCGATACCGACCCGTCCTCTTGTTTTGGGTCCTGCGTGCTCTCGTGAGAGGTGTGCGAATATTAAATCGACTCAGTTTTCACTGTTTTGAACGGGGGATATTGTACACTTTGGGCTTCTGTGAGAGATTATCACAGGAGTGGAGGTTTAATTACAATAGAGCAATTGTTGTGCTCACAGTGACCTTGAACAGAGTCCTTGGGTATCTAAAGATGAAAGGAATGACGTGTAAGCGAGAGGATGAAGCACTGAAATGTTTCAAAAAAAAATGTTACCCTGGGTCTTTGTAAAAAAAATTAATAAATAAGCACATTTAAAAAAAATAAGCTGTTGAAAAAACTTTTCATAGTGTCAAGGTCAGCTGTAGATTTTAGGAAATGTTTTGTTGATTCAGGGTCTGAAGGTTTTCCCTACAAAACACAAGAGCTAAAAAATGATTCATAGTTTAAGCAGCTGATGCTTGATGTGGAGGTGTAGACAACCTTTTAATCAACCTGTTACATCAGAAAGATCAGAAAGATTAGCATTAACATTTTCAACAGACATCAAACAAATGCATTCTATCAAAATGGGTTTATTTTTGCCATCGTTATATACGACAGATTCCCATGGCGACAAAACATCACTCTAAAAGGCATTCCTCTCAGTCAGATGGTGGTGGTTTTACTGCAGGACACAATTAAACTGAGTTCTTTAACTCTGTTTCATGTAGATACTGTGCATGTGGTGGGAGCCAAATTCAGCAGAACAAAACAGATTTCATCCTGAGTCCAAGTGCCAAGACTCTTTTCATTCAGCTGAAAATAGCAAGCCACTGCTTACGCACATCTCCAGAACATAGTTTAGGCAACTAAAGGATTGGGTGGGAGTGATTTGTGGAGGAGGAATACAGCCACTGCAGGAGCTCAGTGGGGTTCGAACCAAATGAATCAGAAAGACACCAAATTGTGAATAAATAAATAAATAAGCACACTGTGGAGCCAGGAAGTAAAGTTAATGTTGGCCTTTTAATCACAGTTTCTAAAGACATTCGCAAGTGTTTTGCTGGGTGGTTTGTGAGCCAAGACAGGAAAGAGTAATGAGTAATAACCTCCCCTAATAACACAGTCTTCTTATATTTATCACTACGACAGAGTCAAAGTTACTACAGAGACATTTCCTCTGTTATGAGCACAACATTTGAATATTCCTGTCAAGAAATCCATCATGGACTGAAGTGACCTCAGTGACCCCAGTGACAGACTGCCAGCTCCTCCCGTCATACTGGACTGTAGGCTCAATACCAAACTCACACAGCAGGGGGCTGTTCATCAGCCTCTGTGACTCTTGAGCTGTAGCTCAGAGCTGGATAGATACTTCAGTATGTTGCCATTTGTCTCTGCCTTATGCTTTAAACTGCCTTATGCCATCCAGCAAATCCCAATATGAGTAAATGTTATAAACACAGGCATATGGAATCAGATTAAAGCAATGTAAAACTCTCAAAATTTACTGTTATTAAATTTATGAAATATTCATGACCCCTTTTGAACTAAAGAGTTGGTTTAATAAACACATTTAGTCAAAAAGCTGCAGATTATGCTCATCTAACTAACTTAAAGCCCAGCTACAGTCATGTGAAAAAGAACGTTTTTGCAGCACTGTGCAGTCGCGTGTACCCCACATGCTTCAGTAGCTTCTAACAGGACCTTCTGCGGGAGTGGGCGTCCCAGCAGTTTCGGTATGACTATCAGTCTCTCACATCATTGCAGAGGAATTTTGGCCCATTTTTCTGTACAGCGTTTCAGTTCATTGAGGTTTGTGGGCATGTTGTTGTTTATTGCTCACCTCTCTTCATGTTCCACTTCAGCATTTCGAGGTCTGGACTTTGACTGGGCGATTGCCTCACCTCGATTCTTTTCTTTTTCAGCTATACTCTCGTAGATTTGCTGCACTTGGGATCACTATCCTTTTGTTGCATGACCCAAATTCTGCCAAGCTTTACTTTAGCTTTAGGACAGACGGCCTCACATTTGATTCTAGAAGAGAGTCCTGTGGTTGCAAAACAAACCCAATTCATTATCCCACCACTACCGTGCTTAAGAGTTAGTATGAGGTGTTCGTGCTGATATGTTGTGCATTATGGCCAAAACATTGTGACATACAAAAATTACTTTTTCACATGACTGTACACGCTCTTCTTTTTATTCTAATTATATTTAGCAACTGTTTTAGCATTTGATCTTAGCCCAGTGAATTGCTGACATGTAACCAAGATACACTCTCTTGAGATAAAGGAAACCGAAGTCACAAGTAAGCCACAAAAAGACAAGCGGCTTTCTAAATGATACCAGCGAGACAGACATATTTTTTTACCCTTCAGCTTCTCACCAAACATGAAGGAGTTTCCATCTGATTTTGCTCTATACCACCATAATCTAAGAAAGAGAGAAAAGGCTGAATTTCTCTGCAGTATCCATGGTTGTCTTGACAACTCAAGCCACTCACTGCCTAGAGCAGAAATCTACTGTATTCAGAAACACAAACCCAGAAACCCGCTGTTATGTCACAGAAAATGGTATGAATGCTGTACTGCTTCATTTCAATGCACACACTCACAGTCTCTCTGTATGCTTTTATATCACTCATCTTGAGTTTGTACGCGCCTCATATTCACATCTATTTTTATAACAGGAAAATGAGCTCCTGCACAGGCAATGTACTATTCTGGAAAATGAGTTCACATCATACGCATTCTTATTCTTCAACTATCCTAGAAAGCCCTTTAATTGTTCATTTATTGGAACTGTAAAAGGAAATAACCTCAAATAGTAAACTGCTGATCAGACTAATCGACTGTATGTAAGCTATTGAGCCAATGCCATTAAAATTCCAATACAAACAAAAATAAATAAATAAAAATATTCAAACCACTCTTCTTTTGACCAAGTGGCCACTGAGTGCAGCGTCACTGTTATTACAGTTGTCTAAAATAACTACAAGAACTGGGTAGAGGTGGCAACTACATGTACTTCAAGGTAAGACATATAATAAAAATAACAGCCTGCTTTGAAAAAGTTTAAAAATTCAATTGTTCAGTCCCCAAACCTCTCTGTAAAAACAGCCCAGGGCAACGACTCGACCGCTAAATTAAATTATCCCAGTCCAATCACAGGTGCCACAAAAAGTGACCTACAGATTGTTTGATGGTTTTAATGTGATTAGGTACGTGTGAAGAAGATTCAGTTCAGTTCAATTCCATTTTATTTATATAGTGCCAAATCACAACAACAGTTGCCTCAAAGCGCTCTAAGGTAAGGTAAAGACCCTACAATGATCTTTACAAAGATGGGCAGACTGTGGTTGTAAAGGGACAGCAACAACACTCAGGTAGGTTGTGGTGTTTAAATAATACTCAGTTGGTACTAAGGGGCCTAAAGTGTGCCAAGAAAACATCCTAATACCACCACCATCAGCCTGACCTGCACACACAAGGCAGGTCATGCTTTCATGATGTTTATGCCAAATTCTGAAACCACCATTCAAATGTCGCAGCAAAATTCTAGTCACATCAGACCAGGCAACACTTCTATTGTCCAATTTTGGTGAGCCTGTATAAAATGTAGCCTCATTATTCCAGTGCTGTTCTTCCGCATACCTTTGTTGTAATGAGTAGTTATTTGAGTTACTATTTTTACCCACTTGCTGTATATTTTCCTCTTTTTCAGTCCACTATCAGTAAACCCTAGAGATGGTTGCGTGGGAAAATCCCAGTAGATCAGCAGTTTCGTAACACCCAGATATAAATGCCTAAATACACTGAGATGCTGCCATGTGATTGGCTAATTAGATATTTGCATTAACGAGCAGTTGAACAAAATAGCCAGTGTGTGCATTTGATTTACCGTTAATTAGCCAAGTAAATCCCACAGAGGTTAGAAAGCTCTTTTTCCAATAACTAATAACTATTTTCCATTATAGCCCATTAAAAACGGACATTTTATATGAAACAACCCTTATTTGTTTCCCCAGAAATCTCTTTTCTTTTTGCCAAAACATAGGGTTAAACATTAAGGTTAGTTCTCTCAGACATTTTTTTCTCCAGTAGTAACATGTAAAGTTTTTAAAAAGCAATAAACTAAATGAGAAACCATTAGATAAGTGCTGATCTGCGCAGCTGAATAAATTCTGTGCATGTAGGTAGCGACATTAGGAGCCAGCAAAAATTTTTATGTGTGTGAATGTGCCCATGAAATATGTGTTGCCTTATGACATCCCTAGCGTTAGAGCAGTCACTTATCTCCCTCCCCAGTCAACAGGTCTCCTCTTCATCAACAGCCCTTTCCACTCAGGCAGAACCCAGCCAGCCTGTAATTACTGATGCCACTTGAGAGGAATACCAACAGGCACAGACACACCAGAGAGGAAAAGCATCAGCAGCGAGCACTATTTCAGCCCACAGCACCTTTTCACGACTTCAAAACACCTGGAGCCTGCTGCTGTTGTCTGTGTGTGAAGAGCAGCAGCACCACCTGCCACTGCGGAGGATCTAATGACCAAATAATGAGTGTAAGGACACAAACTTAGGGAATATTTTAGTCTAGTTGAGCCCAGACTGTTTACTTCATTCCTTCTGGCTTGTACATGGCTGTCTGAGAAATCCGTGAGCCTGTACATGACTTCCTTGTTAAAAGAGCCAGACAGAGTGGCAGGAACTCAGGCTGGACACATCAGGTTGATAACGAATGGCATGTGACAGGTAGGAAGTAGATTTCTGAAGCAGGGCATGACAACATAAATATACTATGAGCGATACATTTTTGCACCCAGCTCACCTCCTCTAACCTCCATTATTTCCTTTCATGTTTTAAAAATTGATATTTAAATTTATTTTTACAAGGCTACATGAGGAATCTCTTCCAGCACTTCCATGCTTAGTGGCACATTTCCATTTATGGAAATGTAGGCGATCATCAGTGGGATTTACATACTAATGCCAGGAGTATTTCTAACTACAAGCGATTGCAAGGTCTTCATTTACTTCGGCAGCTGAGAGGTTTTGTAAAATATTAAGAAGTTAAACACAAAAATTTGCCATTAACTACGGGGATAAATGTCCCCTTGAGCTTTCCTAAAATCTGTCTCTTGCACTCTTTTTTTGGATGCGAGCCAGAAGATGTCAATAATAAAATCAATTACAAAAAACGCTTCAACTCCAAACTGAGCTACACTCACTCATCAGAATATAGCACAGTGATACTCGTGGGCAGTGTCTGCCCACACTTTCTTCACAACAATAAGCTACATTTTTCTATTCCCTATGGCATGATGCATGGCAGCCGCATGTGAGGGGGGGCGGGGAGTCGCTCTGTAATCTGGGAGTACCATCTGTGGCTGTCAGCTGAAACTGCCACTTAGTGGGCCTAACACAATCACCATGTCAACAGTTGCCAACACTTGGCGCTTCCACAGTCCCCTCGGAGCACATGTGACATGCCAGAAAAGTCTAAGCATGGGAGAAACGTCTCAAAAACAAGCTGAGTCAAGCTGCTGTTAGAGTCGGATTGATTCATGTCACGGGCACACAGCGATTGGTTCTCGGCGAGGATGAATGAAAATCACAAAGAGACAAATGTAGGCATGTTACCATGTAGTGATCTCTGTGATTCATCACAAGAGGCAGAAGCCTGATGTCTGCAAGACCAACAGATGTACAACAGGTGGAGCCAAAGTCTTATTAATAAGAAAAATAGGATCAGTAAGCTGCCATTTTTACACAGTGTAATCCTCTCACGACTGAAGTCGGCCCATTTACAGATTGTCATCAAGTTACACAGTAGATTTCATCACAGCACATCTAGCAGGCATTTTTGGTACTTTAGCACACAGAAAAAAATGCTTAACAGTGTCTTTGATCAAGGAAACTGGAGTAGAAAATGTCCATTAATGCATTTTTTTTAGCAGAAATTGTCACAGTACATTTCCTCTATAAGCTCTCATAATTAAATGTGTAAACACTTGATAATGCCATCTGTTATTAAATTAGGCCAATTAGTAGGAATTATCATAAGATCTTAAGTGGTTTTGATTCCACGGCAGCTTCAATCACCTTTGCACAGATCATAGGGCATTTTGCATATTGTGGTATCATCCATCCATCCAGCCATGTGGTGTTTTTCCATTTGTTACTCCTCTGCTTCAATTTCTCCCAAATGTTAGTGCTAATGATAAGACTACAATCAGCTATTACAAAGCAGCAATAATCACACGTTATCATTAATGCATGATTCCCACTGTGAGCAATGATCAAAAATTTTGAGTCTGAGCATACAAGTCTGAGGGTACGTATTTAATACAAAGACATACTTGATGGCGTAATCTAATTAATGCAGGATTAGCAACTTAAACTTGTTGCAGGCAAAATGTTTAAAAAAAAAAAAAAAAAAACACTGCATAATAACTCAAGCAGATGGAAAGGAAACTAGAGTCTTGCACCTTCTCCCAGCTCTGTCTTCAAGTTTTTAAAAAAAATAATAAAATAAAAAATTTGCCCCAGTAGACCTTGGCCAATCACAACGCACATCCCCCAGGAAATGACTAGAAAATAAACGCTTGGAAAAATGACATGAGCACTTGTTAATGCCTGGTTAAGCTGCTGCTGAGACACTGTCAGCACCTTTAGATGGGACAGAAACTTACATATCTATCTCCTAGACTCTGTGCCTCCTTAAAAGGGGAAATGTTCGTGCATTAGAGATTTGTTGCCTCTAATCTTGTTGCCTTTCATACCAGATCATGTGAGCAGTGCAAAATGTTATTATATATTATTATTAATATTATTTTAAATATTTTTTTTTTAAAGTGGGGGTGGTTAAACAGAACAAAAAAAGGTGCAAGAAAAGGGCTCTTTAATCTTCATATTCTGGCTGTTCTTTTAAATAAAATCCTGTCTTCTCTGGTTTCCTTGTCTACTGAAACTTTAAATACTGAGTTAGCCAAGTTAGACAGTCACCCTTAATCTTGAAAGACAATTTTAAAAAGGAAGCAAATCTTCTGTCAATAAAAACTTAGCAGATACCATCATTTTTTCCTTGCACAGGACCTGATTCTGAAAGCAGCATGTAGACATACGTGCAGAAATACAGTGTGTGTGTCAGAAACACAACAAATCCAAATTGAAACAGTTCATATTGGTGTGTCTCAAACTCAATGCAACCATCCCGATTCTCTTGTGCTCTGACAATACCTTGAAAGGGAGGTGTCTGAGTTCAGTCGACGTTATATTTTTAAAAAGAAAACAAATTGTCACTCAGTGCCTGTTCAGAGTTATTGTGGGGCCATTCTTCTGTGCAGCATCATCTGACCCTGGATCGCTTGACAACAATTGTACCAGCAACCATATCATACACAGTCCTGTTGTGCTGGAAGAACAGAAGAGTGATGAAGGCTGGGAAGAAGAAGGCAATGGAAAAGTTCTTATTCAAGGCTCGAACAGTCGATCTGAAGAGGGAGACAGAAACAGTACCGTTATGTGATGTGAGGCTGTTTGCATGCACGCTGTGACTTCTGATGGATAATCTTTAAAAAAATAAATAAATAAATAAATACTCACGCAGAAAGAGAGACATTAGTTGCTGGCACGACAAGAACCCTGTTAGGCTGAACCAGAACTGATGAGTCACATGTCACGACTCTGAGTCCAATGAGAAACTTTCCGGGAGTGGCTCCTCCTGCTCCCCAAATGCATATGATCTAAAAAGAGAAACGTGTATCAGCTACCAAACATAAAATACATTTTCCACAAACAATTTAACAAGTTACGGTCGGTAAAATATCACTGCTAGATGTCAGCAAATTGCAGTCGACTGAGTTCAGTCTTCTTCCTTAAGTGCTTAACTCTAAGTACAGTGGCCACGGTAGAACAAACAACTCTAGCTGCTGTTCATCTGTAGTGAGTGGAAGCTTTCAGTCTGCTACCTAAGCTGTTGATATGCTGGTGTTGTAGTCCATTTATGTTGGAGGAGGCTGTAAAACTTTGTGAAAGGACTCCGATAAGAGTCAATGAGTCAGTGAAGCTCACTTTTGACTGACGACAGCGACACTGAGGTGAGTTGATATCTCAGACTTTTTCTTGCTGGTTTTGCCACTGCTAGCTGCTGTTAGCCTCCATTAGCTGCTGTTAGTCAGAGTTAGTGAAACTTTCTTTGAAGTAAATGTAACACTGTTGGACTCGGACACTTACCAACCAGACCCTCATATGACGTGAGATGTGTAATCAAACTGTTTATCAGAGCGAAAGTGTGACTTTTAGGAAAATTGAGCCTAACATTAGCTGGCATAATGTTAGCTTATAACCCGCTGTTGCTGTTGTGTAGCCGGCTTAGTGGCAGCTGTCCAAAGACAAGAGGGTCGCATGTCAAATCAGCTGACAGTAAGGGACTGTGACAAAATCAGGAATGAATAAACAAGTTTATGTAGGTTTTTGTATGTTATTGCACTGACAAACTGGCACCTGCCCATTTTAATGGAGACGCTCTAAGGTTATGAGAACACAGTTTGTTGGAAGACGGAATTACACACAGAGCAAAATACTTAGGAGTACGACAGCCCCTGGTTCCCCTAGCAGCTGTACCCTTAAGACCAACATCCTAGTCAAGACTCCAGATAACAGCATAAAACTTCTCCGTGTCCACTCACCTCATAAAAACAAACTAATATCCGATACACAAGAGCAACAAGCATCATTTTCTGCAGCTCCTCCATCGAGGTGTCTTCATCGATTTCCTCCACTATAAAATGCATGGCGAACTTGGAAACATCTCTGAAAAGTGAATGAAACGATACAGGTTTAAAGAATGTCTTAGTCTGATTACGAGTCTCCTTCTTGAAGGGATAAAAATTAAAAAATTTAGAAAAACATAAATACACAAGGGGCGATCGTGGCTCAAGAGTTGGGCGTTCGCCTTGTAATCGGAAGGTTGCTGGTTCGAGCCCGGCTTGGACAGTCTCGGTCGTTGTGTCCTTGGGCAAGACACTTCACCCGTTGCCTACTGGTGGTGGTCAGAGGGCCCGGTGGCGCCAGTGTCTGGCAGCCTCGCCTCTGTCAGTGCGCCCCAGGGTGGCTGTGGCTACAATGTAGCTTGCCATCACCAGTGTGTGAATGTGTGTGTGAATGGGTGGATGACTGGATATGTAAAGCGCTTTGGGGTCCTTAGGGACTAGTAAAGCGCTATATAAATACAGGCCATTTACCATTAAAGTCCAAAGACATGCAGCTTGTGGGGATAGGTTAATTGGATAATCCAAATTGCCACTAGGTGTGAATGTGCAAGTGAGTGTGAATGGTTGTCTGTCCCTATGTGTTAGCCCTGCGACAGACTGGCGACCTGTCCAGGGTGTACCCCGCCTTTCACCCTATGACAGCTGGGATAGGCTCCCGCGACCCTGAAAAGGATAAGCGGAAGCGAATGGATGGATGGATGGCATAAATACACAAACTCACTTGATTCCACTAAGGTGCATAATACTGATGATTATAGTTGCTTTGATGAAAAACAATATGAAGAAATCCACCATCTCAGCCATTAGTCTTTGGAGAGGAGAAGGAATACTGTACTCTCGGCCTGGAGAAAAGAAGCAAAGAAGTTTGTTTTATTAAGGGATGCCGGACTGCCTTTCAATTGTTTTTAAAGGCGCTCAGTCCCAGAGGGTCATCATAACCCTCAAATGTAGTGACCCTTGGAGTTAGGAAAAATCGGATATGGTTATACTGTCTGTAGCAGCTTTTACCTGGTCTCGGTGCATTTCCATTCTCCCTCGCCTGCTGCTGCTGCTGCGGCTGAGCAGGCACTGCTGCCCCGACGATGGTTTCACCTGCACGGCCGCTCGAGGAGCCGGCCGCGGGTGGGTAAGGAGGCAACGGAAGACCAAACGGATTATTATGCCAGTGCTGGGAGTTGATATCAAGAACGGTCGAAGTCCCGTTAGGTGGCTGTAAACAGTAAGGGTAGGACATGGCTGACGCTGCTAGCCAGCTTTGCCAGTTCACATATCCACTGTAGTACTGCCACATCCATGCCTGTAGTTTCTCGCAGTATCGTGTCGTGGCACGGCTTTCTTCGGCGTCCTTCTTGCCATCAGTGCTGCCCCGGTTGTCTTTTCTTTGGGTAACTTCGTCAGATAATGGCTTAACTTGACTACCACAAGGTTTATTCTTTCTCTTATCGACATCCATACTTCTGTTTTCTTTGTCGGCCATGTTTGATCGCGTTGCGTCACGTAACGTCATCTGGACGAAGAAAATAAATACGTGTCAAGATAGAGATATTGTAAAGATATGCGATGTTATGGATTCAAATAAATTGAATAATATTTTTCAATTTAAAAAAATAAAAAAAATCTCTATTTATAATTCACGTTAAACTGTTACCCCTCCTCCCCTCTCCACCTAGCAGGATGTAGTGGTGCCGCCCGATAGTTGCCTGCTATTACGGGAATCAACCACAAGGGTGCAGCATATCTGCGAGGTAGAAGTTGCAGTGATAGTGAGACATTTGGGGTCTTCGAGTTCACACAATTTAATATTCAAATGAGAAAGTACGGCAGCAAAAGATTTTCAGGACTTACTTCTGGATTTTCTCGGATAACTGCATCTGTAATTATCACATTGTTATAGAACTTATGAGATTAACTACATGAATACATGAGACTACATAAGATGACTGCAAATACAAGCCTAGTTCCAAAAAAGTTGTGTGTGTAAAATAAAAGCAGAATGCATTGATTTGCAAAATCATAAACATATATTTTATTCAAAATGAAAGTGTGGACAAAGTTCACCCTGCCATCCACAAATGGTGGTTACAAATGTATGATGCAATAAAGAAGCCATCTAGAAATCTGGATCTTCTCTAGAAAGAGCTAATTTAAAATGAACTGAGGGCAGGTAGAAAACGTGTCTGTGGTCAGACCCATCAAAATTTAAAACTTTTTTGGAAAGCATGCACACCATGTCCTCTGGACTAAAGAGGAGTGAGTGCTTGTCATCAGGACTGATTTTAAAACCCTGCTGTGCAGGAATTGGGTGCATCAATGCCTATGGAAAGGCACTTGCAGGTTTTAGATCAACATATGCTCCCATCAAGGTGACATGTTTTCCAGCAAGACAATGCCAAACCACATACTGCATCTATCACAACAGCATGGCTTCACAGTAAAAGAGTCCCACTGATGAACTGATTCAGATGTTATTTTAATTGAAAACATTTTGCAGCCTCATCATCATGAAACAAATAGTAAAATGAGTCAGCTGATACATACGATATGTGTTCTGTGTGCAAGATTTGCAAATCATTGCATTCTGTTTTTATTCCCATTTTACAGAATGTCCCAAATTTTGGAATCACGATTTATTGTGTAACAGTAAATAATGTCATTTCTTACAGCTTCATGCTGATGAATGAGATCCTTGTAGGACCTGAAACCACCTTTCGCTATTGAGATTATTCCATCACAATCAACAGGCTGCTTTTCTTAAATAAAAGAGAAATGGAATAATTGTTACAGTATTGGTGTGCACACAGCTACCACATCCTTTCTTAATGAACAAAAGAACAAAAGAATTTAGCAGCTGATCATGTCATTGTGTTTAAGGGAGCTAAGCAATTTCAAAGGAAGTATGCTTCTTAAAGCTGGCACCCACACAACACCATAAGCATGCTTAATCTGTAGGGTTTTGTTTTGTTTTTTTGAGCTGGTAGGACCTCAGGTTTCACCGCATACCTTATATTTATATCTGAGCATGTATTTTAAAAATATAAGTAAATGCTCCACAACACATTCTTTGTGCAGGCAAAGCACCAAAAACATTTGTGTGCATATGGCACCATCTTACATAACATGGCACTTGACAAAACAAAGCAGCTTGTCATTAGTCAATACTCATTGTTGCTTGACCACCACCTGGGGCCACAACCATTCACTACAGCCTGGAAATCTTTGAGGATTTATACCTCAGTGTAGTGCTCTAAAGGACCCTAATTAAAACTAATTATGTGCACTCACTTGAATTTTGCATCCATGCAACCAAGACTAGGTCACTGCTCCAACTGCAAGCAGGGATTTGGCCTTCTCACCTCCTTGTCATATGAGGGCTACTCTGATTTTAGGAGCTTTCCTTCCCTTTGTTTAAACAAAAGGCTTTTGTAACCCCCTTCCCCTCTAGCTTCAAGATCAGGTGTGTGTTTAAGCCAATCAGGTTTCTTGCTTTAAAAGGTTTCACATCTAAACAGTTTGCAAGAAGGTAACTGCAGGTCATGCCAGCTACGAACATTAAACTAGTGCAGCTATACAGGGAGGTATTTCCTTAATTTTGCACCCTTAACTTTGACCTGATGTGCAGCTGGCACAGCATTTTTAGTAGAGGATGCACGTTTGCATAGTGATAGGCATCTGGATGCAGGACATGCTGTATTGATACAGTCTATAATGTAATTCTTGGAATTGAACCAGCCATATTGAAAATGCCTTTTAAAGTGCAATCTGTTAAACTGAAGGGAATTAGTCTGGCTTTGAAAGTAGTGTTAGAAATGGAGACAAACTGGCTCCACTGTAAATTTTTAGTAGGACATGAGCTGCACACATTGTCAATCATTTAAACCCCCATAGGTAAAGGATGTTGAATTGCATGGGTGAGTAGCATGTGACATTTGAGTTTATGCACCAGAGTCACATTCGAGTCAGTAAATGTGCACCTGATGCTTCACAAGTACAAGACTTTGTAGTAAGAGTCAGACAGAGTGAAGTGTCACAGTTTAAACTTTATTGGCATGTTTGGCAGTAGCGCACAGTCTTGAAGGAACAGAGGAACAGGAACTCTTCACAAAGAGTGCATTAAGCTACTTTCTTATAGGTCCTCACTGCAACAACATCATCCATGTAACATTTCTGTTGAGACAGGGTTCAAAGGTCAGACATTCATTCACTTAAAGCTGTAGAGCAGCAAAAGCGCCATGTTAGGCATGCAGACTGCATATAAAGAGCAAACAGCTTTAATGGCACAGATAAACCATCAGTTACTTACAGCTATTAGTTTTCCATCTTCAATTGCTCGCTCAATTCTTGTCGTCTTTCCATCCCAAGCCTGTTTCTGCACGAGTTTGCCATCCTCAATTGTCATGGTGGTCTGAAATTAGGAAAGTTTATAGAGAGGGCTTTAGTAAGACCTTAAAATGTGTGTAAAATAAAGTCTGGCTGGACCTGGGATGACCCACCTTGGTGGCTCTGCCGTCAGCAGTGTCCTCGTCGCATTCCTCATTCAGCTTGAACTTGAACTCCGTGGTCTTGAATGTAGTCACAGACTTTAGTGTGATAAACCCATCATCACCCATGCTGATCACCACGTTAGGCTTTGCAAGGATTCCCATTTGCCGAGTGGTGTAATTTACGCCTACAACACAGGAAGGATCCAATTAGTAAACTGTTAAAATACAACAGATAACAGCGTGCATCGTTTTAATCAAAAAAAAAAAAAAAAAAAAACCACAAAATGAACAAGCTTACCGACTGCTTTCATGTAGTCATCAAACTTGTCGCTGTTAACAAGAGTCCAGTTTCCAACAAACTGCTCAACCATGATGGTGAAGGTGACGTTTGGGCTGCAGACAAAGAATACTTGAATCCTCTGCTGATGAAAGGCGAAGGGACCGAGAAGTTGTGAAAATTGCCTATTTGTAGCTTGATTGAGCACGCGTTTGATTCGGGCCCACCAATCAAGAGCAGGTGCCGTGGTTGCCTTGGAAATCAGCAGATTAGGGGCGTGGCTTTAAATCAGATTTCATCTGATTTTGATTAAGTGTTTGATAGAAGTGAAATGTGTAGCTTATCCTGGGTTTACTGACTTCAGCAATAAAACGGAAGTAAAAGGGGGTTAAAAAGCGTTAACTTAGACACCTAAATACTCCTGAATAAATACTAAAAAATAAATATCATTTAAATGTTTAAAAGTATTATTTATATGTAGAAAAGAAGATGTTTTGCTTTTTTTACATTAAACTTATCCTATTAGAGATTTATTGTGAAACTGCTAATATAACGTGTTATATTTCAGTGAATTTTCCCACAACTGCAACAGAATGGTAAATTGGAAAATAGATTCCGACACAATTCTTTACTTTGTAGTTGTATAGTTATGTTGACTTTAAGCAGTAGGTGGCGCCATGTGAACAGCAGTTAATACTTTAAAAGGGCTAATTCTGTGTTAGAGGTGCAGACAGAACAATTTGTGTGAAAGTGCATTATCAGGCAAATTTATAAGGTCGGGGGGGGTCAACATTTATTTGCTCATATATCTTTTCGACATACAATAGTACTTCATAATTTGCTTCCAAGGAGCCAGACCTATCATTTCTAAGTAGTCTTTCTAAAAAAAGAGCATAACATACAATCTTTACACCAGGAAGGTGTTTGGCACAAAAACTTGGTACATCCGGGTATGCTGTACGACAAGCAGACAGGCCTGAAATACTTTCTACAGCAGATGAACAGTGTCTGAAAGTCAGTAAGAAACAGGAAAAAAATCCTGCAAAGACCTGACACATGACCTAAGAGATGCATATGGTCCTTCAGCTGATCTGTCTGCTGTTCACTGAAGTCTCATCAGAAATGTTCTCAATGGATCTGATTGACTACAGCTTCATTTTTCTTCAGCTTCAAGAGATGGTACTGTAATGTACTGCCCCCTAGTGGTTTCAGCAGCAGACTACAGTACGCTTTATATCTGAGCAAAGGCAACTCAAAATACCACACATGTCAAAGTGAAGTATGACAATGCAAAAGAGAGAAGCAAACTAATCCCAGTTCAACCAGTATAGTATAGTACAGGTTCTATGTTTCATTCTTAGTAGACAAGGATTTATTCACCCAGCATATGTATTTACTTATCTTTTTTTTAAAACCCCTCTGTGGAGGCCAGTATTTTGCACAAAAGTACAGAGTGATTAAAATAAAGTATTTTTTTCATCAAAGAGCAAAAGAAAGCTAAGTTTTTACATTTTCACTAAATATTTTGGGCTAATATTAGTGCCGCTGACAAATGTCTGAAGATGATCAAACGGCGGTGGGAACGGCTAAGATACAGACTGGAGCTGCTCAAAGCCAAAACAGCTTCAGATCAGATGAGTGCCCTGTGGCACATCTATGTGGACTGCTGTTTCATTCTCCTATGACCTCCTCCAATCGTTAAATTTCACAAGTGGCGTGTTGTGAAATCACATAAAACGGATTTGTTACTGCCTGCAAGGTATGAAATGGTTGCTTAAGTATAAACTCGTAAAAAAAGAAGAATCTTGTGAGTTTTGGTAGTGGAATAAAACAGGCAGGCCATCAGGCAGTTTTTGGCTTCAAGATGATACCTAGCACAGTATGAGAACACTTTTATATTAACTGAATATAAAACAAAAAGTGGGTCAGTGGGAAAAAAAAAAACTTGCTCTAAATCACAGAAGAAGCGATTTTGTCTTTTAGCCATTTCGTTAGTTTGTGATTGATTAAAATCAGCGATGCTGGAATGAATACATGCTATAGATAGAACATCTGTAATGGGACTGTCACATGGCTGCAATATTAGATTTCATGGTCTCCAGGAATCACTTTATTATTAACTTCAGTGACAGACAGTAATGATGTGATGCATCACGTAATGTCCCAGTATGTCCCATCACCTGGGGTTTCTCCGCATACATACAGGTGCCATCCAGTAGGCACAGTGGTCACCTAATGAACATGAACTCTCGCCGGCATCCACAGAGAAGTCCTTTCCTTCTGGTTTTCATCAACACTTCAGCCCCCATTGATGGGAGAACAGTGACCATGAACAAAAGCTGTATATACTGTACAAACACAGCTCTGAGCGGCAGCACACTGACTCATTCTTCAGTGTGTGTGAGAACGGAGGGGGACCCCTTTCAGCTCCTTTGTGTTGGTGTCTGTCAACAGTGTAGTTGGAGGCAGAGCCCATTGTGGCGGCCAGTGTTTCGTATTGACACAGGGCCTCGTTCAGCTTGTTCCCAGGGTCCAACCTGAGGACTCATGAATAATGGAGAGAGGATCCTCAGGGCCAAGGAGGAGTTTGCCAGTCTGACTGGGATGGTTTAAAACCCAAACGACAACTTTATATGGCAGCAGGTAAAACTGGGGTCACAGCTGATCATGTTGAGTGCCGTGAGAGTCCAGCAGAGTAGTGACATGTTCCACATCAAGGAAGTCTTTTCACTTCTTCTACTCTGTGTACATTTGATCATATTCCCTTCTTTTAAGCCTAAATTGTCTTTTCTATTCCAGGTAAGCTTTTGTCTGAGGTATAGGGGCTAAATTTCCCTCACATAGAAATGAGTGAAACGCTCGTAGGAGTTTTGTCTGTGAATCCAAACCTTTGAGTGACTGATTTTTTTTTTTTTTTGTTTTCATCTGTAAGGGTCAAATTCTGACAATGAAAATATGTCTAGAGACTACAACAAATTCATAGCTAGTAAAGAAACCCACTTAATTAAAAGAGATTTTTGCACATTTTTTTTTTAATTTTCTCTCCTTTTTTTGATAAAAATGTAAAATACCTGATGAGCAAGAAGTAAGTACAGCCCACATTCAGTGTGTGCCACACCTTTGGCACCAACAGGGGGCACCACTTTAGGTCAGGTTCCCAGCAGGTCCAGATCATCTGCTGAACGGCTCACACGGCCCGAGTGATGTGCCCTCTCCTCTTTGCCTTTTTACACGGCTGCTAGGGGAACCAGAGGCTGGTTACCGACTGTTCTGCACAGCCAAAATGAAGAGTGTATGTGTGTGTGTGTGTCTGCATGTGTGTGAGTTTGAGTGTGTGTGGCAGGGGTCAGTGAGGTGCCTCTCGCTTGTGTGCTTTGAGCTTTTTCATGCTTCCTGCTTTGATCTTCTCTCTCATCTCTTCATCCCACACGCTCCCTGCGCCTCAGGCTTCTGGTTTGCACACCGACAGAGGAGCAGGAGAGGGATGGGAGGGGGACATGGGGCTGCCTCTCACACAGACACTACTTGTTCTGTCAATACAGAGAGAGGTGCAGGGAGAGCTGCCCATGGGGCACAGCCACCGGGTGCAGAGTGCAGTGGGTGGAGGGGTCACCAGGAGCTAAAGTGATGCATACTGTACAGTTCTCTGCTCCTCTTTTATGCTCTCTTAGATCATCCAACAGTGGGTTGAAATTCTTGTGTGAAAAACAACTGCCACAGAGCTTAGAGGGTGGCCTCCTGACCCCTTACAACATGGGAAAGTGCACCCCTCAGCTGGTAGTTATATAAAGCCTGCCACAGAGTCATGAGAATCACTGGCTTGAGGCCACTTATGTCTTTCTAAGTCTGAGCAATTATTTCTAAGACTATTGTGACCTTTTCTGCCAAAGGTTTAAATAGCCTGTGTTCAGAGTGTTGCCATTTAGTTCATGTGGAAAAAGTGGGGACGCTTAGAAGAGCAAAACAACCATCATGTGAATACACGTCCTGCGAACCTCATAATCCTCATGAAAGCCCCCCTCATATACTTACACACATACACACACTCAATACCCCTCCCGCTGATGCGAGACTAGGAAACACAGATGCAACAGCACAGAGCAAGAGCCCTAATTGAAGATTAATTGGAAGGGGGGAACACTTACCTTTATTTAGACATGTGGCTAGTGTTAGGCAGTGACAAGCAACTCAACCATCTCAACAGATGACTGCAGTTAATATTTCATGACTAGCTCTGAGGGAGAGGGCACGTTCAGGGAGATTACCATCCATTTCTTCTAGCATATTTACATTGTTGTCATAGTATAGAATAAAGCCTACTGGTACAACTAATCAATTATAACTTGAAAATTAGAAAAGAATAATAATGAATTAAGAATGGATTGAAAGAAAATTAATGAAGAAAATATGTGAATTATAGGGAAAAATGACAGCAAAAAAGAAACAACACTGGATGTAACAGTCGGCCTTGCTTGGATTGTGATTCATGCTTGTGTGAGTGGGAAGAGAAAGAATAAGGGGTGCTGTGCTAACAGGCTTTCTGCAGATCACTGGCAGTTTGACTGCAGTGGAGAGTAATGGGGCTGGCAGGGCGGAATCAATTACTGGCCACAACAGATTTTCCCACAGGTCAGAGCTTGGGAAAGCAGTACTTTACTGCAGAGCAGACAGCTGGCACAGAGCATCCACTGGGAAAGGAGCCGGCTCTTAAAAAAAGACAACTTTTTTTCTCTCCTTTTTTGATAAACTTGTGACACATCATAAATTGGCTCTTTTCAGTTTCTCTATTATGTATAACATTTTTGGTGGTTATACCCATTCCTAATCAGATTTTATTTGAAACTGCACTGGGAAGGGAAAATAAAACTGCATGTAAGTGACCAAAAACACTTTGGAAAAGGTTTTTTGAGGTAAAGAGTTACTCATAAAATGACAGCTGAGCTTCAGAGACAGACTTGCTCTAAAACACTGATTTCCCACAGAAATGACCAAACGTGTCTTGTGGCACACAGATGCAGAAACAGAGACTCTGCAGCTTAACTTGGCTAATAATTCATATGGCCGGTGTCAGTGAGGGTTTCTTGTGATGTAAACCAGGAGATACATTTCAATTAGAGCCCTCACACCCCTGCACTTTAAGACACACATACACAGAGACACACACACACACACACCATTGATATGCAAACAATGTTTTTCCTGTGGCAGCACAATGTGTGGCCTTAAAAGTAGCTTGCTCCGCGGTCCTCCTTTCTCTGTGAGGACATCACGTGCTGTCTCCTGTTGCGCTTATTTGAGAACCAGTCTTGTGATCTGCCTTCCCCCCATTGTGAACTTGCATAAGTTAACTGGTAATTTGAAGCATTCTGGTAAACCTTATGAACAATATAATTGTGAGGGGCCTATGTGCAGGAGTGTGCGACATTGTGGGGGGAAAAAGGAGCGAAAGAGATTTTATTTATTCAGGAGTAACTTAGGTCATCCACTTCTTTTTTTTTTTTCCAGGCACATAAGGTTGTCCATATTGAGTTCAAAGTATTGTCTGAATCTTTCCTAAATGCTGTTCGTGCCCTGTAATCGACTCCAAGCCCTGTAATTGGCAGCTGGCACTGAAATACTGGTGTCAGTATTGTGACCTGAGGCCTGAGGAGATGTCCTCATAAAAAAAAAAGAAAAAGAAAAAAGAAAAGGCAAAAAAAACTTTGCTAAACAAAGAAAGAGGGAAGTCAACATATCCTCCCTGGCTTATACCTATCTGAAAAGTACAAGCAGAATGGATGCCAACAAAGACAGGAAAGTAAAGAATGAGAAGGCGGGTGTATTACGGTTAAGGAGTGGGAATGGGTCTCAGGCCTGCCCAATATAGCGCCTGGGTGCTGACCAGAAAGAGAGGGGACAGACAGGAAACTGTGGCCCATAGGATAACATTGTTGCATGAAAGCTGTCTGGGAGACATTTCCCTCAGTCAAACAACCTATTGAGGACCAGCATGGGTGGCATTTTCCTTGCCTTACATAATAATGTCATACCTAATGTAAATGCGCAGCAAAGCTCACACCTTTGGGCAAACATCGTCCAAATATGGATGAGGAAATTATCTCACACACATTAACAGACACATACATACAGCACACAAACCCACAGTTCACTCCAGCAGTTGTTGAGTGACAGGTATAAGATGTCAGGATGGTGTGCGCACAGGACGCAGGCACGGCTGTGAGCGTTGCTGCTGCCGACAGCCCCAACGGTTGACATAGTAAATCAATCCTGATGGGAGGGAGGGTAGGATGAAGGCGGAGAGGAGAGGGCAGGGGGTGGGGGTGTGGGGTCCAATGGGACTGAGCCGGCCTCCGTCAGACACACTCAGCCACTCAGCCAGCCAGGGAGAGACGGCCGACGGGTGGGAGAACACTCGCCGGGAAGCGCTCACACGGAGATTGAGTTACCACGGAATTAGATCAGGGTTGTGGGAAACAGCACCTCCTAAACACACTTGCACGCTCTCAGTCGCACACACATAAACACATGCAAACACACCAGCGCACACTCAGGCCGTGCTCTTGCACACAAAGAGTCACCAAGGGAAACCTGAGGGAAGATTGAGGAAGGCAGCTGGGCACACGCCAGTTTCAAACAAATGCTTGCTTATACCTTTTAGCTTCCTGGCACTGGGTTGAGAGGGGTTTCTAGAAATCGGTGCCGAGTTACGCCCACGTTCAATAGGCAGACTGGTAAGCTGTTGGAGTTATTAAATGTAAAGATGGTAGTCAAACAACACAAATGAGCCAAAGCCAAACACACTCTAACAGAACAGGACATTCACGTCCAGCGTCACCAAAAGTGGACTGGGAAGGGCGAGGAGATGTTGCGATACCACAGGTGAAAAGTCAAGGTTTTTAAAAGACGAATCGTAATTATGTTTAATGGGCCACAGGAATGTCAGCTCTAATGTGAATGACCTTGATGGTCAGGTGTGAGGAGAGTGGTTTGTGTTGCCATAATGGCCCTATTTCCATAATAGTATCATAAACAGTGCAAAAGAGTGAGCATAAATATATTCAGATTGACATGTAGCAGAGTCACTGGAAGGCCAAGAAGGCACAGTTCATGCATCTTGCATGAGAAATTCAGTCCAAAAAGGGAGCAGGCAGGCTGTGAGTATTTTTCAGCACTGGATTAAGCACATGTTAGGATCTATAAATCCTCCAAGTGGGAGTATGGGAATGTGGAAATGCATGAAATGGATGAAGGTAGGCATGACAAGGAGAGGAGATTAGGTGGGGGTCTGTGCATGTATCTGTGTGTGAGGGATGGTGTGAAGGCTCATCCGCGCTCACTGCATCAACAGAGTGACCGAAGCTCGCACATTGTATCTGTCACCACTGAAGCCCCTCTGACATTCTGGGACCAGCGTGTTGGCCTCCAGTTGCTCCATAGAATCAAGCTCTCATCCGCACTTGTCTAGCTCCCAGCGTACAAAGTTAACAACTGACCTGATGGACAGAGGAGAGAAACAGCTGCTTCTCTACAAGGCACTGGAATTGAAGACAGCAGGGGCACTGCGCTCCCGCTGACAGCCTTAACAGACATGTCAGGCACATGTCAGAGCAGGCGCTATATCCCAACATCAAGTCATTTTTCCAGACCTTCCATCAGACAGAAAAGACTAACATTCACCTGTTTCTTTATCTTAACTGCTTTCTATTCTTGGTTCATTTGTGGTTAAATGTGTATTTTTCAAAAGCCTGGTAAGGTGATGGTTCTAAAACTTTTGTTTTTAAGTAATTAAACCAAATTTCTGTTACAAGAGAAAACAATTTTAGATTTATTAATTAAATGTGCTTACAATATGACCATAAAGTGCTCTTTGTGCAGGGAAGATATGTTGTAATTGGATCACATCCTACCATATATTGCATATGGAAACACTTTATCTGCAGGGTAACTACTGATCTTATTTGTTGGCAAATATAGTGATATATATAAGCATCAAATTTCCAGCTTTGTGGAGGATAAAACAGCAGAAAATATATATATTCGGGCATCTAAAAGTTGCACTATCATGTAGTATTTGTGTAAATGTACAAATATTACTTTCTATTTTTGTTTTACAATAATAGAAATTGTATATAATAGAAATTAGATATGGTTTTACACCATATACATGATATATGGTATACATACATGACAGCAGAAGTGCTGAGATTGTTCAATAAAAGTAGCAATACCAAAATTCAAAAATAAAGTAACATAAAGTAAATAAAGTAAGTCCCACATTCACATTATTGTTTTAACCTGTAACCCTGTAAGTGTATCTAAAAGTGTATCTAATTACTTATTAATACATGAGTTTTTGTGAGTTTTTACCCCTCAAAATCCAAAAGAATTTGGACAACATTTTAAGAGATAAATTGCCAAAAAAAAAAAAAAGAAAGCCAAATGTAGCAAAAAATTACAAGTTAGTTAAAACTCTTTTTTTAAGTGATTTTTTCTAGTATTTTATATTCTAGGTTTTTATAGTTCAGTTAAGAATGTAAGAATTGTTTTTATCACATAAAGTATCAAGAGTAAGCGATTGTATTTTGCAGAAAATGTTCGATGGGAATATTTTAATGTGATATATGATTGACTTTTTTTTTATTGTTTCTACTGAAATTATGGAGTCTTAATGCTGTAGGTGTGTAAAGTTGGCCTTATTTTAACTACTAACTGTAACTGTACTTTTAGTAGTGTAGGGTAGTATAAATAAACCAAATTTTGTGAGATTCCCATGTTACTGCCCTGTGGGAAGCACTAAAAGGTCAGCTTGTAAGACAAACATCCCTGTTTTTGGTTCTGTTTCTATTTATTTTACAGTTTTCCAAGAGTATTTTATTAGTTTAAATATCTCATAAAGTACAAGAATGTTTTCAAACCAGAAAAATCATAAAACGCTACATTTAAAATCCCTAAAACATAAGAGATCTGTTGTGGGTTCTTCTGAGTACACAAAAGAAAGAAATCAATGTGAAAACTAACAAATATCTCAAAGAGAAATAGTAAAACATCAAATAAAGTACAAACACCTAAACTTTGTACTGTAGGTACAATACTAATGTCTAACAATGTCTAATAATGTACACACTTTCTTTCTTTCTTTCTTTCTAACATATTTATATATTCACACTGGCCACAAGTGAAAGAGAACTTAGACTGAACAGCATCATTGCACATTAGCACGACTTCTCCAAGTCCTGGAACTTAGTTGGAGAGATATAAATATCTAAATACATAAATATAGAAATATCATTTGCCCAACAGGAATCCCCTCACTTGATGTTTTGAACTAGAACTTCTTTTATTTATCCTTCCCTGACAAACCATGCCTCCACAGCGAAAGAGACCCCCCTCCCAACTAAAAGATTTGATATGCCCCTAAACTAAAAACATATGCCTAAAGGAATCAGTTACACAGTAGCGCTAGCACTGAAATCTCCCATGTTTCATAGTTTGCCCCCCTGACCCGCTTGTATTAGTGGGGTCACCCTATCACACTTCTGCAGACGCCCCCCTGTTCCCCTTGTGTTCCTTATTTTACGCCCAAAGCAGCTTTACCTGCTGTTATAGTTTCTATAGCTGCTTATAGCTCAAGCTTAAGAAAAAATTTCTGGTTTTTTGCACACTGCACTGCAGAGAGACGAATGTTCACCCAGCGGGTGTATGGCTCCATTGGAAGGTCTGCCTGCCTGTTGACCTGTTTGCAGAAGGTTTAGAGGAGGAAGTTCCCCAGGAGAGCGTGGACACACTAGCCCACTGTGGAGTCTCCTGGCTGATCAGTGACACTCTGGAACCACATGGTTGAAGACAGTCAGCTAATAGACCATCCAACCTTTATAATGCAGGAGAAGAATCTATGCTGCAGTCACTCCAGCTCTCTACAGGATGGATTAAAATGTTTAATTAATACATTGTTTTTATATATAGATTCATAATGTGATATCATTGTTTCAGACCACTTTTATTAGGATGATGCTCTTTGATCCCTCAAAACTTCATTGATATTTTTAAGGCCCCCGTCACTCAAGCCTCAGCTCGATTCTGACTGGCTCAAGTCTGTCAGAGCCCCGCCCACATCATTCCGGTCACCCCGCCCTCCTCTCCGCCGTGTGAAAACAGTCACAGCAGATGCAGATCAGACAGTTTTAAACTGTTACGCATACCTCGTGCTGTCTGTGCCCCGAGAGAAGAGATTGAAGGCTTGAAGGCGAAATGAAGCGAAGCCACAACTACAGCTCATCGGACAGCGATCTGGACGACACTGTTGAGGTGGAGAAGGACAGTGGGGATGAAAATGGGTATGTTAACTTTTTTTTTTTTTTTTTTAAGAAAATCAACCTATACGACATGTTTTAATTAAGAATTGGGTGTTTTTTGCGTTATTCCACACATATCCTGTTTTTTTTAAAGTGCTCTTTAATGTATTGCCTCAACATCGTTTTTTGTTTTTACTTTTTTAGTCAAATTGACTCCCACGGATCGATGTCACTCTCCACAACCACGCAAGTCCAAGCCAGAAAAAGGCGCAGAGGGGTATGTGAACCGCGTTTCCCGCTCTTGTTTAATAGTTTCCAAAGTTTCTCATCCTCTGCACGATTGAATTAATGTTGAAATATGTTTTCAAACAGATCATTGAGAAACGGAGACGTGACCGGATCAACAACAGTTTGTCAGAGCTGAGAAGATTGGTGCCGAGTGCTTTTGAGAAACAGGTATGTTATTCTTCATTTTATTTGGCACACACAATTTTGTTGATAGATAATATATAACTGAAAGAGACGCTTTATTATAACGTCTTTGCAGGGATCTGCTAAACTGGAGAAAGCAGAAATACTCCAAATGACAGTGGACCATTTGAAGATGCTTCATGCTTCTGGTGGGAAAGGTAGTGGATATTTTCTTTGAATAAATGCATGTTTCAGCTCTGGTATTAATAAATATGACATATTCTTTGAGTAACACGTTTATTTAACCATGTTTGTTCTTTTCTCACAGGTTACTTTGAAGCTCACGCTCTTGCTAAGGATTACCACAGCCTGGGCTTCAGGGAGTGCCTGGCAGAGACAGCTCGCTACCTGAGCATCATAGAGGGTCGGGACAGCACAGACACCCTCCGTGTACGTTTGGTGTCCCACCTCAGCAACTATGCCTCTCAGAGGGAGGTGCACACTGGACTGGAACACTTAGCCTGGGGCTCTGCCTACGGGGCTACTCCTGCCCATCTACCCCACCCACTCCTTGTACAGCACCCCCAGGGCAGGACACCTGCATCCAGAACCGCCAGTAGCCAGGCCCCTTCCTCCTCCTCTTCACCCTCATCATCATCTTCCTCCTCCTCCTCCTCCTCCTCCACTGAGACATCTGGGACATCCAGACTCAGTGCCATGCCCCCCACAGAGTCCCTCAGGGTTGCCCCCAATGGCTCTCTACCCCTCAGTCTTCCCATGCCAACAACCAAGCTTTCTCCACCACTGGTCTCATCTCTGTCCTCGCTTTCGGCCTTCCCCCTCTCCTTTAGCGCATTCCCCCTCCTTTCCCCGACAGCCGTCAGCACCGTGAGTCCCTCCTCCACACTGTCAAAACCTTACAGGCCATGGGGCATGGAGATCGGGGCCTTCTGAAGCCAATCCCTGGACTGAGGGCAACAGCTGAGCTGTGTCCACCGTCACATACAGACTGCTTCAACTGTTTTACAACAATAAAATACAGGGGAACAAAACTGATTTTATTTTATTAAGCATAAGGAACAAGTGGGAGCGGTTGCTAGAGGATCTAATTTCTCATTTACTTTTAACAAGTAAAAAAAAGTATTTTTATGTTATTAAATGAAATCATAAACTAATTTAGCTAGCCTGCACTGCCTCCAGGTTGAGGACTGTTGTAATGGTATGATAAATGGGTCATGGATTGATTTACAATAAGCACAAAATTAGAGATCAGCTGTTGTAGGCCATATACTGAAATATACAAATCTACACCTGGCGTAACATAGATTAACTTAATTATGTCAGCTTTCCTTATGATTTTGGGAACTACAGTGACAATAAATATGCATATTATGTGCGCAACTTTTGGGAAAATAACTTTTTAAGGTTTGGAAACCTGGATTCTTGTACCTGTTTGTAATATTTTTGTACCAATAAATTGATTCTAAATATATACAACATGGTTATAAAAGAATGTGTATTTCTGTTGCCTTCACTTCTTTCATTCCTTTTTGGTTCTTATCATGTATACCATGTTGTTGCTTTTCACATTCATTCACATGCAGCCAAGTCCTACATACAAGCAGACGACAGAAGCTCCTTTACTCATAAAGCCCATACATTCCCATAATGACACACAATCTGCAGGTGCACTTCTATTGCAGTCTCATAGAAGTCAATCATGAGCTAATGAGGTCCTGGCTATTGACTGAAAGGTAATTCCTTTACTGTGTGCCAGGTAAGTAACTGAATTCGACAGCATTGTTGCCCTTATGAATACACAGGAAATCATTAAGAGCCAGAGGAAATCCTTTACAATGTTACCCTGACCTCACCAGCTCAGGTTGGTCTGGAACGGAGACAATAGTGTGAACAGTATGAGGACATTGGAGGAAAGAGGTTGAAAAGTAACAACAACACTCAGGCAGCTGGACCCATAAATCACTGTTCCGCATTTTAGGTACTGTTTTTGTTTCTGTCTTTTAGAGGCATGGCTTTTAAGGGGTTCATTGTTTTAATGGCTTGGTCTTTTATCCATGCATGAAGCACATCAGGCATTCAGGTGGGGCATCTGCTGTCTGAATTGTATTCCCCCAGGGCTTTAAGTCACATGCTGTAAATAATAAATCAGATTATGAAAACTAAAATGTCAACAGCAGATTTTAGGGAATCTAATATTCTAATTCAGCCAGTCAGTAATACTGTTAATATTGTTGCCTATATTCCTGTTTAGCATATTATATATTTTGTTCCAGTTTTGAAGGGTTGTAGGGTTTTGTTTTGTTTTGGGAGGGTTCTGGTCCCAAATAAATCTGACACTGCCACCTGCTGGTGGAAAGCTTAAGTACAGTTAGAAGAATTCAACCCCCCAGAGCTGGTGGCTCAGTTATGGCACTGTGTTGTGGAAAACTGGGCCCAAACCTTAGGGAAGGTTTACTGCAGTTTAACACAACGTGTGATGAAATATTTCTCTCCAGAGAGGACACGATGCTCCCAAGTGATATGATGAGTACAGAAATCATGTGAATCATATGCTGTCCCCTCCACGGGCACAAAAGAATAAGTGCACATGGTGAAAATGCCTTAGTAGGGCACTGCGTTTCCCATATATGGAATAACCGTTTTTTCCCCACTATTTCCACTGCTGCACAGCAAACAATAACTGTTGATAACCAATTTGACAAGTTTTGTTTTTTAAATTGTAAACAAATACAGTTTAAGACAGTGTCGCCGTCACAGTGTAATTCAGTTAAACAAGTAAGCTGAAGTGTCCATCATATTGACCAATCACATTAGGATCCGTCATCCGTTGGGTTCCGCCTCCAGACAGTCGAAAGTAAGTTTAGCGAGCGCGTACGTGTTGGTTTAGCAGGGTGTGTGTAAGCAGGCTTTCTCCACAGAGCACCCGCCAGAGCGTAAAATTGTAGCAGCACGTGCAAAGCAGCTAGCGTGCACGATGGCTTCTTTGTGCGCGTTGCTGGATGGATTGGAATGTAATTGTGTCCCTGAAATGTTTTTGCTCGTGCATGTGTTATGTCATAAATATAATTCCATACAGAAGCACCATGATGTCTTTTTCCGCCACTCCTTTGTAGATTTGCAAAAAGAAAGTTATAACTTGCCTTCAAGACCTTGAAAGGCAACCTCAACATTGAAGTTTACCGGAAGCCCACACACACGGACCAGTACCTCCTCTTTGACTCCCATCACCCTCTGGAACACAAACTTGGAGTAATTAGGACCCTACACCACCGGGCAGAACATGTTCCCTCTAAGCCTGAAGGGAAAAAGAAGGAACACACACATGTAAAGGAACCACTTAAAACATGCGGTTATCCTAATTGGGCGTTTATAAAGTCAGCAAAGATGCACAGGAAAGAAGATCAGACACCAGCGAGGGAGGATAAGAAAGACAGACGCAACAACATTGTCATCCCCTATGTAGCTGGTGTATCCGAGAAACTCAGGAGGGTTCTCTCCAAGCACGACAACCCGGTGCATTTCAGACCCAGCAACACACTCAGACAAAAGCTGGTTCACCCGAAAGACAAAGCTCCTAAACACAAACTTAACAATGTGGTGTATGCTGTACAGTGCAGCGAGGAATGCCCAGACCTCCACATCGGAGAGACCAAACAACCCCCAGAAGAGCCACCTCCACAGGACAAGACTCAGCTGTCCATCTGCATCTAAAGGACAAAGGACACTCTTTCAAGGATGCCAATGTTCACATTTTGGACAGAGAGGACAGATGGTTTGAAAGATGAGTGAAAGAAGCCATTTACGTCCACTGTGAGCGACCATCTTTGAACAGAGGCGGTGGTTTACGACACCAACTCTCTGCCATCTATAATCCAGTTTTGAGATCCCTTCCCAGACGCCTTAACACCCACTCACATCCTGGGCCATCTGACCTCAGGAAATCACATGATAGGGAGGGGCCAGGTTTCACGATGAGCTCACCCAAAACCCTGGCTGATTGTAACCCACACCCGCTTTCACACCTTGGCTCATGTGATTAGGTAGAGGATCATCAGGGGGTCCTTTGTCCCTCTTTGGGGGGAAACTCCCACTGGGTTTAAATCTGGGACTCTCCACTATTTGACCTTAGAACTGAAGAAGCTTCTCAGATGAGAGGTGAAACGTCTTCAAGCAACTCATAGAAGTCCAGACGCTTTTCTTTCCAAGCTCCTTTGACTACGATGACCTGGATGACTGAGAACCTTCACAGACATATAGCTCTCCTTAGGATCATTGCCCTGTTGCACCAACCAATTTTGGCCAGCCTTTAGCGTTATTTGTCTCTAGAAAACTTTGGCATACAGAGGAGAGCCTAGATGCTCAGGTCCTACAAATGTAAAACAAGCCCAAATCATTACACCGCCACTGTCGGGCTTCACAGTTGGTATAAAATGTTTGTGTTGATGTTCTGTATTTTATTTTTGCCAAATATGGGGCTGTGCATTATGGTAAACCATCTCCACTTTGACGGCTTCTCTCCACTTTAAATTTTTCAGAAACGACCTCATGACCATTCCCAAATCATAGCTGATGTTTTTCGTCCTTGGCATTGTGATAACACACAACTGCTCCAGACCATCCAACTGTAAAAATAAAACCCTCTGCTTTTATAGAGGTGCTCATACTTGCTGATGATCAATTACATATCTGTACATTTTAACTACTCTAAACACTGCAATAATAAAAATGTTAAAACGCTATTAAAATCAGATTAGAATACAAATTTACAGGAAGATTCTCAGGATGTGTAGATAACTGGTTCTTTTATTTGGCAGTTTACAGAAAAGTTTCAGATGGTGCATGCCATGTTCACAGAACCCCAAACTTTTATTCAGCAAAGCTTTCACAGAGAAATAGATGGAGGGAGAAAAACAAGCAGCAGAAGATGCAGGCAGATATCAGTGGTACTGTATATTAAAAAGAGACTAGTTTAGTGTGCTGAATGTAAAGCATCCTGCATCCATTCTCTATCTAACCCCCTAAATGAGAGAAGGTGCTGATGATGCCTCAAGGTAATTCTTCATTCACACACACCCACACAGACATACGTAATGTTCACACTATCAATATCAAGATGGGAGCAACAGCACATTCTACTGTCCAAGACACTATGCATGATACCAGTATGGTGTCATAACATTCACAACTTTATAAGGTTCATTCCCAATACCGTGTTCTTAACAAAGCTATTCGTTTGGGTAACGATGGATTCATCGAAAAATGGCGCCGTCGGGGTAAAGTGGTAATCTGCAAGTGTATAAACAGTTGCTCCCATTGGGCATAGACATTCTTAATAACAATAAAGCACCTATTGAGCTCATTTCAGAGGAAGTGGACTTCTATGTATCTGTGGGGATTCGATTATTGTTAAGTTCCAAGTGTGCGTGTTGAGAATGAGTAGGTGCGCGTGAGGGAGATACAGATGAGATACGTTGATATCTTGAGGAGTCTGTAGTCTGGAAACACCAACCGTCATTCTTCACAAAAGACACAGCAAAAAACATCATTATCAGGACATCATCGGGAATCAATGCAAATGCCTGTCTACAGCCAACTCACACCACTGAGAGCTTCCACAAGAAAATGGTCGCAGAGTCAAACTTCAAGAACTGAACATTAATCAAAGACAAAGAAAATATTAGATAGATAGATAGATAGATAGATAGATAGATAGATAGATAGATAGATAGATAGATAGATAGATAGATAGATAGATAGATAGATAGATAGATAGATAGATAGATAGATAGATAGATAGATAGATAGATAAAAGTACTGACAAAATTAAAGCCAATAAAACCCATATTCTTTCAATTTCTCTTAAATCAACAAAACCATTCAATTCTCAAGATGAGTGTTATTCATGTTTATATCCACTGATAATACTGATAATAGTGAGTACTGGTGGCATGGTGGGTTGTGATATAGTGGTGAGGTCCTTGAACCTCTCAGCCTCCAGGGTTGAGTGTCTGTTACGAAGAGGGTGAAGGCTCTACCGAGGAAGGGGACAGGACTGGGTGGATGGAAGTCTGGACTCGTGTGAGGCTCATGCTGTCAGCTCTTCCCTCAGCTCTTTGTTTTTGCGCACCACAGCCGCGTGTTTCTCCTGGAAACGTCACAACAGCACAGTGAGAATGATTACTCATCAGGACGCTGCCCAGCCCCTTTCATATGCTTTTAGTTCTGATAAAGCTGACGACTCACCTTCTCTTGTAGGCGCTCCATCATGGCCGCCAGGTGGGCTTCACGGTTCTCCTTGATCTGCTCCATCTTCATCTGGAGCTTCTCCTCAGCCATCTTGCTGAAATTACTGTTCTCTTCCATAGCCTTTAGCAACACGTCCCTCTCATGTTCTCGCTTTTCTGCCAAAGCCCTCAGCACCTGGGCCTCTTGGTACTGAATATACAGAAGTATTCAAATTGAATCATTTGCACCTCCATCTTGTAACATGAATTATTCATTTTCCATAGTTAAATGTCTCAAAGATTTCTTTTGTTTTACAGTTTAAACACCTAAAGCTTGTTGACATCGATGCAATATACTCACCTTCCTCCGTTCTTCAGCTGCCTCGAGTTTCTTCTCAATGTCGTCCAAGGAGATATCCCTCTTTGGGGGTGAGGGAAGGTTGTGGGCTACATCTGACACTGGAGACTGAGGCTTGAGAATCACCTCAAAAGCCTGACCCGAGGCCCGCTTGTTTATAGGTTTCACCTCCATGTCTGTAAATGACACAATTACAATGCTAATGGTAGCAAAGTCAAGACATATTACTGTATCAGTCCAATGATACGTATTTTTTGTCTAAAATCTGAAAGAAATCATCAACATGGAGTTAGCTTGTTTAATTTAAAAGAAAATCCATGATTCAGCTGATTTTGTACCTTCAAAGTCACACACAAGCTTATTGCGTGGCTCTGGGTAGAAGCAGGAGCAGATGAGGGAGAGGACAGACAGCTCCTTCATCTTCTCTTTGTATGCTGCAAGAACATAAAACCATAAAACAAACACAGCATTATCCATTTGTCACAACCAACATTGTCACAAATGGATACATATAGTTGAGATTTTCAATTTGATTACTTGTTAAGAAAGGGGAAATTCTCAACAAGCCTGTTAGCTCAGATGACTGCCTAATGAGCTGTTAAAAGTCTGAAATGTATCTAAGTGCAGCACTGCTTAATAATTAATTGGATGAATGTATTCTGTGAGCATTATCAAACTAAGAGCATAACAACCATTACTTTTACTGAAGTTCACATGTGAGCTAAAATCAGGACATGAAACAGCTTTGTCCAATAATGCGCCTCGGTCACCGTGGTGTCATAGTCATAAAAAACACCAGATTAATGACCTGAACGTTCTTTTTTTAATTAACTTTCACTAGATCTTTGGACTATTTTTAATCTTCACCGCCAGTTCTTCGTGCTCTTTCTATTTTTGACAAAGTGCCCACCTGGCTCTTCAGGACTACAGATTGTCAGTGCTGCTATGCCTTCTGCTGCAAAGGCCAGCGTGTGAAGCAGCCCCTTGCTGCAGGGCTGGCCTGCCTCCCACCCTGCCGTACACCTGTCTGGTTAACTACAAATCTATGCTACTACATGCAGAATAGTGAGTTGGCACATTATATTTTATGTAAAAAAAAACCCTGAAGGAATGGGTGGCTTATATTAAGAATTTTGTAAAATAGGTAGCCAAAAACAAACAAACCCATGCTAAATGTCTGGCCTACAACAATAACTACCCATCAGAAGAGATGACTAGCGTAAAATCTAGTTCCTAATACCAGTGTGCTAACTCTACCTACATTTTATTTTTGTAACATATATCAATAATGAATTTTTGGAAAATAAACTGCAGCACCTCTGCCACAGCTGGTGCAATCCTTTGCAAGGAATAGATAAGGAAAGCTAAAGACATGAATAAAGGGTGCAATCTTATAACCGACAACAATCATCTTAAAGAGACGTTTAAGTGACAAAAAAAGTGAAACGATCACCTGCACCTTTCATTATAGCCACATGAATGTAAAAGTCAAACAGATGAAGCCTCCAAATGATTTGGTGTCGGCTAAATGATCGGCAACCCAGCATCTTGGGTGCGGTCCGTCTGCATTATGCTGCATGTTGGGGCCGCTGTAGCGTGAACCGCAGGTGGAGCATTGTAAGGTTAGTAAACCCCTCTCAGGCAGCCCATATTGTATAATTACACAATGTTACCTAACACAATTGTTATATAAAAATGAATATGTTTACATAGGTAGGATAATATAGGAGATTTTTCAGTAACCTAACGACAGAGGATGCTCGGCGTGAGCCCACATTCTTATCATCAATAGAGTCCTGCGTGGAGACAATAGTCTGCAGAAATGTGATTTAATGCAATTTAGTGTTGAAAACGGCAAAGAAAGCTTTTATTTTATTTTATTTTATCTATTTATATATTTATTTTTATGGTGGAGCTGTTACAGAAGCACGACCACCAGCCGGTAGGCTACACCGGGCCGACACAGACCTTCCGCAAAAATCCTGCACCTGTACCGTGCATCCATCCCGCTTTAATCCATCTGAACCCATCCAGACTAATGCTTACCGGTTGCTGTTTTAGCCATGGCTGATGTATTTCTCCGCAGAGGATGCTGTAGATCTGTTCTGGTGAGCGGTGATGCTGCTTAAGGCACTGAGTCAGCGAAGAGACGGAGGAAGGATCGGATAGCAGACGGGAGGTGGGCACGCACGGGAGCGCGCAAACAGACCCTCCTCTCACGCGCCGCGCGTCTTACACCACCCAGTGTAGGCTAGAAGCTCAAAATACTGAGACACCACAGAATAAAGCCGTTATCTGTCCTCAAGCCTGAATAATAATGTAATAATAATGTGTTTGAGAACGATCCAAGTTAACAGTGCAAAAAATATAGGCCAGAAATAAAATACACCAACATTGTCACTTTTTTTGCGTAAAGAAGTGAATATCCTGGTGTGCAGATGATTCACCACACTGACAACAACCGATATTTCCTCAACCTGCAACTGTGTCATGATATAGTCCAGTATGAAGAAGTTACAGGAATTATAAATGACTAAAGTTTAGATTGAAAAAAACAAAACCAAAGTCTACGTGATTATAACACCTGCATTCACATACTGATTCGTGTCAAAGCTGTGGCGGTGAAAAGGATCTGTTAAACTAATTCAAACAGATAATACTGTAACATAAGTAAGAATGAAGACTTCTTCACCGAGCTGCTGCAGACTGCCACGCCTGCTGGTCAAAAATATCAGCAATGACACTCGCCATTAGTCAGAGTGTTCAATTTTATCTCAACCTTTAATGCGTCATCTATCACCAGCATTAGACAAAAGAGGGAATGAGTGTACTAAAGTTATTCCTCTGACCAAAGCAGTCCAAAGTAACTTCAGTCTCAGCAGATCTTTCTAGAAAATGAACCCTGTGACACCAGCTGAAAATTTTAAAACCAGGTGTTTTCCCCATATAGCTGATTTTAACAGACAAACTAGGTTAGACCAAGGTTAGTATTCATGATTTTGACTCGAATTTACATGAATTGCTGATTGATTGAAACATCTTTCAATAACTGTTCCTTCATTAAATCCAAGCCTAAGGTACGACCTCAAAGTAGGTATTCTTTCCATTTTTTTTTCATTAATTGTAACAAATTAATGTAACTTTATGATAACCTTAGCAGACAACACAACAAAGCCATACTTCCTTCGGCCAGCTGTTTGTGTGTGGCTCAACACAAACCATTCTGCCAACAAAGAAACAAACAGATATATTTATACAACACTGCCTTTACATGCCTAGCTTCAAATACCTTTCTCATTTCTTATACTCGGGCGGGGGCTCAGTTGTTACATGTGTCACATTTTAACCTAGCTACCACATGGCTTAAGCTTGCTGATGAAAAACCTTGAGCTTTTTAACAAGTGTCCAATTTTTAACCGACTAATACTGTGTGAGCTTTTTATTACAGAAAAAGCAGCAACATGAAAAATTACTCTGACCCCTAAAAATGACAAAATACTTCCTCCCCTCAAACTTTTCTGTCTTTTCCACAAATTAACCACCGCAAAAGTGTCCTTTAATGTGGCGTTAACAGTTAATGTGACAACAACACCAGTCTACCCAAAATCTTTTAGGGAGATTATTATTATTATCATTGATAATTTACTGTTCAATCAGTACACACCAGAACACCATTTATTAATATCTTTGGCTTGTTTATTGGTCAGGATGCTGATCTTGACTTCACCAGGCTTTTCAAGAGCTGCAAATACTGACAGATCATATAACAAACTTCACATTGCATTTGTGCCGCAGTGCCTCTTACTTAAAGAATTCTTTTCTTAATATGTTGTGAAATTTCAGACTGCACAAAGCTTTACTTGCTTGCTTTATTTATGACACAAAGCAGAAATCTTTCTCAAGCGGAGTGTTGTGTTGTTGCAATTTTATATTGTGAAAGAAATGCTGAGCACATATACAAAGGTCGAAGAAACTGAATACAATCTGGATGACAATAAAAATGTAAAAAAAAATCTCCACATACACAATTAAGTTTTCAATAACAAATCTAAACCTATAAAATATTTTAAAAATGTATTTTTTATAATAGGTGTAAAAAGGTCATTTTGTTATGGCACCACTGTAAGTTTAGACTTACAGGTTCAAGTTTTACGGATCTGAAACTTTACATGTCAAGTAGAATAAGACGACCTTAACTAATACACATGAACTTAACTCACTTTAAATACAAGGGTGCTACATCAATTCAAGTGTACTTAAGAGAAATACGAAATAAAACAACAGTGTAGCGGTGCATGTTTTTATAGCAGTGTATCAACTAAATCAGTGTCAAAGGATAAATAGAAGGCATCATTTAAGTCTTTTGGAGATATTTAAAGGTATGACTTCTAGACAGAAGATCATAAGAATTTACTGTATGCTTGCATTTATTTAGCTATCTTTCGCTTTGGCATTCAGCTGCTTCTTAATGTAGTAGCCGACCAGTATCTGAGGACGCTGCTGGTAACTGTGAAGAACTTCGTGAGAGCTGCGCAGCTGATCTCCCTTCAGCCGATCCAGGAGCGTGACGCAAACCACAGCCGCTTTTCACAAACAGAGATAAAAGTTTTCAGACACAAAAAAAATGCTGTCAGAAGTAAAACGATGCTGATATTGAAATTTCTTACCTCGTAGACCACTCAGTTTACACATAGCAGCAAACACTGATGACTCCATCTCTATATTACAAACTCCTGCTTCCTGAGCTTTGTTGAGGTAGTCTTGCTTGTCCTCCTCAGTGTAGGAGCAGAAAGCGCCATCCAAACGGGCTTGCCCTACACGTGTGATCAAACAGAGAAAACAGGAAGACAGTGAAAGACTGTAGATGTTGGCAAACAGTGTACTCGCTAACACATTGATGCATCAGAACTCAAACCTTCATAGAAATCCAGCGTGCACATGGTGTTGCCTACAACTGTCTTAAACTGGTTTAGCTCCTTGCTGCACTGCAGCAGGTCCTCAGCCAGGCTTTGGTCCAGATCAGTATTGCGCACCACGGTCTTCCCAAGGATCACCTGCTCAAACCTGGGCTGAAAGGTGGGATCCACAGACTGTTTGGTGACAACAACAGTGCCAGGCTCAAGTCCTGAAAGCCAAATATAGCAGGTTAGATGAAAAAGTTTTTTAAAGTGAAAATACAAATGTAAAGATTTTAGGACAAATTACTTTATAGCCCTTTCTAGAGCATATATCTTTACTATGAAGATCTGTGGTTGTAAAATTTAGTCACAGCTTCTAGAATTGAATCACCATCGTGTGCATCATGTGCTGGAAATGTTACATGTATAGACTTCAAAATCAAAGATGCAACACAGGCCAACAGCTAAATGTTCATGCAATTGCTTGTGTAAGGCCAAGGTTGTGTAAATTTCAAAGGCAGGCTTCAAAGATCAGCTGATCTCTCTTTCAAAAATCTGATAAAATGAGTTAAAACCAAGTATTTGCAATTAATTGTGAAAATGTTTTCATGAAGCAATTTGATTAAGGAACCTTAGTCTGTTTCTTGGGATAAAAATAGAAAAATATGCCCTTTTTAAAAACAAAGACTCTGTTGTCATCTCTTGCGTCATCACACGATCCATCTACTGGAAAGTACGTGCGACACAATTACAAGGGAAATTAGCATATTCTAAATAACAAACGAATTTCTAGCTTGCTAATGCTGCACATGTATTATTATATATTTACAATGACAAAAAATATATAACCCCTCAATACTGATCTTCATTTAAGTGTAACTTTAACCTAAAATGTCACAGTTTTCCAGTCTAGTGCTCAGCATTCATCACTCTTATGCTGTCTCTCATTTTTGCTTACACCATCTCTGCTTTCCCGCTAGTTGTAATACCCGATCCTTTGAGCTTTGTTAAAATGTAACGAATAACACAGAAACCTTTGCCTCGTTTTGTCTAAACTGAAAACAAATCATTAACCTAGAGACCATTTTGTTGACAGGATCATACTTTCGCTTTCAGCTATTCACCGGTAACATTTTGTAACTGCATCTTGCACAGCTGCACACAAGAAATAAATCAGTCCCCAAACTGACAAATATTTATCAAATTAAACAAAAAACCTTATTTTGGTTGTTTATTTTACTACAATGATTTGGAAAATGGGTCTGGTATGACATGTAATTAGTCCCATGGTAACTAAGATCCTATCACAAGCTGGTCTTTAGGCTTAATCTACAAATTAATCCCAAACAGCACCCAATTCCAAAGGGTCACTTCACCTTTCCTCAACAAGAAAAGGGCCCAAATGCACATACCTACTCCACCTGATGTCCCAATGCGTATAATTGTAACATCTGTGCACTTTGCATGATAGAGGAGCTTTATTAGCTCATGCAACATTATGGCAATAGATGGGATGCCCATTCCGTGCTGCAAAAACAAGCAGAGATATACACAATTTTTAAATGACGTTCATGATATTATTATGCATTTTGGTAGATTAACAAATACAAGTTAAGAAAACGATCATGTGGAAAACAAAATAACATTGAGGATATTGTTCTTACATACACTGACAGAGAGGACAGGGCCAACTTTGTACATGGCGTAACGATCCGTCCCAGCACAGATATTTGGATACTCAGATTTGGGGTCTTCCATACCGAGCTCAGCTGCGATGTACTCAGTGAATGCTTTCATTCTCCAGGGACTCCCACCCACACAAACAAACTACAGTGAAGCACACACATAAAGATAGACATGAGAACTGCACAGACAAAAACAGGCTCAAGGCTTTAAAATAAAAATTTAAAAAGATGACTATGGGATACATTACTTTGACATCACCAAACATATCTTGTAGGCTATGAGTTTCAGTTCCTAGACTGAAGTGGTAGAGGATGTCTTCTTTCAGTGCATCCAGGTGTGGGTTGTGCACATAAACAGGGCTTTAAGAGGGGAGAAGGATAGACATGAAAGGGTCAGTTAAAACAATGAATCACACAGATCAATGAAGAGCAATGATTGTTACGTAAATATGGTGGGTAGCTAACGGGGCAGTATTACAAATATCTTATTGGTTCTGTAAAGACGGTGTTATTTAACAATAACAAAACCGTCACGACTTTCAGGGGGGGAAAGAAAGAAAAGAAAATCAATGGACATATATCCTGTCACACCCCAGCTTCCTCATTCCAAGACGACATTGCAGTTGACGTGTGTGAAGCGGTTTTGTCGAGTAGTACCTGCGTTTTTAAACAAATATGTCGAACATTATGTTGACCGGAACTTCTCACCTGCTGCACGGAGCGCTTCCTTCGGCCTTTGAGTCCATGTTTCCTGCGAACAGCCGAATCCGAACAAAATTACTCAGTGAGCAGAATGAAAGAAACGCATAACCACACCTGGCTGCTGAGAAAGCCTGTTACTTAGAATTTCACCAACATCTAACTCAGTTCTCGAATCTGGACAATTAAGGTTTTTGGTTTTGTTTTTACATTTAAAACAGTCACCATAGGAACATACTGTCAACATGCAGATTCAGCACTATCGCGCACCGGCTACAGGAAATACGGTAATGAGCTTCATCCTTACCTGAAAGATCAGCCAACGGGACTCACGAAACCAAACAAAAAATAAAAAGCAGATATAGATGTTTTGCTCTTTGCGAGGTTACTTTTCTGCTGCTGTCTTCCTCCGTTTCATTTCAGTATTAAAATCTGACTTAACGCCGAGAGCCGGCCCACAATGCCGTGACGTCGGATGAGTCACAGGGGTACTAAATGAGTCTCGTCACCCACTCACTTGTTGGCTACCGGCTTCCGGTCACGTACAGAGGTCGACGAAGTGCAGCAGATGTTCAGTTACAGCGGCGCTATTAAAGGATTTCCGCATATGTTGGGAAAAGCAGTACTTTTCCGAGTTTATTTTGTGTGAGTCAGTTTGGTCAAAATGACGAAGGTTGTACAAGAAATTAATTCATTAAGTACAGGAATCGTGGTTTTATCCTCGAATAGTGTAAAAAATACTTACATTTTATAAAATGTGCTCAACAAAATCTTTCATGTGTGATTTTCACTTCCTGTAGATTCATGTTGACCGTTAATCTTTTTTTTTTTTTTAATAGCAAATTTGTTGTCAAATAACCACTTTATGTAGAACACATAACAAACAGATAAAATAAAATACCATTGGTGTTCCTGTTAATATCTGCTTGACTGATGCAAGAGTCACTCCCGTTTATGCCAATTTCTTAAGCTGTTTAATGCACGGACATGCTCACCAGCTGTACAATACACAGGTGTGTCATTTGTGATGGAAACTGCTGCTGAAGCAGGTTGATAATAGCAGAGGTATAGGACAGAAAATCAAAAGCAATTTGTAGACAAATGCAAATCTTAACTCCAGAGAATTTCTAATTATGTGTAAACATAATTGGCGCCATCACTTCAGTTCAGGACTTTTATTAAAGCATCTGAAAAGTAGCCATTCAGTTTTTTTTTTTTCTGTTTCAAAAAGGTGTTCACACAGTATAAATACACTACAGCACTCTCAGGGGGTTATCAAAAACCGAAATTCTTGTGAACCTCCTGCAAAATAATAAATAGGAAATAAAAAGTTAAATTAAACTGAAAGGAAGAACAGCAAACACAAACACTGCACAAGCAAGACTCATTTCTCAAGGTGAGTGAAGCCCTTCAGCCGCCCTAAAAACAAACAAAGGTGACATATTTTTATTATGGTGTTTATGTTAGCGACCTAATTTTAACAATATACAGTAAAAACTACCTTTTTTTCTAGGTTTTAACTTTAACTTAATTCCTACATATACACATTAACTGGTGTTATAAATGTCCAATGTTCAAATTATTCTTGAAGAACAATGGGTATTTCATTCAAATCATAATCTATACTCTCTACTGTTTTTCTACTGTATGAAAAAAGCATTAAAGTCAAACTGTGGTAACAAATTTACAGTATTAAACTCACATTTTATCTTTCTTGCCATTCATCCTCATTTCATAAAGCCTTAGTTGCTCAGGATCTCTCTGTGAAGATAGTATAAAAGCATTTTAAATCCAGACACTACTGATACTATTTGGACCACTTAGCAAGTAAACAACAAGAATTTTACACTTACTGCCTCACTTAACACTATTGGGTGCTCTGGCAAGAATTCTGGCTTCTTCCTGGCCTCCGGACAACTGGCCAGACCAATTAAGAAGTCCCTTGTGTAAGATATCCTGTCTGAAGATAAACATGGTATAAGAGTTCAAGTTAGGGATATCCAAAAGAATCTGGTTGCTTCTTTACCTCAAAGGTAATAAAGCTGACAAAAAATGTTTGTGATGCATTGGGATTCACCAACACTTCTGCATTGGCTAACATCAAACACAACCTCACTAAAAAGACAAACTCCTTCTAAGAAGCTTATTCAGGTGTGTGATAATTCTCTGATTACTGGATGTTAAGGCCCTCTTGTGGTCATTCCTCACAATATCAGCTTTTTGAGGAAACATTTGTGATGTCTTTGGTCCAAAATTCCTCCTTGTCACTGTTTATGAATTCAGGGTTTGATGACAGGTGTAACAGTGAAGCTGTAAAGTATAGAGGTAATGAGGGTAAATGGGTTTAAATACATGGGGTTAACCCTTCAAAGGGATGAACAGAGCACAAGCGAGGTGAAGAAGAGCATGCAGGCAAGGGGGAGTGGAGGAGGTTTGAGTGATTTGTGACAGAAGTATCGCTGCAAGAGTGAAAGGGAAGATTTGCAAGACGTTAGCGAGACCTGCTGTGATGAATGGTTTGGAGACAGTGGCTCTGACAAAAAGAGACAAGGTCGAGCTGGAAGCAGTAGAGTTGAGACACTCAGATTTTCAGTCAGAGTGACCAGAGGCCTGACTGTGAAGCAGGATATCAGATTATCCAGGTAACTTCAGAGTTAACCTTGGATTTCCCGTACTACAAAGGTGGTTTACTTCTTACTGGGGTACATTGCCATGATAACTTATAACCTGCTCTGGAGCATGTTATGTTCCAGATTAGAGACCAATCGGTATGAAATTACTGCCTAATGACCAAACAGTTCTTCACAAAACACTAATTCCAGGAAGATTCTTCAGACACCTGAGGGGAGAGTACGAGGGTCTGAAGTCTTTGAGTTTCCCTGATGACAAAATCTGATTCCTTGATATATTTTTTTTCTGCTGGCAACAAAAAACTTTAAAATAGTTTCATTGTTCTATAAGCATTAATATATGATCATAAAACAGGACCATATATTGTTGACTTCCCATCAAATTTGTTCATAGACTGAGTCTATGATTTTGTTTTTTATTTAATGTTTATGCTTGAACCCTTAAAAACCAGAAAAGCTGCAGGTGGGAGAATAAAAACTAGAACGGCCAGGAGCAGGTTATGTTTGGTTCAGAGGTTTGGTATAAAATTGTGAAGAACATTTTCAGCATTGTGATAGATTTTCTTCTGGCAGAATAAATTTTATATGTGCAAGTTATTAAACCGTAACCTTACAAAAAACACTGAACGAAGTGAAAACTGTGTCTCACTCTCATGCAAACGTATGTGTCTTAATCTGTGATTCAGAAAATATATGAAATGCACTATCTATGTGTATACTTTTTTTTAATCTCCTGCTAAGCCTCCTTGGCATTTCTGGAATTGCAGCTACTAGAATGCACACCAAAAACACTTGTTTACCACACTGACAAGCTGAAGTGCTTTCCACGCCTTGTTTATTAGCCTATGGGACAGCAAAATATATTATTTTGGAAAAAAATAATATAAGAAGAAGAAGAAAAGACTCACCTTTTTTCTGTTTATGAAGGTTGATGATCTTGTAGAACTGCTCTACACCAATATTTGTCTATCAAATACAAAATTTCAGCTTAAATATATTTTTTTAAAAAGCATGATATCATGAGTCTAAAATACTGAAGCGCCGAATAATTAAATGATTAGTTATTTGAAAGGTTAGTGTTATGTGTCATCTTTGTGTAGTGCCACCGTTCTCAAATGTTGAGGTGTGTCACAGGTTTACTCTGGTGGCATAAGGTGCTCACACAGTGGAAAAAATCATCTTAGATTAATCTTAGCCTGACAACGTCTCACCATGGCAAACAGCATCTCTACAAAACCCAGATTTGCAGTGACAAGCTAGAGCCTGATGGACAAACTATGGAAAGCCAAAGCTTAGAACATGTTCACTTTCCCATCCTTTTTTGTTGTTTGATTATGAATTACCTTCAAACAGGTGGATGCTTTTTAGTACTTTTTTTCAGTACTGTTATACATGTATCTCCATATCATATATACACTGTCAGCTTCACCTTTTTGTAACAATGTCGTTTAAACTCCTTTTTTATTAGTAGGCTTCATTTACCAAAACTATATTTTACCTTCTGTGAAAAAAGTGTAATATGTTTAGTTTATCCCAGCTTTCATAGTGCACAGCTGTAATAGAGAGGGAGACAGACATACTCACATTCATACCTACAGTCAACTTAGAATCACATATTAACCTAACGTCTTGATGCATGCTCAATCATTAAGGTAAGTAAATCCCAAAAGGTGGATTCTGTTCATCTGGACGTAGCGTTGCGTCACTCATCCAAGGGAATTCTTCAATCTCGAGACTGAAGAATTCAATTGGATGAGTGACAAAACATTTTTCCCATTGAAAACGTAACGTCCAGATGAACAGCTACTAACCTAACCTTTGCATGTCTTTGGACTGTGGGAAGAAGCCATGCAGACACATGGAGAAGATTTAAACTCCACACAGAACTAACCTTCTTCCTATGAGTCACGAGTACTAACCACTGCATCACCATGCAACCATCTTCATAATTAGGGTTTTATTTTTTACTTGCCTCTTGATCCATCAGGACATGTGCAGCAGGATTTATTGGTGGATCTAAACAAAGTATTAAAATCCCCATATGAACATTCATTACACGGGAACACATTACATTTCAAACTGGCACATTTGATCCTGTTTACTTGCACTGATGACTTACCAATGTCGGCAGGAATGCAGCGGCGCAGGGGTCTCGCTGGCTCCAGGTGCTTTTGAAGGATTCTTCTCCTTGATACCTCCATTCTGGCGTCAGTAAGGTTCAAACATGCTTTAAGCCAACTAATTTCTACAAGCCTACTAAGCAGTGCTGCATTAACAGAAGGAGACATTAGTCACTAATATATTACTTTTCAGTGTTTTAAAAAGAGGGGTTTGGAGTCCAAACCAAGGCCAAGGCTGCATATCAGGAATACTTACAACTTTTCACTATAGTGTGTAATGATTTATGACCCTATAAATTATTGATATTATTTTATTCCCATTGGTAATGACTTTATTATTTCATAATTAAGTATCTTTTTTTACAGCTACAATATTCAAATACTTCACTAAATAATTTGAGTTTATTGGTATGAAAAGTTGTAAATGTCATGCATCTACATAACAAGATGATTGCTTAGATTTTGTGAAACTAGCAAAATAAACAAAAACAAAAAAAACGTTTGTGATACAAAACCAAACTGCAATCACAGTCCCTGTTTCAGTTCAATTTATATACAGTCATGTGAGAAAATTAGGACACCCTATGAAAGCCTGTATATTTTAAAATATATTTGGCCATATGGATATTTAATGCCAATTTTAATGATACTGAGGAATCCAAATAATATCACTAAACAATTAAAAAAATAAAAAAAGCCGTTTTAAAATTTTATGTGAAATGTAATTTTAAAAGAATGCAATTTCTGGTGAGGAATAAATTAGGACACCCTCACATATTATCCCACTTAAAATGGTTAAAATCACACACAGGTGTATCACATTAGGTGCACATGATCAGTACATCGTTAACCAGCATTTTAAAAGAACCTTGCCTTATCTATACCTCAAATTTAGTTTGGTGCTTTGCTGCAGCAGGACCTGGCCAGCTCACCATCACAGAATCCATCATGAATTCTGCTGTGTATCAGAGGGTGCTTGAAGAACATGTGAGACCATCTGTTAAAAAATTAAAGCTGAAGTGGAACTGGACACTAAAACATGACAATGACCCAAAGCATACCAGCAAATCTACCAAGGACTGGCTAAAAACTAAGAAGTGGAGAGTCCTGGAATGGCAAAGTCAAAGCCCTGATCCTAACCCCATTAAGATGCTGTGGGGTGACTTGAAACGGGCTGTACATGCCAGAAAACCCTCAAACATCTCACAGCTGAAGGAATTCTGCACTGAGGAGTGGAGCGAACCTTCTTCTGATCATGTCAGAGACTGGTAAAAAGTTACAGTAGTTTTATGTTGTATAGGACTACAGAAAGAGATCCAATTTATGAAAATGAACTAAAAATTTAAACTGTACAAAGTTTTTTGTAAGAAGATACCTGAACAATATTTATAGTGTTATATGTTTTTATAGTATGTTTGTTGGAATTACATTTCTATGTGTTTAAAAAAACAAAACAAAAAAAAGTTATTGGAAAGTATATTACTTTATATGAATGTCAGCTCTAAGCAAAACCAGTTTGACCAGATATCCAAAGTAAATCCTGGTCAGACTGCTGCTAATAACTGGGTAGACATTAATAGAAACTGCATTTTGGCTGGATATTACTGCCTGTGAGCATGTCTGTTTTGAGCTTGTGTCTCGTTCTTGTTTACATATTGTATATAAAAATAAATGGATCCGTGAAGGAAAAAAAAAAAAAGTAAAAAGTTACAAAAGGCGTCTCGCTGAAGTTATATGAGCCAAAGGAGGCAACACTAGTTATCAGGGGGTAGGGTTTCCTAACTTTTTCCTCCATTAAAACAAACATTTTTGGGTTTTTTGATGTTTCACAAAATGTTCATTTATACAACAACAACAACAATCTTTATTTATAGAGCACATTTAAAAGCCTTGGGCATACCAAAGTGCTTTACATAAAACAATAAAAAATAAAACAGTTCACACATTAACATCAAATACATAAAGGTAACGAATTATGTTCACAGATAAAAGCCACCAATAAGAGTAAACTGCAGCACATAGGTTATAGCAAGGTAAGACTGTACCACCATGATAAAAGACACCAATAATGGAAAGATAGCAGAGAATTTAATACAATAGGTCAATAGGTCACTGCAAGCAAGCCAGCATTTAACTGGTAGAAAAGGCAAGTTTAAAAAGATATGTTTTTAGCTGTGATTTAAAAGAATGAATAGAATCAGACGCCCGGATGCCAATCGGGAGATTGTTCCACAGCTCCGGTGCAACTAGAGCAAACGATCGATCACCTCTAGATTTCAGCCGAGATCTGGGCTGAACCAGCAGTAACTGTCAGGATGACCTTAAAGCCCTAGCAGGAGCATATGGGTTTAAAAGTTCCTTAAGATAGCTTGGTGCAGTGTTATTGGTAATTTTAAAAGTAAACAACAAAATTTTAAATTGAATACGATATTTGACAGGCAACCAGTGCAGATCAGCAAGGACAGGAGTAATGTGGGCAAACTTCTTGGTTTTAGTTAGAATGCGTGCTGCAGCATTCTGAACTGTCTGTAATCTATGTAAAAGGGAAGAGTGGAGACCACAATAAAGTGAATTACAGTAATCTAGCCTTGACGTTACAAAGGCATGGATGAGCTTTTCTAGGTCTTTATACGGGATATAGTGCCTGGCCTTAGAAATAAGGCGAAGCTGGTAAAAACTAGATCTGACAACAGCAGATACTTGTTTATCAAGTGTAAATGAGCTGTCAAATAAGACACTCAGATTCCTAACAGTGTCAGAGAAAGAACTAGTGAGAAAACCAAAGGCATCCCGAAGTTTGGCACGAAGGGCATTACTACCAAAAATCATAATTTCGGTTTTCTTATCATTAAGGATAAGAGTATTTGCCAAAAGCCATTTCTTGACCTCACACATGCATTCTCGGAAGCTATTCAAAGACAGAGCAAGATCATCGTTTAGCTCAAAATAGATCTGGATATCATCCGCATAATAGTGAAAAGCAATGTGGTATTTCTCAAAGATAGCACTTAAAGGAAGCATGTACAATGAGAAAAGGGTAGGGCCTAACACAGATCCCTGGGGGACACCACAGCAAACAGGTACAGCCGAAGAAGAGGATGTGGCCAGATGTACCGAAGAGAGCCGATTGGAGAGGTAGGATTTAAACCAATCCAAGGCAGCGCCCTTAATGCCTACAGTGTGCTCTAGTCTCGCCAATAGGATGTTATGGTCAACCATGTCAAATGCCGATGAAAGATCCAATAGCACTAGGACAGAGGGGCGTCCATTGTCAGCCATTAGTAAAAGATCATTGAAAACACGAAGCAGCGCTGATTCAGTGCTGTGATGTTGTTTGAAGGCCGATTGAAATTTATCATTTATATTTATGTTGTTTAATTGCAATTACGTCGCTTTCTTTTCCAGTAATACATAAAATCATGATTGGAAATTGATATGTGAACAGTTCATAATAAAGAGCTGATTAGTTAATGGGGGTGTCCCAATTTTCTCACATGACAGTACACAGTGCCAAATCACAGCAACAGTCACCCCAAGGCACTTTATATTGTACAGCAAAAAGTATTAACTCATCTGGCATTAACTCATCCAGGTGTGAAAGTGTGTTTTGTAAGAAGTCACAGACAAGGCTGGCCAAACAACAACAACAATAATAATAATAGTAATTTTGTTTAAACAATTTTTCATTTCATCTTTGTTTAAAGAATACAACGATTAAATGCGGTGTGATATCTGTGATGAAAAGGAAGAATTACTGATAACGAATAGGGAAATCTCAAAGAAAAAGAAAGTATTCGCATTTTATTAGCTAAAATAGTCTGGTCAGGGTTAGACCGTTAAATATCAAACTCCTAAGGTTTAGCATACAGAGAAACAGAATAGAAAAATAATTAAATAAGAAACTTACATAAATAATAAATTCTCCGGCTTAATATACTTAAATAAAAATCGGTTTAATGTTAGTTGTTTATTTACTTATTACTTAACATGTTTCATTTAGCTTAACTTTACTACACTGGATGTAAGCTAACTTGCCAAACTTTATGAGGCTGTCAACAATAGTTGTTAAAAGCCTTTTCTAAAAATCTAAATCTCAATTTAACTGCATTAACAAAACAACTTTTGAAAACAGGTGTAACGATCCCGCTGTCCACTATAACGCGCTCATGGCACCCCCTAAAAAATAAAATGAATCTGTGTAAAGCCTGCGCATCAAGGCAACGGCGAGCAGCTAACGTTAACATTAGCGGTTGATGTGAAGGTTCACAGTTCGCTGCGTATTTAATGGTCAGCATTGTGTGTACAGATAGGCTAAATGACGTTAAAACAACAAAACGAGAAAGAAAAATAAGACAAGTAATAGAAAAACATAACTTGGAAAACGATGCAAAAGTTTGAACTCCTATAAACATCTATTAAATCTAACTAGCAACGCTCTGCTCATTGCGCGAATTTATAGATATTGAGGTTTAAAATTTATTCACCTCTAGTTCAACGAAATTCCCTCAGCGTGGATTTCAGCCTGTTCGCCTCACCAGTGTCATGCTAGTCAAGAGGAAGAAAAAACACAAATAACACGACTTCCGAATTTTAATTTTCAAAATAAAACTCATGCAGTCACCATCATCGATACACGTTCTACTGTCGTGAAAAGGGAGTAGTGTTGTTTCCACATTTAATCTAATTAGCAATTTTATCAATATCTGAATGTTTTTTCTGTACAAGTAGGTATTGACTATCGTTACAGCATTAAAAGGAGTGTTTTTTCTTTTTATAACTGTACGGTCTTCTGTAACAGCCGTATTTGATGTGAAGCCACACCTCGCCATTGCTTAGGCGGCTACCAGGACCCGGTACACCTCGTTGCAACATTGGATAAGTGCTTAGTGGTTGATCAACTACCGTTTATCAGTTAACTAAATGTCTTGAGAAATTTTGTATACAAAGTTATTTTAGATTGTTATACACAAGAGAAAATTAGAAATTGTCATTTTAAATGTTCACATTTTTTAAACTAATTTTTCACTAGGTTTGAGCTGTGCAGCTCTCCCAGTGCTTACAAATTATGTAAAATGAGCAGAAAGCACACACACACACACACACAAAAACCCCCACCACGCAATAGTTTTAGACAGGCCTCTATAGTTATTATTTCAAACCTGTCAGTACACCATATTCACCACTACAGATGAGTAGTGACCATTTAAACGGTGGTCGTATTTAAGGTTTTGTTCTTTGAAGGCTGTCTACAAAAAATAAAATCAATAAAATGCAGAATATCATAACAGGTCTTTGAGGGGAGAAAAAAAAATACATCACTGAACTCGAAATATTTTTTATTTATTATTTATCTGTATCCTGTATAGACAAGCTTGATCAGCAGATCCTAATTTAATGTTAACAATTCAAAAGCATCCATTTTTATTTTAAAATGACAAAAAGACAGTAAGATGAAATGGAATACACACTATAACAAGTTCAATCAAAAATTGAAATAGAGTATTGCTTTTAGCAGCTAAAACAAGGCTAAATTAAATACATGCAAGCTAACTTTATAGTTAGAATCATAAAGCCACCCCATATCAACAGCCCCCAACACCCTCCTTTTCCCCACCCTACATAAAAAAAATAAAAAAAAACGAAAAAAAATGAAAAAAACAACAACAAGGCAGTGGTTTTTCAAATCAACATTGTTTACATTTCCAATTACACCTGGAATTTTAAGTGCAATGAAAAGCAATTTTACTTTCACACAAGGAGTAGCTTTATTTTTCTCTGCCCTATTGGTCTCCCACCTAGTTCTTCAACTGCCGTTAAAGCCTCTCGACGAGACTCAAATACCAAAGTAGCAGAGCCTTTAGGTTTTCCACTCTGGTCATACTGCAGTGACACAGATCCAGGTATTATACGATACCCGTAACAAAAATCGTAGATTTCTTCACTTCTGATTTGGAAAGGTAGGTTGAGTAACTGAACACAGGTGGGAGCGTCAAAAGGCTCCACAGGGGAGCGAAAACTGCCACGAACTCCATTGCCCCGGTCTTCTGGAGAACGAGACCGCGCTGCACGAGACTCATAATCAATACTTCCATGGATGCTATCCTGTGCATTAGTTACTGGTATACCCCCATCACGAGGAACCCTGAAGTCAGGATATGAAGTGTCACCAGTGAGATAAGATGCTTCGCTGCTCTTGCCCGAGTACTGCTCCCCTCTCAGCAGTGGCTCTTGCACCACTGGTGGATCAACACCCAACTCCTGCATCTCAGAACGTGTAATGCATTTTAGTATGACTTTTGACCCAAGAAACCGTCGTCCATCGAGAATGAGTGCCCTCATAGCCTCCGTCTCAGATCCAAAGACCACCATAGCTTGTCCAACCCCAGCACCTTCTCGGTCCTGCAGCACACACACATTGTCCTCTGTGATATTAAACCCAAGGAAGAAGTCGATGATCTCAACTTTTCGTACATCGAATGGCAGGTTTCGCACAAACACACATATCTTCTCTGAGTCATAAGGATCACTGGAGTAAGATGCAGGCCCCTCCCGAAACCTTTCAGAGTTTCCAGAAGGCCGGACAGTGGTACCTTGAGGTTTCAGAAGGGCAATCATGTTCTCCCTCGAAACTGGACGGGTATGCACTAGTCGATTGAAAAACTGTCTTTTTTCATGAGCTAAAGCTTCACAATAGTCACGCAAACTCTTGAACAGCACCAGTGCAGATCTTTTTTGTTTCCCATCAGAGTCAATCAAGTGCAGGATCTGGTCATCCCCAAGTTTCGCATTATGAAAGAGACGTTTTATATGTTCTTTTTCCACTGCAAATGACAGATTTTCCAACAAAACACAGTACTCCCCTTCTGAAGGAGCAATGTGCCTCTGAGCCACAGGTGATCGTGACCTTGCACGGTGCTGTGGATCCCTCTGATCGGGAATGGGTGATCTCCCCCTTTGGAAACTGCCACCTATGACAGCTGTTGGCATTCTACCAGTAACCCGATGCCAATCATTCAATGTTGTCGTGGAGATCTCAATATACCTTGCGCCAATGTATTCCCGATCTCTCTTCAACCCTTCCATTGCATCCTCTCTTGTTGCAAATTTGACAAAACCTGTTCCATTGTTTAATCCTTGGCGATTTTTTACTAAAACAACTTCATCAACAACTAAACCACCAAAAAAGTCACAAATTTCCTTTTCAGTGACAGAGAAAGGCAGACCTTTTAGAAACAAAAACACATCATCTGTGTTTGGGGCCCTCTGGAGCAGGGGTGGAGGACTGTCACCCGATCTGCTGGCTGATCTCCTGCCCATCTCTGGCTCCATAGATCTGCGAGGATGTCCAATGTCATCTTCAAGCCGCCTTTTCTGATCCCTCTCCACAATTTTTGTTGTTCTGTCGAGCATATTCTGCATCTCTGCTTTACTACTTAAAAGCAATGTAACAGGTGAGCCTCTAATGACACCACCTGAACGTATCATGGCTCTTCTTGCATCTTCATCTGAAGCAAAGATAATGAAAGCCTCGTCTCGCTCCCCACCAATTATATGCACCCCTCCATCAGGAATTTTGAGGCCAGTGAAGAACCTGCGAATATCCTCAGAACCCGCTGTGACTCTCAGGCCCTGTAAACGGATGACGACCGCCATGCTGAAGCACAAACAACAGCACCTGTAGACAGAAGGATATAGAATAATATTATTGCCAACAGAGCATCTGTAGCTCTGTGCCAATTTCCCGGCATTTCACTGTACCACCATGGAATCTGAAAAGCAATGCACTCTCAGGGGCAGATACACCATTTACACCAATACCCAAAACGGTCAATTTTTTAAAAAAAACACACAAGACTGCCTAATAAGAACTGCAGAGGTTAATCACAAATCCACCTCACATTCTAAAGAGCCAAGCTTCAAAGCACAAAACTAAAGGCCTTTACGTTGAAATCGCAGCAAAATTAAGGAACTAAAACACAGACCATATTAAAACTAAAATTCTGCTCACTATTTAAAATATTTGACTCAAGTTCCCACCAAATTGACTTCACCAAAAACCCAAAGAAACAAACAAAAAAACATCGGTGGCACAGTGTTCACCAGCAAATGAGGGGGGAAAAAATAAAAATAAAACCATACTGGTTTCAATAACCGAGCAAGATTAGTTCTGAAAGATGCCAAGCTGAAAATGAAACCACCTCCCAAAGAAGAAAAATCCTCAATATAGCGAGTCCACTTTCAAGTTTATAAATAATGTCCACTTATTTAGCCAAGTGATCAACTGCAGAACAGCCTCGATGACCAGTCATAAATCCAGCTGTGAAATCTGCGCTTGGTGGGGGGGTAGGGAGTAGTTCTTCATCTGGCACTGTCATCTTACAGAAAAAAATGACAAGATCACGCTTAACAGCAAATAACATCTCCAAACGTTAACCTTTGCTCCATCTGTTCCAGACATGATCAAACGCTGCTCCAAATCAGTCTCAGACTTCACAAGCACATTAAGCTGCACATTTACAACACGTGAAACCCTTCAGTATTGCTTTAGAGCTAGGAGTATACCAGTGTGGTCATAGCTCAAAGCAGCATGTTCATTTGTTTTGGGCAAAGAAGTCCTTACTTGACGTTACTTACAATACCCAAATGTATCAATTATGTACATTTTAGCTTCAAAGCTGTGCAAAACACTCCAATGTTTCAGAAGTTAATAGTTGACTGCTCGTAAAAAGCTAGTTAAAAAAAAATGTTTTATGCTTCAGCCACCACAAAGTCCACCTCAATTCATAATTATAATTAAATGAATTTGGATCTTCTTATAAGCAAACCTAATTAGATGGTGAAAATTCACACTCCTTTGTTCACTCCTTTTTTGTGTTACCAGTTCAATTTCCTGCTTTCAAGCTGGTCAGACAGGTCGAGCTAGACTGTTGTTTCTGATGAACCAAAGCAGGAAAAAAAACCCCAACGAAATCAGGATGTTGTTCTTCTTCAAGGTTTCTTCACTACATTGCAGCCTTGATCCAGCTTCTCCCAATGATTCCAAAACGTGCAGTTTATAGCAGCAATGGCTGTATCAGGTAAAGGAAATAAGTAGCCAGTCACTCATATGGTCCTTATGCAGCAGTACGCTGAAGTCACTGCTCAGTTCAAGATCATTAACCCAAAGTGAAAATTACAGGACCTTTTACCACCAATATCAATGAGAAAACGAACTAACATGGTATCTTGATGAGTCGCCTTCATGCACGGCAGGGAGATCTCAGAATCTTTGCAAACTGACAGTTGCTGTCAACCAGAAATCACCACCCATGCATCACGGGAGGGGGGCACGACCAACGACAGAGCCTTAACTGTTCCAGGTTGGCCATCCACGTAGAGAGAAACCCCCAACATGTACAATAACTTGCTAAATGACTTAAATGTGTCTCCAACGTGCACCTAATCAAAAGCTCAGTGCTCCAAATACATAACAACCACGTCGCCAATACTGAATCGGACATGCCCCCGTTAGCCGCATCGTTGACAAAATATACACGTAAAATACACGCAACCTGCACACATCGTAACCTTGTATGCCAGCTGAGATTAGCTAACGTGGATTGTTCCCCAGGTTGTTTCTGGCACTTCAAACGCCTCTGCCGCTGAAACCAAGAACAAAATGTCGAGCTGAGCTGCACTCGTCTTTGTACCCAGCTAGGCCTGTAGCTTTAGCGTTAGCTCGTTTATCGCCCGAACCCGGCCAGCAGCAATGACGACGTTTTCGTTTTTTAATATTACCACCATACTGTCACATAACCAACGTCAGAACTTACACAAAAGGCAACCAAAGACTCTCGTTAAAATATCGAGAGTAGTGGAGATAATGAGAACAATAAAGCTCGGGTACGTCGCTCTCACGGCACTGTTTCAGGGGAAAATGGCCTTCTTCTTCCTCCTTTTAAATTTTTATTGCCAGTTGACAAACAACTGAATGGTGCATTACCGCCACCAACTGGTATGGAGTGTGGTCTGAAACGCGAAAGTGGGAAAGTGGCCTTCTTCGGCGCCTTTTTTTCTTCTTCCTCAGGCGGCGCGGTCCAAACCGAAGTCAAAGGTGCATGTTGCCGTCTACTGTACCGGCGTGAGAATGCTCAGGCAAAGTTCTAGCAGAGCCTAACCATTAGTTGACTTGCTAATTAACCAGCCTGTATCCTTAACACATTTACAATCTTCTCCAAAGTTACATTCATCTAGAGTTTTTTCCCCCACAATATACAGTTTTATATTGTCTGTGTGTGTGTGTGTGTGTGTGTGTGTGTGTGTGTGTGTGTGTGTGTGTGTGTGTGTGTGTGTGTGTGTGTGTGTGTTAATATTTTCTGCTATGCCTAATGATAATACAAAAAAAAGAAGAACAAATCAAAACAGAGATCCGGCAATCAGATGAAATCTGCCCTTTAGGTATTGTGAGTGCAGTGTACTTTGGTGTAGTCTGCTGCGGGAGCAGCATTGGAGCTGATACCAGCAAACTGATTAAACCGCTCTGCAATTTTTTATGGAAGCCCATTTCCACCACTAAAAAAGGAAGAAAAATAAGTATCCATAACTTGAAATTTCGAGTTATCTTTCTCAAATCTTTGAGTTATTTTCTCAAAATTTTGACTTATGAACTCAAAATTTCAAGTTAGCTCTGCCAAATTTTGAGAAAAGTGAGTCAAAATTTTGCGTTACTTATCTCAAAATTTTGAGTCCATAAGTCGAAATTTCAAGAAAGATAACGCGAAACTTTGAGTTATGGATACTTTTTTTTGTGGCGGAAACGGGCTTCCAAAGACAGCAGATCACTTTCTCTAACAGGCTGATTCAGCTCTGATGGCACAAGGACAGATAAAGGAAATCTTTCATATCACTTGCGATCAACCTCAATAATTTAAAGTATCTGTCAGGCACAGAATCATCTCCTGCATACTATCATAATCAGTAATATTATTATTCATTGCAACTGCTGTACCAAAAGAATTAAAAGAAAGTATGGGATAACAAAAGTATTTCTCTTTCCATCATCACATTAGTGCAGTTCAAATTGTTCCAGTGGATGACAAAAAAACTGAATAGGCAGAACAAAAAGTAATCAATCAAATAGACTATGATAAACAACATCAAATAAATGAAGCATGAAATATGTTTATCAAAGGACCAAGGTCTCTGTTATTGAGATTTTAACCACTGTGTGATGCTCTCTAACAAGGCCTGCCTTTTTGAAATTTTAACTGGTTGTTTGACTCGTAGGAGCCGCAGTGCGCTCCGGGGTTCGCGCCAGCTGTGCACCCATATCATGTGATGCTGAACAGAGAAGCCTCAGAAACAGAGGCACTCGATTAGTGGCTGATACAAATAGAAATTGGCTAAAACACATGCTCAAAAGACTTCGTTGGGGGATCAGACTGTTAGTCTTGTCATTTTAAACACTTCCCGAGGCGCTGCATTCGCTATCATTTGTGTTTTAGAGCTCTCCCACAACTCTTCGCTAACTATGTGAGCGCATTCTGGCTCGTTCGTACCACCATTCACCCATGCTGAAGCTAGGGCGCAGCAGTAGCGGAGCAAGCAATAGTTTTAGACAGGCCTCTATAGTTATTATTTCAAACCTGTCAGTACACCATATTCACCACTACAGATGAGTAGTGACCATTTAAACGGTGGTCGTATTCAAGGTTTTGTTCTTTGAAGGCTGTCTACAAAAAAATAAAATCAATAAAATGCAGAATATCATAACAGGTCTTTGAGGGGAGAAAAAAAAAATACATCACTGAACCCGAAATATTTTTTATTTATTATTTATCTGTATCCTGTATAGACAAGCTTGATCAGCAGATCCTAATTTAATGTTAACAATTCAAAAGCATCCATTTTTATTTTAAAATGACAAAAAGACAGTAAGATGAAATGGAATACACACTATAACAAGTTCAATCAAAAATTGAAATAGAGTATTGCTTTTAGCAGCTAAAACAAGGCTAAATTAAATACATGCAAGCTAACTTTATAGTTAGAATCATAAAGCCACCCCATATCAACAGCCCCCAACACCCTCCTTTTCCCCACCCTACATAAAAAAAATAAAAAAAAACGAAAAAAAATGAAAAAAACAACAACAAGGCAGTGGTTTTTCAAATCAACATTGTTTACATTTCCAATTACACCTGGAATTTTAAGTGCAATGAAAAGCAATTTTACTTTCACACAAGGAGTAGCTTTATTTTTCTCTGCCCTATTGGTCTCCCACCTAGTTCTTCAACTGCCGTTAAAGCCTCTCGACGAGACTCAAATACCAAAGTAGCAGAGCCTTTAGGTTTTCCACTCTGGTCATACTGCAGTGACACAGATCCAGGTATTATACGATACCCGTAACAAAAATCGTAGATTTCTTCACTTCTGATTTGGAAAGGTAGGTTGAGTAACTGAACACAGGTGGGAGCGTCAAAAGGCTCCACAGGGGAGCGAAAACTGCCACGAACTCCATTGCCCCGGTCTTCTGGAGAACGAGACCGCGCTGCACGAGACTCATAATCAATACTTCCATGGATGCTATCCTGTGCATTAGTTACTGGTATACCCCCATCACGAGGAACCCTGAAGTCAGGATATGAAGTGTCACCAGTGAGATAAGATGCTTCGCTGCTCTTGCCCGAGTACTGCTCCCCTCTCAGCAGTGGCTCTTGCACCACTGGTGGATCAACACCCAACTCCTGCATCTCAGAACGTGTAATGCATTTTAGTATGACTTTTGACCCAAGAAACCGTCGTCCATCGAGAATGAGTGCCCTCATAGCCTCCGTCTCAGATCCAAAGACCACCATAGCTTGTCCAACCCCAGCACCTTCTCGGTCCTGCAGCACACACACATTGTCCTCTGTGATATTAAACCCAAGGAAGAAGTCGATGATCTCAACTTTTCGTACATCGAATGGCAGGTTTCGCACAAACACACATATCTTCTCTGAGTCATAAGGATCACTGGAGTAAGATGCAGGCCCCTCCCGAAACCTTTCAGAGTTTCCAGAAGGCCGGACAGTGGTACCTTGAGGTTTCAGAAGGGCAATCATGTTCTCCCTCGAAACTGGACGGGTATGCACTAGTCGATTGAAAAACTGTCTTTTTTCATGAGCTAAAGCTTCACAATAGTCACGCAAACTCTTGAACAGCACCAGTGCAGATCTTTTTTGTTTCCCGTCAGAGTCAATCAAGTGCAGGATCTGGTCATCCCCAAGTTTCGCATTATGAAAGAGACGTTTTATATGTTCTTTTTCCACTGCAAATGACAGATTTTCCAACAAAACACAGTACTCCCCTTCTGAAGGAGCAATGTGCCTCTGAGCCACAGGTGATCGTGACCTTACACGGTGCTGTGGATCCCTCTGATCGGGAATGGGTGATCTCCCCCTTTGGAAACTGCCACCTATGACAGCTGTTGGCATTCTACCAGTAACCCGATGCCAATCATTCAATGTTGTCGTGGAGATCTCAATATACCTTGCGCCAATGTATTCCCGATCTCTCTTCAACCCTTCCATTGCATCCTCTCTTGTTGCAAATTTGACAAAACCTGTTCCATTGTTTAATCCTTGGCGATTTTTTACTAAAACAACTTCATCAACAACTAAACCACCAAAAAAAATCACAAATTTCCTTTTCAGTGACAGAGAAAGGCAGACCTTTTAGAAACAAAAACACATCATCTGTGTTTGGGGCCCTCTGGAGCAGGGGTGGAGGACTGTCACCCGATCTGCTGGCTGATCTCCTGCCCATCTCTGGCTCCATAGATCTGCGAGGATGTCCAATGTCATCTTCAAGCCGCCTTTTCTGATTCCTCTCCACAATTTTTGTTGTTCTTTCGAGCATATTCTGAAACTCTGCTTTACTACTTAACAGGAATGTAACAGGTGAGCCTCTAATGACACCACCTGAATGTATCATGGCTCTTCTTGCATCTTCATCTGAAGCAAAGATAATGAAAGCCTCGTCTCGCTCCCCACCAATTATATGCACCCCTCCATCAGGAATTTTGAGGCCAGTGAAGAACCTGCGAATATCCTCAGAACCCGCTGTGACTCTCAGGCCCTGTAAACGGATGACGACCGCCATGCTGAAGCACAAACAACAGCACCTGTAGACAGAAGGATATAGAATAATATTATTGCCAACAGAGCATCTGTAGCTCTGTGCCAATTTCCCGGCATTTCACTGTACCACCATGGAATCTGAAAAGCAATGCACTCTCAGGGGCAGATACACCATTTACACCAATACCCAAAACGGTCAATTTTTTAAAAAAAACACACAAGACTGCCTAATAAGAACTGCAGAGGTTAATCACAAATCCACCTCACATTCTAAAGAGCCAAGCTTCAAAGCACAAAACTAAAGGCCTTTACGTTGAAATCGCAGCAAAATTAAGGAACTAAAACACAGACCATATTAAAACTAAAATTCTGCTCACTATTTAAAATATTTGACTCAAGTTCCCACCAAATTGACTTCACCAAAAACCCAAAGAAACAAACAAAAAAACATCGGTGGCACAGTGTTCACCAGCAAATGAGGGGGGAAAAAATAAAAATAAAACCATACTGGTTTCAATAACCGAGCAAGATTAGTTCTGAAAGATGCCAAGCTGAAAATGAAACCACCTCCCAAAGAAGAAAAATCCTCAATATAGCGAGTCCACTTTCAAGTTTATAAATAATGTCCACTTATTTAGCCAAGTGATCAACTGCAGAACAGCCTCGATGACCAGTCATAAATCCAGCTGTGAAATCTGCGCTTGGTGGGGGGGTAGGGAGTAGTTCTTCATCTGGCACTGTCATCTTACAGAAAAAAATGACAAGATCACGCTTAACAGCAGATAACATCTCCAACCGTTAACCTTTGCTCCATCTGTTCCAGACATGATCAAACGCTGCTCCAAATCAGTCTCAGACTTCACAAGAACATTAAGCTTAGGGCTGCTCAATTAATCGAATTTTAATCAGATTACGATCTGGGCTTTCAACGATCATTAAAAATGACTGAGCCGATTATTAGCCCCTCCCTCGTGCTTTACTCTCGCGCTGCTCCGTGTGGCGAATCCAGCGCACCTCTCTGCATTTCTAACACGTGTCACAACAATTAAGAGCAGCCAGTGTTGCCAATTTAGCGACTTTGTCGCTATATTTAGCGAGTTTTCAGACCCCCTTAGCGACTTTTTTTCTAAAAAGCGACTAGCGACAAATCTGGCGACTTTTCTGGTATTATTGGAGACTTATTTATGACGACTTTTTGACGTGAAAACGCGCATCGCTCTTACTCTCAACAAGCAGCGGGTGCTGCCGTGGGCACCTCACCCGTGCCAAAGCTCTCCCAGGCGGAGGATAGTCCTCCCCCGCTGTTATCAGGGCAGGAGATGTTCACACCCATGCGTCCAAAGGACAAATGAATCGCGCATGAGTGAAGCCGCTGCTCCCGCACTGACTGTAACGCAGTCAATTCTTCTTTTACTGTTATGCTGTTTTGTGGATCACAAAGTTTAAAACTACTTATAAACAAACACTTTCACACACAAAGTAACTCCACCAGAGCGCCAATTTCGGGTCACTTTTGCCAGTCCAGGCCCGGATAAAGGAGCAGGGTTGGAACTGTGACATTAAAAACAATAATTGTTAAAAGAAATTTAATTTGTAGTTCTAAATAAATTCTAACTGCATTTAGGACGTTTTTTACTCACTTTATGTCTCTTCCACGATGTTATTTCTCTCTCCAACAACGTAGGTTACAATTACATTAGCATGACCAATTCTACAAATTAAGCGATGACGTCATTTGGCGACTTCTAGCGACTTTTAGGACAACCAATAGCGATTTTACTTACTGAGGAGTTGGCAACACTGAGAGCAGCGGTTCCCAACCTTTTTTGCGCCACGGACCGGTTTATGCCCGACAATATTTTCATGGACCGGCCTTTAAGGTGTCGCGGATAAATACAACAAAATAAAACTAGTACCGGTACCGAAAAAAAGAACATTTATTCATAACACACGTGAAAAGACCAAGGAAAACTGAGTAAACGATAAAAACGATAACAAAATAACGCTGAAAACCGATAAAAACCCTGAAAACTATACATTTCACACCTGAGCCTCAACTCTCGCGGCTCGGTACCAAACGACTAACGGACCGGTACCGGTCCGAGGCCCGGGGGTTGGGGACCGCTGATTAAGAGGACCCGAGGGAAGCTCGGAAAGCTAAGCAGAAGTTATTTGGAGAGGAGAGTGACTGCTGTTGGTTTAAAAGAGAGGTAAAAAAAAAAAAACTTCAGTGGTGTGGAAACATTATGGGTTCGCGGAGTCAGACGTGGATCAAGTAGACATAGTGTGTAAACTTTGCTACAGTGTCGTAGCTGCACCACAGAGCAACACTGCAAAGTTCAGTGAACAGATGTTTACATTTTTCATTTGTTTTTTATATTGCAAACATTTGCACAGTTATCCGTATTTGCACACTATTTTATGACAATCTTTAAAGTCATTATTCAATACATTGTTATTGTTAAATAAATATCGTCAAATAATCGAGATCTCAATTAATAAAAAATAATCGTGATTATCATTTTTGCCATAATCGAGCAGCCCTAATTAAGCTGCACATTTACAACACGTGAAACCCTTCAGTATTGCTTTAGAGCTAAAAGTATACCAGTGTGGGCATAGCTCAAAGCAGCATTTTCATTTGTTTTGGGCAAAGAAGTCCTTACTTGACGTTACTTACAATACCCAAATGTATCAATTATGTACATTTTAGCTTCAAAGCTGTGCAAAACACTCCAATGTTTCAGAAGTTAATAACTGACTGCTCATAAAAAGCTAGTTAAAAAAAATGTTTTATGCTTCAGCCACCACAAAGTCCACCTCAATTCATAATTAAATGAATTTGGATCTTCTTATAAGCAAACCTAATTAGATGGTGAAAATTCACACTCCTTTGTTCACTCCTTTTTTTGTGTTACCAGTTCAGATTTCCTGCTTTCAAGCTGGTCGGACAGGTCGAGCTAGACTGTTGTTTCTGATGAAGCAAAGCAGGAAAGAAAAAGACCTCAAAGAAATCAGGATGTTGTTCTTCTTCAAGGTTTCTTCACTACATTGCCGCCTTGATCCAGCTTCTCCCAATGATTCCAAAACGTGCAGTTTATAGCAGCAATGGCTGTATCAGGTAAAGGAAATAAGTAAGACTTTGAGCCAGTCGCTCATACAGGGAGTGCAGAATTATTAGGCAAGTTGTATTTTTGAGGAATAATTTTATTATTGAACAACAACCATGTTCTCAATGAACCCAAAAAACTCATTAATATCAAAGCTGAATGTTCTTGGAAGTAGTTTTTAGTTTGTTTTTAGTTTTAGCTATTTTAGGGGGATATCTGTGTCTGCAGGTGACTATTACTGTGCATAATTATTAGGCAACTTAACAAAAAACAAATATATACCCATTTCAATTATTTTTACCAGTGAAACCAATATAACATCTCCACATTCACAAATATACATTTCTGACATTCAAAAACAAAACAAAAACAAATCAGTGACCAATATAGCCACCTTTCTTTGCAAGGACACTCAAAAGCCTGCCATCCATGGATTCTGTCAGTGTTTTGATCTGTTCACCATCAACATTGCGTGCAGCAGCAACCACAGCCTCCCAGACACTGTTCAGAGAGGTGTACTGTTTTCCCTCCTTGTAAATCTCACATTTGATGATGGACCACAGGTTCTCAATGGGGTTCAGATCAGGTGAACAAGGAGGCCATGTCATTAGTTTTTCTTCTTTTATACCCTTTCTTGCCAGCCACGCTGTGGAGTACTTGGACGCGTGTGATGGAGCATTGTCCTGCATGAAAATCATGTTTTTCTTGAAGGATGCAGACTTCTTCCTGTACCACTGCTCGAAGAAGGTGTCTTCCAGAAACTGGCAGTAGGACTGGGAGTTGAGCTTGACTCCATCCTCAACCCGAAAAGGCCCCACAAGCTCATCTTTGATGATACCAGCCCAAACCAGTACTCCACCTCCACCTTGCTGGCGTCTGAGTCGGACTGGAGCTCTCTGCCCTTTACCAGTCCAGCCATGGGACCATCCATCTGGCCCATCAAGACTCACTCTCATTACATCAGTCCATAAAACCTTAGAAAAATCAGTCTCAAGATATTTCTTGGCCCAGTCTTGACGTTTCAGCTTGTGTGTCTTGTTCAGTGGTGGTCGTCTTTCAGCCTTTCTTACCTTGGCCATGTCTCTGAGTATTGCACACCTTGTGCTTTTGGGCACTCCAGTGATGTTGCAGCTCTGAAATATGGCCAAACTGGTGGCAAGTGGCATGTTGGCAGCTGCACGCTTGACTTTTCTCAGTTCATGGGCAGTTATTTTGCGCCTTGGTTTTTCCGCACGCTTCTTGCGACCCTGTTGACTATTTTGAATGAAACGCTTGATTGTTCGATGATCACGCTTCAGAAGCTTTGCAATTTTGAGACTGCTGCATCCCTCTGCAAGATATCTCACTATTTTTGACTTTTCTGAGCCTGTCAAGTCCTTCTGTTGACCCATTTTGCCAAAGGAAAGGACGTTGCCTACTTCTTCAGTCAAGTTTAACGGCAGCTTGCATCCAAAACTGTTGCATTACTGCCATCTCCTGGCTGTCAACCGTCCGTCACTAGGACGTTGCCTAATAATTATGCACACCTGATATAGGGTGTTGATGTCATTAGACCACACCCCTTCTCATTACAGAGATGCACATCACCTAATATGCTTAATTGGTAGTAGTTTTTCGAGCCTATACAGCTTGGAGTAAGACAACATGCATTAAGAGGATGATGTGGACAAAATACTCATTTGCCTAATAATTCTGCACTCCCTGTATGGTCCTTATGCAGGAGCACGCTGAAGTCACTGCTCAGTTCAAGATCATTAACCCAAAGTGAAAATTACAGGACCTTTTACCACCAATATCAATGAGAAAACGAACTAACATGGTATCTTGATGAGTCGCCTTCATGCACGGCAGGGAGATCTCAGAATCTTTGCAAACTGACAGTTGCTGTCAACCAGAAATCACCACCCATGCATCACGGGAGGGGGGCACGACCAACGACAGAGCCTTAACTGTTCCAGGTTGGCCATCCACGTAGAGAGAAACCCCCAACATGTACAATAACTTGCTAAATGACTTAAATGTGTCTCCAACGTGCACCTAATCAAAAGCTCAGTGCTCCAAATACATAACAACCACGTCGCCAATACTGAATCGGACATGCCCCCGTTAGCCGCATCGTTGACAAAATATACACGTAAAATACACGCAACCTGCACACATCGTAACCTTGTATGCCAGCTGAGATTAGCTAACGTGGATTGTTCCCCAGGTTGTTTCTGGCACTTCAAACGCCTCTGCCGCTGAAACCAAGAACAAAATGTCGAGCTGAGCTGCACTCGTCTTTGTACCCAGCTAGGCCTGTAGCTTTAGCGTTAGCTCGTTTATCGCCCGAACCCGGCCAGCAGCAATGACGACGTTTTCGTTTTTTAATATTACCACCATACTGTCACATAACCAACGTCAGAACTTACACAAAAGGCAACCAAAGACTCTCGTTAAAATATCGAGAGTAGTGGAGATAATGAGAACAATAAAGCTCGGGTACGTCGCTCTCACGGCACTGTTTCAGGGGAAAATGGCCTTCTTCTTCCTCCTTTTAAATTTTTATTGCCAGTTGACAAACAACTGAATGGTGCATTACCGCCACCAACTGGTATGGAGTGTGGTCTGAAACGCGAAAGTGGGAAAGTGGCCTTCTTCGGCGCCTTTTTTTCTTCTTCCTCAGGCGGCGCGGTCCAAACCGAAGTCAAAGGTGCATGTTGCCGTCTACTGTACCGGCGTGAGAATGCTCAGGCAAAGTTCTAGCAGAGCCTAACCATTAGTTGACTTGCTAATTAACCAGCCTGTATCCTTAACACATTTACAATCTTCTCCAAAGTTACATTCATCTAGAGTTTTTTCCCCCACAATATACAGTTTTATATTGTCTGTGTGTGTGTGTGTGTGTGTGTGTGTGTGTGTGTGTGTGTGTGTGTGTGTGTGTGTGTGTGTAAGATAAGAGATAAGATAAGATAGAACTTTACTAATCCCTCGGGTGGGTTCCTCTGGGAAATTCGACTTCCAAAAAGCACAGCAACGACCGAAGTTACAGTTACAGAATTGTTATATATATATATATATACACACACACACACACACACACACACACACACACACACACACACACACACACACACACACACACATATATAAATACAGAGACAGATATAAATAAAATATACAAAGGGGATAAATAGAATAAATAGGAATAAAAAATAAAAAATACAAGTGAATTGCACATTTCAAGTATTGAGTCTATTGCACTGTTGACTATTTACAAAAAGTATTGCACAAGGTATTGTACAGTGAGGTGAAGAGGCACTACAGCTTAGTTGTTCCCCCCTCCTTTGTCCTCCTGTTTCCCCTCCCTCTCCCCTCCAGAGAGGAGTTAAACAGTTTGATGGCGTGTGGGACAAAGGAGTTTTTAAGTCTGTTAGTTCTTGTCTTGGGGAGAAGCAACCTGTCACTGAACAGACTCTTCTGATTGTTTATGGCCGTGTGCAGAGGATGCCCAGCATTGTTCATAATGTCCATCAGTTTCTTTAATGTCCTTTTCTCTGCCACTGTCACCAGAGTGTCCAGCTTCATGCCGACCACAGAGCTAGCCCTCCTTATCAGTTTCTCCAGCCTGGATGAGTCCTTCTTTGCTGTGCTGCTCCCCCAGCACACCACAGCATAGAAAAGTACTCCAGCAACCACCGACTGGTAAAACATCCTCAGGAGCTTCCTGCAGATGTGTGTGTGTGTGTGTGTGTGTGTGTGTGTGTGTGTGTGTGTGTGTGTGTGTGTGTGTGTGTGTGTGTGTGTGTTAATATTTTCTGCTATGCCTAATGATAATACAAAAAAAAAAAGAAGAACAAATCAAAACAGAGATCAGATGAAATCTGCTTTTTAGGTATTGTGAGTGCAGTGTACTTTGGTGTAGTCTGCTGCGGGAGCAGCATTGGAGCTGATACCAGCAAACTGATTAAACCGCTCTGCAATTTTTTATGGAAGCCCATTTCCACCACTAAAAAAGGAAGAAAAATAAGTATCCATAACTTGAAATTTTGAGTTATCTTTCTCAAATCTTTGAGTTATTTTCTCAAAATTTCCACTTATTTTCTTGAAATTTTGACTTATTAACTCAAAATTTGAAGTTAGCTCGGCCAAATTTTGAGAAAAGTGAGTCAAAATTTTGAGCTACTTATCTCAAAATTTCGAGTTAATAAGTCGAAATTTCAAGAGAGTAGCTTGAAATTTCAAGAAAGATAACGCAAAACTTTGAGTTACCAAAACTTCGAGTTATGGATACTTTTTTTTGTGGCGGAAACGGGCTTCCAAAGACAGCAGATCACTTTCTCTAACAGGCTGATTCAGCTCTGATGGCACAAGGACAGATAAAGGAAATCTTTCATATCACTTGCGATCAACCTCAATAATTTAAAGTATCTGTCAGGCACAGAATCATCTCCTGCATACTATCATAATCAGTAATATTATTATTCATTGCAACTGCTGTACCAAAAGAATTAAAAGAAAGTATGGGATAACAAAAGTATTTCTCTTTCCATCATCAAATTCAAATTCAAATTTTATTTGTCACACACACACAACCATACACAGTATGACATGGGGGTGAAATGCTTGTAGCTGTACAATGCCCGACCATTAAATGACAGAAGAAAAGTTTTACAATATTTACAATTTTCAGGTTACTACAAAAATGTACAAATTAACTTAGGAATTTACAGTAAAGAATGTGCAAATAGCAGAAGAGATTATAAAGATAAGGATTATAAATTATAGGAATTATAGGATTATAGGAAATGTGTGGTGACGTGTGTGAGAGTCCAGTCCTACACAATGACTACCTCCACAATCACATTAGTGCAGTTCAAATTGTTCCAGTGGATGACAAAAAAACTGAATAGGCAGCACAAAAAGTAATCAATCAAATAATAGACTATGATAAACAACATCAAATAAATGAAGCATGAAATATAATGTTTATCAAAGGACCAAGGTCTCTGTTATTGAGATTTTAACCACTGTGTGATGCTCTCTAACAAGGCCTGCCTTTTTGAAATTTTAACTGGTTGTTTGACTCGTAGGAGCCGCAGTGCGCTCCGGGGTTCGCGCCAGCTGTGCACCCATATCATGTGATGCTGAACAGAGAAGCCTCAGAAACAGAGGCACTCGATTAGTGGCTGATACAAATAAAAAGTGGCTAAAACACATGCTCAAAAGACTTCGTTGGGGGATCAGACTGTTAGTCTTATCATTTTAAACACTTCCCGAGGCGCTGCATTCGCTATCATTTGTGTTTTAGAGCTCTCCCACAACTCTTCGCTAACTATGTGAGCGCATTCTGGCTCGGTCGTACCACCATTCACCCATGCTGAAGCTAGGGCGCAGCAGTAGCGGAGCCAGTGAGCCGACGACCATTTCCGACAGCTCCGTATGGATTTAACGTCGGTATACGTTGCTGCCTGATGTTTTAGAAAGCCGATCACCGGTGATTTCGAAGATGGGGGATCCCTGTGACCTTGAACACTTCGTAAAGTGAGTACCTCGTGAGCATGTCCTGGTTGTTTAGCGGGTCCTTATTTCTGGTGAAACCACCTTACTACAAAACAAAACATTAGCTATCATGCTAGCAAAGCCGGGTCACAGACTCCACTATAGGGGTCCATTGTATCCTAAAATAGAAGTGAACGTCATATATTTTCTTCCGTGTCAAAAAACTACAAAGGTAAGGTGCTCACACTGTCGAAAAAAAACCCATTATTCTGAGTGAACACACCAGGTAAAGCTCAAAGTATAACAAGTTTACGACAGCCACGTTAGCCTACAGAGCGAGGCAAAGCTAACACAGCTAGTGTTAGCTGCTGATGCTAGCCCTTTACAGAAGCAAATGTGATTGTTCAACCCCCTGACAGGCACCCGAAAACACACTAAAAGCCTTACTTCTAGCATGTCAAAGTACACAACTGTTTGCTAGTCGACAGTAATAGCCTACGTTATACACAAGGAATATGCCCCTGCTGTCTTTAAAGACGGCCCATGAAATCTCTGCTAACCTACCCAAGCTAGCTCAGCTATTATATTTTTTAGCAAATTATCATCACGGTCTAATAACTAAGGTATGACGTGTTTTCTGCCTTCTCAGTGTTAGTGTAAGCAATCCTTAAAAAATAGCAGACTAAATTATTTGCTTTAGAACAATAATTTAGCTAGTTCTAGAAGTGGCTGTCTTTTTAAAGGCCATGTTTTGGCTGCATACACTCACTGCACAGGCCATGCTTAAGTGTAGTTACTCAGTTTGCATTCAGTCACGATTTGTTTGTCCCATTACAGTGTCGATGTGGTCATTCACATAAATCGTTGTTCTGCAAACAGCATTTTGTTTTATGTAGTCCGCATGCTTGTCTTTGCCGTGTCTAATAATCAGCTGCATCTTCTAATGCCCGCCCTGCATCCATCCATGTTTTTCCATTTATCTTCGACCATGAAACTTGCTGTTAATAAACAATTGGCGAACGTAACTTCCTATATGTTGATCAGCTGAAGCAACAACAGTGGAAATTTACAGCCAAATGTACTTAAATTGGGGGGAGGGGGTCCATGTCTAATGGGAGTAAGACGAGGTACGGCCACATTGCATCGATAGATAACAGAAAGGAAGGCGGGTCTGCAGAAGTCGTTACTGTGCAACGCTTTAATGCATGTGACACAATGTGCTTTCTGACGTTGTGTGCTGAATATACAATGTGTGTTGGACAACAGAGACAAACTGTGAAATACTGCAGTTATTGTGTCATTAGCAGGAACTTTACTGAGATTTTAATGGTGTCAAAAGTGTACAAGTTCCTGAGTGATTAGCTGTTGTGGATACAGAGAGACTTAGTTCATTGCTTTGTCTTTCTTTTTGTCAGGTGTGGCGTCACTTTGGAGGGCTCATTTCTCTGATTTGGATTATTCTTGGCCAGCAGCCCCTTCAGGCCTACTAATCCTAGACGAATTTCTCTATGGACGCTCTGCACAAGTCAGAGATCAGGTATTAGACAGCAGAAAATGTAGAATGCTTACCAAGTTGTGTTATGTTTATGAATATAGTCTGGCACGCTACTTTTAAAACATTTTGACTTCTACGTCAACCCATCCACCGCCATGTTATTGTTCATATAAAGAGCTTCTTTTTTTTTTTTTAATTTAAGCACTAAAGTGTCTTATGCAACTCATAAGTTCTGTGCTTTTTCCACATCCTTTCATCTGTTTATTTATTAATTGTCAGTCATTGTCTAGATGGTGTGTTTTTTGTAGTTCATACACAGTTCCTTAAAGTTTGTTGTGGTAATACAGGACAGTAAAAGCAGAAAAAAACAAAAAAGTCATATATATATATATATATATCGAACAAATTGAATAGAAATTGTTACCTGAAGATGTATTTTTTTTTAACCATATATTTTTCATTTTCTTTTTATAATTTATTTATCAGCTTAAAAGATTAGATGCTTGTAAATTACAATTACAAAAAAATTACAAGAAAGCTGTTTGCAAAGGGAAAGATATTCATTGAAACCTGTGTTATAATCTTTTTTTTAATTGATTGCCCTTATTGATTCCAGATTCAATCTTTACAGGGAAAAAAGTAGTCCTACACATGTTTTTAGCATCAGTGTAACTGATTTATTATCTTTTCAGTGCAGAGACAGAGTAGAAAATATGGCTTGGATTTGACTGAGGTGAGCAAAAACTCCACTCTTTGTTATTATTTTGTTTTTTGTTTTTCTTTGTAACGGGCAACTGTAAGGAATACATGGCAGCACTAATTAATGAAAAATGATTGGCTTGGAAGCATTTAATTCCAATGGAGCTAATGGGGTTATTTGGAAGCAGTTCTTAACAGGAACCAGTTGTTATTCCCCATTCTTGCATTTCATAGCTCTTTCTGTATTACTGAATGTCCCAGCGCATGTGTCTCAGTTTGAAGGTCACAGGAGAAAAAAAAGAAAATTGAAATCCTAAAGGAATAAATGACCCATTTTTCCCATCACCCATATCAAGCTTTGCCCAAAGAAAACAGACACATTTTATTAAAAGTAGAAAGGGAATAAAAAGTCACACATTAAGTTTTCTTATATGTTGACCGCTTTTATTTCTTTGCTTTTATTGTTGTTTTGGAACACCAGTTACCAGTCTCAGTAAAGACAGTAAAGATATATAACAGCAACATGGCGATGAGAAAAGAATGCCCAATGGTGTGCCAAACCCCTTGTTCTGTAGTCTATGCCACTGAAACAGGAGTTGCATACCAGTCGCCCCTTTTCACTCTCAGTGTCATTGTATGTGAGCTCTATTTATTTAAGTTCAGGGTTAGAAATGAATATGAATCCATTTAGTAGAACGTAATTATTTCAGAACAAGTTTCGAAACATTTAAATTCATGGACATTCCACAATTATCTTACCAACTGTTATTCTTTTCGGTGTTTCTATTGAAAGAGTGATGAAAGAAACTCGTACTGCCAGAAAAAAATCTTACTTGCAGTAAAAAGGGGAGAAATCTGAATGCTTTGTCCTTCGGTATGGTAAAGCACAGAATACACTGTGTAAAGGGCCTATTAGACCCGCCGTTGTCACCCTTGTCAATGGTGACGCGCACCATAAGTGACGTCATATCCGCATAGGCGAGCTGCGCTTTGGTGTCGTTTCAGTTAGCCGTGGACTTCTTAGGTTTTTCTAACCCTTGTGTAGTTGGGGGCAGCCAGATTGAAGACACACGTTTTCAATGGTCATGGGTTTTATCGGCATTTCAGTGATTTATCAGTGCAGGAGCTCAGAGATTTGGAAAGTTGAGACTTTCTGGAGAAAGTATTCCCCTTTCGTCGTCTTTTACTCCCATACCAATGCTGTCGTATAGGCTTTGTCTGTGTGGCAGCACCTGTCGTTCAGGAGAATACTGCAGTGAATCTGGTGCCCCCTCAGTGCTGGTGTAAATGGTGACAGGGCTGTGGTGACGTCATGTTTGGCTTGCGACATAACCAGTGGGGGCCTAAAGATGGATGTGGGTCAGCCCACAAGAGCATCACAGCTAGATATAATAAGGCCTGCATATTTAAAAAAAAAAAAAAAAAAAAAAAGTTTGAAAAGTGAATCCTAAATATTTTTTGTTCTGGTCTTCACTGAAATATCCACTTATTTCATTCAGCTCTAAGAATGTGTGGTAGCCGTAGCGCTTTGTTTTGGTTGAGAAGTGGTGTTATGCAATGCTGGATCACTTTTGGAAGTTCAGAGAGAGTTGAACTTTTATTTATGTCTGACAGAAATCATTTCGAAATAAGCAGGAAATGTAAACAATAGAGGCAGGAATCACCAGACACTCCACTATACAGTATTATCACAATACTTCACTCATGATACAATATTTTTGTGATTATTATTATTATTTTTTTAATTTTGCGAAATTCTGAGCATTGCAATAATATATATTGTTAGTTTTCATAATTTTTAAACTGCGAATGATGTCCTCAAAGTTAAACTTTGTCAATATCTGTTTCATCCACTAAGATAAAGTTGTCTCACTTCAATTTCTCCAAAAGTTGATTCTGTTCATCTGGACGTAGCGTTTTCAGTGGGAGAAACTTTCCGTCACTCATTCAAGTGACTTCTTCAGTCTCAGCTGACTGCAGGTTTCCCCAATTTTATAAACAGTATATTTGCATAATAACTGAAACCAGCCCACTGAAGGAACACTGAGCTGGTTCCGTCAGTTTTTCAAAGAAAAACCAGTCAGACCGTTGTCTGTCAGTCTGCAATTGAATGAGGGCAAGCTGGCATTTGCATGCAATCTGTTTCTGATAATACAGGAATTAGTTGTGATCAAATAATGTTGAAAATCATATGTGTTGCTGTCTGCATCGATATCGTCTGCATCTTGTTGTAATATTCCCAGAGTATTTGAATTTATCTAATAAAAAAATTGCTATTTGCTGTTCTTGTGTTGATACAATGTCACCAAGCAAAATGACAATACTATGCTGTATCAATTTTTTCCCTAGCAAAAAACTAAAACCTTTAAAACTGATCTTGCAAGTTAGTCAGCTTTTAGTAATCTGATTGAACATGCAGTTTTTTGTTAGCTTTTCTAGTTTTTCTCTGCATAGTAGCTCATTGTTCTGCCCTCAGAGTAACAGGCTCAGAGGCTGAATGTCTGTTCTGTTCATCTGGTTGTAGTTTGCATGCTCATACCATGTTTGCATGGGTACGTTCCAACTATGTCACATTCTTCTACACCAAAGGCATCTTTATAAGGAATTTGGAATTATATAGACATAATATATATATGTATATACTTATGTGAGAATTAGGCATCCAAAAGACAGTGCATTTAGATAAAATGTAACTTTCCTCAGAAATGTTATTGTATTCAACATCACATGCTGAAGTTTATTTTTTGCTTAGCAGGCTTCCTCAAACTTTGGTGGGTTTGAGGAAACCTATTTAAAGTTGATCTGAGCAGTTATGTAATGTAAAGCAATTTCCTGTCCCTGTCCCTGTTTAACTCTGATAGAAATCAGAAGTGTTAATACACTTGGCATAGCATTCCCTTTGAACTTGAGAATATTGGGCAATGAGTGAAAGATACTGAACCACTGTTTCAGATTGGGCAACAGTTGTTTTGAAGTCATTTGTCATTAGTCCAGAGAACATTTTCAGGTAAATGTTTACATCCGCAGGTTTACCCTGATAATTTTGGCTTTAATCTTAAAGTTTCTTTTCTTTACTTTTACGATTGTAAATTAATTTCTGACTTTCCTTTCTTCTACTTTCCCATATTGCTCTTATGTAAATCCAGAGAGGAAGGGAGTGGTGCATCGGTAAGTTAACTAAATATAATTAATGACTATAAATATCTGCGGTCTTATCAGCATTTTACAGCCTTTTTTATTATATAAAAGAACTGAGGCAGCACGTTTATGTGTTTTCTCTTGTATTGTAGGTAAAGGTGGAGGGCCTGTCTAAAGCAGCTCTAATCAAAAGCCTGTCTCCCAGAGTCATGCTGTCCAACCACCTTTTGCCTAAAGGGACCAAGATGAAGGTCAACTTAGAAGATCAGGGTCGTCAGAAAGTGTCCTTCAGCTTCTCACAGACAAAGAAGCCACTCCAAAGCTCGTTCTTCATCCCTCCCAGTCCTGATAAGTCAGATCCTCATGCTGCCTCGTCACAGTCAACCTCCGAAAAACCTGGAAAGAGTGCAGACAGCAAAACTGAGCAAAGGCAGACACCCTTGGTGCCAGTATCAAAAACAGAGACACCTCAGACGCCAGTCCCCACAGCTACTAAAGTGAAAATGATGCATTTCAAGAAGCAAATTCTTAATGACTCTGTGACTGAAGAGAAACAGTCAGTTATGCCAGAAGAGCCGCACACCTCTCTATTTCAGAATGAACTCCCAGCACCCCAGAGTCTCATCAGCACCTGTCCCTCTGAAAGTGCTCACACTGAAACCTCTGAGACGAGAGAAACCTCAAGCCTCAAGAAACCAGCTGCTTCCTCAGGAAAAGATGGGGAGAGATCCAGCAGTACTGAGCAGGATGAAAAGATACACAAAAGGAAAACCAGGTCACAGTCAGATAGTGCCCCCCCTGGCTCCGAATCTGATGGAGATTCAGCCCAGATGTCTTCCAGCCACAAATCAGTTGATTCCAAAAGTAAAACAAACTCTGACAGCAGAAGTAAAGATGTAAGAAAATCTTCTTCTGGTTCACATGCAGAGGAAAGGGAAAAAAGTTTCTCAAAGCGCTCAGAGAATTACGAAAGGTCGTCTAGTTACTCGAAATCAGACCGTGATTCCAGACACACATCTTCACGCTCATCCCGATCAGAGAAAGATCGCCGAAGGTCCAGATCTAGATCACGGTCTAGATCAAGAGGTTCTCGAACAAGTTCTTCACACTCCAGATCAGACAGAATTAGAAGTGACAGAGGATCGCGCTCTGAAAGGTCCTACTATCATGAATCAGACCGGAGATCGCACAGGAGTTCTCCACGCAGGGATAGAAGACGTTCTCGCTCTCGGACTGACAGAACTCGGGACAGTTCCGACTCTGAAGATGACCACAGAAAAACAAGGTCGAGGACAAGTGACAACAGTAGGTCATCTAACCACTCAAGCTCACATAAGGAGTCAAAATCATCATCCTACTCAAAATCTGAAAAAACCTCAAAATCTGTAGATTCACCTCACTTTTCAGAGTTGGATAAAAGAACACAGTCCTCAAAGTCTGAAAGGATTACAAAGCGGTTATCGGACTCTGATACCCTACGCAAGGGTTCTCCTGATCTGGACTCCAGTCACCGTAAATCTAGCAGCCATCATAAGTCAGAGGCCAACAATAAATCTTCATCTTCCAGTAGTTACACACACTCTCAGACACATGAAAAACGGCAAAAAAGCAGCCCCAGTGACTCTGAAACGGATCATAAGGGCAAATTACAGTCATCCAACAGAAGCTCCAGCTCCTTGGAGAACTGTAAAAACTCTCAAAAGAAAAGCAGTAGACCAGAGTCGAAACAGGTCCCCTCTAGATCTTCTGTGAAATCTTCTGGGCAAGATAGACAATCAGATGATTTATTTCATAGCCCTGGAAAAGCACCATCTTGTGCAACCACAACAGAATCATTTTCTCAGAGTTCAAAAGAAAAATCCGATTCCCAACCGGTTGAAAATGAAAATGGCAATAAAGATGAAAAGGAGGTGGGGTCTTGTGGTGAGGGTTTGCAAGAACTGTCACTTAAGACAGAAGCAAAATCAGGTCTTGAAATGGAAAATAACATTGCCTCTGATGTCACTTACAGCGAGAGCCTAAAGCATGTAAACTCTACTCTGGAAAACGTGTCTAATGTGAAGGATAGCCTTTCCTCTAATGATCCAACACATGTGAACTCAAATGCATCTGTCGTAAATTTATGTAGTGGTAATGACAGTACAATGTGCAATAAGGACGAGGAAATTTTTTACTGTTCAACTGGGCCAGAGTCTGTACTTCATTCAGTGGATAAAGCTGTCACAGAGGCTGTCCAGCAAAACACTAAACCAGAAAATGTTGAGCTGGATGAAGCTCAGCCAGTCAGTAAAGAGTCTGACACAAATTTGCCAGTCAAATCTGATTCATCTTGTCTTCAGTCTGAGAATCCGCCAGAGTCACTACCTACCGATGTAAAAAAGGGCAGCTGTAGTACCCGAAAGTCACGGTGGGATATTGTTGGGCAGGATTCCTCGGAGAGTGAAAATTCACAGAGAACTGTTTGTGTAGAGAGTAAACTATTAAATACTGTTAAAAAGGTGATCTCTGTCAAAAAAATAGAGTTCTCTAAAGATAATGCTCAACAAGACTGTGATATTAAAGATGATATTCAGCAGGAAGCTGGAACACATTCCAGACTGGTAAGGCAGACGGAGATCTCAAAGCAGGAAGTCCAATCAGAGAGCACACCCGTGACCTTTAATTGCAAAGACCAAAGTGAGCCTTCGCAAGCCAGCACCAGCAATGACCACTGTGACTCCAAACTGTCTGCTTCTCAAAAGTCAAACACAGATCAGCCACTGCACATAAATGACAAGATACAGATCAACTCGGCAGCAACAGCACAGCACTCAAATGAGGAAAATTCCGAAAACAAATCCAAGGACAGTGCTAGCAAGAGCAAACTGAGTAAGAGAATGTCTCCCAGTCAGGATGTGTCAGGACAGAGTGAGGCCAGTGATAGCGATAACTCAGAGTATGACTCTGATTGCGACGAGGCTATAAAACAGTTGCACTCTGTAGTAGTGGTGCCAAAGAATTCTTGTCTAACAATGAATACAGAGGAGAGGGGACCTTTGAATATTTTACAACAGCAGAATGCCTTAGCAGCTGAAAAACATATTAGTGAACCCCCAAATCAAGTTAGCCAACAGAAAAAACAACCCACAACACAGACCGGTATAAGCGATTCACTCAGTAATAGTACATTGTGTCAGTCCCAGAGCAATATGATTGATAGCACCAGTCACTCAGAGGCCTCCACCTCCATCAGTACCCAACCTTATACTGCTGGTCATACCAGTTCCCATGCAAGTGTCACAGATTCCACCCCCATGCGTGATAATTCCAAACAGTGTGAGCAAGGGCACAAACAACATGATGTGAGCAACAGAGGAGATCGGACGCACGTGCATTACCAACAAGATCATTTCTCCAGGGCTGACAATATTAATGAGAAGCATGAATTCAACCTGGGTTGGGATTTCTCACAACCAGAACAGCCTACTAGTACGTACCAGCAGCCTGATAGCAGCCACGGGCCTCAGTTAACAAACACTAAACTGTCAGGATCTTTTTCCAAGGAACAAGAACACAGACCAAGTACTGCTTCCTGTATCCAGCAGTCGCAAAACATGCAGACAAGCAGAAAAAACTACCTCCATGCAAATGTCATTGATCAGGATCCTTCAGGCGAAATTCAACCCGACTCCCTCACTAATGATCATGACGACTTCAGTGGGGATAAATCATCAAGTTGTAGCAAAACGGCTTTTGAGGGCAGTGGGCCTAACACTCAAGGGTCATCAAGCTTTGTACAAGGTCATGAAATAAGCAGCAATAGCAGGGGTTCTGCTGTACCCGACCCCTCTAGAGAAGACAGTTTTAGGCCCCACAGAGGAAGGGGCCCTCCCAAGAAAAGGCGTCCAGAGATAGAGTCCGATTCAGACAACGAGGCAGAGGCTGGCCCTGCAGCTAAAAGGGACCGTCAAGGAGATACTGAAGTCGCTAAAGAAACTCTTGTAAAATCTGCAGCGGACCGTCCATCACTCACTCTGCAGGACTTTCAAGATGCAAATAGATGGAAAGAGTTTGCCAAGTCTAAAAAGATGCCTCCGTACTTTGACTTGATTGAGGAGAACTTGTACCTAACAGAAAGGTAAGATGATTCCCGTCAGAGAATCAAGTTTGTTTGTGAAGAGTAACTTCCTAGCAAAATGTTGAATTATTTTCAGACTTGATCTTTGAAAGTTTTAAAATGTAATTTGCAGGAAAAAAAGCAAATCTCATCGAGATATTAAACGAATGCAGTGTGAGTGCCCGGTGCTACCCAGAGAGGACCGAGCAAGGGGCGTACTAGCATGCGGAGATGACTGTTTAAACCGGCTGCTGATGATTGAGTGGTAAGTGTAATAAAGGTTATTGAACCGCTGGCATCTTTTACATCAATAAATATTTTACAACTTTCCTTAATTAAGAACCTGGAAATCCATAGTTTTTTAAGCACCTTTTCTGTTTTGTTAATCAAATCTTTTTACGTCTTTCTCGTAACATCTTTTTTCCATGTGATTTTTTTTTTCTTAGTTCGTCACGGTGCCTGAATGGAGCCTACTGCTCTAATCGCCGCTTTCAGATGAAACAACATGCCGACTTTGATGTGATCCTTACAGAAGACAAGGGCTGGGGACTACGGGCAGCTAAAGACTTGGCATCGTAAGACACTTATTGGTTTTTAATAGAACGCTGTGAAATAATTTTTAGAAAATAACATTCAGTAGTTGACAAAAGAGGCTCTCTGTTTCACTGCATAACGATAGAACAAGGCCTCGACAGTGCTTCCTAAGAGGTTATAAGATCTGACTTATACTAGATAAAAATGCATGTGGAAAGAAAAAACAACAGTGGTGATATATGTGAAACTGCTTTTGTTGTTTTCTTAGAAACACCTTTGTACTGGAATACTGCGGTGAGGTTTTGGACCACAAAGAGTTCAAAACAAGGGTGAAAGAGTACGCTCGCAATAAGAACATCCACTACTATTTTATGTCTCTGAAGAATAACGAGGTAAGTGATGATTTAACACATCAAATGGCGTCTGTAAATGGTTTTAATGGTTATTTGTGGTGGCTGGAAGAAACGGCTGACGCTGTACTGCCTCTCTCAGATTATTGATGCAACGCTGAAGGGTAATTGCTCTCGGTTCATGAACCACAGCTGCGAGCCCAACTGTGAAACCCAAAAGGTACGGTGGCAAAATAAAACTCTTTGGCGTATCCTTTTAGTTTCTTTTACTTTTTTGTTTTGTTTTTTTATTTAATTTTTTAATCGTTTCAGTGGACAGTCAACGGTCAGCTTCGAGTTGGGTTCTTCACAACCAAGGCTGTTACTGCAGGAACTGAGCTCACGTTTGACTACCAGTTTCAGAGATATGGGTACGGTTCCTGCGCGGTTACTGTATTTTTGTGTTCGACGTATAATATATGAATAGACTCAAAAAGAAAGACTGGTTAACCTTTTCATCGAATGGTTTAGCAGTGGTGGTTTCATCTCTGTTTAATTGTACCCTGCAGGAAAGAAGCACAGAAATGCTTCTGTGGAGCACCCAGCTGCAGAGGCTTCCTGGGTGGGGAGAACAGAGTTAGTGTTCGAGCAGCTGGTGGGAAGATGAAGAAAGACCGCAGTCGAAAGAGTGCTCTCACAACGGTCGGTTCTTTTAGTAATATTTAAAGGTCTTAAGGCATTTCTTTTAAGTGTAGCTTTAACAGGTTTGCATGGAGGCCAGCACTTTAGTGACTGATACACAACAACTAAGAGAGGGAAAGACTTACAAATTTGTATAAATTGAGTGCTGAGAACTGTTAAGCTGCATACACTGCTGTGTGCAACTGTTATTTTCCTCTTCTTAATAATCAGGTACATAAACCTGTTAGAAAATATTCATGCAAAATCAATCATATCAGAAAAGGCAACAGAAGCTGTGAACTCATTAACTGTTCCGTTTTTAAAAAGTTTACACAATAAAAGTGCAAAAAATGTTATCTTTCTTTTCCTTTTGATCACTATAATAAGTAACTGCTTCAGCAATATAGTGAAAATGTGTTAGTAATGTACCAGAACTTCAGGATATTTGACTACTTGGTATTCACAGCCTCATTTACAGGGTAATTGTAGTGGTCTTTGAAGTCATAGTGTTAAAGTTACAGTAGAGGATTCATAACAGCCTGTATTACAATGCCTGTACTTGCTTCTTAGATTAGATCTGTTTGTTTCAAGCTTATTATTTTTTTAATATTTAGACACTGCTGGAATATCTCTGCATAATTTGTAGTTCAGTTTTTATACTTGTCTTATATTGCATGTCAGTAGACACTCTGAAACTAACTGTTTTAGCTACCCTCCTTTTAAGGCCACCCTCAATTTAAGCTGGAATTCTTCAGAGTGCCTCACCCCTCATTTTGAACAGCAGGTTGATGGGGCAGAGCCAGAACTGTGTGCCTTGATATCCCCTCCCTTTGACGTCAAACGGAGCCAGAAATGGGGGGGGGGAATGAGCTTTTAGAACAGCCCAAGCATTTTGACTCACTGTGATTACTTGCACAGTACATAAGTTGACCTTTATTATTTGAAACTTTGTCCTTGTGTAATATGAGAAGCCATCATTGTAACTACAGGCTGTATACACAGAGTGTTTTAAATGCCAAAATGTATCTTCACTCTTGTTTCTATGCTGTCCTTTCACAGGTCGATGAAGAGCTGGAGGCATTACTAGAGAATGGCGAAGGCTTATACGATGAGAAACAGGTGGTGTCTCTCTGCAGACTGATGGTCCGAGTGGAAACGATGGAACAGAAACTCATCTGTCTAAAGCTCATACAAGTATGACTAGATCTGTGAATACGTTGTCTATATTGTTGATTTTTTTTTATCTTCTTTTTTAGGTTATAACATGTTATGTTTGTTTTGTACAGGATACACAAAATCCATCATGCTTGAAGCAGTTCTTAGACCACCATGGATTGTCTTTGCTCTGGATTTTCATGGTGGAGCTTTCCGAAGCTAAAGGCAACAGTGCCAACAACATCAAACTGCAATTACAGGTGAGATATGTCAAAATGTTATCATATATCACTGTATGGCCCATACACAGCCACTTGCTGTTTGACCAGCGATTGCCTTGTTTGCAGATCATGAAGACCCTCAGTGTGCTGCCCATCTCAACTAAGAACATGTTGGAGGAGAGCAGAGTCCTGACCTTCATTCAGCGGTGGGCTCAGACAAAAACTCTTCCTCAGCAGACTGAGATGGATGGTTACTCTAGTGAGAACACCTCCCGTGCCCAAACTCCCCTCAACACTCCTGATGGTTCCTCCGCTAAAATGGGACCAGAACTAGATAGTGACACGTCCAAGCCTGCTGTGTACAGACGCCTTAAAATCATTAGCGAAAACAGTCTGGACAGCGCTCTTTCTGATGCTAGCAAAGCATCCGATGGGAAAGAGGAAGAGGAGGAGGAGGATGATGAGGAAGATGATGAAAATTCACGTGCAGGACTTCCTGAAGGAAAGCAGTTGAAGCCAGACACACCGGTGGACGCTGCAGATCCAACCACAGATTCAGCGGAAGAGTCGGGAAAAGAAGTCATAGGAGAGAAACAGGAAGAGGCAGCGATGACTTCAAGCAGTGAACCTCAACCTCCAACTGAAGAGGTGAAGGAAAAACCTGATTTGGTTGTGGAAGAGGACTCCGATATAAAAGAAGTCAAAAGTGAAGATCAGGCAGATGAGCTGGAACCAGCAAAAGAGCCAGTTGAAACACAAGAGAGTGGGAAGCCTCAAGATACCCAATCAGTGACAGAAAATGCAGAATTAGAAGAAGGCCAGCCCAGTGTTAAAGTCCATGAGCCAGAGACCCAATCCAGTCAAACGGGTGTTGCTGATGCTCCACCTGAGCAGCCTTCAGAGACTATGGAATCCCAGACAGAGGCTGAAGAGGCTAAGAAAACACTGCCTAGCAGTGAGCCACACAGTGGTGAACCAACCACTGATGTTCCACCTATCGCTGAAGCCCCGGAGGCCACGATTCCCTCAGCGGTCACAGCAACCCCTGTGGATCCATCAGTGATAGGGACGCCTTCTCAAGATGAAGAGGAAGGTGTCTCAGATGTGGAGAGTGAGAGGAGTCAGGAACCACAGCTCAGTGTTTTCGACATTAGTGGCATGGCTGCTAGGCTTCTAGAAAGCTGGAAGGATCTAAAGGTATATTCATAAGTTGTCGCCTTCAAAGGAAAATAGATAAACATGTATAAAATGTGTATCATCCAAATGTTTGCGATGCTCTCATCATTGTATTCCAAAGTCAAAGTTCTGTTATTTTCAGGAGGTGTACAGGATACCAAAGAAGACTCAAGTAGATAAGGAAGGAAGAGGTACGGTTACCTCGAAGTTTATGTTTGGCTTGAAACATTATTTGCATAACTTTTAATATAATTAGATTTTTCTGGCAGATCGCAGCCGAGATCGAGATACATCTTTCACGCCACGCACCACGTCAGGAAGCCGAGAACGTGAACGGGAGCGAGAGAAGGAGAGGGAACGGGACAGGGATCGAGATTGGGACAGAGACAGGGATCGAGATTGGGACAGAGACAGGGATCGAGATTGGGACAGAGACAGGGACCGCGATCGAGGCTCTGAGAAAACTCCGCGCAGCTCTGAGCGACGGAGGAGACGCTCGCCATCTCCACCTTCATCCTACGAGAGGAGCAGCCGACGCACTGAGGAACGGTAGGAATTTGTGTTATTTGTTGATTGTGTCCTCGAATCATAGTGTTTTTTTCTTTTCCCAAACTCTCCTAGTGAAGGTTTGGTACTCAGCTGTCCTCATGTTCTCTGAATTGTGAAGGTTTGATCCATCTAACAGCAGCAAGACACCAAGAGGAGTTGGTGGCAAGGAGCGCAACAAACTGTCCACAGAGGAGCGCAGGAAGCTGTTTGAACAGGAGGTTGCCCAGCGGGAAGCACAGAAGCAGCAACAGCTTCAACAGCAGCAGCAGCTCCAGTCTTTGGCTTATGACCCGGCTCTAGCCTATGCCTCCAGCCCTGGTTTCATCACGTACCCACCTGGATATCCCATCCAGACTTTTGTGGATCCTTCCAACCCCAATGCGGGCAAAGTACTTCTCCCAACACCTACAGTGGAGCCGAGTCTCAACTATGAACAGACTCCACCCCAGCGTCTCGTCTCAGATCTAGGACTGACCTCTCCATCTTCCACTCCCCAAACCACTCCAGTCACCAATCTCCCTCAGCACGTCACTACCGCAAACCTTGCCTCTGGCAACCCTCAGCACTATGCCCAGCCAACTGTAGCAACCCAGGATGCAGGCGTAGCTGTCCTGTCGGTACCAGCCCAGTCTGCCCCTCAGGTACAGGGCCAACAGAGCTACACCACTCTCTGGGACCCCACCACTCAGCAGGCAGTGACTGTGCAGACACAACCTGCACAGCAGTATGCCACAGCCCCGGGACAGGGTCAGACTCCCACAGCTATCTATTATCAGGGCCAGCCTTGCCAAACAATCTACAGCATCCCTGCTCCCTACCCCCAGACCAACACTCCAGTCATACAGGTAATCTTCTTGCTCTGGTCATATACAAATGTCCATTTTACCTTTCTTAGATTTGCTCATTGCCCACGTTTGATTTTTGTGTAATTTTTATAAATAACCTACATTATGATATACAAGAGATAACTCCTTGATATAGAAAAAAGCGAATGTTAATATCTTTATTGTGATTGAACTGTATGAAAATACAAGACAGTCTTTTAAAAGATGGTTAATAAAGGAAATTATGTTTTTCCTGACCAATCTGTAGTATATTTTTGACCCAAATTCGATGGGGGTTGGGAAAACTAAGCTCATAATTCAGAGGAGGATATTTTATTTTATTCCTTAAAAAAGAAAAAAGAGGTTCTGAACGTCTGTAAGACTGCCATCTAATTGTGCTTTGTTTTTGAAGGCATACACTGATCCCACAGCCAGCTACCTACATGGCCAGCCGGTATATCCTGGTCAGCAGGGAGTGGTGGTGCAGCAGGGAGGCACAGTCACCACCATTGTAACATCTCAAACTGTTCAGCAGGTAACAGACAAGACGTAAAACAGGGATATTATAAGGCAGTTGAGTTTGTGGTTTTGAACAAGCCCTATTGTCGTGGCCACAAGGGGGTGGTATAGATCTGAATTATGCATCTGTCCCTTTTAATATGAGACAGAGTCCAGCTAAATGGGTCCCATTTGTTTATAAGAATGTAAACACGTATGACTTCAAACTACAGTTGTTATAGTGACAAATTTAAGTTGTTACATAATGGCCATATACATTAGAAATTAGATGTCAATTTGTTTTGTTTTTGTTTTTAAATGAAAGCTGTGTCAGTAATTTTTGATCTCTTTTTAAACACATTAAAGTGAAGCTGTATGTGTATATTTTGTGATCCTCCTATACTAAGTTTAAAACTTATTTTCTTCTCCAGGAAATGATTGTGCCCAACAGTGTGATAGACCTGCCTCCACCTTCTCCCCCTAAACCCAAAACTATCGTCCTACCTCCCAACTGGAAAGTGGCTCGGGACCCTGAAGGCAAAATTTACTACTACCATATTGTTACAAGGTTAGTAAAACTGTGTTGCAGGGGTGTTTTGTGTGTGTGCCTCAGTAAAGTCCTCACAAGCATATTGCGTTTCATTTATTTATTTATTTTCCCTTTAGGCAAACACAGTGGGATCCACCAACCTGGGAAGGAAATAGTGACAACACTAGTGTGGACCATGAATCAGAGATGGACCTGGGAACACCCACCTATGATGAAAATCCTTCCAAAGTGAGCTTTTGACATTGATTACTCTTCACTGAAAGATTTTAAAAAAGTTAACTGTTGTGATCTAATCTTAGGTGGGTGGTCAGAAACAGCGGGTTTTAGTAACAGTCTTCACAGAGTGGAAAAGTATCTCTGCATTCCTTCGTTTGACAATGAGAAAGAATCCACATTACTTTTTCGTTAGTTCCCCTGAAAGTTTGCGCTTGGATGCAAAACACGATTATAGTGTTTGCTCCTTGAGGTAATTGAAGATGCTGCACCAGTGATTACTTTCAGCTGTTTCTCAACTAAGAAAAAAAGAAGAAGAAGAAGAAAAGCCTTCAGCACAACACCACGTTCTGTCGAGTCTTATAAACTTGGCGGCGACTACACCTCTCAAAATGGCTTCATCGCACTCTACAGAGAGACAGAAATTTTAAGAGTGTGTCTAAACGCCCCGCCCCCTGCTCAGCTGTCTGTCCTTTAGCCTCAAGGCTAAAGAGGAGGCGATGCCTAAGCTCATCTCCTCTCTTCTGCTTCCTTTGTTTTCCCCTTTCATTTTTTATCCTGTCTTTAAAGATAATGGAAACCATGTGGGAGATTTAGCCTTCATTTATTTGCAGTTTGGGGTTTTACGCTTTAACTGCATAACTGTCTCTTTGAAAGACTTGCACAGTGACGGACATGCAACCCACAGCAAAGGTAGACGTGAGAGTCGGTGGAAGTTTATTTGTAAATTTTGTCATTTTAAGTGGTGACAGTACAGAGACGCGCCATCGTGTAGGAGGTCACAAGTCTTAAGTGTTGTCTGCATGCAAAACCCCAGAAATGAGACCACGCATCATCCGGGCAAACTCGACTCACGAGATACAACAGCTGTTGAGAAACACAAAGAAGACACACACTGACACGCATACAGAGATTCCTTGATTTATTCGTAGGGTGTGTTGGTTCATTTAACAAACAAGACTGAGGTGAAACATCCATGTTGTTCAATAATCCAAGAACAGCTACATGTGTGTGAGCTGTAGGCTTTAGACAATGGTGGTGCCGACTTCCAGGGCTCAAAACTATGACACATGCTTTAGCCTTGCAAAGCATTCTGTCTCACTGTCTGGATTCCTCCTCTGTGTGTGCGGCTGTGTGTGTGTGTGAATCCTTTATGCTTGTTCTTGATACTCACCGCTTCATAGTGGGTGTAGGCAGTTAACTGCTGCCTGCTTGGCTTTGCTGTGGAAGGCTGCGGCCAGAGAGGAAGCGGCACCCTGGCAGGATATCCCTGCGTTGTTTCAAATAGCTGGTGAACAGGTGCTGCATTTACTCCCTACTGACCTCAGTAGCTGTCGTTGCAACTTGTAGGAATGTTTTAATTAAGCTAAGCTAGGGTTGGGTTTGCAGCATAGAAAAATCAGTTTGCAAAGTGGCGTGCTAATTCTGGTCCGCAACATTTCAGAGTTATATTTGTCCGCAAACAAGCCTGTTAATGAGTTTCTCTTATGATGACGTTGTAGTTTTCCACAAAGACGGCTGAAGCAGACACTTCCAGTGAACTCGCTAAGAAAAGTAAAGAGACCTTTCGCAAGGAGGTGAGTCAGAGTTTCCACAAACTGTGTTAAGAGCAATGTTTTTAACTCCTTTTTTAAACATATATACAGTGTCTGCACTTCGATCTGCATGGTCGTGAATCTGTCCGGCCATTTCTGTTTTGTTTTTGTTTTTTTAATTCTGTACATTACTTAACTTTATACCTGTTTGTTAATCAGATGTCACAGTTCATAGTGCAATGCTTGAATCCTTATCGAAAGCCAGACTGCAAATCTGGACGCATCAGCAACACAGAAGACTTCAAACACCTGGCTAGAAAGGTAACCGTGTTCATACATGGATTAAGTTTTCCACAAAGCAAACGTTTCTTTCTTTCCTAGTGTGGTCACGGCACAGTGAGGATGCTGGTCAGCATTTAATGTAAACAAAGTTTTCAAAGTTTCCTTCAAACTATTACTAAATAATTAAACTCCCACGATTTCGGCGTCCAGCCAAATGTTTTTGTGTTCTGCCTCCAGAACAAATGTTGTACATGCTAGCTATTATCACTGTCTCTTTTGTTTTAGCTCCTTCTCAAAAGCTGTTTTCAACCAGCATCTCTTCAAAGGGCGGTGGGGTTTTTTTTCCATTATGATTCTCAGTAGGTCCATGGATAGTGCATGTGAGTGGTTTGCCACTCGAACATACCAGGACTCTGAGGACATGGGCGCAGTAAACAGAAAGACGACTTAGGCTTCACCCATTTAAAGACTGCAGCATTGTATTATGTCAAATTATAAAGAGCAAAGTCACTAAAGGGGATTAACCACTCTACCGCAACTTCAATATCAGTTTATTGTAGACTTGAGGGCAAGAATGAATGCCTAACTCTTTCCTCACTTCTGCTCTGTCTTCTAGCTAACTCACGGAGTTATGAATAAGGAGTTGAAAGCTTGCAAGAATCCCGAGGACCTCGAGTGCAATGAAAATGTGAAGCACAAGACCAAGGAATACATCAAAAAGTACATGCAGCGATTCGGCGCCGTGTACAGACCCAAGGAGGACACAGAGGTGTATTGAAGCATATCAGGCCACAGATGTTACACTTTGCTCTGCGCTAACACAGGAGAAGCACAGATTTGCCTTTCCATTCACTCCCACATGTACGAACTGTCCAGCCTGAACAGCGAAGTAGTTTCTTTATTTCTATTTATGTCTACGAATTGCACTGCTGAAGTTCTCCAGGCCCTGCGGATCGCACAGGAGCCCCGATATACGGACTCTGGGAGACTTGGTTGTTGATGACCAACCCAAGACTCCAGGTGCAGTGTTCTCAGACGATGACACTGAGGGGTGCTACAGAGACTGTTTTCACTGACTGTTTTATTTTTTAGCGTTTTTGTGTTTTTTTTCATTTGCGGCTCTTAAAAGTTCCTCAGATGATCACCTCAATTCCAGTTTTTAAACTGTTATATCCCTGAATGAGGATCATTCACAGGAATCAGCTTTGGTATCACATTTATCAAAGTTTTGTTGTTACTTTCCACTGTTTAAAAAAAAAAAAATTAAAAAAAAAGGATCCGTGCCCGAACAGTCGAGTTCTCCCTCCCCAGCCTCCTTTTTCTCCCCCCTCTGTACACGCTTCAGCCCCCCTGCCACTGACCATATCTGGTGCTGCTTTTAAATGGGCTGTGGAGGTCCAAGCTTCCACTCCTGCAAACCCTGCCTTCTTAACCACAAGACTTTGGAGCCTCTGTTGTTTTATGAATGCATGATGTAACCTGAGGTCAGAGTGATCCTTATGGAAATCCCTACATTTTCCACATCTTCTTACTTCAAGTAATCTTCCCTCACGGGGATGAGCTTTTTGCTCACGGTATACTGAGGGATCAATCGGTGGCAATCAGGCTGGCGAAAAGGAGTTAGCGGTCAATCTTTTCTTGACTTTTATCAGTTAATGTGTAATAATGGGAGCAGGGTTTGAATGCTATGTTTGACATGCTGTTTAGGTGTGTGTCCAGTTACTTCCCCACCCCCTCGTTTCTTGTCCGGCCCCACTTCCTCAACTTGTTCTGCCCGATTTCCTCTTCTTGCAGGAATGATTCTGAGAATGAAGGTCGTAGCATTGCAGTTTTAACCGTTTCTAAACATCCCACGTGTTCAGTCTTTTTACCACTCTTAGTCCTAGCAAGACATTTGAGACACTTTGGTCGACAAACTGTCGCTCATTAATTTCTGAGATTTTTACAGTTGGCACTAAAAGTTGTTTCTTTAGCATTAGGTCATCGATTTTACATCGCATAAAATTGCATTAAAAAGAATTCCAACATATGTACATTGCTTTATATGTGAATATACTGAATAATAGTTTTTTGGAATGCTTAATTAAGCCGACACTTTGTAAATGGAATATGATTTGGTGATTAAAAGTGTAAATATTGTGTAAAATTACCAAAGCTGTATGCAGGAGAGTAGGGTGATGGAGCACAGTGAGCCCACCCATCCTCACCAGCTTAGTCCTCCTGATGCAGTTCCCATATCAGTCAGTGAAACTTAGGAGCCCACTGACTCACAGCCAATTTATTTTAATGAAGTGGCCAGGGAGATGTTCATGTATTTTTGTTTTTTAGTTGTTATTGTTGGTGGTGTTTCTTTTTTTTTAATTATTATTTTTCTATGTACAAATTAAATTTCACCCAACTCTACTGTAAGTATTGTGTAAGCACATTGTCATACCGAGTGTAAAAACATTTTAAAGATAATAAACTTTTTTTGTAAAATCACATTTTTTCCTGCGGTGCAGTTCAGTTAGGTTCGTTTGAGCATCAATTAAATAGACCAGAATATCTCTAAGCAAATGTGACTGCCTTGTGCTTCATGATTAACAGCGTCGCGCACACCCAATCCCATTTTTAGATCTGCTCCCGCCTCTAATAAAGGGTGCACATGGCACGAATGCCACTACGGCACTTTCGCACAGCACTGAGCCAGATGTTCGGCCCCGCTAAAAGGGAAAAAAGTATGGACTGCCTTCATTAGATACATTCAGTGTGCTCTAAATATGGAGAGCTGTGAGGAGTAGAAAGAGGCGCTGCTGTGCTTCCCCTCTCTCTTCTGGGTCCCAACCCCACCCCACCCCCTTTCCAGTGTATGCACATTCCGCAGCCTCATGCCAGTGTGCTCCAGACCGCAGTTAAGCAGTCCCTTCTGGAGTGTGTGACGGCATGTAACGCTGCTCTAGGCCATGCACGATGCCTGCTCCCACTTAGGACTGTAGGCAAAGAGATCATTAACAGATCCGAGTTCACGGCAGAAGGGGAGGAGGAATGAGAGATGGTGTCTCGGTGAGAAACAGAAAACTGCTCCTCCAGAAGATTTAAGATTATTTTGGTTTCGCCCTCAAATTATTAAATACCTCTTAAATGATTTCCCCTCAGGGTTTTGGACAGGAAACGTCCTCATACACTAAATCCCTTGAAGAGAAGTAGTTTATTCCATGTCCAAACTTTGTTACTCTAACCCATCAGATGAGTTTTATACTTTGACTAAAGATGATAGACGTAGGTTTATGGGACTGTGGTTCTTTAGCAATAAATGTCTTATTTCCGTAAACCTAAAAAAAAGACTTTTCATTTGGTGCAAATACAACTGTTCACTGTTGCCTTTCACTAGACTGTCATAAAACACTGTATCATTATTACATAAACAATGCCAGAACTGTTTGGGCCTTTGGGAAGATGACAAAAAGATGAAAATTAAACTATACTGTGTGAAACTAATGAGGCCTGTCGAATCTCTTGTCAGCTGAGCTCTTTTATCATCACTTTTACATATTTCATCTGTTCTTCATTTCTGTGCTTCATGTTTAAGGCCCTTTTAAAACTTATTAACATTTGTTCTGATTGTAACTTTAAATTGTAATTCTGCTTCTTTTTCTTTTTTTGTTTTTAACGAGTTTGTAAATAATCGCTTAGCCTCGAGAAACTAAATAAAAGGTGCAAGTTCCCCAGGCTGATTGTAGCAGATCTGCAGCATAAAGACTGATGTTTTATCGTCTGTATAATGCTACACTTGATTAGTAATTCCACAAAAAGCAAAAGAAGTTAAACATCAAAGTTAGACTTGCTTGCCAATTCATTAGTTACAGGTAGTGAGTACTGGAATGGACCTCATTTTACCTTCAGAGCTCAGTTTCCTGTTCTTAGCTGACTGGAGAAGCCTTCTGCAGCTCTAGCAAGGTTCAACATGTTGTGGATTCAGAGATGCTCTTCTGCATACCTTGGTTGTAATGAGCGGTTATCTTGTTACTGTTGCCTTCCTGTCAGCTGAAAGCAGTCTGGCCATTCTCCTCTGACATCAAACGAGGCGTTTTCGCCCAGAAAACTGTCGCTCACTAGATATTTTCTCCTTTTAGACCAGTCTCTGTGAACTCTGTGATTAAAATCCCAGCAAATCAGCATTTTATGAAATTGGCTGATTAGATACTTTTTCACTAAACTTACTTACTAAACAGTTATACCTAACAAAGTGGCTGTATGGGTATTTGTTAAATGACAACTAGGCCACCACAGATATCTCATAGGTTTTATTTACTTTCTGACTTGAAGTGGTGTTAAAATAAATACAAAAACAAGGTGTCAAGCTGAACACAAGGATTAATGTTGAGAACTTTTTCTACATTTTAAAATGGAAAATTCCATCTGCATCTTCACAAATTTCCACTTTAATCCAGGACTTTACCAACCCCTTAACATTTAAAGCGTTTACAATTAAATGATGACAGAAAGCGCTAAGAAAGTTGTTTAGCAGAATCTGACGGTGCTTGATATTTCCTCAGTGTAAATGACCACAGCTACTTTGTGGCTGCAGCAGAAAAAAAAAAAAAAGATTAAAAAAAACCCAACAGAATAGGCAATAACTTTTAACAAACAACCTAGTGAGCAGTTCCTATCTACATACAAGATAAAAGTGTTCTTATAAAAAATATAAACTACAAGCAATAATGGGGACAATTACAGAGATATGACCTTGGTGTTCTCCTGAAGAAATCAGACCACATGCCCATTAAACCCGCACAAATGATCCCCTTTAGGAAAAGCCACATTATACTGGACAGGCAAAAAACATGCCAAAATCAGCTGTACCATAGTGGTTGCTTCAGTTGTGAGTCATAACAAAAAGGCTAGCCATACTAAAAACATGATGACGTAACCTGTGTGCATTTGTACAACAACGTGGGGCGGGATACATATATGTGAATATATATTTGGAGTTTTTTTACATAGGGATGGATCTAATTTATGATGTCTCTGAATAATAAAACTCATGCAACATGTAAACATGTTATTTCGCTTCCTGCCACTAACTAAATATTTACAAGACATAGTAGTGTGCGCGTATAAACAACACTGTAAATGCTCTTATTGTTGTGTGAGAGGAGATCTTTCCACGTCATCCCAGATGATCAGGTTGTTCTCTCACTGGTAGCATCAGTTGCAGTGATGAGATATACAACAGTTTATACCGTTAGCGTCCTGCTTATGTGTTGATAGGACACATTAACAGGAGAATCAGTCATGCAGTTAGAGCAATGTACAATCAAGTGGTGACATAAACTGGAGTAAAGGTTCAGAAGGTAAAAGAAAAAAAGAGATTAAAAAACCCATCAGTGGCAGAGGTGGTGATATCAGAGTACCTCTCATCATGTCAGAGTTTTTCACCTGAGTCTCTGAATTTCACACGTAGGGTCGAGAAGTTGTCAGACCACAGACACCCCCTGCACGGGACAGTTAAGAGCTGTTACTATGTCGGGCCTCTCGATGCGGGCCACTGCAGAGCACAGCAGTCCCAGAGTGGAGCCTTCTTTCTGGGCCCAGTTAGAGAGGAGTGTGTGGGCCGGGGCCTCTCCCCGCTCGAACAGATCCAGCTGTTCAGGCTCATAACCCAGCGCCGCGCCAAGGTGCCTCCAGCCTCGGCCGCTTCCTTCTTGCAGGAGGCGCTCCACCTCTTCCTGTCTTTGTGGAGGTAGGTTCGTGTAAAGACGGCTGTCCTGCTTGTCTCTCATGTTACCTGTGAAAACAAAATCCAACCAAAGTTACCACATCTGTCCGAAAAGCAGTAGCAGTGCTTACAGTATATTATCAAAAGCTATAAAAAATACCACAAACATGGGCGCTAGAATAATTGTGTCCTTTTAGAAATACCAAGTTAATTATTGCAAAATTAGGAAGTTTACAGTTGTTGTGGAAAACACTGAAAACTTAAAGGTGATACAGAGATTTCATCCAAACAAAGAGACTTTGTTTAGTTTTAGTGTTAGTTTCTGAAAGCCACAATGCAATACATGGCTTGTCTGCAAGACATCAGTCTGCAGACAAGCTTATATAAAACGGAGCTATGGTTATAATATAACTTTTTGAACTTGCTTTCATATATATTCAATCAAATCGCTTTTCTTAAATTAACCCCTGCAAAATACAGTTGCATTTTATTATAATAAAATAGTAATAATGGATGAACTTGAAAATGAAATTCCTCCTGTGGAAGTTTCCAAGCTAACCAATAAACGCGGCAAAGCTCATGGAGTTGTCTCAAAAACAGAGGAGGTTAGACCAAACACACGTGATTTAAAAGGGATTTTCACGGCACGTCAACTTCCAAGAGACACGGCAGGCGGCATCATGCATAACTTTAAAAACTCATCGGTAAAGCAGCAAACATCCCTGGGCATGGAAGAAAGGTTTCGCCGAGAAGAATCAGATGTTTAAAAACAACAGCTGAGATAATAACATATGACTGATGTCTTGGATTGTCTGAGGCACCACGTCATTTAAAAGAATAACACAATGCGCTGAGTGGATAAACTGTAATCGCTCGACTTTCCAGCAAGAAATCATTCCTCGGCGTATTTCCAAGTTAGGACTGGTTCCTGAAATGTCCTCACTTCTCATTTAGAGGCACTGAAAATACTTTTCAGGCTTTTAAAGAAAGCAGCGTGAGCTGAAAGTGTTTGGTCACGAGGAATGAACTAAAATTCCAAAAGCGTGGGAGAAACAACAATAAACATTACCCTTTGGCCTTCTTCTCATCATTAAAGTCAAGCATTGTTATTGTTACTTAAAAACTTTAAAACTGTCAACCTGGTTGCATAAATATGCACACCCTTAACCTAATACTTTGCTTCAGTGACTTCTTATTTTAAAACACCATCTAGTCTTTTTAGGTAGAACTCTATCAGCGTGACATGTCTTCACCCTCCCTCGCGTTGTCTCCTAAGCACAGCTGTCTTCACGTCCGCCCACAGATTTCCTGGTGTGTTTATAGATGTCGGGCACAAAATTTTAATCTTCCCCTGCTGAAGTAATTCTTTTGTTGATCTGGATGTATGCTACGGGTCATTGTTGTGATGAAAGATGACATTCCAGCTGAAGCATGATGCTTCAGCGTAGCTATTGTGCTCTTTTGGTGATGTGCATAACTTTGGACTTTTTTGCTGTAATTCCAAGTCTTGTCATTTTCCCACATGCTTTTAGGAAGACCGGATGTATTTTGTTCTGGAAAACTAGCAAGGCTTGGGTATTTTTCTCTGCAAAAAAAGGCTTCTGTGTTGCCACCCTACCACATAGCACAGACATATGAAGAATATGAAGATTGTTGTCACATGCAGTACACAACCAGATCTTGCCAGAACTTCCTGCAGCTCCTTTAATGTCTCTACAGGCCTCTTGGCAGCCTCCCCGACCAGTTTTCTTGTTATCTCTTCATCATTTTTTGAGGGGTGTCCAGTTCTTGATAAAGTCACTATTGTGCCATATTATTTCCACTCGTTGATGACTGTCTCCATTGTGCTCAATGGTATATTTAATACCTTGGGAATTCTGTTGTACCCTTCTCCTGACTGATACCTTTCAGCAATTTGACAATTTGTAAACTCTCAGTGGCCCTTTTTGCCGTGACCAGATTAGTTTAACAAAATCGGTTGATTTTGGTTAATCCTCAGTTATATGAGGGTGTGCACTCTTATACAAACACACTACACATTAAGCAGTTTGCTTCTCATTTGAATTGCAGAGGTTATTCGTCATATTAAAGATGGAAAAAGCTCTGAAATTATTTATATTGACATCACAAAAACCCGCGATGGGTGGAAAGGCTGGTTGTTTTTTTGTATCCACTGTTCTCGGGGAGCTGCTAGATGTTTTAGCAGCATTTTTAGAAAGCTTGAATCATTTGAAATCAGTTTAATTTAGTTTCATAGCGTCTGTGGCTATCATACCTTTGCTGGGCTGGTTGTCCTGTAGGCTGTAAGAATCCAGAAATACACCACTGTCGCTCTGAAGCTTCTCTCCTTCTGGAGATGTTCCCAACTCTGCTGCATGGGCCTTAGAGAGCGCCTTCTTCTGTTTGCATGACCTCCAGCTGTGAAGACCACAGTAAAAACAATGATAGTTAATTACCCATTAGGTCCTATTTTTAATCACTGGGGGAATATGTACAGATTCTTATGCACATTTCAAAATAAGGACCCTTCTTCAGTGAAAACCTACCATTTATAAGCCACATAAATAAGCAAACCCAGCACCACAGCAGCCAGAACAGACACATATACAAGAATGTTGCTGTTGCCGCTCTCTTCCTGTGTGGTTAAATCAGTCGTTCCAGGAGCAGGACTGGTCTTCCCGTCCTCCGTTACGCCGGGCCACCGAGGAGCATCGGTTTGACTGGGGCGAGAGAGAATGTGCAGCTTCTTCTCTGTGAAGATTAGGAGATGGACATGCGCCACAGTGAGGAGCATTGCATGTGCACATTTTGCACGTCAGAACACATTTGCACACCATAAATTAGGACCAGATGTAATGATAGCCTCAGCTATCCCACTCCCCTGAGGTTTTCAGACCTTTCATTGCCCCCGTTTCCAGCCTGATTCTCCCTCCTGCCGTCTGCCTATTTTGGGATCAAACAGTATATCGTACTGTGCTGACCCACGAGGGGTCAAAAAGTCATGACTTATGGACCCACGGTGTGCACAGATGACCTAACTCCTGGAGAGCGGGTGTAGCCATTTGGGAGCGAGCAGACTTGCTGTCAGGGTCAGCAGCCTCGCTTGACCTTCAGGTTTTTGAGACAGTTAACCTAAAGACCTGTCAAGCTCATATCAATTGGACTACAGCACTTAAGTGGGCTCTTTTTCACAACTCATGTTTCCCAATTCACAGTGTTACAAAGTGAAGTGTAGATGCAGATGTTGACCACATGTCCTCATTTTTTCAGAGACTCTTCCGCTGCTTGTCTCCCCCTTCCCTTCAGCTCTCTCTTTCATCTTTTTTATGCACTATTGCCTGCATCAGATCTTTAAAGGATAAAGCTCTCACTATTCTTTATTTTCCAATTATCAGCCAGTTATAAAATCAAGACCCCAATCAACCCACTGGGTAATTTATTTTTAATATAATTTATTTTAATAACTTTTACAGCTGATAAAAGCCTCCCCCATGATTATTCATGGTTCTTGGTTTATTCTTGTTAAAAGGGAGTTTTTCTTTCCCTGTCCCTTTATGCATTTTATTTACCGAGTCTAAATCTTTGATAAAGCTCACCCATGCAGAGTGTGTCAGATTGGGGCAGGCAGGACCGGATCTCCACCTCATTTTCAGAGCACCGAGCGCAAGGCTGACAGGGACCTGTGGGACGAACCGCCTCCGAGAAGGTTCCAGGGCCGCAGGTGGCGCACACAGTGTCTCCCATAGAGCCACACTGCCGTACAACCCCCTCACCACGATTGCATTTGGAGCAAGGTGCGCACGAGCTGTACGAGCTCAAAAAGAAGTAGCCTTTGTCACATTCACACTGTGTGTTTTGAGTGGCAGAGCATGGAGAGAAAGTGGGAATACTGTGTGGACACCTAGCACATGGAAGGCAAGAGCCAAGGTCTTCAGATGAGGAAAATCTGCCTATGGGAAAGATTACAAACTCTGCGTCAAACTGGGTGAAGAAAATGATGAGGCACTTGAAACACGCTGAATCAGAGTAGTAACATTAGATTATAAGTGCTTACCCTCTGGGCACGGTGCACATGTGGTGTCCTTTTTCCCACATTCTACCTTCACTTCAAACCCAGGAGGGCACAGACTGCAACACTCCCCTGATTCAGTGAACTTACCGCTGGCACAGGCATTTCCAAGAGTAACCTACAGCAAAAGTGACACAGTAAGAAAAATAAGATACCCCTACTGGGTTTTTTTTAAGGCAACAAATCATACGTTTGGGCCATTTTTGGATATAAAGTTTTAGGACTGCACGATTAAAGAAGCAGCAAAGAAGATAAACTGTAAATGCCCCCCCCCCCCCCACACACACACACACACCCCAAACCCGCCTTGTTTTTATCTTTCGATCTGCCTTGGTTTTCACCCATAAGTGCTCTTAATCCTTATCTGCAAGTGGGTAATGGAGGTCCCAGCTTGAGTTATGACATGACGAATAGATCAGACATTCCTAACAGCTTGTGCAGGGAGCGAGGGTGCCTGACAGGAGTTGCTGGATTTAATCACATGGCTTTAGGTCATTGAAAAGAATGAAACATAAAGGGGGAAGTAAAACAACCAGAAAAGGAGCGTGAAAGAAGTAAAAGAAAAAATCTGAGTTTCTGCCTCTCCACTCATTCTAAATTCTGTGTGAATGAGCGCTCTCTGTGTGAATTAACTATACTGGTTGTGGCGGTGACTGGGAATAAAGGAGATGGCCCCAGGCAAGAGTGTCAGTTAACCAAGGCTGCTCAGCATGAGAGTGTCCGTTTGGGTAAGAGGAGCGCTTTGAAGTCACAAAGCCCCGCAGGTGTGTCTGTGAAGGTCAGTATTTCACTAACACGCCCTTCTCCAGGCTCTATGCAACGGCATCTTAAACATGCACACATATTTAAGGGAGATTGACCTACTCCGCCTGGGGCCTGACAAGAGCAAACAGATGTCTAACAACTAACCTCCTGCAAAGGAAAAAAGTAACAGCTAAACAACCTCAATGATGTCTCTCTTTGTTTCTGAAGTCTGCCAAGACACTCAGGAGACATGTGTGAACCTGTAGCCTCCAACAAAAGCCCCCCAGATAAAAACCACACACTCACGCACGGACACACACACACACACACACACACACACGGACACACACACACACACACACACACACACACACACACACACAGAGACAGTGGTGCGACTCCAGTCGCGAAACCCAAAATGTTCCGTGCTGATGATACAGGCGAATCGGCTTTGAAACTGTGCTCGACTCGTACCAAAAACAACAGCCGGTTTGACCGCACAGCTTACAGAGGAGCCTGATGATATCTGAACACCAGCCACACAACCCAGAACAGAGGCATTTAGGAGACTGGGGTGGTAGGATCCAGCAGGGAGGAATCAGGATATCTGAGTTGGCGTCATAACCACAATAACTTGTAGCACAGAGGTATCCTGGTAACCCTGGTTTGCCCTCTCCATGTGACTGATGAAGTGCTTAATAACCTTTTGGCCTCTTAATCTATCCTTTGGTAAATATTTAGTGACAGTGGCTCTGTTTTGTTTTTTGGCATTTTTTTGGTGTGTGTGTGTGGGGGGGGGGTGTTGACCTCGAGCTTGAATTTGTAGCATTTTATAACGTCTGGTGTGGGTCTGGTTGGTGTAACTCGTTAAACTTGGCTGGGGGGCCAACTGTACGGAGAGCAGGCGCCGGCAAATGCTTGGCGCTTAACCCATTGGTCTCCAGTATACAATGAAAGATTTAATTCATGCCACACTGGAAACCAGCGGGAACTGACATCTACTCCTTACAGGAATAAATATCTACTCATTGTAAATTAAATAGTACTCCTTAAGGGTAAATTGAACTTTAAGTACTAAGAGGAGTAAATTATACTTTTACAGGACAATGATGAGTTTCCTGTTTAAGTCTAGAAAGTAGACATAATAACAGAAAAAACATCTAAATTATTTGTTGCTTGTAAACTCAGAAGGCAAAAACTGTTATTTTTAGTTTCGTGCCACATAAATCGACACGCTTTGCTTTCTAAACATGTATATAACTTGATTCCATTTAATTATTGGCTCTTGTTAATCATCTTGCTACAGCTTGTGTGGCTACAACGTCATACCTTGTCATTATGTTCACTTTTCAAGCAAAGTTTAATTTCCCTCAGAGTCCTCTGGGTCTTATCTGTTGTACTGGGGGGTTATAAAGTCTGAGGGGAACCAAGCTGCAGTTGCTTTTTCCATCAAGGTAAGAAGCTGCAATCTAAAGGGATTCCCCAGTGAGAACAGACGGACCACCGAGGAGCACAGCTTTCAATGGGGCTCTCAACTCCACGGCTGCTGGAGTCACTCAGTCATCGGAGATCTCACACACAAACACACATACACAATTCATTTCAGCCGCCTCTCTGCCTGAAACATTTTCTGAAGTGAGCTCCCTTTTAAAGCCTGCGGATGTGAGTTTCCACTGTTAATCTAATCTGTGTGAAAATAAACATGAAAAGATTGCTCTTCGCCTGTGAAGATGCTGACCCATGATATTTCACAATCCGGCTGTGGCAACAACAGTGAGAGGTCTTTCAGCAGAGTCAGCCCAGGCTGAGAGGGGAAACCTGTCTGAGCAGCACATCTGTGCCCATTCCTGCTATTGGTGCAGTATGCAGGCAGCATGAGGGACAAATTAAAGGACACAGGGTTCTACCACAACCGTGATCCTAAATCAAACGAGACAGCGCGCGCAGATACACCAACTATTCATCTAACGGTTTTCAACTCTCACCAAAGTAAATGAGGTAATTAAAAGTACTAAATGATCCTGAAGTCTGCCTACTCTGTGGAAATTCAAATTAGGGTGGGAACACACTAAACTACCCCCTTGCATGCACACACACACAAACACCACAAACTGGGAGAAAATGATGATAATTGCCTTGCTCCGGATATCCAGACCCCAGCAGTAGTAATAGACTAGGCCACATTTTCACCAGGAACTGCCACTAGCAACAAATGTATCAACGCGTACAGTAAACTAAATGGAAAATGTGTTGTAGAAAGAGTTAAGGTAGTAGAAAAACACCCAACTTCCACACTGAATCATATAGTGACTAATGAAACAATTATTTTTGGAAACAAAAGATTCCTTTTGTGTTTTTCCCAAATGAAAAGCATCTTAAATTCCACAAATTAATCCTACTGATATTATAATTATAAAGAGATACCTATCTTTTTTAGAACTAAAGCCTTATCTAACCACTTTGATCTAACAAAAGTGCTCTGACTCTTAAAAAGCATGTCTAGACAGGACTACAAGCCCCATGGGCTTTTTCAGGTAGATGAGTGTCAAATTATTGTCTGCAACTGTGAGGTAGAGGTTTTCTTTGCACCCTGATCCTGGCTTAATGGCATGCTATCAAACACCACCGAAACTATAATCTGTCTTTAAATCATACACCATTTATTTTAATGTGGCTGCTTAATCTTGATAAATGGTGTGCTCCTGGGTTTTGTTCCTGTTTTATGTGTTTGGTTCATTGTAGCCGGTGTGATGGGCTTAAAATGCGAAGTTTCGTGGGAAAACAATGAGATTGCAATAAATAAATAAATAAAAAAACACACACACAAGAAGAGGAAGAAATAGTGCCAAGGAGGTCTTCAGTAGGCTTCGTCTTAGCATGTGCATCTGAGAAATATGTTTACCACGGTTCGATTCCAGTTTTGTCAAGAGAGCCTTTCAAAGACGCACTAATTTTACTCTATTATCACCTCTGACGCTTATATTCACCAACATGTGTCGTGTGACAGCCCTGACGAAGTACGGTTCTGTGTTGTGAAACAGATTTCCTTTGGGAGCAATGGTGCAAACTGAGCTGGATTAAGTTTACTCAAGTTTAAACAGACCCCTGATGTAAAGCCACGAGTGTGGAATAAGTAAGAAACGCCTTATAAAACACGTCAAAGTGAAAATCTGACTTTAGCTCATGTGGTGGTAAAGCGTGCAATAAACTGTAGCTTACTTTTAACAGCAGAAATGCGCATACGACAAACGGTTTCATGTCTTCAGCTCCAAAATCCTCTTTGGCTTCGACACACAGGGGCGTCTCAAAATCGTCCACAGAACAGTGTTTTCACTCTGCAGCCTCCAACAATGGCATGAAAAATGCCAAAACCTCAAGTTCCCCGAGTCTAGTTAAATACACCAACTTGTCCTAAAACGCGCTGGTTCCACAGAAAGGAGAATTCGGTCATAGTCCAGTAACCAGATGAGGGTTTTTACGCGTGAGGAAGCAGTTTTAAAATGTGTATAATCCTTCGGTCTTCTCCGCGTAGCGCTGCAGCCCGATGCGTCTGTGTCAGTGCATTCCTCAATGTTACCTTAAAACAAAGTTTCTTCTGTCTCAGCTCACAGGACGCACCAACTGCCACACTCCTGCAGCTTTGCAACAGATGAATCTGCTGCGAGTTCTCAGGAGCCTTTTCTCCTCCCATCGACTCGGCTTTCAGTGCGGCTTCGTGATTGGCTGCATCCCGGAGCTCGGTAACAAGTACAGACGATACAGGAAGGGAGAAAAGTAAAGGTAACCGTCATTGTTATCGACTGTGTGTCAATGTTATGTATCTAATGTTACGTGTCTACAGGCTCAGTGCACTAGCTTAAAAAGAGCAACCCCAAAGTTTCCAGTATTAAACACAATAATGGGACATTAATACATAAACAGTCTTGTTAATAAATGGGATAAAGGTATTAGTTTATAGACTAGACTGTTCAGATAGTTTGTACTGATATTTATTAATTTTTTCCAAAATTTTATTGTAATTATTGCCTCTCCTGTATTTATCTGTCTGCTCTTTTTGTCAGTTAGCCAACAAAATAAGACTTTACATGCAGATATGAAATGTGTTGCATTGTTGGATACTTTTTTTTAAATCTGAAGCTGAGTAATCCTAGTGAAAAATGCGTAAAAGCAGGACTTTACCGATCACGTTTTACTGCGTTAGGCCCTACAGGGATGCTCGCAAAGAGCTGTGATCAGTTGTTATCAGAAACAAAAGAGGGCATGCGAATCAAACAAGCGCCCTTAAGAAGAAGTACATGTTTGATCTCAAGTAATTCAAAAGATTAGAAAACCAATCCAGGCTAAATTACACACCTTGTAAATTCTAGAGAGCGCATCGCAGGGGGCCCGGAGACTTCAGAGGCAAACAAATGGAAAGATCTCTCAGACACAATACTACTTGCACTTCAAAGCCTGCCGAGAGATAAGAGGAGACTGAGGATGTTCCTCCTCTGATAAAATGCCAAAAAATATTTGAGACAAGCAGGGATCTCCTTTGCGTTCATTCATAACAACTGACAAAGTCTCCGCACTGCAAAAACCTCAATCTGCCTGAGGAATTCTTTTTTAGTTTTGAGTCTATATTTTAAACACGTCTTTTCTTTTCTTTTTTCACCCTATTAAATCTACTTTCGGCTGCATGTTTGTTTAAGTTTAAAAAAAAAGAAATTACGCCGGATGCCCTGCCTGACTCAAACTTCGGGATCTGCGTCTCCTTCAACCAAGGAACTTTAGTTTGTTAGGTGAATGTGTAAACCACCACAACGTAGAGCTACTATTGCCCTGCAAAATCAAGTAGATTTTTTTTATCTTCTATGAGTTTATAATTGAGGCACTATGAGAGTGTGAATCAAATAAGCGCTCTTAAAAATACATGCATTGTTAAATAACGCAATACGAAGAAAAATAAAGTTTATTTCAAGACTGATTTAAAAATAAATAATATAAATGAGTTTGTAGTTACAGCAGACAAATCTGCCTCACTATGAAAACAAGCCTAAAAGTTTATTTTTATGGGGAACAGGTTCCAATAAGATTATCTTACTGGAACTAAAGAAAAAAAGTTGTTTTTTTTTTTTTTTTAGGATTCAGTAACCATCCTTCAAAGCAAGTTTTATCATAAATCAGAAAAATAAACAGTCTTCATCAGTGTCTTCCCCCTTCACTTGTCTGCATTATCTGGCTGTAGGAGCACAAACTGCTTATCAGAGTTTGTTTGTAGTTATACATGACTGGGAATGATAAGGAAGCTATAAAAAGGAAAGAAAATGAAGTTCTTCTCCACAGGCCAAGGTGAAATGGACCAGTGGAGGAAAAAAAAGAAGAGGAGGAGGACGCGGGGGTTGGGATCTGAGGTCGTTTGAGCGAGGACTATTTGAGAGTTGTTGCGGTTCTTGGCAGGAACATCTTGAACAACACCAAAATTGCAGCATATCATGAAATCAATCCCCTCTGCCTGCCCTCAGGTCTGGAGAGGTCAGACGGAGATGCTGGCAGCAACTGGGAGCGAGGTGTTAATCCCTCCCTCCATTGTCAGAGGGACCACATCAGAGCAACTGCACCCTCCTACTACACTTCCCTTATTCACTGCGCTGTGGTTTGTATTTGACTGGAGGTCCACAGGTCAGTTTTACCACCCACCTCCCCCCTCCCAACCCTACTGAATTGTACCTCATAGAGGCGTTTATGGGGAGGCTGACAGGATGTTCGGCCCACCAGGAGATCAAAGTCACTTGAAGTAAATGCGCTCTTGCTTGCTGTGACCTTTTCAACTCTTTTAGGGTTAACATCACAGATGCATGCAAGGCTGGGATTATGGAGGAGCTGGATGAGCTACATTGTGGCAGCAGATCAGTTTCCTTCCTCCTGGGGTTCACACACACACACACACACACACACACACATATACAAACACACACACACACGCACAATCAGAGCTCATTTTTCAGCCCTATCATCTGATCAACCTCAGGTAACAGGGCTGTTGGTTCACTGAAAATAAGACGATTGAAAGTAAGCATCGGGAAGGAGCAATACAACTTCTCACACTGAGAGCAAACAGAAACAATAATGTCTTTAAAGTTACAAGGAGCTGGACGTTTCTTTTACTAGAGCAATGCCACCACTTAATAACAGTGGGAAAGAGAAATGGATCAAGTCCAACTGCAACACGCATGGCGTTTCTTACGGATCACTTTGAATCTGAATGATTTCAACACCAAAATTAAAATACGTAAAATACAGCACGACTCAAAAGTGCTTTAGATGGAGGATCGGGACTGCAATGACTGCAAAGACGTACATCTAAAACTGATGAATTCAAAGTCTCTGAGAGTTACTGCATAGTTGTGTGAAATAATGCATTCGCCCTGGTTAGAGCAAAACGTCATAAACCGATATCAGTATTTGCAAGACGTGTTTTATTCACAGACTGTCTCAGCAATGCACAGCTTATACATTTATCCTTATCTTACTGCTGTGTAAATATGATTTTTAGACAGTCTGAACCCATTGAATCAAACAGTGGAGAAAAAGGTTGAAATGAGGAGTAAACATTTCATTTCAAATATAGTTTCCTTTACATTTCTTATGCATTTATTCAGAGAATCTCTGACAACTAGTCATTTTATGTGTGCAACATATTATGGGTATTGCTTTCACCCAGATAGTTCCCTTTGTCTTTCTCCCATTAATGACACTGCAAAACATCGACTTTGTTCCAACCGCAGTATTACAAAAAAAGAAAGAAAGAAAAAAGAAAAAGGAAAAAAAAAAAGCTGGCAGGAAGTGAATTCCTCTAAAACTCACTGACAGACTTTCTACACACATGTTTCAGATGTTCTCAGTACTTCATAAGTGGTTTTACAATACCAGCACAGTCAACAGTTCATCGAATCCACGTCTGAGTCACAGTGGAGTAGAAAAGTGTGTTCAAAATGGATCAGCAGGGACAACAAATCTGACATATAGTGATTTTAGATTCAGTGTTTATACAAGGCCTTAGATGAAAAAGGCACTTTTGAGCTCAAATATAACAGGAATACAGTCATATGGTGAACAGAGTAGCAACAAAACCATTCCAGAAGAATTTATAAAAGCCTTAACGCTATCATGAATAAGGCAACAGAGGGCCCTGCATTTGAGGTTCATTGCATCCAAACTCCACATAGTTAAAAAAACGAATATACTTCACATACTTGACCATTAAAGCAGTTATTGCTTTAATTGTAACAGTCTTACATTACCTAGAGCCTTAAGGAATGCAGAGATTATAAAATGTGGTATCCTGGTGTATTTCTGGTGCTAGGATAAGGATCTTTCAACCACTAAACATTATAAAACGGCATTAAGTATACTAGCCTTGTTACCCCGTGTCTTTCTTTACAAAATCTGACCTTTTGTGGTATTACCAGTATTGCAATTTGGGAATCTCAAGCAACATCTACTGTAGTTTTTTTTCAAGTTTTCAGGAGTTTTAAGAAGTTGCCATTGCCAAAGAATGGCTTTGGGACATTCAACAGTACAGGGATTGTAGCCGTGTCTCCGACAATAAAGGAGAAAAACATGGAGCCCGGGGAGTTCACAGCACGACTCGTCTTTGCGTCTGAGGCTGAATGTGGATCAGAGTGAGTCAGTCCCCTGAAATATGACTCAGAGCACATACAGTTCGACAGCAGTCCACAACCGCAAACACGGAGCTCTTCTCCATACACAAAACAAGGCCACTCTTTGGAATGATGCTGATTAAAAACAGTGTAACCATCAATGAAATATGCAATAAAATATAAAACCATTTAAGAGTAGAAAGTGCTCAGTGTATAGTTGCTCTCTCAGAGAGACAAGTGGCTGGCTGGAGAGCATAGTTTACTATTCTTTACAGTTTGTAAAGGACAGGAGGCCTTGTTGAGTCTCGCGAGCGTGTGACGATGCATCCTACAGAGTCCTCAGGGTTCCTCCCGACTGTCGCTCGTCTCATTTGCCAGCATTCTCTGTGGGATTGTACTCGGTTTCACCTGACGACACCTGAGAGATGCGGCGCGTGGAGCCCCACAGACGACGGGAGAATTGTCCTGAGCGAACCTGAAAGGAGGAGGGCCAGCACGTTAATCTTCACTTCTAAAAAGGCTCGATTATCATAAGAAAAACCTTGTTTTCAGCAAATATTTAGCATACAAGAGCCTCCTTCCCACACCCCCACTCTCTCACATCTGACAGTTACCACTCCTGCTTCTCACCTCCTCTGGTTTCCCAGCCCCCACCACAATTAACTTCCCGTCTTCTAGTCCCACTAGGATGTGGCTGCACTCTTTGGTGACAGACACACTCCTCACAGTGACCCTCAAGGCCAGGGGTGTCACCAAAGTATCCAGGCTGCAAAAGAGGGAAGAGTTAGAACCAAACATTTTTTTGCTCTGAAGTTTTGTGCAAATGCTATAAATTAGCAGCCTTTAAATTAACATTGCACCGTGTTCTTCATCTCTTTACCTGTATAAGTCCCGAATGTGGAGGTTGCCTTGAATAGTTCCCAGGATGACATATTCAGACACCAGGTGGAGTGCAGTCACCTGCTCCTCCATGGTGAAAGAAGACAGCAGACAGCCGTTCACTGAGTAAACATGAATGGAGTACTTGCCCTGCAGGAATAAGCAACATTTGGATAGTGACATAAGCGGAAAGAAAAAAGGAGCCGTACATTCGAATGCATTAGAAAATATATGTTTACTGGACGTGCCTTCTTGTTGGAGCGTTCCTCCAGAGACGTCTGTACCACAATGTGGCCTTCCATTCCCACCTGTAGCCCAGAGATTTGGGCGGGTATGCAGCTTTCGTTAGGTGGCCGCAATGTTCGCAAGAACTGGCCTCGTCGGACTGTGTGCACTATCACAGTTCCATCCTGGCACACAGGAAGCACAAGCAGAGCTTCATTAAAGATCCAACAGCACTTCAAGCTTAAACCTGTCATCTTGTCATGCTGCGAGGTGACAACTCTTGGCGTAAGAAGTCAAGTTTAAGTTCCTGTAATAAGAGCTAAGAATTGCAGACCTGAATTTTCTGTTTGCCCCCTGAGGATTTGATGCTATTTATTTATATAAAAGTTTGAGGGGCAGCTTGGCAGGATGCCTTCTGTGCACTCTAATCAAAAAAACGGAGTATTTCCAGAAGGGAGAACACATCTGAAGCATACTATCTTCTGTTGTATGCTACATGTGCAAAAGATCAACACTGGGCCACAGCCTGGCTTGATTTTCTGAACGTTGCCTGGACTTCATGTGTGAAACAGATCTAGATCATTTAATAATGAGATACTTTAAAAAAAAAATCGCTGGCATAACATCTTTAAATTTCTCTCTTAAATAGTAGCATAAGTACTTTTATTTCATCTTTAACACGTCCACGTTTTACATCTCTGACCTTTGATCCTGAGACAGCCATGTCCAGTTCAGTGCTGATGGCCACACAGGTTACCTCCTGGTCATGCCCACAGAGAATCTGTACTGGCCGGGGAGACAAGCTGCTGGAGAAACCACCCTGAATGACAAAAAAAAAAAAAAAAGAGAGACTCTTTGCGTGAAGGCTTCATTTTGAGCACAGCTGCTTCTTAGTGCAATTTACAACTGCTGCATGTGAGTGAGGCTAAGCATAAAGATGATCACCTGCTGTAGAACCTGCCACACTATACAGGATGTGTCCCTTGAACCAGAGATGAGGTAGATGCCACAGAGATCCAGAGCCAAGCAAGTAACAACGTCTTCGAAGAACACACAGAAACACAGATAAATGCGCAACAATGCAAAATACAAATATTCCTTTAAGACAGATAACCATCAGAACTCACCAACGTGCCGGCAGATCCTTCCAACCAGCTTGCCTTTCGCCAGCTGGGTGACGCGGAGACTGCAATCCCAGTGTCCCCCGCTGAACAGCAGGCGACCATCATTAGACACGACCAGCACCTGAGCGCTGATGTCGACCCCAGGAGCGAAAGGTCCGCTCAAGAAACGCTGAGTTCTGGGACACAAAGCGGGATTGGAAAAGATCAAAGCGACTTCGAAACAAACAACAAGAGCAAGCTGTGGTCTAAATGTGGACGATTTATAATGTGCCATAAAACTGTCACGACTTCTGCAGATTACAACCTGTGTGAAAGAAAATGTTCAAATGGTTTTTATCGTTATTTATTTCCTGCTTCCTGATCCATGGAAACGATAAGCTGAAAATAAGATCCAGTAAAGCAAATTTCAACAAATTAAAAGGAACTCTGAATCATCACGGACGAGGACAGACAGATGTTGTGCTTCCATCCAGCTATCAGGAATTTTCTTTATCCTGGGAAATGCTGCAATGACTGCAAAACATTTAAATTTAAGCACAAAGTACCCAAAGTAATCTTGTCACCATTTCTGTAGAGTCAGATAAGGATCCTGTACTTCAGAGGATCTTCTCAGAAAAGAAAAAAATAGCAGGGTAGTGTGATTTCTTCTGCCATCAGCTTTTAAATAGAGCTCTTTTACTGCTTGCCACACCTGCCTCTAGAGTCCTGCAATTGGGCCCTTATCAGGACATTATTACGTGTAATTTACGAACACTTTTCTCCCTAGAAAATGGAGTTCCCATGGGTGTATTATTTGTTAAGGCACTCACTTAGGATTATTCATCGTGGGGTCTTTAGAGAAGGTGAAGTAGTTGGCGATGTTTTTGTCGTACGGCAGCCAGTTGTGTGTCCCTATCAACCCGTTGGAACTGACAGTCACCTACAGAGGAAAAATCATCTTAATGCAAAAGTTACACCAGCCTTTTCTCTACTATCTAACACAAATGTCTTACTGTTGCTACTGCCTGGGTTTAGTTATGAATTTGGTCCTTACCAGTATATCTGAGCCCTGGGTGATGGAGCGGGTCTGTGTCTTTGGTACCACAGCTTGGACCACAGGAAAGCCATCACTTACCACCTGAGGCACACACGAATAAACACATACACATACACAAACATGACTTAATATTCATTATTTGAGTTGAGGAATGAGTTTAAAAAGATTTTAGGCCGTACCTCCTTAAATGGCCGGAGTTTTTGGATATGTTCAAAGATATTCAGGGGGAGAGTGTCCAGACGGGCCTGCCGCCTTGATGCGTTCTCAGCTGACATGCGAGGCGGATGAGGCTCCTGATTGGACACAAATGTGTTATAACACTGCTGCTTTTTTTTTAAACAAAAAGTCAGATTATTATTTATCTTGAAAAAAGCTGTGAAATATTTTGAGTGTACCTTAAGGAGCTGACAAGGTGTCTGTCCAAAGTTGCTGATGATGCCCTCCAAGGCCTTGCGCTCATTCTCATTGGCTATTGCATCCAGATCTACTGCACCTGCACAGAGGTCAAGAAAACTGTAAGAAAGAGCCACAACCAAGAAAACAGAATAACAATTAATGCTGAGTGAAGTTTCCTCTTTTTTTCCTGTTCTTTATTCTAGCCTTACCCTCATAAGTACAGTAGTAGAAGACATTGAGGGCATTCACTGCCTCTTCGCCTCTCTGCTTATAACCAAAGATCAGGTCAATCCACTCATGGAGGTGATTGGACACGTACTCAGACTCCTACAGTTTAAGATAAAAGAAATTACGTTCTTTAGCAGTTTCCTTAACAAAATATTCTCACAAGAAAATGCATGAGTAAGTTTTAGAGACACAGGATGTTTGTGTAGACTCACCAGGGCTTTCTTGTGTTTTCTGATAAAGTCTTCCCTTGATGTCGCCCAGCGAGGCAGCACAACATCTGTCACAGGCTCCTGAGATATCTGTAACTGGCCTAGGTCGAAGCCTATAACAGTCATGGAGCAGCTATGAGTTAATATTTTTCATCTTTAAGCATTTATTTGACAAAATATATATATATGGGCACTCTTTACCGTTCATATTCTGCAGGAATTCTGGGAAGTAAAAGAACTCTGGGATGAGCTCTTTGACATCAGCTGGACTCTCCATGCGAGCCTGCCAGGCTGCTGCCACCGAGTGGAACTGTCTGTCAGAGCAGTCAAACCTAAACAGTGGCAACAAAGACCTGTGTGAGAAAACAAGATACCAGGAAACTCAAGAAACTCCTGAACTAGTCAGCACTCCCACCCACTTTCCACTCTGTAGCTGGATATGCAGGGTGGTGAATGGCTCCATGCGGATCATGTAGTGCATGACTCCTGCTGCATTAGAGTAGTGTGTGCCATAGTGGAATTTGTCAATGGTGCCCGTTGGGTCCTCAAAGCTCTCATATCTAAAGAATAAAGAAAAATATGTCAACAAATTATTTATATTATCGATTCAGGTGGTAACACAGGAACTGCTTCAAGACCCACTTACTTCTCTCTGACATTCTGTGCATGACGTGGGTTGACCACACCGATGGGTTTGGATAAATCCCTGAACACTGCAGGGTCCTCCAGATCCAGAACAGTAGAGGTGTAGTCGCACAAGACCCAGGGAAACTGAAGAGAAACAAAAACACACAACTCACTGTAGCATTTGCTCACACTGAAAGTGCAAACTCTTTGGTGATAGCAGTGGTAGCAGATACAAGTGCGGCACACTTACCACAGGGTACTGCGACAGGTCGTTGTAAGTGCGTCCAGCAATGGTGTTCAGTTGCATCAAATACTCAAAATTGGAGATCTCTCTGCACACCCATTTCTGTTAACATCAATACTGGACTGGTCACAAACATGTACATGATTGATGATCTTTGTCTGAAGAATGTCTGAAGAAATGATATGAATTAAGACCTGTGTGAGCCCAGATGCCTTCAGCAGCTCTTGGGGAGAGCGGGAGCCAAAGTAAAAGAGGTTTGGAGGCCGCAGACCGAGTATCCTAGAATAGACTTTGTTTCGTACCTGAAGGGTGAGAGATTGAGAATCTTAGAGAGCACAGAAGCCGCAGTTTCATAACTTCAAAAGCACAGACTTCACTGAAACTAAACAGCAGAAGCTCTTTAGTTTCAATTATGGCTGCAGCTTCCTGAGCAGTTCAATTTAAATCAGGCGTCACCTTCTTTTTGAAGTTGATGAAGTAGTGAGCCTGGTCGATGAAGAAAAGCTCCAGTGCAGACCTTCGCAGGTTGTAGCGCCTCAAATGAACCTCTCTGAGCTGTGACAGAGGTCGCTTGAAATCAAACCCAATTCCTGGGGGGACACATTTATTAGTGACCTCAGCTTGGACACGTGTTTTGGGTTTTTTTCCACAGTGTCAAAGATTTCTCACCCTCCTCTGTCTCCTCTTTCTCACTGCTGCAGTCATAGAAGTACAAGTGATGTGTGGTAACCTCCAGACGACCGGGAACAACTGCCACGATGGTGATGAGCTCACAGTCTTCAGACAGAACCAGCTTTTCTTTCTGGCTCTCGTCTTCTCCCTCCGCCCTGCGAGCATTGAAAAAAAGTACAGCTTCAGTGGATGTCCATACCTTACATTTTTTAATACTGAAACCTGCAGCAGAAGGTGGCAGTAGCTCTGCAGAACTCACGTCTTATCCCAAAAGAGAAGGTCCTCTTCTCCTAACTGATCGTCCTCCATGTCGCTTACTTTTGCTTCCTTAGCAACAGCCAGTGGGAGGGGTTCGGAGCCACGGGGGCTTTCAGCTCCTGATAATCACAGAAATATGGCAACGTGGTGAGTGCAGCTTTGTACTTTGAGAAAAAACACTCACGTGCTTACAGTCTGTGGCATACCCATGTTATCCCGCAGGGCGCTGGCCTCGCTGTGTGGATCGTAGTTATAGTTGGGCACAAGTTTGAGGCGCATCTTTGAATATGTCTCTGCATTGGACAATTTCCATTTTACTTCCGGCTGAACTCTGGGATCAAAGACACAAAGTACACATCAGAACATTTTGGGTAGTGAGCACAGTAACAACTTAGTCTTAAAAATCCACAGCTAAACATGATATCTTGATCAGAGCTGAGAGGAGCTGTCGTACCTGTTGGCCCATGCTGCTCTCTCACAGGTCAAAAGCCTGCGGAGAGACTTCCAGTGCAGCCACACCACCCCCTGCTGGCTGGAGCTCTGCTTCTGCCAAATGAGGTACCTGTTGTTCTCAGTCCGGGCTCGCTTCAAGCAGGGATCCACTATTGCCTCCTGTTTTTACAGGCACATGCATGAAGTAAACGATGCGAAACTGTATTTCGGCAGTTTGCAGTGCGAAGGTCGTAAGGTCTTAACCTGAAATTTGGATTTGCTGTCAGATCTTTCTTTCTCCTGTTTAAAGGCTGTACTCATCAGGTCATCGAAGCACGAGTTCCAGAAATTGGACATGATGTCATGGCTCCTCCCAAACGTGTCCAGCTCGTACTGCTCCATGGTGGGCTGAACCTAGAGGCGCAATTGAAGTAAGTATAATGTGTTTATAAAGCACATTTAAACGCAGCTTAAACAGAACAAAAGCCGTCTCTGTACTAGGAAAGGCTTTGAAGCCAGACGGAAAGGATTCCAATATGCTATATAAGTGCAAGATAGGACAAAAACACTCTGGACCGCAGCACGTTTAAAACACAGAGAGACAGTGTCAGAGTTTATGCAGGAATTAATGATACTCTGGTATTGTCTCCCAGCTCGGACACTGTTTTTGAAGTGGTTAATAAAAGCAAATAAGCAAACTGATTTTGGTCACACAGCCAGCACACTGGTCATCTTTGAGAAGTCAAAAATTATTCAAGGTAACACTCAGTCATTCAAACTAAATATCAAATATCATTTCAATTAGAGAGCTTGCACATTAACCATGACAAGAACATCATTTTGGTCAGGACCAATATTGTTTTATTTAGGGCAGCTGTGGCATAAACCTTCTGTCGTTAACCGTTAAGCACTGCGTATTAAGATTCTTACTGCTTTAACGCTAAATGCTAAAACTGTAAGCACATTTACAACAAACTGTTCTAAAAATAAACTGAAAACACACTAAGACAGACGGTATGTGATCGCTTTCTGCATGAAAAAAGCGCCCTGGAAGTTTCACGTTAGCCAAAGTTATGCCATACTGGTTAATGTACTGCGGGATCCGTATACATAAGTAATCTAAACGAAGCAGATTTATAAACACACACTGTCACGCAGCGCAATGATAAATCAATGCTGAGCTCAGTGTGGAGTGTGTCTGTTTGGCATCAGTTCATGAACTATTTAAGGTGCAAGTACAAGCATAAACTAAGCTCTGCCTAAAATACCAGGCAACATTAGGGAGTTTAAGATTGCCTTTTCATTTTTCTAAACTTGTGATAGCTTTTCTTTTTTTTTTTAAACTTTGCATTAGATTTCTCAGTTGCCCACCGGGAGGTAACTGGTAAAGCCTGAAAATAAAACCGCAAATATTCCTAAAGTACACAAACCTGACAGAGAACAGAGGCAGCCGTATCAGAGTGCACGCTTTATTAAACGTGCTTAGTGAGGAGAACAAGTTCTCGAGACTCCCTAAACAAAAGATAAATGGCATCTATTTTTAAATGCCCCATTTCAGCGGACACTGACCTGCTGCTGGTAAAAGCCTTGCCACTCCAGTGTTTGACAATAGGCCTTCAGGTCCTGGGCGAAGGTGGTGCTGCCGTTGGTGATGGGCAGGTTGGGCAGGAGCTTCTGGAGGTTGACGGGGTCGGCGTGCTGGTCAAGTAGCGTACGCACGATGGGCACAAGGTGGGAAAAGGTCTCTGGCTGTCCGTAGTTGGTGTTGTCCATTGCACCACCAGGCCACAAGGGGGAACCAATCCGCCCCAGCAAGAAGCACACCTCTTCCCAGCTCAGGCAGAGCACAGTCTGAAGAAGGCTGTGGAGCTTGAGATAGGCCATCTCACTCACCTGATAAGGGGAAACAGACACATAGATCTCAGAAAGAAAAAAATAACACTAATTTATTATTATAGGCACATTTTTTATGTGTTATATCAGTATTTGATTGAGAAGTTAAAAAGAAACTGGTTAAAAAGTCCCTCAAAATCACACTTGTGTACATAGCAAATATCCATGACTACCTCCAAACACCTGATTCATTTTACTTTCCTTAGTAGACCAAAAATTGTGATATGTGTCAAAGTGCAATTAAGTTAATATATCTTTAAAGTGACAAAAGGGGGAGTTGCACTACTTAGGAGATGAATGAAACCAGCAGCATGTAATGGAAAGCCTTATGGTCAGTTCATTTAACACTGCTCTCTCTATCCTACAGCGAGAACAGCCACAACAGCCGTGATAACTCAGAGAGAAGCTGCCCTTTCATACAGAACACTCCCTAAAAAGTATGACTGCAATATCTTTGAACAGAAAGCCATAGAAGGCCTGGTATTTAAAAACTATCTTTATCTGGGTTTACTTATCATGATAGGGACTGTAAACCTTTACAGTTCTGCAAAATTCAATGTTGCAGGTGTTTGCGTTGTGAAAGACATGCTTGGTGAAAAGTATTTGACATATATGGTTGGTGCATAATATCGTGGTTGCAGCTGACCGTGGGGTGCTGCTGTTGGATATATCCGGTGATGATACGCAGGCCGATCTGGGCCATTTCCTTCAGTTCAGTGTTTCCTGGACTTCCAGGGGTGCTATGCCAGGCGTTTAACTTGTCCAGCAGGTTCACCACCCCTTCAAAGATCTGCAACAGAACAACAACATCTGTCAACAAAGAACTCAAGACAAAGCCTAGACCTGTTTCCACACCTTGCAGCGTCTATAAAAATCCAAAGCCATTCAGTACAGCCTGACTTTAAAGGTTATTCAAATGCAAACTTCTCACCCAACCACGCCTCTCCACCCTTCAGTAGAGCAAGTTCCACATTTAGTACATGGACTGGTTCTTATATAGTACTTTTCTAGTTTTCAGGGAAAGTCTGAGAATCTTTTTTGGAAACACTGATTTATTTTCTCGCTGAGCGTTATATGAGAAAATCAATGGCTAACGTAGCTGCATCGCAAAATAATAAAATCTTCCTTTAAAACAACAAAGGGTCAGTCATGACTCAGCATGGTGTCAGAGCAGGCTTTCTACCAATCACAGCCGTTCCTTGCTTGCTCTGTCTACAAACCAAGGTGTTTTGGGGTAAGCCACTGTGTATCCCTGTTTGATTCTGATGGGAGATGAGCACCTTGTAGTGAGAAACACATTATATACACATTATAAGTACTTTGTAAAAAGGATCATGAAGGTGGAGCACATTTACAAATTTTATGACCGTTTCTTGGTCTTGGAGCAGTCACAGAAACTGCCAGGCCACCTTTTTCTAAAAACCCTGTGCTAAGCTAAGCTAACGTTACTGATCTGTACTAGCTTGAATTTTATTTTGAAATTCAACTCACATATAGAAAGAGATAAAATAAGACACAATCATGAGGATATTCAGTAAGCTGATTATACTTAAATTGAGCACTTGTGCTTTGTGTTTAAAACTGAAGAATTTGGACTGATAAAGAGGAGAAAATGTGACATTATTTGGGCTACAAATTGGCAGGTTTTATTAAGAGCATATTTTTTCTTGGTGTATTGATTCATTTTGCTTATATAACCATAAAATATTAAATCAAATTTGTCAGGGACTTTCTTTTGTCTTTGGTGTTTTTCACTTATGAGAGTTAAATACAGGCTTTCAATAATGCAACACTTGAATGAGTTGCTGTTACATGAATCAGCTAATATACCTTTTCACTCCACAGCGCGTGGTTGTTTGTACCCTCTGCAAACAGGAAGTCCTGCAGCAGCCTGAGGAGCCGAACGAGACTGGGACAGAAAGGCAGGAACGCTCCCTGGGCGTCCCTCAGGTCTGACAGTGATGACTCCAGCATCATCTCCAACAAGCTGATGCACAAAGCAGCAAACAGACTTTGAATAATTCACTGCATAACAAGACGGTGCTTCTAGATATTTACAATAAGGTGATACAGATGAAGGAGTGGTTTCGTTTGTTTTTTCAGCTGCGAGACAGGCTCACTCCTGGTGCGTTTCTTCTCCAAGTCCGCGTAACTAACCTGCGTTTGATGTCATCGGGAGGGCGGACCAGCTGGCAGGAGGAGCCCAGTTTGGTGAGAACAGAAAATACCTGTCCTCGCTCTCTCCACACCACATCTTCCGCGCCCTCCGCTCCGCTGCCGCTCCACAGGACGGAGAACACGATGTTGGTTAGCAGGTTGCACAGCTCCTCCTCAGGGGTCTGCTGCAGTGTGAACAATAGCTGGTAAATGGAGCTCAACAAAATCTCATCAGATATCATAGACAAGGAACGAGATTTCAAAGCCTGGATTTACATGCTAAGTGCAGTGAAACCCGCATTAAGGGAGCAGGCATACCTGTGGGTTGGACGTGTTGGAGATTGTGTCTCCAGTAGGAGGATCGGTCCCATAGCTGGTGTCATCCAGCACATTGGACAAACTGGAGCTCTTCCTTGGTCTGAGCGGTGGGAATGGTTTGTAGTGCTCTAGAGGGGATGGTGTGTTGGTCAGACTACCAGCAGGTGTGTGTGTGCCAGTCTCTCCCACACCTGGCAAATCCAAATCAAAAGGTGATGTACCGAAGGGGGAGAGCGGATGGTAGTCCCTTCCCTCTTCTTCATGGTGAGACGAGGCGATGTCAACGGGATTGGAGGTAGAGGATGAGTGGCTCCCCTGATCCACCGAGTCAAACGACTTGAAATGCAGGGAGCCTGTGAAGTTTTTCAGCGGGCCTCCGCCTCCACTGGGAGGCGACTGTGATAAATCCGAGAAACCCTCAGAGATGTCCCGCTGTCCACCTTCATCCTCCTCGTCCTCATCCTCGATTTCCTGCGAGGTGCGGTAGTTCATGAAAATGTCTGTGCGTGCGTCCTCTATGACCAGGGATTGCTCTCTGCGCAGAGGCGGCCGGTAGTTTGGTTCTGCTGGAGTGTGGTTGCTCGAGTCGGCAATGGTGGCGGCGTGGGCCTCATAGGACTCTTTCACATAGAGTTTGGTGAGAACATCCTGCCAGCCAGGCTGCTTCGCAAGCTGTTTCACGTAATCCTCATTGGAGTAGATCAGATGAAAGAGCTGGGGTAAAACAGAACAAGAGCTTTTCATTACTGAGAATAAATCTTTTGGTGGGATAGGAGGGAAAAAGCCAGTTTTATAAGAGCACGACTTCTTAAGCAGACTGACCTTGCGACACACGTCCAGTCGGACAGTAAGTTCAGCTCGATGGGACAGACAGGCCACAGCCAGGAGGTCTCTAAAACTAGGACTGGCATCTGTGGAGCAGCAGTTAATTCATTGGTTTCATCATTTCAAGCTTGTTTTAATGGAAGGAAGTTATTGCTGTTTATTCAGTTTGTTTGGTTAGTCGATTCAAGGCTGGGGTAGGCAATATGTTTTCAGCGTCACTTTCAAACAGAAACCTGCAATCATTTTTCAGCATATTGTATCTGAGAAGGTCTGGGAGGCATGAAAAAGCAAGCTAGGCGAGTTGGGAGAGAGTTTCTTTTTTGGACTTCTGCCTGCTGCTTTTTTAATCTTACATACATTTATGAACCTTTAGTGAAACATTCAATTTAATTCACTATTTTGTCATTATTAGAACGTTTTATAACTATTATTATATTATTTTCTCAAAGCATTACAAAAAACAGGACTGACCACTGCACTTGATTTTGGGCTAAAGCGCAGCTTTCTTATCTAAACATCAGATAAATGTTTTTTGTCATCCATTTCCATCATAAAAGGAAAACTCTTGTGTTTGTATTACCTGTAGCGAGGACCTGCTCGTACAGACACCGGACAGTGGTCATGGTTACGGGAATGTTATCAAGACAGCAAACAAGTCCACGATAGCCAAAATCCCTTAGTTTAATGCGATGCTTGTTGCGCTCCGACACACGCTCGCTCTTGAGGATCTTGTACAAAACCTAGAAGGTAACCACAGGGAAACTGTGAGGATCCCATTTTCACAGTTTACAGTACGATGCACATATCTGCTGTTTAATAAATTGCAATATGTTAAGCAGAGGTCCGGTGACTGGATCTCACCCTGAAGACCCTCTCTCTGGCCTCATCCCCAAAGCTTGGATTGAGCAGCAAACTGTACAGCTGCTCCACGCCCCACTCCAGCAGCACTGTCTGCACCTGCTCGCGAGGAGGGCTGCTCCTCAAGAGCTCATACAGCACATCCAAGGCCTTCACCACCTGAGTGAGAGAGACACGGGAAAGATGTGAAGGAGGAGGTTGATGAAGAGCCAAGAAATGTGGAGTAGGGAGGGTAAAGTTTGAAGTTGCACAAAGAGCATTTCGAAAAGTGCAGATATACCAAAACAACATATAAAGAAAAAGAGATTAGGAGTAAAATATTACACGGAAAAGGTCAAATGATAGCAATTTTAAACTCCTGAAATAAAAACAGCTGTAAAACATGCGAGTTATTACCTGCTGCTCCTCTCCTACAGTCAGAACGTAGGCAAGGACGCAGTGAAGCTCCTCTTGTGTAGGAGACTTAAGAAAATCTTTCAGCAAGGCGAAGAGAGAGGTTTGAATCGTCTGCTTCTCATCAGACAGAGAGCTGCCGTCTTTCTCCACACTGTGACCAAAGATATTTCAATGAATTCAATGAAATCCCATCTGAGGAACAACGTTTTGGTATCAAAGGGGAGTGAACAAAACACGGATATTTACAATAACCCGATAAGAGTGATGAGTATTTTTGAATACACTAATCATTTACCTAATGTGACCGTTCATCATCGTAACAGAAGGTTTACCTGTAGTATGTTCGAACGGTATCCAGTATGTACTGAACGCCGTACTTCCTCCTCATCCGCTGCTTGCTTTTGTTTATCACAGACTGCAGGTATTGTATGTGTGCTTTGGGAGACAAAGAATACTTTTGTCATCTTCTTTCAGGCTGACATTTAGAAATGTCAAACTAATATGCAAGACTGTGGTGAAGAGGAGCAGCAATTTATAACACGGGGCGTTGAAGTGGTGCATCAGTCACCGATTCCCTTTTGACCCGTCCCACAGCCTGAACTTGAGACATTAATGTATTCAGCCCCCACTCTGTTGTGCTTTGACCCGTCTCCTTCTCCTCCCACCATGTGCACATGTATAAAAAGGGACACAAAAAGCTTCGGCAGACATTAAAAGGTTCACAGGTGCATTACTCCACAACAAGGGGCTGCTTGTGGCTTACCCAGACAAACAGCAAAGTGGCTTTTGGTCCAGATGCGGAAATTAAAGAGCAGGTGCTGGTAGAGATGCTGTAAGAGCAGACTGTTGCCCTCATTGAAAACCTGCTCCAGCAGCAGCTGACATGCTATTAAAACATTCATGTCCATCATACTGCCTGGAACCTGCAGAAGAAACAAGCAGATAGCAGTTTGTATTAAAGTTCAGTTTGCTTTCATTTATCTGGATTTTTGGGAATGAAGCCCCGTTTAAATAACACTAAAAAAGAAGAAGAAGAAGAAGAAGTAGTGTTTGTTTACTGTATATAACACTTCTATTTGTGAGCCACTGCCACACTAATAAGAAGTAGTTTCCTTACAGGATTGAACACATTAATATTATACATTTAAACATGCAATCACTGGCCACTTTATTAATTACCCCCGATTGTTAATGCAAGCATTTCAACCAGCCAATCACATGGCAGCAACTTAATGCATTTATGCAAGTATGAATGGTCAAGATGTCTTACTTGATTTAAGAAACTTTGAATGATACTTGACTAAGAAATGGAAACCTACGATTTGCACAGGCTTACTAAAACTGGACAACAGCCTACCTGTAATGTTGCTGACCATGTCAATCCTTTCATGACCACAGTGTACCCATCTTTTGATGGTTGCTTCCAGCAGGATAACATGCCATATAACAAAATCTCAAATCTGCTTTCTTGGGCATGACAACGAGGTCATTGTACTCATATGGCCTCCACAGTCACCAGATCTCACCTCTGGGATGCGGTGGAACAGGATTGTCACATCATGGATGCGCAAACAACAAATCTGCAGCAACTGTGTGATACTATCATGTCAACAAAGACCAAAATATCTGAGGAATTCCAGCAGCTTGTTGAATCTATGCCACAAAGAATTGAGGCAAAAGGAACTCCAACCAGTAATAGGAAGGTGTGCCTAATGAAGTGGCTGATTAGTGTATATGGCCAAGATGGCACAGAATGCAAGACCTAGCTAGGTGCATTGAAGAATTACATCTGAGAATACTGTATGATGAAGTCAAGTTCAGAGCTTAAACATACAGGAAATTATCACTGACCCGAAGAAGAAAAAACACTACTGTGGCTGCTGAATCAGCACTGTTGTAACTCGGAAACACGCCACATTAATCCGTGTTTTGTTTGATGCAAGACAGTGAGTGTTTTTGTTTAGCCCTTTTCAAACATGTAACATTGATCAGTCTGACATTCACACTCATCGTGTTTTTATTCAGACATTTCCTCAAAAGTATGTGTGCCACAGTACTTGTGCAACATCTGCAACATATAATGCACCAGAATAGAGCTTTTTACCCATATACTACTACACTTTATAAAATATGCCACATCCTGTATGTACTTGTGCATCCATACATACTTTAGTAGAACAAACTAAATAAACTATAGCTTATACACTCTTAGTCTGTGCAAAAGTTCACCTGTGTAAAGTTAAACACAAGAAGACTGTTGAAAATATTTAAAGCAGGAGACTCTGAGACATGAGGCTAATGTTTCCCATGTCACTGTGAGAAAAAGTAAACACTACTCTGTCCTTAGATATCACTAAAAAAAAAAACAACCTTACTGCAATTCAGCACTTTCTCAGGTCGTACAGCTGCTATCACCACTCTCATTCAAAGAGTGACTGTGCAGTCTAGCAAACTCCATACATTCACCCCACATAATCATTTGATACTGTCATTCTGAGAGAACCGCTGCTCTTTCGACAACACTAGACCCGTTTATTACACGGCGATTACGCTGCATCAATACAATGGAAAAGGTCAGATATTCGCTTTCAGATGATAATCAGTTCTTCTCTCATTTAGTTCCCACTCGATGGAATGGATAGCATGTGAGGGGAGCTTACTTTGCTGAGCATGGCTCCTATGATGCTTGGGCCGTGGCAGTGCAAGAGGCTCTCTTGATTAACGGGGTGTTGGCGAATCAAGTTTTTCACCATCAGCAGGAACGCGGCGATGCTGTTTCTCTCTAGTCTGCCCTCTGTGAGAAGAAAAATAGGGCAAATCATTTTTTCCGGTGTTACCGGCAGTCATCATTTCGCATTACCAGGCACTTTATTGACATTTTCTAATCTCATGATGAGTCATCCGACATATGTCAGATTATATGTTTCATTTTGTTACATTTTTTCCAGTCTTAGGTGAACTGACCTACTGACTTCTCATCATTATGCCCACATAGATTCTGACATTTAACCTATTAGGGTTGATTGCACAATGCTTATTGTTTGTCTGCAACTTCCTGCTTGTCATTGCATCGTGCACTACATCTAAGCTCTAATTTACTACTAGTCAGGATGTCACTTATAGATTACATCTAAACTAAATTCAACAGGAAATAATGAATATTTGTGATACTAGCTTTGAAAACTATAAACATGCAATGCTTTCTGACCAGTATACATGCAGTGTATGCAGACATGCTGACAGCTTGGTTTAATTTACTAAAGTTTTAAAAAGATTACAGATGCTACCTCAGTACAGTGAATCTAAATGTTATTTCATTCTCGCATTAGTTAAAAGCTACATTTAAAGTATTTTACATAGTTGCAGGATCATACTCTGGCTTTTCAAGGCACAGAAAGTAGCTCCAGTAAAAGTATACTATATGGAGTGTATGTAAGTACTGGGCCACCTACAGGAGCTGCTTGGCCATGGAAACCCATGCCACAAAGCTGCCGGCACACAGTTTTTATGCTGATGTTAATACCAGAGGAGATTTAGAAGTCTGCATTTATTGAGTTTACAGAGAATTGGCAACATTTACGCACCTGTCTGTAACTTTACATGGTCTAAAACTTCGTGGATGAGTTGCTGTGTAAATAAATAATAACGCCAGGAGGGAAGACATTTTATAAACTGAATTGTTGCATGCTGGGATCCTATTACACAGTGCCACTCTCTAGTCAGTGTGATCATTACAATATCCCTGTGGCTCTGGGACTTTCTTGAGAACAGCAATGGAAGACGAAAAGCAGATATCTCAAAACCTGGGCAAACAAATCGAAGACTATCTATATGCTACTAGAGATTTGTGAGATTCATTTTGGCGAGCGAGCTATTTGATTGTATGCTATAGCCGCATATAATACACAGAGCAGTAAAAAATTAAATTAACTCAAGATTAACTGACCTGCAGATTTGTTCAGCGGCAGCAGCATTGCAGCAGGGCCTCTGGGGGAAGTGAGTTCTGGCCCCAGCAAGTCTGAGATCTCCTGACCTCCATTGTAAACTTGTTCAGCCTCACACACCTGCTCAAGCAGGGGCAGCAAAACCCCCATACCACCGACCACGTTTATAACATCCTGCAGGGACAAAACAAAATAAATCACAATCATAAAAAAAGAAAAAGAAAAAGAAAATTAAACCATGACAAAAATAGCATTGTGCAGTGCTCAGTGCATTATTAGTACAGTATAGGTAAGAGTTCGCAGGCATATAACATGGGTAGTTATAACACTTCTTACTTGCCATAAATGTGAGATACAGTTTCAAAATGAATACAATACATTTGAAAATGCTTCATATCTAACCTTGATGTCCCAGTTCACCACCCTGTGTCCTGTAAGCCTGCCATCATAATGGTGACTGGGTGCCAGGTCCAGACATATCTGATTTTTAAAGGCCTGAAGAAAACATACACACACACATGCATAAACAGGAATAATCTGTACTGTTTATAATTCACCCAATGACAGCACTGTAGTGCAATATGAAAGTTTCAGTGAGCTACCTGTGGAGTGTAGTACAGCAGCAGTTTGCTATTGAGTTCAGACAGCTCTCCTTCCACTTTGAATAAGGACACGTGATTGGGGCCTGTGATGAAGTGTAGAAAGCAATGTAGGTCATGAAATATGCAAACATCGCTCGGTGCACATGTAAAAAAGCTACTCTTGTTTTCAGTGTGCGCAGGACTAATCTTTCAGCAACACGTCTGAGAGACTGTGATTTTTCTTTACTGCTGGTTTCCTGAATATTTGATTGTATGCTGAATTCTGGCAGAGGTGAATCCTAACTTACACTAATACTCAAAGTGATTAAGAACATTTTGCACCTGCAGCATGTAGAGCTCTTGTTTGGGTTTGCTGCAGAGCTTCGTGGCAGATGAAGGCAGTGCCTAGGAGCCCATCCAGGGATGTGGGTGTCCCCCACTCCGTGTCCTGCAGTCCTGCTGGGATTGTGTGCACTGGAGAGTCTCCTATGGACCCCCAGCGGCCACCCGCAAAGGAAGCTGGGAAGGATTGGGAACGGATGAGGGAGGGGGCATGGGAGGGGAAGGCAAACTCAGGTGACGGAGTGGAGGAAAATGATGTGGGCAGGTTAGGAGAGGTGGTGGTGGTAGTGGTCCGATGGCCTGCAGAGCCGATGCAGCAGGATGTAAAAGGCTTCAGGATCAGGTTTGGGTGGGGTACAAAGAGAAGGAATTAGAATGATAAGGAGGAACTCCTCTCTAATAATAGAATACATGCGATGCTAGTTTCAGTTACCTCACTGAAAGATGGAAAGCGAAGCTGTGCGGTTTTACGCAGCTCCCCGTCGATGTAGATAGTGACCAAATTCTGACCAAAAGGACGGCGGCCTGGGATGTGAACTATAGCCACTGAATGCTGTGAATATAGCACAGCAAACACACGTGTTGATGGAAAAAAAAAAATGCCATGCTAAAAGTTTGAATACTACAAAGGTGAACATTATGAACATTAGTTCAAAATTCACAGCAACTTTATTCTCAAGAGAAAAACTCAATTTATTACATCAGATATACTCCAAGGTGTCCACACTCACCCAGCACGAGTCAGCTAGTGGATAGTCTTGCAGAGCAACAGCCATGTAGTCTTTCTTAGTGCAAACAGCCACCACCAGCACGCCCTCCATGGTGAAGAAGGCCTCCAGTCCAGTTCCACTCGCTGTGAAGAAACTTTACAGAAAAAAAGCATCTCAGTCAAGCACTTTAGTCCACAGCAATAAATGTAATTATATCGTGTTGTTACTTTATTGCTCACAAATGTGTCCTTTTACCTGTAGAGCTGTTTCCTGCGTGGTCCCTTTCCCATGTCATGCTGAGTACCCATGCCAGAGCTGGCAGCAGGTTTACGGTTGTTGGAGAAGTCTGAGTGAGAAGAGGGGAACTCCATGTTAAGGCAGAGCCAAGCGTGAAAAGCAAACCCACTGCCTGGCCATCGCTGGATTGAGGGCACCATGATCCCTGCCATCGGGGGTGTAAGATCAAAATATTGCAAGGCACTGTCCTTTCCTTCTCTGGCTGCCATGGCTGAAAGCACACGTATAACGCGAGTGCAGTAGGGGTGGACCCTCCCTGCCAGTGCGCCGTTGTCCTGGCCAACCCTGAGGAGTCTCAAGAGACTCTTCAGCTCCTCTGGTTTGAAACATAGAGAGCCCAAGTCCTGCAAGAGGCCCAGCAGGGAGTCTGCACACTGCCTGTCCAGACACTGGGGATGGGAGAGCACCTGCAGCAGAGCCCCCACCATGCCTGCTTCCACAGCCACCGTGCGACAAGACAAGGAGCCACCGCAAACGGTAGCCAGCCACTGAGCAACCAACAGCTGCAGGTCCCTCTGACCTGAAAGGTCAGGCAGCCACTGCAGGAGCAGGAGCAGAGGCTGGTCGTTACTAATGCCAAGGTGATGAGCATGGGCGTGCGCGCCCTCCACCGCCTGGATAGAAGACAGAGAATAAGAAATAAAGGATAAGATATAGACAGGTTAGGCTAATGACTATAACACCATTTAAACTGGGGCAGTTTGACTTCTACTGTCTCTGTACTCATTAAGGAAAATGAGAAAATTCATATTTCACCATGTTCATCAGCTCTTGCAGAAGCCTTTTGGTGGGTTGACCTTGACTCTTCAGCACGTCAAATAGCTGGGAGTAGCCAATCCTCTCCTTGAAAACCTCCTGAGGGGAAGTGAGACAGAAATAGGCTGGAGAACGCTGTTCTGCAGGGGATAGCTAGCTGGCACACTTCCATATATTGGAAGGAAATACAATGAGCTTTCCCCACATTAACGGAAGGAACTTTCCTGGTCAGCAACCAGGAATTGTAACATTTGTAGCGTTGAGGAGAACATGCAGGTTTTTGTCTAGAGGACATCAAGGAGGGCTTTACCTTAGCATTGGGTGAGTTACTCATTATAGCTGTGAGGACTCCCAAAGCATGAACTGTAATACTGTCTGACCCTTTCTCCCAGACCTGTATGGAAAAAAGGAGGCACAGTTGATTAGAAATGTGCATCATCATGAGCTGGCGCCAAAATTTCCCAAAACAAACTAAAAGTAAACCCTACACAAAAGCTTCAACACATGAATTTTGCACCAAATATCTACAAATTGTAAGAGGAATTTTATTAAACAGCCCTCTTTAAAAAAGTTTAGACACCGTAAGTACTAAAAGTAAGCACACAGTTGAACAAGTCACCAAACAATCGCCCCGTTGTTAATTACTGATAGGTCTCAGCATGCAAAACCCAAAGCCAACCAAAAAAACCCGAAAAAAAAGAAAGAGCTGAGGCAATCCTCAACTACTGCGAGAAATTAAGCAACATCAAACTCCAGGATAGGAGCCAGATCTTTTATACAAGCACCACCAGTCACACGTCAGAGCAGTTAACGCATGAGGAAAAGAAGGAAAGACGTGCACCCAAAAGCAACCATTTCATGCACTATGAAAAACACAGCATGCTCTTATTGCTCAGTGCTGTCAACAGGGAATTCAGCCTATTTACATCTGTGATAGAAATCAACATAATGCCTGAAATAACTAAGATGAGCTGTGACAGGACACTTGTGTGATGGCAGATAAAAAGAAAACTCGAGACGGCAACTATCATGTACAGCCAGTGCTACCTGCTGTATTTACAAATGAGTGTAAGCCAGACTTCCTGCCCTAAGCTTCCTGTTTAAATAGCTCAGAGCAGCTAACGAGTGGAGAGAGCACTGAGTTTCCTGCTGACAGTCCAATAGCAACACAGAGTGGGGGAAAGTACCTGGTCCACTTCGACCTCAGTGAGTAAACGCGTGGTGAGGTCACACACAACCTCACGCTCCGGCCTACGCCTGTTGCTCTGAAAGAGCTACAGGACATACAAACACACGCAGGCAGACACGCACACACAGAGAGCACAAAAAGACAGACAATTAGACCAAAAAAGAAAAAAAAAAAACTCATCCGAGAGAGGCAGAAGAGACAGGTGTGATCCTGGTCTCTCTCAACAGATGCAGGGGTACTTCTTTATCAAAGCCAAGTGACGGACAAGTAACATGGAAGCATGAACATTTGTGATTTTTTTTTTCAAGGTAACCAAAGAAGAAAGAGATTAGGCGGCAGATGTGGCATTTATGAGAACAACAGAGGAAATAGACGTGAGACAAATAAAAAGGTGACAGACTGGTAGGGAGGCTGGTTCAGAAGAGCACAGAGATGAAAGAGCAGACACAAAATGTTTTTAAAGGACTTGCTCTGACCTTGCTGTTCTGAATGAGTCTGAGGATGTGTTCAAAGCAGTTGTTGTTCAGGAAGATAGCTTGAAGGACTGGTCTGTCAGAGCACTGCAGGATCTCAGGAATAGCAGCTAAAAGTGACAACAATAGGGTTGACTCATCTTATTTATCACACACTGGGACAATTGATTCTTGCCCTTCATACCGACTGAGAGAGATCAACAAAAAGGGAACAATCTGCACCCAGGCAGAGTTGAGACTTAGTGAATGTGCTCTTACTTAGCATTTGGCTCTGGAGCGAGATCAGGCTGTCTTCCCAGGACTGCCTGTCTTCCTGATCGCTGCTAAGTGGACGGTTCCAGTTGAGGAGCTGGAAGTAGTTCTCCAGGATGGTCCTGATCTCCACCTGCCGCTCCACAGGGCTGCTGGTGTGCAGGAGATGGATCATCGCTGTCAGGCACTGCAAGCTCAGCCGCGGGAGTCTGGTGTCCTTGGGTTCAGGGGAGGTCCGGCAGCACCATGCTCGCAGGACCGAGAAGAGGTCATCCACAGAGTAAGGAGTGATGGAAAGAAGACCATTCTTCTGCAAAAAACAAGGCGGAGCGTGACTCTGACTCACTTGTATTTTAGTTTGACTGTCTACTGTTTTTCCTCAGACTGCTGAGTGATTATTGATAGACAGGACAGAGTAGCAGACCTTTCCTCCACTGATGACAGCGCCTTGGAGATGAGCCAATCTGAGCGTGAGGAACTCTGGGATCTTCTCGCTCTCCTGCAGACTTTCTGTGTCAGGAAGCCAAAACAATATTATGTAAGACAAGCTAATACTGGAACCACAAGACAGAAAACAAACGCAGTGCTCTCAAAATATAATTAAATTAAAGCAAAAACATTTTCTTTTCAGCCTCTCTAGTTTGTTTCTTTCCCTAATGCATACTGGGACCGATTCCAGGCTCTATAAATAGCACACGGGGCTATAGTAAATGACCAACAGCAAAAAATAAATAAATGAAAGGGAAAACTTCATACCACAATGCCTCAGAAAACGTCCCTTGGAGTGCCTTCTTTGTTTTACAGTTATGCAAAAGAGAAAAGCCTAAGCCTTTCTTATAGGCTCGGTATTACACAAGTAGCCCCTTAACATTGCCAATTACAGCTTGGTATTATGATAATCCTCCTAAAATGTGGACATACTGAAACTTGTCCAGCCTGAGATTTCCCACATGGCTAACAGATTAGAGCAAACGTGACTCTATAATTACTAACGCTTGGACAGCTGATTGAGACCTGATAATTAGACGCAGAATAACTGAGTTCTTTTTACCCGAAGTAAACATGCTGAGAACTGAACCATTTCTACATACACATATATTTTTTCTTTTTTATTCCCAGACAGTGATTCACTTGGAACTGTTTGATTCTTGTGGTATGTGAAGCCTGACAAAGATCAGAGTTGCAGAACAGCTGAAAGGGAGTGTCTCACCATGGAAGAGGGCAGGCAGCTCTTCTGGCAAGGCCAGCGGGGAGAACTTATACTTGTTCCTCTCCAGCAAGCTCACCTCCTCCCTGTAACACACAAAGACTCGAGTCACCACGCTCCCATTCACATCACGCCTAGTTAGTGTGCGGCTGCCACTCAAACCGCTGGTACTAATGAGGTTTGTTTGACTTGAAGGCTTAGATGCAACAAGATGAGGTGTTACTGTGACAAAAGATTGTGCAAGACGTTGAATGCAAATAAGAGTATTCTTCTAGTCTTTGTGCGCCCAAATTCCACCTCCCACACATTCACGCAGGCAATGTCCAGTGTTGAAGTAACACACACTCACCCTGCTAGGCGTCTCCTCCACGTCTGATAAGGGTCAAACAGGCTCTCGCACAGCACAAGTCCGTACTGCACGACCGACTCCAGAGACGATTTCTCCCCTTGTCCCTTCTTTAACTGATCGAATGAAAGTTGGTACACATTTATTCACATCTGCATCATCTGTAGTTCATAATCAGAGTAGAAACCCCTGTTTGAACATCTTTCAAATTCCTTAACAATGAAAACAAGGTCAACTGCACACCCACCCACTTCTCTTTTAACCATAGCCTAGTTCTCTTTCCTTAGGGTAAGCATATATATTTTACTACCCAGTTCTGTGTAAGCCTACTGGATCTCTACTTCCATATCCTATTTCAGCAAATTTGTCCATGTATGGGGAGCCAAACTGTGTCGCTGAAATCTTGCTTATGAGGGCCTTACCTGGTTTAAACAGAAATTCAAAAGTTTGATAGTCTCGAAAACAAAACTAGGGGTCTTCTCTGGATCAATGTTCTCCATATTCCTAGAAGTAAAGAGAAATCATAGAATTAGGTTAGGAAAGGTGCTAGGAAAGGTCTCACAGATTGAAAGGGGTGAGGGCACTTTTTTCGGTTAGTCACTGTGGAGCATAATAAAAAAATCTACAGTAGAATCACCAGTCAAATCTGATTTAATTAAAAAAAAACACCTTCAAACGTTACTATATCTGTGAAAAATAGAAATTACCCAGTTCCCCTCACACCCTGTTTTTTTTGGTACAGACTGTTGAATAAAGAGAACTGATAGTGGTTAAGATTTAATTCCACCCACTGCGTGAACTAAGGTGACATCATGAGACATGCGACGCAAATTCGGGCGTATGATTTGGAACCCGAGATGTAGCCTGTCCTAATTAGTCATCTCCTGCCTATCGTCGTGAGAACGTCTGCAAGTTGTTTTACAGAACGCTACGATTAGCACAACCTATTAACTGCGCAACATGTTTACAGTTCTCATTACAACACATTTGCACAGCAGGCTGTGCCCTCACCTGCAAACAATGATGAAGAACTTGATGAGGAGCAGTGGGTGTGGAGTGCTGCTGTTTTGCTCTGCAGCTCCGGTGAGGTGTAGCGCACTGTGCCATAGCTGCGTGCTAAGGAACACCAGGACCTCCCGGGGGAGCAGGGGCACCTCTGAGCTGCACTCCTCCAGCCTGGGAGATGAGAGAGGAGGACATGAGAGAAGAGAAGGGAAGTAAGAGCAAAGAGGGATTGCAGCAGAGGCCGTGAAGCATAAACATGTCACATCCAATGTCCACAGTGCGGAATATAAACCGGTGGAAATTTGTGGCTTTGTAGTTTGTGTAAAATAAATAGCCGCTCACCTCCGAGGCTCCAGCGACTGCACATCAATGAGCCTCTCAAAGGATGCCACAAATGCCTCCAGCCACTGCTGCAGATAGCCCACATCCTTCTGTGGAAGGGAAGAAGAAACAGGTGAGGCTATAACAAATCGGCCTTCACGCCTCTAGGCGTACAGTGTTAGTAAACAATGAAGGGCATGAAAAATGCCCACCTATAAAAGCAAGCTCTTTGTGGTCAGTTGGACCAAGTAGTATCAAACAGAAAGGTTTAGCGCTAAACTCTGACACACGGTGGCTACAGAAAATGCTATGACCTGTTTTTGTAACAGGATGTTGCAAAGAGATGCAATTCTCACAGAGAGGAACACATGAGCTATTTCTTTCCTTTTTCATCACGGGGGAGGTTGAAAGAAACAAAAACAACATGTTCCTTTCATTCAAATCATAATTCCACCCATAACGTCAACAGTGGCCCTGTGTTCACCGTGAGCACATCCTCGTCTCGGACAAGATGTTCTTATTACTGCCCCTCTATAATGTCATGTAAGACAACTTCATTTGTACAAGGATGTTTATATACAACAGTTGCTATCACAGCTACCATCAGTCTCTGCACTGCAACATATCCTGTCAGTCTTCCCTCCACACAACAGTCTCTTGATCTCGTTACAAACAAATGACACAGGTCACAGGCGAAACAGGTCAACTTTAAACTGTTTTTCTTTTATGAGCAATGCTTTGATTTCGATATAAAGCTGGCTCATTATTATCGATAGACAAGTAGCCCTACTTTTGAGAATGTAAAGTTTCAAAACTCAATCTGAAAAAACTCAAAAAACTGAGAAATGTGCAGAAATGTTCTCTGATGTTCATGTGCCAAAACAACCTGTGCGTTCTGATAACTGAGCAAGCAAGTAAGCGTAGCGTGAATCTTCTCCGATTTAGAAGGAAGACATGAGCTGTCTCAGACCGCCTGACTCACTGTACACAAATAACATAAAAACCAGCACATGGTATAACAATTCATCAGGTACTTCCCCCTGAACCAGCAGGGAAATGGCTCGAGTGAGCAGCGTTTGCTGCAGCTCGTGTGGGAAAGCAGCACGGCGATTAAAATCTTACAGTTCAGCACAGTTCTCCAACATGTATGCTTTCATGTTCTGTTAGATCTGCATTTTTAAGTTGCCTGAGTAAGAGTAGCAGCAATCTAATAACCTGAACCCTTTGTGCAACTATGCCTTTCCTGCATTAATGTGAAATGTACATTACCAACTGGCATTGACTTATGTGCCTGTCCATCTCTCATTGTATGCGGCTGAGCAGGGTGCCGGGTTCTTGCGAACCCAGTCTCAGATGAACCGTCGGCGTAGACAAAAGTCAGCGGCTCAGCTGCACATCACTCCTGACCACCAGCAGCGTCTGACTCGCTCGTTTTTTGTCTTCAAGCCTAAAGCGAGCAACCAGGAAATTACTTGTCACTTTAACTGAAGCTTATTTCCTTCATCCTCGCCTCCTCGTCAAACCCCTTCCTCTTTTGGTTGTAGTGCAACTTGTGTGTAGATTGATGAGAGGCCTCTATAAAAACATCCCACAGTAACAATAAAGCACCGGGACTACATTTATGATTCCTATATTTAGCCAAAAAAAAAAAAAAAGATGTTGCAGGAGAAACTTTGAAATTTAGCGTTTGTTTTTGTAAAGTGTGTCTGGCTGTGCTTATGCACAGGGACCAGAAGACTGTGAGCAGATTCAGCTGAAACAGTAGGTGGATGCTATAAAATCACAAAAACTGCATTTGAAATTGGAGAAATTGACTTTAGATGCCTTCAAACGGTTAAACTTTACATGCAGAAAAACCCCCATCTGATTTTAAAGTTGATACACAAACTGCATTTTAAAATCTCTGCGTGTGCTCAACGAAAACAGGAAATGACAAACAACCTATTGTTGTGTGGCTCTGTCATCTGAACAATTAGGTATTTTAAACTTGAGGGGCGAAGATAAGAATCTTAAAGCTGGTTTTTATTTTTCATTATTGAATAGAATCCACAAGTATGCACACTAATATGCTTCATAAAGTGTAGGTTGACTAAAGAGGCTGTGGCATTCAGTTCAGGTACATTGGTTGGCTGTGCAACAGGTAGATTTTAGTGCATGATTAAAAAACAGGGAGAGACAGAGATCACAGATACACCAGGTGTTTGAATCAGTTCTTGTTTATAAAAACCCGCCAAAAAATGTGTGTTTTTTTAATAAAACAGAACTGGCTTAGACTTCTGGTACAGCGCTGCTTTATGTCTCCACCTTTAACGACTCCTAAAATCTTCCCATATCGACTTACTATTGATCAGCCCCTCTAAACAAATCCGAATCATTTGCTCGCAGCTAATTCAACAAGCTAGTTCAAAGACAGATTTACAATTAGAAAAGCTAATTAAAACCACAATTAGAACAAATGTCACAAACCAACCATGAGCTATCGGCCTCTATAAAGCATGTCATTTATCTCTGTTTTCTCTGCACATGGCCAAGCAGCTGTGCCGCTCAGTGCTGCTTGGCATTCAGCTTCGCTCCAGCTTCCTGCACAAGGGAAAGCAAAGAGAACTTTGATTTTCCTGGTTAGCCGTTCGGTCGGTAAACAGGGGAGCCCAGGCACACAAGGGGATTCAATCAGAGGGCTAACAGGGCTATATATCGTCAGCTGCAGGGATGGATGTATCTCTGAGAACAGTTTGCTGACATGCATCAAAGCACTAGTAACTGGGACAAACACACAGTAGCACGACTGACTGTGTAGGGACAAAAGCAAGGATGTGTGATTTGTTCTTTTCATAGAAATCTGAGGAGGTGGTTTCACAGCTGTTGATGGGTGGCAGCTGGGTTAACGCTGTGGCCCAGCGCTGCGTCTCAAGGCTTTAATTAGGTCCTCAAGCTATGGACCACAGAATAATAACACACCATTTCTCTTCCAGACTAATATCTTACTCTTACATCTTTACTGGCTGAAAATGATGCTTCTCTTTTTTGGCAGAAAAATGGCATCTGTGATTGGAGGCTTACTCCTGACTTAGAGCAGCCTGAAAGGTTGGAACTATCAGTCTTTTTTATTTCTTTATTTTTGAAGATTTATTGATCATCTTATCTAAACAGACTGAAAATCCACCTTTTTATTGTTTACTATCCTCAGATTTGTTTTATGTAGTACTTTCAAATATGACGGGGAAACAAAGAATTCTCACACGTGAAAGCTGGATTTTTTTTTTACCAGTATATTAATTTGAACACGAATTAAATCAGTTGTTGATTTATTTTTTTTTATGTCAGCCATCTCATCAACTGATCACTTCATTTGTACCTAGTGGTGCGTGTTGATGCATTTGTAACAACATGAAAGCATATTTACCAGATATTTAAGACAATATGACTCATTGAGCTATCCTGACTTTTACCAAGTCAACAGGTCAATTAAAGATTCAATATTTAAGAAGAACTCAAACAATAAGAGTAAGTACAACAATGTTATTAACTCTAGTAAAACTACTCGCTGCCTATTTATTCTTATGTAATAGTCCTTGGTTTTAATTGGACAAAATAGAAAACAAGAAGATACAAATGTAACTTTTTACTATAATCACCAGTTGATTGATCAATCAATCAATTACATTGATACAGATATAAAATATCAAACCAACAAAACTGATCAAGTACTGGTTATTACTACATCCTGACTTGGTGAAAAGCTCAAACATGCCCAAGAACAATACCTTTTTGCATTTTTTCCAGACAAGATCTAACAAGTTATGCACCAGAGCGATTAGATCAGACTCTTCTGCGTACCTCCATACCGCAAGTCATGAGGATTTTATAATGGCCTTCAAATATTCTTAGATGTGAGATATGAAGCAATGAAATAGTGCTGGAAAGGCTGGCCTTACAAAACTGGAGACACAAACACGTCCTGTCTCTTGCACAAAATCTTAAAGTGCCCTAACTACAACTTTGTTTAGCACATTTCCTGACAAAATTACATCAGCAAGCCCTGAAAACCAAGAACTTGTCTGTGAGTAAATAGTCTAGATGTAAATTGCCTGTGCTCAGGTATTTACTGAGCTACAGTATGTGGCAAAATAATAGGAAGCTGGCATCGAGAAAATAATCAGCCTATAAATCATCGTCTGCCTGTGATTTTTGAAGTCACTTGCACAGAACTTTTACCATTTTTCACCGGCTTTAGCGCAATACGCTACTCAATCACAATGTCTATTAAACATTTACATTAGCTCCTGATCTAAAGGTCTGGCAAGAAATGTGATTTTTTTGCACAGTCAAAGGAGGCGGACCTCCTTTATCAATGACAAGCTGTGCTTTCTAAAACAGATTAAAGGCTGGAGATACCACATTTACTCAAACATGCTGAAATCGATTGTTATGATGTATGAAGTTGTTGTGACATACTTAACAACTTCCACGGGACAATATAAGGTCACTGAAAATTTGAGTACACCGGTTTTGGTTTTGTCAGGGTGCACAAAGGAGGTGATAAATGCACAACATTTCTAAACCAATATAACAAATCTGTCAGTGTCACAAACAGGGACACGTAAGGCGCTTTCGGACTTAAAATGAGACGTGTTACAGGGCGTAAAGCAGCCGAGGGCTTATTTACAGCTTTGACAAAACCCCCTGTTGAATAAAGCTCAGGTTTCTTGTCCATCTGACTGATTTACAGCAGTCAATACGTTCTTTAGTGTGACAAATTACAAACAAGGTCTGTGAGTCAGAGATGGGCTGTGTACTAAAAGATGATATTGTCTGTGTCTACCTGACTAACAGGCGGGTAACAAAAACACTGAATACAATTACATGGTGGTGTTTGTAGGAGAGGCCAGTGATTGTTCTCTGTAGTGGTTCTCCTGCCTTTCCACGGCCTGCTGTGCTCCTCTGAGTCACATAAGGCGGTGACATTTAAGCTCAAATCAAATCCCGCTCGAGCAACGGGGTATGTCGTTTACACATGTGAAAAATACACTTTCAAGAATGCTGCGAAAACATGTGCCACTCTTAAAGTCAAAGGAGGAAACTTCTGGTCCTTTTAGGCTTCAGGGCAACTGAAGGAAAGTGACACGGAGCCAAGAGGCAGCTTAATAAGGAAGTGATCTTGCACATAGAGATGTGAGACAGCTGACGGAGCCAGATTCAGGGCAACCCCTCCCTACCTCACAGACACACCCCCCCCAATGATTTGTTCTAGCAATGGATTGTGACAGCACCTACTACTTGTTTTATTTGTTGCATAACCAGAAAAGTTCAGTAACTTTGCAGTTACATGCAGCAGCAGGAGGAGCACAGAGGAGTGGATTAAACACACTTCCTCTGGGATCTGCCCAGAGCGACCACAATCACCACTTTGACAGTAAATGCTGCAAAAGGTGATACACTGTTGACCTTCATCGGTGATGCATTTATTAGGGTTTGTTTGCAGTTTGTCCACCTTTGACTTCACTCTTCTAGAAAGTCGTTGGCTGCTTTCCAAGATTGGGATTAAGCCCTTCATTAAAACAACATTCAGTGAGATACATAATGAAACATGAGCCACTCTTTGAGAAGGTTTTATCACTGTCAAGAGACTAGCCCTTTAGATCTGCTGTGATGATGAGATACAGCGCGTACAAACTTGAAAAAAAAAACGCTCCTCTTCTTCTTTTTTCTTTTTCTTTTTTGTGTCCTCAGGCATGGAAGCAGATTGCAAACTCATTAAATAATAATAATACCCAACCAAACTGTCTTCCTTCTTCAAGTAGGAACATGATATGAAAGCATTTGCAATATTTTACTCCAGTTAATTTGTTTTCATCCATATTAGCAATATATTACACCTTAATAAACATCCAGAAACCTGAGCTGCACTCACGCCCACAGGGGACAACATCTGAGACCAAACTCCCACACAAACAAATTTGACAGTCAATTCAACATCGGAGAGAGGAAAGCAATTGGCTACTGCGTAACAGTGCTGCTGCGTGCAAAGCCTAAGCATATGCTTCAAGTAATATATGACAGTAGGATCTTCCAACAGTTTAAAAGGCGCATGCTTTCAGTAGGGGAGACAGGCAAGCAGCAGAAACAGGAAGTAGTCTGAGTAACACCTGCATCACAGGTATAACAACGGATATTCGAACAAGTGGTTAATCAGCTTCAAATGCCATTTTTTTACGCGTTGCTTTCGAATTGGGGACAGCTTAGAGGCGCATCAATGTGACATGATATTATTTTATAGTGTGCACAAGGCAGCTTCGGCTATTAACAGAGCGTCACTGTAAATGCAGGAGAGAAAAAATACGCGAGTTCCTCAATAAAACCTCGATTTTTCAAAGAGCGACCCTGTACACACACCGTGAATCACGCAGAGTATTTAGGGGTCACAATAAAGTTCAGGCAAGGAACCTGTGGCAACAACAGGTGTCACCGTCAGCTCTTCCGCACTTGCACTCACCTTAGTGTAATATAACATCCACAGCTCATACAGCTTTTCTTTCGATGCCATTCCGCCGCCCTTGTGGTTGCTCATTATTTCCTTTATTTTCTTTTAAAAGATCATGAAACTGGCAAAGATGGTCAAAGCCACGGCTGTCTGAAGTTGCTTCCTACAGGCAGGAGGACGCAGCACGCTCCTGGGTGAACCATTCCTGCAAATTCGGGCACAGTAATCCCAAATAAAAAAAAAAGTGCTCTTCAGTCTCGACACACAAAGTTGTCAGGGTGACGTGAAAAAGCAAAACATGACGGTGTGGATGTGGCCGCGGTGCGGTCACTGCCCAAACTGTGCAACCAGGAACACAAATGCGTGGAAATGCATGTCTGGAGAAACACCCATGTCCGCATTTAGAGCGAGCTCGCTGCCGTATGATTCCTGTTGGAGAGAGTTCCCACGGAAGCGACAGATGCCATCCGCTCAAGACCAACAAATTAATGCGCTGCCCCTGCGGTCTCGGTCTGGAGCGGTGCGCGATCCTAAACGCTGTGTGACAATCAGGAGAAAATTATCACCAACTAGTGTGTAACCCTGTAAAAAAAAAAAAAAAAAAGACAAGAAATGTGGTGAAGAGTTCTCTAGATCATGCTCACAGGTAGGCTGATATTCTTAAAGGCACACACACATATAAACACTGCCTGCTCGAGGGCTGATCTCACTAACTGACTGCCACCCGGGAGCAATGAATGCAGCTGCCCCCAAAGTTTTTATCATATAAACGTTTCCGTACAAATAAAACAAATAACCATTAAAAAATTGTGCAAAGAAGACTGAGTGCTCAAACTCTCACTTGATTATTGAATAAAAGCCTGCGTTGTGTAGTTACGGGTGTAGGGGTGTAACTGTCAGCTTTTAAAGCGAGCAACTTTCAGTTCTGATGACAGCTGCTCACAGTGGGTCCTTACTATATTCCTTATTGTGATCAGATAAAGCGACACTGTGGCTGCGTTAGTCCTTAAAAACTGAAATAATACGTAGGTGAAAGATTCAAAACATTTACTCCTGCAAGTATGAGGGGTATACTGAAAAAAACACGGCTTTATCTTGAACAAAAAATAAATACACACTGGAATGTTTTATTTTGTAAAATATTACCTTACGGAATTACTGTAAATGACAATGTTTCCTCTCCGCTCTGTGCTGAATGCATGTCAGAAGTATGTTTGTCCCCTGACTGAGCAATAACATGGTTTATTGCACATGGTCATTTTATTGATATATAAATCGTATCCCTCCTAGTTTTATGATCACCACCTTAGTAATATCAGCAGCAGGTTTGTATTGTCATACACACTCTCGATTAGGAGGATAGACAGGGTGAAGCTCGAGGCAGCTGTATTACCATGGCAATGGCCTACATTCCTAACCAGGACCTGTCACTGGGACCATCAGCAGGCAGGTCTGTGTACAAGTCCGTGTTTTACGTTTAGTATATAAATATAGGTTTGTCAATATCGTTAAAATAGACTGAAATAAGCCATTCAAAGATAGCTTGTAAGCTGCTGAAAGTTACATTAGTTAAGGTACTTGATAATACAACTAACATAGACCACATACATCTTATTTATAAAGTATGTTTTAATTATTTATTTGGGGATCGCATTATTGTAAGCAAGAGTTTGGTTTTTAAATAATTCTCGTTCAGATTTCAAGTGAAACTTACGGATGATTGTGATTTTAAAAATATGAACACAACAAATAACAAAATCACATGATGAGGCAAAAGGCATCGCAATCGATGTGCTCTATGGACTTCTTTTGTCCGATTAGGACAATGAGTAGATTTCAGAGAGAATCGAGCGGCGTGTGGCTAAAAACATGGAGCAAAGTGTTGGGTCGCTTCAGGAGCAGGCTCTAAAGAGGAAGGAGAGGCTAAAGGCTCTAAGAGAGAAACAGCTTCATGTAAGTTTCTTTTATGGCGTTGGCGGTATGTTGCAAAGTGTAGCACAGGCCACAGAAACCCCGTCATTTTGACACTGAGGTACCGTTAGCAGACTTAGCTTTTAGCTAATACTAGCATACTCGTGTGTAAAATCAGCCTTATTTTTAGCCCGTAGCTTTGTTAGTGAGCTGTCAAAGTTTCGATAAATTCGTTTAAATATAAACAGTTTTAGTAATTAATTGTTATTTTACTGGTATGTTTTGCATTTATTCTAATCTCATGTGATTGTTCTTGCACCGTGACATTCTCGTTGTGTTTTAGTTCGGTTTCATGTTAGGTCGCTGCTAGCGTCGACAGTTGAATTAAAACCGCTTCTCAAAGTCAGTTACAGTGATACTACATCAGATGCTGTACATTAACTACAGTCAGTTAGACTATAGATCATTTACGACCCAGTTTACAATACTGTGCAAGAGTCTTGGGCCATCATTTCTCCTTTTTGCTTCCACGGTAGAAGCTGTGTTATGGTTTGGCGCTGCAGGTCAGCCAGTGGTGTTAGGGATCTTGTCAAAGTTGATGGAGTTATGAAAAAGGAAAAGTAGCATTTTGTTCCCCAATGCAAAATCATATGGAAAGTGTCTCATTGGGAACAGGTTTGCTTTTCAGCACGACAGAGATCTCAAAAAGCTGCCAGTGCATTAAAAATATCACTGGATGGAAAAACACACAATGAAGCACTGTCAGTCAGACCAGATCTCAACATGAGGAGTGTGGGATCGTCTCGACAGAAACCAGAAAAGAAGACAGAGCTTTAAATGTCCTTCAAAAAGCCTGGAGAACTATTTCTGAAGACTACTTAAAGAAATGACAAGAATGCTTTCCGAAGAGAGCTCAGGCTGTGTTGAATAAAAGGGGTCATACCAAATATTGACTTTCAAGACTGTTAGAATTGTGCAAACTGTGCTTTCTTATTTTCCTATTAACATATCAAGAAATGAGGGTGGCTCAAAACTTGGGTGGGTGGGTGGGTATTCACTTCTGAAAAACGTTGCCCACACAGCTCGTTCATTCTAATCTTTCTTAACAATACATAAAATAAAAGAAATTAAGCATAAATGGATAAATATTCTTCATCACAAACTTCAACCTCAAACACTCATGTAAATAAAGAAATTGAAATGAATATCACAGTATCACCAAAAGTTAATTCTGTTCATCTGGACGTAGCGTTTTCAGTGGGAGAAACGTTTCATCACTCATCCAAGTGACTTCTTCAGCCTCAGCTGACTGCAGGTTTTCCCAATCTTATAAACAGTACATTTGCATAATGACTGAAACTAGCACCACTGAAGGAACAATGGGCTGGGAGGTCAGATACCACAGTATCGAGCCAAAGTTCAGGTTTTATTTGTCATATAAAGGCAATGAAATTCTTAGGCTCAGAGCTCCCTCAGAATGGTGCATAGAAATGTAAAGTTGCAGATAAGTAGCATTTGGGTAAAAATAAAATAAAGAAAATATATTTACTAAAAATACTGTAGCAGCTTTAGTGCAGAATTAATGGTATATACATGTAGAGTGTATCAGTGAATCAGGTGAGTGTTAGTGTATGTTTGTGTTGAGCACCCTGAGGAAGAAGAAAACAGTGATGATTGCCACTATAGTCTACATTTATCAAGTCACTATACTGTAGATGTATAAATAAATAGTTTTCAGATATTGTTTGTTTCTCATTTACTAATACTGATGCAGTGTAAATGGAACAAAAATAAACTTGCTAGTTAAAAAATGCATCATTTATGGTGAAAGTTGGAGAAACCTTGGTAAAAAAAATACGGTAGGGTAAATTCGGACTCCCTGTTATTTGGAGGATTTTGAGTAAAGTATGCAGGTACCTCAGTTTTATTAAATATGCCGAGAATAAATCAAAGCAGTCAGTTGTGTAGTAAATTTAAGCAGTGTGTTAGATGTGTTTGAGAATGAGTTCTTCATCATGTACAATCAGAACTGATGCTGCATTTGCTTCAGCACACCTCGGCTCTTGGACTACAGGACTCAGACGGGGATGTTGCACCAGATTTTCTGTCACTCCTCCACAGGGCTGCAGTCTGTGTTGAACAATTTAAAGGTTACACAATCATTGTCCGCCACTATGGCAGAGTTTCAATTCTAGTTATCAATTCATTTAGCAACAGGAAGGCCCATTCAATGCGAAAGCTACTGTTTTGGAAGCTGGATCACAACTTTCACTAAGCAAACGTTATCTAGTTTTGCTAGCAACAGCCGATAAATGATCATTGACATTCCTGCAGTGTGTCGTTGTTTTCCGTTTGTGCTGCGCTTCAAGAATGAGCCAGTACCCTGAATTGTTCTAGCAGGTGGTCAGGAAGTCTCTTCAGGAAAATGTAAGCTGGGAGTGGTTTGATATCCTTTGTTACAAGATGTGACATGGGCTCAATATTGTGCTTTTGGAATTTCTGCAAGCCTTTTTCATTCTTCACTTACACTGTTGTTTACAAATGAAAGGTTTAGTGTGTGACACCATCTCAGATGCATCATGACTAGAAACAAAGCTTTAAATGATCAGGATGAGTAATCAGAGTTGGATTAGTGGGGCTGATTTTAAATTACACATAGGTGTAAATGTAAGTGCGAATTTTTGTCTTTCTCTCTGTGTTAGCCCTGCGACAGACTGGCGACCTGTCCAGGGTGCACCCTGCCTCTTGCCATATTGTAGTTGGGATAGGCTCCAGCAACCAACCCCCCTCCCACGCAACCCTGATAAGGATAAGCATAAGAGAATGGATGGAGTTCTCAGGGTTTATGAACTACTTCTCCTGAATAGCTCAGTGTCAAGAAATAATGCAGCTTAAAATGTAAATTCATTATTTGACTCTCAAATGACGAGTGACAACAAGCAGATATTAGTTTGTTTTTCTATGCAAACAGCACCATGTTTTTCTATGGTGCTGGAGCTAAAATGACCACATACATACCTTCACTTTCACCAGCCACTGCCAACACATTTCGTTTATGTAAATAATATAAAAGAAAAAATGATTTTCATTTTCTTATCATATGTTACAAAATGATTCTTCAGGGCAGATTACAATAATTTTTTAGTGTTTTTTTTTTTCTAGTTTGTACTCTAAGAATAATGAACAATTAATGCCGGTAATGTTAATAACTTTGATGTCCTTACAGGGGCGAGAGCAGGACGATGGGGAGCCAGAGAGCAAAAAAGCCACATTAGAAGAGGCCACTCAAGAGAAACACAGGTTGGTTTGCTGCACCTCCCACAGAAAACAAACGCCTGTTATCTTTTAAATATTCGTCATAAAAGCTTGTTACTGCGTCTCCACTCATTGCTGTTACTCGCCCCTTTAGCTGAGGCTTTTTAAGCTGTGCAAACGGAACTGAAACTGACTCACAAGTACATCATCAGAGCATTTATCTGCCCTTTATCTAGACACCAATGCATGTCTCGGTGTAAGTTGTGAAATGCAGTATTTACACTTGGCTGGATCCCAGCCTTGTGCTAGTAGCTGCTCAAATAACCTTCAGCTTACTCAACTTATGTGCGTTCATTTGTAGGAAGGAGCAGCCATCTTTCCTGTCCTACAGGACCTTTTTTCCATTGTTTATATTTAATGACTGCACTGACGGCACCAAGGGAGTGCCTCTGTTTTTCCTCCAGTCCAACAGGGCAGATCTCTTTCATGCGAATGAGAAACTCGCTGTAGGGTTAAGAGCCTAACTTAGACATTTGTCTGCAACGAAGGCTAATTATTGCTCAATGCAGTCTATAGGCTTTTTCTCTTTTTCTTTTTTTTATGTTTTAATTTGAGACTCATCTTTAGCAGGGTGCCAGTGTAATGTATCTTGGGATTGGTATTAAAATTTCATGGGGCATCAAATGACTAAACGAATGTATGAGGGAGCAGAACAATCAAAATGTTTGTCCCAAGGTTATTCCAATTTTAATTTGTGAGAGCTTCACCAGTTTCAAATGTCAAAATGAATTCATTAAGATTGCAAAGAACCTTTTAGCTTCCTGTGTGATATCATGCATTCCTCCAAGCCTGTTCCACAAAAGGCACCAACCAAACCAGGCAGCTTTTCCTGTTAGATCTTGTTAGGAGTCAGGGTGTTTCCCTGTCTTTTCTTTTTTTAAAGATAGGTAAGTAGATTTAGAGTTCTTGGAAATGGCAAACATGTTTTAAGAAATCTGAACTTGGAAATATTGTTGTTACATGTTAGTTTTTTGTTTTAATTTCACGTTTAAATTAAAGGATTTCTGGTAGCCTGGAATTATTTTTACTGGGGTTTGATGAAGCAGATAGCTTTATCAGTGCAAACATTTGAACACACTGCTGCACCTCCTCCTTAAAAACAGTTCACTCTAAACATTTTGAGAAAGCCAGACTTCGACCAGAGCTCTGAATTTATCACAGGTTCTCTTTGATGCTACGGTGTGCTTGAAGTGGAAATGTGTAAACACCGTCAAAAGGTTTGGAAGTGTAAAACTAAGAGACAGTCAGGAACAAAAAGCTTTTGAAGGGCGAAAATTTACATGAACTCTTTGTCCTGTTTTTTTTGTTCTGCTAAAGGGGGTGTGGGGTTGGAGGCGGGGGGAGGATTCCTGATAGATTAGTGGGTTATAATTCCCTCGAGTCGTAGCACAGTTTGTCTGTGACAAACCCTCTTAAAAAAATAGCACAAAATCCCTGTGATAGACAGGTGACCTGTCGAGGTGTATCCCACCTCTCACCCAGTGATGGCTAGGATAGGCTCCAGCACCTCCACGACGTGGTCCTCAGATGATGACGCTGATGTTTCCTTTCTTCCCACTTACCTTGATGTTGCTCCCTACAGGAATTATTTTTTGTATTTTTGGAACTTTGCGTGCCACTTTAGCTCCATTCTTAGACAGTAGAGATTAGAATGACTTTGTGCTTGACGTTGTGACACTTATCCACCCTTTCCTCTGGCCCCGTATATACGTTAATTATTTAAACACAGTATAATGCATAATTTAGTTGAGGATTGTGCTAAATGTGTTCATGTTTCTTACATGTAGCAACATGTTTTGGGCTACGTTTGTGCCTGTTTAATAGCTTGTTAATTGTAGAAAGCTGTCAGAAGATAAGGGGTAACAGAAGAGCTCCAACCCAAGCTTCAGGATGCCTGAGGAAGACATGTTGTGCTATCATTTTGAAAGCATTTCTATTTATTTCAGTTTTACGTGATGAAGGCTGATAAATGACTGCTTCTACTAACCTTTGAAGTGTATTGTGGCTGCTAGGAAAACCTGCTCTGCTTGCTTTTAAAGCAGTTTATCAGTATACCTCTGCATATCACATAAATTTTACTGCAGTAACGATGTTTTAAATAAAGATGACATGTTAAGCTCATTACCAGGTCCATATTTTTCATTGTAGATGCTCCTACAATAGCTTTGCATGATTAACTATTTCAAATAGTCGTTTTTTTACCATATACTAGACTTTTGTGCACTCTTTGAGCTGACTTTCTTCTCATTGGGTGCCTTTTGCAAAGATGCAACGATTTAAACAGCAGGCTGTGCTCCTTTCAGATAAGTGCAACAGAATGTCTTATTTCTATTTGTTGTGTTTGCAGTTTTAATGCTAAAAAAAAAGTCCCTTTTAATAATCAGCTGGACAAACCAGCACAGTGCCTCCTTAAAACAGCCCCTTCAAGGTCTGATATGCTGGAGGTAGAGAAAGAGAGATGTGTGAATTAAAAGTGGACCTCAGGCGTCCAACCACAGAACATGACTAGCATTTTTGCCCACACCCATACAAGGCATTGGTCTGTCTTTTGGCAGCACCAGGAGTCTGATGAATGCATCAAGAGTGTACGCTCTCAAGCTTCATCACAAATCCACGTTAAGCTCAGAGCAGCTGATAACTCTTGGTTGGTGCTTGGGCAGACGGTAGTTTACCTCTGCCTCTGGACCCTCGGTTTAATCTGCAGAGATGTCAGCTAAGCTTGCCAACAATTCCTCCATGTGGAGTTGTGATGAAAGACGGTATAATTCAACATCAAGGGAAGAATTCCTCAGCTGTTTGCTGCTCTCCTGCCCGGCGGCAGGTGGAACATGTTAATCAGAAGTGTTCACGGGAATAAAGAGGGACATTATACCCAACCTTCTTTAGACATTAGATGTGCAGCTGTGTAGGGATTGCAGGTGGTCTTTTATGCTCTTTAGTCTCCGGTGGAGTATATTTGCCTACACTGCCACCTCCTGGAGGTCTAGAGTGTGGGTTAATGGTATGAAAAAAGCATTTTAAGAGCATTCAGACTTCTAATAGTAGTATCACATTAAGTGGTATTTTTTTCCACAGAGAACTGAAATTGAGGAATTACGCTCCAGAGGATGAAGAGCTAAAGGAAAGACAGGTGCCTAAAGCCAAACCAGCATCAGGTAAGAAATCTTCAATCAAAGGCGACCTTTAAAAAACATTTAAAAAACCCTTTTTGGTGTCAATGCTGCCTTACTGATTGTAGTTTTGACTCCTGTTGGCTATATAATGATAAGTATTTATTGTTTGCAGTGGAAGATAAAGTCAAAGATCAGTTAGAGGCAGCTAATCCAGAGCCCATCATTGAGGAAGTGGTGGGTACCCCTGTGTAAACGTGAGTTTTCTTCACTGAAGCATTTTTATCTGCCATGTTGAGTTTTTTCTTTTTCTTTCTTCAGGATTTAGCCAACCTTGCCCCAAGAAAACCAGACTGGTAAGACCTGTTTTCAAAATAGCTTTCCAAGCTGTATGGTGCATGATGAACTCTTGGTGTATTTTAAGATATTTCGTTAATGATTTTTTTAAAAATTGTAATTCTGGATTTAGGGATCTAAAGCGCGATGTGGCAAAGAAGCTGGAGAAGTTGGAGAGGAGAACACAGAGAGCCATCGCTGAGCTCATCCGTCAGTATTTCCTGTTATGTTTCTGCCTTTTATCACTACATTTTCGTGAGGCCACAGAGATGACGGTGCCTGAGCTGGGCATAATTTATTAGGCTAATTGCTCTGTGGTTGACAGACTCTGGAGGCTTGAAGCTGTCTGATAACATCAGAGGTGATCATAACTGATGAGTGATTCTAAAAATAGGCAAAATGAGAGATACATCACAGGTTTAAGTCGAGTAGGAGATTTCCCATATTTTTATTGTGCGTAACTGATTACTGAAGACCTTTATTTAAAAGCATTTAAAGTACAGGAAGCCTGGTTTTGTTTTAATGTGTATTAGGGACAGGTTTGTATTGTATGTTATTTCATCAAAAATATCAGATACATCTTTAAAAGTTAGTTTTAAAAAAATCATTATCCTCCTGTGATCTACAAGGCTGAATAAGATCTTACTTGGAAGATGGAAAACATTGTCTTAAGCTTATGATCAGAGGATGCGGTCAATGAATGAGTCAGATTGAGTGTTTGTGTGTATGTCTTTCCAGGTGATCGTCTGCGAGGCCATGAAGAGGAGTTGGCCGGAGCCGTTGGAGCCATCGGAGCAGAGGCGGGAGATTCAGACTGAATCCAAGATGTGACAGAAAACAAGGAGACTAAACAGAGATGCCCAAGATTTACTGCAGCAGTCACATCTGGGTTGTGCATACAGAGGTGGATGATTTAATTGTGCAGGGAGTAAAGCAGTGTTTCCTGTCAGGTCTTCAGGCGAGTCATAGCTTCTGTCCTTGTAGTACATTCTGTATATGTGGGGGTTTTTTTGGAGATGCATTATTAATGTAACGGCCAATATTTTGTAAAATTAAAATATTGTTTTTTAAATTGCTGTCCATTTCATTTGTAATTTTTGCTGCCTTAAAAAAACTGAGGAAAACAGACAAATGTAAATATAAACAAAAACAAAATGCAGTGATTTGCAAATCATAATCTCGTAAACTGATGTTTCCATAGAACATAAAAGTTTAAACTGGATAATAGCATCTAAATGACATTGATATGTCTCTTGCATCTTATTTATATCAGTTCATTTCAATTGTATTTGATATTTTTACTTTTTTTTTCTCCACCCCTGGTGAGCCTGAATCGAATAAGTGTAAGGAAATGGATTGATGGGCAAAAAGAAACTACACTACAGAGGCTCTGTGCCTCACATTGCACCTATTGCTCGGTCCTCCGTAAATGGTGTTCCATCAACATTTGACCAGAGATGTAAGAGCTACAACAGAAAATCCAAATGGAGATGGCATGTCAAATGCTACTGAGCATCAAATAAGAGAAAGAACACTTAAACACACATTTATTCAGAAAATGTTCTGAAAAGCATCATTTAGTGACACCTAAGCACTCATGGTAGTTACTGCAACACTAATGTCTTGCTACATTTGACTCAAAAGTTAGTTTTGAATCAGTGGGTGATAACATGACAAACAGTTATGAACAATAAGCTGTATTTTTGGTATGACATTCACTACTGCACGGACCTGAACTGAAATGCTCCTATCCTTTCACAATAAAGTGCATCTTTGATTTCAATAGGCCCAAACTGTCCTCGAGAAGAAGGATATTGCACAGCTGATTATTTTACCAGTCTAATACAAGGCCACCTGCTCCCTCCAACAGCTTCCCTCTTTACACAAAACTCTTATCAAAGATCTAAAAAGAAATTCAGTCACTGCTCATCTGAAACTCACACAAAAAAACTACACAAACATGTGACATAAATGTCATTGATATGAATAATAGCCCATAATAGACTCTCCTACACACTACAACCTTCAAAAATATACCACACTGGCGACGAAGCCTACAAACTACAGACATTTATAGCAGAATGACTAATACTGCAAAAAGAGAAGTGTTGATATTGTGGCTCTGGAAGCTTATCAAACCTGTATGAGCAGGTTTGTAGCTCTAAACACTGATGATCACAGGAAACGACAGATCCTGGATTTTTGCATTTAAGAAACTGAGCTAGAGTGATCAGAGGAAGCATCAAAGTTCTGACAGTGGGACGAGTTAGATGATGTTTTGGCACTCGGAGTGGAAGAATAAATACGCCTGCATGCAGATTTTAACAATAATAAAGGGAACAGAAGCAGAAAATGGCAAAGCGGAGAATAAAATCCTCAATATTTAACCTTGATTGCAGGCTGGCATTTGGTGCCAAGTAGACGCCTGCAGATTTAGCCCTTGAGCACGATTGCTCGTAATCTTGTTGATAGTGTGGAGTTTTCATTTGCTGGTACTGACTGATTCATTCATTGCTAGTGGTTCAAGGCTGTCAGTCACACTGTCCTCCACCCGATTCAATCTTCCTGGCAGCAGGACCCAGTTCCACCTTGCACACCCTCTGAGCAAACTTCAGCGAGCACAAGGTCTCTCCCACATTACTCTCCAGAGCAGAAACCTTTAGTAAAACAATTTGAACAAAAATGATGCTCCTTATAAGAATTTATATTTACTGTAAATGATCACAGGCTTATAAATCAGGTATTAAGTAGGACTGGAGCAGTAATCTTACCTGCACAACCATGACAGTCTTGCTGCCCTTTCCCAGGGAGTCTTGCAATAAATAAGTAAGACGGGAGTTCCTGAAGGGGATGTGTGTCTGCCGAGCCCTAAGTGCCTGAATTACGTCTCCCAGTGCCAGCAAAGAGCGGTTAATATTCTGGGCCTCTTTCAGCCTCTCTCCCTCTGCACCGGACTTCCACACCCTCTCCGAGCCAGCCAGGTCCACCAGGTTCAACTTGCCTGGGGAGCGAAAAAGTAATGTCAGCAATAAAGTCAGTCATTCCAACAAAGACTCATACCAGATGTTTGTCTTATACACTTAACCCCTGCTTCTCATCCCAACCTTTACACACTGATACCCGTGTGAAGAGACAGTTTTAAAGGGTAAATTCACAGCCTGCCCTCACCTAAATTTAAAGTAGGTATTAGACTGTAAACCATGATAATAAGTGATATTAAGTGGCTTGGACGAGTCAAAACTGCATTTTCTGTCAGAGTAAAGATGTTTAATTACACATTTAATTCCTGAGATATCTAAATGTAAGATAAAGGAAGTGAAATTTCACTAACACATCTACAAGATAAAGATTTTTCTACATGACAAATGTGTAAAATTACAGAAAGACTTCTAGTAGCTCACTGCCGCAACTGTCCCTCAATCATAAAACATAAAATAGCATAAATGGCTGTGGGGGTGGACTTGAACAAACTTGAAAAACAATACAGGCAAAAGTCCAAAAATGTATTCCCTCCTTTATATTTTCCAAAGCCGTCCAGCGGGCTGGATTGGCGTTTTTGATGTGCTGATTCTGACCCCCGCACCTTATGTTTGACACCCTTGTGTAAACGTTCCATCTTGAACCAGAAATGCATTAATAGCTGACCTGTGGTTTTGGAACCAGTGGCGAGGTCAGTGCCCTGAACAGTGATACAAAGCAGGGCATGGGAGCGGGAGCTGTGCTGGTTCATCTGAGTGCCAAAGGTAATCCTGTTCCTTCGGGCTGTTGCTAGAATCTGGATTAGCAATCAATCAATTAGCATAAGTGTAATCATTTTTCTAATGCTGAATCATAATTCAAAAAATTGCATCTGTGTGGGTGTTTGAAAACAAATAAAAAGAAGAGAAGCAAACATTTTTTTACCTTTTTGATGTGCTGAAAGCTCTTTACTTCGATGACCCTGAGGCCCGGCACGTGCAGCTGTCCTGTTCCATCCGGGTTGATCTTTATGTCCAGTTTCTCTCCATCTTTACTCAGCAGGTCTCTAAAATACAAAATACAAGTAGCCACATCTACAAGTGGTAGTTATTATTTAGGTAAGGCTCTATCGAAAGAAAAAAAAGAGGAAAGCTGTACCTTAGCACCTCATTGTAGATCTCCACAGAGCTGACTGTGACACTGTAAGACCACATGTCCTTCCTCTCCTCAATCTCACTGAAGAGATGTTTCAGTGCTCGCTGGTTGATACCTGGGTTTTCCACAGTACCCTGGAAATAAAAAGGGTACTTAGCTTGTATATTAAACCTTTAAATGTCTATTATGAGTAGCACGTACAGTAATCAGTGTTTTACCTCCATAGTGTAGGTTTTTCCAGAGCCCGTCTGTCCGTAAGCAAATATGCAGACGTGGTATCCATCGATGCAGGACGTCACAAGAGGTTCAATCTCCTGGAAGACCTGAGGAAACCAAAATAAAGGTTAGCGGTCTTCCTGCTGTACAATAATACTTCCTTTACACGTGTCATCTTTATTACCTCTTCCTGTGTGGACTGTGGGTGGAAGATTTTGTCCATTTCAAAGATGCGAGCCTTTCCTTTGCTCAGCACCGAGAGCGAGGACTCGTTGTTGGGGTCCGTCGTCACGACCACCGAGTGGTCCTCTCCGTGCTGGTCCTCCTTTAGCACTGGCTTCACGCGACACAGCACGCGAATGTTGCCTGCAAACAGGGAGCTCGCTCAGTGATGCTGATTTTACTTGGTGCGGCCAGTTTGAACCTTTCAGTGTTATACCTTTAAGCTCCACCAGCTGCTCGTGATACTTCCTGCGCAGTGCGACTTCTTTCCTGTATTTCTCCAGGAGATCTTTGTTGGCTTCAGACATCTCACTAATAGCAGCTGAAATCTGCAACATCAAAAGACAAAAAAAAAAACAAAACCCAAAAACCCTCCATCATGAAACCTTTTGATTTGGTCAGATAGGCAAATTTATTAAACATAGTTCTCAAGGCACCACATACCTGTTTTTTTGCTTCGCTGATAGCTGCTCCATAAAACTCTGAGAAATTTCGAACCTGGCTCCTCAGGCTGGCGTAGTCTGTCTTCATAGAGCGTAAAGTTGGAGGAAGTGATGTCAGACGCTTCTGCAAGCCTGACAAAAGGCAAAAAAAAATCCAGTTTTTTCAAATCCAGTTGCTTTTTTATTTCAATTCCTCTTGGAGAAACCAAGAGTTCTTTTCCTGGAGGTTCAGTTACTCACTGAAGAATTGGTCCTGCAGGTTCTGAAAGTGTTCTGCTGAGCAGTTTGCAGCAGCCTTCACAGCCTCCTCCTTCCTCTCCTCCAAGTGGCCGATCTCTTTCAGCAGCTCCTCTTTCAGTTTACTGATTTCTTGTTCAAACGCCGCAATCTGTAAGAGGTTCAGCAGAGCAGCTTGTCAGTCTGTGAGCTCGACTGCTGCAGTATGTGCAGATTCTGCTCTGCAATCACTTCTTCTGTCAATGAAACTGTGAATTTCCAGCAGCAACACAGAAACATCCTCCTTCTGACTTTGATTATCCATCCTGTGATGATGTGTTAACTAAACGGGGTGTTTTTTGATTTATACCTCTTTTTTTGGAACTTCTTCCACCCAACAGCTAACAAAGGTAATTCATTTCTTTATTTGCTGCTGCCTGTGACAAAAGCTCAAACATTGGTGGAGCACATTGTCCCTACTTGTGCAAATGGTACTGCCAATGTTCGTCACCTTGTGTTGCAGATTACAGCTGTATTCGTCTGACTTCCTGATCTGTTCCTCCAGCTGTTTGCACCGCTCATTCTGACCGGACAGCCTTTCGGACAACAACTCATTCCTCTGTCTGGCTTTGGTTAGCTGCTTTACTGTGGCTGGAGATTCCACCTCCACGGTCTGCGTGACATACTGGCAGAGAAGATACATCTAGTTAGGGGCATTTTCTCTAAAATAATATGAAAAGATATTGTCAGTATACCCAAATCAAATTATCTACATTATTAATTCTTTATGTATGTGTGTTTCTACTCAACAATATAAGTTACGAAATCAGTCACAAAGCATTTCTGTCATTTTCTTCATCATCTTGAAAAGTTTATGGCCATTGTTCAAATCCATTTAAAAAATTCTCCAAAATAAGATTTACCTTAATAACGGGCTCCTTGCCTCGCTCTCTATCCAACTCCAGCTGTAGGTCTCTCACTCTGTCCTCTCTCTTCCTCAGCTCCTCGCCTCTTCTCCACTCGCTTTGTTCACTCCGTCGCTCCATTTGCGACAGCTGCTCAGCACGCTGCTGTAGGGAGAGCTCCAGCTGCTGCACTCTGCCACGGAGGTTCTCATTTTCCTAAAGCAAAGTAGATTACAAGTTTAAGAAGGCCTAAACTGAATGTCTGTGAGCACTCAGCTGTGCTGGTCCCTCTCACCTTGATGAGCATGGTGCTCGACTGGGAGGGGATGGTTGAGAGCTGCTGCAGGAGGCCTTGAGTTACGCTCAGGCTCTGTTTCAGACTCTCATTCTCTGCTGACAGACACAGGACCCGCTTCTCCGAGTCTGTGGCCCCCTGAGGACATGAAACATAAGGCTGAGGACCAACATATTAACAGAAAAAATCCCATCATTTATCAGAAAAATGTCTATTTAGTATATGTATACATTTAGGTCAATGTTTTTTTTTTAAAGTAATTTCTAGTTAAGGTTTTGTACAAGGCAAGCAGACCACTGCTTGGCTATTTTTAACTTGGTCGTGTGGCAGCTCAGCTGATGAAGTGGACACTCACAAAGACTTGAGAAACGATTAAGTCAATAGTTTGACCGTGCAGCTCTTACAGTGGCTGTTCTCAGTCTTGACAGCTCCTCCTCACGCTCCTCGATGCAGCTCTTCAGCTCATCAATCTGTGCAAAATTACAAAACCATGTTTTTTTTACAGACATTTAAAACTAAAATTTACTTTTATTACATGTAACATAATGTCAAGCTGATGATTTATGTGCACATATTTTTTACTTTTTATATTTTGTGATATATTTTGAGAGACCCTTCCAGAAAGGCAGCATAGAATAGATAACAGAACGACAGCGTAACACCCAAGAGGATATGTTTGTGCTTTAACTGGATTAGCCTTTTTCAGTATATACATGCATTCATAATAAAACAAAATCTAAAAACTCACTGAAAGTTAAAGAGCAACTTTGGATTTCAGGTGGCATTTTTTCTTGCTTAAATTGGTCTAGCCTAGGAGCTAACTAGTAAGGAGTGGTCTACCTGCTGTTGAAAGGTTTGTATTCGAGAGTGTCTGTCCCTTTCCTTCTGCTCCAGCTGGGAGTGCAGCAGACGGAGTTCTCCTCTCAGCCTACTCCTCTCACCCTGCAGGCCGTGCAGGGACTGCACCAGCCTGTGAACCCCAGCTTGTGCCCCTTCATCACTACTAGACTCACCTGGTGGACCAAATAACATCCATTATAATCATCAGCCTAAGCGCAAACAAGGTCTTTGTAAACATATTAATATTATGCCAGTCACAAATAGTCAGAATCAATAACATCTGAACTTCCACTCACTCGTTTTCTTTTTTAAATGCAGTAATTTTAATTTAATACCACTTCTACAGTGCACCTAAAAGCTTCCAAGTGACTGTAATATTAATGAAAATGAAAAGTGTGCTGAAAGCTCCCTCACCCACCATGTGAAAAATGCAACAACCTATTAAAAAAAGAGCCTATTGTCCAACAAGAACCTGAGCTGCATGCCCGACAGCTTTTAATCGCTTCCCTCCTCCTCAATGATTCATCGGGTTCTGTCACGTCTAATTTTCCTTGCTGGGCTCTTTGCTAATTTTATCAACGCGTTATGTCAGATTTCATTGCTGTATCAAAAAGAGGTGGTGGTGCAAGATATTGAAAAACAAAAAGGAGACGAGGCCACAGCTGTGAATTAGTGGTGCAGGCGTAAATGTGTTGGCAAGCACTTGAAGCTGCAGAGGTACTAATGTAACGATGTGAATTTTAAGACAGCAGCTTGAAATGGTGCATGAAAATGTATGTTAAACTCTGATAAATGTCATCTGCATGCAGGGCAAACCATTCGGTTTAAATACTGAATGAAAGATCACAGACAAAGATACAAACTGGTTTACCTGCTGCACACCCAAGAGGCACAGAACCAGTCCTGCATGACACTAAACAAACAAACCAGACAGACTTGTAACCCTGGGACGTAGGCCTTGGGCTATTTTTAGTCCAGCACGTTTACACGTGCTGCCTAGCATGTGCCCGACCTTGTAAGTGCATTTGCAGGAAATAAAACAGCACTAACAGCCCTGTTTTATTCATGACAAAGAGTCACTGAGTCGCTACACAAGTACCACAAAGTCTCACCGCATACTCACATATCTTTATGCAGAAACTACAGAGCCGGCACTCAAGGCCTTAAACACGCCTACTTATAGAGATGCTTATAATCTGGTTTGGGTTATCATGCATATTGAGGTATTCCTCTGAGGCTATATAAGTGAGCTTGAGATCTACAGAGCTGTTAACAACCTGACCATATGCACAACACCAAGGGAGAGAATACACTGCTGCGATGTCAAAGAGCCATTTGGTCAAATCTGAAGCACATCAGATACAAACATCTAAAGCTCTGCGGTCAGTTGCAGCTGTACAGTGTCTGTCTGGCTTCTGTGACATCATTACTGCCAAACGTCTTGCATCCTAATAAATCTGATTAACCTGTTTTTCTACAAAAGTGCTGCCTCGCATGTACTTTGTGTTCCCAGTTAGATAAAATCAAACTCTTTTCTAAAGCTGGGTAGGTGGACAACTTAAAAGGCACACACCCACATTAAATGTAGTTGAACTACATAATACCCCATGACAATGAACCAAAACACTTAGTCATCATGCTTTAAATCTCTCGTTCTCAATGCTCTTCACATTTTTTAAGCAGTAATGGAATATTGTAGAATTTTCTCCACTGTAACAGAGAGAACATGAGCCCTGTCTCATTTAAAATACAGAACCTAGTCCATTCGTTTTCATTCATTGTCCTGCTAATTCATCTTCCTCCAACTACCCACTCTGGAATCTCATAAATCTACCTTCAGACATGTGTAATTTTCACCACCTCTTTTCCCACCAGCTGAGTGGATGGGTTTATTGAAACAGCCCCTTGACCTTTTCCTCATTTTTGTCTCACACACTCCATGACAATACACCGCAATCTCACGTTCCCCTTATTTTCCCTTCCCCCATCGCTCCTTCCCTCCCCCCTCTATCATATCTCCTCCTTTTCTCCAACCTCATCCCAGCTCTCTCACCCTCGCTCAGTGGACTGGGGCACTGTTGCTGGCTGATGGCCTCTTCCAGACTGCTGATGATGCTGTTCTTGTCCCGGAGACGCTGGCGGTAGGAGGCTCGGAGAGCCTTCATCTGGCGGCGGTGCTGGACTCGGTGCCTCTTCAGCTGGACCCGGTACTGGTCAGCCTGCTGCTGCAGTTGCTGGAAATGGGAGTACTGCTCCAGAAAACTCAGCAAGTGGGACATCACTGCCACCAGGGGAGACTCTGCCAACTATGCAGCGAAGAGCGCACACAAACACACGCACATAAACCTTAGTAATGTGCAGAATGCCCCGGTTTGGGGAAATCGAGCTCGTGTTATTCTGTCCTACATCAGTTGGACACTTGTTACCTTTCCTGTTGTTTCGAGCTGAACCTGGGAAGCTCTTCTCTTCTCAGCATCCTGCTTGAAAGATAGAAAAGCGGCCAGAGGAGTGCAAGCTGGGATGTCAGGGGTGTCTTCCACATCTTCATCGCTCATTTCATCTGTGTCACTGCTGCTGCCTGGATGACATCGCATCACACAAGCAATAGAGTCAAGGAATGTATGTACTTATTGATCTCTTGTAGACAAAAACAAAAGTGTTATTCCTAAATACTTTCATTTTATGGTTAAAAATGCCCTGAAAGACTATTTGAGCACCCACTTGATTCACTAAAGCGAGCACAAGCTTTTTTTCCCACTTTGGGGGTGTGGCCATCTCTCCTCCTGCTCCTTGTTTCCATGGAAACAGGTCCTGGCTCCTGAGCACAGCATCATATATAAGAGTCAGTAACACAGTAAAATAGACATGCATACAGCAGCATTGTATACATCCTTTGTTAGTGAGCTTATGGCCTGCATGTTCCCCCCCATTTATTTATTTCAATCGAGAACCCCCGAGGCTGGACATGATATGGCTAGACGTACATCTGGGGAATCTCCACACGCCCCTTCCAAGGCTTCCTCCTCCTCCTCCTTCTTAAAGACAGTGTAGAAGATGTAGACCAAAAGGGAGTAAAAGGCATACATCTCCACGCTGCCCAAGAGTCTCTATAGATGACAAATGAGGTCATTAATAGCACGCATCTTTACAAAGGTGGAGAAAAGCAGAATTTTATTTTTGTACTCTTATACTAACGAAACATTTAATATCAATGATTTTTAAAGGTTACATAATAACAAAATCTAGTGCAAATACACAATGACTTCTACAGAGGTGAAACATTGTTTCTATTGTAACAATCGCTCTGTTCCATCACAATAAAACGCTTCGACTTCTTTACCTTATCAAATGAATTCTCCTCTTTGGTGTCGACTCTCCGACATTCCAATCGTTCGTGTTCCACTTTCAGCTTCCATCTGTATTCCCAGTGATGACTCTTCCCATGCAGCTCTTGTTCTCAGAGCTGCAACAGCATCTCACAGCTGTGTGCAGCTCCTCTGTGCCTCCTTCCCAACCGTCCTCTCCTCTCTCCTCCCCTTTGCTCCATCTACAGGCTGCATCTGCAGCGAGCATGCTCAGTGCAGTTTCCCGATGCGCTGCAGTGGTGAAGTGACAGATACAGGCAGTCATGGAGACAGATTGAGGTTGTAGGTTTGATGCCAGCGGTCGCAGTCAGGGGTGACAGTGACCATAAAAGGTGCTCGGAAAAATCAGAAGCTGCAGCTTCATGCATCTGAAAACATCGGAATGGTTTCAAGGAGTAAAAAAGTGGTTTAACAATGATAGATAGCACAACAGTGAGATGGCTGTCAGGTTTTACATGTTTGTTTATTTAACAAGTTAAATACAAAATGTCAAACTTCTAAATGCTCAAAAAATAGAAAACTAACACTTTAAAAGGCAACAATTACCATAACATTTTGGATTTCCCACAAAAATGCTAAAAAGCATCAGTGTTCATCTTTTCCCTGAAGACTGACATAGGCAGTCCCAGAGAAAGGCACAGATGCTTGCACATATACTGCAAAAAGGAAAAACTGCTGAGGAAGCTGCTCACACCCCTGAAATCTTTAGGGAGCCTCTGCAGCGTCCACTACAAATGACTGTAAGGAATATCAATATCTCACAAGGTCAATGTAAATGACATGGGACACAGTGAAACGAGGGTGGTTTAAACAGGCCAGGTTGTTTCAAGTACCAAGACAGTTGATACAAACCAAGAAAGTTTTTTTTTCCTTCTTTAAATTAACTGATAAGAATCAAACAGTTGTGATGAGATAAGGGCTGGGCCAAAACCTTCAGCCACTGCAGATTTTTTTTTCTTAAACAGACATCGTGCTGAGTTTGCAGAACAAATATCACCCAGACTCTGAGGCAGCTGGAAACCACAACATTAAAACTGTTAGAAGAGCCGGAAGATGGAAGAACACTGCTAAAAAGGAAATTCATACAGGAAGTTCAAATATACAAATGACATCTTTAGAATAGTCAAACACAACATATGTTAAGTAGACTTCTACAAAAAGGGTATCTTCAGTCATGGTCTCTTGGTTTGGCTGTATGTTCCAGAAAATGCAGAGGCAAGCAAAAACAAGCATTACAAAAAGGACTATTGTAATATTCATGCTGTGGTACTATCATGCTGGAAAATTTTCCCATCTTTAATTTCATCCAGAATTATTTCTTTAATGTTTGGAAATTCTTCTAAATTACTGTTTATATTCTTCCCTGTTTAAAACTATGCTTTCCTTTAGTACATGTGCTCTCTGAGACGATGAACCACAAATCCTGATGCTTTTCCCTGAATCTCCCTATATCGCTTATTTATTTTTATAGGAAATAGGAATAGGAAATCCCAGTCACCCTAAAATCCAATTTTTAAATCCTATTAAAAGTTTCAGCTTCCCACACCCTCAGCTGGCACCTTCAGTTTCTTGGGTTTTTTAATAGATACGTTTCAAATTCATAAATCATGTTTAACTTTTTGGTACCGCCCTCAACAACCCCCCACCCGCAAACTTATTTCTTACATCCTTGATTCCTCTCCTAGTGAGGTGAGGATAAGACATCATCACACACATAGAAACAGTATGGGTCTTACAGAGCAGATAGACAAAGGTCAGAGGAGACAAGGAGGCAAAAGGTAGAGATATGAGACAAGCCCACAACAAACCCCCTTACCTTCAACACAGGATTTTTTAACCAGTTCTTTTAACTTGGGATTAATTTACACAAGTATAATGTTTGTTTTTATCAAAAGGCAGTGTGCATAGATTTCACTTAAATAAAGTAACACAGACTCACTGTCTTTACTACATACATGCTTACTGCCATGTTTCATTTACTCCCCAAAAGCTCATTATGAGCCATAAAAATGCTGCATGATGATGCAGGAAAAAGATAAATGTCAAATCCTTGAGAAGGCTGAACCAGCTATTACTGGAGCTATTATTTATTATATTGACACATTAATAGGCATATTAGATTTCTGCATTTTTCTAGTTTGTCAGTCACATCTGTCACAGTCCTAGATACCAGAGATTTCTATGAACTTAAATAGACAGCTTGGTCAGTCACATCAAACAGAAACTTGCCAAGAGCAAGAGTTGATACCCAACAGCCTATAAACAGTGACCCCTTTAAAAGCCACTTCATCAGTCCTTCTGTAGCAGCTGGAAAAAGCAGAGGAGCAAAAGTTTTTGTTCCAAACCTCTGAGTCAGCAGTAAGGGGAGGCTGAGGGCCATGCTCCCAAAGGCCCCTGAAGCATTACCAGCAAACAAACACACCATCAGGCAGCAGGAGAGGGATGATAGGCCCAGACAGCGAGTCATAATTGTGAGAGTATCTGCTGAGAGCCAGTCAGAGAGTCCGAGCAGCAGGCAAGAACCACAGAGGAGAATCTGTGCTGTGTTATGGTCCTGACTGAGCCAAAGGAAATCAAAGGAGACCAACACTGGAGCCAGCACCTCAGCAGCCCATTCTGCTTCTCTCTGCAGGGAGGTTAGGTACGGGCTGGAGGGATGCAAGAGGGAAATTGCTGCAGAGATCCCAAGCAGAAAGAAGCCTACTGAAGGTGCTCTGTGGACCTGCAGAGAGAGAATGACCAAGTTTGATACTGGCTGGATAGATAGATTCACAAATGTCAAGTGAAAGATTTACGGTTTACTGCTAAAAGTTAGATGCAAAAGAAAAAGAAAACTAAAATAAAGGGAAATAGCTGAGGAAAGAAGGCCAAACCCAAGGATATTAAGTTTACTATCATTTATTAAAAGCAGAAACGACTCATTTACTACAAATAAATGTCCACACACAGATACTACATTGAGTGATACCCACCTTAAATAGTTTGTAAGAGGAGTGGAGTGCAGTGGCTGTCAAAATTATGTTGAAACATGACGTGACCCACTCTGTTAGATAGGACGCCATTGATCCTGGGAGACACGGCTAGAGAACACCAGGAAAATTACAGTCTTAATCAGCGTGTTTTTAGTTAGCTATTAAAACTGGAGACGGTGTCAAAATTTAAAAAATTTCACTGACAAACAGAGAAAACAATCAGCACCAAACTTTAGATAGGAACCACAATTGTAGCAGGAACAGCGGCCGTTTGTTTTGACACGTGACAAACAAGGATTTGGCAATGCGCAGGCGCAAAATGGTGCATTCAAGGCCATTCGTAAACCCTGCAACTATTCTAACCAAAATGACCACCAGGTTTGAAATGCTTTACGGATTACTTGATTATTTCTCATCTTTTTTTGAGCCCGTGTTTTATACAGATATCTGAAACAATGCAATTTTGTTTTCAAAAAATCTGAAAGCTCTCATTAATTAGCTGAATATGTTTGGTCGAACTAAAAAATATTAACCTGCATTTTCAAAGTTATATTTTAATATGTACACTCAAACTCTCAATAAACTGACGTCTAACAACTTTAGCAAATAACAAGAAGTAGTAGTTAATGATCATCACAAAGTGATGTATGTTCGTGATCTTTTATCTACAAATGTGCTATATAAATAAAATTTTACTTACTTACTTACTTACTTACTTACTTACGGTTTGTATAAAACCTCCAGTAACAAAAGTGAAACAGGAAAGACGGTATTTATTTTTCAGGCCATGAAGGCAGCAGAACTTCGAAAAGTATGGCGGCGAAGTGTTTGACAACACTAACAGAGCAGTGGATACGTGAAAGATTAAGGCTAAAACACCCGTGTCTCGGTAACTTTACATCCAAGCTAATATATACACTATGTAGGAGTAATCAGCAGCTAACTTTAAGGGTGAGACAGGGACATCAGACATTTGCTGTTGGAAAGTACTGTAGCTAGATACTCTGCCAGGCCAGAGCATCAGTAGATAAGCTAACGAGAGCTAGCGTAGCAATAAATGCTTCCTGCTCCAGACCACATCACCATAACATCTTAAAGTTATTACTTTTTTAATTTTGTTTAAATAGGCGACGTGCGGACATTGAGCCTTCCGGGGACATATGAGGAGAAGATCAGACACCTGGGAAATGGTCTGAGTAACTTTATCCGTCTGAAATCTCTGGATCTCTCCTGTAATGCACTCGTTTCAGTTGAGGTTAGTTTTAGATTGTTTTTTAAAAAAAATGGAATTCACAATTTATACTACTACTGAAGAAAGAGTCAGAGTTTAATAATTATAAATGATTAAGTGCAGTAGTGGTGTATAAACTATTTGATAGTTTGAGCAATCTCCCTCTAGGAATTTGAAGACATTTGTGAGTCCTCGTTGAACATGCTAATCACACTAGATGCAGTCTGTGTTGGCCTAACATGTAGTTACATTTCTAGGGAAGCTGCAGGGTTTCGTGTGGGGGGGGGGGGGGGGGGGGTTATGGTGGCTAGTGTTTAAATTACCCACTGAAGTATAAATCCCATGTAAGCCTATTGCAGCACAGCTAAGATTACCCTGAACACTAAAACTGCATGTTCTTATGCTGATATCGGCCAATACTGTATATTTTGTACATCAAGTAATATAATATATTGCATGACTAATAATATTTGCAGAGTCTGTATCTTAACCGTTCTATTGGTTTGTTCTCAGGGTGTGCAACATTTAAAAATGCTACAGAGGCTGATCCTCTACTATAACTGCATACCTTCTCTTGAAGAAGTGAAAGTACTGTTTGAGCTGCCATCGTTAAAAGAGTTGGACCTCAGGCTCAACCCTCTGGCCAAAAATAATCCACAGTACCGCCTTTACTTGGTGCATGCCATGCCCACCCTGCGCAAGCTAGGTAAGATGTTGTTTTGTTGCCCAGAATTTGCTCATCTCATGTCAGGTTTTAAAATAATAAGTTCTCCTCGTTGATTTACAGATAGCTGTTCAGTCAGAGATGCTGAGCGTAAATCTGCCTTGATGCAGTTCTCTTCTGAACTTCTTCCTCAGCAGATGAGCTTCTCTTTGAATCTGATTGATGATCGAAGGTATGCTGAACACAAAATCCTTAATGTAAATGAGCTTCAGCTCATTCTGTTTGATGAAAGAGTCAAATAAAGATCTGATACCAGATTTATAAGTAATATATTTTTGAAAATACTGTTTTTCTCTTATACACTCATGGACACTTTATTAGTTACACCTTACCAGTATTGATTTGGACCCCTTTTGCCTTCAAAACTGCCTTAATTCTTCATGGCACAGATTAATCGAGGTGCTGGAAACATTCTTCAGAGATTTTGGGACATATTACACGATAACATCACACAGCTGCTGCAGATTTGTCAGCTCCACATCCATGATGTGACTCTTCATTTCCACCGCATCCGACAAATGTTCTATTGGATTGAGATCTGGTGGTTGTGGAGGCCATTTCAATACACTGAAGTCACTGTCACGACCAGATTGAGATTATTTGAGCTTTATTTGAGCACGAGCCATAAATCCAGTGAGTTGTGGCCATGTTAACAGCTGATTCGATATTTACATTAACAAGCAGTTGAAAAGGTGTACCTAATACAGTGTCCATTGAGTGTATGCTGTTGTTCATAAAACAAGAATTTCTTCAGACCAGCAGCACAGGCAGCTACCGAGAAATGATAGTAAGGAGATTAAGTAAGGCTTGACAAAACATTGCTATAAAGTGATCCTTTTCATTTTTAATGATGAGGTTTCGTGGGTACATATGTTGAATTGGCAGAAAAAAAGAAACAGAAATGTGTGCCCACATTGACAGTTTTATGAATCAGAATCATAAGTAGATTTGTTGCAGTTTTATGCATCTTCGGGCTGGTGGAGCACATGAAAATGCAGCGAGACGAGTCTTCTCAACCTCGGTTGCTCGAGCGGCACCATTTGCTGTTTCATTTGTGGTTTTTCAGAAGCAGTGATCGCAGACCAGCTTTAACTGACCGCTTAACCAAGAGCCTTTCTGTCCTGACCGACACTCGTGATATTGAGCTGAACTTTGTTGCCACAAATGATGGAGAGCAAAGTGAAGCTGTCTCTGTGTCATTTCACAAGGAGGCCGATGGTAAGATGTCCAACTCCAAAAATCAAAATCAAACCTGACTAATTCATGTTTCTTTGTTTTAACTTCTGATAAATCCAAACCATCCACTGTTTCAGGTTTCAAAGAGAAAGTTTCTGAAGATTTTAGAAAACAGATGAGCTCAACTCCCAAACAGGTGCTTTTATTGTTACTACAGATTAAATAACATTAACAGTATAAAAGTTCATTATGAAGTAGCTCTGTTCTTATTTTTAGGAAACTGCTAAATCCATCCTCAGGTATCCACTCACTAAAACTGGTAAGCCTATTTTTCTAGTTTAGGAGAGTGCAGTTTTTTTCTATGTCAGTATCTTATTAGAATTGAGATCGCAGAAGAATTATTATGAGAATAAAGCTTTCTTTGAAGGTAAGAAATCCTTATCAGTAAGCAATTATGAAAACAACGTGTGACAGTGTGTATAATCACCACTAGGTGGCGACATAACTCTTTTCCTGTGGGTTTTTTTTAACACAACGTGCTTGTCAAAGGTCGATTAATATCACTGGGATTTTTTTTTATGTGTGTGTGCCACATGTAACTCGTCAGATAACAGTGAGTCCAAAGGGTCACAGATGAAAGATCTGTCTCATCAAAAAAGCTGCACCTCAATAAAAGTGCCTGAAAGACCAAAAGTGTCCTTTGGCCCCTACATAGAGCAACGTAGACCTGCTCATGGAAACCCAAAGCAAAAGGACTCTCCCAAACAAACCAGACATCCAGCTAAAGGGCATTTTACCCCAAATCCAGGTAGGAAATAAATTTGTGTTTAACAAAATCCCTGAGCTATGATTTCTTTATTCATTCCACATTTTGTAATTTTTACCAGATGAAAGCCTCCGTCACAGTTCCTCATTTATTAATATCCGGCCTCCCAGTCCACGACGCCCTGGTTTGAATCTGTCTGACCCTTTTAACCCCATCTTGCATCCTCCACGACTAACCTACTCCAGCTTCAACAAAACAGACGGGAGCTCCAGCCAGCCTGGGCAAGCTGAGAAGAAAAAAAAGGTTGGCAGCTATTTCGGTCCTCTTACTGATTTGCAAATGACATCGTGAGTCATTCCTCATTCATCTGCAGGGTTTTCCTTTGCACATCTATTCATGGAATCTCTGAACTCTCTTCCCAGGGTAGTTATAGGAAACCCCTGGAGATGCTCCTCAACCTCGTGGACAAACACTGGACAGGGGAGAGGTCACTGCATCAAAACAACAACTTCCTGTGTAAGTTTGGACTTTTGGTTTTGAGGAATGCGCTATCTGATTACAGAAGCCTGAGATAACGAATGTCTTCCTATCATCTCTATTTTTGGCCTCAGCTCAGGCAGTCCAGATCCTCTCCATGATGGAAAGCGATATTTCCAGTCGGGAAACTGAGGTCAGGACCTTACGGCGGGAAGCTGATGCACTTCGCTTTCAAGCGGCAGCACGAGAGGAAGAGCACAAAACTGAAGTGCACAACCTCTCTGCTCAGCTGGAGGAAGCTCGGAGAGCGGTGGTGAGTTGATCCACCACTCAAACACAACACCAAGCTTTAGAGAACCATAAGAGTAAACTTTATTCACAGTGTTCACTCTAACACAGGGCAAACTGAACGAGCAGCTGAGGGTCGTTTTAGAGGAAAACGTTGCTCTGCAGAAGCAGCTCATCAAGTTAGAACGCCATTATCTGAAATCTATGATGAAAAGCTCACATGTGTCTCAGATCAGAGGTGGGTGTACTTGCCACTGTGACATAAGCGAACATGCTGCTTTCCCTACTAAGTGTCCCAGTTTGTGTTTAGAAGCTCAGGCCGAAGTAGAGGAACTGAAGAAAGAGATCGAGGGGCTGAGGAAGAAAGTGCAGGAAGCTGAGAAAGTCAAAGAACTTTCAGATATGCTGCAAGAAAGCCACAGGTAAGAAGATAATGCTGTATTAGTGCTGACAGTTGATTTTGTTGTACCTACATGCTCAGTGTGAGTAAACTGATGTAATCTCAATCTCAACTCACCCCCTTGTTGGCTGGTTTTGTGATTTAAATGTGCCTGTGTTTGTGTTCTGCAGGTCTCTGGTGGCTACAAATGAATGCTTGTTAGCAGAGCTGAAGGGAAGTGGGGAACATTAATGCAGAATTTGAACAAAGAGATGCATGCCAGGATAAAAATATCAAAGCAGGACTATGCCGACCGTCATATTAGCATGTGCCAGCAAATATAAACTGCTTAAATTATTTTATTTTTAAAATTACTGCAGATTACTGCAAAATTGTAGTAAGTGCTATACCTTTTTTTATTTTATTCTTTTTTATAAATGTTTCTATTATTTAAAAAAATGTGCATAAGCTGCATTTACTCGATGTAAACAGTAACGGGGAAAGGCAATTCATTCAGGAAGCTTTGTGTATGAGTGTGTGACAGGGCTGTTGTATTAACAAATGATTTTCTGGGGGGGTGTTAGTGAAAAGGTCATAATGCATTTCCTGGATCTGTGGCGGGATCGTCTCTCTTTTGGCTCCTTTTTTAGTTTTTTTTCTGTTTGTAGGTCAGTCTCCATCTGCTTTGCACGCCGCAGTGGAATGAATGCATCTAGATTCCAGCTGCACTGTGACTTTATTTATACCTCTGCCTTCGGGCTGGAGAGATGCGCAGGCAGACATGCACTTTCCTCTTGCTAACACTAAATCAAGCCCTGGCAAACCAGGTTAGAGGTTTGGATGCTACACAAGCTGAATGTCTTCTTTTTCTTTTTATATGAATGTTACAGATCGTTGGTTGGTACTACTTGTAGGGAGTAAACTCCACAAAAAAAGAAAGAAAAGAAAGCAAGAACATAACTACTGTTTCAACAGACACTCCAAAACCTACTCAGCAGAGGTTCCAGGGTGTGCGTGCATGGTTTCTTTTTTTTTTTTTTAATTTTCAATAATGCACTACAAATCATGAACACACTTTAAGAGATCTAAAGAACAAGAACAAAAAAACAAACAGAAAACACACTGCATGCACTGGGGCATAATAGTACATTACAAGTTATTTGAAGGAAAAAAGGACAATATTGTGTCTCCACATTAAAAGGTGCACAGTATTTGGCATTAAGCACAGAAAACGGATCATACTCAAGCTACAAAAACACACTGATAGCTGCTAGTTTTGCACTTGATGCACGAGTCTTCATCAGCTGAGGCTACAAGTAGTGTGTGACATGAATCTGTCATTCTGCTGGAAAAATATTCTACAAAAGTATAATACTCGTTTGCAATTTTCCCTTTTTCTGATACAGTGTGTAAGGAAACATCAAAATCCCTGCGTTTGTTTGTTTTTTCTTCAGTTAAATCTGTGCCTTGGATGACTGTGCGCATTAGGAGATTTTTATCAACAAATATTAGAGCATTAGCTGACTTTGTACACGTACAGGTTCATACATATTGATTTCAAACAATACAAGATTTTGTCGTCTCACAATTTCATTACTTAATGTTTTTTTTTAACAACACAATGTTGTCCACCCAGTAGTCTCTTCTTACACCAGGCACAGCAGTTCCAATATAATATGACAGACTCCTACCGTCATCTATATGCTGCTGAATCAAATGCAATATACATAACATGCACAAAGTACAGCAATACATAATACAAATAGAAAATAAAACTTGAAGCCAGTGTCTTAAATTAATGTGGCTTTAACCTTTTTAGAATATACACAATCTTACCACAAATATATTAGAACTACTGTATAGAAATCTGATCAGGAAGTAAAATGTTAAAAATACAATCTTGTACAGTTAGGCTCATCTCATCTGTGGTTAGAGCTTTCTCTTTACCAATTTATTACTTAAAATGCATGTTAGCAAAACAGTTTGTGTATAATTAAATAAAATATGGTATGATAAAGCTAGATAAAGACTAAGAGGGAAAAAACAGGGAAGTCCTTTTAGGTTTTGTGTAAGAGCTTTAAGTAAGCTCGTTAAATTCTGCATGGGAGAGCTTTTGTTTTTATATGTATTTACAAAAGCAAGAAGGTATGATAAAGGTCACAAATATTTAGTCTGAGAGGGGTGACTAACTTTCACAAAAAAATCTCCCCAAAAAACGATTTTCTTGGTTCGAACTAAAGGCAGATTACTGAAAAGACAAGTGTGAGCTCATAAAATAACAAACAGCAGATTTCATGAAGACGAAACAGTTACTAAGTGCAGATGGCGAACAGACAACGCTGAAATCTGAATGAATTTAAGGTTTCGAAAGAGAAAAATCAATGATCTCTGTCAAAAACCTGTGCCAATTATCTTTGAAATGGCAAAACAAGCTAAACCGTGTAATCAGCTAAACATGGGAACAAATGTTTCTATTAAAAAGTGCAAATGTATATTCACCAAACTGTTGTCCCACTTTTGTTTTTCTTGGCATGTTGCTCATTGTGCTCAATAAATACAAGGCCCTATCATAACAACAAAGCCTAAATAGTCATAGCAAAGCAGTTTCTCTCATTTGTTCTCTTCAGTGTTTGGCAGTAACTTGCTATCAGACAGGAATGTACCAGCTGGTGATGAATTTGTAAAAATAGATGTAAACAGTTTTCCAGTTCTCACACTTCACGAAGAGAGGAACTCAAAAACACCTCTCTCGCTTGCTCGCTCTCACACACACACACTCACACATAAAATAGATGGATGGGGAAAAAATATGAAATCCTATGCTTTTGTGCTTTCTATGAGTAATCGTTTAATAGAAAATCATCCTAGTAGTTGATCAAATGTTTATTTCCTTGTCTTCGCCCTCACACGGGTCTGCCCGCAGTGGGTTTGGTCACCTTCTTTTCATACGACCCTTGATGCTTGTATCCCGAAACGTATCCAGAAGTGTCAACTATGTCTACTCGTCCCGCCTTACCCTTCCCGCGGCCGGTTTCGTCAAAACGCTCCTTGTGCGACCCTGTAAACTTGGTGGTGTCCGTAAGACGACTGACTGTTGGGGAAGCGACGGCTCTCTGTGAAGAAGTTCACAAAGAAAGTTTGAGTTTTTACTGCTGAAAAAGGAGACGTGTTGTGAAACTTTCCGATCGAATCTTACTGTGACTCCTGAAATGACCGGTGACTTCCCCTCGATCAGCTGGAACACCTCTGCCTCAGCCTCCTCTCCAGTCTTGTCTTTATACTTCTTCCTGGCCAGCTCTCCAAGCGCAACCTTGAACTCATCGAATATGATGGTGCGACTGGATTTCTTCCTGTAATATAGGAGGAAAGAATGGACATTTAAGTAGGAGTTTCAACACCTTTATAGTATATTACCTAACCCCGAAAAGTATAGTCATAGGAAAAAGATGATCTAGTCCTTACCAGGCCTTAAAATTAGGTAAATACCCTAAATACACTGAAGATTTACAGCAATACATGATGTATTACACCAAATCATTATTGAATTAACAAAACCTAAGCCAAAACATCAAAGCAAGCAAGTACACACCCCAGGCTTCAATATCTTGTAAAACCACCTTTAGGAAAAGCAATTTGAAGTAATCGTTTTTCTGTGTGACCTTATCAGTCTCTCAAATCGTTGTGAAGGAACTTATCTTGACAATGTTGCTTCAGTTCATTGAGGTTTGCGGGCATTTGTTTATGTACAGCTCTCTCAAGGTCCCACCACAACATTTCAATTGGGTTGAAAGTCTGGCATTTGACTTTTTCAGCCAGTCTCTTGTAGATTTGCTAGTGCGGTTAGGAACATTGTCCCTTTGCATGACCTAGTTTCTGCTAAACTTTAGCTGTCAGACAGATGGCTGCACATTTACCTCTAGATTAGTTTATTTTACAGATGATTTCATGGTCCACTCACTGACTGCACAGTGCCACAGAGCCGACAACTGAAAAATTAAGCCCAAAGTCAAACCCATCTAAAAGTATGGTAGCAAGTGGTATGAGGTATTTGTGCTGATGTGCTGTGTTTAGTTTGGCGCTGTGAATTACGGCCAAAGATTTCCACCTTGGTTTCATCTATCCAAAGGTCCAGACAGTTTGTCCAGATCCATTTTTACAAACCTAAGCTGTGCATTCCTTGGCATTGTGGTAACACATTTGAATGCACCAGAACAACAAACTTCTGCTTTTATGGAGGTGGTCATACTTGCTCATGATCTGTTATCAAGTGCATTTGATTACCAGCACCTTACTCTTTTAATTCTTATGAAAGCAGGGAGGGTGTAGTTTCAAACACTTGCATCCATCCTGGCCCTTTCTTAAATAAATAATGACACGATGAGATATGTCATGTTTTATAGTTCATTTGAGGCTGTATTTTTTTTTACCTCAGTTAAGACCTGCTAGGGCTAAAATACCTGTAGTATTTTAGTTTTGCATTTTCCCATTTATTCATTATTTTATTTTGCTATTCCCCTTGGCATATTTTGCTTCAGTATGGTAATAAAGGAGCTATCAGTCACAGTGTTGTTGATTCACCTTTGGTCCTTTTGGTTGGTCATTCAAAGACTTGCAACAGAAATGGTTACAAGTCAGGTGAAATGAGCCAGTCTAGCTGAAAATAGCCTGTAGTGTTAAACAAGAAAGTAAGCTAATTGGGAAATTAATATAAAAGCAGATGAATGAAAAAATAAAACTTTTAAATGAATTTTTTTAAACAAATACTTACATTGACTTATTTTTCCTGGTGCATGGTCATTTTCTTATTGACTTTTTTGAGAATTTAGGTCCTCCATAGTACCAAGTACTAATGTGTTTCAGAGCAGTTTGAGGTTAAGATGACAGTCCACAGTCTACACTCAGCCATGTGTGATCACTTTAATGTGGCAGATGTAAGACAGCATGGAGATGGTATCCTATTGAGATAAACAATGGGAAAACTTTCACGTCTCCCAGTGTGTCTCAGTACTTATGTGTCGCCTTAGCAACTCCACAGAGTGTAGCTCGCATTTGAGGCCGTCTCTTAAAATCATCCATCATAATGTGTTCGGCTCACGCACTTAGACCCAAATGTGTTTGACTGTAGCTGTCTGCTAAGTTCAGCCATGTATCTGGAAGGGTGTTGACTTCTCGTTTATCTGAGGATCGAACCGCTTGTATGAACTGAAAATCCTGCATCACGTCAATTTTTCTCCATCTCAAATTGCTCCACTTGTTTAAATGGCCATTTGCCATTTTTAACTTCCATGTGAAAAGTTCATAGCAACACAAACACAAACTGCTATCACTGTGGTGATAAACTTAAACACCTAAACAACAGCCTATAAAGCACACAGTCTCCCCTGGCAACCTGCTGCCATAGAAACAAGCTACAGTAAACAGAGATGTTTTGGTTTATTATTAATTTCACTTGTTCAGTGACTGGTTTTGTTTGGGCAATCCATCAGTGTTGAACATTTGGGAGCTTCATTCCCCCCCGAGTATGTTCCATGCTGTCTATTGTCAGAGGGGAAACTGGACTTTTAAACTGCCATTCCTGTGCAAGGAACATAGCTGTGTTTCCTCTCTGCAGACCTCCCCACACTGACCGGTTCAGTTCCTCACAGAATACAAAAGGCTAATCTGTGCAAATAAACAGAAGATGAGAAACTAACGAGGCTGTCATGAGGTTGAAAAGGACAGAAGTCAGAGGGTCATTATAACTTATTTTTGGCAGGGACACTGATAGTTGACCTGCTGTCTGTTGACATATATCAGCCATTTGGAATATATGATGCATATGGACTGAATGTATTACCCATGATCACATTCACTAATAAGGAAACCAAGCAGTGACTTCCAGGGATGAAACATGAATTCAACATCTGCGCCAATTTTTTTGTAAAGGCCACTTGAGGCTGGCTCCAACAGTAAGTCAAACCCCTCAGGCTTCAGTGTGAAAATGCCAAACTGGCTAACTGTGGTTACAGACTTGTGAAAACGCAGTTTTTAACTCTATAGCCAAGTCTCCCTTTATAACAACTGTCTGTTTGTTATAAACCAATGCTTGCACAATGCAACCAATGTAAGTTGCTTTAAACCTGCATTCTTATCTGAAGGACACCACATGGCGATAGCTGTGGTTGCAAAAAGACTTCCAGTCCTATGCGAAAAATGGCTCTCTGACTTGATCTCTATAAATACTTCCCTGCTGGGTTTATGGTCTGAGCCACTTGATAAAAATTAAGTCTGTTTTGTAATTCTTGGTTATACTATGTACCAAAAGGGAGGGTTATCGGTGGCATGTACATTGGCTAATGAATTGCGACTGACAAGTTGTTAGGAAATGCATGAGCAGTTTCACAGTCAGACCTGGACCTCACATCCTCTTTTATGAAAATGAGAACCACTTATCTCAAGGCTTATCAGATGCCTATGGATGATGTCACGGTAGCTATGTTAGCCTTTTGAATAGAGTCTTTGGAAACAAAGACTTTTTTAATGCTTCTACCTCTTTGTGATGAACCCCTTTTTAGGTACAAGCAACCATATGCTGCAGGGCTAAATGCAGTAGCCCAGGTTCGACTCCAACACGAAGCGCTTGCTTCTCTCTCCCCACTTCATCTCATCTCTTCATCTAATAAAGACAAAAAGGCCTAAAAACAAAAAGCTGCTTTCACTATCTTTCATGTTCAGACCTACTTTTCAGTCAATCAGTATTTGATCTACACATAGCACATCAAGCTATGTGCCGGTGGGGTTTTTTAAGGACTACACACATCTGCGTGAGTTGCATCCGCAAAATTCTTCACTCTTAGTTTAGTATCTACACAAACATAAAAATACTACAAACTTTATCCCAATATAGTCCCATCCCTCGCTTTAAAAAAAAAACAAAAAACATGGTGCAAGAATGATCGAGGCCTCAAAACATTTAGAAACTACTCTCTGACTTGGTGGCTATACCCATCTTTTATATACAGGCTATGGGAAATACAACCAAAGCCCTGGAAATAAGATGTCGTTACAAATTAATGAATCTATCTCAGATTATGTTGTAGCATTCTGGTTCCAAGCAGGCACATAGCATAGCAGAGACCTAATGTGGTGCAACAGACCTCCATATCCAGAATAAATAATGAGTCACTGGGCCATGCTGTAATTTGCCAGTCCTCATTAAGATCTTTAATTTTTTTGCATGCATTCTCCAACACTGATTAAAAGGAAAGTGATGATCTGCATCTCTTGCAATGCCAGCCCTCCCCCACTCAGCTGTGCCTGGAGTCAGAAACTACATGAAAAAGGGCCCTTCCCCCAGAACTGTATCTCTGTTTATACTGTCGGTGACGGCTAGGTATACAAACACCACATGTGTGGGGTTTTTTTTTTCACATTTTACAGTAATATTTTCTGGATCACACTCCAGAGCTGTGAGTCTTGAAAGAATTGCCTGCTGCACCACCTGGGATTAGAACCCGAGGGAATCAGATGACGGCACCTGTAAATTCACACACCAAACACACACATATCCAGAGACCTAATGAGACTACACAGAATTACTGGTAAGAAAAATGTGCAAAAAGCCATTGGGCATACTTTGTTCCTTAAAATTTGGGCCATCATATTATTTGCACACTTCAAAATACTGCTCACAAGTAGAGCTGGATGTAAACAAGACTCACAGTCTAAGTTCATTCTGTCCAGAAAAATATTTGTAAATGTAAACACAAATTGCCATGCCAGCAGCAAAGGTGTCGATGTGGTTGGCTCAGAAAAATGATTCTTCTGTTTGTTGTATAAACAGACAGCTGAAATAGGAAGGAATATTTTATTAATGCTCTTAAAACTCTTAAATGCATTGAATGTATTATGACTGATTCGCCATTATTCTCGCTGCTGTGCTCGTGCTCAAAGAAAATATTGTTTTGGACTAAGTCTACCTGAAATCGGACAGGATTACCCATTTTTTCCACCCTCCCATTTCCATCTTTAGACAACTTTGTGAAGTGGACAGACTAAGAGAGCGATAGGTGCATTTCAATATCCATCCATGTGTTTAACAATCTATTTCTGTATAATCTTGGAATCTCTTCCAGTAAATGTATATGAAAAATGACTTAGATTGGACTATATGCAGGTAGAAGATGGAAAATCTGCTAAATCAACGTGAGATTCCCGAGTAGATCTTTTTTCTCTCCATTCTTGTAGACACAATGAAGTGTGGCTCCCAGCCGTACTCCGCAATTCTGGTGCCGTCTTGCGTAATAATCCTTATTCAGATCATTCAACCAGGATGAAACAAGTTCAAAGCCTCTCTGTATATGAATGAAAACTCCAAAATAACCATGCGCACGGTCGCACAAACCAATGCTGTAAAAACCCCGCTCCTTACATCAGCTTTACTCTGTGCTACTGCACACAAGTCCCGTATTGTGTGTGAACAACACTGGAACAATATTCATTTTTAATGTGGCGTGGATCACATGTACGCTCGCCTTAAAAGTGTTACCAGCCTAGACAGCATCCGGATTTTCGGTGCATTTGGTAAACATGGGCACAGCTGTGCAGAAGACTTCTTTTTTTTTCACTCCCATGGCGAAATAATATTGAGGTCACAGTAAAGGGTGAATCAGCCCAGCCTGAGGAAATATAAGATGAGCCATCCTGGCATTTTGTTCTAGCTGCTGTTTTTGACCAACCGAATACTACAAGTCTCCTTAATAAAAGAAAGAACAGCATGTTCTGAAACAGAACATGAAATTCAGAAACTGCTAAACCGAGCCTTGGATTTGTTTATGATATTTTGATGGCTTTATAAACTGATGATCGTGACTGACTTACTTATTAATGACTAAAGTTTAGTTTAATAATAGCTAGATGCCCTTCATGTGTTCATAGTTACTGTACAATAAGGTTGATACCTGCTAAAAACATTAATTTAGTTCTTTGAAATGTTCTGAAACAGAAACGAAATAGTTTTCAGTTTTATGTTCTTTGAACCACAATTCTAAATGTTTGCAATTCTCTACCAACAATCATCTACAAAATGACAAATGCAATAAATAAAATATGCGCTTCTGTCGCGACACAACAGCTAAGTGATTTAAACAATCAATTGCAAATTGGAAGGTAAAACCCAAATATGATGGAAAAGACTTTCTACTAATCCAAACTGAAATTGTATCCTTAGTGTGCAATAATGTCGGTGTCTTTCTTACTTGACTTTGCTGAAGACGATGTCCACGTCAGTGAGGGTGATGTTCTTGCCGTCGATCACGCCGCAGTCCTTGCAGAGCTTGGACCAGTTCTTGCCGTGCATCTCCTTGCCGGTTGCACGAGTGTCGCCGTGGATGGCGAAGCGTCGAAATGATTCTTCCAAAGCAGTAATCTCCACCGGTGTAGATGACCCGACACCACCGTCGCTAGTCCCATTGGACTCGGTCGAAAGCCTCTTGGATGCCCGGTCTTTAGAGTGTTCACTATGCGGCCGTAATGGGGCCGAAGTCATATTAGGGTGCTTAGCTGTCTGGACTTTAAAATCGTCTATGTTGTCTCTGGAAGGTAAAATAGCAAATAATCGGGTTATCCATGTGATGTCAGAAGTATAAAAGGAAGTTTACTGCTACTGAGATCAAGTGTACATGCACTGAAGTTATTCTTTTCTAAGCAGACTTGTGAATAGTCACAACAGAGGAGGTCTGTAAAAGAATAAGAAATTAAGTGAGTTGGGAAAAGCAGCCCCTGCAGCATGTGAGGTTTTGGCTGTGCATCAAGAAACATAAATAATTCCCTGTAATATTTTCCATTTACAAGAAAAGCTCATGGATTTGATCACAATCATCGGATAAGAGAGGAAAGAAACGTACAGCCTAAACATGGATACCAGAAAGGAAGAGGAGGATTTTCTGGAAAAATAAATCTGTTCTAAGATAAAGTGCAGTTTAAAAAAAGTGCTCACACTGCCTGTGAATGGGCAGACATCACGGTTCTGGTAGAGAAGTGAGAGTTATAAATAGATCTCTGGAATTCAGTGTCACACAAATCAAGAAACAGGAGTGTATAAAACACGCACACACACCCCACACACAAAACTGTGGACTGGAAGCACTTGTAGTGTCATATACTACAGCTAAAACGACTTACTTCTGGTCTGCCATGTTTGTGCAGGAATTTGGTTCCCTCTGTGCAGTGTCTTGATTAGCCAACTTTTCTTTTCTCTTTGTGCTGTGGGAGAGATCAGAATGAAAGTGGTTAATGTTATGGGTGTGTACAGATGTGAGTGTCAGGGAGGGGTAAGAGGGAGAGAAATTTAATTAAACCAATTAACCCAGCAGCATAAAAACTGAAAGTGGTGCTCATACTACTAATACAAGGTCAAAATCCTTCTTATAATCAGTAAAAACAAATTTATTTCTGCTTTCTACAGTCTGTGAGGACACACATCTTTCCACTGTCACTTCATTCAGTCTCTCCTAACACATCGGTCAGATTTGCAGCCACAGAAGCAAATTCTTCTTCTCAAGTCAGCTTTACATAAACATACAAAGGAGTGACAAAAAGAAAAAAGCCAGTAAAAGCTTTTTTTTTTCATTCTATAAATATAACAAAACCCTGCATTATGTTTGGATGATGCATTTCTGCTCACCTTTCAGCTGTTCCCATACTCAGCTCAGCATCCTTAAAGAAACAGTGCTGCCACTGCAAAGTACACCCAAACAAACTCTCTACAACAATTTGCCAGAAGTTGTACTCACGTCGGTTTTAAAAAGATACAAACGAGAACCAAACCAGAGCGGGATGCTGCGTCCTGCGGTTCAAACCGTCTGCTCTGGCTAACAAAGTTTAAGCAGCTCCCTCGAGTCACCAATGAAGTGCTTTTACGCTCCCCCAGTGGCAGTGGCAATATGAAGGGCTTTGTTTCCACAATCCTGTAGCTAACAATCACAAACAGGGCCTAGCTAAGGACGGTCGATGCTTGAATACGTACCAAAGTTAAAAGATTGACACTGCATAAAGCCATTATATTCAGAATGTTGAATCTTTGTGAGGAAAAAGAGATTATTAATGTGTCTGAATAATAGCATTCACAGCTATAGACACTGGGAACCCATTGTCCAAGGCAAGTGGCTTCTCTGTCTGACCCATGCCATTTCTTCACGCATGCACACGGTGACATCGCAGAGTACCACTATTGATGGCAGGGGCTTCTGTAGTCATATGTCATCGAGATCTCCAGCCAAGACAATTGAGACTGAGTTATTGAGGTTGCTGAAGTCTCAATGGATTACCAATAAAGTTCGTCACCATTAAGGAGAACAGAAAATCATTACCATTTTTACTGAAGTAATGTATTTACCACCTATATCACCTATATAAATATTTGTGCATTTTTAGACATGATCAAGAAGATGTGCTGAATATCAATACCAGCATCAGAATGGGGAAAAGGAGGGATTTAAGTCACTTTGAACATGGCATGGTTGTTGGTTCCAGATCAGGTGATCTCTGTATTTCAGAAACTGCTGATCTGCTGGGATTTCCCACACAGCCATCTCTGAGGTTTACAGAGAAAGGTCTGAAAAAGAGGAAATATCCAGTAAGCATCGGCTGAAATTGCCTGACATCAGTCAGGTTATATTGAGAGGAGAATGGCCAGACTAGTGTGAGCTGACAGAAATAGTTCAATAATTCCTTGGTTACAACCCAGGCATTCAGAATAGTGTCATCATCTAAACACACAACAAGCTGAAACTTGAAGCAGAGGAACTATAGCAGCAGAACACCACACCAGGTGCAACACCTGTCAGCTAGGAACAGGAAACTGAGGTACAGTTCTCATGAGCTCATGAAAATGTAATAATATGAGATTGCAAAATGTTTCCTGGTCTGATGAGCCTCAGATTTTGTTACACCATTTAGACGGTTGGGTCAGAATTTTGAATAAACACCATGAAAACATGGATCCATCCTGCCTTTTATTAACAAATGAAGCTGGTGGTAGTTTTAGTGGAAAGTGATATTTCCTTGGCACACTTTGGGATTCTTAGTATCAAGTGAGTATCATTTAGAGACCACAGATTTGAACTTTGTGACATATCAGAAAGTTCAACTTGGTTTCTTGAACGTGACAATGAGTTTGCTGTACTCAAATGACCTCCACACTCCAACAGAGCACTGTTGGGATGTGGTGGAAATGCTGAGTGCTATTTTATTTTATTTTATTTTATTTTTTAAGTTATCATGATTTTACTGCTCATAATCAAATTGTATCTTCAATTTAAGAGTCTTAACTTTGATTTAATTGAATTTCAGAAATGGATTGTAATTTTACTCCTTAAGACTTAAGACTTACTACCTCACATTTTCAACCTGTGTCCATACTTCAGGAAGGAGAGGCCAGGGTGAGGTGGAATGGGATTTTACTTAAAATTGCAGAAGGAGAGTCAGATCAAGAGCTGTCAGGACATACCAGCTTTGAAGTTTTTAGGCATTAAAATGTCTAGAAGGGGAAGTAAGAACCTTTTAAACCATGCTGAAATCAGGTTAAAACTGTTTTTTAGAATGAAACATGAAAACAGGACAACGCTGCCCACAATCACCTAGACAACGGGTTCTTTGATTATATCAAACAGATAATAGGCAACAAAGTTTTAGAAAAAGAACATATCAAAGCTCACAAACCAGGTATGTGTTTATGAAGGTAGCATTAAAACTGAAAACATGCTGGAGCTGAAAACATTTTTCAGCATATCTGTGACTCAGATAACCTAAAATCTGAATTTAACTATTTGAATAATAGCTAATTCAATGAGTTGAGATGGATTCTTCAAGATTGGGCAGCCCATCACAGTAACAAATCAATGATGTTCCTCTTCATGGAACTAATATAACTTCATGTAGGCATGCAACTAAATAGTAGTATAAATACTGATTATTATAGCTATATAATCTCTTCAACATTTAATTTGAATTTATCTTTGTTGTTAGATTGTAAAGTAAAGACTCAATAATACACAGAAAACCTCAACATCAAACAACTGTCTATGAGCAAGTAGTTGGCAACAGTGGGAAGGAAAAGCTCCCTTTTAACAGGACGAAACCTCCAGCAGAACCAGGCTCAGGGAGGGGCAGCCACCTGCCGTGACCGGTTAGGGGCGATAGTCTATAAATATCCACCACTGTTTCCTAGAGCCTAAAAATATTGACTTTATAAAAGATGTTCGCTCCAAAATTAAATAAATAAACAAATAAAAGCTTGAAAAAGTCCTTAAAGGAATTGCTGATTATCAAAATTTCTTTTTGAAACAAGATTTTTACTATCTATATTGCAATGCCATATACAATTAATAACTGACATAACATAATCTACATAAAATTCATAATACTCTAAGCAATTCTGCAATTGCTTCCTGTATCAGCGACACTGAGGTACTGTGATTATATACCTCACTCTCTGTGGAGATCCACATCCTTTCAGTACACTAGCTGCTCACTGTGTTTTCCTTTGTGCTTTAATGAGAGCAACTAAATCTAACAGAAACAAAGGAATCCTTTCACCGTCCTCCTTGAATTTATTGTCAGCAGTGTTAAGTGCCCAAGTACTCAGTACAACAAGCCTCCTCAAATGATACATAAAATTAACACTGCACAGAGTTCATTGGGATAAGGCACAACACACACTGAGATGAACTGAAATGTGGCCCTCTGAAAGTCTTTGTTTCATTGCCTTTTCTTGGATTTGGCCCGATACAGAAAAAATAGACAAACATTACCATTACAGATCAAATTTGCCTTGTGCCACTTTTTTTTTGTCCCACTTTGCCACATACAAATGAGAAGCCGTTTGGTTAAGGGCAGATCTCCAGAGACAAATCTGTTACTGGATGACAGCATGCTTACATACACTCTCCTTCTGGCAATACGCTGCACAGATGAGTGCCTTAACTATAAATCGACCCATTTTGAACTGCGTCTATTCATAGCAACAATACATTGCCACGAGTGGAACATTCTATTCATTCTTAGGGGAGCAGATCAGACAGCAGACAACATGCAGGCGATAAAAAAGAAAAAAAAAGAGGGAGAAAAATTTGGTGTTAATCTGTTAGTTTGGCAGATGGTGTTTAAGTCACAAAATGATGACACTGTTGTCAGAGTGAGAGAGAGAGAGAGAGAAAAGACAGTGTCTGTAACCTACTGCTTCATCATGCTATCATGGTGAGTGGGGATGGAGGGATCCCATCTGCTTTCTATCTAGATCACCTATCCTTTCCAGGCAGCTGCTCTGGAATGTGACCATGTCAGTCAACTGTTACCACCCCGGTGTCTGCTCAGGGCTTCACCCTGCGCTCAAGTCGCTTGTTTAGTTCTAACAACCCCATGTTTCTTCAAAAAAGTTCAATACAGCCCCTTAAATATATCCCGGTCTGTTCAGTCCCCAGTCCTCACTCTCCACACAAGGAGAGAGGACACGACATTAGCATGCCGCAGCCCAGGTCTGAGGTCACCACCACGCTGTCTCTGTCATTCCTCGCCTCCCCAAACACTTGAACAGCTCTGTGAGCCAGAGATCTTGGCAAGCATTACGCTGTAGAAAAATAAGATGTTTAAAACACGACGCAGTGGTTATTGTTGGCAGCAGCAAATGGAGGTAATAACAAAGCCCAGGGATCCTTATGCAGCTGCACATTGGAGCAGGATACATGATGCCAGAGACAGCAGAAGCGTCCCTGACATGGCTCATGGGGAGAAAGGCCTGTTGAGCCAGCAACAAAATGCATTCTGAAGGGAGTACGGTTAAAGATTTTTGGGAGGGTAGACTGTGTTGTATAACTTTTCATTTTAGAGTCTTTTAATTTCGTGGAAATGCAACCAAATGTCTCAGCTGAAACATAAAAATATAGCAGAGCACACCAATGCCAGCTATCCTCCCGTTTGATTTGTATTCACTGTCTAAAAAACCCCACTGACTTTGCATATCTGACCTAAATTTGAGTCATCACAAACAAAATAAGATGATTTACACCGTGAGATTAATTGTTTGCGACAGAACCCAAAGGCTCCTGGTCGAGTGCAATAAAAAACCTACACAGTGAAATCTAGGACAAACTCAGTGACTGTCTTCCTCTCAGCCATACCTAATTCAACCAATGGCAGCAGCGCCATTAGATGAGAGGAATTAAACATATTGTGTTCGCGCAGTGCTTTAGTGACACTGCTTCCAAAATAATGCACTAATGGCTCCTTCAAAACCACAACCTAATACCACCACAGACAGTCGCAATTGGACATATTAATGTGATTATCTTGTATTAATTTGAAATTAAGCAGAGCTGAGCATCGGATTATGACACAGATCTTTTTTTTCTTCCCGTGCCTAATTATGTAACTACCTACTCGTAGCCCAGCAGCTCCCCCCCCCCCCCCCTTTTTTTTTTCTAACCATTAATGGTGCTTATTAAAGGAGCTTCCACTCTCGCTCTCATTGCGTTCAAAGGATAAACGGATGAGGGGAGAAAGCTCTTGTTTATATCAGTGGACATGGCTGCAGCTGCTGCTTAAACCACAGAGTCCGAGTGCGTTTATTGAGCGAAACGTGTTACATAAACTTGCAAACGCCAGATTCACACGTCCACGTGATCCGTTTGTTATTGTCAGCCCTTGCGAGTCTGCCTGTCCGGAACATTAGGTACAGCCCAGGTATGCGCGAATCGAGCAGTGTCAAAATAAATCCTTTTACAGGAAATTCTAAATAAAAAGGAAATACATGCAGAAACTTGCAAAAAAAAAAAAAGACCCGCAAATGAATCACATGAATCAGTGTAGGCTGGCAATCATTTTTTCCAGGTTGTGAAAACATGCAGGTCTACCTTGTAGTCAAAACAAACTACGTTTTTTGTATCTTTTATTGTTTATGAAGTAAATACGACAAATCGTTTTAATTACCTGGTGACGTAATCCTCCAGCTCCTCGCGAATTTCACAAAATCATAATTAAGCAGCGAGGAGTCTTCAACTATCTTTCCTCCCTGTTGCCTGGGATCAAGACTACCCGATGGTTCAGTCCCTCTGAGATGCTGAAGAGAAACCAGACTGCTGATTGGCTGCTGTCGAGTGCGCCGAGCTGTTTTCTCTTTTCTTTTTCTTTCTTTCTTTTCTTTTTTCTTTTACCGCCCCCTCCTCCTCGCCTCCTCGTTTTAGGCACGACGATACCACACTGGAGCTGTGATAAACAACCAGCAGCATCTTTTCGTGCTTTGAGGGGAGGAGATAGTAGATGTAAACAAGGGATGGAGGATCGTACGAAATGATAGCTTTATTAATAATAGCAGCTGTCTGTAGCCATGAACCTTGGAAGGACATGCATGAGAGAGGCCAGTGGTCACACACAGTAGCAATAACAAGCAATAACAATCTTTGGCTTTTGTCCAAACACAGGATGGCCAGAGGGAATTATCTCAAGGGGAAACCCGTCAGACTTTAATAAGCAATCTTTTCAGAATGGATGCATGTCTACAAATACTCATGAATATGACTCTTCTTATGTCCAGGGCTGTAATGTGTTACACAACCAGTAGCCCATAACGGCTGGACGTGGATGGACATTATGTAACTTTTAGTCTTGGTTGGTTCAACTGTGGCACAAAGGTCTGATGTATGCAACTCAAACACAAGGATATAAGCAGAAAGCATGCAAGCCTACAAGCAAACGAAGAGAGAATAGTGATAGCTGATCATGATGAAAGCAGCCTGGACAGAGTGCAATCACTTGATGACATAATAGTCTAACTCAAGCTACTTCAGTTGCACCAGTGTGTGGTTAGTAGTAGGCTACAGCGAAAACAAGTACACACTGAAAGTGCTTTATGATCAGACTTAGCAATAAGAGTTGCCCTGCCACACTTGCAATACACTAGTATTACCCATAAAAAATACCACCTAATCTGGGTTGACTAGAAAATGCCAGCTTCAGTCCACATACAGGAAATATACTGCAGGTGTCAGGTTCATGAAACAGATTTCACAGATATGCTTACACTTTTGTTAATATGATATTTCTCTTTTCATGTAAAATAAAAATAAACAAAAAGGGGAAGTGTGGTTTTTTTTGCGGTCTCGTTAGATCAGGCACGTAGCGTGGGTGGATTCAAAGGTTTTGGGCCGTCTATTTTCACTTTGACAGACCCTCACCACTTCTGGCATATAGCAACATGCAAGTATTGATCATCATTTTCAGTTTAAGGCTGTTGTATTGCATATTAATACCATCACAAATGCCTATATTTACTCCCCACTGTTACTGAGTGGTGCAGGATTTTAATTATACACTTAAATTAGACTTAAATTATACAGATGTGAGGTGTGTGCTCTCCCCCCCCCCCCCCCCCCTTCTATGCCACATCATAATATTTGATGTAAACTACTCCTACACCCATCCATCTTGCATTGTACAAAACTTAAAAACTAACTTGATATCTCTAAGCATGACAACTTTTTGTACCAGGTGAACAAGTTCAGTGACCTCATCAACAGAAAGTGGAGGATCAGACTTGGCAGGAACAACAAAGCTGACACATCACACAGTCCTCTCTGAGAGACAATAAAAAGGACACACTATACGTTGGTATGCAAACACCGATACAAATTCCCAGCTCACCCATCCAGGTGACACTGGTGTCTACAGCCCTCTAGTGGTGAAAATATGTACAATCCAAGTAATGTACACTTAAAACTCCCTGCAACAATCCATTTATTATATATTCTTAAATAAAACGTGTAATTGAAAAAAAAATGCAATAACAACAAGTCTCAAAAGAAACATAATGATTAGTGGCTTTTTTGTTTTTTAGAGAAAAAGGCAGACTAAATCAGACAAATGCTTCAAGCAGCAGTCATGTGCGGGGTATGTGAAAATGTGCCCCAAAACTTACTTTTGATTGATTTCAAAAGCAGCATACACAAGCTGCAGGCCTGGTACAGCTGTGGTTTGACCCATATATACATGAAGAATGAGAAATTTGATGCTAAAGGCTGTGGTTGTAAGAATGACATTCACATGTTTGACAATTGTTGCAAAGTGAGCCAGTTTCTTGCACCATCTCCACTAAATCTGTAAACTGTTGGCTGTGTACATGGCACATTTCCTAATAAACAAAGGAAAGCTCACACACCCACACAGTCATATTGTTTAAAAAACAAACAAACAAACTGCTAATTCCATTTCTGGAGCCTCCTGCTGGCAAACTGAAGGGATTTGCAACTGCAACATCCTTTGTCATTCATTAAAATGTATGACTTCAACTGTAACCCATTCCAAAAAGTCCTACCTTAATGCTCCAACTTTAGGTGTGTGTCAAAGCTGTATGACTATTTTTCATGCTGTATATTGTCAACAAAGCAAATAGTCAGATACATATTTGTATTTTGTAAAATGATGTAGACACTGGAAGTTAAGAAATAAAATAACAGAGCAAACATGGTTTTTATATTCTTTACTGTCATATTTAGCAAAAAAGGGTGTGCTTAACATCGTCAACTTTAAAATCGGTTGTTCATAGAAAGGGAACAGAGAGCTGAAGTGTTATTTCAGGCCACTATCTGCTCCACTCTTCACAGTTAGACAAAACATTTTTCACATATAAGGTTCTCTCTTTGGTGATCAGATAAAAACGGAAAGATTCTCAAATGTTACCATCAGTGAAATGGACAGGAAACTACACCGTGATATATTTAGTTTTCAAAAAGATGCAAAAATACATCTGTCTAACTGAAATGGAACAGAGACTGACCTGCCTCGCTAACTAAGTCAGTGAGATAAAACATTGCTTTAAATAATTCAACTGTTGTCATTAAAAAACAAACAAACAAAATTATTAAAAAAATGAATGAAACCCAATGACAGGTCAGGTTATGCAGTTGGTATACAAAAAAAAAAAAAAAAAAAAAAAACAAACAAAAAAAACAGTCATATAAAAGTGCAAAGGTCCACACAGTACTCTGTTCTTGTAAATAGCCAACCTTTCTGTTCTGTTTTGATAATGTCAAAATAAATATTTTCTGAGAGCAGCATCTTCTGATCCACCACCACGCAGACATCTGTTTGTTTAAATATCATCGGGAGTCATGATTGAGCTGCCTAGAGGGTCCTGCACTCCAGGAACACTGCAAACAGACTTCACAGTGGCACTCTGAGACTCTTCATCATTGTCAGGCTTCCAGTTTTTGATGTCCCTCAAAGCTATTCCCCCTGTCAAACAGAGGAGATAAGCATTACTTACAAACTTCATGTGCCGACAGTCTTTCCTAATACATACTAATAAACTTACCTGATAATGTAGAAGAACACACTTCATTTACGCTCAGCATAAACACTTGTACACTTTACTGCAATAATTCCAATAATTGTTTGCAGTTCTGAAGTAGTATGCATATACTGCAGATTTCTAATACTTTGCGGGGGTTTCATATTTGTAAATGAAGTTGACATACACTCAATAGGACACTTCATTAGGTACACCTTGCTAGTACCAGATTGAACCACTTTTGCCTTCAGAGCTGCCATAGTTGTTTGTGGCACAGATTCAACAAATCCTGGAAATACTTATCATATGAATGCTTCACACAGTTGCATTGTGAACTTCCTGTCCCACCCCATCCCAAAGGTGCTCTATTGGATTTGAGTACATGGTTTAAGATGATGAATTGAGCTTTGTAACATGAATAATTTTTCTGTTGTAAGCAGCGATCAAAAGATGAAATGCCCAAAGTGTGCCAGGGAAACATCCCTTACACCAGCCATTCACAAAGTCAAGAATACTGTGGCCAACTTAAAAGCAAGAAAATCTTAAATCTTCACTCTAATAAAAATACAAGAGAAAGTGATGCTTTTCATGGAAATTTTAATTTGAAAAACAACAACACAAAAACAAAACAACAACATAGGCTGTTGGCTATAAACTGCTAATGTTACTCAGTCATATGCAAACCCGTATGCAAAGTGTTACCGCCAATATGTGACCCATGTGTCACTGGGACAAACCTCAATACCAGAGGAGTAAATGTAGGTCAGAGTAATGAATAATAATACAAACTAACCACATTCTATTACCAGTTTCAATATATGTATATAAATATGAAACTGTCCATAGTTTCAGAATTTCTGTTATTACTGCGGCCAACCTACAAGTTCCTTTGGAGCACACTAGGTGGCCCCAGCCCACACTTTGGAAATCACTGCCCTACACAATTACACCACCAACCTAAACTGTCGATACAAGTAGGTTGGATCCATGCTCTCATGGTTATTTTGATGGTGTCTGTGCAAAACTCATTACCATTTGAATGTTGCAACAGAATTGAGACTCATCAGACCAAGCAAAGTTTTCACAGCTTTCTATTGTCTAATTTTGGTGAACCCATGTGAATTATAGTCTCAGTTTCCTATTTCTAGCTGACAGGAGAGGCACCCGGTGTGGTCTTCTCCTGAGCCCATTTGCTTCAAGGTTTGATGCATTCAGAGATGCTCTTCTGCAGACTTTGGTTGTAACAAGCGATTATTTCAGATAGTGATGCCTCCCTATCAGCTTGAAGCAGTCTGGCCATTCTCCTCTGACCTCTGGCATCAACAAGGTATTTTCAACCAGAAAACTTGTGCTCAATAGATATTTTCTTTTTCTTACCATCCTTTATAAAACATAGAAATGGTCATGCGCGAAAATCCTAGCAGATCAGCAGTTCCTCAACAACCATGCTACACGTGTAGTCACTTCGATCACTTTTCTTCCTAATTCTGATGTTTCAGCAGGTTGTCTTGACCATGTCTACATGCACTGAGATGCTGCCATGTGATTGGCTGATTAAATATTTGCGCTATTATTTGTGTAAGAGTTATTGAAAACGCCTACCTACAAAAAGTGTAAAGTATAAAGTAACTGTAAAGTATAAAAGAGCTCATTGGTAAAGAGTACAGATGAATACTTACTTGCTATATTTTCACTGGGATTTTCTGTACCATAACGGAATTTGTTCTCTGATTTCTTAAAGTTTTCCAGCTATAAAAAAACAAAACATAAACAAACCCTCGAACACTTTAATGTGTCACAAATTAGATCCATCATAAATCAATCAAAGAAGATATAAGCAGACATGCTTACCTCTGTGCATATGGACTCCGAAAGCCGGCTGGTGAACGGATTTTTATCATGAAATTTGCAAGAACTTCAAGAAAGCCAGAGAGGTATTACTATTTTTTAAAACAAACAGCTTTAAAAGAAGCGTTACAAAACAGAAAGGAAATATTTTACCTTGAACGTTGTGACAATGATGGCTCACAGTCAACTGAGGCCTCTTGGTTCTATTAAAAGAAAAAAAACAAAGCTACTGAATACAATAGACTAAACAGGTGAATAACAGAGGCAGAAAAGAAGCCTGACCTGTGGAGCCTTATGAGTTTTTGCATTACGAGTACCATTTCCTGCTTCGACGTCTCGTTTCTTTGCTTCTTTTTGCCGCTGCAGCTTAACATAATCATACGTGCTTATGCCTTTATGATCTATAAACCAGAGTGAGGAGCAAACACCACAGGATATAGTGAGGCTTAATCACTGGAAGAGGGGAAAATAACCTTATGACATGTATGTCTCCAAAATTCACTTACAGAGGTAAAGGTGAAAGCCCAGCAGATGGCTTAGCAGCAGTAAGCAGGTGGTGCTCAGCATGACTGTTACGAAGGATAGTATTAGGAGACCAGCTGAACTCGTCTTTATGGGAGCTAACGGCAAAAACATCAGCCAGGTACTATTCCCCGACACATCTTTGAAAAGAAGGAACAAAGGACAGCTTTCAGTGCTGCAATTTCCACCGACTTGGTAAGATTATACTGCAGGTCACTCACCGGCAAACTGCGGTGCAGTCCGTAAGCTGTACGGATTGAGATAATGCTGAATAAATACGAACAACACAACCACAATAAGCAGAAAGACGCCTATTGTAGCTGAGCACAGTGCCAAGAAGAAGTACCTGAAAGTAATGCATGAAAACCGATGAATTTATAGAGCAAGTCTTACTTCATGTGGACAGCAACGATAAGGCTCATAAATCCAAAAACTTCAACTTACCGGTAGTTCCTTCCACCCACACAGGTGTTCAGCCATTTGCAATGGTGATCAAAGTCTTCCACACACTTGTTGCAAACACCACAGTGTTTTACTTTGGGGCCACTGCAAGAAGATTTAATGTTTTACATCATTACACTTTATTAAAAAAAACGTTTTTCCTCATTTGTGATAGGGTACCTGCCAATTTGAAAATGCAAATGAACATTAGAGACTGCTGCTCAGGATACATACACATTCACATCACAAAGATAACAGTGCAGGTCGTGGATAACATGCGGTTGCTTTGTTCGGTCAAAGAGAGGCATCGGCGTGGAATAGCTCTGCTTGGCCCTCACGCTGTCATCTGCTGGATCTACAGTGAGAACTGCGATGTGTGCGAATAAGTGCACAATAAACGCTACGCCCATCAGCTGCACAAAACAACAGTCAAGGAAGTTTTTTTTTTTTTTTTAAACGCCCTTAAAGAATATTGCAGCGTGTGATAAATGTGCAGTAATGTGAAAAAATATTAAGTGGGACTAGTATGAGAGAACAACTGCTGTACAAGTCTTGTGCATGAGAAATAAAGACTGAAGACATTGACTGTTCTTGTGGTTGACATCATGCGGCATTCAACAGCTTACAAAAAGGCCACTGATTATGTCTTTTGGGCCAGAAAAAGAAAGTCTGTCACACTGGGTGTGACTGAAGCCCATACAGACATGCCACACAACAAAATCCTTGTCCTGTTCAGCAGCACAGACAAAAAAAGACAAAAAAAAAAACCCAGCACAGGCTAATGTTTGCTCCATATTCAAATAAGAAAGACCCGCTGTGTGTTAAGGATACAGTATAGGCCACATGTTTCCACGGCAGAGGCAGAAGCGGGATATAGATACCAAAGCTGACTATGGTGAGATAGCTGTACACCAACCACCCAACCACCTGGAAGGCTTGAGGGGGCCACGACCATCCGTTCCTTCTGGGAGGCTTGGAGGGGACAAGCTCATTTTTGCTGCTGCCAAGCATGGGAGCTGTCTGTCTGAACCTCTGACTGAAGCAGTTCATCTATGGTGCGAGAGAAGAATAAGGACAGGGTGGAGTACACATAAAAGTAGAGTACCGGCAGAGTGTGGCCACATTTGCTGGGGAAATGAGCTAGGAAAATGAGTTGAGCATAATGGCAGTGACTGTTCATCCACAGATGGTGCTATACCGAGACTGTATTAGGTGCAGCTAGATGTTCTACAGTGATCCAGCCACTCTGGTTTACTTTCAAGGGTTTATATTTATTAAAAAGAAACATATAAGCACTGCAGTGTGATAGTAAAGTGAAGTGTAACTGAGGAGCAGTACGAACTACATTTCTTACATTTTAAACTTCATAAAAGCAGCATTAATTTCTCAGCCACTAAATTAAAAAGGCAAATAAACAAGAACGGAGACTCAGTCGCAAAGCCTGCAGGAAACAGCTGATTAAAGTGACTTCCACAAACTTTTACATCCCCTTCTTTTTCACAGGCCTTGCAATCACATGTTTTGCTTTTAGCCTTACCCTTAGCACAGCATATGAATTGTGCAATCCGTTTAACTTAAAAAGCATAAAAGGTCAATTGTTTCTGGACTTTCTGCAAAAAAGGCAGTTAATTATGTTCTTGTTCATCTATGCATTAGAAATCTGAAAAAGAAGCAACAGAGCCATCCAGCTGTATTCCTGGCAGCTAGTTTTGTTGCCTCTGCTTTGCTTAACAACTAAAGCGAGTAGCTGGCAATCAGTTTATGGTTGCTTTAGTGGATCAACCCGGCTGTTTAATTTGCAATCAATCTAGCTGACTCCATTTGTACCCGTTAAAATAACAATACTAATACTACTACTAATAATAATAACGACGACACTAGTCTTAACCCATAATTACTTACCTTTCTACTTGCGACAGCGACCATAACATTACATTTTCTTCAGTTCATTCGATTTTCACCGCCTAATGTCCCATCATAACTTTGTCAGCCAAGCAGGTGTTTCTTATGAGTAAAAGTCACATGAAAATAAAAACACGACAACATCGACAAATAACTTTAAAGCTCCCGTATGTTGGGTAAAACGGGCACACCGGTCCTCCGGTGTCCTTGGATTTGTGAAAGCCGAAGGACGTGAAGTAGAAGAATCAACTCACTCAGCAGGACGGTGCAGCGCTATGGAAACTGTGCGACAGCGCATGCGCAATGGCTCTCTTCGCGATACCTGCCCTTTTCCCCTTTTTTGTGTGCATGTGTTTGTGTGTATTTTCTTCTTTGTCAACCTTGACTCGCCAGATGATGTGCATGCAACTCGCCTATTAAACGCGCTATTAAATACTTACAGGTGTCAGGGAATTTGAAACCAATGCTTCCACAGAACAAGAAGGAACTGCAGACAGACATGTGCTCACAGGGTACTTCTGCTTTCAAAAATAAAGCCCGTGCTTTATTTTCAACTCATATTAGACCGTGCTAAATGCATATGTCGCAGCACCCATAGTGCTTCAGTTTCACTTCCCCAACACACCGAGACAAACAGCGTACTTGCTCAGTTAGAACTTACAGGTGGAAGCTTACCCATGCTGAAAACCCGAGGCCTCAGCAGTTCAGTTACTCTGAAACTGCGTTTTCGCTGCAAATGCACGATATTTGGATAACACGGACATTTCCTATTTTTGTGCTCCCATAGTGTATATACAGTGCTGTGAGAAAGTACTTGTACCCTTCCTGTTTTCTTATTTTTTGCAGCGATGTCAGACTTACATGCTTCACATCATAAATCAAATTGTAATATTAGACAAAGTTGTATTTATACATTTATTTATTTGTATTTATTCAAGCCTTCCTGGTCCTGTATGAAAAAGTTAGCACCCCCCCCCCCCCCCCAAACACACGCACGCACGCACACACACGCACACACGCCTTTAAAATAATTGTGATTGAATCAATAAATCACTTAAATAGAACCGATCTGACAAGGTAAAGCAAGCTAAACAAGTCCAAAAAGCAACACATACGACATCATACCACTATCTACAGAAACGGAAGAACAGATGAGAAAGTAATTGACATCTATCTCCGAAAAAGACTAAACATTTCTAGTCAACCACAGTGAGAGCCATTGCACATCAGTGACTCCTCCAGGAGATCACAAAAGAACAGCATCTAAAGAATTGCAGGCCTCACTAGTCTCAGTTAATGATTCAACAATAAGAAAAATACTGAATAAAAATGGCATCGGATGCCATGACAGAACTCGGCCCCTGTGACTTATCTGGGCCAAGTGTTTTGAAAGACTGATGAGAGATCACATCACTTCTTCACTTCCTGCCACCATCGACTCACTTCAGTTTGCTTACCGGACTAATCGTTCCACAGATGATGCCATATCTCACCTGCTCCACACATCCCTGAGTCACCTGGACACTGGCAGAGGGAATTATGTTAGGATGCTGTTCGTGGACTACAGTTCAGCATTCAACACAATAATTCCCTCTAAGCTTTTCACCAAGTTGACGGCTCTAGGACTCAGCTCATCACTGTGTCAGTGGATCCTCAACTTCCTCACAGACAGACCCCAATCAGTGAGGGTAGGAAAACAAGTCTCCCCCTCCATCTCACTCAGCAATGGAGTGCCTCAGGGCTGTGTTTTAAGCCCCCTGCTGTACTCACTGTACACTTATGACTGTGTAGCCACATCCGACACCACCTCCATTGTCAAGTTTGCTGACGACACTGCTGTTGTGGGCCTGATCTCCGACAACATCGAGACGGCCTACCTGGAGGAGATTAGGAACCTGGAGACCTGGTGCCAGGAGAATAACCTCCTCCTAAACATCAGCAAGACTAAGGAGCTGATCGTGGACTTCACTACAAAGCAGGCGAGGAATTACAAACCCCTCATCATCAGTGGCACGCCAGTGGAGAGAGTGGACAGTTTCCGATACCTGGGTGTCCACATCACTCAGGACCTGTCATGGTCCTGTCACATCAACACCCTGGTTAAGAAAGCCCGTCAGCATCTCTTCTTCCTCAGAAGACTTAGAGACTTCCATCTGCCACTGAAGGTGCTCAAGAACTTCTACTCCTGCACCATTGAGAGCGTCCTGACGGCAAACATCTGCACCTGGTTTGGGAACAGCACCAAGCAGGACAGACGAGATCTGCAAAGGGTGGTGCGCTCGGCAGAACGCATCATTCAATCAGAGCTCCCTGACCTGCTGTCTATCTACACCAAGCGGTGCAAGTCCCAAGCTAGGAAGATTATGATGGACCTCTCCCATCCCAACAATGGACTCTTCTCACTGTTGAGGTCTGGGAAGCGCTTCCGCTCCCTTAAGGCCAAAACAGAGAGAATGAGGAGGAGCTTTTCCCCCCAGGCTATTCGGGGCCTGAACCAGGTGTAGGACTGGACTCTCCCAAACACGTCACTATAAGACTGAACTCTCACACACGTCACCACCACACATTTCCTATAATCCTATAATTCCTATCATTTATAATCCTTATCTTTATAATCTCTTCTGCTATCTGCACATTCTTTACTGTAAATTCCTAAGTTAATTTGTAAATTTTTGTAGTAAACTGTAAATTGTAAATATTGTAAAACTTTTCTTCTGTCATTTAATGGTCGGGCATTGTACAGCTATAAGCATTTCACCCCCATGTCATACTGTGTATGGTTGTGTGTGTGTGACAAATAAAATTTGAATTTGAGTCACAGGGCCAGCGGCCTAAGCAAAGAAGCTCAAACCTCCCTCCCCCCCAGCCACCTTCTCCAGGCCAGCCAGGAAATATGATTTCACCAGCGTGTCCTGGGTCTGCACCAGGCCTCCTCCTGGTGGAACATGCTCAGGACACCTCACCCAGGAGGCATCCTTGTCAGATGCCTGAACCACCTGTACTGGCTTCTTTCAATGTGCAGGAGTAGAGGTTCTACTCTGACGTCCGGATGGCCGAAATCCTCACCCTATCTCTAAGGGAGAGGCCAGCCACCCTTTAGAGAAACTTCATTTCCACCACTTAAAACCCACAGATAAAAGCAGAACTTTATGGAAGGTTTGATTCCTGTTACATCTGCAGTAAAACATCTAATTTCACAAAAATACATCACACCAGCAGTCCATAGTGGTGATAGTATTATCGTCTGGGGCTGGACGATTAATTGCTGGAACCATGAATTCTGCTCTTTACCCTAATAAATGAAAAAAGCATTTAAAAACTGCCTTTTGCATTTACATGCAAAAAAAAGAGGGCAAATGCTTTTTAACAACACTGTGTATAATCAGAATAAGTAAAAGATTTGTGTCTAATAACTGAGTGCACACATTCACAAACACAGGCACAAACATTTATTTTTCAAGTGCTGCAACTCATACAAAAACACACAATCACACTAGTCTGTACACTTATGTTCAGTCTTTAACAAAGGTCTGAGGCTCCTGCTTTCTTCACGGCAATTCAACAGTCCATAACAGAGTAGCCAGAGTGGTTAGCAACAGGATAACAGTGCGGCAGTGTGTGGTCAGCCGTTGGCCGTGTTCTCTGGCTCTGGAGACTGCAGGAACTCATAGGGATCATGAACCATTTCAGACTGGTCCCCAACACCCAGATGAGATGGGCTCCCTATGGATGCACGAAAAAATGGTTCTTATGTTGTATTGCTGGCACTAGTAGCTCATTTCATATAATCATTAAAATAAAGGGAAAAGAAGGCATTTGCTGGAGATACCTAAGTGGTGCTGGTCCCTCTCGGAGGCATTAGAGAGTGAGGACAGGTTGGATGAGGGTCTGGAACCAACTCTATCCACCTGCGCTTCTTGGAACTCCTGCAGGAGTTTATCAGCATCATCAAAAGGCTGCTGGCCCTCCTCATTACCTGGCTCTTTTTTCACCGTTTTGCCTGATATACAAAAAAAATATGGCTTCATTATCGGGAATTAAAGGGCACTTCATGCGACCTTAATAAGGGCGCATATCCATAAAAAACTAAACTAAAACTTGCACAATTCAGCTGAATTTTGTTAAGCAGAACATTATACATTTTTCCCACAGAAAGCTCCTCTAAACTTTGAGTACAGATTCAGTGGAAAAGAAAGTGAAACAGCAAATTCAGCATTTCTGTTCTATGCCAATGAAGGAGACGTGGCTGCCGCATGTGCTGAAAAATAGTAAACATGTTTACATGAAAATAATGCCCTTTATTCCAGCAACTCCAAATATGGTAACATGACATTTACCTGGCTTCTCTTATCTAAATGTCATTGTATCTGAATTACTGATATAGAAATATGAATGTATATACAGCATGTTGATAGAGAACAATCACCTAATGAGTTAAGCATGGTGATATCCAGAGACATATCTGGATAAGTCTTCATTGACATGAAATCCAGCACCGAACTCCCCTCTCCCAGGCCAGCTCCATCTGCCATCTGAACAGAAAATATCCAGCTTGAATTAGTCAATCATTTCAGTTGAAACAAGAAAAACAATAATCAAAACATATTATAGTATCTCCTTTCATGAGCCACAGCGTACCTGCATGTCACAGATGTTCGACTTGGTTTCGTCAGGTTTCAGCATTATATTTCTCTTCTGAAATGTTACAAATAAAGAAGCTTCGTAAACACAGCAGAGGAACTAAACTTTTCTTTAAGCAAGCAAAAAAAGAAAAAGAAGAAGAAGAAAAAAAAAGAGACTATACCTGTCGTATCTGATTGACAGATTTTGTGTGATCGCCTGCGGTCATCTTGTCCAGGAGCCCGTCAACCCAATGCTTGGTGACACCGCTGCAGCCCTTGACAAACTCCTGTATACTTAAGTAGTGAAAACAGGTGATCAAAAATGAAAAACTTACCACAACTGGATAATTTATCAGTGCGATCAAAAAAATGACCGCCTACCTTAAAGCGCACTGAACCCCTGTGTCATCTCCATAGGCTGAATAGAGCATGTCCATCTCATCAGGTAACAAGTCTGCAAAAACAGAGTTCTTCTGGAGGCTCTGGACGTTGTAGGCACTGCTAAGAAAGGTCACTATACAAAGAGAAAGAAACTTGTTAAAAAGCACGAACTACTTAAAATAATTAAGATTAAGTAAATCAACGAAAATATATATTATCACATACCTTTGTGTCTCCTGTCATCTTTGAAGCCCAGGGTTGTTAACCCAGGCAGAAGCTTATTTGACAGAGAACTTAGATCCACTTTATGGGTCTCTTCCTCTGCAAAACAATAAATCAAACTGGGTTCTTACAGAGATATCACATATTATAATGATATAGCAGAAATAAAAAGGTTTTAGTAGATATATAAAAGGCCGTGTAGTGGTAGCAAACCTTCTGCATCAGGATCGAGTTGATTTACAACAGTATACAAAAGAGAACTGTCAGACTCCTTACGCAAATACCCCATCTGAAAAAGCAAAACACTGGGTAAATTAAACGCTTTAAAAGCTGTCAGCTCTAATAATAAAAAAGAGCTATAACTTGTGTAAACATTGGATACAACTGGATTGTATAAAAAGTGTTCAAAGTGTAAAACCTTGGAGTTTGGCATGTATCTGTTGATGCGGTCGTGAGCTTCATCTGCAGAATGTTCAACCAGCGCCAGAACATGCTCCTCTGCTGTGCTGTCAGTCAAGCTGCATGCGTTTCCCTCTGGTTCATACAGGTAACTGAGACGGCAGAAATGTTACACAGTATCAGTATACAGACGAGGTGTTGTGTGACAAGATTCACAATGCATCCGGTGTCAAGCACTTCCCCACTGTCTTCTCTGAATATGTTAGTCTGAACACGTTCGCAAAAAAAGTAAAGGTGACATGAAATGTAGACACTGTTCAGGGAATACCTGATGACTTCCTTCATGTCCTTGGCTGGCTGCTTCCTGGGCTTCCTTGGAGATTCCATTGGAATGTGGATTGTCTCTGGAGGAGGAATGTCAGCTGTCAGGTCTTCATCCCCCAAAATGGCTGCTTGCTGGGTAAAATCCATGTCCTGCATGAATGACATGCTGCGTTTCAGAGCCAAAAGCCGTTCCTGGACAACGAGTAGAAAGAAAAAAAAAAAAAAAGACACAATATTTAAATTCCACTTTTATGGAAAAGCAATAATAAACAATGATATTGGTAGTAAAGCATTTGTACCGATTCCATAAACATGTGACTGTATATTTTAACCAAAGCAAAAACGTATATCCTCAAGTTTTGGGTTTAGAACATCAAGGTTTGCATTACTAGTAGCATTAGTTAACAACATTTGCAGTCGATTGAATATTGTTTAAATTAATGGTACAGTGGGGCAAAAAAGTATTTAGTCAGCCACCGATTGTGCAAGTTCCCCCACTTAAAATGATGACAGAGGTCAGTAATTTGCACCAGAGGTACACTTCAACTGTGAGAGACAGAATGTGAAAAAAAAAATCCATGAATCCACATGGTAGGATTTGTAAAGAATTTATTCGTAAATTAGGGTGGAAAATAAGTATTTGGTCACCTCAAACAAGGAAAATCTCTGGCTCTCACAGACCTGTAACGTCTTCTGTAAGAAGCTTTTCTGTCCCCCACTCGTTACCTGTATGAATGGCACCTGTTTGAACTCATCATCTGTATAAAAGACACCTGTCCACAGCCTCAAACAGTCAGACTCCAAACTCCGCCATGGCCAAGACCAAAGAGCTTTCGAAGGACACCAGGAAAAGTATTGTAGACCTGCACCAGACTGGGAAGAGTGAATCTACAATAGGCAAGCAGCTTGGTGTGAAAAAATCAACTGTGGGAGCAATCATCAGAAAATGGAAGACATACAAGACCACTGATAATCTCCCTCGATCTGGGGCTCCACGCAAGATCTCATCCTGTGGGGTCAAAATGATCATGAGAACGGTGAGCAAAGATCCCAGAACCACACGGGGGGACCTGGTGAATGACCTGCAGAGAGCTGGGACCAAAGTAACAAAGGTCACCATCAGTAACACACTACAACGGCAGGGAATCAAATCCCGCAGTGCCAGATGTGTCCCGCTGCTGAAGCCAGTGCATGTCCAGGCCCGTCTGAAGTTTGCCAGAGAGCACATGGATGATACAGCAGAGGATTGGGAGAATGTCATGTGGTCAGATGAAACCAAAGTAGAACTTTTTGGTATAAACTCAACTCGTCGTGTTTGGAGGAAGAAGAATACTGAGTTGCATCCCAAGAACACCATACCTACTGTGAAGCATGGGGGTGGAAACATCATGCTATGGGGCTGTTTTTCTGCCAAGGGGACAGGACGACTGATCCGTGTTAAGGACAGAATGAATGGGGCCATGTATCGTGAGATTTTGAGCCAAAACCTCCTTCCATCAGTGAGAACTTTGAAGATGAAACGAGGCTGGGTCTTCCAACATGACAATGATCCAAAACACAGCAACAAAGGAGTGGCTCCGTAAGAAGCATTTAAAAGTCCTGGAGTGGCCTAGCCAGTCTCCAGACCTCAACCCCATAGAAAATCTGTGGCGGGAGTTGAAAGTCCGTGTTGCTCGGCGACAGCCCCAAAACATCACTGCTCTCGAGAAGATCTGCATGGAGGAATGGGCCAAAATAGCAGCTACTGTGTGTGCAAACCTGGTAAAGACCTATAGTAAACGTTTGACCTCTGTTATTGCCAACAAAGGTTATGTTACAAAGTATTGAGTTGTATTTTTGTTATTGACCAAATACTTATTTTCCACCCTGATTTACGAATAAATTCTTTACAAATCCTACCATGTGGATTCATGGATTTTTTTTTCTTCACATTCTGTCTCTCACAGTTGAAGTGTACCTCTGGTGCAAATTACTGACCTCTGTCATCATTTTAAGTGGGGGAACTTGCACAATCGGTGGCTGACTAAATACTTTTTTGCCCCACTGTATATCTTCAGAGTGATTCGTTGGATTGCAACACCCAAATCAGTTTTATTTGTATGTGAGAGTCGTACAACTCTGCTACTAAAAATATCAGCACTTTGAATATATTCCATAACTGTGTATGGAACATGATTTGACTGCTAATAACTTCCTTTGTGATCTCTGTTGCTGTGCTGTTTTATCTTTATAAAACAACAATATAATGTACACATCAACAACAATCATACACTGTTGTTATAACAAATGAATAAAGTGTTTTTGCCTTTGGTTTGCTTGACCGTGTTACCTTGCTCATCATCTTGAATCCTGTGTGAAGCAATTTCTTTGCAGCCTTGTAGTAGACAGTCTCTGGTCGGTTGTATACCATGGCATTATCACACATCAGTTTAAAATCAGCCTGAGGAACAAAAAGTGTTCAGTCAACTATGAAGGCTGCAGGTTTAATGCCCAACATCTTTAAGCTGGGAAGAAAATCTAATTCACAATTAGATGTTAAAGGCACCCTCACCTTAAATTCTGTTACTGTTTTATAGTCATTGTTTCTATTCTTGTCTTTCATGGTGCTGAAGTCCATAGGATGTTTGATGATCATTGAGTAACCAGGAGCGATTGCATCTGTTACTGGAGATGCAAAGAACCCATGGGGATCTTTCCTGGAAAGATGAGAGACACACCATCAATGTTATTGAAAGCACCAGCTTTTAGACTTGTTTAGACGTGTCCAGTGTTCTGATCTGATCAAGAATGTTATCTTTCAGGTCAAAATGGTCATTATTAATGGATCTTGCTGTGCTTTTATCAAACAAAGAATTTCATAATGTAGCCTTATTCACATGCCACATTTTGTAATCTGTGATAAACAAACAGGGCTTCCCCTCAGTTCTTCAAAAGAATAATAATTCATTATCTGCTAGGTTAATGTTTGAAAGCATGTCAAAGGAGCGATATTTATTGGCCATGTTCAAAATGTAGCATGCTGGTGTTCCACGACAGAACAGCAAATGCAAAATGCTCTATTTTTAGAACATTATTAGCAGGAAAGTAATGCGAACCTCCCTCTCTAAGAGAATATATGTGTTTATCTAAGATCATGCTAATCTGCCAAGTGGACTGTGGGAAAAGACACATGCAAAACTGACATTTTTAACCTACTGGTATAAAAAAGGAAACAGAACTACTGTGGACTGCGCTCATCGTAATATGTACAGTTAGGGCCACATATATTTGGACACTGACACAAGTTCTGTTTTTTTTAACCTGTTTACCGAAACATTTTCTAGTTATAGTTACATAATGGACATGGACATAATGTGTAGACTCAGCTTTCATTTGAGGGGATCAAATGCAATGAAGGTATCTGCGGTGCCTGCATTTGGAAGATTTTGCTGTAAACAGACAACACTGTTCTTACCTCTGCAGCTGCCTCAGAAAGTGTTCTAGCAGCTGTTGCCGTGGTGTGGACTCATTCTCTAAATCGGGCAAACATAAACTTACAAGTAAATTTTTGCCCAAATATAAAATGCTTGTAAAAACTGTATGCGCTTATAGACAGGTAGTCTTGCCTTGCTGTGTCCGGCACGCTCTGACTGGCCTGTCTCCTGGTTGTTCTACGTCCACCTTCACAGTGGGGTGAAACTCCTCCCCTTCGGGCTCTATTTCAAACCGTTCTTTCTTCTTCTTTTTCTCTTCTGGCTGTAGAGACACACAGAATGTAAACAACTTGTCAAAAATAACCATAATAATTTATTGGTCACAATCTTAAGATTTAAGTTTTATCACCTCCAATCCAATACTTTTTGACAGTGTGAATGGTTCAACAGGTCCAGCACCACCACCACCACTACTACTACTAGCAACAGTCACTGCTGCCGCCTCTGATTCACTCTGCTCCCGCTCCCTCTTCTTCCTTTTCTCCTCCTGTGAAATGGTAAATAGTAAATGGACTGATTGTTATATAGCACTTTTCTACTCTCCCAGAGCACCCAAAACGCTTTATACAAGAAGCCTCATTCACACAAGCACTGTCTTTGACACTTAAGTGCAATCTACCGATCAAAAACATTCATACGTCAATGGATGCATCAGAGAGCATCAGTATCATTATCTTGCCCAAAGATATATGGCATGCAGACTGGAGCAGCCAGAGATCAAACCACCAACCTTCCGATCAGTAGATGACCTGCTCTACCTCCTGAGCTACAGCCACCCCAATGAAATGAAAGCCAATTAAAAAACAAACAACTTAAAAGTAGTAAATGGTGCATTAGTCACGCAGAAGAACGAAATTCAGCTACCTAACCTTTCTTCGCCTTCTCTCCTCATCATCTACATATTTGTCTTTATCCTTTTCAGATTTTTTCTTCTTCTTTTTCTTCTTTTCTTTGTGACGTTCTCGCTCGTGGTCTGATCTGTCATCGTAGTAGCTGGAGTCATGGCCGGACCCAGAGAGTTCAGTCACTTCGCTTCCTCCAACTTTGAGCACAAGCTTCAGAGGCTTCTCAAGAGCTTTGTCCTCATAGTCTACAACCAAAACGAAGAATTGGTAAAGGTATTGTGTCAGGCAATAGCAGTGACAAAGTAGAAGGGCAGTATGAAAGAAGTTGACATTAACATGCAGATTTTCTTTTAAAAAAACGAAGGACTTTACACGCCAAACTGGTTATTATATAAAAAAAAAGGCATAATAAGCTCTCTGGTTTATATAAAATATAAGGCATAATAATCTCTTTGTTTATTTTTTATGTATGTATGTATTTTTTTCCTACTTACAACCCAAATACAGTTTGTAATTTTTAGAAGTGTTTTATAATAATTTATAACGTAAAACAAACAACAATAAGAACATAGTATACAACGTAATGCAGCAAAGTGATTAATGCGAGATTTTAGCTATACATAATTCCACCAGTAGATGAATGAATGAATGAATGGAGCTACTATACATAAACTAAACTCTGTCAGTTTTAATGCTAGCTAACATAATGCTAGCTAGAACAAAAGCGACGCTGCAGTGAGCGCTCGGTGTGCAAATAAAATGTGCTCTAATGTACCGTCAACTGTTCTCCATTCCGGTTTATGCTTCTTATGTTTTTTCCCCATGTTTCTGTTCAAATTCTCAAAGTCGTAAATTTATTCCAATTAACACTGGTCGCTAGCGTTAGCCTAGCTGTGAGAGAGACGGTCTTCTTCTTCTTCTTCTTCTTTGTGTTTAACGGCGGTTGGCAACCAACGTAAAGCAGCATTACCGCCTCCTACTGTTCCGGAGTATGGGTCAGACAGTGAGTTTACAAGCTGTATCAAAAAAACAAAAAAAACCAAGAGAGACGGTGGGCAGATGTGACGCTACAAAAACTACTGTCGTATTTCCGGTTTAAACAAAACGCGCGGAATTCGACTCATAAATATCGGCAGCACACGGTTGATAGTAAAAATACACCAGATGTTTGATTGATACGACTAAACAGTTTGACGACGCTAATGTTTTAAGGTTTGGGTTTTGTTTTGTCACCTCAGCAGGTTATTTTGTTCAAATGAGGCAGCTGGGTTAGCTAGCTCACGTTTACAGCCTTACCCGGGTTAGCTAGCTTGCTAACGCGATGTAGTGATGGGTTTTGGTTCAGTACTTAATAAAATACAGAAGCTCTCTGAGACTTGCTGTTGTTAAAGCCGCAGTTATTGCTCTGGTGTTCACAGTTCTTCGGCAATGGAGGATGACAGGATGGAGACGGGAAACCTCACACCAAAAATCCATGTGGAAGTTCACGTTAAATCTGACAGGTGGGTAGTTTAATCCTAGTGTAAACAGTGAAGTTATTAGGTCAAACCCATACACAGGTGATAAAGGACATGAAAAGCTAAAATGCCTCCTTTAGTTTACTTTGACCCTTTGAACTCAAATGACTCATTTTTTTCCACCAAAGATTTAAATATGTTTCAAGTCATGTCTGATGATAACGTTTGTTTAAAACAAATCAGCAATGGTATTGTCATAGTACCAGCCAGAAGCTAGATATATACACGCATGCCTTCTTGTGATTTGTGATTTGTGTTTCATATTTCAGCACAGCTAAACGGTCTGAGGTGAAAATGCATGTTCAGAGTTTACTGAACTGTCACAGCATGGTGTTTGGAAACTACGCATGGACAGAGTTTGACGATGACTTCCTTCAGAAGCATGTGGCATCTGTGGTTATAGCTGATCTAGAAGAAATAGTTACACAGGTCTGTTATTTCAGTTTGTTTTGGGGATGAAAGCTCTGCAGTATCATTGTATTAGTAAAGCTTTATACTTATTAATTTTTATTCTCCCTTTCAGCCCCTTGATTTGAAGAACTGCTGTGTCTCTTTTCACATCTTCACACTGAGCGAAGATGGACCTAGCATGCTCACTTTGGAGGAGGATGAGGAGCTTTCAGCAGCAAACCACTGGTTGCTGCCTGCAGGTAACACTGCGTTCAGTTTAATTCGCTTTACTGTCATTAAAGCAAAACCAGTGCAATAAATTGTCTCTTATAGGTAGGTTGCAGTTGTTGTTGTTGTTGTTGGCAGTGTGTGACAGTTTCTGGTCTAGTGATTGTGTGCAAAACAGTGTATGACTATGCATTTAATAAGTCATTCATAAAGGACTTTGCAACATATTGTTATAGAGACATGAGAAATTTACTGTCCTGGGGTGGAGAAAGGAAAAAATGAGCCTTGGTGGCATTTCAAAAACACTTGGTGTCAGTGTTTTTTGGTAGATATCTCTAATAACAGGTAGCTGATTGCTAACAGTACGCTCAGCTGCTGTGACTTTCCTCTGCAGTGCCCTTTCGTCAGCCAAGGCAGAGTTGCTGTACCAAACTGTAAGATGGGAACATGGAAAATAATGCTATAATATTTGTACAGTGGTGAAGCTGGAGAAGTGGAGAAACTTGTTTTGTGACAAATGGGCCCTTTTCAGCTGCCTCATGAAGTGGTGGCGACACTAGGCCTTCTTTATCAGACGGGAGATAAAGAGACCAAATCAAGTCCTCAGCAATATAGACATCATTTCTTTGGTCTCTTTAACATTAAGGTCAAGGTTGTTTTTAGAGGACTGTATCACCAGATGCTGGATCTTCTTTTCATTGTTCTGTGGACCATCTTGTTTTTTTTATTAGATATTTGGACAGTCAATGTGACGCCATCTGCGTATAGTGGAGGATAATAGTATAATATAGGATGTATGTAGGATGGAAATGGTCGTTTGGGTATGTTCCAGCAACATCTATCATCAGGAGGTTCTCAGAAAAAACATCTCATTTAACAGGCAGTAAAGGACTGGAGAGCAATGATTGATGGTCACGATACGTCTCCAACGCAGCTTTAAAAAAGGAGGGGGAGAAGATATTGGATCCATGTGACCCTGCAATCTTCCTGCATTGAGTTACAAACTGACATATTTTAACCAAAATCTTTTTAAATGACATTTTTGTATCTTCATGGTACAAGGTCTGTGCTGAAATGTTTATGGATCATATTAAGAGTAGGAATGAGTATTATACAGCAGAAAGAATTGTGAAAATCTAGCGCTTATTTAAACGTTTCTTTACTTTTTGCTAGTATCAAAATTGGGATTTCATTTGTGTGTTTGAATCCAGCATGACCAAAACCTACTTTGCAAATGTATCAGTATTTTACATTATGATGTTCTTGTTACAAATGTACAGGCTACATGTTTCTGTCAAACAGGCCTCAAGATCCTGCTGCTATGTTGCTGGTGGAGCATCTGCTTTTTATTTCTTCTTTTTATGGGATAAAAATAAAATAATCTTGGTTTAGCATTCGAGATCTGTGGGTGTAAAGCTTGGTGAGCATATTGTGCTACTGAGGATGATATTTTTTTTCTTGCAGCTCATAAGCATTTTCTGTTCTATTATATATGTTAAGTTGCTTTTTTCTTTTTAACAGCTGAATTTCATGGGATTTGGGAAAGTCTGGTTTATGAAACTGGAGTCAAAACTCAGGTAAAATAAATTACAGCTGTTTAGGAATTAGGAAAAATGATCAAATAGCCTGATGTGTAACCTAATGCTTCTTAACTTTACCTTATTTCCCCTTTTCTCTAGCTCCTGGATTATGTCACAACAACAATTTATTTCTCAGACAAAAATGTTGACAGCAACCTGATTTCATGGAATCGTGTTGTTCTGCTTCATGGTAAATATTTAAGAAGGGAATTGCTACAGTGATTGTTATTACATTGGAACAAAGAGTAATGACTGTCTCTCTTTGTTTGCCCACATTCAGGACCTCCAGGCACAGGGAAAACATCACTGTGCAAAGCTCTCGCCCAGAAACTGTCAATCAGACTGTCAAGTCGGTAAGATCGTCCTCATTCTAGTGAAACCGCTCCAGCTATGACTACACCAGCACTTTTCATTTCCAAATACACCTTTTTTTTCTCCCCTGCAGGTATTTATATGGCCAATTTGTTGAGATAAACAGCCACAGTTTGTTCTCAAAGTGGTTCTCAGAGGTACACCTGGGTCTTTTTTTCTTTTAATGTTTTTGTTACTTGTATTGTCTCCTGTAGCTAATTATGCCTATTTTTCACAGAGTGGCAAGCTGGTCACAAAGATGTTTCAAAAGATCCAACAGCTGATTGATGACAAAGACGCTCTTGTGTTTGTTCTGATTGATGAGGTAAAATGAAGTGTATTTATTTCATTTTGATTTGCTTCTGTGTCTTTTATGTTTCTCTAAGACAGGAGAACTTCTTGCCAACTGGTTGTACTTTGTTAAGTTGAAGTGTGATTGAAACGGTTTCTCTTTTGTGAACAGGTGGAGAGTTTGACAGCAGCAAGAAATGCCTGCCAGGCAGGAACAGAGCCTTCTGATGCCATTCGTGTGGTCAACTCGGTCCTCACGCAGCTGGACCAGATCAAACGGTCAGAATGCAAACCTTTCTTAGTGATTTTATTTGTTTTAAATTAGAGATCGACTCTGTACTAGTCTGTTGTAGTGGAGAGAGAGCAGTGTGAAAATGAAGCTGTTGTTTAACACATGGTTAAAAGCTTTCAGTAGAGACCAAAAGATTGGAATTGCAGAGAGAAGTGGTGGAAATGAGCCTCCTCTGTAGGGTATCTTGGTTCTCCCTTTAAGACAGAGGAGGAGCCCAGAGCTGAGCTGCTACACCTCTACATTGAAAAGAGCAGCTGATATGGTTTGGGCATCTAAACAGGAGGCTCTGAGGCAGAACCGGGGCATACTTGAAGACAATATGTCTCTTGGCTGACTTGGAACATAACATTTCCATGAGACGTAACCTTTTAGGGTGGCTGTGGAGACTGAAGTCTGAGTTTCTCTGCTAAAACTGCTACTGACCCAAACTTGGAGTGACAGAAAGTAGATGGATGGATTATTTACTTATTATGTCCTACTTTAAACAAGTTGTTCTGTGTTGGCTATTGGGCTGATATTTCAGACATTCCAATGTAGTGATCTTGACGACCTCCAATGTGACAGAAAAAATCGACTTGGCCTTTGTAGACAGAGCTGATATCAAGCAGTACATCGGACCGCCATCTGAAAAAGGCATTTACAACATCTACCTCTCCTGCCTGGAGGAGCTGATGAAGGTAATCCAGTAATCTGGCAGCAGTTTATTTCCACTTCTAAAGTGAAACACATCTGACTTAAATGTTTTTCCATCTAAAATTGCAACTACACGGTCACGAGGTGGGCAACCAAACTTGGCATACAGGTCTATAATAGATATTATGATGTCACCATATTGTGTAGTAACCACCTGACCAAAAAGAGCACTTTGCCAGTAGGAAACGAATGTCAGTTTCCTGAAATGTTACATACGTATGGCAGCCATCTGGTGCAGTGCACACCATGCTGTCCAGTGCCAGGCATTGTACCTTGCAATCTCTGTATGAGTGTTTGTGTAACTGAATGAAGACACTGTAAACTGCTCTTGATAAAAGGGCTACATAATGTACATATAGCAGTTTATTCCAACAAAATATTGATAGAACAATAAAAAAAAAAAAGTCATGGTGCAAAATACAATTTAAGCATATTTAAGGAAAGCGAAGCGGTACTGATTTGTAACTTGGGCTTGTTATGATGTTGTATAATATGATATTTTACTACAGTACACATCTAACTAGGCAGCTCATTCTCTTGAAATGGGGTCAACTTGAAAGATGTGAAATGTAAAAGTAAGGTCAGAGGTCAAATGTGACATATTTGGATGCAAATAAGTGCATCCAGGTGCAAAACAAAACAACCCCACGAGAACCTTTGGAGGAGGTGGTCTCCAAAGGAACTCCAGAGCGGTTTGTTTATTTTGTGAACGTGATCCAATCTGAACAGACCACCAAGTGTAAATTAAAAATTTGAGCTAAAAACATCCCAAAGTCACGTATGCTTTGTAATCGCAGTGCGGCAAAGGACTACAGATGTGCAAAGGTCTGTACGGGCCAGTGACTAGCTGTTAAATTAACATTAATTCTCAGTTTTCTCACACAGGACATTCTTCCTGTATTTAGGTTTTTTGCAGAAATTTCTTGACAGAAAAATCACAAGAGGCACTTTTAAAATTCAGCTTATGTAAATAAAATGCAATTTTGTTTTCCGACACGTCTCTGAGTTGTGATCTCGGATGTACACAGTGCCAGATCATCTACCCCCGGCAGCAACTGTTTACCATGTTTGAGCTCGAGACGATGGGCTTTGCAAAGAGTGAGGTGTCCGAACACAGTCTAAACCTGAGGAACATTGCTATGTAAGTGCGCACTCCAATAAGCAGCATCTAAATCAGAGTGTGGGAAGCGAAAAGAGATGGAGGCCAATGCTCAGTTTTTTCTTTTTCTTTTCAGAAAAAGCAAAGGTTTGAGCGGAAGAGCACTCAGGAAGTTACCATTTATAGCCCATGCACTCTTTGTAAAGGTAGGTATTTGATTGTTTTCTCCTGACAAACATACGATTCACATGGGCTTTTTAAAATGGTTTGTTGTCTTGCAGACACCAACAGTAACGCTTGAGAGGTTTCTGGAGGCTATGGGCCAAGCTGTGGAAAAACAGAAGGAGGAAAAAGCTAACTTGGTCAATGGTATCTGAACCTGCTGAAATTCCCACAGGCTGACTGATTGTGCCTTGTTTGTGGTTTAAAACCTATAAAACATCTTTTTTATAGAGCTTAATCAGTTCATTTGTCAGCACTACATTCAATATACATACACACAAATGCTATTTTAACAAGTGCTGTAACACAAAAGTGTTTATTCAGGTAATTTTTCTGGTGCTACTCTCTTAAATTACCAAGACCATATCTATGTCGACAGAGGAATTGTAATTTTAAGTTGTAGCCCCCAATGCTTGAATTTTTCTTTGTTTTATATGCTATTAACAAATATGTTTACTCTTTTCTCACTTCCAAAGTATTTAATATTTGTTGCTTTAACCATAACTGTTTCTTTTTGTTTTTCTTTTTTTAAACCTATACTATTTGTGCACAGACATTAGATCAGTCAGTGTGTAGCTATGCTGACATGACAGCTTGTGAGTCCCACAATGGGCCAACAGACTCACCGGACAACAAATCCAAAATATAGTAAACATGTTGCTGTTTGTTATGAACGGTTAACCTGTATGTGTTATTATGTGTTCTTGTTAATTGGTCCCATTCAAGGTCGCTTATTTCACCTGACAAGTTTGTAAGCTCAGCTGGCTGCGTCCCCTACAGAGGGGGTTTATGCCTGTGCATGAATCACTTGATGCAAAAAAACAAAACAAAAACGTGAGTGGACTTTACCCTTCACATACAATCTGCTTTGTGCTCTGTTCGCATGTTTGTTTGTTTGTTTTTTTTATAAATGAATGTGATAAATCCAATTTAAACTATCTGGGTTTGTTGTTTATTGGTTTAATTTTGTATATAAACTTGTAATAAACAGCATTGTTTCCTGATTGCAGTGTCTGATGCATTTTGGAGATTTTAATACACTACGTCCACCACTTGGGGGCGCAATGAGGCTGTAATGCAGTTCTAGACATAAACAGAATTCAGTTTATTACAGATTCTGATTTGCATGGTTGTCTCAGAAAGGGCAATAAGACAAGATGGATCACGATAAGGTGGCAATAAAAGCTAATTGCATATAATCTTGTGGTAAGCTTGTATCAACTAGATGAACAATGGGGTTTTTTTGGGAGGGTTACCAACAAAGTCCTGCAAATATCAAATGTTACCTTACAACAAAGCAACAAAAGAGCAGTTCTACCTAATATTCCTCCTTTATGATACAGGCCCATGCACGGGAATTTAAAGTGATTCATGGTTATGATTTGGGACTGTGAGCTCTTACATGTTGCGGTCTTCCACTGTGGACTAAAAACCAAAAGGTTGAAAGATGACTGAGTTTGAAATGCGTCACTCCTGTACACAGTTTATACGAACAGATCGGTGGTTTCGTTGTTCGTATGAACATGTTTTGCATTCTGTGAATGCTCTGCTGCTTTGCATGTCAGCTGCCGGCTTCAAACAATGTGCCCTTTGTTTGTTGCTGGCAACAGCTTTTTCATTCCACTTCAAAGGTGAATCCTGTAGGCTGTTCCTGAATGTAAAAGGAAAGCAAATGTTGGATTTGTCTTCATTTGCACGCTCCAGACCTGCTCAATCATAACACTGTCACCTTTACAGTGACCTTTACTGCGTGTTTTATTAAGCTTGTAAGTATTTTATTGGTGGATTTGATTATGCTGTCAAAGGTCTATAATTAAGATGGAAAAAAACGAAGATTTATGCTATAATTAAGACCAACCCAGAATGGATTTCCCCTCATGCATAAAGACTGCATTTGTGTGAATTGCCCCTTTAGTGCCATGTTATCTTTTATACCTAATTGTTTGGCTCCCATTATATCTATTTGTCAGTGAATTTTTGAGTAAGATGAATCACATGAGGGAGCTCAACTTGTCTCTAATCTGATCAGTGATTACAAAGGTCAGAGAAAAAGGGGGTAGTAGAGAAAGGGAGAGCTGTAAGAACGGGCATGGTAAATAAAACCATAATTGCTCTGTCTGCAGGCCTTTTTCTTTTCACTGTAGTCTCTCCAAAAGCAGGCAGCTGTTAAAAGGCAATCAAGCCGGAGAAGGAAGAAAAGTCAAAAGCCTTATTGTTATGGGGATTTTATCACTGTTTCAAGCAGACTTAAAATGTCAGAAAACTCCAAACAAAACAAACAGTCTGATGTTTATCCTCTCAACCGTTGTTCAGGTACATTGCTGAAAGCAATGGAATATACCTTTATGTGCCAATGGTGATTCAAATAGAGGGGTGGGGGTTAACTTACACTCTTACTTATATGCGCGGTAAGAGGAAAGTGAGCCAAGCTGCACACGAACTATGGAAATTATCACTCATCTCCTCTGAGTTTTTAAGAGGTTATGATTTACATTGCTGGTCTAAAAGTGTGATACTCAGTTGTTAGTTTAGAAATACTTTTTGCCTTTGCCAGCGTGGTAATCCACATCCATTGCACAAATGCATACTGAGAGCCCATAAAGCCGAAGCAGTGTTGGCTTTTCAATTCTTCTACATGGCAGCCTTTGATCATAAACTAGTGCTTTTATCCAAATGAACATTTCCCTCAGAAGAAAACCGCAGCGTGCTCTTTCTGTCTCTCTCTCTCTGTATCTGTTCCCAGTCAAGACTGTCCTGTCAGAAATTATGAACAATTGTTGTTTCTCGAGTCTGTTGAGATTTCTGTACCCCATATGTTTGTCATCCATTTAAGCAGGATGTTAGAAGGCGTAGGAGAACGAGGATGAAGGAGAGATACCTTGTAAAGAGACTGAATCCTCGGAGCCGGGCTGCATGAAGAAATTGTGATAATTAGGCGCAGCAAGTAGGATCAAAGGAAGCTGCCATCAATGAGCTATGCAAATGTCGACTCGTCCTGTCAACCGCAGACAGTGATCTAAGATTTCTGCGTCTTTGAGGAGTCATATAGCAGTCACACTGATAGAAAGAGCTATACTGCTGCACATTAAAGGTATGGCAGTAAAAGTGGGACGCTATCATACAGTACCACCCTCAGAAAGAATAACATGTTTCAGTGGCTCTGAGAATACATGCTCATCCACGCAGCTCTCCAACAACAAGGTTTAAGTGCAAGACTGTGATGTGACAGCAGCACGTGGAGGAGACAGCAGAGTGTATCACAACAGTTTGTGTCTAGGTTTCCACGCAAAAGATCAAAGTAACACCTTTCTTGATTTCTTAAAGGATTTGCACGACCGAGGAACATTTACAAAACAGAAACATTAGCTTCACACTGAGCGAGACATTGCTGTAGTAAATTAATATTTATATAGCGCGTGGAATGTGTCCTGCGATTGGGCTCTTTTAACACTGTGCCAAAGGAAACAAACTATAAAAGTGCTGAGGAGCTTTTGAAGTCTGCTGGGCTGAAGTACAACATGTTCTTCCTGGCTGTCTTCAATAAACAATAGTTATCTTTGGCATCTACTGTGCATATATGAAAAACAAATACTGGAAACGACAATAGGAAGCCTATCCGTATTCCCACAAACCAAACAAACTATATATGCCACCTAACATTGATCCTCAATCATTCACGACACTAATCCAGAGCATCTGCAAGTAGTAAAATAGTCCAGCAATAATTGTGCTACAACAATTTTCTTCAAGGTTTTATAACCACAAGGCTATTTGGAGATAATTCACTTTTTTTATTCAGTTATTAACTGACCTCTGGTGTAAACAGAACTACAAATGACAGAATAATGAAAAGTATTTGCCATAAATATGAACCTACAAGAAATGAATTAGGGATAAAACATGAATGGAGTCAAAAGGAAGATGACACCAACAGAGGACATGGTTCAGCTTTCAACTGCTCATGAACTGCCAATAATTGTTTGACAGTCAAGAGAGACATAACCTGCAACCGGAAAAGGAATTGACTTTTCAAAGTAGAGGTAAAGGTGTGTTACAGCTGTACTAAGAGAACATAGGAAAAATGAAAAACTATCGAAAGGAGAAATTATACAAAATACAAAGTGTATGGAACGTGTTTCTTCGAAAGCAACTTTAAACTTTCCATTATCAAGATGACATTTTGAAATAACTCACAAGTTTTTTGTATTCAGTGGTGGAATAAATAGCATTTCCAATAAAAACATCATAGCATACTGTCTTAAATTAAAAAACAAAAACAAAACGTTTGGACACACACTGAGATTTGGTGTGATCTGTAGAGCTGTTTTGTCTGAATTAGGGAGCGGGTTCTGGGTGACTTGACCAGGATAATGGTGGTGGGTATTGGAGATAATTTCATTTTATTATGCCTATAAGAAATAAGAATACTCAACTCTTGTAAATAATAATCATTATAAATGATAACCAGTTATAGCAACAAAAAACAATAAACTAACACCAATCAATTAAAAGAAATACCACCAGCCTATCTAATATCAGAGTAGGCAACATTTCCATTTTAAAAACCTTATCACGCATACGTGTATACATGGTAGATCAAATCTATTTCAAACCGAGTTCAACTTGCACCAATGGTGTGTTTTATTTTGTAAAAGCCTGCACCAGAAGTGTCCCTCTCTTCTTCTGCAAGCTTGACGCCCCGCTCTGCCGTTTCTGTTGCGTTCAAGCAGTTTCACATCAGTTGAACGGGAGTAAAGCTGGAAGCCAGACTGCGAGCGCACCCTGAGCCGCTTACAGATCATTTTAGCGATTTTTATCAGATCATCTCATCGCTGACAAGCGACGCTTCAATGATAGCGCGATATATGTGCGCACCTTTGGATGAAGTTGGACTTTTCTTCTTTCTAAACTAAAAACAATGTGATCATGTAGAGTAAGAAGTGGCGGATTTCGGAGTACATTTACTGATCCAGGGAAGAGGGATTTAAAGAATGGGCAAACTTCAGTCAAAACACGGTAAGACAGCAAAAATACATATATAAATAAATAAATAAAAAATAAAGCGAAATGACACAATTTGAATATTGTAGCCTAAAAAAAACTAACTAGTGTCTCTTTTACATCCTCGTGCGTCGTGATCCGTAGCGTGCAAGCGCAGAGAGAACCCTGAAGGTGAGGATAAACGCACATCATTTTTGCGTAATGGTTTGTAAATGGTAACGGTCTAATAAACCGCAGGACTAGCCTGAGATTTGTACCTGCTAATCGCTGTGTATTCTCCGCGTCTCAGGAGACAGTTTTGTGGTGAACGCCTTCCTCCGGAGAGGGATGGAGGAATGTGAGAGGTACAGCGCGGCGGATCAAAAGCTGAAGAACATGCAGGTAATACTACACTTATTAATTATTTTCTTACTTTCTTCAAAACTAAGCTGATCTTCTATTGATTCAAATTTTAGGATGTGGATTGCGTGCACATTATATATGTTTGACAGTTTACACAAAATGCATTATTGTGGAGGGGCGAAAGCATGCCAGGTGTTTTTGTGTGTGCTTGAATTTGCTGATGGATGAGTCTGTGAGGCACTTCAGAGCTGTTACATTTCTTTTCCCCCTGAAAGCTGATCTAAGAACTTCTTGACTTAAGTGGAGGCAAACTGTATTCACAGGCATGTGTGAAGACGTGCTGATGTCTTTGCAGAGTTGTAGGTTGTTGTTCTTTCTGTCATGTCTGGCTCTGGCACAACACTGCAGCGGTTATTCCCTTGCCAACATTGCTGGATGGGTTATGACAGCCATGAGTGAAGCGGCTTGGCAAAGCAACTCAGACCCAAACACACACACACACACTCACACACACACACACACACACACACACACACACACACACACACACACACACACACACACACACACACACACACACACACACACACACACAGGCTGGTTGGAAAGGTAGTCAGTCATTTCTCAGACTGAGGGATATAAAGTTTGCTCTTGTGGCTGCTGGCATTGTGACTCGGGTTGTGTCTTTTTCTTCAGTGCCTCCTATTCTAGCGCGGCTCCCAGTGGGCAGCCCTCTGTGGCATAACATTACATCACTTCAATTAGCGTACCTTTTTGAGGGGTACTATGAGTCTCAGGCTCTCAGACAGAAACTGCAAGAAGTTCACACAGCGGCACAGACAATCTGTGAGGTAGGTGGCTGTAATAGTGGAAGAGTTATGGATTATATCAGGGCTATAAACCACCCACTCAAGGCAAATTAAAGAGAACTTTACTCGGCTTCAGAGGAGGCTGAGTTCCCACTCCCCTGAAGGAAAACCACCAAAGGCATAAGCTTGGCACTTATTAGTAGGTGGCTCCCTCCCTCACTTCTATCAAAGTCATACCCCTGATTTATTTGTGCTATTAGCTGGTTGTATTAGTGGCTCAATCACACCACAAAACTGGATGGCTATTAGCATGTAACTAGCAAACCCTTTGCTTTTCATGCTTTCTTTGAAACTACCTCCATGTGGACTGAGAAGGTGGATAGATTCAAGCACAGTCATTGCATATAATGGTCTCGATGGGTCTTTGTGGTAAAATGTAATCTGGTAGTGGTTATTTTATGTCAGAAAGTGACTAAAAGAATCAATTTGCATAGTAGAATTTTTTGTTACTTATTAGTACTGGATAGTTTATATTTTTCTGTATGTTGTAGATGTAATTGTAAAACTAAATAAACATGTATGCTTATAAATCTAAAAAAAAAAGTGAACTGCAGAATACAGAATATAAACTACTAAATAAACCACAGTCAGGTATGAAAATTATACTAGATCATATATTGAGTTTCACCTCAGTATTGTATTCCAGATAGAGCATGCAACTGCCTGCTCATATTAAGTGGAAGCTCCATTCATGCTGCTAAAAAATGGGCCTAAACCAACTTTCCTGTAAAGATATGAAATGTCCCTGGAGACCCTTTTAATGCTTTATAATTTCCCCACCTACAAGACAGAGCTTCCTCAACGATAAAATTTATCTCTGCTATCAGACGCTCACACCATTTCCCTGTTTGATCCCACATTCTGCTAATTAATTCTTCGCTGGGATCGGATTACTCTGTCACATTTCCAGTTGTAATTATTGGATTATGGCTTCTTAGATGTCTGGAGTTTGGATTAAACAGGTCCGAGCAAACAGAAAAACAGCAATAATGATTTAATGTGTTTAGAAGTTGTTGGGAGTTTTTTTTTAGATTCATTGCAGACCCGTTTTTTTCCCCTCAGCTCAGTGTTTTTGCACATGACCCTCATGCCAGATAGAGGTTTCGTCACACGGTACTGGCTGATGAGCTGCAGAGACAGTTCAAAATTCCTTATGATTTCATATAGGAGAAGATTGGCTAAACACACGGCAGAGCTCTGACCATCCCCCTCCTCATTGTCAAACGGGGGAGTAGAATTCCTGAGTTGTCTGGCTGCGACTTCAAAGCACAGAACTGGGAGTTATAAAAGGGCTCTGATATCAGCGAAGGCTCCGAACCCTCACTCCTCTATCCCACCTCCCCTTTTCCCCGTCCTGGGGGATGGGCTGGGGGATAGTGTGCTACCAGAAAGAAAAAAACAAACAAACCAAAAACCCCATAACATGCATGTTCCCATCGTCAGTCTGTGTAAGTCTGAATTTCTTCAATAAAGCAGGATTTTATTTTTTTTATTTTTTTTTTAACTCCGGCAAAGTGCGAATGCATCGCTGTGCTCCAGGAAGAGATAAAGGATCAAAGGATTTAAATCAATCAAATCAAATCAAATCAAATCAATTTAAATTTAAAGACCTGTTTAAATATTGATATCACTGCAAACCATGATTCATGATTGCAGCTGTACCGTTTCTTCAGTGTAATCCTATAGTCTCCTTGAAGTGCGGCATTAGGGGACAAAGAGAGAGCGATTCAGCGCAATGACTTTGCTCATCCTACAGTCAAGATACTGACACTTCTGTGCAGGTGTTCACGATGAGTTTTCTCTTTTGAAGCACCTCGTGTGATGTTTAATCATTACATGTGAGATCAACCTAGTGGAAAAGTTACCCACCCCACTACATAATAAATTACCCTAATCTGCGCTTGTTAAATATGTAAGCTACCTCCAAGCTCTGTGAAGCTTCCAGGAACACCAACACATCCACAGTTTCTCTCTCACACACACACTGTGCTTCACGTTGGAGCTTCAAACACTCATGTTTGAATGCCCAAATATTGACAGGCTAATTCAGCTTTTCAGCACCACCTTTTGTCTCAAAACTTCCCATATCTGCGGCCTCCAAAGAAGGAGTGTGTCAACATCTTAAACTCCACAACAAAGAGCTTTATTATGCCACTTTGAAAGGTTAATAATATCACACTTGAAGTTAAAAAAAAGAAAAAGAGTCAGGAATTAGCTGGATGTAACGATGTGCCAAAAGCTGCAAGACACAAATTTATTTTGACTTACAAAGAGTTACATAGAGCTCACCCCTCAACAATAAATTAGGTTTAAGAGCGTAGTTCCCAAGCAGCTCACTAAACTAATTGTAAGCTAATGTTTTTTTAACATTCAATTCGGAATTCGTGAATAAGACTTTCCCCTTATATAACATACTCATTTGGTGATCCTGCTCAAAATGGATGTTTTCTTTGGGCAGTTTTGCCGCTGGGCATTTGGGTATATCTTCTAGTCGCCACGTTAATTTTGAGTTAGCAGTATTTGATTTGGATCCGAGGCCGGGATATCTGTGTAATCTTAAGACTATGACACTAAATAACACTTTATTTTTCAGCACACGGGGGCAAGTTTTTAAAAGGGCGATCACTTTTGCTTCGGCTGTGAGTATACTGGATACATTTGTGTGTGCAGCTCCTGAAGTCCTCGACTTCTTTCAAGAAATATTTTTGTCAGCAGCATCTCATGACTTTTTTATCTTTTGCTTTTCCGTCATCTAAGTCCACGAATGAAGAGGAAAACATCCTAGAATGAGGCACAAGCAGGGAACAATACATGGTGGAGAGGAGACAAAAAAGGTGTGCTTGTATTTGTGCTTTTGAAGAGACTTGAAGGCAGTTAGTTTGTGTTTTTTCCACCCCGTCTTTTTTTTTTCTTTCTTTTTCTTTTTCTTTTAAAAAAAATTGGCTTCACAAGAAGGCGAGCTGTGAGCCTTCATCTCTGAATGAAAAGCATGTGGCTGGCATCCAGAACAGCGGGGTCTTTCAGCACGGCCTCAGCAGACATCTGTTCCTGGTTTGTACAGCAAAAATCCTGGAGCAGGGAGAGGGGCTGTGGTGGGAAGGGGGGCAGGGAGGGAAGAGGAAAAGAGTACAAGGAGGAGGAATAGAGTTTACGGGTGTTGTTTTTTCTTAAGGGAGATATTTGATTGTTTTAAAGGTAGTGGGGGAAGGGGGGTAATTGAGAGCCTCATCTGCCTTCTTCACTGCTTTCTTTAGGGAGACAGAAGTGGACCATTGATCTTATCTTAGCTTGCTTCCCACATTAACTTGTAAAAGTGTTCAACGTGTAAATCAAGCTACTCTCTTGGTTTTTCCTACACTGATTGCCATTTGCTCAGAACATTCACTCCTCTGTCAGTGTAAACATCATCACCTGCTTGGCTCTGACCCTTCTCACAAGTGCGACGTGCTTGTTTTAGACTTTCTTTCATATCTGAGCGCATAGGTGTGCACCCCCACGTGGCTTTGCCTGTGTGTCTGTATATTTGTGAGTGAATAAAAGGCTACAGAGTGGCATGCGTGGCCTGAGTCTAATGGAGAAAGACATTACAACACTGTTAGCAAATTGAATGTTTATTATTCTGACGATACTTGTCTGAAGTACTTGTTTGCTCTCTTTTACTGTAATTCTCTTGTGGCCAATGCTCATGAAAATAACTCTTTATTGCCATCAAAAGAAAAAAGAAACACACGCTACATACTGATTTACACGCTGTCAGCACAAACCAGAGCCAAATTAATCTTATTAGGGGATACTGGGACTAAAAATGAGCTATGGGCCCCTATAGATCCTTCCTGTCGGTTGTTTTAAAAACGCATTTTACTAAACAGATTTGGAGTCACAAAAAACTCCTTAATCTTGAAGGAATATTTGTGTAGATTTTATTGCGACGATAAATCAAACTCTCGTCTCTCTATGGACATGACTAACATTTATAAAGAGCTTTTCTAGTCTTGCTGACCATTCAAAACACTTAAGTCTCCAAGCCACATTTAACTATGTATTAATACAGGTTCTGCATTATTAGAATTCAAGCTCTTTATCTACTGCACATCCATGACCAATCTTGTTCGAACAATAAATTTATATTCAGCATTCAGCCTGCTTAACGTAAAGTCTTAAAACAGAAAAAAAAAAGTAGCCTGAATCCCTCCCTGCTGCTTCATGTATACTTCTCTGTTGAATATATATAGACTATGCAAGTGGCCAATGTCATTACCAGTATTTACACCTGTGCAGGCTGTCAGTGTGACATGTGGATAAATTTCGAGGGAAGTGCACGCAAAGTTATGGTGTAGATTACAACATTAGGGTTTAACACCTGAGTTATACTTCTATGGTGAATCTGTGTAGAGCCTACGAGGTAGCCACACCAAGCGTCCGATGTTGCCAGCACTTATGCTGCGTTCCCTTTACTTTGGAAGTCGGGTGACATCACTCCAAGTTGACTGCTTTCCAGTAGTAAAGTCGCAAGGAAAAGCAGGATTTGTTTTGCTCCTTGCAAGGTACAGTCATTCATCCATCACTGGCAATATAGCGCAATGCCTGTTTTATTGCATTGCTGCAGCAAGTTCATGGATAGAGCCTAACCACTTCTTTGTGTATGGCTTCTTTAGCGAGTCTCTCCAGAAGTAGCTGGAAACGCATAGGAGGAATCAAAGGTTACGACGTACCTACAGAGTACATTTAACATGGAATTATAAATCCCCTGCAAGACAACAAAATCATCCTATAGACCCTGCTGTGACCTCCCACACCACAACACTGTATGATGGGGAAAATCGTGGTTTGGTGGTGGTTGTGGTTTGGAAATCTGTGAGCAGCTATAGTCTGCCTTTCTGCCCGCAGAGAGCGTCTGCTGTCAGATGGGGGCAGTGTCAAAGACATGTGGTACGACCGGTCTGTGGGTTACTCTTGCTTGTACTGTTGTTAGACCCTCAGCCGGCTGTGGAGAAGAGTGAAGTTAAAACATACAAATAGCATCATCCATGTTGAGCATGGATGGATGGCTGGGTCTACTGCTTAGGTCAACTGTGCTAATTACAGGAGTTTACTCAGGGAACTCAGGGAACATGGTTTCCTTTTGCCTCTTTTCCACAAACAGCTATTCAACTCAGCTCTATTCGGTTTCCATTAGAACTGAGTACCACTTCAATGTGGGTGAGGTCATTATCGCACACACACACAGCCCAAAAGTCCCTTGACATACTTTTTATGCGACACAAGCACGACACAACAATGGACGATATCAAGCATGCATGCTGCTAAACCAATGCTAAATGTCTGCACCTTGTTGCTGGACCACAGTGCTGGTTTGTGTGCAGCCGTTTCCCTCGTCGTCAGGTTTCAAAAATGACAGGTTTGATTCTTGTGAAGGAGTCACTCTTATGACTCATCCAGTGAGTCACACAGTGGCGTGCAGTCTGTTGATGTTGCATATTCAGCTCGACTCGGCTCAGTTGGAACCCTGGACAAGTAGCTACTAAAAAGGTACCTGGTACTGGGTACTGCCATCTAACAGTCAATCCAGAAAACCAAGCTGAGTCAAGTCTTTTCCACTCTGCTTTGTCTGTGTGCTGGCAAAACAAACTTCCCCTGTCTGCTGAGGAGAGGCAGGTGAAGTGAATATAACCTCACTTAAGTTGTTGTTACACTAATGTGAACATAGAATAGAAGCCTCTCACTATGTGTTAAGCTGTCTAAGACTGTCAAAAAACAGTCGGCTAAAGGTGCTTCATTTTGTAAGGTAGAGACCTAACAATAATACAGAGAAAACCCCAACAATTAGATGACCCCTTGTGTACAAGCACTTGACAACAGTGGGAAGAAAAAACTCCCTTTTAACAGGAAGATACCTCCAGCAGAATCAGGCACAAGGATCTGCGATCAGTTGGGCGTGAAGAAGACCGGAAAAAGGCAAAAAAAAAAAAGCCATCCACAAATATTTGCGATTTTTCTTAACCTAACAACTTGAATCTAGTTCAACATAAATAATTAAATAATATTCACATGAAATACTCATGTTTGTCTGGTAAGTCACCATGTTGTGATAATTAAGCTATTCAGCTATTGTATATGTTCTTTTTTCCACTCTTGTTGCTAAGAAACTGTCAGGGTTTCTGGGTCTTTGACCCAGTATTCTTAGTTCATGTTCACTGTTTATATTCTGTCTGCTTCACCTCCTGTTTTATTGTGTTAGCCTTGGTCCATGTGCATTATGTTCCGTCCTCTTCCCGTTTATCATTAGGTCATTATGTTCAGCTGTGTACTCACCAGGTTCTAATCTCTCATCACTCAGCCTGTGTATTTATGTCCCTCAGTTCAACCAGTCCAATGTCTTGTCATTGATGTTATTGTGATGTTGTTCTCGCCGCTGTTAGGTTGTCCTCTGTTCAGTTCCGTCAGGTCAGCCGGTCAGTTGTCAGTCAGTCTTTCATTCATCCATTCAGTCAGTCGTCCAGCCGGCCAGCCGTTTCCTACTTCTGTTCTGTTTGTTCACTCCGTTGACAATAAAACGCCAATCTTCACCTACCTGTGAGTCCAGCGTTTGGGTCCTCCTTCTTTCGTCCACGACCTCATCCTGACAGAAACAGTCATACTGAATGAGTAAGAGCAAACCTTTCAAATAGTGTAATCAAAATACCTAAATCAGCTTCCATAAGTACATAATAAATAGTTGTAAGCAGGCTTCACACACAGCTTTACCCACTGGTTATATTTGATGGCATCAAAAATAAGACAAAAGAAGTTACAATCATTTCGTTTTCTTCATTATTGGACTGTTTATCTTCACACTTTTGGACAGAAGCACTGTTGTGGTTAGTGAAATCTCAGCCACACCATCAGTGCTTTCTCTTCATTATATTAATGAGAGATTTACACAAATGGATTACAGTAATATCTCACCTTTCTGAAAGAAGCACAGGTTTTTCCTTCACACTCAATGAGCTAGAAATGCATGGTCACCGATGACAGCAGGGAGACCTCGCCTCCACTACATCATGGGTAGTGTGCTGGTGTCTGTTTGGGGCAGCCCTGGTGAGGGTTAATGCTGGTGGGTGTCTTTACCCCCGATCCCTGCCAGGGGAAAGAAAATACCTGAAGCTGGAATCCAGTGCTTAGCGCTGACATTTTTGGCAAAGGCTTCTGGATCCAAGTGTGTGTTTGATCTAGTGCTCTCCAAGCCAAGTAAAACACCGGGAGACTCAAAGGTTATTACATTTTAGTGTGTAAGGTATGTTTCCACATAAACCCCTGTTCTTTTCCAAGTGGACTTCATTTCGCAAGCCTTAAAGCAACCAGGGGAATATTATATTTTTTCAGTTATGGTTGCCCATAGTGTTATTGTATTCTGTCATTGTTAATTGATTGCATTGTTATAATTACATATTTAGCTAAATATAGTGCACAAGATACGTTTGGGGAGGATGTGAGAAGCTCCTGAATATGTGTTTAACTTAACAAAGGACACTCCAGATCTGCTACTCTTCAACATTTAGTTTTGTTTGAGGTTTTAAGACACAAAGGAAGTCTGAGGTTTTGGTTGTTTGCTTAAAGAAGACAGGAGATTACTCTTTAGGAAAGAAGTGTGTTATGTATTAAATTCAGCAGGTCGAAAATTGTCCTAATACATACATATCAAATGTAGAGATGACTTCTATGTTAGATAATCATAGAGGGAACTAAAATGGGCATCACAAGATACAGAGTTGTGGGAATATCAATGCATAAAAAAGGGGGGGGGGGGGCATTTATACAAAGTATAGCTGAATAGTTTTGGGCTGATTAACACCTTTCATGATGCGATGCAGTGTACGCCTCCTTTTGTCTCTTGTTACCTTCAATTTCTGTGTTGCTCTTGTATAAACATCCTTCAGGGTCGCAGCTTAATGTGTCGAAACTTCATCCTTGCACCGCATTCATGAACCTGACACCCTGCTGGGTTTGAGGCTTCAGAGTGAAACACCACACACGCCACATACCCTGGCTTCCTGTAACCATCCAAAAAAACCAAAAAAGACCAAGAGTATGCTGGTGAGCTTATTCTTTATGCATAGATCAAGCACTGTAGTAATGCATCATGCTCAGTGTTACACATGCTACGTTGGGTAGTACCACGATTTTGTTTCACGTTCATTCAAATTTCAAGGTAACTTGAAGAAGGTGGAATTTATAGCAGAACTGTTCTCACTGATTAACAGATAACTATCCACCTTCCTGTCTTCAATTTGTACATAGGAATTACCAAATCCTTATTCTTTTTTTTTCAAACACAGCCTAACCCAGACCCCCGAGGAGTCTTCCTCTCTCTCTGAGCTGAGCCTTCCCCTCTTTGGGACCCCAACCCTGCACATGTGTAGGTATCGCTATTACTCAGCTCATAAAATGCCACAGCCCCATCTGAAAGTGGTTAGCTGTTGAAACACACTAGCAGCTTCAAAGCTTGGATCCAGGCTCTGCAGACAGCACAGGCCTGGCCCTCCTTTTGCACAACGCATTCCTCTCCGATGGGGGATGGCTGCAAACGTGCTTTTGTTACCCAAACCTGCTCCCGTCATCAAAACCCTCAGTGAGTCCCCATTTAAAGGAAGTGGTTATTTTTGTCATTGGTGGTAATTTAATTTTGGGAAAAAAACCCAAAACAAAACATGAAAACAAAAAACTGCAGGATGATTCTGCTCATGTGTTCAGAAGAAATGAGAGCTCAGCAGTTCTCACAATATGCATTGGTTATATACCCACACACCTTTTGTGCTCCTATATGTGACAGAACAGGTGGGAGAGGATGAAATGCTGCTGAAAGAGGCCTCTGTTCTTATTTCCTCTGAAGGCAGCCTTCTTTTCTTCCCCCACCCATTTTTTCCTGAGCCCGTCCACTTCAAAAGCTGACCTGAGCCCTGTGTGCCATGTAACATGTTTACCTAAAGGTTCATTTCAAATAAACAGCAGTTCTCCATGAGACGCCTGCCCCTCCTCACTGAGAGCTTTTCAGAGACACAATCTGCTCAAAGGAGGCAGATCTAAAAGAAAACACACTTTCTTAAATCTTGATATCATTTCACGATATTGCCGCTCATTGCCTTTTGTGTCTTACAGTTTTACAGAAGAGCTTACAAGTGTAGCAGAATGTGATGAGAAAATGTGTTCCTCAAAAAAGCCCAAATATAGTGAGTTATGTTGCAAAAGAATCTCAACAGGAGACTTTGAAATGCATGAAAACATCAGAAATATCACGTGCAGTTGCGCCGCAGGATCTTTCTTTATAACCAGCACTTAATTCTTCATGCTGATAGGGGCCCAACTGATCCTATCATTTCAAAAAATGCCAGTGTATCAGAACACCTGAACTTTTACCCCCACTGTCACATGCTTGCAAGGCTTTTAGAGCTGCTCTATCCTGGTAGCGCCTCATTATCTCATAGCTTTTAAGGTGTTATTGCACATCAGCACCCTTCTGCTTTTTGAAGCATAAATCCCCTTTAAAGAACTTTTATCAGACTTTAAGTGTCACACTTAGTGCTTCAAGTGGACTGCCTTCGGACTTGCTGCATGATAGAGAGCAAGACTCCATCGGGCTTGTAGCTTTATATCGGAGATAAGATAAGAATACACAAGGAAGCTAACACTAAGCTAAGTGCAGGCTCCTCCGCGGCCCTGTAGACCTTCTAATATTACGGCCATGAAAGCACCAGTTTTCGTGCACTCTGCAGCAAAAAAAGCTAAGCTGGAGATGGAGGTGGAGCTGAGCTAAGCTGCCCTCTGCACCATAGCTTTTTGATCTCTGCTTGCGCCATGGATGAATTACGTTTCAGAATTTCACACTGGGGAACAGTGTTTCAGAAACACAGCTAGTCTGTCAGGTCACTAAAGTGCACACATGGCAGCCTGAGTCCAAAAAGAAGACGTGCAGATGTTAAGTCTCGCTGATGGTGGTCTAAGAATCTGCACTTGGCATATTTCTGTGATGTGTTGCAAGTAAAAATTATAATTCATGGTTTGCACCACGAGGCTTTAATATTCTTGTCTTGTAGCTATGATTTCAAGAGCAATTCATCACATGCATACCCTAATATCCTTTTTTTTTCTTTTTTTGACCAATTATTTTCTTTGAGAATAATTCAACAGAAATATGAATGAGCTTTGCATGATTTTGGTGCATCAGTAATTAGCCCATGTGCTACTTTCTCTTTTCAGTATCTCATCTGTTCCTCTTCAGCTTGCAACTTTCTACTTCTTTTTCAAAAGAGGTTGCGTCTCACGTGCCATAGCATCACAGCCAGTGACTTACTGGCAATTGTCCATTTCACATAGCCGGGCTTCCTTCACATCATCTCAAGATCATGGAGTCTCCTCTGCTTCCTGTGCCCAGCAGGAGTGTATTTTTAGGAATCCTCAGGAAAACATTTGGTTTTGACCCTGGGATGACCCCCTGTCCAGTTCCAGGCCTGTGAGGAACTTCACAGCTTGGATTTAAGCCTGTTCTTGCAGTGTCAAGAATTCTTGTGGTCTTTGAGACTGGCAATCGCTGCTGGCTGGAGGAGACAGCGGTACAGGACAGTCAGGGGGAGTTACACAACTGCAAAGAGAGAAAGGAGATAAAAGGGGTGCATCCACTATGAATAAGCTGCTGCTACTTTTGTCAGCATGTCAGATTAAGATACTGTATTTAGTGTCAAAAAGTGTACCACAGTCTGCAAAGCCAGGACGTTTTTGCAGAGAACAGGAGGGCCTCAAGCCTTAAATATCTCACAGTAAAGAGCACAGTACCAATTATGCAAATAAGTGGTGTCGCCTAGAACCTGAGGTTTGGCAAACGTGTCTGTAGAGTAGTTAGGTTAGATTATAGCAGATGGGTTTTTAGAGGCTCCGCCTTCTTCTTCCCTCATTTGTTGCGTTTTGCTCAGGATTCTGTCTGTCTCTTACCTGCAAGCCGGAATCTCCCTGGAGTTTTGATGCACTGATAATACACTACAACAGACCTTCGTCTCTGTTTGCCTAATACGCCTTCCAAAATGATGTGTTAAGAATCGACTGGTCACGACTCCATAAGCTCTTCTTTTTGTAGTTACTCATATCCATCTGTACTTTTCTTTGTAAGTTACATTGAAAGACATCGGAATAAGTAACTGCTGGACTGGAAATTTTTGGTTTTGACCTTTAACCAGCTTCTGTTTGGTTGGAAGACCTATACAGGAAACCAGCAGACGGCTCATCTACCACACCACAAGCTTTTATAATAACAGCAGGAGAGCCACAACATCTTTTGTCACTGGCTGCTGTATTTGAGATTGACTGAAAAATAGTCAGCAAATCTGCACAGAACTCGAATGGTGTAGTGCCAAAAACTACAGGTGCCCGAGGTTTTTTTATTGCCCACTTTTAAGTGACTTTGAGTGTCAAGCGGGTACCAGTTAGGCTACTATATGTCTGCTAGACCTTCCCCTCCTAATTCAACTTAGTAAACTGGACCTCTTGACTGTGTTTGTGGTGTTGGTCCCTTTTGAAGCATTTTTAATTCAGTTAATCACATTTGTGCTGCAGTTTCTGTCATAGTACATACTGTGCTAAGTACATACCATGCAGTCTATGGAACACCATGGTCCATAATATATTCCATACTGGACCATATTATGGTAAGTGTTAGAAGTCTTCATTCCTGTGTCCAGCAAATTTCTGATCTAGCAACCTAACCCAGAGCTGATTCAATGTAGGCTAGTTTTGTATAACTAATTTTCTCCCTGCATAACAGTTTTTTGCAATTCGTGGACTAAACCAACATGTTACCGGAGTCCCATCTATGGCCATCTTCCTATTACAGTCTCTGTAACCAATCTGTAGATAATCAGTGATAAATAGCTGACAGACAAATGCACGGCTGAATAAAAGTAGAGATGAATGAACAGAAAAACAGTTGCAATAGCAGTCAAACGTTAAACATAAAAAGGCGATGGTCTAAACGGTAAAAGCACTGAGCATTACTAATTAATAAATAGTTAAAATACGTGATTAAAACTGTTGGATTAAAAACATTGTTCAAATACCTATAAACACTACATTCTATAAGAGTATCCACGTAACACTTATTTTGTAATCCATGAGATCATTTTTGAGAGCTGACGGGTGGTGATGAAGATGCACTTGAGCTTGACTGATACAGATGAGGGAGTGCGTCAGACGAAACAGGTTGAGAGACATGCTACATGTAAAGCAGTGTTGCTGCTCTTACCCACTGGTGTGCAGCTGTCCTTACCCAACATGATTTGTTTACATTTCTCAGTCACCCACAGGAGCATTGTAACGCCTGTAGCTCCACCAGCCTCCAGCCGCAGAGCCTCGCCCCTATGCACTGCTGGGTCTGGTTTTCAATGCTATGACTCAAATCTCTTGCAGCTTAGCAAAATGAGCAGCGAAAACAGTGTGTCGGTGGTTATCTCACAGGTGAGAGCTATTACAACTGACATCTCACTGCTAGACAGACAGCTGGAAACCTGACACAGTGTAGAGTACACAAAAAGCACTCTTACAGATGAGAGTGATTGTGTTGAGGTGTTTTTATTGCCCACTAGAAGCAGACAAGACGGAGACATGCTCACTTGTTCACTGTAACTGACAGACAACCAGTCTGAATTGCTGATGTACTAAACCCCTGGCTACATGAGATCATTGCAGCTGGTTTCAAGCTCAGCTGGACACTTGCATGGAGTAGCTACCTTTGGACCATAATGGTATTGGCGTCCCAGTTGCCTCACCCACAACCTGGCATTCTGAGATCCTCTGTGTTTTTTTAAAGGGCCTGTGGAATGTGGAACAAATCCTCTCAGCTTTATCGGCCTGGACGAGCTCCCCATTGGCCGAGCTTAAGAGCCAGGGGCCTGTGCAGGAGCTTACAGAATTTCACATGGAGGCCAGAAACACAGGAACATCCTGTTTGAGTCCTACGCTGACTTTGATATGCCGGTGCCTTGTGAACTTGCTTCCTTCTTGTTTTCTTGTTTGTCAGGCTGTGCGTATATGCTCAAAATATTGCTTGCTGTGTGTTCTCTGTCTAGTTTATGTGTGTTCTTAATATCTGGTGCTGCAAGGTAAAAGATGAATGATTCTTTTGATTGTTTTATTAAAACTCTCCCCACTTTAATATGAGAACTGGATCATCTTAAGGTCAGGGAAAATTTTTAACAAGAAGCACGATTAATTGGTCATGAAGAGTGCTCCAGCCCTGGATTTCATATGTTTAACACAGTAGGCGAAGCTGGTTTGAATATCTGTCCTCAACAAACAACAAAAGTCTTAATTACAGCAATGTGCAAAAGTCTTGAGCCACCCCTTATTTCTTTCCACTTTGCTTTTAAGGCACTGGACTTTCTTGTCATTTTTAAAGTTGTCTTGAGCAATAGTTCTGCATTCTTTCTGAAGATCTTTCAAAATTTTTCTGGCTTTAAATTGTCTGTTTTTGTTTTTGTGTTTTTACTTCTTTTTGGTCTAGTCCTTGTACCTGAGTATTTTGAGAGAAATATTTATGAATTTGTTTTTATGAAAAAGGCACCTATCTCAAGGGATGAACCAGTGTTGCGTCTACACATAGGCTTAGCAAAGAACCAGTTTTAAATTGAATTTTTAGGGACTTGCCTACTAGCAGCATGTTCTAGAAACATAAAATTTATTCTGAATTCCTTAATTTAATCTACAAAAGAAAAAAGCCCAAAATAAAAAAGCTCGGAAGACATAAGATAGGCAGACACAGACATAAGGTGATTTGCATGAACTATTAGCTGAAAACTTGGCATACCTCTGCATGGTGTGTAGCGTGTCTTCAAAATGTTTTAGGAACTTGGAAAGGTAGAGGACAAACAAGTATAAGACCCAAAAGCTAACTATAGCAGATTAACAATGTTTGAAAGTCATGTCATTTAACAATTGAAAAAAAAATACCTGGCATGGGACCTGTGAGATGCCCTTCAGTTTATCCACCTACTGCTCACTGAAGCCTCATCAGAAATGGTCTCAGTAGAAGGGTGGGTGTCAAGAAGCCCCTTAAGAAGGGGAAACGGGGAGAAGAGGCTAAGATATGCCGAATCGCACAAGAACAATGGGTGTTATGGAGAGATGACTCCAAATGTAAAATTTGTGGTTCAGTCAGTCATACAACAGTGAGTGTCTACAGCCATCTGTAAAACACGGTGAAGGCTCTGGCATGGTTTTTGACTGTATTTCGATGAGTGGTGTTAAAGTGTAACTTATGAATATATAAAAGTATCATCAGATTTTGATTCACCATACAGTAACATCTAAAAAACATTTGATTGGGAAACAGCTTCATTTTTCAAGATGATTATGTCAAATATGTTGCCAGTCCAGTAAGAGCATACCTGGATAAAAAACACACAATATAACACTATCAGTCATGGATTGGCCTCCCCAAAGCCTGCACCTCAACATTTCTGAAACAGTGTGGGATCATTTTGACTGAGGACAGAAGAAAAGACAGCCAACATCCAATGATGAGGATTAAATGTCCTTCAAGAAGCTGTAGAACTATTCCTGAAGACTCCTTAAATCTTTGGGAAAGCATTATGGTACAAACTTAATGTTCTGCTTGGTTTAAATGAATGAGTCTCCTAATTATTTAACAGTCCAAACGGGGGTAAAGACTTTACCCTTGGCCCAGACTTTAGACACAAAATATTTAAGTCTTTACTCACAAAACTACGAAGCAGCATTACTTGTGGCTGTTAAAAGAAGAAGATGGCAATGCAGAGTCTGTCGGTGTTGTAATGCAGAGTTCTGCTCTGAGGTTGCAGTGAGAATGTGTGCGCCACATTATGTTTTCTCTGATCAATTACATGAACAGTGTCGTGATCTACTATGAATACTATTTAGTACATTCGCCTAACCCAGATCTGTAAGACTGATCGAGTCACTGGTATGAAGCACATGGTTTCCAAGTCCCTACAGTAGCTGCCTGTGTGACAGCTGAGAGAAGGGCACTCCATTACATCAGTCTCCTATCAAAGCTCACTTTAATGAAAGCAAGCTGATTACAGCGCTGGTGACAGATGCAGGGTGGCCAGCCAATGATGCTAATCTTTGTTTATGCCATCCACCAGGTCACAATCAAAGCGAGAGAAAGATCAGCGGTGGGGTGAGGAGGGGAGAGTTTAAGAGATAGTATATCCTGATTGAAGGGGAGTGGGTGACTTTCAGTGGTTTACATGTTGCTGTTACATAGACATGCAAGCATGCTCATCTCTCACCACAGCTGTTGTTATAGTAGGACAGACGAGGCTTCGCCCCAGCGATTCATGTTGTGCCAAGGGAGAGGTTCTGCCTCCTGTTTGACCTCGGAGAGCATCCCGCTACCATGAAACTGCCATATCTGTGCCCGGGCTAGTCCAGATGACAGGATGGCATTCTGCTCTGATCTCATTTCCATCCAGAGAAAGACGTGTCAGGGCACGCTGATAGATAATTAGTAGACAAAGGCAAATTTTAGCCGTCTGGTAACTGAAACTTGATGAGATGGTGTTTTCATTTCAAACTTAGAACAAACAGTTGTTTTTGGCTCGTTTATGATAGCACGCAAAAATACTGCGGTCCTGAAGATAATTATCGTGCAGGCTGAAATTAGTATAAACAATGCTAACTGTGGTAAAATGCTTCTGTTGACTGTGAGCAGCATAATGTCACTGACTTTGATTAAAACCAGAGGTCAGATAAACAAAAAAGAAAATGACCCTTTTGTTCCAGCCATCAAAAAAGTAACACACTTATTTTTCTTTTACTGTCCTGCGAGGCAGGGAGTTGTGCAACTGATCTTTTGTCTTTTAACTCCCGTTATTGTAGGAACACCCCCCCCCCCACACACTTTTTACTCTGCCTCTCTTCAGTAAAACCGCTCACATCTGGTTTTGAGTCAAGGCCAGGTTGGTTTCTTCAGGAATGGAGGGCTTTTATTTCTCAATGGCCCCACACTCCTCTAGTTTCATCCTCCGGTATGCATAAGAAAATCCACTTTGTTTACAAGCTGGTGCTCCCGTCTTTATGTTGATTCTACTCGGTCCACATTTTCATTAGCAGAGAACCCAGCAGTCATCTCCAATTAATAGCAGGAATGTTGGCTGGCTGATGGCTATGAAGCCTTTCTGTGTCAGTTCGAGGTGACTTTGTGTTTCCACAAACTGTGAATGTCATAGAGAACTTTTATTCCAATTATATTTTCATATTTAAAAAAAAAAAAAAAAAGCAATCTGGAGGATTTCAGAAAACCACACAACTTCAAAAATACACGAGGAAACAGACTGTATCATGTTTTGTATTTTTCCATATGTTTATACTTGGATACACATGCAGACATCAGATCGAGTTTCCATGTAGAATACCCAGAGGAGAGAGGAACTGAGTAAAAAAAAATCATGTTAGCCTCGTGTTTTTTAAGACACAGTTTTCAAAAGCAGTTGTGCATCATATGGTTTAAAGAATTGACTAAAAGAAGTGTGTGCACTTATATTTAGGGGGTGAGTTAGAGGGAGTGATGTGAGAACAAAGATGTGCACTGTTTTCCAGTGGGAGGATGGGTGGTAGGCAGGCTGCAAGAGAGAGAGAGGGAGTGAGAGAGAGGGGCTGCTGGGGGATGTCTGATGTCACCTGGTAGGGAGCTATGAAAGCATCCCCTGGTTACCCTATCCCACATAAAAGTCTGGCAGTAGGCTGAGGCTTTAGGGAAGCTTGGCAGAACTGCTGCATTAAACAGGAACAAACATCACACACCTTTCTTTCTGTCTCTTATGTCAAGGTGTCTGGGAGACAGAATCTGTTTACATGGAACACTGTCGCTGCTTTTTTTCCAATGCATTTTTTTAAAGAAAACTGAGATCTGATACCTTATCATTTCCCTGTCATTCCTGTTGAAGTGCCTGTTCTGCACATGCAGCCTTGGCTTTTTTTAGTATTTTTTTTCCTCCATACCCAATGCGACACACTTCAAGGATTTCAGGTGTACACCACTGGTAGAAAAATGAGGAACACTTTGCTCCAAAATGCTAACAGATTTCCGCAGGCCGCAGAGCAGTTTGTGATCTGATAGTGAAAGAATGAGAGCTGCTAGATGCCAGAAAGCAGTTAATTACACATGTGGTGGGCAGATTCGAGCCCGACACTGTGGGCGATGGGGATAGAGATGCCATGTGTTTGGACGTTAAACTGCAGACTGCGGTCGGCCCCAGCCTGCTCTCTCATTAGCTCCCCCCATAGATGTAATGAACATGGTGGTGGTGGTAGTCGGGGGAGCCATGTGCTCAACACAAGCCCCGCTGGTTCCCTCATTTTGCACTCAGCGAGATGCGTCCCAATATGTGATTTTTAATTAAAGACCAGCTGGTTGATTAATTTAGTTTCATTGGATTTAAGGCTGAATCATTTGGAGGTGCTCATACCTTGCTTCGCACCCTCATGGGGATGAGGATGGGAGGAATCGGTGGTTGTCTTTGATTTTCCCCTGAGCTGCAGAACAGTGTCTCTGTGTGAACTCCCTCTTCCTTACATACTGGCCTTCATTATGGGACTGAGCACAGAGAGGAGAGATAAAAGCATCCAGTGCAGAGAGGAAACAACAACTTGGCTGCAGAAACCACAAAAGATGGAAACTGCTTTGTTTTTTGTCTATGGATACATATACGCTTTGTTTCCAGTGTGCGCTTTTGATGATTAAAGAGCCCTTCTTGTTTGGTGCCCAGGGATTGGTATCAGTTGTCTCCACCTCTCAAAGAAGCCTTCCAGAGCCTCTAAAAACCCACCTCCGTCCCTCCCCCAGAGCTCCCAGAGACTGGAGTAAGCAACAGATAGGCACTATCTCCCAAACTACTTCCTCCTTTACCTCGACGCTTATCTGCTTTCTCGCTTCTCTTATCTTTGTCTCTCTTGTTCACCTTCCTCCTCTCTTCTCCTTTGCGCCCGCTTTCCTCTTTCTTTCTTTCTTTCTTTCTTTCTTTCTTTCTTTCTTTCTTTCTTTCTTTCTTTCTTTCTTTCTTTCTTTCTTTCTTTCTTTCTCCTCACCTCCTGCCTCCCTTTCTTCCCCCACCCCGAGGCTCGACTCCTATTCTTTTTGCTGTTTTTTCTCAGTGTCTCCTGTGGCCAATTTGCAAGGGGTATCCAAGCCTTGACCCTGAGACTCAATGGGCTCCCCCTTTAGCGGTGAAGGTCAGCACCAGATTACAGGCTGGAGGTATCATGCTCTGAAGTGAGGAATAATCATAGGCTTGGAGATTGTTAAATAGAACCACAGGCCCTGGTGCTGTGATTACTCTCAGAAAGGGGAAGGGGAAGGGAGAGGAAAGGGTGGGGGGGCTCATTCACCTAAACGCATGCAGATGTTCAGACTCCCGCTCGAGCCTCAGTTGAGCTGAAGGTACATGGAGTTCTTTTGTTTTCTAGCATCTATCTGTTTTTTATTTGCCTCATTTCAGTGGGCCTCCTTGATTCAATCTGGTGTGATTTTATTTCAAAGTGTGTGTGGAGCAGCTTAGAGTACTGAGAATGACGTAAATAAGATGAATCATTTGTTGTTTAAATACTTGTGGTTTAGGGCCTGTGCTGCACTTAATTTTCATTGTTTCCACAATCCAATTGCAATTAAAGATTAGCTGTGTGTGTGTGTGTGTGTGTGTGTGTGTGTGTGTGTGTGTGTGTGTGTGTGTGTGTGTGTGTGTGTGTGTGTGTGTGTGTGTGTGTGTGCATGGAGACCCTGCTGCCTTTGCCTCAGTGTGCCTGAACATATATAGGATGCTTATGAATGCATTGTGGTTCTGTTTAATGCAGGATATTTTTCACCCCCTCCTTTCCCCTGCTTTTGTTTTATGGCTATAGAGTTGTGCATTTAATCAGTCCCATCCTATCTGCACGGAAATTTCCATCTGGTAATTATTCTCCATTCAAAATAACTGTTGCTGAGACCTCACTGTGAAGTTTGTTTTACATAAACCAAACGTCTCTGAGCCGAGTCGCAAGTGAGAAATACGACAGACTCAGAGCTGCCATCAAATGCTTCACGGTGGGTGTCGCGTCAAGCAGGATGAGAATAAACAGGTTGGCTGAGAGAGAGCTCAGATGATGAAGTGCATCATGGTGAGGTTTTTTGTCTTTTTTTGATGGATGTGAGGGATCTGTTTGAAGGGCTTGAAGGAATCTTGAAAGCTTGGCTGTGGCTGGGCCTGCTGTGTCCCAGACAGTGAAACACAATAAGCGTGCAGATGTTCAAAGTGTTTGGCTGCGCTGGAGCCTCCAGCCCTCTCCCGTTCATCTGAGTAGGAAATGCTTTAGCTGGAACTGTTTGTTTCTCTGTGTCTGTGGTCTGAACTGTAGATTCACTTACATCTCTCTCTCCCTCCTCCTCTTCGTCCTCCTCCTCTCCCTCTCTCTCTCTTCTAATTTGTTTCCTTGTCACAGGAGTTTCCAAATGGTGAGCTGAAGGAAGGACAGTTCACAGATCAACACTGTCCCCTAGAGGGTAAGTGGAGAAGGATGTGCTTCAATTGATTTGGCTTGTGGTCAAACTACAAGTTTTCCACAAGATTTCTTTGGATGTGATTTTTTGCAAAACGTGCAGTGAGCTGGGTTTTAATGGCTTTGATTAAAGCATACCAAGCTACGTGGACTAAGCACAGCACCACTACAAAATAAACGTCTGTAATAAAACTAGTAAGAATAAGCCTTGTATCACGTGCAGATCTTAAAAGCTTTCCTTAATTACATCTGGAACAGTTAACAGCCATCAATTAGAGCGCAGATCTTTGGCTTCATTTCGTAGGTTAAGGCAAATGCATAGCATAAAAGAAACACTATTTTCCTTGGAATGAAAAAGCAGTCGTGCTTAGACACCTTGTAGCCAGACAAAAAGGATAAAGGCTTGTGAGGGTTCCCGATTAAAGAGGATGTTTGAAATGAAATTAAATCAGTGTGTTTGTGTCTAACTGAAATGTGTCCTCTTGTGTTAACAGTGGTTCTGCCTCCAGAGAAGGCTGAGGGCTGTGAAAGCTACCTGCAGTACCTGCACTCAGAAGAAGGCGAGAGGGAGACACTTAGAGACGCAACCAAAGCTTCGGGGAAGAAGCGTATCAGCCTGGATGTAAGCACAATTATTTCTGGGGACACAATAACATGACATAACTGCAGGAGAAGCGCCAAGCTAACAGTAAAGGCTAACAGCAAGCATGTATCTATAGTATTATATGAATCATGTGATTAAAACACATAATACTTTGCATCTTTTTCTCCCACACAACATCGATGAATCCTCTGCAAGCCTTTGAATATTTCGGTTTCTGTGACTTCTCCAGCTGGCCCGTCACATTATTGTGTCCCCAGAAAAACCCGTGTTGTGTTTTGTGTGCTTTTGCAGCATTTGCTGGTGTTTTCCTAAGTTGCAGTCCGCTTGACCTCTCAAGACCACCGTACTTACCACACTTCAACCACGTAATGTGATTACGTTTACAAATACACAACAGTTCAGATGTTTATCACAAAGTATGTGCGCAGGAGTGGGTTAGTGTACGGACATAACTGGGATAACTTTGACTGACATTGGGTTTAATGAGAGCAGGACTGTGGCGTTCCAGACACCATTTTAAACGAGTGCGTATAACACTGAGTCAGTGTTGCCTCATATGACACTTTTTTTTCCCCCGGTTAGAAATAAAAAGCCATATGCTAAGATCCAAAAGCTATTTAAACATCTACTGCAGGCAGTAAATGGATGATCGGTAGCCTCTGCTCAAGCTGCCGCAGCATGCCTTCTCTATGTGGGCAGAAGATCTGTCTGTAGGTTTACACCACTCCAGACCATATCCTGATTGAATTTAGGGACCAATAAATATATTGTAATGTTTAGACCTGCATGTTTTAAAGAACTGCTTGGATTTGCCCTTTGGTGATCACCACTGGTTACGTGAGCCGAGGTTATTTCATGAAACCATAAAGAGCTTTGTCCCTCCCTGAGGTCTCATCTCTTGTAAATGCACGTGCTCATTCACACTGTGTCAGCTCTCCATCTCCACTGCTGCAGGCTCTATTCTCCAGATGTTTATTTTTCCATTCATGAACATGTTACCTGATACTTCTGACTTCAAGTTGGTTAAGAAAAAGTGGTAACTCCGAAAGGTGGCCACACTTATTTTTGACTCATCTGTAGAAAGTTGAAGGACTTACTGACCACAGTGATTAATGCTGCTGTGTTTTCTCTTTGGCACACTGCAGACATGCAGTAGTGAGCATGCAGTGCTCTTACTGTGCTTAGGATTGGTAAAAACATGGAGATTAAAGCCAACCAACTGCTAAAAATTTAAATGTTTGTATTCTCAGGATTTGGAGTGTGATGTTTCTGTGGAGGATGACAACCGCCAGGAGTGGATCTTCACTCTTTATGACTTTGACAACAGTGGAAAAGTTACTAAAGAGGTATGTGACAACATAGCGACACTTACTGATGAGCATACCTCTAAATATATTTATTCATTTATTGGCAACTAATTTTATATCAATAAACATGTTCATCCGCGAGTGCTGGTACTTTGTTTTGGTTTCATATTTTATAAATTCCAAGCACCTTATACGTGTTTTGAGATTCAGAGTTGAGATCACTGCTACTTCGCATCATGTTACCTTTGTGTTGTGCTTGTCTGAGCCTTCTACATGTGTCATGTGTCTTCTTACTATTCATAGTCTGTCCTTTTACACGTTATTCTGTCAGACGACAGCACTAGAAACTGTATTAAAAGTGTTTTATCTGTCACTGTAGGACATGTCGAGTTTGATGCACACCATCTATGATGTGGTGGATGCCTCTGTGAATCAGTCCTGTCATAACAAGAGCAAGACTCTGCGTGTCAAACTGACTGTCACTCCAGAGCCCAGAAGCCACAGAAGAGAAACGGGGACAGGTAGATGGCACCCGCATTATAACTTAGATTATCGTTGTAACAATACTCTTAATTATATCATTACGATTATCATTATTAGAATTATTTTCTGCAACAGAAGCAACAAATGTGGCCAGTGTTTCACGTGTAACCATACAAAAACTTACAGCGCCTGGCTTATGATTTATACATAGCAGCTTACAGATATGGCAAATCTATGGGAAAGATAGTTTTCCCTTGTCTGAACTATTGATCTCTCCCTCATCAGAGCGCTGTCACCAAGAGGAGGGTCGTTCAGCCGACAAGAGGCTATCGTCCTACATCAGGTCAGCACTTGTTTTAAAACCTTTCCTGTGTACACTGTGTTGACTCGACTTGAGAGTTAGCTATTTATTTCTTAACGCACCCACATGCTTATTTACAACAGTAGAGGGCAGAGTAATGAGCCACCAGCCACTGAGGGTCAACATTACTGTGTGGATGAGAACACAGAGAGGAGGAATCACTACCTTGACCTGGCTGGTATAGAGAACTACACCTCCAGATTTGAAGGTAAATGTCTTTTCTGTTCTGTTTTCGTGCAGCCTTCTCGTTTGCAAGTTGAGGGAAGAGAAATAAAATTGTAATTTTATTTACAGGAGCTTTAATTTAGCTGTTCTACACTAATTTCTGTCTCCGCCCTGTCTGTCAGGAACCACCCCTGTCTTTCCTCCACAGGAGGCTCATGCTCGCAGCTCCCAGAGCCGCTCGCGCTCCCAGGAACCAGAAGTCCAAGTTGCGCACCAGCGCCGCTCACAGGTCATCAGTGATAGCTACAATCCTACCGAGTCTCGAAGCAAAGGTGCACAGTTCGTCAAGTCCCCTAAAGGAACCTCCAAGGGTAGCGGAGGCAACAATGGGGGAAGCGGAAGTGGTAAAGCCACTAAATGTCATGGCCACCACCCTCCTCTGCAGACGGTGCTCCACAGCGGCAGCGCAGCAGCTCATGGAGGTCAGGATGTCTACCACTTGCCACACCAAGCCCAAAGCTCCGGCCACCACCAGCATCCTTTGCAATACAGCCACAGTAAACGCCTGAGGGCCAAAGGCCGTGAGGCGCTATCCCCATCCAAAACCCCTCTGCCAAGTCAGTCCCACCCCCAGCAGCCACCCCCAGTGCCCTCTGTACTGCCAGGCCTGGAGAGAGAGCAGGTGTCTGTCCCTCCTGGAAGCCCTGGCTTTGTGGTTCCTGTGGTCCAGCGCCATGAGCACCACCATCATCACGAACACCACCACCATCACCACTACCACCATTACCACCAGACATGACCGCTTTCAGCGTGCAGTGGCTGAAACTGTACAGGACCAACCACAGCCAACCACACCAGTCACAAGGACTAAATGTCATCCCATGGGAGGGTCTCACTCTTCTGCCCAGGATCTTTTAATTTCCTTCCTGAAAGCTAAACAGTTAAATCCCGAGATTCGATGTACCAGGGGAGCATGTGGCTTGGTGACAGATAATGCTGCACCACAAGGATGATATCGTGTGCCACACTGTGAGTGTTATTTGTAGATTTTCTGCCGGGAAGGTACCAGTATAAAAGAGGATGACTTTTGATGTAACAGCCCTCCTTTCCTGAAGCTGTTGATTATACTTCATGGAAGCTATTTGTCAGAATTGTTGTATTGTTCTGTGCGAGACCTTTCCAAAACATGGATCTCAGGTGTAAAGGTGCTGCTGCTCTCAAGCTTTTCAGAGGGTTATTTCCTCTCGGAGGCCTGCTGTGGACCGAGGGGGTTTCCTTTTTGGGGGGGAGGGGGGATATGAAATCACCACTGCCAGTTTTAATGCAAAAATATCTTGGTATATGTATAAAAAATATATATATATGTAAACACATTTTACTGTATAATTATTATACTCTATATGCATATTTCATCATGGGTATAATTATGCATATATGTATTTTGTCTTTTATATATTTTAATAAACATTATATAGTTCATTTATATTATTGCAGGGAACGTCTGTTTATTTATCCTTGTAACTGCTGCAAGTGTGGACAGAAAGAGGAAAAACACTTTTTTTATTTTAAATTTAAACCATTTAAACCAAGGATGTCAAAGATAAGGCCCGGGGACTGGATTCAGTCTGCCAAAGACTCTAATCCAGCTCTCTGGACAGCTTGGAAAATTCCAAAATGTGGAAAAGGGTTTAAGTTCCTCACTTTTAATTGTATTTTCATAAGTTTTACAGCTTTTCCTACTGATAAAGATCTCCCCTTGGCCATTCATATTACACCAAACTAATTAATTAATAAATAAACAACTAAATGATATAAAAAGTTCTGATTTTTCACTATCTACTATAGAAATTTCTGTCCTTCATGTAGAAAGACTGCTTGTTACAACTGCTGGACCAGATAGGTTCATTAAAAAGAGAAAGAAGGGGGAAAAAAGTCAAACTGAGACGTTGAACTGTTGAAAGTGCACTTCTTTTTCTTATATTAAGAAATCTCTGGGATTAAATGTTGAGTTAAACTTCACACTGACAGAAAAGGGACTTTCACTGGTCTGGCCCACATAACATATGAATTTGAGATCCCTGATTTAAACCAGCCATGCTCATTATTATTACAAGAAATGATTTAGTAGGAAATTTAATAGAAATTATTGGAAATACTTTAGTAATCTGACTAATTGAAGTAATTTAGTCAAGGAAAAAATCAATGTCCTATATTGTGTGTGGGTTTTGTGTTAAGTATCACAAGAATATTGAAGCGTGGCTTTAAAAAACAGCATACAAGTCACCCAGTCCATTAGATGTCATAAAAGTCTTAACTATATACGGGCATTATATTTATTAAGATCCTTCACAATGTAAACTGAAATAAGTTAACTAGATGTTCATACGGGGCTCCTTATTTTATTAAGTATCTGTGCTCTAATGATGCACATTCCCCCAACCATGCCTTCATGATCAAACTGTTACTAGCCCATTACCCCACTAATAACCTGGGGCTTTCAAGCTGCATACTAATCTGTTTTTAATCAATCTGCCAGCCACTAGGTGGCAATAATTCGTCATATACAAGTGATATGGTACACCTTGCTACCAGCGGGTTAGACCCCTTTTTGCCTTCAGAAAACTCGTGGCATAGACTCAACAAGGTGCTTGAAACATTCCTTCGAGATTTTGGTCCACAGTGACAGGTAGCATCACACGGTTGCAGCTGATTTGTCAGCTGCTGATACCTGATGCAAATCATCCACTCAATCACATCCCAAAGGACTGAGATCCGGTGACTGTACAGATCATTTAAGTAATCATTGTATGATCATCTGATGACTGGCTAACTAAATGGTCTTACCTCGTGGTGCATTTAGCAGCTGTTTTGAAATCTTTGAGCTCAAACTGCTTTCAGTCCCTCTGCACTGATGACATTGGTTTTAGCAACCAGTTTTTTGTAAGTTCAAGAAAGGAAATTTTAGGCTAATATTATCAGAAACGGAGACGTTAGCTTGCTTGTTATAAAACAAAACTTCAAAATCAAATCAGAACAAGCTGCTTATGTGTACAAACCTTTTTGTGTCCTGGTTTTAAATTTGTGGCCAGGGCATCCATAGACAACTGATACTTAGCTAAACTAAGCAACAAAATGAACAGGGCAGTTGCTGACATTAATCCCACTACACTGAAATTTGCTGGAATTCCACTAGAGGGCGCTCTGGAGATAACCCTCAGTGAACAGGAGTTTGCTCATTGGCTCTGTGATAGACTGCAAGCTGGTCCACTGTCAGCAAGGCCACACAAAAGCCTGACTATTATTTTAATTCTTTCTGGTATAAATATCAATTAAACGTCAGAAATCAAAGCTAAAAAATACCAGCGTCTTTTAGTATTTATTAGAAGCTAACACTGTCATTCTGCTTATCCTGATTGGTCAGTTCAGGATTCATGGCTCTCACTCAGTGGTGAACCGAAACTACAACACATGTTCGGAGAGTATTTAGACAAAACAAAACTTAAGAGTGTTTCACAAAACAATTTTTTTTCTTTCTTTCTTTCTTTCTTTTTTTTTTTTTTTTGCCACTAATGAAGGTTGACTGTAAGTGCTCCTGTGTGGCTGCTGCTTCTTGAAGCAAAAGGGTGTCTCTGGGAGTCCCTAATACTTCCACGGCTACAGCTCCATGAGGCCCTGCAGAGCGTCCCACATGAAATATGGAGTTCTGAGATTTCCTCTCCTCTTAAAGACTTTTGGATGGTTTGTCACTCAAGTCAGGCTAGGACATAGAGCATGTCATTTACTAACTAAAAGGTCAGTGGTTCAATCCCTGGCTTTTTGAAGTGGGCAAGATATTGAACCCCAAATTGGCCCTGTGTGTATGTAAAAAGCTTAATGGTGTAAAAGTGCTGCATGAATGTGTGATAAGGTATGGAAGCTTGTTTCTGTTACCAAGTTTGTTTATTTATTTAGTTAAAAATATTTTGGATAGAATATCAAAATTTCTACTTAATCAGAGATTGAAACAAACTTATCTCTTCCTGTCAGTTATTTATTTGTTTGTTTGTTTGTTTGTTTGTTTTCGGTGGTAGAAAAGCTTCCATATTAAACTGTGAACATTTGTGCACATGACATTATTATTATTATTATTATTATTATTATTATTATTATTATTATTATTATTATTATTATATTGCATTATTAAAAACACTGTATTAAGTTCTTTGAATGCACAGTAAGAGTAAAATACTAAACAATAAATGGAAAATATTTTAAAAGACAAAAAGAAAAAGGAAACAGTTTTTGCCCTCCATATTGAACCTGCTGAACTTCAAACAGATGGTGACATCTGATTCAAATAAAGAAGAAATATCAGAGCCTCGTGTCTTCAACATGCACCTGTTTCAGGTATTTACGGAGGTCTGGTTGTTACTTTTGCTTCTCACGTGGTTGCTGCAAACGAATCTGCCATTTAAGTTGGCACTGGAAAAGTGCAAAATAGCATCATTGTTCTCACTTTCTTTTCCACTTTTGCTTTAATCCAACGATTGTTTAATGTATTGTGCATAAAAATGTTGGCATAATAGTTTCTTTGTGCAGCTTTTTAATTGCCAGCCTGGGCTCAGAGAAAGCTGCGTTCCCTTCTCCCTCCGTCAGGGATTTAGAGAAGGACCGAATCCGAGCTCAGGCTGAGACAAACAATGGCAGCTATGAAAGGCGAGGGGAGGGTCGCCCTAATGCAAATATCTACTTTGTACGCCTTGGAGAAGCGGGCAGCTCTAAACACTGACAACTACCAACTTCCATCCAAAGTTAGAGTTCAGTAGGCGCTGGGCCGTAAAAACGCTTCAGGGTTTTTGTTGTTGTTTTTTGGTATATTAAACGCACAAAGCTGCCGATAAAGTTCTTACATGGAGGTTTGGTCGATTCGGCAACAAATGGGAAACTTTGTCGGCGTGACCCGCTGGAGAGGAGACGATTTCTGGAGACAGGGCGCCACAGCATCACTGAAATGCCCCAAATGCACCTGCTGACGGACGAAATACGGAGGTAGGAAGTGTCCCCTTTCAACAAGTGCAGTATGACTAAATGCGGGAAAAGACCTCTTAAACACTTTAATCTGCCTTTTCGTGCATCAGCATTCCTTTGCATTGCTCACAACTACTTTCCATTTCTATTTACGAAGTTTCCGAGGCAAACTTTTTTGGGTGTTCTGCAGCTTTTTTCTCCCAATATACAACACTTTTGTTTGACCCACCTTTTTTTTCTGTGCGGCTTATTTAGTGCTGCTAAGCCTGTCTCAGGAAAACGTGATTATCCTCAAACCATCCATACGCTGGCTTTCATTCAAGACATGCATGAGAAAGGCTTTGCAGCACAATAGATCAGTGGGAGCCTGGCCCGTCTGCTTGTATAGACGTGGGGCAAGGGGAATTTCACTTGAATGTGGATATTGTTGGGTGTCCAGCAGCATTTTTGACATTAACATTTTTGAGAAATATAAAATTCCCACGTGTATGAGGGTCACTCAGGGTCACTCTGGGTCACAGGAGCCATGGTAAATGTCTGGTACCATGTTACACCGTGAGCCCTGGATCGTATCTGGGGCCTGATTTTGCATCATCTTGCAGGGTGCAGTTTTCGCCAGAGGTGAGCAAAAAGTAATGGAGTGAACTGCTACTGTAAAATCCCAGCACATCCCCCAGAGAGACATCAAAGCGGACTCAACATGAGGCCTTTATCTGAACAATTGTTCCATTCTATCCTGCACCCCAACCCGGACAACCCCCCCACACCCCCTATTCCAAATTTCCACTTGATTAAGCCCTAAGCTGAGCACAGTTGAATCTGGAGGGAAAATGGTTCACTAATTCTGACTCTAAAGTCTGATACAAAGAGAAAAATTGTTCTCTCTGCTCTAAATTCAGCCAGGTTTAAAAAGTTGGCAGGATAATTTTCTTTTCTTTTCAGGCTGGGCTAAAAACTGTGCTGATAAATGCAGACAGATCACACCATGTGTTTGTTAATTATTATATCCATCTTAGGATGTTCAAATCTGTTGCCCAACACTGTTTAAGGCATTTGCAACCATATAATGCAGGTTGCATCTGACTGTGGATGGCATAAATGCATTTCCTGTGGAATAAAGGTTGAGACACAAAATTAGCATAATTTTTTAAATGTTTAAGTTGCACTTAATCCGACTGTAAGTGTAACAATGAAAAGTGGTCCCGCAATAGATGAACAATTGTGCTGCTGACTTGTTTTCAGGGACTCGTGTGAAAGTTAGTTCCACCAGAGTTCATGACCACAAAAAGCTATGGTAACTCATATGTCAGTGTCCCATTTTGCTTTTCTCTATGTTGCAAATAAGACAGTACAGCTTCAGTTCTTGATTTCTCACGTTGGGTTTTCCAGTATTTGCAAGCAATTATCTCTTTTGGTGAGAATAAGCAGAAACAGCCTCCAGGCCACTGTACACATTCTCTCGCTGGTGGTGAGGTTGCCAGGCAATGCGGGCCGCTGGATGAACGCTGCTTAGATGGCTCTTTCACTCTTGGAAGCTCCTCTCTCAATCTTTTTCTGTCTGGACACCCCCCACCTCTCCACTCAGCTTGTCTTTCCTTTTTTGCATACTAATAGATGAAGCAAAGGCTCATTATAAACCACTGGGCTGTCAAATGAATTATCAATAATATATCCCTTTGGTTTGGTTTATTAAAACAGAGAGTTTGTATGTAAGTATTACTGCTTGCTGCATTCACTGTTTTTACAGTGAAGAGAAGTCCACACTTCATATTTAAAATTCTAATGTGCTTTTTATTTACTGTACTATAGATAAGTAGGTCTTTCTCTGTGTGTTCGTATTCCACTAGAGGAGGGCAGTGCACAAAACTGTAAACTCGACAGCAGAGTGGTAAATCTGCTTTAACTGTTTCGTTCTAGCCTGTAAAATGTTAGTGAAACGTCTCCGAGGGCTTCAAGTGATTTTGCCTCAAACATCTTTCAAAAGCCACAAACTTCCAGGAGTCTATCGCCACCGTATCTGTAAACAGGAAGGAACCGTTATACTGACAGCAACTCACAAACAGACTGAGTGAGCCCTGAGTTTATGTAAGACAGGTGCTCTCAACTGCAAAAGGGGAAAAATGCAACAAAAACAAAACAAACATCCTTTTAATGAGCATGAAAGTTACAGTTTGTTTGTTTTTTTTACCTTTTTTTCCATTATTTTGTAGTAAATAATTCCAAAACAGCTAATTATTGTTGTCTAAATGACAGTAGTCCTATATATTTGCCCAGAATACTATTGCCCTACATATTTTATGTACCAATCAGCATGGAGTTTACTTACAGCCTAATCTGTATATTAATCTGTATAGTAGAATAATATCCGGTTAAATGCACCAAAAAATAAATAAACGAGGCAATTAATTTAGATAGTGCAACAGAATTTGATATTTCTACTTTATTTGCTTTTACATTTGTTTACCTTTTATTCTAAATTATCATCCATGTATTATATAGTATTTTACTCCTACTGTGCATTCAAAGCATTTTGCACTACAAACCAGTTTTTAATAATGTAATATAATTATAATAATGACATGTGTGCAAACCAGATACAGGATGTTCAGATGGGTTTCAGAAAGTATGAAACCTGACATTGTCCTTGAGGAGTTCCTCAATGACAAAGCTCCTCTTCCTGATAAGTCGTATCCTCAAGAGATGAGTATAATTAGAGCTATGGAAACAGGAAACACCTCTCCCTCCCTATCATTCTCTCTCCCCCCGTCAGTACCCCCTTGTCCCTCTCCTTGTCTTCCTCTCTCTTCCTCTGTCTCATTCTCTCGTTTCTTATGTGCATTTACTTGTACAAATTATCAGGTGTACAGTCAACATTCAGTGTATCCATAATGAGTCTTGTGATGGTTATCACTGTGTCTTACATCTTTTGAATTACTGGAAATGAGGCTGTGGCTTCTGTCTTAATTATTTTCTGCCTAAAAACCAATTAACGAGCTGCAGAGTCTGACTTTGGCTGGCCTTCGTCCAGGTTTGTTTTAAAGACTCACACTTGTTTTCATTTTCAAAGGACAGATGTTTTAATGATGTTACTGAAATATTCCCATGACTGACTAAAAAATGCCCATTTATTTTAACCATCTGCCAAAAATCCCAGACGTGTTTAAATTGCAGTGATATGAAACTAGGAAGGAAGTTGTCACCACCCAGCGGCAAATGACGGACTATTTCTGGTTGTTATTTACTTGTCATGCTGTGGGAAACATAACAAATATGAGAAGTAAGTAGACATTTTTATTGTAGTCATATGCTGGCACATACCAAGTGGTAGTTCATAGACTGTGAGTATATGACCAAAAAGTTGTAAAAAATAGCATATTAACATATATATATATATATATATATATATATATATATATATATATTCATTCAATGTGGATGTGGCGTACAACACTAGAGGCCAACTCCAAGCCCATAGCACAAGTCACCATCAAGTGCGGGATCTACCAAGGAGATGCTCTGTCCCCACTGCTGTTCTGCATAGGCCTGAACCCCCTCAGTGAGATCATTAACAAGACTGGCTACGGATACCGACTACGGAACGGAGCAGTTGTCAGCCACCTCCTGTACATGGATGACATCAAGCTGTATGCCAAGAGTGAACGAGACATCGATTCACTGATCCACACTACCAGGCTATACAGCAATGACATTGGAATGTCATTCGGACTGGAGAAGTGTAGTCGGATGGTAACAAAGAGAGGGAAGTTAGTCAGAACTGAGGGGATTGAACTACCAGAAGGCAACATTGCAGACATAGAGGACAGTTACAAGTACCTGGGGATCCCGCAGGCGAATGGGAACCATGAAGAGGCCGCTAGAAAAGCTGCAACCACCAAGTACCTGCAGAGGGTCAGGCAAGTCCTGACGAGTCAGCTGAATGGTAAGAACAAGATCCGGGCCATCAACACGTACGCCCTGCCCGTGATCAGGTACCCTGCTGGGGTAATAGGCTGGCCAAAGGAGGAGATAGAAGCCACTGACATAAAGACAAGAAAGCTCCTTACCATGCATGGAGGGTTTCACCCCAAGTCCAGCACCCTGAGGCTGTACGCTAAGCGGAAGGAAGGGGGCCGGGGACTGGTGAGTGTCAGCACCACAGTCCAGGATGAGACAACGAACATCCAAGAATACATTGGGAAGATGGCCCCAACTGACCGAGTGCTCAGTGAATACCTCAGGCAGCAGAAAACCCAAGAAAGAGGAGGGAGACGAGGAACCATCATGGAAGGACAGGCCCCTGCACGGTATGTACCACCGGCAGATAGAGGGGGTGGCTGATATCCAGAAATCCTACCAGTGGCTGGACAAAGCTGGACTGAAAGACAGCACAGAGGCACTAATCATGGCAGCACAAGAACAAGCTCTGAGCACAAGATCCATAGAGGCTGGGGTCTATCACACCAGGCAAGACCCCAGGTGCAGGCTGTGTAAAGATGCCCCAGAGACAATCCAGCACATAACAGCAGGGTGCAAGATGCTAGCAGGCAAGGCATACATGGAACGCCATAACCAAGTGGCCGGCATAGTGTACAGGAACATCTGTGCCGAGTATAACCTGGAAGTCCCGAGGTCAAAATGGGAGATGCCCCCAAGGGTGGTGGAGAATGACCGAGCTAAGATCCTGTGGGACTTCCAGATACAGACGGACAAAATGGTGGTGGCTAACCAACCGGACATAGTGGTGGTAGACAAACAGAAGAAGACGGCCGTAGTGATCGATGTAGCGGTTCCGAATGACAGCAATATCAGGAAGAAGGAACACGAGAAGCTGGAGAAATACCAAGGGCTCAGAGAAGAGCTCGAGAGGATGTGGAGGGTGAAGGTAATGGTGGTCCCCGTGGTAATCGGAGCACTAGGTGCGGTGACTCCCAAGCTAGGCGAGTAGCTCCAGCAGATCCCGGGAACAACATCGGAGATCTCTGTCCAGAAGAGCGCAGTCCTGGGAACATCTAAGATACTGCGCAGGACCCTCAAGCTCCCAGGCCTCTGGTAGAGGACCCGAGCTTGAAGGATAAACCGCCCGCAGGGGCGTGCTGGGTGTTTTTTATATATATATATATATATATATATATATATATATATATAGAGATAGATAGATAGATATACATATATAAAGAAGTCAATAAATATGTTAATATGCTATTACGCATACATAATAATATTAAAATACCAGTGATGGAGTATTATTTTCAGTAGATTATGTAAGTGCCTCATTTCTTTGACAATTTCCAGACATTTCTGCCATGATCCTGGTGACACAGTTTATATGTTAGGCCTCGTTGATAACAAAAAGAAATGCAAAAACAAACATACAGGGAAAAAGTACATTTAGGGAAATAGATAAATAGATATAAAGATGTAAATTCTAATTCAAAACATGGGAAATTTATATAGAAGGTTTTCCTGTATAGACGGTTTCATTATTGTTTTGAAGGAGTGTTAGCGACACATTAAGAAAAAAAACTTGTTCATTTTGAGAATTAAGTCAAAATGTTGTCATTTCAAGTCAATCTACTGCCACGGTTGCTAGAGACAACGCTTTATTTATTTAGTAATTTACTTTGGCAGTTTTGGGCCTCCATACAGATGGACTGGACTCCTAGTGATTTAGTTGTGGCGAATATTTTTCACTCCCTATTTGCAGGTTTTCTAAGGGAAGTGGTAGCACGGCCTCTAATTTCTGCGTCTTCCTCCAAAGATTAAAGACTCTGTGGAGACCAGGTGTAGAGTTCAGACCAAAGATTAGACATTCGTCATACTTGCCTTCTTCTAAGAGCACATAAACTATCTTGACGTATATCTTGCACTACACAAAGGGTACATATAAAGGGTATAGATTCAGTTTATAGAGTAAAGAAGCTACTTTTGAGACTGCATTAGCTCTTAACCCAGTTCCATCAGCCTAGCCTCTCGCTCAGGCTAGGCAGCACTTTTTATTGAATCAGGGGAGTGGCTTCCACCTTTTTCCTTCCTGGTGTGGAATGCACACCTGGAGGTGTTTGCTGAGTGGCTCAAGTAATCCATATAACAATGCAGGATGACATCTGTTGCCATCAAAAGGACTGGAGGCAGTTTGCACTCTGGCTGCATTATCTCTTTAGATCAGCAGGTCGGCAGTGCTGTTGATCTCTTCATTGGGACATTCACCTTTAACCCTTTATTTTAAACACTTTAGATTAGAGGTTTCCCGGGGTTTACATATGATCAGAGCCTTTTAAGTGGGTGAGAGATGTGACAAAAGGAGTGTCTGATTTAAGGAAACATACACAATAATATCACAAAAACAAAAATTAAAAGTATGGCATGAAAGACGGGCATCGGAAAGCACAGGTAGAGTATACTTATCTAGACGTTGTTAACATGCCAGACCAGTTCCTGTGCGTTTCCCTCACAGTGTACACACAGGAGGGAGATGGGTGCAGATAAAACGAATGGGTTACGCCCCGCTGAGGAATTGGGATGCCTGGGAGAGGGGGTGGGGGGTGGTGGGGGGTGGAGCTGGGAAACTCTCTGCCTGGCTAATCTTAATATTGTGATTCTCGTCAGCCAACAAAACCGTGCATTTGATGTAACATGTCAGGTTCCTCTGGGACTTGAGGGCTGGTCCTCACCTCTGGTTAGACAGCCAGCTGCCAGCTCCTCAGAGTCCACAGAGCCAGAAACACCCACATGTGTTGTTGGACTTTAAGGGCAGAGAGCAAAAGAAGGTAAGTCCTGGTTTTTGTGGTGGATTTTTAGCATTAGGATTCAGTCTTGGGTTTACGAGTATATTTGTGTTTGTAAGTATTGACTGCTATCCAATCTCTAAGGCATAGGATGCAATTTCTTCAAAAGACAAGTTAAATAAGTTAAAGTTTGTCATTGTTATTCGTCAACCAGTATTTTAGATAGAGGACAGGCAGTTAATGGTGATTAATTCTATATTTAATGTTTCATATTAAATCTTTTTGACTGTATGTACTGTTTAAACTCTTGTAGCATTGTATACGCTACAATAGTTTAAACAGTACATTGACAAATAAAGAATCTCAATCTTAATGTCAAGTTGTTGAGGGAAGTCTTTGTTTTTTTGGTCTACCAGACTAACAAGTAGCTGTGATTTAACAACAGGGATTACTTTATGTACCATTATTGCTTGCCGTACTGTATTTATTGTCCTCGGTACATTCAGTCTGGCTTAGTCTGTCTGCCTTGGCTCCTTGATGGTTTGAATTGTGGGAGCTGCTGCTGTAACTCGACCTTGCCTCCTCCAGCCACCTGTGCTCGCATGCTCAGGGAAAACACTGGCTTTTGTGTTGGAGTGAGACGTCTGCACAGCAGGGGGCTAAGGTACATTAGGGGGCTATGACAGGTGGCATACTCTCTTAATGTTTACTCTCTGTAAAGAGCACGAATATGGTGGGGATGTCGGCACAACAGCTGCACCACACTGCCTTAAAGGTGGCGGTAAATCTTGATCCTAACTACGACATCAGCGGAATACAGCATTTATACAGGAGGTCTGAGGTTTTTAATGGGCATTTAAGATGCATGCTGACTTTGGTCTCGGTCTACATGCACTCTGGCATGGCAGAGGAAGCTGGGGGTTGGCCTGGCAGTGTGACTGTTTGTGTAGCTATGTGCATTTGTATACAGAGGTAGTCAATCTGAAATGTCCAGCAGCCCAGTTGAGTCTATCTGCGAGAAGGGGAACGATTCAGGTCAGAGTTCCCGGGAACTGGAACAGTTTGAGAAAGGAGCGAAGGGGGCAATAGCTCAGGGTCTGTGAGGCTGGATGGTGATGTGATGTGAGTTCTCAAGGTTGTGTGAGGCGGACAGACGGAGAGTGATGACTCATTCACTTTGTCCTCTACATTTCCTGAATTCAAAAGCAGATCTGTAAGTATGAAACTTAATACAAAATGCTGTTGTGTTTCTGGATTGTTTTTGTGTAACGCTGAGACTTTTGCTGCAAGCAAGGGCTTTGGGCTAACAATAACACGCTGAGGCTGCAAAGACCAATCGATCAGCCAGTTGACTGGAAGGAGCTGATACGAACGTCGACTTTATAATAAAAATGTTCAGTTATGACAGAAGATTTACTGCTTTTCTTAAATAATCTTAAATTGTTGTGGAATGAATAAACAAGATATTAGCAGATATCAAATCACTGCTATTTGGCATTTTGAGAAGTTTAATAAACTCTGAGCTGTTTCAAAGATCTGCATTATTTTAAACTGATGCTGTGCGTTATGCTGTTGTAAAGATGTGTTGCCACAGTTGTTGCCGTCCTGACTTTATGAGGATGGAAAAAGGGTGAAGTTTTAAGATTTCATGACAGCTGTTGGTGGCCTGTGTGGTTTTGGTATGAAGTGAGGTAGGATCAAGGTGTCACATTCCACAGTTTGGTGTGTGTGTGTGTCTCTGCGTGTGCGATTTCATTACAATGACCGCTCGTCTATCAGCAACAGGGCATGCACTTGAGTTACTTTTGACTTTTGCCTTATGTCAAGCGTTTGCGTGTGCACTTTGCCTGTGTGTGTTTATGCTCATCTAATGCAGAGCCATGAAAATATTTCAATCTTTATCCAAACATCTTCTGCGTTCACCCTCCCCTTAAATCTGTCTTCTGTTTTCATCTTTTCAAAAACTGTAAGATATGATGATGAAAAATGATGAAACTCCAGCTCTTGTGTCATCTTACTAATTTGCTCCCTTGATAGGTTTATCTGATTGCGTACCAACCCCTGGGACTGACCATATCTGCCTTTTCAGATCACATAAATGTAGTTTACCAGAAGCCTGCGTAAATAAGGCTATTTTAAAACCTGATGGTTGCCCACGGAAAAACAACAGGAAAAGTTTTATTTATGTAGTTGTGCAAACATGCACTACTGACTCGAACTTAACTGCTATCTTGATGTGAATCAAAACACTGTACATACAGGGAAATAGAGCTCACAGATGGATGTGCTGTTGTCTTTAGAATAAGGTCATCAGCACTGTGGAATAAATCACCCTGCATGTAAATATACATTTTGGCTGTAGAGTGCATTTTATTTATTGTTTATAGCAGTGCAGCAGGGCTGCATTGATGTCTCTTTTTGTGGCCACAGATGAGACATTTGTCCACAATCCCAAAAAGGATATGTATGAATGCAGAATGTAGACAGATGAAGTCTTCTCTATCGCATAATAAAAGACCTATAAAACTGTATGTATAAAAGCTAGATTCCAGGTCTCAAAAATGAAGCGAATGGAAAGGTGCATTAAACATGTATTATTCTCAAGGTCCAGCAGGGGGAGACTCTCAAAAAGGGCTGCAAAAAGACATCCTATTGCGCTGAAGTCTATGAAAAAGGATGCTATGTTTCCCTTTATTTATGGCCTCAGTACACAGTTTCATGACAAATTTATAGTGTCACTCACTATTTTCAAATCTTAATGAGCACAACCTGATATTCATTTCCCTTTTTTCTTAGACCTTCTTAACCACGTATCCAAATCAGCATCCTGAGCTCGGGGGCTGGAGCTTATTCCAGCTCATTTTTGTAAACAGTATCCCTATGTAGAGTAAAAATACGACAAAGCAGGATGAGGTGCGTGTAGTAGAAATACTACTAAAGTGTCTGTATGCAGCCTGTTTTATATTGTGTGAATCCCTGTATTTGTACACCATGAAAATTCTGATCTGCTGGAGCCATAAAAAGATTAGAGCTGCTGATTACTCCACTGCCAGTTTTATAAAAAGAAATTAAACCAAATTTAATGTCACTCAGTGCTGAAAATCTAATAAACATGTTTTAGAGACACAAACACAGTGGACACCTGCCAAGGCAGCTCTGAATTAACTTGAATTTACTACTTTCGTAGCTAAACAATGTTTTTTTTTTTGTAAACATGTAGTGTGTATGTGTGTGTGTGTGTGTGTGTGTATATATATATATATATATATATATATATATATATATATATATATATATATATATATATATAAATAAAAATAAATAATATGTGTGTGTTAGAGATGGACCGATACGTAATATCGGATCGGTCCATCTCTAACACAGTTATATATATATATATATATATATATATATATATATAACTTGACCTACTTTGTTGCCTATGTGAAGCAACTTTAACTCAATGGGATAACTATGAATTAAAAAGAAGGAAAACGACAAAAGTGGAGAGACATAAAAGAAGAAAATCTGTACTCTGACCTACTGAAACCAGCCCAGTGGAAAGGCAAGGCAGCAGAAATTATAGGTTAAGTCCAAGCACACACACGAGTAGGAGAGAGAGGAGTGTGTATTTGCAGAGTGCATATGTGAGGTATGTCTTCTTCTGCTTACACAGAAGATTATACAGTAGCTATAAGACTAAATGTAGACCGAGTGCATAACAGTATCTGCTCTCTTTGTTTCATTTCCCAGAAATGCGCTACACCAAAGTATAAATGTCTCGTAGTATCAGTGTCAACATGAGAGTAACCATGTGTGTGTGTTTGAATGTGCCCACACTGATGTGTCTTTTTGTGCCTCTCAGGTCATTGTGATGTCTGCCTTTAATGACATCTGATGAGACTCCAGCGCCTCTCTCTCTAAAAATAAAGCAAACTCAATTACCCGTCGTCACTACCTTCCCTGTTTGCACAGACTGACCTAATGTGATCTTTTTAATACAGAGTGTGTATTCTTACAGAGCATGTCGTTCCTCCGAACAAGGACTTCCTGTGTTTAGGAAAAAATGGGAAGGAGCTACCATTCACAGCTAGCAAACATATCATTTTGTTGCATTCTTCCTGTAAAAATATGCTCACCTCTGATGCTTGTGTGTCAAAGAGAGGGATATTTTGCAGTGCTTGTCACAATTCCTCATTATGGAATCAGGTAAAACCTATTTTAATAATTCAAAACATTTTTAGAGTCATTATAAAGAAGTTATATCTGGCTTCTGTAGCGGGAGGATGTCTCCATATGTCATTGGTTTGTGAGTCAGTTAAAGGATAGGGCAGTCCCCTGACAATATTTAAGAGGAATGCCATTGTAATGAGTGACCTGAGCCAACCAATCCTATGCTGATGTCTTCCTTTCTTTTTTCTTTTGAAAAGCAGCAGAATAAGCTGAAACCCTAGTCCATTTGTATTGTCAGGACAAAGAGAGACCATTGTGGGCAAGAGGGGTAGAGGGGAGCTGGTGGAGGTAGGGGTGTAGAGGGTCAGGGAGGGCAGAGAGGAGTTAGTCAACGTCTGATGCCTGCTGGGTGGAGTGCTGGGGCTCACGGCAGTCGGGGTGTGCGGGTCAGGTAGTGTGTACGTGTCTTTTTTCTTTTTTTCCCCGTCTTTTTTTTTTTATGAATGATGAGCTTGAAGTTGCAGGAGTGTGCATTTGTCCAGCTGGATGGAGCTTCATTAGAAAAGCAAGCAGCAGGGCGGGGGAGGTTATGTTGGAGGAAGGGAGGGTGAGTGACGGGGAAGCCCGCGCACTGCCTCTCTCACGCTCTGAAGTTTAGTCTACTCCAGCTACAGACACCACAGCATAGAGAAAAGGAGAGAGACAGGGGAGAGAAATGGTGCCGGACCCACTGATACCACAGCAATGACTTATTACACTCACAGTGTGGATTACAAAAGTCTTTCACCTGGAGTTTGGAGACACGTGATTTATTGAATTTTGGAATTGTTTCTCTGGTGGCTAAATGCTTCCTTTGGGCAAAATGCACTCCAGAGCAAAATCACGGAGCTGTGACAACTACCTGTGTATAAAGGTACGAGTTTGAAATGTGTTTAATTACAGGATTTCGGTGACTCTCTGGAAGTTTTTGCACATGCTTGAACTTTGTTTTGCCTTTTTTTTTCAGCCACTTTATTGCGTGTGTGTTTCTGTATTATGGCGGTAGATGTTTTTGATGTCACTGTTCAGAGATGGCTGATATTTTGACTTGTCGCTGTGTAGTCAAAACACAGCAGGAAGCTTTTCATGCATGCATTGTGTTAGAAGAAAAGGGAGGACGACACGAACGATGATCGGGATTATGTTATTGCTCGATATGCACATATATCCAGCGGCTCATTTCTCCTTTAAGGGAATATAACATGGACTTGTTTGTTTGCAGCGCTCTGTTCACTTTAAAGGGTGATGAATTCCTTTTGCACGGCCTGTCTGTATCATTACTTTTGTTGTGCAGTTGTAAAAGATGAGCGTTTTAGATTTATTTCTTCACTAGTTATAGATCGTGTGCGTGTTGATGATGATTAGAAATTAGAAACGTGGACTTTTATCTGTAGGGGGAAAAGGAGAAAGCAAGATATGATAAACAGACTATTATTTCTGGGAGTCACTGAGATACACAAGTTTGTATCCTCTCTGATATCTTTATCAACCTCCCACTTATAATGGAATGCACCCACTCTATATTTACCCTGCAGAGGTATCAACAGACTTTGTCAGGCTCCTTTGTCTCTGTTGTCACTACTTATCACTGCCCTGATTGGCTGAAGGACCTCCATTCACTATTTTGTCTTCATTAATGAGTTTTATTGAATTGAACATAATATTTAAATGTGTGAGATTCAGTGTTTCATACACACTGGCAGAACAACAAGCCTGCGGTGCTGTTTACATCCTGAAGCAAAGTCATTAGTCGCTTTCCGGTGGTATAAAGTGAGTCTTTTCCATAAACACTGTGGGAATATGTGAAAATTACTCTTTAATCCATCAGTAGTGGTAGTTTTTGTCGGTCTTATTAAAAAATTTTTAAAAATAAATCAAAATAATACGACTTACTGACCCAGATTAAAAAATACGTTGAATGTAATCTGACAGAAACACCCCTACTTTCTTTACTGTAAAAGTAGTACTTTTGGCTGTGGGTATGTGGGTGGTCCAGTTTATCGCCTCACCTCTCACACCTATCTGTGTTCATCACACAATCCTTTTGTCTCGCCGGGTTATCTGCTAAGATAACAACGCTACAATTTGCAGCAACAGCTAATCTTCTTACGGACCACAGCATTAGTATGATTATGCTTTTATTTCTCGAAGCGTGTGCTGTGTCTTGTACACAGAGAGTGTGGCGTTTGTGTGTACAGTTTGATGTGTAATTACATGTCTTAAGCTCCTCGTTAAGGGCCGTATTTCAAACTAACAGCGATCTCAAGTAACCTCATTGACTTTGTTATGGCTCCTTGACATAATCAGAAAATGTGGCTTTTAAATGTATTCAGAGTACAGCGTGCACCTTTTGCCTGACCACACATCCCAGCATCTCTCCTCTTACTGTCGTTCTCTCATGAGATAGGATTTCTATTGGTACAGATCAAAAGCTGAAACTTACTGCGGGCTTAATGGGGAGGTCTCACTAGACTCTTTTGTTGGCATCCTGGCACCTGGCAGCGGGGCAGGTCTGAGCAACCTGTGGCCTTTGTCGTCCCGCTGCCTTTGAGGCTGTTAGCAGGTTGGTTAGCGAGCAGCCTCTGTGGGGGCTCCAGGGCTCTCCTGTTACACTCCCCTGGTGGCTTCATGCTCCACTGGAGTCCTGGCAGGCAGCGTCTTTTGTGTCCCTGACCCACTAAATGTGTCAGTGACCACCTCGTGTTTGCTTCTGTGTCTCTCACTTTTTCTTTTGGTTTTGATACACTTCTTTCCTTATTTGCCCGACTTTTCAGTCTTGACACATGATTTCATTAAGCGTTGCAATAGAGGAATCACCAACTAATCAAGCATTTCACCACCATCCGTATATCTTTAACTTTATAAAAAAGGAGGGGGGTTAACAAAACAGAAAAGGTCAAACATAACCAGGATCAATCCTCTGGGTTTGCTTTTTTCATCAAGAGACAAAACCCTTTAATGTTTAACCATCCCATTTGCTCTGATCACCTTTTTGACAGCTTGTTTACTGATGGCACAGACAAAAGTGTCCCACCTTGAGCTTTAAAGCCATTAATTACCACCTCAGTCTGCCATCAAACAAGCAGCCCATTAGAAAGATCAGGCATCAGAGAGGTTGGGACTTCCCAATTTGCTCTTGTCCTGCCTGAAGCTCTGAAGCTAGACATACACAGCTATATACACTGCATTCCTGTGTGGCTCAGAGCGGATGGGAGGCTCAGCGCTGGTGGTTAAACTTGGTCACTCTGCTGAGACGTGCAAATATATCTCGTGCTAGACAGGTGACACTTAATGAAAAGCTTCCATTTTTTTCATGCCAGTGGGAAGTTCTGTGTCTCTTACCATAGGTAGGATTTTATTTACATGTGTCACTACTCTGAGTGTAAACAATGGATTACCCATCTGTTGTTATTTTTAGTGCGGGTTTTTTGTATCCATACTGTAGCACTGGATTACATAGACAGCCACTCCTGCGCAACACGATGTCTAGCCTTTGAATTGTAATGTTGGCTAATTGTTCTTCAAAACACTGCGTCTGTCACTACCCTTGTTTTTCTGCCTTAGGAACCTGAATTGAAACTTGCTGGTGTGTCCGAACTATGCGGCTGAGGCTTTCCTCCCATTGTTAGCTCTCCTCCAATAAAACTCCATGTTACTCCTCTCCTCCTGAGCGCAACAGTGACTAATGCCCAGAAAAGTTTTTGTCTCGCTAAAGCAAGCTGACTGCTAATGGAAGTGGGTGTTTTGTTTCAGGCCACCGACACTGTACTGCACATACCACTTAGAGAGGCGGAGTGCACAATGAGCGCCTTGTAGTAGAGTCGTGGCATGTGTACGAATGCGCTCAACTGTACTCACTCTCCTCTAATTGATGGTGCTGCACTGCTTAGATCAACAAGACAGATCCTACAAAGGGTGAAACATGGGCTGTCTGACCACCAAAACTCAATAGAGTAAAGGCGATCTCTTGATTTGTTGGCAGCTTCTATTTACATGCAAATGTCGCATAGAGATTAAACTGAAAGTAGCAAAATGCATCGAGGAGCTGCATATTAAAGCCCTGTGTTGGTCAACATCTTGCAAAGTGGTAACACTTTATTATACAGCCCCCTACTGAGGGTGTAATTCGCCTGTAACTAACTGGAATTTCAATGTATTTTACTTGTAATTACAGTGTAGTTATATACTTACAGCTAGGTACTTTAGAATAAAGGCGTGAAAAGGCAGGTCTTTGCAGGAAAAAAGAATTATACTATAACTAAATTGTGTTAGTAAATTTAAATTAATGTATAAGTAATTTTACATCATTCATGAGTAATTTTAAGAGTAATTTCCTTTTTTTTTAACATCTTTTTTTAATATCATCATTTAATATTTATTATGTCAATGTGCATGATGGATTTTATACGATTCAATTTCCCCACTTTATAGGGTCAATTCTTTGGTGTTCAATTTTGATTGAATTAATTCTAATTATATATTTCTGTTTATTTATTCGAGTCTTTGTTCCATCATATAAATGCATTTTTGTTTTAATTTACTCATTTTGAAAGTTATATTTGAACAGTGATTGTAAAAGGAGAAATACAGTAAAGTAAACTTAAGTAAATAAATTTACTTTACTGTATATACACAGGTCTATAATTTGTTTCTTTTAAGTTTAAAAGGGAGAACGATACTTATAATATTTATATTGTTAAAAAAACATAAATTTTATATATAAATGTGTACCTACCTTTAAATATTTGTTGGTAAACATTTCAAATAAGTTCATACAGGACTATTATACCCTTAGTCGTGGGCTGTATTATAAAGTGTCACCCAAAGTTGTTATATGTGAGACATTTCCTGACATTGCTATTTATCTGTGCGCTTATCATGAGAGACAGATGTCTCTATTCCACGGCTATGTTCCATTCAGGAAGGACACATAGTGGAGTGATGTTTGGCCTTGGCACCGACAGAACAGAGGAAGGTCATAGCTTGAACCATGACTCCGGCTACTACTACAGGTCATCCTCATTCAGATCTGTTGTAATCCCAAATATCCTGTCCTCATCATCAGACAAACTGTGTTGGACATGCAGTTTGGGGGACCAATGGCGGTGGCCCGGGTCATGTAGGGGTCAAATCATACTATGTGGCAACACGGATGCTGTTGGAAGGTCATGTTCCACCGTCCTGATCGCAACTGGAGTCCAGTTTGGACTTTCCAGTTTGCCTGTTTGTGTTAGCTGAAGGTGACGTCATAGTAACCAGGTGTTTCCCCTCTGCCGGGATGCCTGATATTCCCTGTCATGTTCAAACTTCCTGCCAGTCTGGCTAAATGGGAGCCTGCATGCATATGTTTATCTAGTTATATATTTGTATACTGTGCACAGATAGCTTTTATTTGATTTTCGTTGCATGCATTTCAAGGAATTCGTTACAAGCTGTCTGGACTAGGAGTTGCTAACCTGTGACTCCAAGAAACATCTTACTATGAAATGTTTGTCTCTTCTCCTTTTCTTGTAAAATCCAGGAAACTTCAAAAATCTGAAAACTCCTTTACACAGCACTGAGGCACAAAATTGTCAGACTGTTGCTTTTATTCAATTCTTGCTTTTACAACTGGAAAAGGAAAAATTGGCAATTCATTAAAAAAATAAATCTCAAAATCTCCATGTCAAAAAGACTGGAAGCCACTTATTTAGACTCACATCTGCTTATATGTTAATGTACCCATCTCTTGTTTTTCTCAGGACGCTGAGTCTTTGGACAACTGTATCCAGAGCACTTTGTCTGCCCTGTACCGTCCCTTCAGTGCCACTGCTGTCACCGTCCTCTGGCAGCTGTTCAGCGTGGTGGAGAGGCAATATCGTGGAGACGGACTCCGCTGCCTCATCGACTTCTTGCTTCCTGCCAAGAGGATCCTACAGATCATACAGAAAGAAACCTGTGTGAGTGCTTGATAGTAATGGTATCTGAGGTTAAATTGAGGGAACCAAGAATGTCTGTGTTTGGAAGAGAAGATGGATAGAAATATAGAGAGAGGACATGGGGATTTAAGAAAAGAAACCAAAACTATCTCACTGTCTGGAAAGAGATAAACAACTAGAAGTTAAACTGTGAACAGTTCTGCTGAGTGTGAATATTTTTCCTGAGTGGGAAAAGTGAGACTGAAACAGAGTTGATTATTGTTCCGGAAACAGGCAACAAGCTGAAAAGCAGCCATCATTCTCTGAATAGCGAAACACAGGGAAACTGTGGAGTGCTTGAGAGGGAGCCATGGACTCTAGGGTCCAGCATGAAATTCAATATTTTCTCTCAAAAGCTTTGATTGCTGTGGGTTAGGGCCCTACCACCAAAGCACTGAAACTTTATTCCTCTGCATTCATCTCTCTGGTGATTACACTGTGACGATAGCCACAGAGCAATAGTTTCATCTAAGCCTAGCCCCTGAGAACAGCTTGCTGTGCATGAAAGTCTTTGTAATGTAGGCAATATGAGAGGCTTCGGAGGAAGATCACATCCTCAGCCTTTGCCATGACATTCATAAGAGATGAAAAAAGCCAACCCTTGAGCACCGTGTTTTTGCTCTTAGGGTTTCATGCTGTCACAACACGGATTTGTGTTGTGGTTGCTGTGAAAACGGGCCTGATCAGACAGGTTTTCGTCTTTAGCTGACAGTGATTCACTCAGTGCACCCCATGAAAACACCTTGCCTCTCCATTACAGCTAAACATGTGTTTAAATACTGCTTTGCAGATGTCAGTTGAAATGATCCAAGTCGTACCACAGCTGAGGCATGACTCACATATATGATAACAATGTTTTACGGGAGTACTGACTGACTTCTCTTTCTCTTCACAGGTAAAGTTCAGAGGCTTGCTCTTTTATCATGAGGGATGGCCTCTTTGCATCCATGAGAAAGTTGTCCTGCAGCTTGCACCTCTGCATAAAGTCAGATTAAAGCAAGGAGATTTCTACCTACAAATTGTTCCTTTAGGACGCAAGGCTGCCAAGCTAGTGATAAAATGTTTGTCGATCAGTGGGCAGGCCATTGCAGAAATCCCTATTTCAGAGAGCATGTACGGCAGCATCTTCACAGCTGAGTTCTTACAGAATGTAACACGTGACCGAAACCTGCATCCGCTACAGAACTGTCTGCTTACCACTGGTACGGCTGTGTTCAGGACACCGTGGAAGAACGTGGTCAACCCACTCTTTGTCAGCAACACAGCAGACGCTATAATGCAAGCGCACTGCAGCCGAGGTGGTTTCCGTGCCCATCTCAGCACTTGCAGCACCAGCGGATCTACGGGGACTCTGGACAGCCATCGCAGCTCCAGAGAGTCCCTGCACTCTCAGGGAGCTGACTCCATTTTCTCTGAGCCCAACTCCCCGAACAGAAACCGCATGGACTCTAGCAGTGAGAGCCATAGCACCAGCACAGCTGACAATGCTATACCCAAGATTAAAATAAAAAGTCTCACTGAGGAGTGTGGTACAGGAAAGGGCGGTGAGGACAGCAGTGCAAGAGAGGGAGGACTGGGGTCCAAGATGCTCTCTTTCAGCACAGACCTCAGTAACCCAGGCCCTCGGCGCCGTCTCCACAGAGACTCTGCAACTTTTGAGACCAGGAGACTTTTCAGAAAATCTTACATGGAAGCACTACAGAATCCCATGACCCTTGGGTCGAGCTCTGAATCCATCTTGGAGGAGAGCTCAGAGCATAGTGCTACCCTAAGAGAGAGAACTGTGACACCGGGTAACAGTCCCGACACACAGACCTCCTCCAGAGAACATTCATCGCGGAGGTTAGGTAGCCGGGGATGGCTCAGCAGTGATGACTCCAGACCCAGCACACCTTTACTTTACTTACAGAGAGGTTTGCGGAGTGCTGAGAGACGAGCAGAAAGGCGCTCCAAGTCACTGGAGAGGACTAACAAAGCAGGCCAGGTTAAAGGCCACCGGGAACGATCTTCTTCTGGAGGATCAGCCGGAATTTCACCCAAAAAACTAAACTATGCTTTTCGTTTCGGAAAGCTGGATGTGGAGGCCATAATTCCTGGAATTGAGAGGAGAAACAGCAAGGATGAGTCGGGTAAGTCCTGATGTTAAACCTCGGTGCACAAAAATTACACTTAAAGTCATAAATGTTGGTCATTTTTTGCACCAATACATAAAGAACATTTGCTTATAAATGTTTTTTTATGCTTTTCAAGTAAATTTCAAGTGCAGTATTTGAAATGTAGTCATTATATATAATCATGATTATGATCAGTAATGTCATGAACACAGCAAACCTAGCAATTAATTGATCCTAGCCAAATGTAAAGACACAGGAGCCAGTTGGTGGCTCATGTCCTGAAAATCCTATTATGGCAAAATTGCTGCAATTCATTTAGCGGGTACTTAAGAAATTTCTCAAGAAACAGGAATGAACGAACCAAATGGCTAAAATACCTATTTACACCTGATAAACATACATAAATATCAGGAGCATTAATTAAACTCAATTTATACTGTAAGGTGACCATACAGTATCCTTGAGAAAACCCAACAAACAAGCTACGTCCACCCCCACTATCAGCACAGGACTTTGTAACAGTAAGAAGAAAAAACTCCTTTTTAACAAAAAATAAAAAAAGTTCCAGCAGAACTAAGCTCGGGGAGGGGCAGCCATCTGCTGCAACCAGTTGGGGGATGAGAGGAAAGAGAAAAGAAAAAGAAGAACATAAGGAGACAGGACAAAACATACTAAGAAAAGCGCCTCACACAGAGTGCTTCAACAGTTTGAGTCTATAGTAGAATAACAAAGAGATGGTTCAGGGTCACCTGATCCAGCCCTAACTATAAGCTTTATCAAAAAGGAAAGTACTGATAATGTAGAGAGGGGGTGTCTGTCTCACAAATTTAAACTCGGCACTGAAGGGTCTGCCTCCAATTCTACTTTTAGAAACTCTTAAGAAGTACAAGTCTGAGAGTGAAGTAAGAGTGCAGTCTTTAAGATATGGTGCTGCCTGATCATTCAAGACCTCATATATCAGGAGAAGGATTTTAAATACAGGGAGTCGATGAAAATAGGCTAATATTGGAGAAATATGCTCTCTTTCTCATCTTTTTAGTACTCTTACTGCAATGTTCCAGATAAACTGAATGCTTTTAGGGAACTTTTAGAACTACCTGATAAGAATGAATTATAATTATCAGCCTAGAAGTAATGAATGAGACAGGATGTTTCTAATTTTGCAAATGTTGTGCAGATAAAAGAAGGCAGTCCTACATATTTGTTTTAAAATAGTAAATAAGGTGTTAATAGAGGTTATGCCATCCAGAGTAAGCTGGGCACCGTGCTTCTAAGATTTTTAGGACCAAATGTAACAAGAAAGAAAATTACATACAGGCTGGTATGTCTTTTAACTAATTGATTTGTATCATCTCGTTTCATCTGGACTGCAAGTATATGCACTGTTTTCTAATAATGTTGCCTAAGGGAAGCATGTATAATGTAAAAAGTAGTGGTCCCAGCACAGAACTCTGTGGAACTCCATAAATACATTTCACACATGAAAAACCCGTGCGTTTACCTGTACAAAGAGGAGTCTATCTAATATGGAGTCTATGATTCCTTTAATATTAGTGTCTTCTAATCTCCGTAGGAAAACCTTGTGATCAGCAGTATCAAATGCTGTTCTAACAAGACAAGAAGACAGATGTGTCTACCATCAGAGTCTATAAGAAGGTCATTTGTAACATCATTAGCATTATCTGGATTATTTTGTAAACAATCTCTATGACACAAGAAGTCCAGAGAGTGGGACTTTTTGCTTATTTATTACTACACTAAGGATGTATTGTAGTTGCATATTTCCTTCATTACTGTGAACACTGACACTTTAAATTGTGTTAACCCCAGGCTTGTGGTGGTGCTGTAGTACATACTCACTAATAAAATCGTAAAAGTAATTTATTTGTAGTTTTTAAAAGACACAATTAAAAAGTGTTTCATAGTCAGGATAAAATCCACACCAAGTGTAGCCTAAAAATCCTGACATACATGCAAGCATAAGTTCATACATGTATGTACCTACCTGAATGGGCAAGGCCTTGCCATGCAGGCAAGTACGTGCATGGTAATTATGTGCATGCAGGTAAGTACGCTGTGATTAATAAAACTTTAAAATGAATTCTAAGTTTAAGTGGAAGCAAGTGGTGGAAGGAAAGAAACAGTGTTGATATGTCATCGCTAGCTGCTTTTTTTTGTTTGTTAACGAGGAGGATGGGCTGGGTAGAATTCCACATAAAGATATGTGAGGGAGACAGCGTGTAGTAAAAAGTTATTGACTGACAATACAGGTTTGTTTGTTTAGTTTTGTTTAGTTTTGGGGTTTGTTTGGTTTTTATCAATTTTTCTTAGTTGAAAGAAGCAGTATAAGTTTAGAGACTCAAATGCTGGTCAAAAATAGTATAGACCATTACTAGTATAACAAATGGTGATTTAATCTGTGATAAATCTCTGAGAAATGCCTCTGTACTAGAAAACTGCACAGGCATTTTCAAAAATCTGACAGAATCTGAAACATCTCAGTTTTAACAGGTTTGGTTTACCGATGGTTAAATCATCATGTCACTAATCAAATAATACACCCTGAGGTTATGAAAACCTCTTAATAGCTAGATGGTGGTTTTGCAATAACAGCCTGCAGCAGGACTGGTTATAACAGTTCATTAGATGACTACAGTTGGAGTCTGAGTGCTCATAACTCTCAGCTACTTCATTCCGATTGGTGACAGATAACCTTTCACAGCCCACTCTGTGTGTTTTTTGGCAAGTTGAGGGAACAGGTACAGTCCAACCCTGGAAAGAGCACTTTAGTCCCAATCCTGTGTTTTCTTTACTGCTGTCAGTCTGTTTTGTTTTCTGTTGGTGCGTTCTGGGTAGCTCAGGAAAACACTGATGTGAGAGTACCACCTAGGGAATCATGTTGTTTTTAGAGCTTCTTCCGTGAATTGAAATGTGAGGTTAAAAAAGGCAGTTTTGTTCATTCTCTAGTACTTAACATCGGGCAGTGCCAGACATTAGCTGTGAGTATTTGTGGGGTTTTTTTAAAAAGTGGTTTTAATTATGTTGAAAAAACAGCACTGGGCAAAAATACAGTATATAAATCAGATTTTTCAGAGATTACTTCAGAGGGATTGAATTTCAGCTTTTGGCAAGCAGGTTTTTCCAGCAACATTATAGAAAGTCGTGTAAATTCTGTAAAAACTGGCATCCTATAGTGAGATGAGCCTTATCAGGAATGAGGGCTGCAGCAATCCCAGATGGGTTGCTCGTTTACACAAGTTTAACTTGGGAACAAATCAGCTGCTGGGGATGTTTTTGGAAAACAAACTTTTATAAATTGAGCCTTTGTCTTTTAACTATAAAAACCCGAAAACTCGCTGACTCATACAAGTCTGAAAAACAAAGACTCTATGATTGATTAAATTACTTGTGATATGAGCCAACAAATATCCTGATTCTTATATGTGATCACTAAGTGATAATAACCAGTGCTTGTTTAGTCTTTGATGACTTAAAAAAGTGTCAAACACAGAAGATAGAAAGCAGACTGTGTCACAGGACAATACACAGGAAGCTTTAGCCTACTTTTGTCAAAACAAAGCATTTTAGGAAACCTGCAGCAAACACAAGCGTGGTCACACAGTCGCACAGGAAATGCACTAATTCTCTGAAGACAATAGAGGCTGAGCTGGGAGGGCTTATTATCACAGAACAGAGCAGGACAATACTCAAACTGCTTATACAGACAACACATCACAGATAGATAACTGCAAATTTATTATAGACATAACACTGAGTTTGTGTAAAGTTTTAGGCTCTGTTAATAGTTGGAGTACTTTTTAAAAACCTTTTTTTTAAGCTAAAATGGCATATATACTGTCCAAAAACCACAAAAATTCAATTAGTTATCATGTAGAACAAAGAAAAGCAGCAAATTGTCACATCACACATGATAAAATCAGTGTTTCCAGGGATTTTAGCTTCTGGACCACTATTTTCTGTTGATTAATTCTAATTATGTACCGTGCATGCTCATCTGTCCATTTCATCCCAGTTGTTGGCCAAGACACCATGAAGTATCCTGTAGAGATACTGGATTGGATATTAGAATGCAGGTTTGCAGCCTCAGGTTCAGGTCTGTAAACTGTGGTATCAATTAAAAATTCCAGGAGCACAATTCTTGTAAAAAGAGCCTTGAGCTATGTAGAAGTGAATAGGAGGAGGTGCAGGTATGAGAGTCTGCCTGTGACTCAGCCTGACTAAACACCTGGACTCTGTGATGACTCAGGTGAACTCACTAATTGAGTGCACTTAGCTGGCCACTAATAAACACACTTTCATGAGGTATCACCGCTAGGAAAGAGAGTACAGAAGTGAAAGGAAACTTCAAATTTCTATTGATTGCACTGTGTTGTTGATTGCTTGCTTAATAAACATCAGACTAGTGCTCAGATTTTTTTTATTTGTCTTTACAGGACAGCGTAACGACAGCCTGAACAGTGAAAGCAGGCGGCACAGAGCTAGTGGAGAAGAGTCACACAGTCCCAAAGCTGCAAATGGGACAACAATCAGAGTGGCCTCGGTACAAAGCTCCTCATGTGACTATAATTTAACCTTCCCCAAACTGGTGTCAGAGGTCAATCAGGAGCTGCTCACATCAGCGGCTGTGATCCTGCCAGGTAAAGGACAGCTGATTCAGACCCATCAGCCTGTACTGAAATTATTTTATCCATCCATCCATCCATTTTCTCATAAATCCTGAACCATGAAATAATTCCCGAAACATTCAGCTTTTTTTGAAATTGCAGTATTTATTGAACTTTCTAACTAATTAAGAAAAAAATGAATATCAATTTCCATATATGAGTTTTAACCTTGATCGTATTTGCTCATTTTTATCACATTTCTGATTTCCAACATTGCGCATCTTAAAAATGTGCACTTTATTTATGTTTTTTGGTGAAAATTATGATGTAATGTCTCAAAAATTAATAAAAAAAATGATGAAAGATATTTCACTTCTTTTCGATTCTGAAATCATTCAAAAATAAAATAACACACCTCCCCCCCAAAGAGCGAAGGTAATGGACCGAAACTTTTCTATTGATGCTAAAAAAGCAACAGCAATAGAAACTGAAACATCTACTAAATTATCTATCTAAGGGAGGCCTAGACAAAACCATTAAAAATGTGTGTTCTTATTATGTGAGTGATATTTCTCCTTGTTTTTTTATCGAACTGGCATTTCCAAAACTTTTTTGCTCTAAAAAACATTCGTTTGTCATATCACTATGAAGCTTGAGCAGTTATATTTTTGGTGTGGGAAGAAAGTAGAGCTAAGTTCTGACCCCCATCTCTGCTTTCTCTCTACCAGGGACCAGAGACCGTAGTGGGAGAGCAGTGGTGCAGGTGTGCACAAGAGCTCCATTGTGGGCAAGTGAGATCTGCACCGTCCACGATCTGACGTGCTTACTTAGCTACTACTACTCAACTCTGCGGTAAGTCATGCATGCAGTATGCCGGTTTATTTTGTCTGGGTTAAAAATGACTTCTACACCTATCATTAACTTCTAAGGTGAACTCATCCAAGCTAGTGTTTTTAACACTTTTCCAGTTTTCTTTCCATTCCAGCTTTTATTTGGAGCTATAGAACAAAGAAGTCTTTCCATTAAGTATAGTTGAACATATTTTTTCATCCCTTATTAGATCTCTTATTAGACAACACAATGTGTTTGCTTTAAGGTCAACATCCATCCCCCCAAAATTGCTTAGAAAGTCTGAAACTTAACTTTAAGTGTCACTTCATCATCACAAAAATCTGTGTTCGTGTACAAATTTGTCAGGTGTCAAAATATTGTATCACATCATGCCATCATGTGTTTGACAGATGCTACAATAACTGTAATGCTTCGGTTTTAGGAAAGAAAGGCGTGATCAAGGTATAACTGTTGTAATAGACTGCAGAAGGCAGCAGCCTGTTCCAGCTCTGTTGTCATCGCTGTCTGAGTTTCAGGTGAGCCCACACTGGAAAACATGTAATTACCCTCCAACACACCCGGAGAGTTTTCAGGCCCTCTGCTGCCTCCTGCACTGTAATGTTATGTGTCTCTCTGTCAGAGATAAAATACTGCCTCATTCCTTACACATTTCCTTTTGTTCTGCCTCTCTGTCTCTGGCATAGTGCGGTTTTTCTTTTTAAGAGGCACACCTTAAACTTGTAGTGTGTGCACTTCCAAGACATTTTTCTGAAAAAGGCTGGCCTCAGGGCTTTCGCAGAGGAGCCTGTCCTTGCTTGTCTGCTTTTAACCACACGCTGGGAGCAGGCTGGCTGCAGCTGACTCGCAGGAGAGATATCATACTCTGATAATACATTTCTTCCTGATGTAAAGGTGATAATGCTGTAAACCTTGACACAAACATCCGAAGTCACTTTGAACGCACAGTACTTAGCTGTTCATAGCATAAGAACTATATGTTGTATTATAATCTATGTGCTTTAAGTGTATCTTAAATAAAACATGCTCATGTGTTTTTTTTCTAGACTTTAATACCACATGCACTTTACTCAGTTCTGTTCCTGTCGGACAAAGAGGTAGCAAGCAAACCCGAGAGAGACATCAGTGTACAGGTAAAAATAGAATAAATGTGCAGTATTCATGTTGGTGAAGGCTAGGCCTAATTTTGTTTACACACTTGCAAGAATTCATTTCCGTTTGTTACAGGGATGATTTTTGAAAGTTTCTTATCTGATCTTATTACTGCAAGCCGTGATGACAGAGATTTTTTTTAAGCTGCGCAGGAGACGTGCTGTGACTGAAATCTGGATGTTTGTTTATGTTTTTCTTTTTCTCCAGACAGAAACTGTGTCATCTTTGAAGGCCCTGCTGAAGTACATTGACCAAACCCAGCTCACACGAGACCTGGAGGGCACCTTCCACTACGATCACAACCACTGGATCCAGTTCAGACAGGTGAGTGTGACTAAGGCGACTGGAGTAGAGTGTAAACATGTATGTAATACCTTTTTTCCAGTTTCATGGTTAGATGCTTGATTTCATAATGAAAAAAGACACCCAGATTTACAGGGCAATGCACCTCTAAGCCAGATAAACATAGGAGAAGTTTGCTTTGAACTCTTACTAAGACATGACTAATGTAACCAAGGATTTTGCTGTCTAAAACAAATTATAGCTGAGTACTGAAAATAATGTAAAAGGGGAAAAAAAGTAAAGCGTTCTGGCAGAAAGCCCCAAAGGCAAACTTCCACCACCAGCAAGCCAGTTGAAACATGATCAGTTTCACATTTGGTAATATCGCTGTTTTGACACTGTAGGTGTTAACAGTCTCACTTCCCTTGCTTTCATTCTTCCTCTTGTCTTCTTTTACTTACAGAAAATCGAACCTTTTGCCGCCAGCTGTAGTGCGGCCATCACCTCCCTTCAGGAGTCTATTAGCTCACTGAGCGCCAGCAGCAACCTAAAGACCTCTAAGGTCAGAGCAAAGCCCTGCAAACAGTTTGGCCTGCTGATTTATGTGTCTCCACTCACACACAATAGATGTCTGCTGGCTTTTTTTTTTTTTGTAGTAAAATGTTTACCAGTTTGTTTCATTCTTAGTTTCCAGGATATTAAAAAAAAAAAAATCTACTGTGTAAATGTGACCATCCATTTACCCGTGTCCGTGTTTATGTCAGGAGGTGTCTGAGGTGTTAGAAAAGCAGAAGCATCTCATGAAGTGTGTACTAGATGACACCTGTCTAAACCGACTCCGTCTGGAAGGTGGAACTGTACTTGCCCGTATCAGGAAGGAAGAAGCCTGCGACAATGAAAACTACAGGTAGATCATGATAGGACGCAATGGTGCCCAATGGTCATAATGAGTAGTACCCATGATGATTAAAATAAACTTCCTGTAACCTGTCTGAATATTGTTTTTCATTTTTTTTCAGGGACACTGTCGACATGTTAAACGCACTCTACAATCAAGTAGATGAAGAAGTTCATAAGCTTGTGATCCTTTCAAACAAGTCACAGAAACAGTTAGACAGCTTGCTGGAGGCGCACAGGTTTGAGGAGCAAACTCAGCAGGTGACTTTTACATTAAATACCATATTCCCACCTGCTCTGCAGAGCTTTTCTTTTCTTTTTTTTAGTAATTGACAATTCCTTTCTCTTTTTCAGATCAAACTTTGGTTCAGTGTCGCGGGAGAGAAGCAGCTTGCGCCTTTGGAATCATTAACTCTGTCTGCAGCCAAAATAAAGGAGATGAGAGAGAGCTTGAGCCAATTTCTGGAGGAATCAGTGGTAAAGATACCTCAACTTTTACGTGAACTGATTATGTTATATTTAACTTTTAGAAAGGATTCAGTGCTAAATTTATCTTTTTTGCTCACAGAACCAGCAGAGACGTGGCCTGCAGCTGGTCAAAGAGTCTCCAGAGGCCCTTCCAGAGGTTCTTTTCGACTTTAAACAACATCTGGGTTCCATTTTGAGCAGAGTTGAGCAAAGGAAGGCGAAGCTAGATATCCTAGCCAACCTGTATGAGTTCTATGATTCGGTAAGTAAAATTCATGCAAAATGATACCACATTTTAATTGATGACCTTTCTTAAAAGATTGAACACTGAATGGTTTGTATTTAGCCATATTGTGTATATCTAACATATTTAAACCACCTTTTTACACCTGTAGGCAAACCAGTGGATGGACCACTGTCAGGATTACTTCCATCAACTGAGTATGGCCAGCCCAGGGGGAAGATTTTCGCCCTCTGTGGTGCAGGTCCTACAGGATTACTGCACTGAAGCATCCAAATTCTCCATGGAAAACTTCAGCACGCTTAATGACATGGTGCTTTCACTGGAGTCTCCTGAGCAGCTGCAGCAGTGGAACGCCGTGTGGCACAAATGTAAACAGACCAAGCAGCAGCTGGAAGAGACTTTGGCTCGAGCCATGGCAGCAGCTCAGGACTCCACAGCTGCCGATACGGATTCTCTGAAGCCTGCAGAAGTTCAGATCATCACTCCAGAGCAGCGTGGAGCTAATGGATGTGTGCGTTTACCTGGACCAATTAAGCCATTAAATTTTGAGGACAACAAAAATCTCTCTGTCAGGCCTTTTTCCAAGAGTCCCACAAGTTCAATCTCCTCTTCATCACACTTCACTTTCTCCCCCGACAGCGAGAGCAAACTGAGACAGAGCCCACCCATGTTTGATGACACAGACAGCGACTGCACTATCGACTCGATCGTCTCCTGCCGCTCCGAGCCCATCTACTCTGGAGCCTCCCGGGTGCGCAAGCAACCCATGAAGAAGATCATGAAGAAGACCATGAGCCATGAGCTATCCCCGAGAGACAGCACCCACTCGGATGTCAGTCACATTCACGGATATACAGGCGTCTACATTAAGGGTTTGGAGGTGACCAATAACGTGTCTGCAGAGAAGAAGCTGCAGAGACCTGATGTGATGAGCCCCACGCTAGGCCGCAGCCGCAGCATGTCTACGCCCTGCAGGATCCATACCAGGCGCAGCGATGGAGATGGAAAGAAACAGAGCAGGTGAGGAATTAATCAGTTATATCAAGAATACGCTGGGATAGAATCTGATGAGTACGTAGTTATAAACAACACGTTTATGATATTTTTGTAAGAGATGGAAAAAAATACCACACAAACTAACATTTTCATGATAAACTACACCAGCCTCAGGCCTGTTAAGCCAGTCATGTGAAGTTTTTAAAAAGCCTTCAAATTCTCATATTAACTGCTTTAAACCTGCCTTATACTTTCTTGGAACCGACCTGTTAAAAAGTAGTGTGTAGTTTTCAGGTGATTACTAGGCTTTAATGACAGTCTTGTGGTATTACTTTAATGGTGTTACAGTCAGTTATTGTCAGATTAGTCATAGACTTGCGTACCTGCGAATATTACAGGTAAAAACAAACCAGACCAGCCAAAATATTCAACTTTTTATATTATGAAATGAAGGCGAACAAATCTAACCCTCAGATTTGGAGTTTTTTAACTGTTTTTTTTTGGGAAACTCTCTGTCAAACAATCAAAATTGTCCACATTATCATCCCTGTTGTTCTCAGTCTTAACCCTGATGCGTCCTTCTGTTCAACAGTAAAGTGCAGCACATCATGGACGAAATGATTTCCACAGAGAGGGAGTACGTTCGCTCACTCAGCTACATCATTGAGCACTATTTCCCCGAAATGGAGCGCCTCGATTTGCCTCAGGACCTGCGGGGGAAACGGAGCATCATTTTTGGGAATGTGGAGAAACTGTGGGACTTCCACAGCCAGTATTTCTTAAAAGAGCTGGAGGCGTGCACCCAATCCCCGCTGTCCATCAGTAGCTGTTTTCTGCGGCATGTGAGTATCCTTACACTTAATTTGAAACAGCTTTCAGGTCTCGTTGCTTCATCGAGATGTGTTGCTGTATAGTTACTAGCTTAGTTTGTCATGTAGTGATTGTTTCATTATCCCACACTGGTCCATTATTGCTTGTGTGCTCATGTACTCAGCAACAAAATGAAAGTACCTGGTGAATTTACAGTCTCTGAATCATTCGGCACGCTTTGTGAATCATTCTGACATGTCAGCATACATTTTGCTGTAGTGTTGTAACTTGTTAATGTTGTGTGCAGGAGGATCAGTTTGGAATGTATGCTCTGTACAGCAAAAATAAGCCGCAGTCCGACGCTTTGCTCAGCAGCCACGGGAACGAATTCTTTAAGGTGCGTGTAGAATCTCTTACTTTGGTTACATTCCTCACATAGTGACTGGATACAGGCTGCAAAACAACCTTTCAACCTCTCTGATTATAGACAGGTTTACGAGAAAATGACCCTACTGCTTACTGAACTTATTCATTCATGTGTCTCAGTTTCTATTTTAGGTGTTTCTTTTTAATCCGGCATCCAGTAAATTAAGCATAATTAGGTGTTAAAACAGGACATAATTTAGGGCATATGTAGTTTGTAATCATCAATCCCTCATGATGTCTGCTTTTGTAAGGATATCACAAACCCACGAATGAAGTGATGGCAGTTCTTTTTTTTAATCCAGGCAGTATCTAAAAGTGTAATGATGATTTCTTCCTCCAGAATAAGCAGATGGAGCTCGGGGATAAGATGGACCTGGCATCCTACTTGCTGAAGCCCATTCAGAGGATGAGTAAATATGCACTGTTGCTCAAAGACCTGATAAAAGAGTGCAGCCAGTCCCAGGAGCAGGAGCTGAGTGACCTTCGCACTGCAGAAGAGATGGTCAAGTTTCAGCTCCGCCATGGGAACGATCTGTTGGCTATGGACGCCATTCGAGGATGTGATGTAAGTTATAGGCAGGCACAGATATGAAACAGAGATACTCAAACTTAGGTCATCAAAGCTATTTTTGCTGGAGTTCATTGTGTTAAATGCGATACAGTAGAATAAGGTCAGACTCCCACCAGGAATCGCATTGTTCTCGCTGATGTGTGCAAGCAGCCATGTTTCCTCTCCAGGTGAATCTGAAAGAACAGGGTCAACTCCGCTGCCAGGATGAGTTCATGGTCTGGTGTGGTCGCAGGAAATACCTCCGCCAAGTCTTCTTGTTTGAAGACCTCATCCTCTTCAGTAAGACCAGGAAGATAGAGGGAGGATATGACATTTACATCTACAAACAGTCTTTCAAAGTAAGAATTTATTGTTTGAGGAGGATTTATTTTGTCTGGACTGCTTTTAGAGTAGAGCTTTACTTTTATATTCTTATTGTTTTCTGTATAGACAGCAGAGATAGGCATGACCGAAAATGTCGGTGACAGCGGCCTACGCTTTGAGATCTGGTTCCGTCGGAGGAAGTCACAAGACACGTTTATACTCCAAGCCAGCTCTGCAGAGGTCAAGGCGGTGTGGACAACTATTATTGGGAAGATTCTGTGGAGGCAGGCGCTCAGAAACAGAGGTCTGTTTCTGTGACAGACTGTGCACTTTGACACAAACTCTTAAATACATCATACAAAACAAATAAGGTGACACACACGAACATTTAGTCATTGGAGATATTTTTGTGTTGGGATTGTAGAGCTGCGCATGCTGGAGATGGTGTCTATGGGAATTGGAAGCAAACCGTTCATGGACATCAAGCCAAGTGACGCAGCTATCAGTGACAGAGCCATTGAGTATACCATGAAGGGGGCAGGTGAGCTGACTTTGGGAACTAAATATTCTTTTTCTTTCTAATGGAATATCTGTGTTTGCTATTTGCGTCATAATCAGTACAATTAATGCATTAATCTTTCTGAAGGTGTGATAACAAATAAAGTACCACAACATTGGTTTTCATTGTTGCTTATCTAACAGCTCACTTCACTTCTCTCTAACGCCAGAGTCGAGGACGAGAGCGTCCATCGCAGTGTCCTCATTTGAACACGTGGCCTCGTTCAAGAGGCCTCACTCCACCATCTCCAACAGCAGCACCTCCTCCTCCAGCAGCCAGTCGTCCTCCTCCCTGCTGGGCTCCCTCAATCTCCACCTGTACTCCTCACCCTCTCACCCACACACACTTTCGCACCCAGCAGGCAGCGTTCCCTCCTTTACCCAGTGGCCCTATGACTGCATAGAGGAAGATGAGCTGGAGCAGGACACCGTGAGCCAGCCCTCCATGAGTGAGTGACCAGATGTGCATTCGCCGGTTTTGTTTTGTTTGTTCACAGTTTCTCAAGTGTGAACCTTATCCAATCTAATCACAGAGCACAGAACAGAGCAAACTTTGGTAATTTGCACTTCAAACTAACCCAAAATTATTACACAAAACTGCATTGCATGATAAACAATAGAACAAATAAGTAGACATGTAAATAAAACATGCAGTTAGGTGTCGTGTTTGCTGCTACCACAAGGAGTCACCAAAGTCACAAATTCCTACACATAAAATGTGTAAATAAATGTCTTTTTGAACACTTTAATAACGTGCAAATGACAGAAAATTTTAAACTCAAGCTGTGAATGAAGGGAACAGAGTCCTGTCTTGCTGATCTTGTATTGCTTTATTTATATATCTAATTTTTCTCCACGCTTTCTGTGACAGTCATTGAGAGCTCTGAGACATCCTCTCAGTGTACATCCAGTGAAAGTGTGACAGGACTGAATACGCTCGCCGTACCCGGGCACACCAACGTCACCATGGAATCTTACAACAACAATGAGTCCTCTTCTTTCCTCTGCTCCACCACACCTCCATCCTCCATAGCAGAGCCCTCGATTTTCCAGAAAGATGAAGACCTCCAGCCCCAAGGCACCAAGTTTATCACAGCAGTGAGTGTTTGATTTCCGTCATTGTTATTGTTATATATGTAAAAGAAAACTGAGGCTGTATTGTTGCAGCCATCACATTTTTTCATACTTTACCTCTGCCTAGCTTCACTTCTTCCCTTCTCCTATGATAATTTTCATGTTACAGCTTTCTAAGAAGTTGTCATTTAACTTTGGCACATTGTTCCCTATTTGTGGTTCATATGTGCCTCTTTGATTCTGTGTAGCAGTCTGGAAAGCAGAAAAGACCAAGACAAAACACGCTCAGTTGCCACTCAGTTAAGGTTTTTGTGGAAACCTTTTTTTTTAAAAGTGTTAAATTGTATGTGTGGTCATTGTGGTTAGTGTTAGCAGTTTCCACTGTTATTCAACTGCATCATTTGTTTCTGACAGTCATTTTCCATTCAGTTAATAAACGCAGGTGGGCTAAATAATACAACATCTCTTTGTACAACATATATAACAGGTCACCACAAACAAACCAAAACTAATCAACAGGACTTTTCAGTCCAAGTGACATTTCCTGAAACCCCTTTCAGACATGCACTCCCTCCCAGCAACGTGCTTATCTTTGAACATGTCGGCTTCGTTTCTGAATTCATCTGTCACGCATTTTCGCCGTTCTTAATCTGGAAGCGTGATCTTTCTCTCTTTCTAAGCCCGAGCGTGAGAGGCAGGTGCAGCTGCTGCAGCACGCAGTCTTTTCTAAGGAATCGTAAATACACAGACGATGCCTGCGAGCGCGAGACAACTAAACGATCCAAAGTGTGATGACAGTTCGACAGACTCATTTGGACATTAGTGGCAAAAATTGCATAAATAAGGCTGTAATTTGATGAAGCGAGCAACGTTTGTAAAGCATTTTGAACATTTTCTGCAAAGAAACTGCATGACTGTCTGGATTGGCTGCAGCTATATGTGCCTGTTATTGTAGTTTATAGTTTTTAAGATAAAACAGCTGAGGCAGAAATGAGCAGTTATTTACATCTACGCTCATGTTATTCTAAAATGTCTCTCTGAAATCTTTTTTTTTGCAAACAGCAACAACATTAGGATTGGAAAGAACAGCTGTTCAAAAAACAGTTTAAAAACTGTTGAACAAGAAATATAAAACTACTTTTTAAAGAAACTTCAAGCTGGAAACATAATTTACCTATTTTACTCATTTTAATTTACATAATACTGCACTTCACATAAAGCAGGCCGTCCATCATCTGCAAACCTTTTAAGGTCTTTTCTTGAAAATATATATGTTTTCATCACGTTATCTACACCTGGATCTTTAGCTACGAAGCGCACACTCCTTATTAGACAGCTATACTAATGAAGCAGAGTGTCCTGTAAAGGGGAACTGGTTATTTAAATGTTATTTTTAAGGTGGATGTCTTGAAGCAGAAGTACAGTGGGGCAAAAAAGTATTTAGTCAGCCACCGATTGTGCAAGTTCCCCCACTTAAAATGATGACAGAGGTCAGTAATTTGCACCAGAGGTACACTTCAACTGTGAGAGACAGAATGTGAAAAAAAAATCCATGAATTCACATGGTAGGATTTGTAAAGAATTTATTCGTAAATCAGGGTGGAAAATAAGTATTTGGTCACCTCAAACAAGGAAAATCTCTGGCTCTCACAGACCTGTAACGTCTTCTGTAAGAAGCTTTTCTGTCCCCCACTCGTTACCTGTATGAATGGCACCTGTTTGAACTCATCATCTGTATAAAAGACACCTGTCCACAGCCTCAAACAGTCAGACTCCAAACTCCGCCATGGCCAAGACCAAAGAGCTTTCGAAGGACACCAGGAAAAGTATTGTAGACCTGCACCAGACTGGGAAGAGTGAATCTACAATAGGCAAGCAGCTTGGTGTGAAAAAATCAACTGTGGGAGCAAACATCAGAAAATGGAAGACATACAAGACCACTGATAATCTCCCTCGATCTGGGGCTCCACGCAAGATCTCATCCCGTGGGGTCAAAATGATCATGAGAACGGTGAGCAAAGATCCCAGAACCACACGGGGGGACCTGGTGAATGACCTGCAGAGAGCTGGGACCAAAGTAACAAAGGTCACCATCAGTAACACACTACAACGGCAGGGAATCAAATCCCGCAGTGCCAGATGTGTTCCGCTGCTGAAGCCAGTGCATGTCCAGGCCCGTCTGAAGTTTGCCAGAGAGCACATGGATGATACAGCAGAGGATTGGGAGAATGTCATGTGGTCAGATGAAACCAAAGTAGAACTTTTTGGTATAAACTCAACTCGTCGTGTTTGGAGGAAGAAGAATACTGAGTTGCATCCCAAGAACACCATACCTACTGTGAAGCATGGGGGTGGAAACATCATGCTATGGGGCTGTTTTTCTGCCAAGGGGACAGGACGACTGATCCGTGTTAAGGACAGAATGAATGGGGCCATGTATCGTGAGATTTTGAGCCAAAACCTCCTTCCATCAGTGAGAACTTTGAAGATGAAACGAGGCTGGGTCTTCCAACATGACAATGATCCAAAACACACCGCCCGGGCAACAAAGGAGTGGCTCCGTAAGAAGCATTTGAAAGTCCTGGAGTGGCCTAGCCAGTCTCCAGATCTCAACCCCATAGAAAATCTGTGGCGGGAGTTGAAAGTCCGTGTTGCTCGGCGACAGCCCCAAAACATCACTGCTCTCAAGAAGATCTGCATGGAGGAATGGGCCAAAATACCAGCTACTGTGTGTGCAAACCTGGTAAAGACCTATAGTAAACGTTTGACCTCTGTTATTGCCAACAAAGGTTATGTTACAAAGTATTGAGTTGTATATTTGTTATTGACCAAATACTTATTTTCCACCCTGATTTACGAATAAATTCTTTACAAATCCTACCATGTGGATTCATGGATTTATTTTTTTTTCACATTCTGTCTCTCACAGTTGAAGTGTACCTCTGGTGCAAATTACTGACCTCTGTCATCATTTTAGGTGGGGGAACTTGCACAATCGGTGGCTGACTAAATACTTTTTTGCCCCACTGTAGTTGCTTCTATAGTTTCACTCACTACTTTTTGCTCTTTTGTTTTTACCAGAGCAAGACCTCTCATATAGCAGTAGGCCTGTCTACATTGGTCTGACTCAGAGCTGAGGGGTTTTAGCTCAGTAAGTAACCGATGTCACAGGGGTGGACATCTGTAATGTTCCCTTCACAACCTCATTAACAACTGTGAGGATGTAGCCGTGGCCTGAATACTAATATGTGTGAAAAAAAAAAATTTCTTTTGTGTTGTGTGCTGCGTGGGAGTTTGTCCTGATGGGTTTAGTGGGTTCAGTGGGCTGTCCTTCTGATGGGTGGTTTGGCTCTTTTTCATGTTTCTCTACCTTTTTTGGCATGAGGGTGAAGCGAGTATCATAATAAAAACACGTGTTGTTGAGATTGTGCATGCTTGAACACATGCATGTTATGTTTTAAGAGTGATTTTTTTTTGTATAGTATATGTGAGTTTTGCGTTTTTAAGAATCTTGCTGTTTTTTAGCTCAAAAAGTGGAAGAAATTTTATTTTTTTTAAAAACAAGGCATTTATAAAATAGCCAGTGCAGCTGGCAGTATTAACGTGTAGACGTAATATATTTTTATAAAAAAAAAAAAGACACCATAGGCTCTTTAAATTCTAAGATAATCTTGTCCTTAGTGGCTCTAAAGGTTATTTAAATGACACGCTATCGATGTTTATGTAACACCAAACTAAGCAAAATGCAGAAGCAGCGTGTGAAGAATTAAGTATGAAGAGCGTAAGTAACAGCCAGGCGCTGTTGAGCAAGCGTGAGAACCTCGATCAAAGAAAAAGTCTGGGAATTCTGCAGGTTTGGAGCATTCAGGTGTAGGAAGGGTTTCAGGGTCATTTTCCAAACAATTTAAAGTAATTCTTTACAAACTAGAGAACCTTTTATTCTCAAATGTAACGCTCAAGACATTTGCCAAACGTTCTCAGCAAATTGCTGCGGTCGGACCGTTCGATACGCAGAGCTACATCTCAGACGCTACACATGTCACTTCACATGTTAAGTGTGTGACAGTATAATTAGAAAGAGGGTGAAACTGGAGATGTTTGGCAGTTATGAACAGCACCATGTTTGGTAAAAAGCAAACACAGCATATCACCACAAACACCTCAAAACACCTCAAAACTGTCAAGCGCGGAGGAGGAGGAGTGATGATTTGGGGCCTGTTTTTCAAACACAGAACCTGGGCACCTTGCAATCACAGAGTTGACCGTGAACTTTTCTTTATACAAAAGTATTCTAGCATCAAATGCAAGGCCACCTCTCAAACAGCTAAAGCTTGGCCCAAATTACAGAGTACAGCAGAATCATGGTTCTGCCGTCCAGTCAACGTCCAGTTCTTGAAGTTAAGAGCGCAGCAGATAAGCAAATACAAACCTCAGTAACGTGAAGCACTGTAGTAATAAAGACCAAAGTTTCTTCACAGTTGTGTGAGAAAATGATAAGGTCACACAGAAAACCATAACTTCCAGTTACTGTTGCTAAAAGTGGTTATACAGCCTCCTGAATTGTGCACCGTACTTCGTTTTTTACACGCTGCTTCTGCATTTTGACTGCATAGATAATAACACAGTTTATTTATTTATATCTTTTAAAAGCTGGTAAGAACTGGGTGTCCTGATAGGTAAAAGCTTTTTATGATCCCTCTACCTTTAAGCATATTAAAGGTATGCGTTGTAACAAATAAATAAATCACTCATGTACTTTCTGTCCAACTTTAATACATTTAATAAACATTACAGGTTAAAAAAAATTTTTTGAATGTTTTTGCTTTAAGTGCCACACAAATAAAACATTTAGTAAAGAAAAAGCTGGCATCTTTATTTCAACTGCTGAAGGTTGTGTTGTTTTGGTCGTTTTTTTAGACAGTGCACAGTTTTGCTCACCTTCCTGATGTTGTGTGAAACCCTGATGCCTTAAAATCACTAAGCATTTTACAGTTGACAGGTGTTCATCTAGCATGCGATGTGGTTTTGCTTTATTAAAAGGTGTATTGGGAGTGTTTTCTTAACTGACATGCTTAATGCTGCATGTTTACTCAACTTAAACCTTTCTGATTGCATCATATTAAAAAAAGTATTTTTTACACGTCTTTTAACATTTTTCGTTTTGCATTTCTTTGCAGCTTTGAGGTCTGCAGGAGGCAGCAGCTTGTACGTCACGGCGAGGAGACGGGAAAAATAAGCGGATTAAAGCTTCACAGCACTACAACTTTAATGACTAAAATGCAACTTATTACATGACATTTCGTTACAATACTGTAAATGTATAACTGACACATAATATACGCTGTCGTGATGGTACGTCAGAGGTCTGTACATTTTTTTTGTAAGCTAGCCATGTGTTTATACTGTAGATGTATTTTACAAAACAAAACATAGCTGACCAATCCCGACAATGTTGTACTGTCGCACTTCTCTTGCAGTCAGTCCTTGTACAGAAGATTAAAATGTTTTAAACACGTGGTTGTATTTGTTGTTACACTGGGGGAAGCTGTTCTTTTACATACAAAAGTCTTCAAAGTTGAGCAAAACGCTGTGCGTGAAAACATCTCAAAAGTGTGAGTGCACGCAAAAACATGCAACCGATATTTCCACTGATAAAAAAGTATGAGTGTAAAAACCACACACAGAGGGACCCTTGCAAATATACAGAAGTGAACTAAGAGACTCAGCACTACCGTTAAACAAAGAGATGCAGGGGCTGAGTAGAAAAAAGGTGGTTTTTCCTGCACATGAGAGAAGCTGACACTCGTTTACCACAAGTCCTGTGTTCTCAGTCCGAGTCAGTCTTTACACACAGACCACAGCCCAGGCTGTGCAGCGGGGGTTTGTACTCCAGTATAGACAATTGAGACAAAACTGAAAGCCACACTCAGACTATAGAAAACACTAAAGGTTTGCATCACTTAACTTCTTTTAAGCATAAATATATTGTTCCCTATTCCTCTTCATTCAAACACTTTATTTACAGAATAGTATTATTTATCCTCACTTTCTTCTCAGTAAATTTCATCAGTTTGATTATTTGTTTTTTGCACGTTTCTCTTTGGAGAACCAGAAGCAGAGGACTGCAGAGAGGGAAACTTCAAGCCCCAGTACACAAAGCTCCAGTATCTCCATCTGCTAGAAACAAATAAAAACATTACATTTCTTTTACAAAATTATAAAGGAACAGTTTTGTTTTGTCATATTTATAACGTGTCTTACCCTCAGATGATCTTCATTTTGTGGATCCCACTTGGCCAGGTCGACGCTTATCAGAAGAACTGCAAGAAAGGCCACAATAATGCAGCCGCCGTTTACTGTGAGGCACACCTGTAAAAAAACAACAACAAAAACACAGTATTCTTTAAACTAATGATCACATTCACCATCTGTAGCTGTATTATCTGTCAGACTTGTGCTGGGTTTTACTCACACTAAGCAATGCTGGGTATTTGAACAACAGGTTGGAAACAATTCCGGCGATTATGAACTGCAAAGGAGGAAAATAGAGTTTAGAAAGTACCAGAAATTAGTCTTCTCTACTTAGTACGTAATTTTCTGTTTGAGCAGAGACGTACCAGCGAGCCGCTCAGTTGGGAAACTCTGAACAGAGAGAAAAGCGACTCATGGATCTCCTGGGTTGCTGCAAAAACTATTCCCACTCCGATGCTGAGGAGGCCACTCACCATCTGCAAAGACTGAAGGAGCAACAGAGACATAAAATTATTAATATTTACATGGCATTAAGATCAACAGTCTTTTTTTAAGATTTATTTTCGGCCTTTCTAAGAAGGAATGAAATGCGTGAAAGTGCCTGGGGTTTAATTGAATTGAGGCCCTTGCAGAAGCATTTAGGTCAACTGTATTTCGCATTAGGAAGCATTCTGTAGTGAGTTCTCAAGCATGGATCACATCATAGACGAAGTCTGAATTCTTGATTTCTTCATTGTCACCTTTAAAGGCTTCTTATTGACACAGACTTGTGGCCGTGGCCTGGAGGTAGTGGAGGAAAGTGATTAAGCCAACAAGCTGTGGTAACACATTTCTGTTTATCAGATGGACTGCATGTGAAAAGACAGAGATATTGTAGAACCTGGACTTATTTTTATTCATGCATTTAGCGAGTTCATGGTTTTATTGGTCGGCCTATTTGAGATTACACTGTGCTGTGTGGGGCTTGTGAGCCTAACATAAGAGGGATGCATTCACCTGTTATATAAAGCTCAGAAAGATAAGGATCGCTTCATGACAAATGCAGTTATTTGAAAAAGATTTTTCACAGTCGGCTAATTTTTCACAGCAGTTTCTTTTTCACACCCCATGATTCAACAGCTTCTAGAGCCACTTTTAGCAGCAATAACTTCAAGTTCCTGTATGTATGTATAGTTTATCAGTCTCTCACACTGGTGGGGAAGAATTGTGCCTCACTCTTCTTTACAAAAGCTTTAGGTTCATTGAGGTTTGTGGGCATTCATTTATATACAGCTCTTGCCACAGCCAGGGCATTTCAATTAGAGTTGTGGTCTGGATTTTCATTGGGCTATTGCACCATCTTGATTATCTTCTTTTTGGGGTTGTTTTTTCAGCTTTTCTACTGGCCTGTTGTATGAGCTGCTTTTCAGCAAAACTGTTGCTGTTGGACAGATGACCTCATGTTTGTCTCTAAAATAATTTGATATATAAAGGAGTTTACAGTCACCTCAATGAGTGTAAAGTCCCCAGGTCCTGTAGCTGCAAAAATAAGCACAAATCATCACACCTCCACCCTCTATGTTTGACAGTTCGTATGGGGTGTTTCTGCTAACTCATTCACTGCCATTGACGTCTATAGACGTCAATTACGTTTTTCAATGGGAGGGGCTAGAATACAACCTCGGGCAGCTTGTCAGTGAATTTTATTTTTTCATATATTTGTAAATAAATTGTTTTGATAAAACATAACCTTTCTCAGTGTTATTTCTGTTTTATAGAAGTGAAAAACTATTTTATATGTTAGAGGTGTCACAAAGCAAGAAATATTAGTGTCAAAGGCACTTTTCTGCTTGAAATGTATTTTTCACAAAAAGCTCGTTTTCTCCCTTTTTTTGGTCAAAACAGGCATTTTTGGTGGAACCCACCTCTCTTCTACAGCTGATTACGAAGGAATGGAAAATGGTAGAAACAAGCTTTTTTTTTTGGATGAAAGAAGAGAGTCTGTTCTTCATTTTGGTAGGTTCAGCGTTTATATGATCATAACACACAGTTTTCTGTGGCTCTTCAAAAATGAGTAAAAATGCTCAAAAACCCTGGCAGTGGGGAGTTACCTGATTTGAAAATGGCTGCGTTTTTGTTTTTTTTTGGGGGGGGGGGGGGGGGGGGGTTGCCAAACATGCTGCTGTGCATTTTGTCAAACATCTCTGCTTTGGTCTCACATGCCCAAAAGATTCCAGAAGTCTTGTAGCTTGCTTCAGATCCAATTTTGCAAACCTAAACTGTGCAGCCGTGTTCTTTCTAGGGAGAAGATTCTTTCTTTTGGCACGTTTTCCAAACAAGTTATTCAATTTAGGCTTTTTTAAAACTGTACGGTCATAAACATTTAACATTTAACACGCTAACTGAGGCCTGTAGAGCCTGAGATGTGGCTCTTGGGTTTTTTGCAATTTCTCTGAGCGTTGCACAGTTTGACCTAGGAGTGAATTTGCTGAGACCTCCAGTCCGGGGAGGATTACATGCACCGGACTGCTCCACACCAACAAACTGACAAAACGTCAGCTTTTATTCAGGTCCCATGAAAAGTTTCATTTTCACATGATCATATACGAAAAGAAACATCATTATCCCATGCACGCCTGGGTGCAACAATATTACTTTACAAATGAAAACTATTGTGCTCACATGATAAGTGCCCTGGACAGAAAACGGCATTGTGCTGTGGACAGCTATGAGAAACATTTACAAAACATTGTTTATGGTCTTCTGAAAAGCTCGCTAACAGCGGTTTGATGATTTTAGCCACTGTTATATTCGACACATACAAGTGTTTGGGTGTATGGGTAAATGATAAGCTTTTTATAATGTGCACATTGCTAATCTTTCCAGGAAGCTCAGAGCGAAGGTTTTTATTTGATGAATCAAAATTACTTTACAGTTTCTTCTAAGAAAAAATGGGTGCAAGCAACTTTTCTTTCTATGATTTATTATAGTATAGATGTACTATTTATTATAGTATAGATTTATAGATAGTATAGATATAGTATAGTATAGATGTACTGTACTGCTCGCCACCTCCTCAGGTATACAGATTCTTGTTTCAGCGTACCACACTTCTCTACAATTTATTGCAAAGTCTCCGAATCGCATTCTCTATGGTAGGTAACGATACTGGGTAAACTCCCAGTTTGTACTTTGTACCCATCTCTGTCCAAGTACCAATAGTTACCAGCTATGTGCCACTAACATTTGCTATTAGATGTGCCGAGGGTTTTGACAGACCTGGTGAAAGCTGTGTTTTCGTACTACGTACTGTGGCATGGACTAGTTTGCAGAAAGGGTTAAACTTTGACGCGTATATCTATTGTTGAATTATAGGAAACAGTTAATGAGATGTGGATGAACTTTTTTTAATGTGGTTGTGGTGGATATTAGTATATTGTTTGTTATACTGTAGATTTTGTATTTTATGATGCGTATGTTGTATTTTATACAATAAAATAAAAACATTTTGTATGATCCCATCTCTCTTGTAAATTGGATGGATTGACAGTATCTCGGTGGCTGGTAAAATACAGGTAACTTAATAAATCCTAGACACATTCACACAGCAACAGGACAGATCAATCTCAGATCCTCTTATCAATAACCCTTTTTTATTCATGAATTCCTAAAGAGAACATTCTTAATTAATTTTAATGTGGAAAACTGTTCTTATGCATGATAATCAGTTACTGTAGGTCATTACTCTAAAGAGCTAATAAACATGCCTACATAAGCAAATGAAGGCAAAGAAGTTGATTATGAGCAATTGTTCGATGGTATTAATATTAAATAAATAAGTTTGTGAACTTTATTATCTATCCTTTAGTTTTAAAAGCAATTGTGCACACTTTTTACCAATTAGCACATTATAAAGGGTTATATGAAACAGTTTTTATACATGAAGCAACAAAAACACCGAGCATTTCCTGTTGCTACTGCCCACATCTGCTCAGAGTGCTCTTGTTATTTTGGGTAGGTCTACACATCATATGTGCTTTGCATGAACACTCATAAATGTTTTTAAACATGAAATTAAAAAGTAAGAAATAAAAATTCCCCTGTGGATGTCTATGCAACGTTTGAAAAAAGGATTCATACATTTAGGTGTGAGAAAATAAAACAGCTTTGGTCCTTGCTTTTTTTTCTCGATGTGCAACATACAAAGTGTGAAGCATATTCTTAAATAGCAGACAAAACAAAACAAATCCAATGTGAGAGGTTATGCAGGTCATTAAATTTTGGGCATTTATGAGAGCTTATAGGGTTTAATGACTGCTCATATCTTTGTTGACAAAGTAGTTTGTATTATTGTATTTTCTCCTTTTGCTGGTATTAGCAACCATCAGCGTGCAATCGCTCTGTGGCACATCACTCAAATTCACACTTCACAAAGACTGTTGTTTGAGTCCTCTTACCCCCAACACAGCTGGATGTTTCTGCATCAGATCGTGCAGTGGCCCTTTCTTGTCTGGTATCATTTCAGAGGCCTGATAATAACGCACTACTGGCTGCTCCCTCTGTCCACCTCTGTGGCAATCGTCCTCATCATGGATGTCCATATCAACATCAGCGCAGGCCATGGTGCTTCTGGTCTGGAGAGATAATTGTTTTCATTATCATCCATCCATCCATTTGCTCCCGCTTATCCTTTTCAGGGTCGCGGGGCATAATTAAATCATTGTTAGCTAATTGTTAACTTGTGTATGTTGTGTGGTGCTTTTTTTATATGGCGCAACTACTGCAAAGGCCTTGAGAACAGCTACATGGTATTTTTTTAAATATAATACTGTAATGTAACCGTGCATGTAAAAGATCCAGCAATCCCTTTTGTCCTCTGCAGAGGGCATAACTATGAGAATACACTTTATGCACTCTGTATGAGCCCTACTGTGTGGTCAAGAAGACATCCTGGTCTTTCTATTGATAACACATTTGTGGGGCCTGGCTAACAAGAGCACATGGACTTTCTTTTCAAAATAACAGGAATGGCAGCTTCCACGTTTTATAGTATAGTATAGTATAGTATAGTATTCTTTGATAAAGGGCTTACAATTTCTAGAGAAGGAAAAGCCTTGTTTCACACAGACACACCAGCTTTTGATTTATATAATTCATACTAGAAGTGCATTAAGCTTTACCTCTCCTGTCTTCATCAATTCAGTTTCAACCAGAGAATTATTTTTAACATGAAAAATGAAAACAGAACAACATTGCTCATAACCACAGCTGGCGCTGATTATATCAGACGGAAAATAGGTAACTAGGTTTTAGAAAAAAAATGTCAGCACATACCAGACCAGAGGGAGGTGCTCATCTCCAAAGGCAACATTAAAACCGAAAATACTCTTCAACATATCTGTGTTCACGCATGACTCAAATTTAGTGATTCCTAGTAGTATATATAGGTCAAGACAGATTAGGCTTCCATCAAAGTGACAGAAAATAATTAGGTCCTGAGGTCCTGACCACAACGCTGAGACCACCGAAGGATGAGTCCCTTCACAGGTCGGTGTCCTGTACGGCCGCTGAGAAACACAATCCCACAACTTCCGAGTCCTAACTTACACAATGCTTCCTATCCATAATAGAGTGTCATCATTTTGCTCCTGTTCAGGGCCCTCAAAACCCTTCAATCTGGCCTCCTCCACCTCATCTCCTGACAGCACTGAGTCCGACTCCCCTTCTACAGGTCCTAGTAAGATCCTTTCTCGCTCAGTCCTCTGTAATGCCATCCGTGATCATTGTTAAACCCAGGTTTAGGGGAGTATTTACATGCACAGAATGGAAAAAACGTTTGACTATGAGGAGTTCTTTGTTATAATAACAGTATTCCAGGATTTAACAGTTTTAATATTAATGAAATAGAAAGAAATGCACAGAAAAATGGAAGAATATCATTACATCACATCAGCCTGCGAGCAAACAAGACCTGATGTCCACTACAAGGGACGGATGATAACACATATGAAAGAAATGTTGCCGTAATGTTTACTTCAACCACAATACTTAAATTATCTGAAAAAAATCTTTCAGCAGGATTTTAAAAAGTAAGAACGAAGGTTTCCTTGAACTTTTTCTAACACCGTGAGGTGATTATTTATAGTTATTGTGCTGCATTCAGGAGACAGTTGCATATACTATTGCTACTTCTTTGCCATATATGGTGGATACAACACACGATACTGTTTTACTGAATTTGTTTCAAGAGACAGCAAGAAAATTCAAAAGTGAAAGATATTATGTGTTAGATTTATAGCCGTTTAAAGAGTCACACATTTACAGGCCAAAAAACGACAAAAAATAATGTTAGTTATCATCAAACCGAGTGAGAGTAAAAACGACAAAAAGTGGATTGTGACAGCAGCTGTAATCCACATAGGCTTTAATGATTTTTAAAATTATTTTTTTCTAACATGAAAAATCAAATCTACAAATATATACAGATGGATGTGCACAAATGCAAATATATATATTTTAGCAACGATTTTTTTCAGTGTAGTAGAGAAGATCGAGAGTCTTACCCCGTTGGGCTTGAGCAGTCTCTAATTCACAGTCTGCATCTGTCTCGCTCATGAGTCTTTCTCTTTAGGCATGAATTCAACTTCCCTGCAGCTCACAGATGAGGTCATCGTGCCCTTCAACTTCCTCCCTCTGAAAAAAAAAATCTGCCATAATAATTTCCTCAAGTTTCCGTGCCTCACTAACATATGTTCTATCAAGTGTTTTATTCTTATTCCTAAACATGATTTGTGAAGGATTTTTTAAAAACAATGTTCATTGAAATATTAGATTTTACGTTAGGTCAGCTTTAAATCTTGGCCGAAGTTTGCATGCAAGCCTTTTGTGGGTGTGAAAGAAGGGGGATGGGAGGTGTGCATGTGTGTTTGTGGCGTGGGGGGGGGGGGGGGGGATTTCAGAAACAAAGACAACTGATGCGTCAGGTCATTTCCTTGTCAAACTCAAAGAAGAGCCAAAGAAGAGAAATTCAAGTCTGAATCAACTTCAGAGGAGAAGAAGAAAAAAGGTATTGCGTGTTTTGCAGAGATCACCTCAGCAACTGCTACAAGGTGCTTAAAAGAGTTTTCATCTCGTTCACAGGAGAATGAGGAAGACATTCGTATGTGATGAATCAATGATCATCACCATTCCAATTGGAAGTCTCAGGGATCTCCGAGATGGTCAGCTGATGCCAGAGAAATTCCACTGTGTCTTCAGAGACTCCTACAAGGTCTTTGTTATTAAGGGGAAACCTACACCTATGGGAGTAAGTTTAAACTTCCTTCTAAGCGGATGGAAAGGCAGGCGGCCGTGCATTAAATAAGTGTAAAGAAATAATTTGCATTTTATCCAAATAATTCCCTGCTTGTTTATACATTATGCACACTATTTTCTGCTTATTAGTATGATTTCTCTTTTTTATCAGGCAGCTCAAGCCATCGCTGGTGTGTTTCTTTTCACACTTGGACTGGTTCAAAAAAACAGTCCAAGCGTGCTCCTCTACACTCTACCGAGTATTCTGGTAAAAACAAACAAAAATGCTTTGTTTTGGGGGGATTTAAGCAAATTGCTAAAACTTTTTGTTATTTGGAAAGAATTTTTTTCATGCTTTCAACAATTTATGTGTATTATTATTGCAGTTTGTGGTCTGTGGTATGCTGTCCTTTGCTGCAGGAAAATTTCCAAACATGCATGTGGTGAGTAATTTGATTTAAAATTAAGGTTTTGTTTTCATGTGAAATTACTTTTCATAGAAAAAAAAAATTCTGCTGATTACATACAATTTGGCATAAAAATTATGACATAACAGTGACTATTGCCTTGATCAGGGGAAAAAATATATTATTATGCATGTATTAATTATCATTACTTCATTATGTCAGGAAACAGTTTTTATGGTTTTACACAGATGCGTTGAGTTATAGATATGTAACATTCACTTGAACCTGAACGGAGAGCTTCTTTAAAAAGTTCTTCTTTCGAACTCAGACTGTTGTCCTAAATGGGGAACACGCTAAACCCACATTGGTAGCACTGGTGCGGTTGATGCTTCTAATGAAATGTGTTTTTTAATCTTTCAGACAAAGTTGTCGTTCTCTCTGAACATTATCAGCTTCTTCTGGTCAGTTGCAGCATTTTCTCTCGCCTTGGTCTTCTTTCCTTATCATCCTACCGAAGCCAAGGTAAGCTGCGGCTTACAGTCACTCTCGTTTTGTTTGGTTTGCTTTTTCTTTTTAATTCCAAGTTAAGTTGAACTACTTCGACCTGCTTTTGATTTGCTTTACAGGTGGCTCAAGGAATCAGCGTGCTGATAATGACCCTGCTGGTTGTTGAAAATTTGATTGCCATATTCTTGATCTACTGGTTGAGCAAAGCTGTGTGCAGAGAACATTTCAACACTTTGGTATGTCTTTTTTTTTTTACATACTCCAAGATAGTTGTAGCAAAAACAAGATATTTTATAAATAATAATAATAATAATCTTCATCATTTTTCTCTGCAGCCCACCGTACTGCTGAAACAGGGAGACTGAATTTTAGTGACAGATGGAAACCCGCGAACGACCTACATTTAATTTTCCTGTCAGTGTCATATGCTCCTCAGCATGCAACAAACAACGACTGTGAAAGCCTGTATTTGTCATGCACTGCTGCTCAAGTATAACTTGTATGTATTATTTTTCTTTTTGAATAGTCACAAGTTGCAACCCCTGTTTACTTCTGGATCATATGAAAGCAGCGGCCACATCTGTATTCAGTAAAAAAAGAAAAAAGTGTGTTTGTAAGCTGTCTTTGATTTTTGCAAAAAGGTAAACGTACAGTAGTTGTTTTTTTAATGAGATGCAAACCATAATTCTGAACATTAATAATTTTTTAACAAGAATATTCGTGGAGAAACATAATACAGGTGTGAGCTCGGTGCCGCTGGACTCCAGTGCTTGTCATCAACTCCTAGTTTGATTTTACGTCTCTGACTTTTACGATAACACAGAGATTTTTGCTCCCCGGATCCTTGAGCAGACGAGCTGACAGAATTCCTCAAACTTTCCTGAAATTTAAACTTTCAAAAAATCTCAGTATTTGTATTTTTAGCCATTTGTAAACACTGATTTAACTGCTTGCTGTTTAATGCATTTTAGCATTATATGTTTTTTATGGTGTTTGTGAATCAGCACATAGTTATACTTTTAAATAAACAGTTCTCTGTGTGTTTTGCTCTGTATCCTGTGTAAATGTATTACTACCCCGATACAACATGCACAAAAGAATCCGAGAAGCAAGGGTTATTTTATGTTTGCTACAAAGTAGAAAATAAGTGAAGCATGCAATGCAGTCTGTAAGATGTAATAGTTTTAATGGGAACAAATAATTTATATGTGTAAATATAATTATAATAACTGATTATTGATAGCAATTTAAAGATATATAGTGTATAAAGAAACATAAAGTAAGAACAAGGTATTTGGATATATTGTGTGTAAAGAACTTTTTATTGTTCTGCGCGATCCTAAAATCTTGTAAAAAATCAGCTGCCTTTGCAGCTGTTTATGAAAAATGACACAGACACTCGTCAGTAAAATAAAGCAACTGAGCAGATTTATTTACTTTTAAGGTGTTTGTACTTTCATCACGTATTCAGTAACTGTTGATCTTTAGGGCCGCAGATGGAGGGGCGCTTTTTGTTATTTTGTGCAGATAGTGTGAACGTTTCGAGAGGAAGTCTTTCTTTTTTTTCGCTTTCTTTTCACTGTAAAGCACTTTGGTTTTAAATGTGCTTTATAAATAAATTTTTGTGTGTTACTTGATTTTGTGTCAATATCTGCTTTGGACTTGCGCGTATTTAAGAAGGAAATAATGTGTTTTATTTTCCGCCCCACTTTCTCAGATCACAGGTAATTATTACTTTAAAAACCTAAAATGATGAAACAAAGGTCACCGAATATGACAAATAGCTTGTTTTAGAACTGATTTTAGGATTTAGTGACTTCTAAGATCTGGTATATATGTAACATAACACAGCTATATAATGGCGTGCTTGTAGGTGAGGTCCTTGGGCAGAGGACACTTATCTGATCCTGAAATGAGGTCAGCACTGTTGGCGACCTCTTTAAATGTTTTCTTAAGATGCACATCAATCAGAACATTTCCTGGTTTCACTTGATTTCACTTGATCTTTGCTACTGTTGTGTATTTTCACTTTTATTTTAAATTGCTTTTATTGCACGGGCCCCTTTTTCTTCAACAAACTTGCTTTGCTGCTTGTGTACTGAGATAATAATCAGTCACTGTATTGCTTTACAGTAAGTTTAGACGCAATAGTATTTTCCCATGTATTGAACTTTGCAATGTAAGTTTAGAAAAGTGTGTTTTAAACACAGAGTGCATTCATACAGCACTTTTATGTATGCCTAAGTGCTTTGACTAACGTTTACATTTTGATGGAGGCATCTGGGGGAACTCAGTGTTCAGCATTGCCCAGGGATACTTTGACACATGGTGATCTACTGATGTTCTGATTGGTAGATGACCGCTCTACCACCTTAATCACAGCCGCCCATGGAATAATAATAGCTTATTTTACTGTTAGTAAATTTATGTTTGTGAGATCGGGTGTGATCTATGGTTTGGATACAGACAAAAAAAATGAGGCCCTCCCTGTCTGTCAGCTTTGGTAGTGTTACATTTACACTATTTAATAATAATATATAAAAATAATACAAAGAAACTGACTAACAAGACAAGCCTATAGAGAGTTTATAGAACTTCTCGTGGCAAAGCTAATGTGTTTGACACAACAATGCATGCAACACCGTGATTCAATCTTATAAAGCTGCTGGACAGGAAAGGCTGGAAAACAAAAGAACAACAACAAAAAACAGTCACGAAGCCAAGTTGGAGTTGGCAGAGCTGAAGATGCTTAGGGAGTGACCAGAATGGGCAGGATTTAAAATGAGTACGTCAGAGCTGAGGTTGAGCACTTTGGAGAAAAATTAGAGAGCCAAGGCTGAGATAGTTTGGACATGTGCAGAGCCGGGATATTAGCTATACTGGGCAAAGTATGCTGAAACATGGAGCTTCCAGGCAGGAGAAAAATGGGATAAAGACCACAGAGAAGATTCATCGATGTACTGAAGGAGGTCATGCTGTGACGTGACAGACGAAGAAGATTGGGATGGCAGTAGATGATGACCCTTAAAGGTAGCAGTCGAAGGAAAGAGATTGTTATACGATTAATTTAGCGGCAGCAGTATATAAAATTTATATAATCATGTCTAGACTGCTCATCTTCCATAAAGTAAATAAAAACATATCCTGATATCTAATGATTTACTTTCATACTTTAAGCACTTTTTGCACATTTCATTTAAATATTTTTACTTAGGTAAAATATGAAAAGTATTTGTTTTAAGTGCGAGTACTTCTTTTACCTCAGATGAAAGGCTGTATAAAGCAGCGGTCCCCAAGCCCCGTGAGTCGTTTGGTACCGGGCCACGAGAGTTGAGGCTCAGGTGTGAAAAATATGGTTTTCAGGGTTTTTAATCGGTTTTTAAGAGTTATTTTGTTATCGTTTTTATCGTTAACTCGGTTTTCCTGGGTCTTTTCACGTGTGTTATGAATAAATCTCCTTTTTTTTCGGTACCGGTACTAGTTTTATTTTGTTGTATTTATCCGCGACACCCTAAAGGCCGGTCCGTGAAAATATTGTCGGGCATAAACCGGTCCGTGGCGCAAAAAGGGTTGGGGACCGCTGGTATAAAGGATGCCTCTGACCCCTGCAGGGAGCGGAGAGCTTTGTTTAACACGGCATGTGAAACCATAAGGGGCCACAGGGGGGAGACAAGCACGCACCAACTTACGTCTTTAAACAAGTGACGCATCCAATTCTGAGAAAACACTCAGGAAACGCGTTCATTTTACATGCAAACGGATGTCCGCCTGTAATTTGTGCAAGACACCAAAACCTATGCATTGCTTTATTAAGGCGTTTTTGTGTAGTCACATAATTAACTGAGAGATTTTTGAAGTCAAGAACGTGCGCAGTCACTCATGCCATAAAGTCCCTGCCTGGAAGCCATGCTAAAAACAATCAGCACACGAGCACGTGAACTCTTCCGCCTCGAGACACTCCCAGCAAGCACGCAAACCAATCAACATCAGAAGTGAACAGTTTGACTCTTAACAGTCTTTCCTCATCTCTAATTCTGCCGCTTGCTTTGCTTGCTGTACCGTTAGTAATGTAACCATTTCCACTGTGTCTGGTGTTTTTCCTGGTATTTTTCACTGGTCGAGGTGGCTCACTTTCTCATGCTGCCGTGAGGAGCTGCTGCTGCTGCTGCTGCTCTCCTGCCTGGCTGCGTCCAGCTATGGCGGCCGTGTATAGCGGATCCCATACCTTAAGCAAGGATGATGTGAATTACAGGATGCATTTCCGAATGATAAACGAGCAGCAGGTCGAAGATATCACAATCGAGTTTTTCTACAAGCCGCACACGATAACGCTGCTGACATGCACCGTGCTCAGTTTGATGTACTTCGCGTTCACAAGGTGAGTCGCTCACAGCTAGCGCTCGCTAATGGGTTAGCTTAGCTGTGCTAGCAGGAACAGTGATGCTCAGAGAGCGCCAGGTACACTAGGAGGCTAGCTAACTATAGCGTTATCTTTGCGCACTTACAGTAATTGGGAATGGGTCACATTCTTAATCTGTGAGGTAATTAGACTTTAACCTCGTCAGATAGCAATAATCCATTAGTTATACAATGGCACCAAATAGGGGACTCTGTTTCCTGTGTTGGCATTAGCTACAACAGTGTAACTAGCAAGGGCATGACTCATAATGTTAGATTTAAAGTATTTTTTTTGCTTTATAGGATCTCTTTATCAGCTGTTTAGAAGCTTAAAGCAATTTTAAAGAGCATCCACATCACTTTAGTTTTAAGTAGGATGTTAACCATACTTGTAAAAATGTGCCTTTTAACTTAATATAAGCAGTGATACTGAGGTTAACTGACTGTCGCTGAGATTTCAATTTTCTGTTTCCCCTCCCTGTCTGCAGAGATGATGGAAACCCTGACAATAATCTTTGGGTGGGGGTCATTCTGGTCATCTCCTTCTTCCTTGTCATCAGTGTTTTGGCATTTCCTAATGGTAAGACAGCACAATATTATTTCTGTGAAGCTCAGTCAAGTGTGTTTGCATAAAGGACCTTAATTACAGTGGCTTAGAAGGAGCTTCACACACACTTGTGTTTTATAGAACTGTAAATAACACCCTGCTTCTCACAAGAAGATCTGTAGCTAGAAAGAAAGAGGAACTTCAGTAAAGACCTTACCATTAGTGAAATAAAATGAACTGCTACCCACATGGCTATTTTCTACCCTATCTGAGAAGTCAAGAGAACTTTGTTACTACATGTCTTTCATGCAGCGTCTTAATATACCTCTCTTTAGGTCCATTCACCAGGCCACACCCAGCGATATGGCGAATAGTCTTTGGTGAGTATTTTTCACACAATCTATCTTTATTCAGATCTTTGGTTTTCCTCAACTAACATTGTGTCCTTCTGTTGCCAAGGTCTGAGTGTTCTCTACTTCCTGTTCCTGGTTTTCATCATTTTCCTCAACTGGCAGCAGGTGAAGCAGTTGATGTATTGGCTGGATCCAAACCTGCGCTATGCCAAAAGAGAGGCAGACATAATGGTGAGCGATGGAGGCTTGCAGCAAAAATCATTTTCCTGTTGATTTACATGCTCTACTTGTGGCACTATCCGAGGGATTATTAATCATTTTAATGAGGCTGCATGCACTTCTGCTTGCAGGAATACGCTGTGAACTGCCATGTCATCACCTGGGAGAGAATCCTGAGCCATTTTGACATTTTTGCATTCAGCCATTTCTGGGGATGGGGTATGAAGGCACTTCTCATTCGAAGTTATGGATTGTGCTGGACCATCAGTATTACGTGGGAACTTACTGAGGTAGAGATGCACACAGCAGATAAGGTTGCCATCGCAAGCTGTCACTTTCTCTCTGCCCGCTGGCCTTTCTTTCTTTGTTTCTCTTGATAACGGTGAAGTTTTCAGGTCATCTAAGCTGGGGATGTCAGTGGTTTATCCTGTGGAGAATTGTGGCGTTTGATTTTACATATTCCTTCAAAATATTGCAGGCTACGTGCATGTATTGTGTACACTATTCTGTTAAATGTTCTTTTTCTGTGTCCATAGCTATTCTTCATGCACCTGCTGCCTAACTTTGCTGAATGCTGGTGGGACCAAGTCATTCTCGATATTCTGCTGTGTAATGGAGGGGGAATCTGGCTTGGCATGACTGTCTGCCGCTTTTTGGAGATGAGAACCTACCACTGGGCCAGTATTAAGTATGAGTTTATGTTGTGGGATGTGTTTACAGCTATGTCTAAACTTTTATCCTCTTTTGCACTAAGTTATATTGTAGATAAGATTCATAAATTGTTTTGAAAGTAACCCCACATCTTTATCAAGGGGGATTGGTTTGAAAGATTCATGTGATGGTATTGCTTTCATGTAGCTTTGTCTGCTAACATTAACATAATACTTACTGAAAATCTATCTGCATGCCTTTGAAACCCTCCTTCTATGCTTTCCATCCAGGGACATCCACACCACCACAGGGAAGATCAAACGAGCCGTGTTGCAGTTCACCCCTGCAAGCTGGACCTATGTACGCTGGCTTGACCCAAAGTCTTCTCTGCAGCGAGTGACGGGCGTCTACCTGTTCATGATCATTTGGCAGGTGGGTCCGTGAGAAATCTGCTTTTGTCGTCTCATGGTGACTTAGTGATGACTAGTCAGAGATCATCCTGTGTGCTCTGCCGTCTAAGTCCTGGCTAATCTGATTGGCTGCAATCTAAAACCTATCCCACATGTACCCACATAATGCTCAAGTGTCCTGCTGGCTGCATGTTAAAAGCTTATCCCATGAGAATGAGACAGGCTGAACTACTTGGGAGCATTTTATGAAAATGAGAAAACGATGGAGAATTTAAGTTAGCTTCATTGCTCTCCACTGGAAAGTCGAGTACAGCTGCCAAATTTTCTAGCCACAGGCTGCCAGGGTGATGAAAGCTAAAGGCTGGTGTTCCTCCACTTTTTGTGTTTGGTGATGAAACGGCACCATCCTCCACTTTCTCTCTCTCAGCCAGTTGAGAACTCTCTTGAGGCCTTAAATAGTAATTAGCAGTCTTTTAGAATTAGTTGAAGAGCTTGCGCATGGCACAGCTGTATTCCACATGGTGACAGTTGAGCTGCTCTTCACTAAATTCAACCACACAGGCTCCTGGCCAAATGAGTGAAAAAACATTGCTGCAGGTCCTCCGCCTCATTATCTGCCAATGCGGGCTTTTACAAAGGCGCCCTCTAAATGCACTGCTGTGACTGTTGCCAAACTCTTAAGTGTGACTTGCATTGGGAGAGAATTTTTTTATGGTGTCCTTAATTCAACCCAAAATTAGTTCAGTAAATGTTACAGTTTTCTGAAATGAGTAAGCAGTGCAATTGTTATAAATATTCTCCCACCAGCGTGACAAGATTCCTGTTTTGATCTGGTACTGTGCAGTGTTTTTATTACTTGTCCCACATCTTCAGATAGTGTCCCACAGTTTGACTACTTCTGCAGGACATGCACTTTTCCATTGTCTGGTTTTTACCCCGTGGATACAAAGGGAAGGCTTTTTACTATATTCACAAGATATATTTAGTTTTTGTGGGGGTTTTGCTGAAAAATGTTTTTCAGTTTTGCGTGGGTGGTTTAATACAAAGTGAAGTGAGGCAATATATGGGTATTTTTGGATTAGAAAATAGCCAAAATTGTCAGATATGGCTCAAAAAAGTATGCCAATTTATGGACACATACAGCCCGAAATAAAATAAAAAAAAAAGTGTTAAGAGAAATAAAGTTAACAGAGAAATAAAATTGAAGGTGTTCAGATTACCTCTCAGTACTGTTGCTGTTTTCCCACTTTATTCCCCACACAGACACAGTGTTTGCCTCACATTTAGTTTGTTGTGATGTGGTCCTCCCACCTACAACAAAAAACCGTGGATGATATTGTTTGTCTGAATAATTACCTGAACAATGATAAAATATACAGTGATCTATTTTATTAAATCAGAGCTTTACAGCTTACTATATTTTTCCTGCACGGTTATTGTACAGGCTGGATGTGAACCCATTCAGTCAACTTAACAACAGTACATAGCTGATCTATAAACAAATACAGCATACATTTAATTAATACAAATTTTAATTATGTGCTTATTCTAATGTGGCATACACATGTGAGAGAAATGTTAGATCCTTAAAAAACCTGGTGGAACAACAAATGAACCTCATGAGAGTAAATGTAGTTTGATGACACTGAACAGACTGCAGAGGTCTAAAGGACTAATTGTATTAGATCTAATTAACATATATCAGCAACATTTCTGTATTCACAGCCAAGTCCTTCTCATATTATCTGCTTGATTTTAAAAATGCTAAAATATGATGGAAAAAGTTGAACTGCAAGTTTTCCTGGCTGCCTTTGCATCCTTTAAATTATATTTTATAATACAGTATGTTAATATTAAAAAGGATAATGCAGTTCTGTTTATAACTAGTAGTACATGCTAATATATATTTTTGTCTTAAAACCACATTTGCCTTCAGATGTGCCTTAATTATTCATGTACAGATTCAAAAAGGTGCTGAAACATTCCTGAGATTTAGGTCCATATCAACATGACAGCCTCACACAGTTGATGCAGATTTATCAGCTGCACATTCATTATGTGAATCTTACATTAAGCACATCCCAAAGGCGCTCCCTTGGATTGAGATCTGGTGGCAGTGGAGGCCATTTGAGTACACAGTGAGTTAGGGCTGTTCGATATAACGATATATATCGGATCATGATATAAAAACGTCTATCGTTTCATTTTACGCTATTGTTTGTTTCGTGGTGTCGCAAAATAAACTGTTTACGGCAATATTTTTTCATCGCTCTGATGGTCACTGTAGTGGCTATATTAATTTCTTAAAGTTCTCTCTTTCTCTTATATGTAATATAACCACACTACAGACGGACAAGCGCCTGTTTTTATGCGTTGTCGTTAGCAACAGCGACGGTAACACCTTCGCATGTCCGCTTGTTTATGTTCCACATACACCTTTCACAATAAAGCTCAAGATCCTGTTGAGACTTTTCAAAATAAACTGAATCACGTGAAAGAGCAGATTATTTACGGATGAGAAGTAAAAAAAAAAAGAGCCGCCAGGTGCTAAAAAATAAACCTTAGACTCAAACGTTAGAACAGCCTTTTCCCCGCAGCACGCCGTGTAATAAATACAAAGAAAACGGCGGCCTTTACAACTTATGTCTAAAAATGTATAGTTTCATGCATCGGTTAAAACACTCGACTCCGGGTAAAGGACGCACAGCTGGAAACACTTCACGCAAGTCGAGCTGCCCGAGATTCACAGAATTTACAGAAAATGTTAAATTTTTGTGATTAATATCGTTATCGGGACGATAGAATTCTTATATCGGGATATGAGATTTTGGTCATATTGCACAGCCCTACAGTGAGTGAATGAGTGAACTCATTTTCGAGTTCAAGAAACCAGTTTGTGAAGTTTATCTGAGGTGTGCTACATGGTGAGTTATCTTGTGTCAATATTCCCAACACCATTACATCACCAGCAACCTGAGCTGTTTATATAAGAGAGATTGGATCCATGCTTTGGTGTCAGAAATCATGTTTCATCAGCCCAGGCAATGTTTTTCCAAACTTCTGTTTTTCAAGATTGATGAACTTATGCAAATTGTAGCCTCAGTTTCCTATTTTTAGCTGTTAGGAGTGTCACCCGGTGTGGTCTTCTGCTGAGGTAGCACATCTGCTTTAAGGTTCCATCTAACTTCAGCGGGTGGTTGATTAAATACTTGAGTTATGCACAAGTGCAACAGGTGTACCCAACAAAGTGGCCGGCTAGAGTATATTAAAGAGTTTTGTGAGTTTAAGTTTAAAGTTTCAGTATGGTAAAATGAATAGAAATGTCCTACTGTCTGAATAATTGTAAACAATGCTATACTTGCTTTTGTTTTTAACTATAGTTCTTTTTATCATTTTTTTCACAGCTTACTGAGTTGAACACATTCTTCCTTAAGCACATTTTCGTCTTTCCTGCAAGCCATGCTCTTAGCTGGTGTCGAATCCTGTTCATCGGTATCATCACAGCTCCAACAGTAAGGTATATCATTTCATGCATTTACCCTCATTATGTGGCAGGTGGGTAAAAGGAAACAGAGACACAGACTAGAAGTTCCAGTGAAATTTGCTAAAAATTTGCTTTGTTTTTTCCTTTAGGCAGTATTATGCATACCTAACAGACACACAGTGCAAGAGAGTTGGGACCCAGTGTTGGGTATTTGGGTAAGTAACCTGATTTTAAAGCTTGTTAATAATAAGCCTGCTTAACATCTTGTATTCCTATGAACATGTAGTGCTGTGTACACATAGCCATGAGCAGTGACAGCAGCTCAAGGAGGAGATGTTACCTGAGCTACCAGAGATTATGAACAGTGGTATTCATGCAGGCATTTCACTGCCTCACTCAAGGACTAAGCTGTCAAACAGCTGACCTACATCAGGAATATTTTTATCCAAAAAAGTTCAAATGTGTAGGTCAGTGACCCAAGCACTGCTCTCAGATAAAAGCCCAAAACTGACATGTTTGATTTGGATGTTATTTTTAGGTTTGGATTTCTCTTCTTTTTGCTACCAGTGAGTTAAAATACTGAACTATGTGTTTGTTTTGCCCCCTCCCTCTCATTCACAGGGCAATAGCCTTTCTGGAGGCTTTGGCATGCATTAAGTTTGGGCAGGACTTGTTCTCAAAAACACAGATCCTCTATGTGATCCTCTGGCTGTTGTGTTTGGTAAGGTCTATCGTGCACTGAAATGCGTATAATTTATTTTATACATATATTTTTGTTTTTTAATATGAATATTCTAACATATGATGAATGCTGCAAGTAATTTTTTACACATTTTCCATGAATCATTTTACAGTTTCTGTTCCCTTCATTCTGTTTTTAGGCCTTCATTACATTCCTGTGTCTGTATGGAATGGTATGGTACGCAGAAACATATGGTCCAAGGGAAAAGGTATGTTTATTGCTTTAGCTTTCATGAGTTTTTCCATTTAACTGCTTTAGACCTTGAAGCATTTACAAAGAATTTAAGGCCTTATTCACACAGGCCTACAGACCAGTCGACAATCCCCTGGCAGCCTCTGGAAACTAGTGTAGTCCCTGCACCAAAAACTTACCAAGACGAACTATTCACAGAGCAGTAGTGAAACTTGAAGAGCAGTACAACAAGAAACTGAGAACAATCCCCCTCAAAGTGAAAGCTGTGCTTTACCACTGCAACCAAAACATTTCAAATGAGACAACTTTTACTCTGAAGGTGTCACACTTTCAAAGTAAAAGTATCCCTGCTCAGCTGATAGCTAGTAAGTGTTAAGAGGCTATCGGTGCAGCACTGTATATGACCATTTTCAACCAGCGACCACTAGCAACACCTTGCCAACCGGTCTCACAGAAAATATAGTTTCCTTAGTGACCTGTGGTTGCCAGGAGTCTGAAGTTTTTCAGATCTGTTGAGGACAGGAATGATCGGAATTAGGAAAAACAATGTGAATGTCCATAAAAGCACTTAAAACGTGCAAATTGGAGTTAATTTCAATCCCAACTTGTTTCTTTATTCTCAGCCTTTCTAACAAATATACGGTTTGGTTGGCCATACCCCACACCCACAATCATTAACAATATAAAAAACTTTACTCACATATAGATCAGTGCAATAGCATCAGGCATCACACTTCAGTGCCTTTCTGTAAACTCTTGTTACGTCTAAATAAAGCTACAACAAACTGACATCTGTGCCTGAATGGCAAAAGGCCAAATGTCCTGGGTGAAGCCAACCATGCTTAATGCTCTGTAGCTAAATAATCATCAAAGATCATTAGTAAATATTAACATTCAAGGTTTTCCTTGTAGGGGTTGTTATCGGGTTGTTTACAGAGAAAGCTGTACGGAGTCAGTTAGCCGTGATGCATGTACAGTATGGTCTCTGTCCAGTTACAGGTATGTGTGTGTCATGTGTCTTAAACCTTTTCTCCCCTCAGAGCCTCTCAGAATGTGAAGACAGTAATTTCGCAGAGTTTGCTGACCATGTGTATGAGGGATTTAAAGGTACACTGACTTCACTGTAATTCATCCAGCACACCACATTAAAAAATGCATACCAGTATTCAGTTGCTGTCTTGTAAATGGGTGACCTCTAGTGTTTATTATAGTGCTTTACATATGCATACTCATACATGTGTGAGAAGAAACACAGTGCAGTTACATCTCTTTATGGGTTCATTTGAAATATGTGAGCTTCATGTTTCAGGAGAAACTGATGTAGACGGTGACAGCCCCAAAGCCAGACAGAGAAAGAAGGACTCAGGAAAGACCAAATCCATCAACGGTCTCGACAGCCAGTAGGAGTTGGAGGCGGAGGCTGTTGGGTAACCCAAAGTGTGAAAGATTACAGATGGAGAAGAGGGTAAAGCTACGACCACTTCCTGATGTAACCGAAGCCTAGAAAGCCACCCACCTACAGTAGATGGAGTGCAGACAGCAGAAGTGGAAAAACAGGTCCATGCAGTGTTATTAGGAGTGCACAGTGGCTCAGACTACAGAGATACACACGTTGGTGTGTGCTGTAGTCATAAAAGCTCCTAAACCACTGATCACTTTTTTTTTTGTGTTTGCTTTTTGGATGAAAGAGTGGGAGAATTTTATTTTGTGCGAGTGTGTGAGAGAAAGGTGTGGCAACAAAAACTGCCATTTCTAAATATAATTGCATGATCATTGTAGCTAGTGAGCTATAATTCAGTTATCCTATGAAGCAGTATCATTAAAGGCTAATGTACAATTGACTGGTTTATATCAACTCTGGTATCAAACCCATTTCAATGTTAAAAGCCATTATGTAGAATTTATCACTTAGTGGAGCGTCTATGTTTATAGCACAAAAGAAGCTAAAGCATTTTTATATAAATGTCTGTCACTGATTATCTATTTACATCATAGATGTTCACTATTTTATGTTTTTTAACTTGAATGTGGGCAGGAGTTCAATACCAGACAGCTTTAGCGTGGTAGGATCACCGGCTTGGGTCTGCGTTTGGCCTGTAATGAAGCAAAGCACACAGTTTAAGCACTTTGCAGAAAGTTTATTGAAAATACTGTACATTAAGTAATGTTCGAGTATTTTGTGAATCATTGTGACCTTGAGTGATTTTACTCTCCTTGTCCTCCTGTGGCTGCTAATTTTTTTTCTTTTCTTTTCTTTTCTTCTTTTTTTTTTTTACTAATAAGAGAAGATAATTATTCAAATTACTGCATGTATTGTCAGTTTTTCTGTCTGTGTCTGGATTGACCTTGTTGCGTATATTGCATTTGCATGGCTGACTCCAATCAAAACAAGTGTTGTAGTAGGAAACCGTTACAAGAGTCTTTGTATTCACCACACAGCAAGATGCCAGTATTGTTATGTGAACCTTTTTCACTGTCGTAGTAACATTTTAATTCACCCCTTGTGCCTGTTTGCATGTTTGTTTTGTTTTTTTAACTCCTATCTTCTTTCAGTTTCTATTAAGACTGATTTTTTTTGTGTGTGTCTTTGATTCTTCTGGCCTTGAGTATTTTATTTGAAGGTTATATTTCCATTTCATGTGTCAGTATCATCTCAGTACAGATATACTATCCCTCATAATCCTTGACAATCCAGACACTGACCTCTCTGGAACAGACCTGGCTCCCGTGCTACATACAGTAGACACTAAATAGGACCTCGTCTGTGGATTTAGATGTCATTTGCCAAAAACAATTCTGCTGAAAACGACCTGTGCTGTTCTTTTCCACTGTGAAATGTATTAAAAGTGTTTTCATTTCCTCTTAATCTTGTTTGGTCGTTTTTACTTGCTGTCACATTCCTATTAGCAGGAAGCCCCTCTGTGTTTACGTACTTAACAAGAGAAATTTTAAATGACATTGTTTGACCCCTGAGGGGTGTCCCGCTGCAGCAAAGGAGGGCTGGATTGGCTGATTCAAGCACGGCCCATAACAGATCAGATTTCACTCCGTCTGCACAGCATGAAACTCAGACTGAAATAGCTGCCGCATGCTGACCTACGGCAAGATGTATTTGAAGGTACGGTTGCTGTTCCTTTGGAAATAAACATGAGTAGTGGCAGAGCTGTGGCTGACACACTGTTGCACATTTAAGATTGTGCACTGAACTCCAGCCAGGCATATTTCTTTCTTTCCTTTTTTAAAAGTAATATACAGGCTTTTTTGTCACTGAATTTACTCTGTGATATCTTCAATTTGGGTTCTGTGACTGTTCCAAAGGAGGGCAGCAGAGAGCCTTAGTTATGTGCAAAATACCACGTGACAGTTGAGGCCTAAAAGCCCAGGGCACGAGTGCTTACACAAAATTGTGCTTCATATGCCTCTCTCCATGATTCTCTATTTCACCACGTAAATTGGCATTCTATTTTGGTTTCCTGAATTTGCTGCTGCCTGCATCAGCTGACTGAACCATCCCACAGGGTTTAAAGAACAGGATATTTCAGTCATGGCTAAGAGTCTCCAACATCGTGGCTGCCTCAGTCCAGAGGGGATCATCAGAGAGATACAGATCAACCTACTGGAGTGCAAAGTCTGCTTCGAGACGTTTAGCTGTCAGCAAAGGGAGCGCAGACCGCAGAACCTTTCCTGTGGCCATGTACTCTGTCTGGAATGCATCACAGCTTTGTCCCACCCTCTCCTGAGGAAGCTGGAGTGCCCTTTCTGTCGACAGTTATGCAGTGTTGACAGCACCTCCCACTGCCAGGTTCTTAGTGACCTAAAGGATCTTCTGTTGTCTCAAAGTCCCTCACCGTCTGCTCCTCCGTGTAGAGCAAAAGCTGGTTTTATCTTTCCCGCAGCTCTGACGTGCACAACTCTTCTCCTGCGTACTGCATTTGGTGGGTGGGGGACTCTTATCAACCCAACTGGAATAGCTGTTTTGGGGTCCTCAGGAACAATAGTTGTGGTCCATGATGGAGAAAAGAGAGTGGTGGTGTTCAATCTACAGGGAAAGAAGCTGCACAGCTTTGGGCGAAAAGGAGCAGCCAGTGGGGACATCTGTTACCCAGTGGACGTGGCAGTGACCCCAGCTGGTCACGTGGTTGTGACTGATGCAGGTGATAAAGCTGTAAAAGTGTTCACATCCAGGGGGAATCACATGTTGACAATCAAAGATTCCTTCCAGATGCCCTGGGGCGTGGACACTGACAGTTGTGGACACATCCTGGTCTCTGATGTTGAGGCCGGCACTCTCTCCAAGGTGAGGGTGGACTATAGTCACAGCGTCGTTCTAGAGCATCAAACAACCATTTCAGACCTTCAGTGCCCTAAAGCGGTGGCCTATTGTTGCGTGAATGGGAACACTGCAGTGACGGAGCATCTAACTGATGTCACCAATCCAACGGAGAGACACCAACACAGAAGGCTCAGGGTGTTTACAAAAGAGTTCCACCTCCTTTACCAGACAGACACTTTTAGCCTGACCCTGCAGTCCACAGTGAGGCTCAGCATCTCAGGTGTGGCGTTCGACAGAGATGGAGATCTAATTGTGATTGACTCAGACCAGGGGATGATTTGGAGCTTAGGGAAGCTCCAGAGTGGCCCAGTCCGTACTCCTCTTGTGGGAGACCATCTTATTCGCCCTGTTGGATTAACGCTACTGAACAACCTTCTCATTACACTGGACAGTGGAGACCATACAGTGAAGATTTATTCTCCCAAATCTGATGCTGGACCTGTGACATAGTTTATGTATGAACAATCCCAAAGTAGCTGTTCAAGTGAGACAAATTCAATAAAGTGAAGTGAAATGTAGCTTATCACAGGATGAAGTGATGAGAGGTTGTATTAATTTATTTTTGTTGTTGTTTGAGTTGCCTTCTGTGACTAGTTTACAAGTCAAGTTTTACTTTAGATAGAGTGTAAAAATGTCATTGTGTTACTTTGAAAGTGTCAAAATAATAATAAAACAAAAGGTTGTATATGGTGAAACCATTTTCAGCAGGACGTCAGGTATGAAATTATGTCTGTTATTGTGTTAATGTTGTAGCAGTTGTTGAAAATGATGTTGTGTTATTTAATGACGTGTAATATAGCAATGTGATGATTCTCAGTCTCTGAACTGATCCAAGGCTTTTGAAAAATTATGCCAATTGAAACTATCTGAGAAATAAAGGTCCAGCTGCTAACAGCAGACAGTGAGACCATACATAGATAGTATAAACGTTATATGCCACAACTACAGATTATATGTTTATTTTTTCCGTGTATAACAGAAGACTTTTTAAATTAGATTATATCATATGTGTTAAAACAGAAGTTACAAATTATGTATGTGTGTGTGTGTGTGTGTGTGTGTGTGTGTGTGTGTGTGTAAGAGCTTTTTAATGCAAAACTTTAAGGTGATTGACAAATGGCAAAACTTAAACTTTAAAAAGAAATTCAAAGAAGCCCAGAATAAATGCTAATGTAACGGTTAGATTTGGCAGCTTGGGGATATAAGAGTGAAAAACAGACATTATTTTTAGGCTTTACGTCAACAGAAGTGAGGTGGTGGGTCAAAAAATGATTCTGCTAAACCTTATAATAAAGTTATATAACTGTAAAAATTTTTGACCCCTTTTCTTGCTTACCAAAAATGCAAATAATTAAACAATTCAGTGTGTATGTGTGAGAGAACTAAGCGCCAATAAGTCGTAGCCAAAAATCATATTTGATAACAACTGTTTAAAGCTGACTCCTAGCTCCGCACTGCCTCTCAATGCTCACTGATGCATGTGAACTAACTTGTCACACACGCTCACATTTCTCGTTCATTGGTTTCCCCCAATGCGCCGATGCGCCGGCGGGGTGCGTAAATCCTTTCCCCCTCTTTGGCACAGCCTCTCCAGTCTGCCAGAGGATAGCAGTCGTGCTCCCAGTGGAAGATGGCGGTGGGGATGCTGTCTGGGGCTGGAGCTGAGTGCTGGATTTGCACAAGAAGCGAACCCGGATGGATACTAAGACAAAAATGAACGCTTTCCCATCACTTCTCATCGAGGATCGGACTCATTTGGGATTGTTTAGCTAGATTCTTTTGCCCTGTTTTCTGGCAAAAAGCCGGGCTTTCTTGTCGGAGACTCTGCGTTGATAGCTGGGCGAATAGACAGGGTGGGAGTGAAAAGTGGACGAAAATGTCGGATACAAAGGTAAAAGTTGCAGTGAGAGTTCGGCCCATGAACCGCAGGGGTAAGTGTTATAACGACGATTTCTGCTTGCAGACTCCTTTTCTGTCTCCTTGGCTTCGTGCCACATTACCATAAACTTTTGGTTTCTTCGCCATTGCTGCTTTCAGTTTGAGTTGTGAGCCTGAAGTCAGACTTGAGAATAGTTTAAAGAAGGCCAAAGTAACTCCGATTTTATTCTTCACACCCCCGCATTCTGCTTCACTTTCCAAACAAACTTTTCTCTGCAGAAATTGAACTGAATACAAAATGTGTCGTGGACATGGAGGACAACCAAACTGTTCTGCACCCACCGCCCTCCAATGCAAAAGGAGAGAACAGGTAAACAAAACTCACATACTGTCAAGAGTTTAAATGAATATTTGTGCACTAAGTTATTTACAGAACTATTGTGCGTTAGGGCGCCTTAAGATTCGCTGTAGTTATGAGTGTTTTGGAAATGTCTGGTGACAAAAGCATTCAAAATGAGCAAATAACTGTACACACAGTGACCTCCTGTAGCAGTGTCTGAAAATACACTAAAGCAAGAGCACTTATAAACACTTTATCTTTAATTCAAAGGAGAATTTAGTCAAATAAAATATGTGCAAATGCAACGCTGCTGCTGCTGCAGCAAAGGACATGGTGTCTGTCACCCACCTGCTTGCAATATGATATTATGTTATGTAATTCATGTGAACTTTCCAAGAGTAATCATCTCAGGATAATAACACCACCTTGGTATTTTGCATGGCTGATTTGGGGTTTTCAAAGCCACGAGAGGAGGTTGAGCCTCTTTGATATGAAGACATGTACAAGGCTGAGCAGATAAATGTCTGGCCTCGGGGTGCCACTGTAAATCTCCGAAGTCAGAGGTAATTTGTCATGTTGCGTTCAAAGACATGTTGGATCACACTGATGGTTTTTAAAGACACAACGGGCTGCGCATTTTATCTAAGAGTAAAGAAAAGCTTCTAAGAAAGCTAAGCATCCTTTAACCTTTCACACTATCTGTGCACTCTGAAGGTCATTAAAACTTTGTGCTGTGTTCTGACATGATTTCATACTGTACTGAAGACAAGTCTGAAGCCACACAGAATATAGGCCAACGATGAGTGTATGCTCATAAATTTCATGCCTGTTAGCAATAGTCACAGATGTAATATTTCCTCCCATCATGGTTGGAGGATTTTCTGCTGTTTTTTTGGTTTTTTTGCGCTTGTTTTGCTTTCTCTCTTGTCACACATGGTTAGACAGCTGACCTGATTACCAGCAGGCGCAAATAAAGCTAAAAGGATGCTCAGTCTGAACACAATCCAAGGTTCTTTGTTGCCCCCCCCCCCCCCCACCCACACACAGCATATTTATAATTTGCGTAATGTCCTTACTGATTAGTTAAAGTGAACAAACAACTCTTCGAGCCACAGTGTGACTGCTGAATATGAAGCCATAGGAGGCAACTGCCTCCAGTCAAGGCTTTTCTCGTGGCCTGCACCCAGCCTTGTTAAAGTTTTCAAGTAACTCGCAGTCAGCATCAAACAGCGTTAAGCTCACTCGCCCAGCAGCTCGGGTACACGCACATTAACCTGTACTTAAGGCAATTATCACAACAGAAATTACCATACAGTGGCTGCTTTCCAGACAGTTAAACAAATCCCGCTCACAGCTAACACATGTGGAACGGGAGAGCTGAACAGAAAGCTGCTGTGAGCGAGCGGTCAGAGGAGCGACAGTAACCGAGATGCAGATACGTGCATTATATTCGTCTCAGAGTCAGGATGTTTCAACTCCTCCCAGTTGCCATGTTGATGGGTGAGACACAAACACATTTCACATTTTCATCCAGCGTGAGTTTCCATATCTGATTAGATGCTGTATCAGTTATACAGAGATTCCTTTCATGGAAGCTCAGTTAAATGTTTTCAGCTTCCCCTGAATTCACCTTATTAGATCCTGGAATGGTTTGTTGTCTAGCTGCACATCAGCCATGACCTTCTGTGCTCTGACTCGCTTTGGTTTTATTATGTCTCATCGCTATTCTATAGTGCAGTCCAGGCATATAATTACTTGTTAACATTTCAGCACTAGTGCTGTGTGTGTGTTTTGGGTCTCTGTGCTTAGGCTGCCACGGTTTTCCCAAACCATATAATTTTCCCCTTTTGCTGCTTGTGGAGCCACAAAAGAGGATACCCTGATCGCTAAGACTTTGCCTTGTTTTGAAGACACCTGTTCCTGTGTGTTGGGAATGTGTCAGATTGAGTGGGTATTAGCATACCAAATATGGCTGACCAAGATCCTGGGAACTTTTTCTCTCTCATGGGAATGATGAGGCACAGCCCTAGAATGGGATAAGCAGTAACAGATATTTTTAATGTAGACACGTCTTAATTTAATAGGTATTTTGTTTATATCTTTGGCTGCATATTTTGAAATTCAGGATTTATAAATGGAAAAAAATGACAACATCTGGATCTCAGTGAGACTCTTTTTGCTTCAGTGGTTTTGCTCAGTGCCTAAAATTTTTTAATATTGCTTCAGTCTGATGAAATACAGAAATGATGTCTTTTTGGGAGGTGGAATCGAGTGAATGAGTTTCAGGTTGGACAACACCTCTAAAAACGTGACTCATGTAAAGAATTTAAAGAAAGGATTTCGTTTGAAGCCTCTGCACCACAGAACATTATGGCTACACTCATGACTCCCACCCCACTCTCTTGTTTCCCTGAGAATTGAAGAGTAAGCTCAGCGGTTTGCAAATGAAACGTGGGCTATGACTTCAGGGCTAGAGGTTAAATTTCCTAAGGTTCGTCTTTCGTCTGCTTGCTAAGCTGGCACAAATGGCATATTTGAAACAGGAATCTGGGAAAGGTTTAGTTTTCATGTGACAGTCAGTCACAATCAGGGTGGGGGTGGACAGGCAGTGAAATACCTGAGGCTGCTGTCTGCACAGGGGATGAGTGCCTGAGCAATATGACCAAAAAAAACTCTCTTCGACTCACACAATAGAGCCATATTACATCTATCAAGTCCCAGCATGTCCGTCAACGTGCAACAACTGAATACAAGGTCATGTTGTGTTGGAAAATCTGCTTTATGTAAATCTCTTGCTTGTCTTGTTCAGATGCACAGTTATTGGAAAAGACAAGAGCTAACCACAATCACTTTTTAGACAGACGCAATGGAGTCTGTTTTATGTCACATGGAGGTGCTGCCTTTTGTCTTCCATGTGGTCATTTTTTTTCAGAAGGCATTTGTCTTTGTCCTGTCGAATATGCAAGTTTTTGGGGCTTCTCATCCCCCATGTCACTCTAGCTCTGCAGTCCTGCATTTCAAGATGATTAGTGGAAGCATGTCTTTATCTGATAATGTCTGTCCCCAAGCTTGTAATTTCACGTCTAATCTCTTCTTATCTCCGATGGTCACAAGAGCTCAATTGGGTTTATCTGCACTTACTAGTGTTATCTTGCTTACTTGAATATGTAATCTGTGCGGTGTGGAGTGCAGCTTCAGTTAAAAAACCCGCTGCTGCTTCTGAAATTTCATGAACAAATACATTCTTTTAAATATGTTCAGAAAGATGAGTAATTTGGTCCCGAATGTCCTGATTTCTCTATTTTTCCTAAATGTTCATTTTTTTGAAATAAGGAACTCAACTTTAAAATGTTGTTCCGAGAAGATTTTTGCAACCCTTACTGTCTTTGCAATTAATAATAATTAAAAATCCAATCAAGCAACACCTGTAATACTTCCATATAAATAATTTAACTGGATTAAATGTAATTCTTATTAATATAATGAAATACTCTGTAATGTGTTTTGCCGCCTGATGGGCCTCAGATTCAACTCTGAATCAGTTTCATTTCTCTGTTATTTAATTAGCTGCAGTTTACATGTTGAAGCAGCATTGGTGTGAAGGTGGAAGAATAAAAAGCTGAAACAGAATGGGATCCAGATCGCCTCCATGTTTGCTGTGTCATCTCCCATCAGGAGTGCTGAAAGTGAAAGTCAGTTTCTGATTTCATTGTTGTTTGCCTTATAGACTGTTTCAAGATGCAGTGCTAAAAATCAGAGGGGGAAATACATTTTATTTAGATAAAACACAAAACAAAAAGCAGTTTATGTAGTAGGTGAGGGATTCCTCTCCATCCTCCCAGCATATCACACCCTGTATTACAAGCTGCACACAGTAATTAACAAAACAATATATTTAAAAACTAATTTACCTTTATGTGGCGTTAGCTAGCTGCTTTTAGCCTTCATGCTAAGCTAGGCTTAACATATTTTTTTAATATTTACCATATAGACGTGAAGTTTACTAGCAGTCTTTTCATCAAAATCTCATCAAACTTTTCCAGAATCTCAAATGTCTCCTTTAAATGTAATCATCCTATGTTTTACTAATGCTTTTTAGCATCCAAGAACTTTATTTGTTTGCTAACCCTCACTAAAACACAGCTAATAAAGACACTGGGCTTTCTGCACTAAGGTGTTGGGTAGACATGACAGTGCACTGTTTTTTTTAGAGCCTTGGTCACATTTTCTCTTCGTTGCACATCAACAAGTGTCATCCAGATTTCCAAAACAAGCCTTTACTAAATGACAATGCTGCTTTGTCCACTGGCCGACCTCAGGAATGCTCTCTTTGTTTTTTCACTGGTGCTTCTCATGTGCCAATAATCAACATTAAAATCTTATTCTCACAGTTAGTTGCACACTATCAGCACAGATTTTCACTTTAAGGCTGCTTTCTTTGCTATTAGGAGAAAGTGCTAGCAGCACGCTGATATAACAATTACATTCCCTTGAGGACTGTTCCCTGTTTGTTTAGAGGGTGGGACATTGTTTACATCTTGATCCGGAATTGAGAAAAGATGGTGCCTTCCCTCTTTGTCAGGCCTGTGCCTCATTAATCTCACATGTGGCCTCTAATTCTACAGGCAGTATTTGTGAAAATTCACTCTCAAACACTTTTTCTTCTATAATTATTCTGGTTTTTGTTCCTGGCGTGATTCTCTGAGATGAGGCCTTTTTGAAGTTTTTGAGCCTGCTTGTTATATTCTGTTTGCTTTCATAATGAGGTAGTGTTTTATTGTGGACTTGCTTTTGGTCTCGTTCTGTGGAAGTGGAGCCATTCAAGCCCATACCTCTGTTAAAATTACATTTCTGCCTCCAATTAATGACATTAATGATGTGATTTGTACTTCTTAAACATTCTCACTCTGGCTTTTGTTATTATCCTCGCCCGGCATATGCCAGATCTATTCAGCTAAGTGACATCCAGCAGGCAGATGGGGTTCATGAGCGGTGTGTCCCAGTAGTAAATGTGTCACTTCCTTTTCTCTTCATTTGCTCAGTACTGTACCGAACTAATTGATGAATTGCACTTCTTTTCTGGCTTGTTTGGAACTTACTGGATTTAAGAGTAGATGTGGTCTGTGTTTTAGCATACACACACGTAGCCTGGTGACCCACCTTGTCACATTGTTGTCAGAAATGCCAGAGAGGATCAAATTAGACCCTGCCTGCATCATATGTTGCTGTTAACATTTGTTATGGAAACCTCGAGGTACCACACAGCAGTTGGTATGAGCATCACGTGTGCTGCTGGTGACAGTGCTCTTCATTAAGGGTTGTTTTGGAGATCGTAAATTCGCCTTTCATACTCCAACTTTGACTCATGAGGCTGGTTGGTTGACTCGCCCTCCATGTTTACCACCGTCGCTTAGCAACAGCAGTTTCAAGATACAGAAAAAGTCCTGAAGTTATGTTGATGACTTCATGAGTGATATGATATTCTCCAGCCGCTCATTCCAAATATTTTCAGACTAATTTTAGCTTTTAGAACAATGATGCAAGGACTCCTTTGTTTTAGGCTTTTTAAAAAATGATCATTTAGTGCATTCAGTATTTTGATTTTTTTAATACCTGTCAATATCACTGCTTTACAAAACTGTGTGCAGGTGTTACTGATCAATTTGCAGTTTACATTAACAGAATTGTCACCCCTTTTTTGGCCTTAGAGCTTTAATGGTGTAATTTAAATGGCTGTGAATACTTAAGTAACACTATTTCACAAAAAAGCCTCACGTAATCAGCCAATCAGACAGCAGAAGCTCTGTGCATTTAGGGTCATACATACGGTCAAGACGACATGCTGAAGTTCAACCTGGGCATCAAAATGGGGTAGGAAGGGGACTTCGTGACATTGAATATGGCCTTGCTGCCAGTGCTAGACAGACTGGTCTGAATATTTCAGAAACGGTTGCCCTACTGGGATTTTCCTCACACAACCATTTCTAGGGTTTAGAGAGTGGTCCAAAAAAATGAAAATACCTTGTTAATGCTAGATTAGTTTCTTGAACATGACACTTCACTCTATTCATATTGTTTCCACAGTCACCAGATCTCAGTGCAATACAGCACCTTTGTGATCTGGTGGAACCAAAGACTTGCATTGTGAATGTGCAGCTGACAAATCTGTGAGATGCTGTCATGTAAATATGGACCAAAATCTCTAGTTTTTCAGTCTGTACCTTATAAACTTTATGCTGTGGGGACCAGTGCACTACAGTGTCAAACTGTAATAGTCGCTTTACCTCAGCTGCTAAAACGGCAAAAAGCTGCTTTCACATACATGACAAAACATTAATGTGCACATAGCTGATAAGTCTATGCTTTTCTTAGGAAGCATTTTAAATGCAAGGCTTTCGTTTGCAGTAGAGAATTTGAGTTGCGGTCCTGTTAAAGGGTCCAACACTAACCAAGATGTTGCATATTTAGCTGACAAAGTCTGAGCTTGTATGATATGAATTAGTTGTCTCAGTAGCCTAAATCTGGTTTTCTCATTAACAAATTATCCAGCATGTAAAGCTCTTAACAGTTATTTGTCATGTTTTATTTTGGGATTGTACTCATTTTTCTTGACAGTGTGGTCAGTTATGCATGAAGGCTGGGTGCTACATGGGAACCTCCCCCCCCCCCCCCCCCCCCCCCCCCAGCACCCATCCCCAGCACCCCTCTACTGTAATTCTGCTTGGTGTCTATGCAGCAAGATGACCTCTGCTTTGAGCGGGGACAGGCATGTCCGGTTCTAAACTTACTGGCAGGCAATTTGAAATGTTAACCTAACACTTAAACACACACAGTCTGAAAATTGTGTTTGGCTCTAGAGCTTGCTGAAATCTAATTGTCTTGAAGCATGTCAGAAGCTTACCGGGGGAAAAGTCATATGTGTGGTTAAATTAAGGTGAAAAGATTGTATGTGTGTGTGTGTGTGTGTGTGTTATGGGGGAGTGATGTTTCAACCATAGATCAAGAGGAGGAATTCGAATATGCGTGTGGGAGCGGCAGCAAAATATGTTATGTGTATGCGAGAGTATGTGCAGAGGGGATGAATGCTGTGGAGTCTTAATGGGGGGACCTCTTCCATACTCCATTTGTTGAGCAGGATTATGTCATCATAAAGTCTTTGAAAGGCTGCTGAGGAATCTCAGTAAATAATGGCAAGTAGTATATATACTGTTAGAAACTACTGTATTAAATGATACAATAAAAACTCATTATTTTGTCTAATAATTGTGTGAGCTTGTGGGAATAGAATGTAATTTTTTAGAGTAGATCTCTGCTTCAGTGGGTGGATAATACAGTACATTAATCTGATGTGTTGTCTGCTGGTTTAGAAGAGTGCATTTTTCAGTGGCACGATAACCCAGTGGCCTTAATCTTGCTCCATAACCACAGGGGGGGGCGAATTCCAGTGCTGATTTCCCACTTTTTATACCTTCGTTTTTGCCACACCCATGGATTTAAGCTGAAAGGGCCACAAAAATCTGTCAGACCCTTTCCAGACTATCTTTGAAACTGGTCACGGTCTGGTATTGAAGTGATATTTCTTATCGTTTAACAAGAAACGAGGATATTTTCTCCTCTAATCTATCTCACACCACGTGCAGGAGGAAAGTCATAGCAGTGTGAGAGGCCAGTTTCCTCCCTTTGGCCAAGTTAGTCATACATGGGTGCTTTGGCATCAGGTAGCTGGAGTTGCAGGAACCTAAGCGTTCCCCTAAAAGGAAGCACAGAGACACACTTTACCCATCCTGACAGGATTTTTAAGTCCCTAATGCACGTGCTGTGGTACATGAGGATGACAGCTTTGCAGTATGTCGGATTGAGCACCCTGCTCACAACAACGGCTGGTCAGGCCTTTGAATTGTTTGGCCTCCAATACACAACATGTCACATTGTCGCTCATTTTGTGAGTTGCTCGGCTCATCAGAGAGTGACCTAAACAGCAAAAGCATGCACACAATAATAATTTCATCTAACTACCTCATGTTTGCATTAAGGTTAATAGAGTTCTTTATGATTCATTTTCTCTCTCTCTCTTGCCAAGCCTGTGTGTGAAGGGTGCGGTCAGCCTGCGCAGCACCACCATGCAGCATGCATGCAGGGAGAAACCCTGCTCTTAATGGTGGAGAGATCTTAATATTCAAAAGTGTGGTTGCGCATCACCACAGTTACTGCTTGTTGACACAAGTGCAAAAAAGTCTTTTTGCTTTGATTGCAAATATTGTGTGCACACTGCCATGGGTGTGTCTGGATGATGCAAAAGTGGACTATATCTGAAAGACAGAATGCACTAAGTCAAACTGACGAAGGCAGAAATGTTATATTTGCCATGTCTGAAAAGGGCTTTAGATTTCATTCATGCCCTGCTGAGGCTGCAGTGGCTTAGTGCATCTGCCTCTGAGGGGATAATAACCTGATACCACCTGGCACTTCTGTGCCATACATGCGTGTCGCACATTTGTACTGTCCAACCACAGCATAGTCTTTAATAAGCCCTCAAGACATAACTTGACATCCATGCTGATTATTTAGCAGACTGCCTGTGGGCTTCATGCTTGAGTGTTGTAATATAAACTACTACATTTGACAACTATAGCCTGAAAAAAAAATTTTTTTCTGTGCAGGAAGCATCATTAGAAGTATTTACACATCCAAATGTGACTTCATATGTTGTGAGATCAATGTCAGGGAAGACAGCTTTCAGTTAGAGAGTATGTCCAAAGCAAAGGGGGAGAACTGGAGGATAGTGTGTTTTAATTTACTGAGAAGGAGTTCTTGGCTGTGATAGGGTAGGAGGTTAGGGACTCGTTTTGAATAGGAGGCTAAAATGAAGTCAGCTGTTTGGAATTAAATGAATGTCTTGTGAGATTTTGACAAGGAAGTAGGAACTCTATGAAATCCTAAATATAGCCAGTTAGGAACAGTTCCTCCTATTGTCTTGTTCAGCATTCCCAGCATGCCGTAACTGGATACATTAACTGTACATACAGTAGATGACACAGTGAGCATGAGCCGCCAAACCACTGCAGCAGCCCCTGTTACTGCTGCTTAGTTTATGCTGCAGATGTGGAGATTCTGCTGTGGAGTGCACTCATTCAAAAACAGCGAGTCTTTCATCTTTTCATCATCAAGTGTGTGTCTCTGGCTCTCTCTTTCCACTCCTCCTCAATTTTCTCCTTTTGTTCTTCATCAGTACTCCATCTTCATATCTCTGCCATGTTTTTTAATTTAAATTTTGCCTTTCAGTTTAGCATGCATGAAGACCTTATCTGTAGTCCCTCTAGTCTGGAGACCCACATAGCCTGCATATGTCATACTGTAGCGCTTCCTGGGTGTCCCCTCTTTGCGCTGCAGTATGGAGCGACTGGCCGGTGGAGGGGAACTGCCTGCTGCAGTCTCTGTGTGCTTTGATTAAGACCAAGTCTCAGTGTTGTAAGTGGCCCAGATTTAGATATAGGGTATGAACCCAGATGAGGCCCTCTTGCTTTTTGTTCTTCAACCACACTCTTCTGTCGTAAGAGCTAAAACACAGTTAATTCTTTATCTATTCCCCTTGATTTTCTATTATTCTGAAACTTAGAAATTAAAAAAAAACAGAGGCTATTTTTAAATGGATGCTGAGCACTCCATGGCCCTGCCGTTGTCGGTGACTCAGCTTAGTTTGTGTGAGAAACATTGGTGCAGTGTTTCAGTCTTCCCAAAGCTTCTGCCCTGTATTGGTTACTGTGTGAAGGTGATGCCCACCTTTGTGTCTGTGCCAGAAGACTTCTGCAGGAGTTATCTGCTGAATCTTGAAGGACTGGATTGTGGAGCATGCATTTCTTAATTAACCACACACCGTAGAGGCTGTACCTTACTGTAAGATGAGGACTGGTCCAATTAAGAGAATAATCCTGCATATGTTAGAACCATATATGCTACACTTTTGTCCTTAGTTCCGGGAGCTTGTAATGCACAGTGCAGCTTCCCCAAGCTGGCCTCTGTGTTAAGTCCACAGGCATAAGAGCTATTTATTCAGCAGAGTCAGTGGGACATTGAATCCTAAATCTCTTCCCTTCCTCACACTCCACTGGCCCAATTATGAACCCAATCACAGCACCAGCTCCCACCAGGAAAAGCAACAATGTGGAAATGAATGAGTGAGTGAGAAAATGATAGGAGTGAAAGAAGTCAAAGAAGGAATTTCAAAGAAAGAACTGAGGTTACACGTTTCTTTTTTTTTCAGAGCACTGTGGATATCAAGTTCTGACTGTGAAATTGTTTGCTAACTATGTTCATTTCTCTGTGTTTTTCTCTGTTTTTGGTTCATCTGCTGGGTTCCTACTATTTCCCCTCAATCTCACCAGGAAACAACCTAAGGTATGTATGTTTTATCTGTTTCTTTTTCTACAAAACAACCTGCTGACATCAACAGAGCTGAATTCCATTTATAGTGACTTCACAGATCATTCAGTAGCAGGATGCGGGACAAGCAGCGCTTCTCCCCCGAGGAGCTGAGAGACATCCTGCACAGTTCAGTCCACTGCTGTTTCTAGGGACATGACTGAGGGTGTTTTAGTAGTTTGGTTGGTCAGCAGGAGCCGGATAGATGTCCGTGTGAATGTGTCAGCGCTCTAAGATCTCGTGAACACCCACAAAGGCGTTACAATGAGAGAGGGATGAGCGCGGACACTGGGGCAGTGTGTGCGCACATTCAAAGCTGCATTGTTGGAGTGCACCCCCACTTCCCCCCCCCTTGACAACACGCTGGTGACTAGCTCAGAGATGTTTCACACACCAGGGACGGGCTTTGTGCTCAGTACAGTCAGCCCCTGGCTGGACCAAGGGGAGCACTAGTCCGGGCCACGGGTGTGCATGGTCTCTGGGGCCTGTGAACCCGAGCTACCCTATAATACCTTTCAGCTAGACAAGCACGTGGTTGTCTGCTGAGCTATAGTGCCACTCAAATTCTCCCTGCCATCTACTGGGGAAACAGACGCTGCAGTCCAATCACATTCGGACAGTTTTCATACTAGAAATGACAAAAAGGGCTTTGTGCGCCTCAGCTGCATCATTATTTGCACTGCTGATTAATAGTAATTGTCCAGTCTAAAACAATTTGTGGTGCAGTCACACCCTCAGGCCCGACAGAGACAGGCCAAAGGAGGCTGAAGCCCTAGTTACCAAACCAGCCTTAATTGAGAATGATGGCACTTTTGTTCCTTTGAATGGCACCCACTCACTTGTCTGAAGTCACAAGAGGAGGTCTTGCTTTCAAAGCATTCAGTGATCTCAGTGCTTCCCATGCTGACTGTGCAACCACTGCTTCCCTGGCCAGTGGCCCTTATTATGATTAAAGGTCAATTATTATGGGGTATTTGTGTAGAGAAAAGTGTTTTGGCAGAGCACTAAAGCCAGGAATTGTACCATTGACAGGACGGCAGCTACTCTTCTAACATCAGAAAAACACAAGCGAACAAAATATGTGGACTTTTTGGTCCTGACCAAGATAGGCTGCAATAATACAGATGTGGAAAAAAACATATGAACGATAATCCGAAAAAATCTGCAATGCATTTTTAAAATCCTGAATATAATGATTATAATTTTAAGCTTTTTATCCTAAATACAAGCTAGATGACTGCTTAAGCAACCAAAAATCTGCCTAAAAACTTCAAAAATCAGATCAAGACTGAAATGTTAATCTGATTTTGAAGGTTTAAGGCAAATGGAGGGAGAAGCATATATAAAGCTCCCATTACCGAGTTCAGGCCACACTTTTTGTCCTAGTGCTTCTTTCTTGAATCAACACAAATAACCTCTTTTCCATCGATGGAGAAAATGTTATGATATTATTTAGCATTACATTATCACAAATCTCAGGGTAATTTCCTTTGGCAATACAATATCTGTGGGCTGCATCTCCCAAACATCAGTGAAGTTCCTGCAGTAGCCCCTCCTATATTCGCTGATTTCAGTCTTTCCAACTCTTGGGTCCAGTGAGTACATGGTGCCATGACAACTGCAGTCTTTTTTGGGGGGGTTGTTTTTTTGTTGGAAATGTGTGGGAATGGTTCTGGATTGAGCGCTGGCACAGGTAATGCATTTCTAGAAATTGGGCAAATGAGGTGTTGCAACAGCAAACAAAAATATGTAATGGGTGACTTGCATTGCAGTTGCTTAAAGGATACATTTAAGAACGATACAGCAGATAAATATGGAGTCAAGTGCATAAACAGATACATTGTAAGAGGAGCTGTTCTGTCTGTGAGGGGCTGTTGACTAATGCTCTTTCCCCAGAAAGAGTATCCTCTCTGTGTGTTATGTATCCAGAGCACTTGCAGGTGCCTGGGTGATAGAAGGGCATGCTGCTGCAGAAGTCTGTGTTGTGGGACTTAGAGGGCTAAGACCCAGCCCGCACCAAGTGGAACAGCTATGCCTCTGTCTCCTTGGAGATGAGGGTCACTGAGTGCTGGAATTTCTTCTGGGGAGCGCTGACCCTGATTTATGAATTCGTTTAACTCCAGCCACTATGACAAAACAGCTGAGAGTGAATTTGTACAGACAGACATGATGCGGTCTTAACTAACATTACTTCGAACAATGCTCAGTTAGGATTCCTCTTACTCACTCAGACAAGCTCAGTCCTGCTGATTTACATGGTACTGCACATCAATCCTGTGAACCTTAGAAGACGACCACCACTAAGAGAGACTGGCTTATGTTGTACTATACATGCTTGGGCAAGTGTGTGTTTACACTCCCTGTGCTGTCGCCTCTGCAGGTGTTCGCATTTGACCACTGTTTCTGGTCCATGGATGAGTCCAACGTTCCCAAATATGCCGGTGAGTCACAAATGTGAAGGCTAGGAAAAAAAACAGAAAAACAATCCTTTACTCAACCAGAGAGCTCAAATTATGTGCCACGCAAAGACCTGCTGCAGAGCTTTATGTTACCATTGCAAGGGCAAAGAAGCTCGCTGCATGATGGCAGGCTGTTTTTGCATCATGCAAATCAGAGTATAGTACAGGTGTATATGAAAATTAGCATTTTGAGTGAATGAATTAAAATCAACAAGGCAGTTGTGTTTGTATTGTCTGGACTCGTATGTCTGCTATAGTGGCATCACAGTTGTTCACACACATTTATCATTGTGTTTATGTATTTATCCACCACTGTTACACTGCCGTGCACCGGCTAACCCGGTAAAGTCGCTTTCTTCTTTCTCCTCAGCTGCAGTTTCTGTAACATCTTCATAAAAGAGATTATTACTGCCAGTGTGAGGCGGATTTACATAATAATTGAGGATACTTTGTGTTTGTCAAATAACTCTTGTTTAGCCGATGGAAATGTTAAGCTTACATCTCCTTTGTGCTGAACCGACAAGGCAATCTGTTCAGTTAAGGGCTGCCTCAAGGGCCCGAGCCAAGGCTTTATTTAGCTCATTAAACAGCTGGGCCATTGAGCAGGGGCATGACAGTGAGCAGCACAAGAGTTTTCTCTACACAGCTCTGCATTTTCCACATGACCAGACAGGAATCTGCCACCTTTCATGAATCTTATTCACTGTTTCGTGGCCCTTTGTGCCCCTTGTCACTCCATTTATAGAGTTTTTTTTTAGTACTAAGACAGCCAAACAGTATGTGTGATCTTAGTGCTTATACAGTATAACTGTGTATTAACTCAGAGGCTGGATCCTTAAAAGGACGTGGCCTCTGACCCTGTGTGACACAATTATTCCTCTGTTTACCATAATCTCCATGGTGACCGTGTCTTTCTCTGAAAGGTCAAGAGGTGGTGTTCAAGTGCCTTGGAGAGGGGATACTTGAAAATGCATTCCAGGGATATAACGCCTGCATATTTGCTTACGGACAAACAGGTAACTGAATGACTTCATTTCCTCCCTCGCCCTGAAAGCACATTAGCTATTTTTTCCTGCTTCCTGTCTTAGAGGGACACACCTGCACGCTCATCAGTTAGAAGAAAGAAAGAAAACAAATCCGATATAATCATCTGGTTGAAGCAACATCCTGCAAGCAGCACATGAGTGATGACGACACTTCTGGACAGTCTTAGTTTAACTTAGATCACAAATCGTAAATAATGATGTGAAGTGATTTGAAATGAATTAAGAAGTTTCACTTTTAACGTGCTCCCATCACCTTTAATTTTTAGTGCTAATAAGCAAATGTTAGCATGCTAACATGCTAAAGGAAATCCATTGTACACCCAGTATATGCAAATGTGCAAGCACAAATGTGGCCTGACACAGCTGCTGGCACAGCTGGAGACTCATTCTTTACATGTTCGTTTTTTGCAACACGATGATGATGGCAATTATTCTCCAGATGTACTTGTGGCCATAGCAGAGACTACACTTAGTTAAGTGTAGTTAACTCGCTTTCTGAAGTTGGCAACTTATGTGTGACTCTGTTGTGCATCCAGGCTCAGGCAAGTCCTTTTCCATGATGGGCAATGGAGAGCAGCCAGGCTTAATTCCTCGACTCTGCTGCTCGTTGTTTGAGAGGGTCCACAGGGAGACAAACGAAGGCCATTCTTTTAAGGTGGAAGTTTCCTACATGGAGATCTACAATGAGAAAGTCCGTGACCTTCTGGATCCCAAAGGGTGAGTTTGATGTTTGCTTTTAAAAATACACATGTTCCAGCTTACCGAAGCAGCTTTCGGACCTGGGGGCGACAAGACGCAGCTGTTTTCACAAACTATGGAGTTGTTTTCTCGTTCTCTTCAGTCTCTCCAGCTCAAGTAGAGAGTGATCTGTCCGTTAGCTCGCATTGTCTTCTGGTTTGTGTCTCTTTTTATAGCTCTGTTGTGTCTAGTACCCAGGATGGGGGGATGGCGATAGAATGATGTGAGTAGGAAGCTCAACCCAGTTATTTCCTGCAGAACAGCAGCCAGTGTCGTCCTCTGACAGTGCTGCTTTCTTCGCCTCTGTGGTGTGATGTGGGTTGGCAGACAGACTGCTAAGAAGGGTGAGCTGTGAATGGGGATGTTTCGGGGAGATCTGGTAGTAAAGCCGTGAGCGAGAGAGCGGTCAGAGCTGCTGCGAGCCGAGCGCCAGAAACAGACTACAGTGCAGCGCTCTGTGAGTTGCAGATGTCAAAAGATGCAGCTTCCTGTCACGTATATAGTAACCTCCAGATGCTCTTGATCTTGCATCCTAATTTACTCTGTCAGTTATAGGAATAAACGTTAGCTGTAGTACTGTATAAAGCAGGGGTGGGTTAGACCACTGACAGACAGACATCTTCAAACCAAGTCTGATGTATCAAGATGGTGAGAAAATGGCACTAAGACAAAGCTGAAATCTTCCAAGCAATCTGTTTACAATAATAAATGTGATTAAACCGGTTGCCATCTCCATCAAAGGTGCGGAGCTATACAGGAGTCAAGGGTGGACGTGATTTGGTTGTGTGTCTGAAGAAGAAAGTGAATATTGCACATACTAATTTGACTAGCCTTAATCCTAAGATATTGTTACGCTCATGTTAATGGACAAATGTTATGCAGTAGTGACTACAGAGTTTGCCTTGCATGTTCTCACTGCTAAAAACAGACATGCAGAGATGTTTTCATTGTGTACTGGTCTTTGTGTAGAAATATAGCTAAAAAGCCTGAAACACTGGAGCCCACTCTGCTCACTGTAAAAAGGAAAACAAGACCTATCCTTGTATCTGTCTCCTGTTGGGATCTTCCATGTGACGCGCTGTGAATTTCAGTTCAGCTGTGTTTCGCTAAAATACCAGTATTATTGTGCAGCAGGAGTATGTGGGGCTCAGCTCTAAACACTCAGAGTAGTCCTCAGAGTAAAGAACAACAGGATAGAAACAAAGTTTTAGCTCCTATCTTTAAGCTCTCCACCCCTGCCAATTATGCACTTGTTCTGATAACATCTCCCCTTCTCTTTCCAGATAAATAAACCATCCTAGCAACTATCACACACACACTGGGTGCAACATAGGGCATGCTTTTTGGTGTTAAATGTAGCGCAATTTACAGTAAGGTGCCTGCCACAAAAGAAGAGCATCTCTGAACACACAGCACGTCAAACCTTGAAGCAGATGGCCCACAAACGCAAAAGACCACACAGAATTCAGATCATCTCAAACTGGTTTTGTGAACATGACTTCACTTTACTCATATAACCTCCATAGTCACCAGATCTCAATTCAGTAGAGCACCTTTGGGATGCGGTGGAACGGGAGATTCAAATCCCGCATTTTAAAGTCAATGTGGGCTGAACATCCCTGAAGTTGAATCATAGGTAGATTGTTGAATCTATGCCATTAAGCATAGATAAGAGGGGGTCCAGCAAGCAAGTTCTTAATAAAGTGTCCAGTGAGTTTACACTGCTGATGATTCCCCATGGTGTATGCCTTAAACAAGAAAAATCCACACCTGTGTGTATTTTTGTTTGGCCTTGCTCTCAACCTGTTGTGAACCCATCTCTACTGGTGTGCCAATGTGGGAATGTTACCACAAACACCAGATTTAAAGCACTGCTGCATTGTGAATCACAGGAAATCTATTTGGTGCTGATAAGCTTAATCAAAATGACCCTTTGAAAAAGCTTTGATTCTTATAAATGTTCATGTATATGTTACAGTTCCATACTACAGCTTGTATGTATTTAATAAAAGATTTTAAGTTTCTTCAGAGTGCTTCTTTGTTCTCTTTTACTCATTGTGTTGCCTTCTCTATTTTTTGAAGGAGCCGACAGTCCCTGAAAGTTCGGGAACACAAAGTCTTTGGTCCGTATGTGGACGGTCTGTCTCAGCTGGCTGTGACCAGCTTTGAGGTGAGTCTTTCACCCGTCTGTCATCATGCCGCGACCAGAAATGAGGCGATATCCACCCTCTATCAGAGCCACATAAACATGATTTATAACATCCAGAAGAAATTACTTTGTATCTTCAGTCGCCAAACCACTGATTTACATTTGGAATAACCTCGCTGTGTAAAACCTTCCCAAGCGCAGAGACTCCAGTGACACATATTCCTGATGTGGGATGTAGTCATGGGGTTTTGTGTAGTGCGTATGCCAAGCCTTGGCAGGCCCTTCCATAATTACGTTTAAACACCTCCGCCCTGCTCCTCTGCGCTCTGCTCTGCCTGATATTAGTCCAATGGATTTCCCACAGCTTTGGCCCTCTCTCAGTTGTGACCCAATTAAATGAAGTGGCATACAGCCAGATGTGCACATCTATCACAACTATCATTTTAAAGATTTAGCCACCGAAATGTGCTCAAAGCCTGAGCAAGAAAAACACTCTAAATAGTTCTGCTGTCCTTCCTCTTTTTTGTTTTTTTTAGGACATTGAGGTGTTGATGTCAGAGGGGAACAAATCTCGCACAGTTGCAGCCACCAACATGAATGAGGAGAGCAGCCGATCACACGCCGTCTTCAGTATCATTGTCACGCAAACGCTCTATGATCTACAGTCTGGAGTAAGTCTTTTTGTTTTTTCTTATTTCACACACATTTACAATCATTTTTTTCACAAGGACAAACATTTGTTTATTAATTAAATATATTTGTCTGGGCACACTGTGACTGTCAACAGAATTCAGGGGAGAAAGTGAGCAAAATGAGTCTGGTTGACCTGGCAGGAAGTGAACGTGTGTCGAAGACTGGAGCTGCTGGGGAGAGACTCAAAGAAGGAAGCAATATAAACAAGTGAGAACATTTTTATTTTGTATATGAGCTGTATATAAAGTCCAATCATTTATCAGGTTAAATGTATCTTTGTTTGGTTTTTAGGTCTCTCACCACATTAGGATGTGTGATTTCTGCTTTGGCTGATCAGTCTGCAGGAAAGGGGAAGGCCAAGTTTGTGCCTTACAGAGACTCAGTGCTCACCTGGCTACTGAAGGTTTGACCCACGTTCTGTTTGGGTTGTTCTTTTGTAACTTGTCATGAAAGTCTATTTTAACAGCTTCTTGTGATTTTTTTTTTTTTTAAACTCAGGACAACCTTGGCGGAAACAGCAAGACCGCCATGATAGCAACGGTGAGTCCAGCTGCTGATAATTATGAGGAGACTTTGTCCACTCTACGTTACGCCGACAGGGCCAAGAGAATCGTCAACCATGCCGTTGTGAATGAAGACCCCAACGCTCGGATCATCAGAGAGCTCAGGGAAGAGGTGGAGAAGCTGAAAGTTCAGCTCTCTCAGGCCGAGGTGAGAAGAGAGGTTGAACCACAGATGCTGTTCAATTAGGAATAAATTATGCCAGACATCTGACTCTGACTTATTCTCCTTTTTTTTTTACATTTTTTTTATTCCCATCAGTCCATGAAGGCTCCTGAGCTGAAGGAGAAACTGCAGGAGTCTGAGAAACTCATCCAAGAGATGACAGTCACCTGGGAGGAGAAGCTAAGAAAGACAGAGGAGATTGCCACTGTAAACTCCTTACTCATGAAAACTGTGAAACCTCAACTCTAATTTAGTGTGTTTATATGAACAGCTACATTGTTATTATCCATGTTCTCAGGAGCGTCAGAAGCAGTTGGAAAGCATGGGCATCTCCTTGGAAACGTCTGGGATTAAAGTGGGTGAAGACAAGTGTTTCCTGGTCAATCTGAATGCTGATCCTGCCCTAAATGAGCTGCTGGTCTACTACCTGAAGGTAATGCTGTTTTTGCAATGTCATTTTTTTCCAAGCTCAGCTCCTCAGTCAAGCCGTTTTTTTTAATAAAGCAAATTTAAGCACAACAGGCACTATCCGAGGTGATGCACAGAAATCAATAAAACAATTAGGAGGCAGTAATTTAAAAACAATAAGGAATGTAATTAACATAATTAAAATCAATCTCTAGTGTTTACAGAAACACACAGTCGTAAATTAGACCTAAAGTAAAAAGGTTCATAAGACAAGATAAGTTTTTAAGTTTAAGTCTGAGAGTTAGGCAACTGCAAAAGATCAGTTAGCTGTAAGAGCTAGTTTGGTGTTTAGAATTAAGTCACCAGTCGAGTCACCTGGTCTTGCACTGAGCATGTAAAATTGTAACATGACGAATAGTTACTTAGAGATATGCTGATGCAAGCACTTATAAGTGAACAAAATTTAAAAATGAATCCTAATCAATGCTAAGATAGATGAAATGCATTCATGTGTCTGTCTACCAGTCAGGGGTCGAGCAGCTGCATTTTAGACCAACTGCATTCATGATAATAGTGCCTTGCAAAAGCTGACATAAAAAACAAACTGCAGGAATCCAGTCTGGGCGTGATAAAAGCATGGATATCCTTGCCAAGGTTGTTTAAAAAAAGAAACTAAAAGCTAAAAGGGCACAGATTTAATCTGCAAATCTAATTTCAGAAAGGAATCAATGAAAGCACCGAGGTTCTTTACAGCAGGTTTACAATATGATGCTAGAGGACCAAGACCCAAAGTATCTGTTGATATTATCACACTGGATTATATACTACTCAACAATTTCTTTGCTTAATGCAAATATAGCATACAGCTTGTTTTTAACAGTGAGTCTAATTAGTTTAAACACATAGCCTGGATCTGCCCTGTTACTTAAGTTTAAGAGTCTCTTAGAAAAAAAGAGAGATTATTCACACTGCATTGCCGTATTGCATTTCTGTGATTATCCCAGTGATTTTAAATATTAAATTTAAACTGATTTAAATTTCTAAAGTTCCAAGAGGACATTTTTAATAAAAAAATAAAGTTTTACAGACATATATTTGTATGATTTTTTTGGGGGGTTTAGAAAATCGAGTGCCTAATGTTAAAGTGAGACTTAAGTATACAGTTGGTAAATGGACTGGTTCTTTTATTTGTGATGTCAGTGTTAGCATTTTGATAGCTAATGAGCTAATGTGGCTAATATCATGGTTAGCATTGATGAAATGCTCCCAGACCAGAGCTGGGGACACAGCCGGTTACTGTGTTTTCATGTCATCTTATGTCCTATAGTGAAACCTAATCACTTGTCCTTTATTAATTCTCTGTGAATTAACTTTCAGAATTATAGAGCAAGATGTTCCTATGATGTTTATTATAATCACTGTAGCGTTTTGCTCATAGTGACTGCAAAAGACCAGAACGCCTATATGGTGGAAAACAAGCCAAAAAGATCCCCTTGTACTCTTCATTAGTTGCCACAAAGACCCAGTTAGTCACTTATTCAGTCACTCGCTAATACTGCAGTTTACTATTTAAGCACTCACAGTGAGTCTCTTCATGCGCCACATACCACAGCAGTAATATTTAGCACTGACAGAGGCCCTGAAACACACACTGAAGCACACATGTTGTCGTGAGAGAAGTTCAGTAAGAGCAGGTCTGGACTTTGAAGTGGAACAGCCAGCCGTCTAGTTGGATGTGTGAGCGCTGAGGCATGTGAGACAGCAATCTGCACAGCTTACAGAACAACAGGCCTTTGTCTAGTTCCTGCAGGCCAGCCTGGCATATCAGTGTGGAATGACTATGGTAATGTGAAATAGGTTCGTTCGCTGCAGGGTACGACATCCTTTAGAAGCTAGGATGTTTGTTTTACAACGCCCCCTCGGCACACGTTTTTTTGCTTAGGCCTGATTTTTCTTTATGTCTAGTTGTCATTTTCCCAAATTCGTATTCTTGTGTTTATTGTTTTTTTCACTACTTTAGTTCAAATCAGTTCAGTAGATAAAAGGTAGCAGCCTTTTGTGGTTATGGCCAGAACATTTGGATAAGAAGGGTGAGATGTAATTACATCCTGATCTGCCAATGTAGTTTCCCTAATCTTTCCTGCACCTGTGTGTAGGAGCACACGCGTGTGGGTGCAGACACATCTCAGGACATCCAGCTCTTTGGGATCGGGATACAGCCAGAGCACTGCGTCCTGGAGGTGTGCCCAGATGGTGATGTCACCCTGATGCCAGTAGGGAATGCCAGGTGAGCTGTCGTGCAACTTATTCCAACATACTAAGTGTCTGTGTTTCTGTCTGTGATCTGCGCTCTTGGATGACTGGACCTCAGAGTTTCACATGACCTCACTGCACAGGAATCTCATGATCTGAGCCCCTCACTTTGATATCAGATGCATGTCTCCCTCCCCCTAAAAAACCATTGTTCCTACTCGATTAGCCTGCTTCTTCCCCTTGAAAACCTGAAGGTTACAATACAATTCTTCAACAATAAAATATAAATGTATGTTCTCTGCAGGACCTGTGTGAATGGAACTATGATTGATTCATTAGTACACTTGTGGCATGGAGACCGTATCTTATGGGGAAATAATCACTTCTTCAGGTATGAGTCCTTTGTTTTTGTTGCCACATTCAAGCGTGTGAACAGCTATGAAGTCACTGACTGGATATTTGCGCTGCTTTCCAGGATCAATCTGCCTAAACGAAAGCGGCGGGACCGTTTGAAGGAGCTGGAGAGAGCATCTCCCAGAGAGAGCTTTGTCGAGGCAGACATCGAGACAGCCAGCGAGGCCTCTTCTGAGCAAGACTACACTTATGAGTTTGCCCAGATGGAGGTCATAATGAAGACTCTTGGAAACAATGGTATGATTGGGACCATGTACATATTTTATGAACTGCCAGCTCATTCCAGAAACTCTGACTGTATCCTAACATCCTTTTAAAATACCATTCCTGTATTACTGGGTTTAATCCTCTGAATAAAGGGAAAAAAAGTATTTCTCTATTTGACTTACAGTATCCATGTGTAATGCCACAAATAATGAAGTTATTCTCAGAAGAAAAATAGTTTCTAGCAGCTCATGAATATTAATTCAGTGAGTGTTCATGAGTAGAACAGTAGTTTAATCTGTGATGATACTGATAATAACTAATATTTGCATTTCTGTTGAGTAACTTCACATTGCAGTTGTTCTTTGTCTTGATCATGGCTACATGCCTAAATGCACTGAGCTGCTGCCGTGTGATTGATTGATTGGATATTTATGTTAACAAGCAGCTGAAACAGAGCGGTGTAGCTAACAACAGACAGTGAGTGCATGTTTTTAATAAGTTTTTAATTGCAATACATACAATTAATTGTTTTTAATTGTATGTAGACCCCATGCAGAATGTGGTCCAGGTGTTGGAGAAGCAGTATCTGGAGGAGAAGCGTACGGCCCTGGAGGAGCAAAGGATGATGTACGAAAGAGAGCTGGAGTCGCTGCGGCAACAGCTGTCTCCAGAGAAAACCTCACAGCATCACCGCAGCAGCAGCGACCGCCTCACGTTCTCAACGCACGCACCGCACGGCAAGCTGCGACTGTGGACGGAGGAGCGGTTAGTGTAGCTCGCACACACATATGATGCCTCATACATATAAAATATATAGGCATGCTACTTAAGATGTTGACATCAAAATTATAAATACGTAGCCACAGATGAAACTAGTATATAATAATTTAGATGTATATTTTTTTCTACTTTTACATACTTGTTGCCCACACAAATACAAACTATAGTGCACAATTTTCTCTACCATAAAAATGCCAAAAGAAGTCAAATCTGAGTGGAAGGAATTAATGATTCTTTTACTCACTCAGGACACGAGAAGATCAAACTCTATAAAATGCGTCTCTGTGTATTTGTTTCTTTGTGACAGGGATGAGCTTTTTCGCCAGAGCCTTTCCCGACTCAGAGAGCAGGTTGTCAAAGCCAACACTTTGGTGCGAGAAGCCAACTTTTTGGCAGAGGAGATGAACAAACTCACCGATTATCAGGTCACCCTTCAGATTCCTGCAGCCAACCTCAGCGCCAACCGTAAGGTCAGACTGCTGAACCTTTTTGAAACGATTACACTTCATTCGGTTATTTCAGTGTTTTGGTCGGTTAAGCTTAGGGTTAGGGAGGATGTGAATATCTTGTAATCTGATCTAAAATGTGACACTTTAATGTAGCGTGGCGCTATCGTGAGCGAGCCAGCCATTCAGGTGCGGAGGAAAGGGAAGGGGACCCAGGTTTGGACCATTGAAAAGCTGGAGAACAAACTTGTAGACATGAGAGACCACTACAGAGACTGGAAAGAGGGCACAGAGGAAACGGTGAGTAACAAAGGACCAGAGACAGGCAAAAATGAGTAAGGAAGCGGGAAAGTAATTAAAAGTATGTTCTTTTGTTTTCCTTTGTATAGTATAACAAAGCAAGCAGTAAGCACTGTGATCCTTTCTACGAGGCGCAAGAGAACCACAACCTGATTGGGGTGGCCAACATTTTTCTCGAGTGCCTTTTCCATGATGTCAAGCTGCAGTACGCTGTCCCCATCATCAGCCAGCAGGGAGAGGTAAGGGCACACTGTAGACTTGCTGTCTGTGACGTCAGTCATTGTGTTCGTGAATTCCCCTTTTGAAGCCCTGATTTTATTATTTTACTAGTTAATGCTTAATAAAATGAAGATATGGTACTAGATCACACACTTCTCATGTGGGCTGTTAGTACAATTAGTCTTATTCTTTTAGTCCTTATATATTTAAAAGCTTTTCATGATTCACAGTACTTTTATGTCCATATGAAAAGATATAGACCAACAAAAATCAGCATACTGGTTAAAATGAATAAAAAATGGCCAATTTTCTCTGGATACATGGATTAGTTCTCAAACGGTTTAGGTTTTGTCCCACTCCTTCTGCTTGTATGTACAGGTAGCAGGCAGGCTGCACGTTGAGCTGATGCGAGTGAGTGGAGCTGTACCAGAGCGCCTGTGTAGTGGGGACGACTCTTCGGAGAACTCCAGTGAAAATAGTTGCTACGAGGTCATGGACACCAACGGAGAGATCGTCCACATGGCCAAAAGGCTCACCTGCAGGGTACGAGTGAACCATCAGTGGATTTTAACCAAAGATTTCAAAACGGATCTGTGCAGGCGGTGCACGGCGAGATTTCAGTTCTAAAAAAACATCAAAGTCTTCAATCTTCATCCTGTCTTCGCTGCTGTAGGTGCGGATCAGGGATGCCACAGGACTGCCGCTCAACCTGTCCAACTTTGTCTTCTGTCAGTACATGTTCTGGGAGCATGGTGAGCCCACTGTGGCTCCTCCCATGGTCAGCCCAGATAGACCATCCCCTCGAAGCCCAGATGCTCAGTTCACGGTCCAGTTTGATCACTGCAAGGTTGGAAAAATGAGCTGCTTGTTGTTTCATTCGAGGTTTTTTTTAATGCCTTGTTTCGGAGACATTTTACATTCTTGCAACTTTTGTTAGTAACTTTCATCTTCTCTACCCCAAACTCTTTTCCCAGGACTACGTTGTGCACGTGACAGATGAGTTTTTAGAGTTTATATCAGATGGAGCGCTGGCCATAGAAGTGTGGGGTCATCGCTGTGCTGGGAATGGTCGTTCTCTCTGGGAGTTGGATGCACTGGAAGCCAAGACCCAGACGCTCCGGGACAGGTCGGATGCATCACATGTTGCACTGACATTTTTGCACTTCTATAAAATTGATTCTAATCCCAGCTGTTACATGTTCAAGGTGGAGCGACGTGTCTCGCCGGATCGAGCTGTGGATCGCCATCCAAGAGCTTAATGAGCAGGGAGAGTATGCATCTGTGGAGCTGCAACCTGGGAAAGACATCAGCACAGGAGGAGTCTTCCAACTCCGACAGGTCAGAGAAAAACTATGAAGGAGGTTTCCTTCAGGTCGGGCTGGCTGCTTTAGACTAAACACACATTTAAGAGGATAAAAATTAATTATGTGATTATGATTTCTTTCAAACAGGGTCACTCCAGGAGACTGCAAGTGTCCGTGAAACCGGTCCAGAACTCAGGCACTCTGCCCTTGCTGGTGGAGGCTGTTCTGTCTGTCTCTATTGGGTGTGTGTCGGCTCGCTCCACCAAACTACAGAGACCGCTCGACAGCTACCAGGTCTGCAAAATGCACATGTTTGCGTTTTTCCACATGCACACAAATGGACTTTGACTATGAGCCTATTGTGCTGGCTTCATTAGGATGGTAATTTGCCTTTAGATGTTTCTGTATCAAAACAGGAAGATGTTCTGGGGAACATTCTACTTGTTTCATACCACAAAGACACAATATTACACCAATTCAGCCAAACTATGTTTAGTCTTTCTCAGCTTTCATGCCTAGACTGGTCCATCCTGGTAGCTGGCAGCCAGCATAGAGTTGGTCAAGAAAATAAAGACTTGTTAGTGTCGCAGTTCTGTTTTGGGGTATAGAAAGGGGCTGCTTGTTAATTCAGTAGTCACAGAATCCCTTTTTTTTTTTTTTCAAATTAACTATGAAATTGACAATTCTTGTTATAAATATAACTATTTACTCAAAGTATGTGAGCATGGATGTAAACGTCACTGAAATTCACAGTAAGCTAGATGAGAAACAACTGGTTTCATCTGACGTGTCAAGTGAAGGCCTTTACTGCTTCTCCACATCTGACTCAGTGTGTTCTCTCCTGCCAGAGAGAGGTGGAAGACGATATGGATAGTTATCAGGTACCCTTCGAGTCTCCTGCTGCTGCTGCTCACCCTTTAGTTCACACTGCAGCATGAAGGACACCAACCGATGTGATCACGTGTTTGTGACTAGGCCTTGTGCTGAGGGCATGAGAGGCAGGAGGTCCCTGCCGACTAAAGAAGCGCTTTATTAAACAGCATCTGCATCAGCTGCACACGTGGATGTATTCTGATGTGTTGTGATTACCAGTCGCACCAACAACTCTTTGGCATCTCCTAGAATAAAAACGAACAAATTACAGGTTCACCCTGAGCTTCCGGGAGCAGCATGTCTGCCAGAATCTTGTCCCACCTTCTCTTGCCTTTCCCCTCAGGTTTTGCGCACTAATGCTACTGTTTGCTTGTCACTACTGAAGAGCTGCAGAAGTAATACGCCTCAATTAATCACTTGGGCATTGCATGGCTGCATGATTTACAGTACTTTGCATTGTGAGAGTGTGCTGATTGCAGAAGCGTAACATGATTGGCTCTGAGGTATTTCGGGGATTGGGGATGTTGCAGAGGGGAATCTACTCTCTGCTGCTCTGTCAGAGAAATACTTCCCATGTATTCAGGTAGGACTTTGGGGACCTTTGGCTGCGTGCGAGGAGGTGCATGCAAACGAGTGTGAATGATGAGTGCGATTGCAAAAGGGGGATAAGGAGAGCTTTTGTGTATGTGTTTATTTAGTGAAATCACATTTGTTTTATAGCCAGAATTGGAGAGCTTAAGACTTTTACTTTTTAACATCTTGGGTTTGGTAAAGCTGTTACTTTTCCAAAGTATTAGCTGGGGGTGTTTGGGAGCAGTTACAGTATTCCCTCAGAGAAATCAGCCCAGTGCACGCTCATCATCCACTGGTAACAATTCACTCTGCCCTGTAGCAGAACCTTTGCTTCACTGAGCCAGCTGGCATTAATTCAGCTCTTTGTTTGGTTCCAGGAAGAGGATCTCAACTGTGTTAGAGAGCGCTGGTCAGATGCACTAATCAAACGTCGGGAGTATCTTGACGAACAAATCAAGAAAATCATCAACAAACAGGGTGGGTTTTAGGCCCTGATCACAAGATTGCTCATTTTTTAAACATTTCTTTTTTAACTTCTATCCTTCTCACTGCATGTAGAGAAGTCAGAGGAGGACATTGAGCGTGAAGCTCGGCTGGTGGAGCAGTGGGTCGGGCTGACTGAAGAGAGAAATGCAGTGCTGGTACCTGCACCTGGTAGTGGCATCCCGGGAGCTCCTGCAGACTGGTGAAAACAAGCAAAACAAAACATTCAGAAATGAAAACTTCTTGTTGCCTTTTATTTAATTTTATTTTTGAACCAATACCCTGTTGTTCAACTGCTTGTAGGACTCCACCTGCAGGAATGGAAGCTCACATTCCTGTACTCTTCCTGGATTTAAATGGTAAGGCAGACACATACTTTACTTCACAGACTCCTCGCTGGCTTCACAAATGCAAACGGCCTTCTTTTTGTACGCCACCAGCGGATAATCTGACAGTGAACGAGCAGCTGACCGGCCCACATGCTGCAGGCGTTAACTCTATACTGCCCAAAGAGCACGGCAGCCAGTTCTTCTATCTACCTATCATTAGGCACAGTGATGAGGAGGTAAGTAACAACGGTTACTTTACTGCCCTCTCCTGGTCAAAAATACTTTAACATTATTATTTTTTAATTGAATTGAGTTGAATCATAGACAAAAAAAAAGATTAAAGTGTTTCCAATTTGGTTTCTCTTGGCAACTCAGAGACTCTATGGAGGCCCAAAACTGTCAAAAAATAAAAATAATAATAATAATGATGCATTATTATTCTTTTGCCTTTTCCCTTTACTTACTTAGAGAAGCTCACAGATATCCAATAGTGTAATGAATGTACTGTAAGTAAGTCAACTCTGTAGAGTATTTTTGTTAAACATATAAATTTGTGTGTCTTTGGTTTTACTATGGCTCCATGTTAAATTATCTTCATTTGCTAAATTGCTGCTATAAAGTTTTTCTCCTCACATAATTGCACAAATTGACACATAAAAGGGTTTTAGGGCAACTTTTTTCCTACAATTATGTGTGCCTAATTGGATGGGTTGCAGCATGTGTGGTAGGAAGTAATTAAATGAAATTAATCTTTATTCCTTTTTGTGTGATGTTGAGCAGGACTAACCCTACAGTAATCGTTGCGCTAAATGCTGTCTAAATGGTAATTAGACAAACCCAGAGCTACGATCCACGTATGCCATCGTAATCCATGTGTCTCCCTGTGCTGTCACAAAACCACTGCCACACATTCTTTCTATAGATAAATGTGAAATTAAATAAATTAAACACAAGTTTGAAATTTCATTAGGTGTCAGCAGTGTGCTCCTGGGATTCATCCATTCATGATTCTGTTCACCTCAACCGGGTCACGTCGCCAAATGAACGCATCTACCTGATCATTAAAGCCACGGTGCAGCTCAGCCACCCTGCCTCCATGGAGCTGGTGCTCCGCAAGAGGATTGCTGTCAACATCTACAACAAACAGGTTAATACTTGAAACTCTAGATGTAACCAAAGGAGGTTAGCCCAAAGAACATATTAGGCTTACAGATGTCTGTCATGTTTTAATGATCAACATAATTTGAATATTTTTTTTCTTACAGAGTTTCACTCAGAGCCTCAAGAGAAGAATGTCACTAAAGAACATGCTTTACTCCTGCAGTGTGACTTATGAGATAGTTTCCAACATACCAAAGGTATGTTGGAAACTCTGCTTCTGTTTTATCAGTGTTTGGAGTTTTAACTTCTCTTTCTAAGCTTCCTTCCTTTTTTTTTCTTCCAGGCTTCGGAGGAGCCAGAGGAGAGGGAAACCTTGGCTCTCATGGCTGCTCGTGGGGACAGCGAGGAGACTCAGGATGGAGAAACTTACATAGAAAAATACACCCGGGGAGTTCTGGAGGTGGAGAACATCCTTAGCCTGGAGAGGCTACGACAGGTAACCTACGCAGTAACACAATCTAATTTAGTAAAAAATGTAATTTAGTGTACATCATAATCATTAATTATTTAGGGATGATGTATAGAGATAAATTTGCCTTTGTTTAATGGTCTCTGCAGGCTGTGACAGTGAAGGAATCACTCGCTGCCAAGGGGAGACACTTAAGGAGGAGTATCAGCACACCAAATGTACAGCAAGTAATTAAAGAAATCACTCACTGCATGTCCTGCTGGCCATATGGAAATAACTTGACTATAAAATTATACACATAATTTTACTGTCCTATTTCTTGTTCTCCAGTCTTTATGTAGTAAAACAGACCTGACTGGTTGTGAAGATGAAGACTGTAAGGTGCGTCGGGCTTCTTGTTCAACGTTTTCTGTAACTGTCATGCAAGAGTACATTTGTGTGATGACTGTGGTCTGTTGTGACTGTAATCACAGGATCACTGTGACCGTGTGGACAGCACCAACTGTAATCCACAGGACGGCTCCCTTTGTACCACACCCATTAAAAAGGAGAGTTCAGGTAACCTCAGAAAAAGCACGTGTGTGGAAGCGTTCCGTTCTGACTTAGAGTTAACACCGAATGTTCCCATACAGGGTTGGTTCCAGACAGTTCGACCTTTTTTATTGCCAGCCCCTTTAAAGTCCTCTCCCCACAACCTCCTAAATTCCTCAAGTCTCTTCTTCCTGTCAAAGAGGAAAACAAGGCCAAGAAAGTTCTTGAGGCCCGGCCGCTGCTGGGACACGAGGTAAGGAGGATGGAGCTGAAATCACTCTAAATGGGTGGTGTTCATTTCTGTGGGGTTTTTTTTGCATGTTGCTCCTTTTGCCATTGCACTTTTCTTCCAGTTCCACATTTCCATTTTGTCAGATCACTGTCGGAATTTCACCACATCAAGTTACACTTTCAAAACATGTTTAGTATAACGACGCTGACAAAAAACACAAATTGTCCGAAGCTGCGTGATGACATAATTCACTTTGTTGTTGTCACTTTATTGAGCAGAAGGTGCGTGACACATAGGAGCATGACTTCAACTTGACTAAGCTGTGCTGTGTTATGTCTCATTTTATTTGTGGAAGTTGAATTTCCGGATATTTTTGTCACTGTTTCGATCATTTAAACTAACACTGCACATTTGTTTTCTTGAAGTGGACTAAGAGAGGTGTAAGGACTGAGGTTATATCAGGAATACTGTGGTTCGCAGATAGAAGTTTCTACAAACCCAGTTACAAAGATTTTTGGATGCTGTGTAAAATGCAAATACAAGCAGAATGTGATGATTTGCAAATCTTATAAGACCATATTTTATTCACAATAGCAAAAAATAAAAACCATCAAGTATTTAAACTAAGAAATTCACCATTTTCAGAAAAAATAAGTTGGGATGGGTATCTCCTCTTTGCTTAGCTACAATAAGTAAATGGCTGGGAACCAGAGAGACCAATTGTTGGACTTCTGTGGAGAGGACTGTATATAACCTTCAGCGCTGATAGTCCCTTTAAAGGTACCAATCCCATAGAAAACGAGTGCAAGAAACTACACAGGCTAACTGCTCACCAGTGTTCTCTAATAAAAAGTACTGTCCCTCGTCCTTAGTGCACTTCAAGCATTGTTTTTGTGAAATGTTAAACTGCATGGCACTAATGATATAACTGGCCTGCCCAGCTCCATGCATGCTGTGTGTGTGAAGTGTGTGCTGTTGTTCTGACCCATCTGCAGAGCATGCGCTCATGTGTGGACAGCCCTGCACTGCTCCCCTCTCCCTGCCCCTGGCGCCGACCCAGGGCAGGCAGCGAGGGCCACTGCAAGCCTTCCACCTCCACCTCCACCCCCACCTCCACTCCCACCAGCAGACAGCTCAGCCACACACTGCCACACACTGCTGTAAGTGTTACACTCTCCACTGAGGGTTACTCTGGGAGTTTTGCACAGACATAACACGTGCTGACGTAACAAGTAGTCGGTGTGCTGTAAGTATCGCACTCACAACTATACACTTGTCCTTTTGCTGGGCAGATAATCCGTGAACTGACAGCATTTACAACAAGAGTCATCTTCATTGGCTCAGTAATAACATAGCATTAGTCAGGAAAGCTAGTTAGAAATAATAGTATTTAGGTTGCTACTAACCTGGTAGGAAAAAAAAGTGTTTATATCAGTTCAATACTTTGGTTAAAATATGTAATACTGTGATATTAATGGGGTAATACTTTTGATTATAATGCAATACATGCAACACATCTAATACATACATAGAAAATATTAAGATTAATAGCATAGTAGCAGTTTAAATGCTACTATGAGCCCCAGATTACCATCAAAATCACAAGCTGAAATAAGTTATGACCAAATTTTAATACTTAGGTAGCTGAAAAAGCAGAGCTTCATGGGTTTTATGGGTTGGCACAAATATATGTTTTTGGAGAAAATATTATGATATAGTATAGTATAATTTCTAAACAGCCGCATTCAAATATTCAGTGAAATGCAAAAATGTACTATTATACTGTACATTTTTTTGGCTTTGCCTGTGTAAACCAGGAAAATGGATTTAAAATCAAACAACCAAGAGAAAACCGAAATGCAGGCTTTCAGCTTTAATTTAAATTAAAAATAAATTTTAACTAACCATTTAGGAATTACAGCCATTTTCATATACATCTATTTCCTCAAAATTAGTTTGTTAATTGACTGAAAAGTAGTTTCATGTTTAAAGGAGGGTAATTGTGTGATTTCAACACAAACTGAGCAGACATAATATCAGTTGTTGAAACTGGATTTTATAGCTTTTCATTGTCATCATCCCCAAAGAAACGTCAGTGTAATTCAGGGAGGTCATCATTAGGCTTACAAACTAAATAAATTTATCAGAGAGAAAAACTTTTGGAATGGCCAAATGATTACCATTGTTAAAAAAGATCTCAACAGGATCTAAATACCTGGGAGACCACGGAAGACAGCTAAAGTGCAAGACCACAGGATTATTGTTGTCAAAGTCTCTAATCAGGAGACACCTTCATAAATGTATATACAAAGGGTTTGCAAAACAGCAAAACACTAAAGAACCAGAAGGTCAGATCAGACATGTCTAACATCTAAAAGAGCCTGTGCAGATCTGAAAAATTCCTCTGGTCTGAAGAAACTACAATAAACTTTTACCAGAATGATGGGAGGGTGAAAGTATAAGATGCATCCTCAGTCATCCAATCCCAGTCTAGCTTGGATGAGTGACAAAACGTTTCTTCCCCTGAAGAAATGTCAAGATGAACAGACTTTATGGATCATAAGAAAGAGTTTCTTTAATGATGAAATCAGTCACCTGATCTCAACCAAACAAAGCATGCTTTACAATTAATAAATACAAAAAAGAAGGCAGAGAGACCCACAAACAAGCAGCAGCTGAGGTGGCTGCAGTAAAGACCTAGCAGCGCATTTCAAGGGAGAAAGCATTTCGTGATGTCCATGGGTTTCAAACCTCAATGACTGCAAAAGTATTCAAAAGAATCCTCATATTTAAAATGATGTTGGTTTGTCTGCTTAATTCTTATAATTTTAAAATTTAGAGGACTGTATATACAAATAACTGTAATTCCGACGTTTGTTAAACCTTTTGAATTAAAGCTGGAAGCAGGCACTTCAGTCATATATTAATTGTTTCATTTAAATGGCGGTCTACAGAAATACACAAATTATGTCTTTGCCCAACAAATCGTGGACCTAAGTGTAGAATGAGTGGTTTGATAGGTGTTTAACTTGATGGGTCACGTTAAAGGACATGCAGCATGTGAATGCAAATTTAAAGCAGCAAACACCAGTAAAGTTATCAAAGATCAAAGAAAAAAGTGTCACAATATTCATACATTATGCTCTGTTCCATCATTACATTCAACCATTTTCATTGTCTCCAGTCTCTTTCTGTAAATAGTCTTCACATAGGCTATACGTGCTGTAACTAACATCAGACCTGGTGTGTCTTTTGTCCCGCTGCTCTTCTTTTGATCGGCAGGACTCTGAAGACGAGGAGACGGATGTGCGCATGGCTCTAAGTCTAAATCGTGGCTCTCAGGACCAAAGCACCTTACAGCCTTACATCCCAGAGGACTTTGCAAACTTTGAGATCTACAACGCCACTCTGGAGAGCCAGGAGGGGTTTCGCTCTGACTTGAAGGGGAGCCGTTGTGGAGGTGGGAGCAGCGAGAGAGAGGTGTCGCGAAGCCCCACGAACAGCAGTTGCACTAGTGGTTACTTTTCACACAGTGCCTCCAATGCCACGCTGTCTGACATGCCTTTCAGTGCCAGTGAGAGCTCTGACCATATCAGCTGCACCTCCAGAGATTCCCATGACCCTCTTGGCTGCCCTGTTGGAAGAGGCGGCACCCGAACCAAAAGTGTTTCTGCGGTGAGTGATGCTCAGCCACGACCTCTTTCGGCAGATGGGGTTCAGGACCTGCTCATCCATTCAGCCTCCTCACCTATCAGTATTCCTAATTGCACTGATAAGCCACAGTCATTCCCTTCACCAAACAACTGTGTACTCAGTACCAGCCAGGAGTTTACTGACTTTAAAGGGGCTGATGACAGTGTTGGTGTAGCTGATTTGGAACATTTTACACAGGGATGGGGGGAGGAGGGGTTGGAGGTTTGTACAAACGAGCAGAAGAAAACAGTCGATGTAGAAACACGTGACACTGACAATCAGCTCACCTCTGATGTCTCTGGTATTCTTAAGACATCTCTTCCCGAAAAGACAATATGCAAATATCCTAATTATGAAAACGCCGTTAGTGTAGGTGTGTCCTGCCCTAACACAACAGTGTTTTGCACTTCAGTCAGAGCCCCAGTCTCCGCCTCTCCAGCCCAAATAAATCTTGCTGCATCGGTCCCACCTCCACAATCGCCATCTCTACTCACATCGTTACCTACAGCCACGTCTTCAGCTCCAGCTCTGCGAGCAGGAGGAGAACCTCCCATTCAGGAGCCAGCCCAAGGGGATCTGCCCCATGGAAGTCCCTGTCCCAGTCCAAATCCCAGCAGCGCCGAGCCCTCTGGAGACTCCAGTGGGGATGAGAGCACTCCTGTTGCTCAGCTTCCTGACTGGATGGCACCTGGTGAGCAGGTGTGGGTGGGGAAGAGGAGAGGAACGGTCCACTATGTGGGAGGGGTGGAGTTTGCCAAGGGGATCTGGATTGGTGTGAAGCTGGACATGGCAGTGGGTGAGTCCATTTAAAACTTCTGTTTGTAGACCCCCAAGAAAAGTAATTATTACAGGAGAGCGAGGTTTGCTTTTAGTGGTGGGATTGTTAATCCACTCTGACTGGTCCATTAGTGTCAGCAGGCTGTTGTTTCTAGGAAACAAAACAAGAAAACAAAAGCAAAAAAAACCAAACACTTAAGGCCTGTGCACTCAGTGCCAAGCAGGAAAGATCTCAAAGGCTCTGTTAAAGGCTAATGGATAAACATAGTGGATCATTTAGCAACTGGTATTTCTCTTTGGTCTGTTTTGGAGACAACAAACAGGTGAACACAAACTTCACATGAATGCTAATGATGATTTGGGTTTTCTGGCTGTACAAAACAGGAAACTGTCTGTGCATCCAGTTTATACGTTGTGCTTAAAAATGTATTGATTGGCTGAGATAAGTCAAAACTAACGAGTTAGTACATTAGATAGATACGTCAAAATTTTGAGATAATAACCTGAAAAGTTTGCCTTGAGGATGGCAAAAAATATTTCTTTTTAAATAGCAGAAACAAGCTTTCGTAGTTTTCCATATCAATCTCATAAGGGATCTCATACTTTTGAGGGGGTTTCTGTTGCCCCCAAGTGGTATACAAGAGGAAAAGCAGGGGGGGAAAAGGTGTCTTAGTTTTGATGTGTTGTAGTCATCACAGACTGACTCATAGTCTAGAAAATGAGTCAGACTGTGACAAACAGCAATAAACCTGTGACCCCAGGGCAGTTTCCACTTAATATACTGTGCGTATCATATAACATGTGGGGTTTTTTCTGTGTGCTACCCTGTTACTAATAAAGCTGAAACACAGCGTGAATGTTAGTAAAACAGGACACAGAAATTAGTAAATCCCTATATTTAAAAGAAAAAAGCACAAATGCATTCTATATTCTATAAAATTCTATAAAAATTGCACATTTTGCTTTTGATGCCAGTAAAAAAAAGCCAAAGTTTTGTGGGGGGGGTTTTTTGTTTTTTTTTTTGCAAAGCAGGCAAATACTGTAGTAATACAAACTGTGTATAAATTACAGGGAACTAAACCTGACTGAGAGAGGAAGAAAAAAAAATAAAAAGGAAGCTAAACAAACATCACATTCCAGTAAAGGCAACACAATACATACTGTTGACTCATATATCATCCCGGAAAATGCAGAGGCGATTAGGTAATGAAGAAATGGGTCCCAGGTCCGGTAGAATAAAAAGGGTTTATCCTTTAATGGTGCAGAAGAGCTTCAGATAGAAAGAGTAGGACACCTGTCAGTGATCCACTAGACCAAGATAGATTTCCAAGCACAGCGGAGCAGAACGTGCCAAAAGGTCTCTGTAGTGAAAATAGGCCATTACATTAAACTGTTGAACAATTGTGATCCAAACCTGCTGGACACAGTGCCAGCAGCAGACAGACGTGTAGAACGAAGCATTTAATACAAAGCTCAGGAACACATTTTTAAAAAGTCATGACATCAAAATGTGTTTTATGTCCATACTTGATATAAGATTTCAGCTGCTCAACAGTCCAGCCTTCATTTCACAATGTGTCAAATGCTCTGAGAGAGTAGCAGGTCTGGACTGCAGAGGTGCTACTTTGCACTTTTTTTTATTAAGGATCCCTGCAGTTGCATGTGCAGATTCTTCTTCATCTTCTTCTTCTTTCGGATCCTAATCCACATATTTTTTTTTCCTGAAAGACCGCTTTCTGGAAATGTTTTGTTGGCATCAAGTTTAAAATGACTTTTTTTTTCTGAAAGGCTTAAAAAGTCTTTTTTATTCTGATTTTATTTACATTTTACTTGTTTTGTAAAACGTGTTTGTAAGAGAAGTCTACATTAAAAGTGATTAGAAGTGAGCCATAACTCCTCTAATAAGTTATGCCTCATCCTATAGGTAAGCACAATGGGACAGTCCAGGGCAGGGTGTACTTCCGCTGTCCCCCAGGCCACGGCGTGTTTGTGAAGCCATCTCGTCTCACCAGAGGACCACCCTCCATGGACACTGAACCGCAGACTCTGATCAGATAGGACCCAAAGAAGGACGCATTTTCCGGGGAGTTGCAGGGATCTGAGCGTGGTCCTCAGATCCTCTTCGGCCTCCCTTCGTATTATCTTTTTGACCACTCAATTCTCTGAGCTGAAGGAGTCTGTGCTGTCTGAAAGCATATCTTACCTGTGCATTTAATGAAGGTATATCCTAATTATTGTTCACTGACAACAACAAAAAAAATCACTATGCACATATCTTAGTTTTCTATATGGTGATATTTTTATAGAAAACTTTAATCTGGGAGTCTTTATACAATATTACCCACATACTTTTTGTTACATTGGTTCTGAACACTACCGTATTTTTGTAAGGCAATGCACTCCAGCCACCCCCCCCCCCCCCCCCCAGCTCCCCCTAGGCTCATAATGGAGTAATCTGGGATATGAAGATTAAGAATGTACTACTGTTAATAAACATTGATATTTACATCAATATGAAATATCAGGGCTAACCAAAGAACTTCGGTTCCATATCTGCTGTTATGAGTTACATGTTATTTTTCTAATGTGCGTATGTGGACGTATTTGCTACAAATCGATGTGTCCAATTAAAGCTTAGTGCCATATCTCTAGGAGTAATGCCACATACCCTGAGCATAAGACGAATCTGCAAACCCGAGTTGCAGTTAGAAATGTTGCTGTTGACGTACTGTAACACTGTGGAGGAAATAATCCCCATCCATCCAGCACGAAACTGTTGGTGTTCGAATGCTTGCACTGGAAAGGATTCTTGGAGAGTTTGTTGACTGTCTTCCACGATGGACTGATGAAATATTTGCAACCGATGAACTGTGTGTCAACACTAGATGTACAAAGCAGCTAGGTTTTGTCTGAGGCTGGTTATACTGATGCCTTATTGCCCTGTTTCTATAAAAAGAGGCACATAAGTCCCAAAATACTCAGTAGTTATAACCATAGCTGTATGGATCAGAACCTGTATGTATATTTTGAAACCCACAAGTATTCAAAATGCCATCCTGCCTTGCTGACTGACTGATTGAATGCCTTTTTAGCGGATGTCCATCTCCATTTTACATGCTAACAGACTGATGAGTGATGCTACACCTTAAAAGGTACTCAATAACTCAGTTTTTCACATGGAGGATTGAATAAAGGGGCGATGGACAGCATCGGGTTAGAGAAAATTAGCTTAGGTATGAAGAAGAGTTTCCTACAAACGTGTGTTTTATCAAAGCAGTGAACTGTGGAACTGACTAGAAATAGGTAAATATTCAAGCTGTAATTGCAAGTAAAAGAAAGAAACCCAAGAACCTTACTTTAAAGAAGAGAACAAAGCTGCTCTCCCTAAAAAGGAGTTGTAAATAGAAATGTATTTGAACATACACTATTATAATGTACAGAATTGTATTTATAATGTATCTTGAATTGTTTAATTGGTACAAAATGTTCTAGAATAGAACATTTACAATCAGTGTATGTGTTGACTCTTCATTCTGCTCATGCATGCTAACCTAGTGTATTTACCTAACTAGTATATGCAAGTAAATTTGAAATTCAGGATTCAGATGCAGGAAAAAAGAAAAAACAAGAAGTTACTTTTAACCACTGCATTTATCTAATGTAGCGATACCTTCAGGCTGACAAACCTGTTTCCTGGATGTATATATATACATATATTAAAATGTAGTCTAATATTAACTTAAAGTCTGGTGATAATGTAGGATTAGCCAGCAGTTTGTGTTTTTAGTTCCGTCCTATGCTGGGATGTAGTGCAGTTTTAATATTTGGAATAGGAAACAGCAACAGTATACAGCAATTTACGTCCTTGCAAAAAGAAAGTTTTCACAGGACTCTATGCAGTTCAGTGAAAATCTAAATGCACCCTATGATTCAGTAGCTCTTAGAACTACCTACATTGACTCTACATTACTTTGGTAATGAGAAGGAGTTCATGGCCAACTCAATGACTGCAAGATGCCCAAGTCCTGTGGCTGTAAACAAACCCAAATAACCATTCCTCCACCACCCTTGTTCACGGTGGGAATGATGTGTTTGCGCCAATAGTCTGTGACTGATTTTGACCAAACACAGCATTATTCAAAAGAACACACTAGCGTCCCGAAGTCTTGTTGTATCTTTAGTTACAACTTTGTAAACATAAGCTGTGCTGCCATGTTCTTTTTAGAGAGAAGATGCTTTCTCCTGGCAACCCTTCCGAATTCTTCTTCCTAATTTCTAATTTTACTGCCATGAATTTTAACATTTAACATCCTAACTGAGGCCTGTAGAGTCTGAGATGTAGCTCTTTGGTTTTTTGCAGTTTCCCAGAGTGTTGCATGGTCTGACCTTGGGGTGAATTTGCTCACTCTCTGGTTAAGACCGTGGCGTTGTGTCAACACACATCTGATTGTTCACACACACCTGTGAATGATCTGTTAATCAAGTTAATCAATTACCCTCTTAATTACTATGGAAGCAGTGAGGGTGTACTTTGTTTGAAAACTTTCTTTTTCATATAACTGCACTGTTTTGAGATCTAAATAAGAATGCTATGTCTAAGGTGTACAGGAGAAGATAGCATACGGGTAATGAATTTACAATAATCTCATGTTTTTAAAAAAAAAAACTTTCAAATGATGTTATAATAGAACACATTTTACTTTAAGATGTGCAGCATGTGTGAAATATCGCCAGGGACAATATAAACATCCTGGAAACAGGAATAAGTACGTTGCCCCCTTAAAATGATGAAGCCCTTTAATAGTTTTAAATCTTTCCAGCCTGTCTGTAGCCAGTGGTGTCATGTTTGAGGTGCTTTTAACCTACAGTTATGGTAGTCTGTTTACATACACTCATCACAGGCATGAGTGTCATGGTAATTTGGGGCTTTTAAGGATTTTAAACTGTTCTTTTTCCAGGGTGGAATGATTTTTACAGCATACATATTTAACTATTTTAAACTGGACGCACAAGTTTGAATTTATTTTTGATTCTCTCAAATCTGAAACTTCATGGGCCTTGGCAAAGTTAAAAGACAAAAGTTATTAAAAGATTTAAGTAAGCATATGTAATTATTTGAGTATATATATATATATATATATATATATATATATATATATATATATAATTTTTTTTTTTTTTTTTTTTTTTTTTTTTTTACCCTGTGTGGATTAGAGAAAATCCAAAAGAAGTTCAAACTTGTGCACCCAATTCTTGTTTTCTTCATTAAAGATGTATGCTGTGCAATAACTCCACCCTGGAAAAAAAAAGTTCATGGAAGTTATTAAAAGCCCCAAATTACGACGGGTCATGCTCACTTCTAACCACAACTGTAAAGTAACTTCCCCAAATTGTTCCCCAAACAAACAAAAAACAAACTATTTTTAAAAGTGTCTATTATATCCGGATATTGATGATTGATTCTGTTTATTTCCAATAGGAGGAGGTGCTATAGGGGGAAAAAAAACCACAAAAAAACAGCTTATACTACAGTAAACTAAGACGATAGTAAAGAATACATTATTTGAGCAAGCTTTTTTTTTTTTGCACTTTCATTATGAACTTATTAAATTACACCCCAGCAAGTGCTGTGCACCCACGGACTGCACGAGTTTCCGGGGAGAACTGACATTCCCAACATGCTATTATTTCCCAGTCAACCCTAACTTATATATGAACATACATGGTCGAAGTAACTGAGTAACTTTATTCAGCTCTACGCTGCGTGCCCTTGTGACAGTTTCAGCAGTTGTGCGACAGTAGGGAGCCTGAACACGGTGTGGTGGTCTGGATCTGGGTGGAGTTAAGGATCCGTGTCACGCACACTGACAACTGGGAAGCACACACACAACAAACAGGTGTCTTCCTCCTCTTTCAGACGCACAGTCACACTTTCGGGGGGCCTCCTGTCCGCACACTGAACGCTCCTCTTTCCTTTATCTAACTTTTAAAACTCCCCGGAAATCATTTTGAAACACAGCTTTCACACAATGCACGCGGCACAGAAAGACACCACCTTCACCAAGATCTTTGTGGGAGGTCTTCCTTATCACACAACCGACTCAAGTCTGAGAAAATACTTCGAGGTGTTTGGAGAAATCGAAGAGGCCGTTGTTATCACTGACCGGCAGACGGGCAAATCCAGAGGTTATGGATTCGTAAGTAAATCTTGTAATTATATAACGATCCGGTCAGCTGAACAAGTCAAGTAGAATGCGCTGTTTCGCGTGCAGGAGTATAATCTCATGGAAAACGCGTTGTCCTAATTTAGGTGACCATGGCAGACCGGGCCTCTGCCGACCGAGCCTGCAAGGACCCCAACCCCATAATAGATGGAAGGAAAGCCAATGTGAACCTGGCGTATCTTGGGGCCAAACCCAGGGTCATTCAGCCAGGTGAGGGACTGGACCTCAGTTTTGTTTTTATTTTCTTTTACAATCGAATATAAAAAGAACTAAACTAAATTAAGCTAATTAAAGTTTATGGAAACAAATCTAAGAAAACTTGTAGGTATTTTTCTTCCTGGGTTATTTTTATTTTAAAGATTTTAAACAAATGTTTCACAATGGTCTGTATCAACTCCAGGCTTTGCATTTGGTGTGCCTCAGATCCATCCAGCATTCATCCAGAGACCTTACGGGTATGTGAAGCTACATTTTGTTTCTGTCACAAAAATCTGTCTCTATTAGAAATGCCCTTGACTATATTTTTTTCATTATTATTGTTTTAAACGTGTATTTATTATTGCCTCCATCTGTTTCACCCTGACTGATGACATGTGAGTGTACATGTGTGCCCCTCTGCTTGAGGTTGATTGTGAAGGAAGTGAGCGTTTGTCCCCAGCCACTGCAGGACTTGTCTTCATGTTGTCTATTTCTCTCTGATCTGACAGGGTCGGTAACGGTTAAAATAGCTGATGAAGTGACATGATGATTTGAGGAATAGCTGAGTCTGCATTGGGCAGAGCGCTAAAGTGTTACCTGTATACTCTGACATACACAAACGAACAGAAATGGTGACTAGATGCATGGAAATCTTCTCCTGTTGTTGTTTTCTTTGATGATTTTTTTTTTCAGTTTTCCATAGTACATAGATTGGTGTGTGCCTTGTTTTCAGTATGATGTGGCGTTCAGCTTAACTGTGTGCTTACTTCTACTTGCAGTGGGGGGTGTGGGGCGTTCAGAAGGGGATTTTTTCATACAGACTTTTCCAGTCATCATAGGGAGTTATAACTCTGCGATGGGGTGTTGATTCTTTTTCCCGTTTTAATGATTGTGCTTTAGCCTGTGTTTTTATTTATTTATTCCTGGTTTCTGGTTAACATGAAGTTCACTGTGTTTTGTTGTCAAAAGGGGTTGGGGTTGACGATCACTCAGTGTGTTAATTTCAAATTCAATCCCCGGCAACAAAACAAACACTGGCTTGCATGTGGGAGTTCATTTTCTGTTTCCTTACCCATGATGCTGTGTTTTGTTTTGTTTTTTTTATTGGGGTTTTTTTTTTTTTCAATTAACCTACTGCTTTCATTTGTAGCTTACATCTACAGGTACATATACTGAACATTTTCTTTCTGATCAGTCACAAATATTCAGTGGGGTTTTTTTGCCATCACTCAAGTGGTGTGTATGAGTGTGTTCGATTGCCTCCCTCTTTGCAGAAAGGCTGTGCTTTGGTGAAGTAAGTTATTTTTTTAACAAAAAGGTTTCAAATTAAAGCTGGATCACTCTGCTGAAATTTTAGCGTTATGAATTCATTATTTTAGCTGTGACACATGAGTTTAGGTGTGCTCATATAGTCCCTGCAATATAGGGTGAAGACAAGAGCTCTTAGCTCATCTCTTAGGCAGCAGCTGTTGGCTACAGTGATCCGCATGGCCTCTCAAATTCAGATGGAAAAAAGGGAGTCACTCAGCAGCGCTGTTAATAATGTATGGCAGAGACGGAGCCGCTCGGCTGCGGACGACAGGTGGGACGAGCCATGCGCCCATGAGGCGTTTTGGTTATGTGCTGGGGATTACCCATGTGCCCTGGTGATTTACAATGCACCTTTATTTAGCTCTCCACTTGCAGGACGACAAAACCTCCATGCCCTCCTTTCAGTAGTCACACTTAAAGTCAGCTGTGACCTTTACAGCATTTAAACACTTTGTAGTAAAACCAAGTTGCGTCACAAAGCGAGGATACCAGCGTGATGGCTTCTGTCTTGTCAAGTTGAAAGCTGTTAAAGTAATTAGACGGGTCACGCTCAAAAATAAGCATTGGGAGTTTTCTGGAATCGATGTGCCTCTATAAGACAAAAGAGTTAGCCTTTGTTTCGCCTCCCATTTTCACTTATCAGTGGGGACACCTTCAGTCTGATCGTAGTGAGGTGTAGGCAGTTGTTGAGGAGAGCTCTGCCATGTGTCACTGAAGGAGAAGATCAGCTTGTCCTTTTGCGATGACAAGAGGAGCAAAAATAGCATGCAGCCAGCCTCCCTTGTCACTCAAGTTGGCCGTGCGTGTGTATTTGCGCGGGGTGGTGGTATGTCTGGAAGGGTAGAAGAGGTGCACGTGTCAGTGGATAAATATACTTTACACCTGCTCCTCGGTGTATTTGGTTAGCGTGACTCTGACAGAAGTTTAAAGTGGAGGCAAGTTTACCCAGATACAAAGGTTGTATGTTTCCATCATCATCAAATGGAGATGTCCCTTTATTACACAGTCTTGTTTATTTCTTTTTCAAACAGCCATCTGCACAACATGATACAGCTAAGCACCTACTTTTGATAAGATGCTGTATGGTTACTTTAACAGCTACGTGCAAAACAGTCATTTTTTTCTTTTTCTTTTGCGTTTAAGGACCTATTAACATGTGTGGGCATGCTTGTATGTGTGGTGTTGGTGTTGCAGTATGTGGGCAGAACCATGTCCATTTCTCGAACTGATATGTTGTGTTTTTGCGATAAGCTCGCATTTTGTCAAATATGGTTTTCAGTGAAGCGTTGGGGTGCAGAGCTTGGCTATGTCTTCTTTTAATGCCTCACTGTGTTTCAGATTCGGGTGCTTTTTGAAATTTAAAGCTACGCTTGTGTTTCTTTGTGGTTTTTGCTGCTTTTTAACGTTTCATTTCTAGGTAGGGTTTTTATTTTTTCCGTTAATGAATGGATTTGCTGTGTTCTGAGGACTGGACTGACATATTTGGCACCTGCTTTTCAGTTTTCCAGCGTTGGAAAGATGACTGACTGTGGCTCTGTTCTGACCCTGTGCATCTTTGTGTCCTACAGGATCCCAGCTCATTATGTCTTCCCTCAAGCCTTTGTCCAACCCAGCGTGGTGATCCCTCATGTACAACCGTCTGCGGCTACAGCAACAGCTGCCGCTGCCACTTCCCCATACCTTGACTATACTGGAGCAGCTTATGCCCAGTACTCTGCAGCTGCTGCGACTGCTGCTGCTGCAGCTGCTGCCTATGAGCAGTATCCGTACGCAGCTTCACCAGCACCGACGAGCTACATGACTACAGCGGGGTATGGGTACGCTGTCCAGCAGCCGCTTGCCACCGCTGCCACCCCAGGAGCAGCAGCAGCAGCTGCTGCGGCCTTCAGTCAGTATCAGCCTCAGCAGCTCCAGACAGATCGCATGCAGTAAAACCTTTAAGACTACCTTACAGAAAGAAAAGAAGGGGAGGTGAGCTCTTTCCACGAAGAGGGTGAAGGGAGGAGATGCAGACAGATTGAGGCTGATTTAAAAAGAAAAGAAAGGTTGTCACTTCCAGGTTTTAACTAAGCAGAACCTCTACCAAAGAGCGAGAAGACAATGTTGAGACAAGTGAGGAATGTATATTTTATTCAAGTGAGATCAGTATTGGATATAAATGAATATTTAATATTTATTCAGCAGTAAAAAATTTGTCAGGTTAACTGAAGTTGACTCACTGGACATCAAGACAGCTGTTGCTGAGTTTTGTATATGTTGCAGGGGTAAGTCCAAAGTGCATTCATGTCTTATGATCAGATTTCTTCCACGCTAATTTAAAAATCAGCGATAACACCTGGCGACAGTATGTTACACCTTCATGCAGTTCTCAGTATTGAAATAGTTTCGGACCATTTTTTTTCTTTTTGTTTCACAAAGCTATCCAGGCACTGATGGAAACGTCAGTGTTTATTAAGACTTTTTATATATATATACACATATATATTATTGTTTGGAGTGAGGTAGATTAGAGACCCTTGGGAAAAGAAATCCCTTTTAAAAAGTATTTTTTTCTGCGGTACATAAGACAAAATGCTCTGGTGACAGCTGAAGCTGGTAAAAGCACTCGCGCGTCTTCCCTTTTAATCACTCAAGTATGTTCAGCTAAAGGGAAGAAACGCTGTTGAATGTGAATCTTTCATTTTCATAAAATGTTTCATCGTGTGTTTAAATTATGCTATTTATGTATTTATTATGGAGCCTTACAGCAATAAACCCTTTGTTTTCATATGTTAGTATAAAAGTCTACTGTGGAACATGTCCATGTGTGCTGCTGCATTTCTCATGATCAAGAGCATATGATGGATGTGAACGCTAGGCTTTGCAAAGCTGTCGTCTGTATAAAGAACAAATGATGAGTGGAAAGGTAGCAGTAACTTTAAAGTGTTTCTTTTTTTCTATACTGTTCTGTTGTTTTTATGTTGTCTAATAGATTAATAGCTCTTTAATGTCACTTTTGATACTTGACTAATTTGATAACTGAGAGGCTGTTTTTAAAATTGATCACATTTTATGTCTTTTGACATTAAAGGTTTTCTGATGCAAGAGCAACAGCTGTTGACCTTGTAATGCATGACTCAACTATACAGATATTTTATTTGGGAAATAAATCAAAATTTACCTTCAACTGTTTCTGTGTTCTTGTTTAATTGTTTGGCAGTATGAAAGAAGATTCTCCAGGTTTCTAAAAGGACGTTTAAAGCTGTTCTTTGGATGTTGGCTGCCTTTTGCTCTGTTCTCCATCAAGATGACTGTGTTTTAGGGATAGCTGTAAACACTCGCTGTTATCTCTCTCTCCTGACCTCTTCCATTCATACCGATGATGATTTGAACCCAAAACCTTCACCTTTGGATTCATCACTCCATAAAATGTGTCCTCACTCATGTTCAGGGCTGACAATCCTTAAGAATGGCGTCTTGACAGCCACCTTCCTCTGAGACCATTTTTGATGAGGCTTCAGTGAACAGCAGATGGAACCGCTTATAGGTCAGGTTCTGTGTCAGGTCTAATAAACGATTTTTCTCTAATATCTCTCGGTTTTTCTTACCAAAGCTGCTGCCTCCTGACACCTGCTGGTTAATGTGAGTATTGCACACCATTGAGTCGTGACACCTTGAGCTCTGTGGCTATGTTTTCCCACGAACGCCTGTCTCACATCGAGCACATTACTTTCAATTTTACTCACACGTTGGGCGGAGCTGAAGGCCAGCGGCACTGCCAGGCCTGACACATTCAAGCCATATCAAAATTACTTAAGGAGGTTCTTTGATTTGTTTTTAATTTTAAGATTTGCTAAAGCATTTATGCACACACTATACGTTGAATACCAATGACATAGGGGGCGAAATCTTCTCTTACAAAAATGCTGGTTAATCACGTGAAAGTTAAGCGAACATGACCTGACGTCGGTCAAAGTAACTCATTTAAAATAAATTTAAACATGGCTTAGTTGATATCGAGTTTTGGTGTTTATGTGACGTATTTTTTTAAAAAAAATAGCCAGTGTCCTATCAGAAAACTTTCTATCTTTACGGAAAGAAAAAGCTCGCAAATCATTGCGGTGAGAACATCGGTATCACCTGTCCCATTTCTCCCATGTTTCGTGAACGCATTCCGTCTGTCGAGCGCGTTAAGAGGAAGTCGTTCTTTAGCAATCACAGTGCCTTAAAATTCAAAAAACCTGCAAAACGACACCCACAAATGATTCAAAGGGAAGCCATTTGGAACTGAAACGTTTCTTCCCAGCACTGTGAGTAGCATTTAGAGACTTCAGCTATCATAACTGTTGATCTCTGCTTCCTTTCGCCTGCCTTTTTTTTTTTTTAGAAAAACATGTCTATATTATGTTAATCAATTTAACAGAAAAAAAACTCACATGCTAATTCGTTCTTTGTCAGAAATATGACATGTATTCCCATGTCTTATTTTAATTCAGAGGGCAGAATACGTGAGCTAAAGGGTGGTTTCGTGGATGAAAGTCAGATTTGTGGCCTATTTCTTTTATCCTGTAAACCTCGCGATTCTCGGGATGTTTCAAACGGTGCCGATTCTTTTCTTTTTTTTTTTTTCGACCCTGGTGTCAAGTGAGCTCCACATGTGGACTCGTGCTAGCGGCAGAAGCACTGACAATATGTACAGTGGTTACAAAACGCTTGTTTTAATTGAGATTTCGGTGTTTGTGGGAAAACAATAGGTACCGGAAGTAACCGCTTCCACGTGACTTCTGTATCGCTGCGTGTGTATGTGTATACTCGCTGCCAACATTATCTGTCAAGTAGCATATTTGTTGTTCTTCTTTGTATTTTATGCTTTTCAGAGGTTATCTCGTATCCCTGCGCACCGGACGGTATCTGCTCCTGATCTAAGGCGGAGATGACTACCGAGAAGACTGAATACACTCCCGTGGTGGTGGGAGCATCTCAGCCACCTCTCCCCGGGCAGCCAGCATTTCCCGTTGCCTTTGGCACGAACGTGCCGGGTCCAAGTACGCTCGAGGGCCACGTACCTGGTGCTGGTGTCCATCCCTTCCCTCCACCGACTGCGTTTGCACCCGGTGTCCCGGGAGATTTCGGAATGGCCGTGAACCCCAACCAAGGACAGTCAGGATTCGCCAACCCATCATATCCTGCATATCCTCCACCAGCATATGGCTTTAATGAAAATATCGCAGGTGGGTGTTTGAAACACTGCCACTTTTTTTTTTCTTTTAACTTTGTTCTCAGTTTGTCATTGCCATTGCAGGAGAAGTTTTCCATAATGAGGATCCACCAGCTTTTCATGAGAATCAAGAGTTTGATTTTGGATTGGATAACAAGACCATACGACGAGCGTTTATACGAAAGGTAAGAAGATGCTTCGGTTATTTTGAGCCACATATATTTGTAATATTTTCATCAAGTATCTTTGAAATAATCAGCAGGGTTATGTTACTTAAAGCTGAAACAAATGACTAAAACTAATATTTCCTACTTGGTAGGGTCAAACAGATACTTCAGTACAAACAAGATATTTACCTTGTTTATTATTTACAAATGTGTGTTCACTTTTCCCTACAGGTATTCTTGGTGTTAACCGCTCAGCTCATGGTGACATTCGCATTCGTGGCTGTTTTCACCTTTGTGGAACAGGTCAAGGTGTTTGTAGCGGCGAACATGTGGACATATTTGGTGTCCTACATTGTGTTCTTTGTGTCCATTTGCGTGATCAGCTGCTGTGGAAATGTTCGTCGTAGACACCCTTGGAACCTGGTTGCACTGGTAAGCCAGGGGGTGTTTTCGTCACTGTGTAGATTTTGGGGAAGGAAATCCTACTTGCACTTATGTAACTCCTTCTTTCAAAAACTGAGTTGGTTAATTTATAAGAAGTCGAGGGGTCGGGCAGCTTTTGTCCTAAAGTGTTGACATTTTGTACTTGAGGTTTACAGTAAAAAGTTGTGTAACTGTAAAATCATCTGTGATTTATCTGCCCGCTGATGTACTGTGCTTGTCTTCTTTACAGTCCATTTTGACTCTAAGTATGTCCTACATGGTGGGAATGATCGCCAGCTTCCATGAAACCGATTCGGTGATCATGGCTGTGGGCATCACAGCAATTGTGTGCTTCACGGTGGTCATCTTCTCTCTGCAGGTTTGTACCTGTAGATCTCTGCCTCTGGTCTACATGTCGAGTGCGTTAATCATTCTTCAATATGTAAATAATCATAGGTTTTTCTTCTTCCAACAGACCAAGTATGACTTTACTTCCTGTTACGGGGTACTTTTCGTCTGTTTAATTGTCTTGATTGTCTTTGGCTTCCTCTGCATCTTCATCCGTGACAAAATCCTGCATATTGTCTATGCTGGACTGGGAGCATTACTCTTCACCTGTGTAAGTCCTTAAACAAACTTGTCACTACTGCTAGGTCGGATTTGTGCGAAATTTTGTGTTGGTGCTTTTATTTTGTGATGCTGTAACCTAATCTAAATTGGTCACACATCAAAACAACAGTAATCAGCTGACATTTGTTTAGGGTCTTTCTTTAGAGTTCAGGGTTTATTCGTGTACCTTGTGGCTGGATTTCATACAGATGCTTTTCACAGAAGTCTGGTCAGTGGTTATAAGAAGGAGCAGACAGTCACAGAAAATAAGGAAGAAAGAAATGAACAAGACAGACTTTAAGAAACACCTGTCTTCAACCCAGACTTGCCACAGCACCCCAGGCAGCATTAAAGATGTAAACATTCGGTGTGACAGCAGTGTTTGTTTTCAGAAACATTACCATCACAGAACAGCTTTTTAATAATTAAAGGACTACACTCACCAGACACTGTTAGCTGTACCAGGCTAGATCCCGTTTTGCTCTCAGAACACCCGGTGTGGTCTTCTGCTGCTGTAGCCTATCTGCCAAGGTTCCACCCATTCTGGTGCTCATTTTAGCTGTAGCTACATATTCCTGCCTTGTTATTGGCTAATTAGATATTTGCTTTAACAAGCAGTTAAACCAGTATACCCAGTGAAGTGACTGGTGAGTGTACATTTAAACGAATGGCATGTTGAGTCTGGTCGGAAAGGGAATAAAGTGAAAGTGAATAACAGAGTGGTGGTTTCGCAGAGACACATTATTGAAGCTTTAAAGGTTATTTGAATGTTCATCTGGACAAGCAAAATGAAACCAACCTATCTCAGTAGCTTGATAGTGGCGCTAACTGTAATTTGGATAATGGAAACTGGAACTAATGTTGCACCACACATGAACAGAAGTCAGATCTTTATATATAAATTTTACTTTTTTTTTTTTCTTTTTTTTCCTGTTATTTATTGGTGAAAATCTTTGACTGTATTAAATTTGTGTGTTGCAGTTCTTGGCTGTGGACACTCAGATGCTTCTTGGCAACAAGGAACTGGCCCTGAGTCCCGAGGAATACGTCTTTGCTGCTCTAAACCTGTACACAGACATCATCAACATCTTCCTCTACATTCTCGCCATCATTGGCAGAGCCAGAGGAGGCTGAGCAAAGGGAGCGACAATCAAAACTGTTTTCTGTTCAAACACAGAAGCGAATTCTGATAATGTTGATTTTTGCTTTGCTTTGTAGTGTGTATTCGTTACATAGTTGAAGATTGCTTTTGCTTCACCCAGTAAATGTAGTTTTTGTATGATGCTATGTAGTGTAAGTAGGACCACATAGCCTCCAGCTTAGAGATTGCTACAGTTTTCTGCAGTATATGTACAAAACTTGTATTTTGGTTTAGAAAATTGTATCCTATGCCAAACAAAACCATTAAAAAGGACAAAGGTTTGCCAAAATGATCCCAAGGTTTTTTCTTTTTGTTTTGGTGGGTTTTTTTTGTTTGTTTTTTTTTTACCAGGAGGAGTTTTAATTAGCCAGAAGAGTGCTTTGTTGATATCTAGTCTCATTAGCATGTGGACTTTGGGATTGTTTTGTCAAATTTTTGTTTGCTGGGATCAAAAGTGAATCTTTAATGCTTAACCTAAAAAAAAAACAGCAGAAATAAGAAGGGCTAAAATGTGCAGTAGATGAAACCGTAACTGCAGCCAAACCTAAATATAAATGTATGCGACTCCATGACAGCTAGGCAAGATTAATCCAATGATGAAACCTTTTAAAAAGTGATGAATTAATGGTCATTCCTTCATGTATCGAGGAAACTTAAAATCTTGATGCGCTCTCTCTTTCTCTCTCTCTCTTTTTCTGTTTTCATTGAACTAAAAGAATCCTGTCAAAGTCAACTGCTGCCAGAGTTCTGTTGTCATTTGAATTGATACAGTTTTGTTTTGGGGGCATTTTGCGGCTTAGCTGTGAAACTGAGACCCTCCAATGAATCTGGAGCAAACTGCTGTGGCCTTGCGGTTAAAAAATGACCAGCTCAGGCAGGACAATGATCAGCTGAAGTCGATATTAAGTGTGGTCAAAGAAAACATAGACCTCAGAGCTAGGATGGAGAGCTTCAACAAAGACACTCTGGAGGAATTAACAGGTATTGTGGTTTTCTTTGCCACCAGGTGGTGGCATCAGTGTTGACTTCTGACTGGCTTTGCTTAGAAATCTATATTTTTTACTTCTTTAAACAAGTAATGTTATGTCTACGTGATGTATAGTAAAGTGTAAGCATTTATAAATATATTTTTTCTGTATTTTATTAATCGTCCTTAATATGTAGATCCAGCATTTTAAAAAACAACACTTCGTAGTAGAATAAATGGACCCAGGCTATTTTAAAGAAAAATAGCCTGGGTCCAATCACTTTGTCCTCAATCTCTCTGTATTAATGACTAATAAATATTATTTTCAGTGTACATTAAAGTATTTTCAAGTTAATTGTTTGAATGGCATTGCCCCGTTCTTTGAAGCGTACAAAGGCTAGCGAGGGCAACAATAGATCCTTGGTAAATGCATGTGCAGCATAATGACAATTGCTTTTATTTAATTTAATTTATAGAGGCGTATTTGTTATCCTGCATATTACGAGCAACATGCTTTTCAGGCATCTGTGGTTAAAAAAAGAGTGGTTCAAATACAGTACGATAATATAAAGTACTAGAGAGATAAAAGGGGTAATTTAAGTCAAATTGGGTTATAAAATGGGACATTTTGGGGGGAATGTCGTTACAGACACACACTCTCTAATCCTTCGGTTAATCCATACTTTAAAATCAGGTCTATGCCATGGGGTCAACCAGCTCAGAAGGACTGAAACAAGTGTGATGGGGTTACGCCTCCACTCTGGAGTTACAATCAAAGAAAAGCTTTTGCAATAATCACTGGTTTATTAGACAACTTTCACTGTGCACATACCTCTGATTTTCTGCTTGTTCTTAATGACGAATAACAAGGCCGTTGTTTTTTATCAGTTTGCTCCATCTCAGGAACAGAACCATTAACTCAGTGGCAGCGCACCTTTGATGAGAAACAATTCAGAAAAGACTTGCAACAAACCAAACCCAAATGGGAACATCGATCTTCGTCTCCCATCGACTTCAAGTCTTTCATCCAAAGCTCTCTGCACACAGACGCAGATGAGACAGCTGAGCGTCACAGCCGCAGAACTGATGTTCTTCTTGACAGCAAGGGTGATTGTTACTTCAAATGTAGAAAATGTTTGAGCTGTAATTGCACTGTTGAAAGGAATAAATCATTTTTATTATCTATCTTCAGCCCCAAACAGGCTTCTTGGAGAGATTTGCTATCAGCTGGATAGGAGAATTCTCTCCTACATCTTCCAGGGTCACACGAGGCTCTACGGTTTCATAATGGCCAATATACCAAACAAGATCATAGAGGTAAGAATTATCACAATGATATAATGAGGAGCTCAATTTAATTAGTACAAATGTGTCTGTTGAGGAGTTTCCTGTTTAATATGGCAGTGCTCATATTCACCTTTTATTTACTCATTACAGGTTAGCACACATCCACTGACAGGGAAGGTGGACCAAGGCTATCAGCTTCATCTCACTCAGAGGCATGCAGAGCTCGTGGAAAGGCTGAGCCAGCGTGGGTATAAAGAAGCACTTCACCCTCCTTTTACTGAGTTCATTGTGAACACCTACGGGATCCTAACGGAAAGGCCAAGTGAACACAGCACACAGGAAATGGACTACAATAATCCAGACTTCCTGAAGAAGGTGATAATGACCACTGCACCTAGAAAGCTTCACAAGGACCTGCTGGTTGTGCTCACTTGCCTCTGCATGATGGCAGAAATGGACAGAAAGCCACTTCTTTTTTGGTAGCTCCAGATCCAAATTTGGCTTTGCACCATCCTGAAGCTGGAATAAATGATTCGACATAGCAAATAATGTGTGTCTATGATTTTGTGCTTAATGAAAAATGTCTGCCATTTGATAGAGAAACCCAAAAATGAAACTCACAATTGCACATGTGTTTAGTCATTTCAACAACACCAATCAGCCAGCTTTATTTAACCAGAAAAACAATGAAGTATCCAGGGGGTTTAAAACTGTCACACACAAATAAGAAGCACAGCTTGATGACAGATGTCTTAACAGTAATTTGATTTCAGCCAATATTCAGTGCAGTGTGGACTGCTATGGTATCCCCAACATTGGGGATCATGAGATACAGCATCAGGAAGTTTTCGTGGACCTAACTTTAAAGAGGTGATACTACAAAATGGCCGATATAGGTCTAATGCAATCTGGAGTTCTGTTTCCTCGCTTTGTTTCACATGTGAAGTAATCTGTTATTCTACAGTACTTTCTAAAATCTCAAGGCACCCCTCATCTTTGCTTGCAGTGACGTTCTTGTCATTTTTAAATAGTCCTGAAAAATAACTTTTCGGGATTTCTGAGGATCTATCAAAGTTTTTCTTTGCACATTGGCTGCTTCCTCAGCCTGATTAAGTCAGACGAATTTGTTTGTTTGCTTGTCTGTTAAACCACGTGAGACGACACAGTTTGACATAAAATAGTGTTTCTGCACCTAAAAGGTGATTTACAAAGAGCTGTTGTTACCATGTTGTGCAGTTCGTCCCTAATAAATACATAAATGAATGAATAAATAAGAGGAAATTGGATAAGTTTAGGACAAAGGGAGAAGGGAGTCTAAAATCTATCTACAGCAGATGAACAGTATCTAAAAGTTACGTTAGGGTTGACACAAGACTTTTGCACAGTACTGTATATGCTATGCATTTTTAAAAACTGAAATTGAAGCAGGACAGTTGCTGGCTCCGCAGTATGTAGTTTAGTTTGTCGTCAAGTAGGACTTTATAATTTTACTTTTATTATCGGAAAGTTTCATTTGTTACGTTAAGTCATATTTACGTCACTAACAATAAGTAAATATACTTAAAACAATTCAAGAAAAAAACACATGTATGGAAAATAAACAGCACAGTGACTTAGAAATATCAAATTCAATGGAGTTTTTCATTTGGCGAACAACAGCAGCTGATGCTGTAGGTCGCCCCAGGTGAGGTCACGTGCCATACGGGGCAGACACCATGACAACTCTGTAGGGGTGTGGCTTAATAACGTGACACACACCGAGCAATAAGAGCAATATGGTTTTATGTATGTTCAAAAGGACTGCTTTACTAATGTTATTATCTGCTTTCAAGCTAGACCGTACGTGTTTTCTACCGAGCATGTGCGAACAATACAAAGAAATAAAATAAACATTTCAACCGGCTGCTCGTTGTGTGGGTTCATCAGACGGACTGTGCCAGTTTACATGCTAAGGTAAGTAGACGTGTGACTTCCACGTTAGCTGGTGTTTTAAGCTAGCAATGCAACATCAAGGGTGTATAATGATAAACGACATGTAAAGAGAAGTGTTAGCATTTACTGAGAAAAAGATTGTGGGAATTCAAAAGTATGAATTTGAGAAGTGAAACGGTTAGCTTAAGCTTACTTGCAGATGGCCGATGAAGAGAGAACGTGTTATTCAGCTACATTTACCTGTACAAGTATGTTGCGAGCAGTGGCACAGAGATCTCTTGCTGATTAAGAGGCTAGATGATGATTTAAGTTACGTTAGCCTGTGTTTGTGTAACCTAGTTTTATTCCGTGATTTTTTTTAATAGTTAGGAATGTTAATCGAAAGTCAGAAATGGTCCTCAACCTTTGGACGCACCACCCTGGGGGTCCATTGTTAAGCAGTGTTTGTAGTATGATCTGGATTTTCACTGTGAATTAAATGCATCACCAGTTCATATTGCTACAGTTAACGCCCTGATAGAGAATATGCTCGCCTTGGATCGATATAATTGTATGTATGTGCTTTTCAAACGACAAAAAGCAGCAGTACAAGGTTTGAACAAGATAAACATTTGTACTGTTTTACTTTACATAAACTCATGGGCCTTAGATGGTGTGTTAGATCTGTAAAGACACAAAGGTGTGGTGCTCAAGGCAAATTTTCACTGAAGCCTTACTCTGCCTTTAGTTAAATAAAAACTCTACAGATGGTGACAGCTGGATAATGTCAAGGCTGTTTCAAGCATGTTTTTTTTCCTCTTCTTTTAAAAGCAATCATTATGCATTGCGTAAACAATGAGTAAGCTGTCTGTTGTTTCCTGTGCATTTGATTATACTGCCTTCAGTTCTGTGCAGATGCCAGTTGCTTCATGCTTTCCAGAAATGCATGTACGGGCATGAAGTCGTAAAGCAGGTTATTCCATGAGAACGATTATTTCCTTTTTCTTGTTTCAGTGTCCAGTGGATCCCATGAAGAGGAGACGCTGCACAGGAATGAGGCCAGGCCGAGAAGCTCTGACGTTGTTGATTGTTGTTTAGAGACTGTAAATCAACATGGCCCTGCAGGCTTCTGCCTTTCCTAATGGCTTTGTTGCAGGCATCCATGCTGTGGGATGGGCTTTTATCGTGCCATGTTTCTGGTTTCTTGATCGCCTCATTGCTGTGTGCAAGTCCACCACTCTGGAGCAAAGTCAGCGGCTGGAACAGGAATGCTATCTTCGCCCCCTCGAGGTCTTTTTTGGCTCCATTACCTTCTTTATTCTTTTTCTCGCTACTGCCCCTTTGGCTTTTCTTGGCTTTCTGCTTTGGGCACCTCTTCAGGCCTGCCGCAGGCCATTTAGCTACCACAGAGAGATACCATCCTTACCAGAGAAGGCAACAAACAAGGGCTTTGAGCTGACTGGTAAGGCGTCATTTGTCTTTGCTTCAGCCAACCTTTGTCTGCTGCCTGACAGCCTGGCTCGCTTTAACAACTTGGCTAACACTCAACGTAGGGCAACTGCTATTGGCCAATGCATTGTGCAGGGCATATCTCGCCCTAATATCCGGATATTAGTTGATTCCCCCAGCAGCTGTGGTACTCTCAGCCCTTCCAGCAGCATTCTTCCCACAGTGAACTCACCTACATACGGGGCTACAGTAAGTCAACATCCTGACCCAGCTGAAATGCATGATCTAAATCTAAATTCTAACATAGATTGTGTACCCAATGATGATACAGAAGAGCCTTTGAATGAGTCCACCTTTCCCCTCCTCAATTCCAACCGTAACTCTAACCAACAGGACCAATCAAGTCAGCAAAATCCCCGAGCTTTGAGCTCTCAGGGACTCCGCCAGCAGAGTGATGTACCCTGGGAGATATTGCCACTGTTTCCAGCCAACGTCGACATACTGTGCCTTGAAGAAGTGTTTGATAAGAGGGCTGCACGGAAGCTCACCAATATATTGAAGCTTGAATTTGGACACATACTGTATGATATAGGTGTGTATGCATGCCAGCCACCATGCAGATGTTCTTCTTTTAAGTTCTTCAACAGTGGGCTCTTCCTCGCCAGCCGATTCCCTGTCCTCGAGGCCCAGTACCACTGCTTTCCAAACAGCCGAGGAGAGGATGCACTGGCTGCCAAGGGTCTGCTTTCTGTTAAGGTGCATTGCTTAACGTCCCCCTCTTTAATCTGTCTTTTCTTTTTTTCCCTTTTTTTTTTTTGTTTTTGTTTTGAAATCTTCAGATCTGCTAGTTTTGGATGCTTGCACGTCATCGTATAGGGATAAATTGTGTTCAACGTTTCATTTTAGAAGTATGCTTTCATATTTATGGACAGGAAGTGGAAATTTCATCAGAGCTTAGCTGATCTGAGATAAAGAACTGAAACTGTGAGCAAAATTCGTGACACCTCAAAAAGTTTAGAAGTCAGTTTAGGTCCATTAGTTAACTTTATGATGTGGAAATATGTGATATAAAGTAGTGGATGCATGCATAATAAGGAGGGTCATCTTATGAAGTTACAGACATTTTTAGTGAGGTATTGAGTGTTGATTTCATTGGACTTTGTTGCTTTTATGTAAAATAGAATTAATACTTGGGCTTTTGTATCAGTTTGAATAAACAGAAAATATGATGCCATGATTGTTTTTTTTGTTTTAATTTCTAGGTGCTTATTGGGAAGAACCAGAAACAGAAGAGAGTGGTTGGCTATTTTAACTGCACACACCTTCATGCACCAGAGGGTAGGTACCAATTTCTGATTTGGCTTAATTAAACAAATTATAAAATCTTTTCATATTTAAATTTTTTTATTTTTTAATTTTAAGTTGTGTTTAGGAGACCCTCTGTGTAATCCTATTTCAGGTGAAGGGGAAATTCGTTGTATCCAGTTAGAAATGGTAACTAAGTGGATCGCGGAATTTCAAGCTGCCAACAAACAACCTGATGAGGATGTTGTTTTTGATGTACTCTGTGGAGATTTCAACTTTGACAACTGCTCACCTGGTGTGTTGCTGTCTCATGCAAGACTTTATTCTGTTAATATTTTTCCTTTTTGTTAATATTGTGTTTTAAACCAGTTTTTAAAATGTATTCATCTAGATGATCGTCAGGAACAGAGTCACTCTGTTTTTGAGGAATACAAAGACCCTTGCAGGGCCGGACCTGGAAAGGAGAAGCCCTGGGTCACCGGTTTGTACTATTTATTCCCTGTAGCACTTCATAGTTTGACTATATGACAAATTTCAACAAAGATTAGAGAATTTTTATGGTTTGTTTTTGAAGGTACTCTGCTGGAACAGCCCACATTGTATGAAGAAGATGTAAACACCCCAGAAAATCTACAGAGGTACTTTTGCCACTTTTGTTGTTTTCAGGAAAACTAAATTTCTGATAAGAAATCCTTACACACTGTTTATGGTTACAGCAACCTGCCCTGTCTTTTTCATGCTCTTGTAGGACTTTGGAGAGTGAGGATCTGAGAAAGAGGTTTATCGCTCCTCCTGTACCTAAGGCGGACTTTCCGTTGGTGTACCCTGAAACTGACCAGCCGTGGATCGGACGACGGATCGACTATATCCTGTACCGCGAAAGCTCCATTTCGAAGCAGTGCCGAACAGTATGTGCCTCTCTTATTTCCCTGTGTTCAGTCCCCAGTCTTTTCATTTGCTCATTTGTGTTTGAAATGTTTATATCTGTAGATCATTCAGAAAATATTTGCAAATTGCAGAACTACTGACAGCCTCCTCATTTAGAAGAATAATTTATCATTAGAAAATGCATAAAATCTTTTTTTCCATTTAGGAAATTGAAGAGGTGACCTTTATAACTCAGCTGGCTGGGCTTACGGACCATATTCCTGTGGGACTCAAACTGAATGTGGTTATGGACTCAGACTCTGCTGATGAATGAGGACTCATTCAAACAACAGTACAAAATGCACAAAAAAAGTGCACTGCTTTACTCTGTACAGGTACAAGAGTGTTTTGACTATATACTTGAATTTGTAATTTTAATGACCAAGGAGATTATACCTCAGGTGAACTTTATACATTTTTATAGCATAAAGGTTTTATAATCGATGCATTTTATATATCAGGGGTTGTTCAGGCCAGAGGTGTTGATTTTATAAAACAGTAGCATTCTCCTGTCATAGCTTCCTACCAAAATAAATGCAAATAATGAATTTTATACCTTTCTTTCTGACAACATTTAAGAGGTGCATTTTTTTACTTGTCCTTCTGACACAGCAGACAATAGTACTGTTGTGACTGTCATCCAGCTGCTAGACAAAATGTTGACAGCACACAATTATGATTATAATGAACAAAAGTTTCAACAAACAGTTCATTAGTAAGTAGCAGTTTTGTTTTCTTATATACACAACCATGCCAGTCTTACAGTTCATCAAAGTAGCAGAGGCTTTGAAGAAAGTAAATACGAAATAAAAAGCCAGAGTGATTTAAATGTTGCTGGAAACTGAACTTGAACTTGAAATTAAGGAAATAATGAATATAACCTCAACTCCAATTTAAGAGCTGCAACATTTGATGAGATGCAACAATAAAATATGGCAGGTGAATTGATATGTACAATTAGATGTTCTTCTGGAAAACCTTGAGTCCTGGCATTCATGTGGATGTGATTGTGACGCACACCACTCACCAAAACAGTGATGCTCACATTCACTTCAAAGGCACCTCCAGACGGCGGGGCAGGACAATACACTTCATTTGAGACTTGCTCAGAAGAATAGACCAAGCTGTTGATCCCACCTGCAAAGTCTGCAGATCTAAATGCAATTGCATGTCCACTGGATATAAAGGAACAGCCAAACATCACAAGACATCCCCAGAGTTGCTGTGTCCATTCCCCGAATGGGTCAGCTGGTTTAATGGGTCAGGTTTTCATCATATCTTAAAGAAGGAAGTGTATATGCTTCAGTTAGTGGTTTTTAGATCTGGACAAATGTAACAAATTAAATCAGGGGTTCCTCAGTTGTCTGTTCTTGGACTATTACTCTTTAGCTTTTACATGTTCCAGCATAAAATATCCTATTCAGATGATACACAGTTGTAGTCATCATTTTCCTCCAATGATCTAACCCTTGTTTGCAAATTAATGGAGCAATAAATGATCATAGTATCTGCTGTCATCATTTTCAACATTATTTTAGAACTGAACAGAGACGAGGCAAATATTTGTTGTTGCTCAAAAAGGTCAGAGAACATTTGTTCATATTTATCATTCATTTCTCGGAAACACAATGAGCAAGTCTGGTTTGATAACTGGTTTGCTCACTAGATGGGCTTACTATCACTTTAAAGTGCATATTCAAAATGAGGAATGTTTTACCTCAACCTGACTGTGAGAAATTGGTCCATGCATTCATATCACGCAGGTTAGACTATTTGAATGCTCAATTTGCATCAGTGGGACAACTTCAGCTTATTCAGAAAGCAACAGGCAGAGTCCTTATGCATACAGTCAGGTCCATAAATATTGGGACATCGACACAATTCTAACATTTTTGGCTCTATACACAACCACAATGGATTCCAAATGAAACAAACAATATGTGCTTTAACTGCAGACTGTCAGCTTTTATTTGAGGGTATTTATATCCAAATCAGGTGAACGGTGTAGGAATTACAACAGCTTGCATATGTGCCTCCCACTTGTTAAGGGACCAAAAGTATTGGGACTATTGGCTTCTCAGCTGTTCCATGGCCAGGTGTGTTATTCGCTCATTATCCCAATTACAATGAGCAGATAAAAGGTCCAGAGTTCATTTCAAGTGTGCTATTTGCATTTGGAACCTGTTGTCAACTGTCAAGATGATATCCAAAGAGCTGTCACTATCAGTGAAGCAAGCGATAATTAGGCTGAAAAAACAAAACAAACCCATCAGAGAGATAGCAAAAACATTAGGCGTGGCCAAAACAACTGTTTGGAACATTTTCAAAAAGAAGGAACACGCCGGTGAGCTCAGCAACACCAAAAGACTAGGAAGACCACGGAAAACAACTGTGGTGGATGACCGAAGAGTCCTTCCCCTGGTGAAGAAAACACCCTTCACAACAGTTGGCCAGATCAAGAACACTCTCCATGAGGTAGGTGTATGTGTGTCAAAGTCAACAATCAAGAGAAGACTCCACCAGTGTGAATACAGAGGGTTCACCACAAGATGTAAACCATTGGTGAGCCCCAAAAACAGGAAGGCCAGATTAGAGTTTGCCAAACGATGTCTAAAAAAAGGGTTAGGGTTAGGGTTCTGGAACAACATCCTGTGGACAGATGAGACCAAGATCAACTTGTACCAGAGTGATGGGAAGAGAAGAGTATGGAGAAGGAAAGGAACTGCTCATGATCCTAAGCACCTTATCAGTGAAGCATGGTGGTGGAAGTGTCATGCGTAGGCATGTATGCCTGCCAGTGGAACTGGTTCTCTTGTGTTTATTGGTGATGTGACTGCTGACAAAAGCTGCACGATGAATTCTGAAGTCACTGGACAGCACTTCACAGTGCAGATGGACAATGACCCAAAGCATACTGCAAAAGCAACCAAAGAGTTTTTGAAGGGAAAGAAGTGGACTTTTTTTTGCAATAGCTAAGTCAATCACCTGACCTGAATCTGATTGAGCATGTCTTTCACTTGCTGAAGATGAAACTGAAGGGAAAATGCCCCAAGAACAAGCAGGAACTGAAGACTGTTGCAGTAGAGGCCTGGCAGAGCATCGCCAGGGATGAAACCCAGCGTCTAGTGATGTCTGTGTTCCAGACTTCAGGCTGTGATTGACTGCAAAGGATTTGCAACCAAGTATTAAAAAGTGAAAGTTTGATTTATGGTTCTTATTCTATCCCATTACTTTTGGTCCCTTAACAAGTGGGAGGCACATATGGAAACTGTTGTAATTCCTACACTGTTCACCTGATTTGGATGTAAATAGCCTCAAATAAAAGCTGACAGTCTGCAGTTAAAGCACATCTTGTTTGTTTCATTTGGAAACTTGAGCATATCCAAGTGTTGGAGTCACTCCATTGGCTCCAGTTCAATACAGAATTACCTTTAAAATCCCTCTTATAGTTTATATTGCGGTCGGGTCATCAGATGTAGATCTTGTAATTAGTCCCAGAATTAGATCCAAGTGTGCTGAAAGTGCTTTCAATTACAGTAGTCCCATTCTTTGGAACAAGCTACCTGCTGACCCGAGGTCAAGTACATAAAAAAACAAAACAAACAAACAAAAAAAAAAATCCCAGACTCAATCGTGCTCTCACAGGCCTTCACTTAACACCTGTGTGTGCATGTGCAAATTAATTACATCATAAAATGTAATTTCCAAACATGTTTCACATGTTTAAAGTGGGTTCATCAGTCAAGTCAAAGTAAATCACAGGGCAATGGACTAACCTTACATGTGGAAATCGGAGTACAAAGAAAATCCACAGCCTGAAGTTTCGGTAGCTTTCGCTACCGATAGGGGGAGCTCTATATTTTCCCCCCCACAATCACGACCTTAAAGCCAACAAAAATGCATTAAAAGCCAATCAAAACCGAGGACATGAAACACTTCCTGTTTTTAGCGCTGTAAACTCGTGGATAGCTGTTTCCGTAATACTGTAATGTTATGCAGGTGAAGACCATGAATTTACTCTGTCACTCGCGGAAAGTGCTGTCCTCGGTGCTGAGAAGTAGTGTTTTACTAAAGCCAACAGAGGCTTTTGGAAGCATTTGTTCAATCTCCAAAGCTCGGTGCATTAGCCTGTCTGTGCCTCAACATTTTACAGCAAATCTGACCTCATGTCAACACTCGCATCACACAGCGTCCTTCACCGGGCACTTTGACATAAAAAGATGTTATTCGGAAAGCGAAGAGAGCCGAAATTCAGAGAGTAATGGCGTGATTGAAGATGATTCACATGAACTGGACGATAATAGCAGAGAAAATAGCTCCTTAAGTCGCAGTAAGTACTTAGAGCGTGATAGAGGTTTCAAGAGCAGTCGCTTACTTGCTTTATCATGTGTAATATAATTGAATTTCTTGACGTTTCACGGTTACGCGACATTTGGTCTTGAAAGAGTGATATACCTGAAAAGTTTTTATGGTGCATCTTCAGGTTGTGAGGTGGAAGCACAAAAACAAAGTCCTGCTTCTTATTTCTGACAAAACTGCCAATATGACGGCAGATGCCTAAATTCTTGCTTAATATGCTTATTATTTGTGCCAGTAATTAATTGGCAGGTAATAGTAAACACTGGGATTTCATGAAGGATGAAAGAATGTAAATATCTACTACTTACAGATAAAACAAAGGAAAATAGACAGTTGGGATACTTAAAAAGATGATTCATACGGTTTAGATGGTTCACATCAAGTGTGTGCAGTTTCATTAAAAACAATTAAACTCTAATAAAAATATTAAATATTTTTAAATCTGACATGATTGCGCATTAAATATAAAACTTTTTGTCATTTATGCTGTTGTTTTTCATTTAAGCCAAATAAGCATCAGATGTGTGTTATTTACTGTTATGGACACTACAGCATGCAACAGGCTGCACAAAACTGCAGCCTGTTGATCATGTCCACAGGATATGCAGAATTTATAAATAAAAAAGTAATGTAATGTTTATATTTGCTGATGTATTACTCAGGTTGTGTAATGTTACAGACACTGCAGAATTTGTCTGGCAAAGTCCACACCTTCACATATTGACAAGAGGAAGTAATGAAGAAAAATAATTAGTCACAGAAGTATAGAATTACACATGTAACACTTAAAAAAATTGGTATTAAAGGACATGCAAATGTGCTAGATCATAATTTGGAGGGTATTTGCATTTGTATATCAAATAAACAACCTTTGATTATATCTCATTTCTTTTTATTCAATGATTTCAATCAACACCTGTGTAAACGTTCTCACCAGGACCAACTCTGTATAAAATTACTAGAAAATACTTCTTAGTTACATGGATGAATGCAGTTTTGTCATTTCATTGTGGGTGACTCATGTTCAAAGTACCAGTATGTTTCTGTAAAATGTCTTTTTCCAAACTGCCTTGCAGTGACTCAAAGAAAGTAGGACCCCTGTGCTGCTTACATGCTCGTACTGCTTTACCATTTTCTTTTCTTTTTGTCAAGGATCCTTGGAGACTTTCAGTCTTGATGTGCTGGTGTCTCTTCTGCGTCAGGAAAATGCAGTAGACCTCTGTGTGATTAAAGTACCAGAGCAAATCAAATACGCTGAGTACTTCATTGTCGTCAGCGGTGTGTCACCAAGGCACTTGCGCGCAATGGCACTTTATGCCATTAAAGTGGTAACTTACCTCTGTTTATTCTTTGTTACATGCTAAATATATTTGTTCTTTAAACTCATACAAAGGATGCTTTTACTTCAGTACAAGTTTCTGAAGAAAGATGAAGATCCAAATGTCAAGATTGAAGGGAAAGATGCAGAAGATTGGATGTGTATTGACTTTGGTATGTATATCCTTATTATTTGTTTAACAATTCCTATCCACTAAATTAACCATCTATAAAAGTTACAAGTATTTGTTTTTCTGTGTCTCAGGTAATATGGTTGTTCATTTCATGCTGCCAGAGACTAGAGAAGTGTATGAACTCGAAAAACTTTGGACTCTCCGCAGCTACGATGAGCAGCTGAAGAGTATCCCAACTGAAACACTCCCAGAGGATTTCATATTTGATGTTGAAGTTACAAAGTGAAAACATCTAAGGCTAAATAATAAGATGTGCCCAGACTGAACTACTTTGAGTTTTGGATACATTCTTTACAGTCAAAACCAAATCTGTTGGATTTCCAAAAGTACTTTAAGTGACAGAAATGCTGAAGCCCAACTTACCAGTATATACTGATCTCAGATATATTAACTGTACTATCTACATTATATCTCATCTAATGAGCATAATATCCCATGGCAAGACATCCATCTGTCTGCAGTTCACAAGAATTGTTACTCCATCTACTACTGGGCAGGTTTTAATAAAACTTGCACACAATGAAAATATACTCCAAATTGTTCTCAAGGTTGCATTTTGCCAGATGAGCTACTATCTGAAGTCTTTAATGGAACATAAAGGAAAAAAAAATACATGCTTTTGGCTATTTAGAAATTGTGGCATCACATAACTTGTCCAACGAAGTATGGACAATAGAAAGTACGATGCTATAACATCAAATATGCAGAAACAACAAATTGTGTAGACTTATGCACGGTGCCTTACACTTTGTTATGACATACACACCACTCGGACATAGGCTCTTGCAAATTTGCAGATATAGAAAGCATGTTACTGAGCCATCACATCATTTTTCTGCAGGGGTCATCCCAGCATTTACAATGATAGTGATTTATCTGTGATAGGCTAATGTATACTTGTATACTGGTCAGCCTTCAGTATTTTTCTTTAGATAAATAATCCAGAAACCCAACACCTTTTGTTTAAAATTGACAACCTCTAATGATTCTGTTAATTTTTCGTACTGTTTGACATCACTGGTACGGTGATATGGTGTTTGTAAAATGCTAAAATGACTCATGAGTTTGCAGATAAAATGTATGTTTTATCCTGTTTAGATTGTTGAAGTAAATTATTTTTTCTTACATTTCAGACGTGTTGATTGATGATTAATATGGTGTCGAGGTGAGGACAAAGAAGAGGCAGACGTTGCTGTCGAGCAGACGAAATGCATAGGTTCAGTGTTGATTCAGTCTCCCCAGGTGTGAATATACTTATTCACAAGCACCTGCAACTGTGTCTGAAGAGCAAGAGCCTTTTAATATTTAAACCTGACAGCAGCAAAGCAGTATTCACATTTGCAGGTATAATTTAAAAAATAGTCTGTATTTAAAATATATTCAAGTCTCAGAAACACATTTTCTGCAAAATTCAAGCAAGAATAAATAAATAAGAGAAAGAAGAATATAGAGTCACTAAAACAAGTCATTTAAGATGATGTTTTCAGCCAAATCCATCTGAGTGCTTTGTTTCGGAAAAAAATTGTTGCCCAGGCCATTATTCGTTACACGCATTCACTCAGCACTTACAAGATAATAAGACAATAAAAGACTCAAAAGTAAGTGTATCCAACACCTAGGTTGATTAGGACATGGACAGATTAAGAGTTTCTGTCTTTTTTCATGGTTTCTGACATCAATATCACATTAAAAAACAGACTGATAAATAGATTTTTGGACCTTTTTGACATTTAAAGAATACGGAGCCTGAGGGTAGAAAGTAAGCCAAAACATACACAAACACTGATACAACTCGCACTATATCCCCATAACTTTCTTGCATGCAAGCATTACGCTTCATTGACTTATTGTCAGGACATTAGCTAAATGTGAAAATGTAATGAGGCAGGAGATGCCTGCACAGAGCCGACTGGACCTGGTGTTTGAATGCTTTTAACTTGTGGTCGTGCTGCTTGCACATGAATGGAAAATGAAGAATGAGTCAGACTAATGTTTAAAAACAGATGGGGAAGCAGTGAATTTGGACATCTTCATGCAACATAGTCTCTGGTTTCCAGTACACTCCCAATATAAACCCACTGAGATGAAAGTTAGACTTTGTTGATCACACTTACTTATTCAGTAGTTTAAATTAAAAAATAAGACTATCAAGTAATTATTTTTAATATTATTTGTCTTTATTGTAATATAGTAATTTATTTTTTTAAACTAGCTTATTTCTATTTTTATTTTTTATTTTTAAAGGCTCTGGAGGAAAATTGCAGTTTGAAAAATCTTTTTTTGTTCCACTCAAATTTTGAGTGGATAATGTTCTCATTATCTATACAGCTGTTTCACCCACTGTTTTCTCCCCATTAGGGACCAGGTGCTACGATGGAGGAGATTATGAAGAAAGGGAGGTTAATTAGTAAATAGTAGCAGAGTTTATGTCTTGCATGACTCATTGCTATACAAAGCTCACAGTCGGCTTACTTTCACATACATTACCAAAGTGCATATGCAATTAAATTCTATCATGGTCTTTGTGTAGCATTAGGTTTCTGTATAAAGAAAGGAGTATATTATTTAGTAGGTGGTCATTACTATCCAGTGCAACTGGCTAAAATAAATAATTTATCTTCCAGAATTCCTACTGAAAGTTTTAGCTTTAATCCTCAACTAGAAGTCCATCTGGGTGTCAGGCTTTTGATATTTTAGTACGAGTAAATGTATGTATTTAGGCCTTCTGATAGTCCTGCAGGTGGGCTCTCTCTTTGTAGATAACGTTTGTGAGGAGCATTACAAGAGAGCACATCAATTTTATCAGAAATGGCACTTGAAGGACTCTGTGCTTTATCCACCTGGCCCTCATTTGTCATCACAATACCTGATGTCACAAACTATTTAAATCAGTCCGTAAAGGGTGTTCAGCATCAAGTGCAAATGTGCTTGCAAAGATTCTGGGAGTATTTGTAAAAAGTAAATAAATAGTTTTGAGCTTCTTGTACCCCAACGCCTGTGTCCGGTGATGACAATGAAGTACATGATTGATGCCTGGTTGGCAGCTCCTGCCACAGCAGTCAGTTGGTGTCTGCTCCAAGCATGCCAAGTTTGACTGATCTGATCAGCATAGTGTTGTTTTGGAGCATTTTTCCTGACAGATTCATACTAACAGTGAACCTGATCACTTGGCAGTGATACTCAGTGCCATGAAAATCGCAGTATTAACATGTAAATGCTTTCTATGAATAACAATGTCATTTTCTTTTACAGCATCTGAATATTTTGCCTGTAATATGAGCCAGAAAAAGTTTTTTGTTTGTGTTTAGCCGACGTTACCAGCAAGGACTTGTGCTGTTGCTTTGGAGTGCAGCGCTCATATGACTGCCACAGAACAGCAACGATTTACTGCCAAGTTTTTGTTGAGTGCCCTTCTAAGAAAATAGTTGCCATTAAAGTTGTCTTATCATTTTGGGGCTGAAAGCTTTTTGTGCCCTCTATCAACTGAAATTGAAAGTTTAAGGAGTTTTTTGTGATTTCCTGCCCTTTCTTGTATGATTTCGAGTAATTTAGAGCTATGCTTGCTCGTTTGGCCGAAATTGCTGCAGTTATTGTCTTAAGACAACTGCCTGTATTCAGTAGTGTTTAATTTGGACTTAAAGATGAGATACATGAAGCAGTTTTAAAAGGCTATAAAATCAAAGGATTTAACATATACTAATGAGTTTTGAACTTTTGGTTCATTACTGCTAACCGTTTAAAGGCTTTGACTAGGCTGCTCTTGTATAATTTGCACACAATACACAATTGTGTGATAGCAAGGAGCACGAATGCCTGTTCTTTTATTTCCAGCAGCTTTTCCTATTTTTGAGATGGTTAATGCACAATTTCATGAGTTAATTTTGTTTCCTGATGAGCCACAAGTTCTTTTGAGCTGCATCAGTCAAGGCATCCGGCATTTCAAAAACAATAATAAAATAAAAAAGTCAAATCAAACATGTGGAGCTTCCTGCTGTATCAGCCCCTTGTGATTAAGGTAGTAGTTAAAAGTAGCTTTTGATGTAGACCCCCTTTGCATTTCTCTATGAAGTGAAACATAATTTTTCCAAACACTTGGGCATCCTTTCATTTTTCAGCTTAATGTGAAAACCATGGCCATCTTAAGTTACACATCATCAGTTTTATTAAAACATACCATGCTGCTTTTGGTCTTAAGTAGATTTTCTACATTAATAAAACTTTTAGCTTTCATCTCCACTCATCAGTACTTCTCCATGATAACTTCAAAATCTTTTTGTGAACCAAAGAAAAGTTTGCTGTAATCAGGTGTACTCTTATTGCTTATTTAGACCTCCTTATTTTTTTTTAAACATAGAAAACAAAGCCATTAGGGTAAACAAAAATGATGCAGACCTTTTGGGTTGTTCCAAATGAATTGGTCCTATTGTAGAACACAAATTTCTGTAGCATGTTAGTGATGTACTTAATTTACATTTATAAAAAAACAAAGGTTATGAGTTTTTTTTTCTGAAATAATGCCATTTTTTGTTTCACTGCTTTGCTACTTTGAGCTTAAATAATGCAACCATAGATATTTCTCAGGAGTAGCCTAAAAGAACAGAATTATCCCCCCCCCCACACACACACACCCCTCCCCACATGGCACAAGCTGTATAAAACATGGGCAATGTAGGGAATCAGACAGACGTGCCTTGAACAGCGGGAAAAGCAACTACAGCAGAACTAAAGTGTAAGCAAAATCTTTATTTGTAACAATTTGATGGAGAGGCTTGCTTTTTAAATTTAAAGTCAGCATGTCTTTACAGATTTGACTGCCTTTATGTTTCATGAACATGAACATGGTCACTCTATTGCAGAGATCTTTTTCTGATTTTGCCGTGAGTTGCTGGATTTGTGTTTTTGTTTTTTATTACTCTGTATTTTCACTTAATTTTCCCTGTGATCTAGGACGTGTTCCAACGCTGTGATGTCGCTGAGTATTCTGGCTCTCTGCCTGCTGGTTTGTATTCACTCTGGCATAAATGCATACCCAGCCAAACCTGCCAATCCACGGCAAGGCGCGCCACCTGAGGAGCTTGCCAAATATTATTCTGCACTAAGACACTACATCAACCTCATAACAAGACAGAGGTTAGTTATCTACTTCTATATTATTGAGTCCATCTTGACCCTATATGGAAAAAAATATTGTTTAATTGCTGATATCTTCTTTATGCACAGGTATGGGAAACGAGACAGTCCTGATACTGTATTTTCTGATGTGCTAGTGAGGGAGAGCACAGAAAGTGTTCCAGGATCCAGCTATATCAGGTAGATTTATTTACCCCATTATCTCTCTGTTAAACTACCATATATATATATTCTTGTATATTATATATTCTTCATTGGACTGAATATTACTTGAGTCTGATTAGGAAGAGGGATACCTTATGCAGATATTTTAATGTGTTTTCTAGAGACTCAATTTCTAATTATTATGTTTTAATGTGTTTCTGTAGGTATGATGGGCTGCCATGCTGCTAGAGCTGTTACATCCAGGTTGACTTTACCATAACGCTGCCACTATGATGTCTTTTACTCCCATGAATTGAACTTGTGTTGCATGGAATAAACGCTGTGTGTAAAGAAACTACTTTAAACTGTTTGTGTTATTGCCACTGCTGCACTGTGACATGTTGCTAGATAGTACAAGTGTGTCTTACGTGGTGAACAGTGTTTTCTGTGTCATTCACTGATGGAGTAACAGTGCACTCTGATGGTGAGCTGACATCTAAGCATTTTGAGGTTTTTCTTAAGTGGGGCAAATAGCTTTTAAAACATGTCTGCTGCAAGAGTCCTATTTAGGGGAAATGTGAAATAGAAATTAGTAATGTGAGTACATCAAAGTGTTTTTCTCAGCTTTACTTTTACCTCTTTTATCAAGCCTACTGAGATTTGCCTCCACCCTAACTCACAACAGATTAACACTTTAATCTCATCAAGTGACCTGGATACATAAAAGCAAATCATGCAATGCTATGGTAGTCTCTATGTGCCTTGAGAGAAAATGTCACTTTTTTATGAATGTCGGTTGTGCAGATGAGGTTATTTGTTGCCAGACATGGCAACAATTATTACAGGACTCAAAGATGGCAGTGAGGCTTACAGTATCTCTTGGGGTAAGCGTATCCTTCCAGTTTAGTTCTTAGCTGTGCTGTTTGCTATGCAATATGAGCTGTCATCATTGTGCATGCTTTTCTGGAGTCAGCAGAGAAACTAATCTGTATATAAGGTTAGACATTCAGTCGACTTGTTTTTAAAGACTACACACACACTCGCTTACTCACAGTAGATCAGGAATCAATACACGAAATAGATAAAGGATGAGACCTATAAACCAATTCAGTAATGGATAATTGACTCAATATTCATCCCTATTCATAAAAACCATGAAAAGGCACAATAGGTGGTCAAAAGGCAACTGTATATTTTAATTTACAGTACTCGCATATTTAATTCAACAAAGTACTGTTGTTAAAATACATTTAGTCAAAAACAAAACAAAAAGTACATTAACGGGGTCATAAAAATCTGAAGAGGGCAACAACTTTGCTACAGCTTACTTTCATACATAAACATTTACTCTACTTAATATTTCTACCATTATTTATTTTAGTGTAACAGAAAGTTATATGAGAAGACTGCGGGTTTTCGCTGCACTAGATATAACTTGAACGGCACTGGATGACATTAGCAGTGCGTGAGTGGACTGGGAACTGAGAGCAGGGGCGCATGCAGGCACGCACTCTGAAAACGCAGTAACAACTTATTCGTGCGCGAATGATCGGCGAATTATAAAACTCCGGAATAAAGAAAAGAATGAAAGCTTGACTGGAAACTGATTTAACTGGGTAAAGTATATTTCATTCATTCATTTGTTTATGTGAGGCTATGTAACGGTACGGGACCTAGTAGTTTCTCGGATTTCACTGTGCCACTGGCTAATGTTAAGTAGCTACTATGAGCCACATATTACTATTAGCTACTACAAAGCTAACTTTAGCTGATTTTACTTCTCTGCTGCAAGGGCCGATACTAACTGAGCGTTAACTACCGAAGCTAGCCTGTTTAAATTTTGCTGGCATGTCTGTTATTATGTATTATTAGTATTATTTGTCGGCCAAAAATAAAACTTAGAGCGCACGCCACTCGTAGTTGCTAGTTAGCGCTGCTAATTCGCCCGCATATGAGATCCAAACGGACACGGCACGAGCTCTGGTGTTAATGACAAGACGCCCTGAGAGTAGAGACCTACGGTTTAGTTTATTTCAACCAGCAACTGGTCGTTGTAATTAACGCCAAAATTAGTATTCACGGCTTCTACTTACCATTTCAGCTAAGCTACCTGACGTTGAAGTGGTTACACGTGCCCAGTGCGTGTGTAGCTTGACATCAGTTAATTTAACCGCTGCAGAGAACACATTTATAAGTCACTCGTCCTGCCTGAGGTTTGGTGACAATTTCAGCTTCTTCTAAGAAGTGCTGCAGGAGTTTAAAGAAAGAAGAGAGAACACTCTTATGAGAACAGCTGTGATGTGCATAGGTTTTATTTTCCTTGAAGTAATGTTTAAACATTTACCTTATTCAAATGCTAAGGATACGGACCAACGAAATGCTGTCTGCCCTACGTAGAATATATTGTGTATAATGCAAACGAAACAACTGAAAAATGTAATTGAGAAGTAAAACAGAATATTTAACTAATGTAAATATAATATACCAAAATCACGCGTCCCATACAAATTATAACTGTTTTACTACATGATTTATTTTTTGATTACTTTAAATCGGATAAAATGTAGGTCCATAATTTGACTCCTTTAAGCTTTAAAATAAAATTCCTCTTTAAATAGACAGTGGTCATGTGATCATCTTGGCCAATCACAATGACTGCATTACAATAACATTGAATGGGCAGGAGAAGTGTGGACAATAAAGGGACCCTAAGGGTAGGGAGTTGCGTATTTATCATGATTTGCTTTTATTGATAGTTATAATGGTGTTAAAACGGTCTTGCTCAATTTCTGATTATTCTCCCTCCATTCTCTCATTAGTCCAGAGGTACCAGATGAGTGTTTTTTAGAAAACGTGGGGCTCGGTGTTGGCCTGCTGCACTGATGATCTGAAATCAGTAACTAGGTGAGTTGTTGCCATGTTTTTTTGGTATTTGTTTTAGGTCAGCATGGTTGTTTTGCTGCTTTTGTTGATAGTGCATAGCTAGAATACAGTGTTTCATTTATGTTTATACAGTTCACAATCTGTAGTCAAACAAGGCTTCCTGAGTCGACTGTCTTACTGTGTATTGAGGGAGTTCGAGAGTTTTTTTTCCTCACTCTGTTTGGAGACCGTGTTTGCACAGAAAATCCCCAGGGCCCTCTCTGTGTGTGGCTGGCACAACCTTTAGCCAGAAGGATGGAAGACTCATCCTTTGTCATTCAATCACCCTCTTTGTCATCTGCTTAATTCATGAGTGCCCTTTGTGCTAACATGCATAAAACACAAAGACCAACAAATGCTTTCTTTTCTAATTGCTCTCCGTTCTGCATCTGTTTATCACTCATACAGCAGTAAATGCAGGCTTGATTCTAATCATTGAAAAAGGCTTGTTTAGTGTGATACTGTACTGACTCGAGTGGGTTTCCTACATCCTGCAGCTCTCCAGTTGCTCTGGTTTCTGTAAACAGCAATTGGGTGGCTTTTGACCGTGTTTAGGGAGTTTCACCATCCTGAGCTGTGGAATAATAAACATGACTGTGGCCAACGCAAAGTCTGGCTCAGGTAAGCTGTAAGAGACAAAGTCCCCGACTAGCCTTTTGCACAGGAATTGCAGCAGTGTTGTTTACCATATTTGCCATTTAATTACCATTTGAATGGTACTGTGCCCACTTCTCAGAGATAGTTGTGGGGGTGCCTTTGGCCGCCTGTCAACAATTCCATTTGTTCTTTTTTATGGACAAAAATGTAGAAAAAACTATGTTTAATACATGGTTCTCTTGATAAAAACGTTTCAGGCTCATCTGTTCAGATTACATTTTAATTCAGTGTTGTACTCCTCATATAAACAAAAGAGAAAAAAATGACAAGTGTTTTTATTGCTATGTCTTTCTTGGTGACAAGCAAGATGTTGCATTAATTTTGTTGCTAGAAGTAAAATAATAATAATAATTTGACCTGTGTCACTAGTCACTACGAGACAAAGCTATTAGTGAAACAATTCCTTGGTGACCGTGCGTCCTTGTTGCTGTTGCAATGGAAATGAGCAATGTTCTTTGAATTGGCCCATTGATTCGCTCCCCACTTGTTGTTCTTGCCTTGTCCATTCGTAGTATACTGAAATAGTTTTCCACTGGCTCTGAATTTTAATTATATTTATTACTGCTGGTCACGAGGTTGGTTTTTCACTAGTATTTCTGCCTCTGTTTTTACATAGCAGTTCATTTTAGAGCTTAAAAGAAGTAAAGAGAGCAGTTGGCAAATGGTTAGCTAAATCATTTAAGTTTATCTGTTCTTCTACAGCCATGCAACAGGTGCTGGAGAACCTGAGAGACATGCCATCAGGCACAGGAGCCAAAGATATTGACCTCATCTTCCTCAGAGGGATCATGGAGAGCCCCATCGTCCGTTCCCTTGCTAAGGTATGTTGTGCACTCGCTGAAACCACTTCTGTTTGCTTGTTCTCCACTTCCTACAAACACATGCACAGATACATCTCACCATAATTTCATCAGGTCGATTTTTCTGTTAGCTATAAGTGAAGTAGATTAGAAGTCTGTGTAGGACAGAGGAAGTGAATTGTAGCTGGTGTTTTCTCATGTGTGGAGACGGGAGAAATGGGGAATTCATGCTTTATGTGCAAGAGTTGTAATCACATGAACTGATTACTTGTTGTGTGTCTTTTTCTTGTGTCCACATTTAAGTTAGTTACCAGAAATCTAGCTACTGCAATCTAATACCCTTCCTGTCATCGGAAGAGTAAAACACAAAGGTCTACTCTCTGCAGGGCTGTATAGCACAGCTTTTTTGTATTTTTATTTTTATTTAATCACCACAAATTTAAGTTCATGTTGAAGCTTAAGTAAAAACAGAAAACCTCTTAAAATTAGATCAATCAATTTGACACACAAATAAAGAGGCTTACAGCATGAAGAACAAATGGCTTACATAACATTCTGAAAAAAATATCTCCAGTGCAGATTGAGGTCATCAGGTTTAACTACCATAACTATAAATAGACAGCTTTTTATAGAAAACCGTCCACAAAGAGAAACTCTTGTCCTTATTTTGTAACAAGAGTTTGTAGCTTTAAAAAAACAAAATACACTATTTTACACAGATGGCCCATCAATCATATTAAATGGATTTGAATCCCTTGTTACTTTATATTCTGCTCTTAATTTTCCTTCATTCTTCTGCATATCACAGTGATAGTTTAACAGAAACAAAGCCCGCTTGTTCTTGGTGTAGGTGGTAAAGTAATTCACTGTGATATATATATATTTTTTTTGTTATTGAGTTGTTTAAAATGTTTGGATATATTAAAATTCAATAAAAATATCAGCAAGTGGGTTTTTATGAATGCCTGCTGTTGTAGCCAGTGCAATTATGGATTAAATTATGGAATTATGACAATTATGGAAGTGTTTTTGTTAGTAAGATGGTATTAAGAAGTCATTCAGAACTCTGGCTGAGGAACATAATGGCATAGTCCATTCTTAACAACTTGCAAGCCCCCATGCTTCCACATGTGCAAAATATAGTCCAAATTCCTAAAATCACAACCTTCACGCCACAGTTTTCAAACTTTATAAATCCACTCAGTGGAACAAACAGGTCCACTGAGTGGATCTAAAGTGTAATCTGGCTGCTTGGCAGAAATATAGAAAAAACATCAAGTGGTAATTGCAGCTTTGGGAATGTTATTATGCTATAAAATCACAGTTTGTAAGGCTAACCAAATTTACCTCATGCTTGATACAAACATTGACTTGCTGTGTACACTCTTTTGGTGGACATGTCTGTGTTTAGGCACATGAGCGTCTGGAGGAAGTTGCGTTACAAGCCGTGCGGGATGATAATGTTCAGCTTGTCACTGAGATCTTGGATGCCCTTAACAATCTCACAGATAAGGATGCTGCCGCTGCTGAGCTTGTCAAAATCCTGCAGGAGCCACACTTCAAGGTACCTTAAGTCTTATTCAGTGGCGGGGTGGGGCTTTTTACTGGAGTGGAAATGGAAGCCAGAGCTGCTTCTCCAACCCCTACCTCATTTCTTCTGATTTACCTGTCTACAAGCTTCACCTAACTGGTCTCGCTTTCTTACTATCAACTAATTTGTTTCGGAGAGTATTGAGAGGATTCCTACGCACTGTTTGAGTAAATCTAATGTTGTTTGTCTTCACTGTCTGTAACTGCTTGGGGATATTTTTCAGTTAGTCTATTGGCAGTGCAGTTTGTCTTCATTTGTTCATAGTAATTCATGTAATGCATGTTGGAGTGTTTTTTCATTTTTCCAAGAAACATATTGTTAAGTCATTTCTTTCTGTGTGTATTTTTCTCTTCTTCTTCTGTCTTAGTGTTTGATAGAAGCTCATGACAAAGTGGCTGCAAAGTGCTATGAAACATCGCAGACTGCAGTTAACAGTAATTCCATGATGACCAGTTCACTGATGCCAGCTGATGCTGTCAGGATGATTGGCATCCAGAAGAAAGCTGGGGAACCACTGGTGAGTTAGCAAGGCATTGGTAAACACTCCTGTTAAGTTGCAAAGAGTTTTACACATGCCCTTTCACTGACTATCTGTTAGGATGCAGTGACTCAGCCTTACATAGTTAATCATCATCTTTTAGAGGAACCTGACCAACGCATGAAACTGGCCTCCTCTATGATTTATGAAGTGCGGATGTACAGTACTTTATTGACTCTTACTCTCTTTCAGGGGGTGACATTCCGCGTGGTGCGAGGAGAGATGGTGATAGCCCGGATCCTGCACGGAAGCTCAATTGACAGGCAAGGCATGCTGCACACAGGGGACATAATCCGAGAGGTGAATGGTCGAGAGGTCGGCAGCGACCCACATGTGCTCCAGGAGCTGCTGAGGGACTGCAGCGGGAGTATTACACTCAAGGTCCTGCCAAGCTACAAAGACACACCAGCACCTCCACAGGTACAGAAAAAGGAGGTTTCATTTTCTGAATTCACCTGGAGGTGATTGATAATCTTAGTTTAGTTTTTCAGTCCTCACGACCAGCCCTGGATGAGCGGATGAAAATGGGTGGATGGATGTTTGATTAATAAGTTGGATGCAAGATGAATTGCTTTTAATGACATTTTTCTTAGTTTTAGAGTTTTTCATATAATATTAAGTTACATTCAGTCATATAAATGCACCTTAATATTTGCTGTTGGTATTTGATTTGATTTGCAATAATATATTCTGAAATTGTGCTCTAATGAATAATATATATTGATTGAGAGCTGAGTGATCTCTGAATACCAGGTTCTTGAAAACTGAGCCCATGGGAATCTATTAATAACACTCCACACACCAAGTAGGACATGCACCACTTTATTCAATGGAGCACACATAGCAGCTGACACTGAGAAGCCTTAGGTAAAATTACATCATAAGGCTATTGGTACTTTGTACTGAGGACGATAAATTATCTACTGTTAGTAAGAGTGAAAATGTTTCTTCCTGTTCACACTTAAGAGTTGTATGTGGTCCAACTCACTCAGGCTTTTGACTTCTGACTGGGAAAGAAGAAGGTTTACTTTCATATTGTATTTCAAAATCAAGAGTCATGAGACATATGTAGTTTTTTTGCAGCTTAATTAAGTGTTGTAATGTCACAGTACAGATTTACACCTCACCTCTGTTAAATTGCAGGTTTATGTGAAGTCACACTTCAACTACAACCCAGCCACAGATAACCTGATCCCTTGTAAAGAGGCGGGTCTGGCCTTCTCCAGAGGAGATGTGATTCATGTAGTCAACAAGGAAGACCCCAATTGGTGGCAGGTGAGTGTGCTCATATTACTGGAAATTTATGGCTGCCACAATATGTAAAACACAAGGATCGCAAAGTAGTTAATACATAATACACTACACACAACCATGAATGTTGGCAACAACGTTGGCCACTTACATAGGTTACATCAAAGACTCACTGCAGAACTCTAAAGCCATTGCTGCTCCCCAATGGCGAAAGTGCTGCTTGGTGCGAGTTCTGAGTCAGTTTGTAAGAATCTACAGCTTTCTAAAAGATTAATAACCATCAAATAGTTTTTTTCTTTATATATATTTAAATTAAGAGTCTGAAGCATCTCTCAACTACTCTAACCCCTGTATAGGCACGGAAAGTTGTTGGTGGAGCCACTGGCCTCATCCCTAGTCAGGTCTTGGAGGAGAAGAGAAAAGCCTTTGTGAGGAGAGACTGGGACACGTCAGGTACAGGTTAGTATGACTCTTTCCAACCGTACCAGCTGCTCTTGTATAGATTTAATGAAGGTTAGATTTCAGCACCAAAATGCGGAGCACTAATACTTTGTGCATTTGACTCAGGGATGCTCTGTGGGACTCTGACTGGAAAGAAAAAAAAGAAAAAAATGATGTACCTCACTACCAAGAATGCAGGTGTGTATTACCTGCAGTTTTAGGGTTTTCGCGCTTAAATATTTACATTTTTTAAAATGGTGACACAGTACTGACTCTGTATCGCCTTCAACAGAGTTTGATCGTTACGAGCTGCAGACCTATGAAGAGGTAGCCAGGATGCCCCCGTTCCAAAGGAAAACGCTGGTTCTGATTGGAGCTCAGGGAGTTGGGAGGCGGAGCCTAAAGAACAGGCTTATTGTCGTGAATCCCCTGAGATATGGAACCACTGTCCCATGTGAGTGCGTGCATGTGTGAGACATAGACCTGAGACCACCGAAATGTTCAGACTTTAGACCCGTCAGGCTGCATGAAATGCCTTTTCTTACCTTCTACATTCAGTTACATCACGCCGTCCCAGAGAAGAGGAGAAAGATGGGCAAAACTACTGTTTCGTTACACGGGAAGAGATGGAGAAGGACATCAAAGAGAGCCGCTATCTGGAGCACGGCGAGTACGATGGCAACCTTTATGGAACCAAGATCGACTCTATCCATGAAGTGGTGGCTGCCGGCCGTACCTGTATCCTAGATGTTAACCCTCAGGTCGGTCAAAGATGCACGCACTCAATATCTGGATCTGCTTTTCCTAAAAGCTTTGGTAGTGACATCACATTTTATGCCCAGGCCCTGAAAGTGTTGAAGACTGCTGAGTTTATGCCGTTTGTGGTATTTATTGCTGCTCCTGAGCTGGACACACTAAGAGCTATGCACAAAGCTGTGGTAGATGCTGGACTTACGACCAAACTACTCACGGTAAGTTTTAAGCCGATGAAACATTCTTAAATACGATGGTGGGATTTTACAGTGGTTGTCACTGTAATGGCTGTGGCTTCCCTTCTATAAATGGGCTTAATCCATTTTCTGTAACAGGAGAATGATTTGAAGAAGACTGTAGACGAGAGCGCCAGGATCCGCCGGGCATACAGCCACTACTTTGACCTGACTATTGTTAATGACAATCTGGACAAAGCCTTTGACAAGCTCCAGGAAGCAGTGGAGCAATTAATCATAGAGCCACAGTGGGTTCCAGTCAGCTGGGTCTACTGATATTTTACCCCCCACTGGAGAGAAGCTGCTGTTGGAGGTGCCAGGCTTAGGATAAAAGGGGATTCAACACTGTGCTGCACACAAAGTAAGTGTTGGACGTCAAGCCTGTGTGAATTTGGTCTCACACAAAGTTGCATCAGAGTCACCTTAACCTGAATTGCCAGATTCCTTTCTAGCACACTATGCAATTCACAACACATAGGAAGTGTACTTATTTATTGGCAAGTATTTTTTAAATGATATTTTTTACTCACATGGATTGGAAGAGTACTGGCACTCGTGTCAGATGCTTTTGAAAGCAAACCCAGTTTTTAATGTTACATCTGTATGTAAGATCAGTTAAGTTGTATTTATTCTACATAAAAATGAGGGCTCGCTCATTGAAAAGAATAATACCTCAGTGTTACAGTTTACAGTGCTTATGCGTCCAGTTTCTCATCTCATTCTGTCATTACAGACTTGTCATTCGTGTAGAATAGTGTCATATATATGAGACCTTTTTTCCTCCTGGAGGCAAACATTTAACTCCTCAGCCAAACTTAATGAATGGAAAACGATTTGCCAGTCACTGTATGAAGTTGTACAGGAAGAAAACTAATCCTGTAGTGTTTACCTATGGCTCTTTAACTCAAGCACGAAAGATATTACATTAAATACGCTGACTCTGTGTCAGACGTTTGGATCATGTAAATGTTTCTGAGTATTTGTTGCTGTGTTTGTGTTTTCAAAGAAAGACTTTCCACAGGACTCTCAAACAGGGTACTGCACCTCAGTGAAACATCCCTTTTGATGTGATATGTACTAAAATTTAACAGTTTTAAATAAAATTCATATTTACTTATAAAATTATATTTTACAAGATTTCACATAAGATGTATTTTCAGATGTCAAATAAATAACTGGTGTTTTCTAATGATCCGCTGTGTTTTAGGTGTGTTTCTTTAAGCAAACTTGCCGACAAACATGCTACATTCAGGCATATTAAAAATCAAAAGTGTATGTAGTAGCAAATGACACAAAAAGTTTAAATGTACACAAGCCAGGGTGGTGCAGAATGAGGTTTGTGTTATGAGCGTCAAAGATCCTGAAGATGGAGCTCATTGGAGAATTAATAATTGATCTGAGAGTAAAAATAACCTGAAATGTTACTGCTATAATATTGTCAAAGAATGTGATCAGTCCACGTTTGAGAAACAGTTATTGCTCAGAACAATTGATTTGAATACAATCTTAGTGATGATGACATAATTATATACTGTTAATAAGATGTTAATAATAAAACATGATGGTAGTTTGAGAGACAAAGCATGTTTTTTTTTCCATGAGAATGCCCAACATAATCAGAACCAGGAGCATAATAGATTTGTCTATAGGGATATTGCTGCAAGCTGTGTGCCTGAGATGACCATATTTAGGTTATCGCTTCTTTTTGCGCACTTAGATGTGAATTAAGTTGTAACGACTATATAATCTCACATTCCAAGGAATATGTTCTGCACAGGGAGGCTTCAACCGGGATACAGACCCGAAACCTCTGCTGGGAAAGGATTGTGCTAAGCACCACACCCATGATAATTTTATAATATGGTTCATAATTTTTTTTATACAATCAGACAACAGCTCAAAATCATTTTTTATTTGAAGGAAACTGCCAAAGTTACAAAAAAATAGATACAATTTTGCATATTTATTCACATAAAAATCAAGTCTGACTATTAATTCATTATTATTATTATTATTTTTTTAAACACATTGAGTAATCACATATGAGTCCAGATCAAGTATTCAGTATTTTTAGAATGACTTCTTGGTCATGTAGCACCCCTTAAAATATTCTATTAAAATAACAAAAAGAATTATTTACATGTTTCCATTTACCTAATTCCACTGTGACACTTGTTTCTGGTGGCTGTAAAGCAGGTTTCAGTTCAAACACCCTGAGCTAATGAGGCAAGACTTCGAATCACGATACACAGGACCAGAGGATTTCCTGGCTGCTTGTTTATTTCTGCCTTCACCATGTCCCCATTTCTCCGCAGGGACACATTACAGGAGGCAAACAGATGTTCGATCTTTCCATAGATGGCCTCTGTCAGTACAGACGACGCTTCGGCGCTCAGAGGCAACTCTCCATTTTTTGATGCACACTGCACCTGGAACAGGTGTTGAGAGATTCATAAGGGGCAGCTGACTTAATGTGCAATGTTTAATTTACAAAGAAACACCTGCTTAACATGTTGTGCCATTTTATAAAAAAGAGGATTTACTAACCAGTAGCTCCAATATCCCCAACACTGCAGGGCTGCAGCACATTTCCAAGGCAGCAAGACAATCATTTGTCATCTCTGAAAGACAAAACAGACGCATGATGAAGGAACCTGCATTAAGTTTTTAGAACTTGCAGTGTGCATGAAGTGGGTATACTAGGTCTCTAGTATATGAAAAGAAATCCACAAGTAATGACTGTAGAGTACAAATTTTCTCACCATCCAATGCACTGATTAAGAGGTGAAGAGCTGTGTGAAGCGATGTGGATCGGCTTTTTTCAGTTGGTTCCTCTTGACTAGACTGCTCTAAAAGATCCAGAATTGCCTGGAAATTCTGTTTTTGAGACGCTGTTGTTTTAAAGTCAACTGAGGCAGATCCCTTATCCACGCACATCTGCTCTAGCTGAGACAGAGAAGGAGACAGGTCAGACTTTAAACGGAACGTAACTGAATTTCATTATGTCCATTTTCTTTTAGTGAATGTGCAGTGCCAGTGCCCAGACCTCTTCGTTCCTCTTACCACATCCTGAAGTGCACTAATGGTGATCTGGTCCTGCAAAAGTTTTGTAATCTGCTGTAGCAGAGCGGACCTGGTGGATGCCGGAAGAGCTGAAAGCAGCTGGAAATGATCGCTCAGTTGGTCTAGTTCTGAAGACAGAAAAATAAGGACAGTTTGTCATTCACTGTCAAAGATAAAACATTCTCCCGGAGCACGTTAAAAAGGTTAACTGAGATTATGATGATGTAAACCACAACAATATGTAGAAGCTAATAAAACACTGCATGTGTATATACATGCTATTTAAAAAAAAAAGTCAATACACGCATGCATGCTGTGGCCAGTGAATGCAAAACTATTATCTTGGCTTATTCCAAGCAGGTTAAGTCCTGATTCAAAATTCCACCCAATAAATCATACAGTCAGTACATAACTTCCATAGCAAACTAAAGAGTAAACTGTACTGTATTGTACCCTTTTAATATAGGTCAAAACTGTGTTTACAAATACGTTTAACACCCTTCTGATAAGATGCAGCAAGGTCTCTTATCTTTGAGACCCTTTGACTTGAATACAGCAGAGGTGTGGTGCTGCTGGAGCGCAACACAATAAGCAAATGCCATTTTTTGCCAAAGAACCAAAGAATCTGCATTAACAAAAGTACACCCATGAAAGTGGATAGTTTACTAATAATGTGCTGATTTATATACAAATATGTAGTTGGTTCATTTCAATAACTACATGCCTAGAGCAGCGCAAATTAGTGGCTGAAAAACGAGCACACCCAATGAAGGAGTATGACGGAGTGAGTGATGTCAATGTGTAGAGGAACACAAAACCCTTTATAGTCATATCCTGATTCATACTTGTGTTAATGAAAATATTACTGTGGCCATGAAGCTACAAGTAAAGGTAATATATATTACATATTTTAAGATTCTGGCATTAATCAAAAGGAAACTATATGAAAATAACTGTGTGCGCACTGCTGAGAAAAAACATGCAGAGATTTTTTAATTATGTACCGAGCTTTATGTAGAAATGTGACAAAAACCTGAAACCCAGTTCTCATAACATTTCCCCCTCGTTCCCAATAAATGAACGCTCCAACTATCAAAAATCCTCAAACCAAAGTAAGACATGCTTTTTACAGCATTAAATTTAGAGCTAAACTGTATGCCACAAATCCTTGTGAAGTATAATTGTATGTTTCTCCTTAAATTTTGTGCTATCAAGATGAAACTCCTGTAAATATGAATAGGCAACAAGGCTAGCCACCAAAATATCCGCGTTCACACCTTTCAGCTGTAAAACTAACACTGCACCTCTATATTAAATCCCAACGGTAGACTTTTAATACTAATACTACTACTAATAAAAATAATATTATTAAAAATAATAATAACCTGTATTTTTATAGAGCCCTTTTCAAAGAATCTAAGGCCAAAAAAAATTCAAGGCTCTGTTGCAAAGAGTGGACACAGTTAGTTTTACAAGTATTTGTAGGAGCGTCCTTTTTAGAACATAAGGAACACTGTAAAAAAACACAGAGCTGTCAGATATATCCATAACTCTGGCGTTATGGGAAAGAATGAAAAGCAGGGAGAGAAGCTATCCACGGAGGAAAGAGCAGAATGCAATATATAAGAACTGGTCATACAGACTAGCCAATCACATGCTCTCATTTTCAGTCTAACATTTGATCTCGGTTGCTCAGTTATAGTGTAATAATGCATGGAAACTTTCCACTGTGGTGACAAAACCTTAGAAACAAATACTAACCTGATGTGCTCTACAGCTCTGGTGTGCAGGACATTTCTCTGCATGCAATCGTGTGTTTTTTTGCTGGAAAAGGTAAGAAATCTGAGGCGAAAACAGTGATTTACCTTGTTGAAGGCAGCTATTGTCAGATGAATGTGCAGGAGCTCCTGAAATAGACGGCTGGTCTTTCATTCTAGCAGTACCATCAACTTTATCAAAGCCTCCATTGGTGCCTGACAATACACACAGCTCTGTGGAAAATGCACGTGATAGTTCAAGGAGACAGAACATGGATATTTCCAACAATAGCCTAGAACTAATGATGCTGATCCTGCAATTACTAAATATAACTTTGAGTTTATCAGTTCTTGTTAAATTAACATGAAGTAAGACAGTTACTCTACAAATACAATGAATGACTTCTCACCATATTGTCCATCGTGTTTGATCTTTAGTTCTATAAGGCTATAGGCTATTGGAGTGTTGGTAGGAATCTCCATGGTAATGTCACTGTCATTGCCCAAGCTTGCGTTCTCCTTCAATAAAAACTGAAGAAACAGGAACACCGAATCAGAACAAATGGCAACAAAATTCCTCAGTGAGTGTCACAAATATTAATCTACTTTAAAGAATTATTAAAAGATTCAATATTTTCTTTAAGGTTATAGTGGAATTTAATATAAGATATAGTTTTAACTACAGTACTTTGCAAAGGTCTTGAGTTTTAGGTCCAAGGAGTCACACTTTTTTTGTGATTTTTTTTTTTAAAGTGGTCTTAGGCAACAGTTCTCCAGGCTTTCTGAATGTCTTTTGATAGTTTTTCTTTGGACACTGGCTGCTTTTTCACTCATTTTCATTCCAATCCTTATACCTGACCCTTCAGAGGAATTTTATTTATTTATTTACTTTATTTTTTTTAAGCCACTTAACATTTACAGCTGAATCCATCTTTAATTTAAAAAAAAGCCTATAATAACTTTGTTACTAACAGCCTGTTAAAGCACATAATCTGTTCCCATTTCTTTGGTTAAATGTAGGAAATATATCAAAGATAACACAATTTGACATACACAGGGTGATACCCAAGAGCTATTAGTGGAAGGCTTGGCACATCTCAGTATGGTGTGCCGTGTCCTTAAAAAAAATCTAAGGAAACTGGACCAGTGGAGGACAAAAAGGACTGGCCTCTTCAGAGCCCGGACATCAACGTTATTGAAGCAGTGTAGGATCATCCTGGCAGAAAACAGAAAAAAAGGCAGCCAACATCCAAGGAAGAGCCTTGAATGTCAAGTCTGTCTGGAGACCTTGGCACAGTACTGTATGTAGCTAGAACATAAACAATAAATTCCCAGTTTTGATTTCTGGAAATGAAGAGGAAAAACCGAGGATAAATGAAGGACCCGAATTCTGAAGAGGAACCACAATGCAACTGTTTCATGCATAGTGGGCAAGATTTATTCCACTTCTTCTTATTCTCTTCTGCTTTCAAAATGTACACGCAAAGCTGGCACACGCAGATCTGAAACTCATCCGGGTAAAAGCAGCACATGTATTGCTCACCTGGCAACAGGACCTATGAATTTTGTATTGTGAACTTAGCTTATTGACTTAATATAGGAATGTATTAGCAACTTTAAAAACTGACCGAACCCTAAATACCAGCAACTATTAGGTCTGATACGAGGTTTGATATTGTACCTTAGTCATCTTGGGGCCACAGGTGCTCAGATTTCCCCCACACTGTCCTCCCTGCTGCACCTCCTCTATGACTGAACAGGGTTGAGTGGTTACAATACGATCCTTTACAATCCCAAATACCCGTCTTTGCTTCTCCTTTGTCTGCTGGATTAGACAGTGGGACATGTCCAGAACCCTAACACAAGAAAAATGTGGTGAGTTTCACCAGGAACATTCTTGGAAACAAAATTTTATTGTGACTTATCCTACATCATCTTTTCTTGCGTTAATATTCAACCGGGCATCGTGTTTTGTGTGAAACTTTACAGCTGGACAAAGATCACCAATGCAATCTTTAACATGCTGATCGGCAGGTGATGTTTAGAGTGTTTGAAACAACTTTACATGTGACACCAGGTAGATTGTGAACCAACTTGTCTTTTGAGTCTTGCAGCAACTTCTGCATATCAATCTCCTCTTTCTTCAAGCTTCCAAAAGATGACTGGAGTTTGGATGAGTCTTCACCCTGAAGTTTAATGCTGTATTTGGAAAAATTTGCATCCACAGTTCCCTGAATGTTGTCACGAAATGTCCCACTGTATTTGATGAAGTCTGTCTCAACCACAACTGCAAAAGGTAAATAAATATATTTAAAAAAAAATCAAATTTCTGTGATCTCGGGAGAGTAAACTGTGACACATGCGGCCATTTTCGTGCTGCTTTTGAGGTTTACCTGGCTTTATGGGTGTGTCTCCTGTTAGTATATCATTGAGATTAAAATCAGTGGGAAGATATTTGGACTTTTGCCAGCACCAGAAACGCCTGCGCTTCACCACCACCGTCAGGAGAGCAATGGTGTCATTCAGGCTGGTCACTGGGATCAGGGACCCGTTATCTTCCACCTCCTCCACAAAGTTTCTGGTAGCCAGAGCAAACATCTTTCGGCTGGATAAAGCCTGCGAGCTTTGAAAGCGAGAGAAGAGGGGAGGCGTTTACTACACAGCTACAGAAGACCTCACCCATGTGAGCTCCTCCTTAGGACTAAACACAAATAAACTTCCTACTTCAGCCACTGTACTCATTTCAAGCAAAAACATAGTAGACACCATACAGCTCTTTACATTTAAAACCTCCAGGCTGCACGACAACAATCAAAGCACCGGTTATTATGGAAACCGAAAGTCCATCGGTGCAGCAGTCACTGTAGATAAGACGAAATATGCTAGTTTTTTTTTTTTTAAATCTGGCTAATTTTCCACCTACCGCTTCCACGGAGTCTTCGCTTTATTGGTGACCTGCAAGAGAAACTCCCCAGTGGTCAGACTTTTACAGGAGTCAGTTCCTCTGTAGTAGCTCAGCCTGGTTTCCTGCACTCTTTGTTTTGGACAAAAGGCTCCGCCCTCTGCACGGTAGGAGAGGCCGAAACATATATGGCATATATGGCCTTTCTTCCTGTACGCTTACAATCCAGCTTATAATAATAATAATAATAATAATAATAATAATAATAATAATAATAATAATAATAATGTCTCTTCTATATTTGCTTGTACTGGTAAATTGTCAACTGGATTTATGTAGGGACTATATATATATAAAATAAAGAAATAACCTATTTTACAAGTATCTTAATTACACTGCATTGATGTATCTACTGCTCTGCATTATAATTTATTCAGTCCTATTTGACCAGTGACAATATTTTATAGGGGATTTTTGTAAAAACAGATTATCAGTAGTCCGCTTTCATTTGCATTTGTCGCCACCTAGCGGCTGTTTAAGATAACCCAGCAATCTGATGAGCCCATGTTCGCTAGCGTGGATTAACAAACAAAACAAAGAAAAAGAATACAAACAAACTATACTACAGTGAATTATTAGAGAAAAAAAAAAAAAAGAAAACAAAAGAGAATAGGTGGACTCAAGGAGCCCTTTTTCAAAGTCATTTATCATATTGTAGGATGTCAAAAATGCAGACAGGCTCTAAGGATCACTAGCGGTATCTTACTCTTTTCATCAACATGACTCTCACAACATTCCTGCATTCGTTATTTATAAATGATAACCTTTACTTGTTGCACGGCTCCATAATTGCTCATTAACCTTGAACTCTGGTCATTGCTTAGCAGGACGGGCAAAAACAAGCCATAAACACGAATCGTCGTCAAACACATACGGCTGTTTCTAAAGTGATTGGAACAATTCACTCAACACTTGTGAAACGTAGCAACATATCTACTGTATACTGCAGGATATTCATTGGAAAGTATCATGCACAGGTTTCCATTTAGATGGCACTGAGATTTAACCCATAAAGCCAAGAAAATTATAAAGGGATGAAGTGCAGCCACGAGCAAAAAATTCTATAATTTAGCAGATGATCTTTTACCAGTCCTTTAAGAGTTGCTACTTCACTTAAGGAATATGTATAGTAAGAAGCAGGGAACTGCTTCACATTCCCAGTAAACCTAGTGTTTATACCCCAATTGCTTTTCATAGCTTCCTAAATGGCATTTTCGTGTGGCATTCCTGACCCATCATGTTTAAAATTAATTGCATTTTTCCTTTATGCACCAAAATTATAATCAGGCTATCTACCTGCCAACTCATCATCTGAGATGAGAGGGAATTATTTCAACTGTCTATTTGCTTTCAGTGTTTTTGAACAAACAATCACAAAAGACTCAACAAAAAAGAAAACAATCAGAAATTTTATTTGAGCTCATGGAGCATAGTTTTTGGACATTTCTTTTCCCTTTTTTTTTGGTCCCAAAGCCCAGGGTCCATAGAGACAATGGTGTGCTGAATAAAGTGAAAAAGATATGACTGAGTTTGCTACAGCTGCTCATAGTTGCACAATCATTCACACATTCATAGCGAAAAGCAGTAATTACTCATAACGGACAGAAAAATCACTTCAGTAAGGATTCAGAGATCGCTTGCACAATATTTTGTTAGCAAGAATTCCTTACGAAACATAGGCTTTTGTTTTATTTTTTTAAACATCTGGCAGGTACAACAAAATAAATTAAACAAGTTTGAGTACAACCAGTAAGGCATCAGGCAGATGCAGAATAAATATCGGATGTTTACACTGAATCAATGGCGTAGCGAGGCTAGTTTATCTCAGAGGTAGAGAATGTCCATGGTAAGACAACAACCAACATAACCAGTTGATCAGTACATTTTAAGCTAGTGTAGATAAACTATGAAACTCTTCTTCTCATCCTTCATACCAAGGATCTTTCCTTTTCTTAGTTTAAGTGGTTTAGCACAACATAATATGTGGAATGCAGGCAAAAAAATGAAATTGGCCTACTGCAAATTGAGCAACATTCTCATAATATGTTTGCATAAATGTGTTTATACAACTCAGATAAGCACTTGCTATTAAGGCAATAACTCTGATGAACTCCAGTACAGAATGTGGATGGTCAGAATGAGATACAGACATCACCAGAACCAGTCTGGATCACAAATCACAGTAGAGGCTGTGCAGGTCCAAATGTTTGTATGATCTGCAGCACACGGTCACCACAGTGTAGGGAAATCTACATGGGCAAAGCCAGGGTCTTTCCTCAGCTCCCAGTACGTGTTGTTGCTCACCCAGGTATCGTCCTGTGCCTTCCTGTGGAGACAGAAAAGACGCACAACTGCAATTAACACTGTCAACGACAGATTTACAAGTTGTGTTTCACCATTAGGAGCGGAGATGTGGTCACTTTTCCATAAGTGACTTTCTAGGTGAGAAAGTTTTAAGCTAAGATACTCAGGGTACCTGAAAAATTTAGGCTGATGTGTTGCATTGTTCTCTTCCAGGACTCTCCGTCTGTCTCTCTGCAGCTGTTCAATCCTCTGCTTATGCTCCTCTGCAGCCTCCAACTTCCCCTCCTCCAGCAGTCTGCCGTTGAGACCCAGACGCATTCATTATGCAGATGTTTAAAACATTAATCTTCCACATCCAAGCATAATCTTCACTCGCGCCTTCTCATTTTGAGTGAATTTTAGGGGTTTTCCTGTTTTTGAATGGCCCTGTCACAGGGTTATTTCCAACGTGGGCATAAACAGTCTGTATGCGTAAAGGCGGTGAGCTTGTTCCACTTTAATTTATAGAAATCTATACATTTTCCTATTATTTATGACAAAATATTGAACAAAAAAAGTAAATTTAGTATTTTAGTATTTAGTATTTATTTATTTATTGTCATTGTCAAGAACAATGAAATTGCGTTTGGGGCTTCCATACGCAAAAGTGTAGGAGCTCCGGGCCGCTGCGTCTGTGCCTACAGTTAAGAGAACTGGTATAATATAAATATAAATTGGCTGCTGATTTTACTTTACCTCTGGATCGTTGTAAGACGGTGGAGCTTGGGCTAAAAAGGAGAATACATAACCACTTATTTGCAGAGCTGGAAGCAGTGCAGCTTCATACTTTGATGGCAAAGTACTGAGAGCTTCGTTTTTTCTCCAGCACCTCGGGGCAGCAGCATTTAGTTTGCAGACTTAAAAAACTTAAAAGATGAGCTAAAATTAGTTTGATTGTGATAGCCTGAAAGGGCGTGCAGTTGAGTACTATTCTTAACGCGAGTGCCTATTTTTGTACTTTTTGATCACAAGGTGCATTTTTCAGGACGTGACTGAGATCAATGATGGTGTGGTGCTTAGATACTCACTGGCAATGCTTTGGTTTTTAATTCAGCTATGTCTGACAGTCCTCTGGCAGGAAAATTAGATGTTATATCTAAATTAGTTTTTAACCTTTTCCCCCTGTATGTTTCTCACTGACATTTATTAAAATTAAGCTGACGATCACCAGGCTGCGTAAGTGCATGGAAATATACTAATGGGTTTTTAAATGTTTTTCACTTTTTTCCTCTTACCTTTGGTCCACTCGTAGTCTCGTGTCTGTAGGTGGTAGCAGCAGTTTCAGGGATGGGTCCAACTCGTTCACCTCAATTGCAAACTTCGTGAAGCCATAGTACTGCTCATGGTCTACTGGCATTGCATCTATATTGTACACAAGTGACATCAACAGCATGAGAAGCTATAACAGGGAGACGCATTATTGAAGAGGTTTTTTTTTCTACTTAATTTTGAGAGACTTTCATACTTGCTCTCCAGATGCATGTAGCTGAAGGCGGGTCTCCACAGAAAACCGCTTCGTGCCACTTTCCAAAGAGTCGGTGGATAACCTTTCCTTTATTATTTGTGATAGTCCCCTCTATCTCATTTACACTCGAATTCCAGTATTTGGCCTGTTAGAAAAAAAGCAGCGTGTTATAGTGGGTGAGTATGAAAGAATGCACATAGCCCACGACAGTGTCTCTTGCAGTCAGCAGATGTTGCTCTTGCGTCAACCATTTGATCCCCAGTGTGTTTGTGTTGCTGGGCCGGTGTGTTTAACCCTCTCGAGGCAGGCGTTGCCGATTTGCAACAGTTAAAAACTAACAACCTGATTACCCCACATACATATTTTTTTACTCAGAAGTACCACTGCAGGACTTAGTTGTGCATTAGCAAAAAAAATCTTAATTTGAGCCTGAGAGGGTTAATGAGAGATGAGGATGCATAATGTGTTCTGGCATGTCTTGACTTATACTGCACAGCTTCGCGAGGTCTTTCGAGTGACGCAAACTAAAGCAATGAACCTTCTCCTCTTGGCAAATGACTCCATAGTTAAAGAAAAGAGAAAAAAAGATCATTTGTTTGTTGGGTTTTGTTGGCATGCAGGTGAAAAACACCATCTGTATAGATGCAAGAACAACAGTTTGGATAAACACACTTTGTAGATTCCTCCATCAGGTAACGCAGAGGTTATATAAATGACTGTGGCTATGGTAGATAAGTAATGGATAACCTGGACCCCATCTGCACCACTTACTGGGCAGGCAGTGGACCACTTTCTCTAATATCTGTTTCACCTCTGCTGTCGCGAGGACAAATGCAGAACATTTTGTACACCTCATACCTGCATTTATCTAATAGATTTTTATAAATTAAGATCCTTATCTTTTATTATATGTAGATTTTGATTGAGTTCATCAATTTTTTATTAAGCGCCCTCCTTCTTTAGTGTACCTTAGTTACGTTTCTTACCTTTCCATGCTTGTGATATATTTACTCTATTGAGCTTTTCAGTTATTGAGTTATTTTTGCCGTCACATAGTTATTTCTAAACATTTCAGATAAGTAAAGCAAATCTGATCTTATCCATGTCAAGCATTTCCACATTTCCAAGATGTCAGTTTGATCAGTCAAATGTGGGATACATAGAGACCCCAGCTAAAAGCCCCAAAAGCTCTGACAGTTCAACATGGACAGGCAGCTGGTTTTAATGTTGTTGCTGATCAGTCTACAAGCCCCTGAGATTCATAGAGGGACATGTTAATGTGGTAGCCATCATTATGGCTGATTGCTTTTACAGAAAAGCACTCTGGTATGAATATGAAACAAGACTGTCGCCTCACAGTAGTGCACCTTTCACAAACTGATTTGTGACTACAGTATATTCATCCAACATGCTTCCAAAACCAAATTGTTTGGAGAAAAAAAACAAAGAAATCCTATTTTCTATTTCAGAAATAATTTACTTTTCGTGGTCCTGCAAAGTAATCTTCAGTGCAGTTCTCTACTTCACTCTAATTGTTACAGATTACTTTGGGGTTTTCAGAAATGTATGCCATTAATGAATAATGCATCTGGTGATGCGACAATGCAATCACAGCAAATACAATTTAATCTGCCTTTGTGTTTTAGATGTCGTTTATAAATGTAGCTATGTGGTAAGTTTATTCATGTAATCTTTTTTTAGCTGTTATAGAGGCCATCAGGCTGGATGATGCCTTGCATATGTTTACCTTACCTTAATAAAAGTGATCTTGCACTGACAAATATCACTGCTGGAGTTTCTGATGGTGATCTCCCCATAGTGCTCGATCCAGCGCTGCCCACTGAGAATGTTGTGGATGCAAGAGGTCACTTTGTTCCACTCGTAATGGTCTCCAAATCTGTCGTTTTCAAGAAGAAAAAAAAAAAAATATGGACACTGTTACATATTAGAGTTATAATATAAATGATTTATCTGTATCTGTATGTGGTTCTGACACAAAAATAAAATATGAAAACATTTTTTCCACCACAGACGAAGAATGGGGAATTGTTATTGATCTGAATGGAAAAAGAACAGGAGAGGAAAAATACTGTGAATCGTGCTACACCCCCGCTGCGTGATTTTCTCTAAACGTCTGCACAATGCCCAGGCAGGGGTCTGTGCAGCGCCAATGTAAATGAGGCAGAAGAGACTCACCCTGGCAGAGTTACATGAGTGGTCCCCACAGGAACAATCTCCATTGACTTTCCCCAAAACTTGTTTTTACACCTCACGTCTGCAAAAACATTGAACAAATGAACATTAATTCCAGACAATAGGTGCTATTCTAGTATTTAAGATCACTGAGAATGGATCAAAATCAATATTCCAGTACCTTGCCAAAACACAAAGTTTTTAGACTCTGCATGGCAAGCTGAGATTGGTGGGTGATGGCTGACCTGATGTAAAGGGGATTAAAATGCTTTGTTAATCACACAAAGAGCTCTGAGTTGACTTTTTTGAACAGTGCTATACAATAAAACATAAAAATGTAAATATTCATATGAATCCAGTCAGATAACAAATCAAGAATCATTCATACCTGCTCTGCAACAAATCGTAAGCCTTTATCTGGTCGGTCACATTCATATGTTTCTCCAAGAACAGGGTTGAAAGGCTTTCCCCCAGTTCTGTAGTAGCTGGATGCATAACCGGACACAACAAATGTAGCGATGTATATCTACAAAAAAGGATAAAAGCATAAACCTGAGCAGCAAGTACCACTTTAATTTTTATTACAGGATGAGTGACTGAGTGAACACTGAACTGAGCTCTATCATCCATTTCATTTAATCTTATATGTGTGTTCTTCTTTTTAGCCTAATGAGCAGAGTAAGTGTCTGAATAGTCCTCCAGTAGTTTCAGTAAACCGACAGAGCACTGATAGCTTCTCTACCTCATAATGAGAGGCCACAGCCTGGAGCTTTCGGCCCGTTTGCAATTTCACTATGTGATCCTCTGTAGGTCTAAACATTGTTTGTCAAGGTCTTATTTGAACTTTTATATTGGTATTTATTGAGCTTGTTTATGGATTTTATTTATGGCCTTTTTTTTTAATTCAGCACAATTTTTTTCATTCATTTAATTGTCTTCATGTGTTGTTTTATAACTCGTTAGTCCAAACAAATTGCCCCTCATAGGATTAATAAACTGTCAGTATTTGTACTGCACCAAGTCTAACATCAGCTGCTTTTCCTTTTTACACTTACATTGGCCAGCCACTTTGTTTGGCACACCCAGTCAACTGCTCGTTAATACAAATATCTAACCAGTCAATCACATGGCAGCAACTCAGTGACTGAATAAGATGACCTAATGAAGTTCAAAGTGATCATCAGAATGAGGAATTAAGGGGATTTAGGTGAGTTTTGAAGGTTGTTGATGACAGATCTGATTACTTTGCAAAGTGCCGATTGAGATTTGCCTACAAACACATTTCCTGGGGTTTGCAAAGAACTGATCATGCCAGAGGTCAGAGGAGAATATATATACTGCTTCATGCTGATAGGAAGGCAACAGTAACTGAAATAACCACTTCTTACAACCAAGGTATGCAGACACGCATCTACGAGTGCACAACACATCATTAAACCTTGAAGCAGATGGGCTACAGGAGAAGAAGACCGCACCATGTGTCATACCTGTCAGCTAAGAACAGGAAACGGAGGCTCAGCAAAATCGAACAATAGACGATCGGAAAGATGTTGCCTGGTTCGACGTAAATCACATGGGTCCAGAATGAAATGGTGTACTGGATATTTTCTTAGCGCACTTTGGGTTCCATAAGACTAACTGAGCATTGCTTCAGCCTTCCTGAGTGTTGTTGCTGGCTATATTCATAATTTATAACTACAGTTTACTCATCCTCTCATGGCTCATTCCAGTAGATTAATGTGCCATGTCCCAAAGGTCAGATCATGTCAAACCAGCTTCTTGAACATGAAAGTGAGTTCACTTAACTCAAATGACCTCCCCAGTCATCAGAGCTCAATGCAATAGAACACCTTTGGGATGTGGTGGATAAATCACAAATCTTCAGCATGTGTAATGGCATCATATCAATATTGACCCTCATCTCTGAAGAATGTTTCCAGCATTTTGTCGAGTCAATGCCATGAAGAATTAAGGCAGTTCTAAAGGCAAAAGGGGGTCGAACCTGGTACTAGCAGGGTATACCTAATAAAGTGACTGCTGAACGTATTTACTGTATGTTGTGTATATGTCTTATTTGTCTTATTCCACAGGGTATATCTCAAAAAACAACAAAGTTAGTCAGTGCAAAGCTCATCATGGCGTCTTTCTGCTAAAAATCTTAAAGGTAGATCAGACTCTCTCACGTAAAGGCAGTGCACCGCAGTCCCTGAAAGCCAATCAGCAACAATTGTGCGTTAGCGCTAGTTTACTTGGCTATATACGGCATCTCTTACTTGTCACGCTAGTTTTACCAACAGCAGCTCTTCTTCTCAGAGGAATCATCAAAGCAAACAAGTAAGCTGAACAAAAAAGGCCCAGCCCACACACTCAAAGAGCGAAACTGCATTCTCACCATACGTTCAAAAGGGTCCTGTGTGTTGGCGGCCCTGTCTAGCAGCTCGCTGTACTCCAGCTCCTCACACAGTCTCTGCAGGGTGTTGAGGGGTTCATTAAGTTGCACAGGCATTGCAACCTTGGAAAGGTCTTTGCCTATGTTGTTCCTAAGGATGTTCCACAAGCTGATGGAGGTGTTGCTTGGGCTGGGTGTGGGCAGACAGGATCTACGACGATAAAGAACAGTGCCTTCTTCCACAGAGCCTGAAAAGAGTCGGTATAAGAGCTGAGGTTAGGGACACCTTGATAATACATACCGACAACCCAGTGTACCATAATATCATTTGTATATAAATGCATAAAAGTGTCCCAAGGCTAGTACTGTAATGACTTTACCCGAGTTTGGTCTTTCATTTTCGGTCTCATTACTGAAGTTGTCCATGGAAATGTTGTCACTAATGTCACTGATATACGAGTCATCCTCTGATACCTAAAAAAAACAAAACATTCAAGTTGTTTTAATATCACTGACAAAAAGCGAATGAACGAGTCTCTTTTAACATCTTGTCACATCTGCAGAAGATCTAAAGTGGTGGAGATGAAGGTTCTCTTAGGACATGGTGGCAGAGCTGCACCTCGGCTCGCTGTATTTTTAGATGAAAGTAATTAACTTTCATTTTCATATTGCTTCCGCTCCAGGTGCTACCTCATCAAGCATGCCACATGAGCACTGAAGGAAGAGGAGGCTGAACTAACATAGGGCAGATTTGTTTTATGACACATATCATAAAAAAATGGATTTAAGACAGGACGTTAAGTTAAATGGCATTTCCCCCTCTTTTGTAATAAAATACCATGAATTGTCCAGTGTGCTTACAAAATTTAGGCCAGTTATCAGACACAGAGACAAAAGTGAAGAAATCCTGGGTGACAGGCAATAAATAAAGTAAGAGCCACTGGTGGAGGTTTTGTTCTGGTTGTGCTTGTGTAAACAAGACAAATTACTCCAAACATCAACAGCAATGATAATTCTATTATGTAGCTCTAAACATCAGTTTGCTACAAGCAAAAAGACCCAACATCACAACTACTGACAATGAAGAGTTTAGTCTCCACACTTACCTCATTTTCAGAAGAGCTAGCAGATAACAGAACCTCCTGTGCGTCAAAGAACTCGGACAAAGACTCCGCGATTGAAGCTCTGCTCTCATTGGATACTTGGTGTACGAGGGGATGGGCTTCATCTACTGATTCCTGTTTCTAAGAGAAACAATGTCCACAGCTACAATAAGAACACAGGAAGGGGCCCCGCCATCATTCCCGGGGTGGCAATCACAGTGCCATTGAGAATACAACACAATCACAACATGCAAAGTATGACAATCACAGCACCCACAAATTTAATCTGCAATATATTGAAAGACAGTCATTTATAATACATACGTAAATATATTGGCTGACATCACACCCGTCATACACTTTTTTAATTTCTTCACTGATTTAACAAATGTAGGTTTATAAACATTAACAAACAGCTGAGTGACATCATGCAGTCGTGTGCATAGCGTCTCAACATGGGTGTGTCTGCATTCAATCATACTGTTATCAGTCAAATAAGCCAAATGATGAACTGCTGAAAACATGAACTCTTCAGAATCAAAATTTCATAAGACAATTTATTCCTACCTAGAGACTGCCTGACAATATACTACTGTATTAAATAAAGCAAGAATAATTACAGTGAGAAGTGAGGCTGCATGCCTGCCCTGCACACATCTCAGAAAATAACTGACAAGCATGCAGTTGATTGCCAATATGAGATAGCTTTCCACACATGGACTTGAGCGTCCCAATCTACCCTTTGTTATTGGTGAAGCTGATTAATTAACATGGAGATGTTCTCAGAGGAGGCGTATTAGTTTTGCTCTGCGTGTTTCCAGGGACACAATTAAGCAGATCGGCTCGCTTTGTGTGATCAGCAAATCCGATTAAACGAGCAAAGAGTTTCCTTTAGAAGACGATTATATGGAGCTAGAAGCCTTCCTCTGAACCGTGTCATGGTGAGACATTTGGTTACGCAACGACGAGGCTGAGAGGAAGAGGCAGTGTTCCCCAAAAGAAAGTTCTGTAAATTTTTCTCATATTGACTGAGCTGGATGAGGGGGTGAGAGGAGAGTGACATTTGTTGATTCTAGATGAGAGGAAAAGGACAGCTCATTCATTCTGTGGCACATTCAAGCTTGCGGGGGATAAAAATAAAGACAGATATATAAGAATAATCGTCATGAAGGTGGGGGAATCGAGTCACTGCATTCCTGCACCCACCTGCACAGGGGCAGTGAGCGTTATTAGTGTGGGCTCTATGATCTGGGACTCAGCATGAATCTTGCACAGGCGTTCTCTCAGCTCTGAGTTCTGCGCTAAAGCCTGGAAAAAATAACCAGTTTAAACACTGTTTACTGCAAACACCCGAGCCTTGAAATGCTTGAAATCCTCAGCATAAATCAAAACCCGGCTGATTTGGAGTTGTGTAATCTCAAGAAAATCAGTAAACGTCACATTTACTCATTTACGTACTGGAGAGGCATGCTTTCACCTGTTATTATCTCAAGTGGAACAGAGTAAGCAAACCAGAGAAACCAATAAGAAAAGCTAAAAGCTAAAATCCAGCAGACTATAGCAGAGACCACACAAATCTGAATGTGTAAAGAAATACTTGTGCCGCATTAGAATTTGCGCGGTCTCGACGCCAACACATTTCTTCGCTGACTACATGACAATGAACATGTACAACCAAAGACAGAAAACAGAAAAACAAGCCTCTGGTGGGAGGCAGCAGCTACAGGAAACATGACTGTTGAATGCGGTCTCATTTAGGGGGGCTGACATCATACCGGCAGCTAGTAATCCCTCTAAAATACTCGTAAATGTGTCATGCTTGACAAATGGTGTGGGAGGACACGACATACGAGAGAAGTGTAAAAGCAAAAAAAAAATTAAAAAAGGAAGAAAAAAGGAGAATAGCTAATACCTATTTCTGTTGAAAACATCCGCTTGCAAAAAATGTGCAAGGGGGTGTGTTATTTCACATACCGCAGCCAGCGTGTTCTTCAAATTTACAACTTGTGGAGAGGTGGGGGGGCAGGTTTCGTGATCCAGGCATTGTTTTAATCTCTCTCTCTCTGATGTCAGTGTGCTCAGGGCCGCCTTCATGGTTGTATGCACTGGCAGCAACAAGAGACACAAAAAGAGGGAATTAAAAAGATCATTATTTGGAAAACCCTGCCATTATAAATGATTAAGCCCATCACACATCTTTAGCTCCATAATTTTAAATGTGTGCATAAATTCGTTAGTTTAAATAGCAGCAGAACTGACAGCAGTTCTCCGGAGTAAGTTTGAAACTGTAAAGCCATTATGTAAAAAACAAATGAATCTCATTATTCCATGTCAAGCACCAAGAATCTGCATAGAAAATTCCAAAGAGGACAGAAGTAAAATTATATTCATCCTCTATGCGTCAACCACTTCCTTACAAAGAGATTTAACAGGTTTTGTGGCACAAAAAACAAACTTCTGACCTAATATCAGCTAGAAGACATCCACATAACTAACAGCAACTAACACTTCAACTTGTTAGAAGTAGCAGCACCACACCAGTCTTAGCTTTCGTGCAGATTTATCGGAAGCAGATTGAGGAATTTTAAAAATGTGTGCTTTACAGAGTTTTATCTGAAACTAGAGTTTTTCACTCACAGTTGGTGGCAACACGACAGAAGTCTTCTTGCAGCTTGGCCACATCAAAAGGGGAGTCCAGGGATTCAGGATCGGCTTTATCATTGCTCAGTGCAGCAGTGGATAGGTTGGGGTTTGAGGCATGGAGGCGGATAGAGCCAGAGGAGATGCAGCTCGGTACCTAGAGCAGAGCAGGAAGAAAAACTGGAGATACTCACAATGAAATATAAAAACAAATTAAGCATGATCACACTTCTCTGTCATGTTGTCTACCTGCAGAGTTGTTTTGACATCTTTGTTGTAGTTTTTAGTGCGCCACTTCTTTGGAAGTCTCTTTTCTTTTTTGGGGCTGTCAAAAGTAGACGCCTAAGAAAGCAGATGTGAAATTATTGACAGTCAGGCCAGTGAGGATTTTTTTGTCTTTAAAGGAAGGCTTTTTATGGAAAGTGGTTTCACAACTACCAGAGCAAGATGCAAGATGAAATATCTTCTATATTTAATAAGAGGTGAGTTAAGGTCAACAGAAAATAACTTAATAATGTTTTGTATCATCAGAAAAGTTACCCTGCATGTAAAGTAACCAGAAATACTGCAGTGCTGACCTGCAGTGCTTGGATGGATGGAGCAGAATAAGTCCGGTGAATTACTTCCATACTCTGAAGCAGGTGGTTAAGCTCTAGGAGATAGGCCTCACATACTGATAAGTCTGTCCGGATGAGAACAAACACTAATAGTTATAAAAGGAGGTATGAAGTGAAAAAGAAAAGACAGTTAAAAGGCTAAAGTGAGAAAAAGGGCAGTGCCTGCAAATGGGCACGTGTTAGTTGGGCCTATTGAGTGAACTCAAAAACCAGTCTCTGTAGAAACAGCAGAGAGGGCTGACATATCCTAATCTGTCATCAACAAGTTTGGTGATTTCAGTTTGACAAAGTTAGAGGGTGCCACATGTGCTTACTGAACCATATGCACTATGTTATATATGCTTTATTCAAATAGACTCCTCAGTTTGGCGATTCACCTCCCAAGATATCTATTTCTGCTTTTTGCATCTTTTTCAAGCATGAACAGCAGCCTGTAGAGCGAGCCTAAAAGCTTCTCATATTACCAGAATCAGAAAAACACCTTCAAACTGCATCTGCCTCAGAAAGAGAAGGTTAGTCAAAGGCAAGAGATAATCAATCTGGACTGTCCATGACCTGACAAATGTCCAAGACATTTAACAACTGACAGACAGTTTCAGGGGTGAGGTGAGGCTGAGCTCAGTGAGGCTTTTTCCTAATTTAGTCTATGACAAATTAAAGATCTCGAGTCGATTTTAAGTACTAAAATTGCGTTCAGTACCTTTGAACTTTAAATATGGGCTCCAAAGAAATGCTGATGCAAGTGAATGACGGGGTTTAGGCTGATAAGCCCAGATAAACCTATAAGAGACATAGCAAAAACTTTATGAGGGGCCAAATCTACTATCTGGTATATTCCTAACAATGTTCTGGCCAGCTCAGCAACACCCAAATCCCTGAAAGACTAAAGTAGATTATGATTATATTATCATTGGAGATAGTTGAATCATTGTCAAAGTCAAGTGACACTTTCATGAATGAAAATACAGACAGTTTACAACAAAGTGCAAACCAAGTCAGTCACCTGATCTCAGCCCAACACGGTTCATAAACACAGAGAGACTTACAAACAAGCACCAGCTGGAGGTGGCTGAGGTAAAGGCCTGGCAGAGCATCTCAAGGGAGGAAACTGCTTGCATGCTTTGCAGTCAAGTATTAAAAATAAATATTACATTTAAAATTATGTTAACGTGTCCTATTATTTTATGGGATTATGTTTAATCTCATATCTGTTAATAAAATGCTTTTGTCAGACCCTTTGAATTAAAGCTGAAAGTCGACCCTTCAATCATCATCAATCATTGCTGCCATCCATTAAAAACAATGCCACGTCGATTTCTTTCTCTCCAAAGGACTGGCTTTGCCATGGTTTCATATAGAGAGGTCTCATAAACAGATGTTTAAATTGTGACAGTATTTGAACATACACATTATGAAATGACAGACAACTAAATAAGCACCAGTCCAACTGAAACCATGCTGTGTTAGTAAATGTGCGCGTGAGTTGTTGTGTCCATTTTCCAAAGTTTCTTGATTACAAAGTGCTGACAGCACATCGTCAGAATCTTAATGAATGAAAACTGAGACAAACAGTGCATTAGTAATCACCAGCTTGTTTCTTTATGATCACCACTCTGCCAGCCTCATCTAACTTGCAAATGAGACAGCAGGCGTACACAATTATAGAAGCATTTCCCAAATAACATAAATATATTAGAACTGGTTAGATCGCTTCCTCCATGACCGGGACCCTGACAAGAAGTAGAAAATGGGTATAAATGAAAAAGCTGGGCCCTCTAACAATCTAATGTCTTTGACTGGTATCGGTAGCATCGTTGTAAGCAGGAAACTTTGCATGAACTCTCTTACTTATCTGCATCATATTCACGGATCAGCCACAACAATAAAACCAAGTGAAGTGAATAACATCGATCATTGTAGCACAATATAGCGCTCTGCTGGGAAACCTTGGGTTGTGGCGTTTGTGCAGATATTAGTTTAACATGTACCACCCACATAAAATTTGATGCACACCAAACACACCGACCACGGCAGCAGCAGCAGCATGATACACTCTACCACAAGGAAGAGTGCATTTCCACAGATTAAGGACTGCAAAAAAGAGCCAAAGGCACAATACGAGGAAGGTACGATTACATTTTAAATGGCTTTATCTGAGTTGATTATTTTCCTCAGCAAAACCGTAATCACATTGGAGATCATCATCCAGGTGGAAAATTGAAGATTTTTAAACAACTAGTACAAGAATGCATCTTATGACTTTAATAAAAGTGCAAATTATCCCACACAGAGATAAAAACCCCACATTAAAGAATGTGTCTTAGAGCTCTCCCCATTTTAGCCAGGCAAGTTCTTTATTGTGGAAATTTTGCTCAGAAATTCAGAAAGTGTAAAAAAAATCAAATCGTGAGAGGCTGCTCTTGTCTCTCACCTTTGAAGCATTTGTCCATTTCGTCAGATGACTGGAGCCAGGCAGCCACCTTTGCTTGGCTGTTGGAGTTTAAAGGGAAAGCTGCGGCATGATGCACTGTGGACTGCCTTCGTATGGACAGGCACTGCAGTAACAAAGAGACCCAAAGGTCAGTTCAAAAACACTTTGGCTGTGTCATTAATTTTTTTCAGCAAAGGGAATTCACTTCATTAAATACAGCACATGGAATAATGATGCTCGTGATGAAAAACACACGAGAATCATCTTTGTTTTTCATTTTCATTTTAAACAGAGCCGACCATTTTCAGCAACAGCATGCTGTGTGGCGCAGTTATACCTTTCTAATAGGGGGTCCCTCGGCGATGCCAGGAGAGTTCGGGGAGGCATAATGGGGATAGAACAAGGACTTCTCGTTAGGGTACATGGCAATCTCATTTTGCCGATAAAGACGATGGTGACGCAGCTTGGATACCCATTCATCAAACAGCTCCTGAGACTTAATCTGTAGAGCAGATACCGCAATCAGAAAATCAGCACAAGGGCAAGTAAGATGGAAGAGGTGTGTCAGTGGAAAAACACACACACAGGTATGGAGTGAGCAGTTATTCCCTCTGGCACACATATATATCACATGAGGTAATTCTGAAGTCATTTTAATGATGGCATCTGTACCAGGAATTAAAAAGCAAAAACTCGGGAAAAAATGTTTAACCCCTTTAAGCCTTAAGCCTATTTAAGCCTGTAGGGATTCCCTTGTCTTTATTAGTCTTGTGGTTTACCTTCAGGTGATAGATGTTTTCCTCGGCATCAAGATCGATGCACTTGGCCTTCTTCTTAATGGCCATGACAGAGAGACCCACATCAATGCAACCATGCAGCTTCCCTTTCTCAATCTGTTGGATGAGACAGCTCTCACTGTTATGAATGCAACAGATGAAACTCAGTGCAAACAATGCATAAAATAATAATCCCTTTTTAGGCTGTGACGCGGCCCATGCGTAATTATGTGTGATCTGTAGGTAAAATACACAGTCTGATTGCTATCAACAATGAGGAGATTGAGAGAGAATTAGGGCCTATTGTATCTCTGGGCGCAGGCGGTCAGGAGCCTGACAAGAACATTGAAAAAGACATCAAGTGTCCTTTTTAATCTTCTGTAAATGATGAGCTCACACAGCATTCAGCCAGCAGCCTTTTGTACTCACATCAGCACTGCACTTGCCATACTTAAGGATACCCTTGTCCAGGAAAAAGTATCTCTGGAGGGAGAGAGAAGGACAATCAGCCAATGAGATACAACTGGACATGATATGCAACATCCCTGACAGCAAATCTAAAGTCAGTGTTATGAGGCTGAGGTCATGGTAGTCAGTCTCCTAAAATGTATGTTGCTGCAGTGGGATGTATGCAATTCCAGGCTATTGTCTTACATCTGTCTTCCTTTATTACACTTCCTCTCACTCACTTGCAATATGTCTCATCCACTCAATTTGTAAATGCAATTCTTGGTGCTTTTACTGTACATCAACAGAATCAGACTGTTGAAAGCACAGAGACCTAAAAAGCTCCGACTGCAAGTCAATACTAAATGTATACAACCCTAGTAACCAACAGGCCATCAGCTAATGCATCTGAGAGGACCACCAAGATATCTAGGCATTATCCCAGGAAAAGCTTTCAGACAGAGTGTAAACAGGCACTGACCCTGGTCACATGTGACTCCTCTGTGAGTCAAATTATCTACTACATAAGCTCATTCAATTAGTTTAAAACACAAATGACTCGTGTCAGCAGATTTGCAGAGGCAAGTGCCTAAAAAGTGCCGTGTGAAACGAGGACAATGAAATGACGTTAAGCTGTCACTACTCTGAAAGATGAGTCACATGGGTCACACGAAGACCACACAGGTGCTCCATGCTACCTTGTGCCAGCCCTTCATTGGCCACTTTCTTCTTTTCATCATGTAGCCCTCCTGTTTCTGAGGCTCCTGGACACTGCTGAAGCTTCCTCGCAGGCCTTCCACGATTTCCCAGCTGTCCTGTTGGAATACAATGGTTTATGAGAACTCTGAGACGACAGAAAGTTTCAGAGGAGGATTTATAAATGGAACTGAGCGAATCAACCACTCAGCAAGTGCCATAATCACACTCAAAACATATTATAATCTGTGGCTGCTGGGGTGATTTAAATTTGATGCCTCACTTTCATCAGTGTCAGTCAATCGGCAGGAGGCTCTATAAGTGGAAGATTAGCATTTTTATTTTATTTTTTATAGATGTAGCCCTATGTAATAAGGTGTTCAGGGTGAAGTTATACAGACTTCTTTCCCCTCATGGGCGGGCATAGCAAATGGTTGCCCCTCCCTTAGCCTCGTTCTGCTAGAGGTTTCTACCTGTTAAAAGGGAGTTTTTCATTCCTACTGTCAACAAAGTGCTTACTCATAGGGAGTCATGTGATTGCTGGGGTTTTTCTCAGTTTTCTTTGTATTATCAAAAATAAAAAGCTTGTTATATAAAGCTTGTTGAGGCAACTGTTGCTGTGATTTGGCGCTGTATAAATAAAAGTGAATTGAATTGAATTTACAAAATTAGCTTACCTGTTTAATCTCACTCTTCACTATAATAATAATTTCCTGAATGAGATTAGAACGGTCAAGCCCAAATCCCCTGCAATACAGAGATTAAGATGATATTTCATCACGGACTAATCCAGATAGCTTTGTTATGTGTTTCAGGAGTGAGAGTTCCAGGAACGCAGGATGAATAGTATAACAGAGGCTTCTGTAATACCGTTGTGGGCACAGAATAATTCATCATTTGTGAACTATTTCGCTTTTAGTTTCTATTAGTGCTGAAACAATAAGATGATTAATCAACAGAAAGGGGTCTATCATTCAAATGAGCCAATGTTATAGATTATTCTCATATGACTACTTAGCAGTAAGCCTATAAATAATAGTGGAATGGGCATGTAGCCAGCAAAAATAACCCCGAGGAACAGTAGTGGGCTGTGAAGTAGTTATGACGCAGTGACCTCAGTTGGTAATGAGACCCAAAAACAGTTTTCAACATATAGTCATTAGAAAATGATGCAGGTGTAAAAGAATAACTACATTTCATTAATTTTGTGCTGCTAAATTGACATAATAAGAAAAGCTGTGTCATGGTCCGGGTGAGCACGGGGTTTTTCCACTCCGCTGGGTTCTACCTTCAGGCAGAGACTCCAATCAGCTTCCACACCTGGTTCCAATCAAGTCACCTGCATATAAGACCAGCATTCACAACAGACCTCTGCCAGATCTTCTGCTAACCCATGTCAGTGCTAGGCTGCGAACCCCTTGTGAGAACCCTCAACTACTGCTTTTCCCTCACCGTGTTTTTCTTTGTCATAGGACCCACCTGGCAGTCACGTTTCCCGAACTACTCTCATCTCCGCCTGGACGCTGGTTCTGTCATCTGGTTTCTTCCTCTCCACCATCGGACTACACCTGCCTGCCTCCCTGCCAAGTCCCTCACTCCACGCATATTCTGGATCCTCTCTGGACACTCCTCACCCGGAACCCCCTGGACACCCCTTCCTCGCATGACACTTTAAACCTGCAACGCTGACTGCGTACCTCCATCCAAGCCGCTGCCCCTTTTTCCATCCGTGAAATCCAGCACCTAGCCATAGCACTCAGTTTCATGTTCACAGTTTGGCCTCACAGTTCACAGTTCATAGCATTTCATAATTCATAGCATTCATAGTCTCCTGTTGTGTAATTTCACTAGACACTTGTAAATAAAGCACTGTGTTCACGCCCGTTTGCCTCCCTCTGTGTCTGCATTTGAGTCCACACCCACAGCCGGGCCCTCTCGGCCGTAACAAGCTGAAAACATTATGACGGGCAGTTTACACATCTACTGTCAATGTGCAACAAATTATTAGAAATAATTAACAAATTAACTCATAATATATGAACTCATAATGCTAATGATGGCATATTACACCTCAGGCTTATCTTTAAATTATCCTACTTAAGTATAAATCATGTCTGTGTTACACCGTGGGAGGGACTTTGGGCACTTGGGAGAGGTTAATCCTTGCTTCTTGTGTCAGTGTGTCCCTGACTGTATAAAAACACACTGTATCAGTCAGAGAGGCTGAATGCTGGTGGGTGAGGCAATCTAAAATAAACCCTCATATCTGAAGGGGATTGACCAAGGGCGTGGCCAGAGGGCTACAGTTCGACTCTCCCTCAGTGTTCGTCACGGCTCCAGGGCAGCACAGTCACACAGTGCGTCATTGTCACACACTGCCTGGACACTGTTCCTCAAGGTCAAGAGGCACTTTGAGTAACAAGGCTCTGATAGGAGCGCCGAGAAGACAGCGTCGTTTTAGCGTCACACAATTATAAAGTGTGAATGTGTTCAGACTGCTGCATTTAGACATTCTGTCCATTCTACCACATTTTGATCTGTGTTATCATTTACAAAAACACTTTACAAATTAAATATTGAGGGTTTGGTTTGGAACAAATGGGAAAAAATGGTTACCAAGCTCTCTCTGAATGTAACTGAACCCACATAGCAGTGTCACGACAGTCAGAATATTTCCTTATTCAAAGTTTTTCTTGCTAACGAGAATGGGTTTTTTTTTTGCCACTTTTTGCTTCACCAGAGTGGTGAGCCTTAAGTGTCTGATTATCCTGTGGACAGTACTAGAGTAAGACTTTATTACTTTCATTTCCAAAAGGAAAAGGCTGTTTCTGGTAATGAAAAATTAATGAGTCGGCAGCCTGCAGATAAACGCTTGAGGCAAATGCAAAACAGTTTGTTCATGGTGCCAACATCTTCTTTATGTGGTGTGTCTGAGAATTACTTTGGGGGATATAGTTGCAGTTTAGTAATTTAGAGCACTCCAATATCTTCCACATTTGTAGAAATACCCTGGTTTTATAGTGAGAAAGGGGTAGGTAAATCCTAATAAAAAAACACCTCCTTTTAGGCAGCTTTTAGTTTTTGCTTCATGACATCTATAATGCAAAACGTGGCTAGATCTTATACTAGTATTATAATTCCTAGGAGGCAGAGAAAAATATCTGAGGACTGGCAGTTAGGGGCAGGGATAGCTCAGTAGGTAAAGTGGTCGCCCCATGATCGGAAGGTCGGCGGTTCGAATCCACTTAACGGCTACCCTGAGGTACCCCTGAGCAAGGTACCGTCCCTACACACTGCTCCCCGGGCGCCTGCTTAGTGGGCTGCCCACTGCTTCACTGAGTGAATGGGTCAAATGCAGAGAAAAACAAGTAATTTCCCCATGGGGATCAATAAAGTATCCATCATCATTATTATTATTATTATTACAACTTTTTCAATTAAATCTTCATTATGGGAAATCCAGCCTTCCTCCCTTCCACATACATGACACCAGCGAAAACGTCTGTAAGTATAACGCGAGTGTTACCTGTCGGCTGTCATGTTTGGATGAAGAGCTGCTGTTGCTGCGCGACAGGGAGGAGAGCTTCTGTGACATGGCTGAGCCGCGCTCCTCCGAGCTCATCTTGCTGCAGGTTTGCCGGGTCCAGGCTACAGCTGGTGTACAAAGAACATTACTCTAAGAGAAGAAGGAGTGGAGAAGAGGCCGGGGAGAGGGGGTGGAGATGGTTTGAATACTTTACGAGCCTTTTAGATCCCACTGAAAAATACATTAGGCTATTTAGAGTGATCAGTTTTTCCATCTTCAAAAGCTACTCAAAGTTTCGCAGCATCAGCAAACAAAGATGACTGACAGGACTGGAGGATCTAACTTGGACTGCAGATGAAGAGACCACAGATTGAAATTATTCATATTGCACTATTTCAGCATTTAACAGCCACACAAATCCAATCCTCTGCTTGAAGAACACTTACAGTGTAGAGCAACGTATTAAGATTTACTTATCGAAAGCATGGGCTACTGTCTAACCATGAAACTGGCAAATCTCATGTTGTATATGTTGTTTTAGCTGTTTTAGCATCTCTATCCCCGCTCTGCATCTACAAGCTGATTTGCAACCCACCTCCACCCAGCTCCTCTGACTCATCCTGTGTCTGAATTGATCAGTACTCTGTGGTATATGGTGGGTGGGAGGGGGGTGTGGAGTGTATTGGTGGTAGAATGACAAGGAGGTCCCAGAACAGAGCACTACCACCAAGTATATAGACTCACCAACCACTTTATTAGGTATCTGTTAACGTGTTCATTAACAAACACACAGGCAAGTAACTATTAGCCAGCTATCACATTAGACCAACTCGGTGCATTTAGGCATGTAGATTGTTTAAACTGAGATTAAGAATGAGGAAGGAAAGTGATTTAAGTGACTTTGAGCATGACATGGTTGTCAACACTGGGATTTTACTCCAAAACCATCTCTAGGATTTACAGAGAATAGAGTAAAAAAGAAAAAATATCCAGTGAGCAGCAGTTCTTTGGGTGAAAATACCTTGATGATGCCAGAGAATAGATAGATTGCTTCATGCAGTAACTCAAATAACCGCTTGTTACAACCAAGATATGCAGACGAGCATCTCTGAGTGCACAACACATCGCAGATGTGCTACAGCAGCAGAAGACCACACGAGGTGCCACTCCTGTCAGCTTAGGACAGGGAACTGAGACTAGATCTTGAATGGGCTCACCAAAATTAGACAGTGGATGATTAGACAAATGTTACCTGGTCTTTTGAGTATGATGTGACATTTGGATGGTATAGGATTAGAATTTGTCATAAACAACACAAATGAGACACAAATCCATCCTACCTTGTATCAGTTCAGGTTGATGTTATAGTGGCTATTTTATCAACACACTTTGGGCCCCTTTGTATCACTGTGTATTTTTACTGCATTTTATTACCACAGACCACATCTTTTGATGCCTACTTCCAGAAATCTTACAAAAATCAAATGATCTCAAACTGATTTCTTGAACAAGACAATGAGTTCACTGTACTCAAATAGCCTCCACAGTCACCAAATGTCAGTCCAATAGAGAACCTTTTTATATGCGACAACCTGGATTTGCGGTTGACAAATCTGGAGCAAAAACAATATGCTAACATGTCATTGCCTTGTTGAATCTTTTACTAGACCTTGTATTAGCAAAGTGGACCTAATAAAGTGTCCAGTGAGTGTATTAATCTCCTTTTCAATAGTGCTCCTGATTGAAATGACAATTAAAGTTACTATTGTAATTGAAGTTAAGCTCAAATTCAAATCAAGCTGAATTTATACCTGCATTTACCTGTTGATACTCAGTATCATGTCTTTTTAAGGTGGGATTTCAACCTGTGCTTCATTATCTGACTAAATGACACTGAATGGGGATGATATAACCTCACGCTGATGGGGAAATGAAAAGACAAGAGTCACATGTGAAGACGCAGTCAGATGTGAGAACATCAGCGAAATTTAATACCATCACTTCAACTGAGTGTAAAAATTGTCGGGGCTTTTTAGGAAATAGCAACCTTCAGTCAACTGCCACACACAACACGCAGTCTAATTAACATTATGTGCCTGGTGTACCACATCAACACATAAAGCCACATTTTCCTAATGCAATGTGAGTGGCACTTTGTCATAGTATGGAAGGCTGATTAACAACCCATGAGTGTTTGTGCAAACTCCACATAAAGCAGCAGGTCATTAGCTTCTCTGAAGATGCACAGCAGTACTGATTTTTAGGACCATTTGGCTTGAGTTCATTTCTGTATTAAGTGATCATCTGAGAGATTCCGTCTGAAATGCAGGACGTTTTAGTGTTACAGCTGATTATGTCTTACACAGTACTTTTTCCAGTAAGTGGCATCTGCATGTTTTCCCCAAACATCCTAAAATCCCACAGTATTTGGGATTAGGATATTATAAAACCAAATCCTGACATCGTCTTAAATGCCGTGTTGTTGATTTGTTTACTGTAAATTTAACCACACATTAATTATGGAACTGCTTTAGCTCCAAACTATATGTAATGCAAAATAAACATGTTTCAAAAATATAAAAAGCACACTGATTGGTTCCTCATGCAGTTGTAGTTAGACTACAAGAGAAAAAACATCTATAAATAATTACAAATTTCAGTTGTGGCCTCTTGGATTTAATAAGACATCCCACATCTCCGTGCTAAGTATGAGGCAGCAACAAGGTTAATTGCATTACCTTCTCTGCATTTGCAAGCTTTGTGCAGCGTGATGGCTACAGCCGTGTGTGTTGGACAGACAAAGGAGTGGTCATCTGAAACCTGCAGGCCTGCACCATCCCTCTGTCTCCAGACCACAGGCTGTGGTTTACACTGACAAAGCAAGGTGTCCAAAATGCAGCCACAACAATGGATCAAAGTGGCTAGACAGACAAATACATGTATCCAACAGCAGGACAGTATGTAGCTTGTGAAATTTTGTATCTAAATTATTGCTGTATGGTGTTACTGAAACCTCCACAGAAAGAAATGAATCTATAGACAGACGTCATTTATAACAAATTAAATGTTATCTTTTTATCTGTGTGTTTATCTAGCCAGTTTATCCTTATCTTCACTGATTATTCATCCACTTTCCACAGATCACAGCAGCTATGCACAGGTCTGTAACACTGTCTGCCTTCATGGAAGCCTTTCATCTTATACAAAACCACTTCTCAGCCTTTCATCTGCATGACAGCAGTGTTAGATACTAGAGCTCCAATAGTTACCCTTTTTCAGTGAAGGACACTTGCTAAATTATAACATTAGGACATACACTACACTGTGACTGTGGTAAAAATGTATTAGCTTGGAAGAAAACAGTGTTAGAGTACGGCCAAAATTGAAGAACAATCAGAAACAGTATCAATTTTAAGGCAGATTGGAAACCAATTAAAAAAAAGAAAGGGCTGTGGGTTACTGTGATTTTGTGCTCAGTGCAAGTTAGACTCAGCTGGCTTTTTGTCAGCTGTTTACATCAGTTTGCTTCTCCTTTACTCTCCATGCTCACATATGCTGTTTTTTAACAGCCAAGTTCACAGTAAAGTTGTTCTTATTTCCATATTTTTCAGTCAGCTTCTCTTGCCAGAGCAGCTGACCGTCACTGAGACAGTCACACTAAGGAGGCCCAAGATGCTGGTCTGCGCTGTCAGAGTCGTAATCCTGTTCACTGTGTGAGAAAATCACAGCACACAGACCTTTGAGACAATGGCTGTGCTGTCATTTTAGCTTTACTTACATGTAAAATTACCCCTCAGAGAGAAAGTTGCTTTCTGCTCCTCAAAGCCCTCATACTGTGAGGAGTGTGGGTAGCAACCGCTTAACTGAATTTAAGCTGCTAGCAGTGAAGTTGCGACATATACAGAGCTCTGAGGTAGTTTGAGCTAAAACTTAAAATATAGCTTCTGGGGATGTGTGACGCTTCCATTAATTCAAAAATATAACTGTTAAAATATGCCTTCTTTAATTAAAACTCATAATTGTTCTCTAGTAGACACTTGATTAATAAAAAAAACGGAAATCACTAAAAAAACAAAAGAACCAGGACCTGGCTACCGGGAGGATGGCAGAGCGTGGTGGCCACTCCAAAGCATATTCCAGCTGTCATGTGATAGGTCATCCATCTGCTGCAGGGCTTATTCTCACATTCACACCTACAGCTAATTTAGAATCGCCAATTAAACTCACCCTATTTATGTTTTAGGACTGTGGGAGGACACCAGAGTTCCCAGAGAGAACCCTAGCTGACACAGGGAGAAGATACAAACTGCACACAGGAAGCACCCAGATTGGATCTGAACCTGGGACCTTTGTGGAAGCCAACTGTGCTAACTACTGCACCACCATGCCATCCTAATATGGAGAAGAATATGGCTGTTAAGTTATAAACTTGGATGCTCAGCCTGATTGCGCAGAAAGATTGAATTATTTATGATCTTTTAGGTACACATCAAAATCATTGAGGCCCAACAATAAACCTGGTACAGAGCAAAGACTCTGGTAGCGCAAAAGTACTGTGATTCTACTATGTGCTGATGTTCCTGTTCCTACATGATAACACTTGTAATTACAGTGTTTAACACAATTACAAAGCAAATTTTGATTCTGCCATTAGAGAATTCAATCAAACTGCTGAGGATTAGAGTGGTCAGATTATTTAATACCTAAGTATAAAACTTTAAAAAGAATTGATGGCTTGTTACAGACTTATATTGGCTTATAGTTCGTTAAAAAAAAGGAAAAGCCTCTACTATGGCAGGACAATGGTTAGGACCACTGCCTCACAGCTAGAAGTTTCTAGTTTTGAATCCAGACTGGGGCCTTTCTTGTGGAATTTGCATGTTTTTCTCGTGTCTGTGTGAGCTCTCTCTGGGTGCTCTGGCTTCTTTACAGTCCAAAGACATTCATGTTATTTTAATTGTGATTCTAAATTGGCAGTAAGAATGAACGACTGTCTGTCTCTCTGAGTCAGCCCTGCAAGAGAACTGGATCTCACTCTATGACAGTCGGGATGAGCTCCATCTCAACCGCAATTGTGAAATGAATAAGTAGTGAAAATGGATGTATGGAGTAAAAAATATTATAGAAAGCTTGATTTAAAATATTGTAGAAAACTTTTAAGATAGTCAAAAAACGTATTGTCAAGCAGCCAGGTAGTTTTTGTTTGTGGGAGACAAGATGCTAACCTTTTGCATCACAGCAACATCCCATTATTGACAAGCTGAAAATAATAAAAATAAATATTTCCATATATTTCCATTAGATTAATTTTTAATAGGATTTTTTTTAGGTTTTTTAAAATATATTACACAGTATATTCTCCAATATTACAAGTGAAATTTTCACCAATATTAATGTCTCACTAATCATTTCATTTTTCTATATGAAAACATTACAGATAGTGTGACTAATAATAGTAAAATAAGTTGGATAGAGCTAAAAAACACATAGAGCTATATCTGAGGATGCAGGGTTATTATAGGTCTACAAGCCAGTAAAAGTAAAGTGAGCCTACCAGAAGTTCATTGATTTATAGAATGATATAAGCAGTTGTGTACAGCCTCACTGCGACTCTTTAGTGGGTCTGCATGATAATGTTTAAAAAAATCCTCAAACACAAAAGGCTAAATGAAGAGGTGACTAACATCTATTGAATATTTCAGTATGGGTGGGTGAATCCCACAGTTGTTCTGTAATGACAAATTAGCATAACACTTCAGTGAGACAGATGTCTTATGACCTTTACTGGCTGTCCTGGTTTTCTTACTCACAGACTAGTCTTGTCTAGGGATGGGTATCGTTTAGGTTTTATCCGATACCGGTGCCAAACCGATACTTTTGAAACGGTGCCGGTGCTTAAACGGTGCTGAACCGGTGCTTAAATAATGGAGAACACAAACTTTGTCCAAAAACCTCTCATGTTTAGCTATTTTTTTGTAAAAAGATAACAATGTTAGCCTTTTCTGCAGCTATGGGGCATATATGGTATCACTCTTGGCTGGAAGCAGTGCTTAAACAATGGAAAAAACAAACTTTGTCCAAACATCTCTCATGTTTAGCTGTTTTCCACTTTTTCTTTGATCATTTTAGCCTTTTTGGCCAGGGTGAAGGGAGTATCTGCCATCAAACAAGAAGACAGCCGTGCTAGTTCACCTTACATGCATTAATATAATAACGTGGTGAGCCTACTCAACAAATTACACACGAACAACATTAAGCTACTCACGCAGAGAAGAACGGCTGCTGCTGCTAACATCATCCGTCATCATTTCTGCTACACTGGCAGGGCTAGGGGCCAGGACTCTACTCTTTGGGTTCCTGGGGGATGTTGCTAACTCCGGGTCCGATAACAGGCACCACCCCGCAGTAGATGTGCTCGGTGTGAGGTCTCGCAGCAAGCTATCAAATACGGTGCATTTCTCTGCTTTAAAAAAAAACGCTATGCGTCGCCAGGTGTTTCATCAGATTCGAGGTGTTACCTCCTTTGCACAGTATCATCTTAAAGCACTTGTTGCAGGCTGCTGAGTTTGCATCTTTTGCTGTGAAGTACAGCCAGACTTTTGACCGCTTGGCCTTGGGCATTTTTAATCTGTAGATCTGCTCTAAAAGAACGTACATACCTGGGCCCGCCTACTACGCTTGCAAAGGTAAAGTGATTGGCTAGAATCCAAAGTGCATGACATCTCAGAAAGAAAAAAAAAAGCACCGAAATAAAGCACCGAAATGTGCGCTGCTTTTCGGTCTGGTTACTTTATGTCAGAACCGGATACCGGTACCCATCCCTAGTCTTCTCTTACTGTGATATGGGGGTGTTTTTGCCCATTATAGGATGGTGACATAGAGTGCAGAACAGAAAGGAAAGAAAAATACATAGGGGGATGGCATAGTTTAGCCTGCAGCCAGCAATTTCTTTTCATCATTTATGAATCTGAGTAACTGCTTAGGCTACGAAATGCCAAAAAATATGAAAAATGTTTTATCGTCTACTTGATTTTTGTAACGCAGCGAACACACACGATGAGCTAAAAGTAATTAATAAAAGCTTGGAAAAGTTTGGACTCGTATCAGCTGCATAACACACAAAGATGCTCAAAGGCAAGCACATTCATATCACAATTAATCGTGTGATTAATAACACAAAATAATCATAAATGTCAGCAAGTGCTTGATAAAGCACACCTCCCAAGCTGTTGAGACGTAAGCCTTTCAAAGCCCTTGTGCACTGTTATGAAGCCCATTCTCTCTCTCTCTTTTTTTTTAATTTAAGGCGTACCAGAGAATTGTCAACAAATCTTTGGTCAGCAGTAGGTTTCAAATTAAGTTATACATGGTTTAATGTCCCTCTAAGCTGCACTAACCACATTGACAGAAGCTGAAAGCCCTTTATTGTAACTCATCTGCAGTTCAAGTTGCAGATGTTCCTCTGTCCTTTCACTAAATCCAGTCTGCCAATGAGGATGACATGCATAGCAGGCTTTTAGGCATCATTAGGATGTGACTCACCAGAATAAAAGACTCATGGGTAAACCCCCACAGAGCAGCTTTGTTAGGAAATAGAGTCGTGCTTGCAAAAATGATAGCACTTAAGCTCATATTAGCTGCTGATCCATCACAGTAATTCAGATGTAACAGGGTGGGGAAAGACTCCCTCATCTCAGAAGTGAACTTTAGAGTGAGATTCATTTCACAAGAGGCGAGACGCTGCTGGAGTTCAGTAAATACCAGCAGGAAGAGCGTGCTTAAAATTGCTGAAGTGGGAATCACAACCCCAGGTTATTAACGTAAATATCTAACAAGCCAATCATACGACAGCATCTCACTGCATTTAGGCTTGCAGACATGATCAAGATGACCCTCTGAGTTTCAAACTGAGCGTCAGAAAGAGGAAGAAAATAGCAGTTTAATTGCCTTTGAATGTGACGTCATTGTGGCTGGTCTGAGTAATTCACAACCTGCTGATTCACTGAGATTTTTCCACATAACTATCTCTAGGTGTTACAGAGAACGGTCTGAAAAAATATCAGTCAGCAGCAGTTCTCTAAGAGAAAGTGCCTTGATGATGTCACTGATGATGTCACTTCCAAAGACCACAGTAGGTGTGACTTGTTCACTCTAAGAACAGGAAACCGAGGCTATAATTCACATGGACTTACCAGAATTGGACAGCAGAAGACAAGTCTTTAATTTTATTCAATAAAACCAATGACCTCTCATTCATCATGGGCTGAATCTAAACTGATCCTTTTCTTGTGAGAGTGGCTGGATCACAAAAAATGAACTTATTAGAAGAAAGTCAATGTTGATTTAGAACTGGTTCAAGGGTAAACATCACTCTTCTCTCTTGTCTTTTTTGGCTCTCAAACAACCAGCCTAAAGGTTATAAACTGCCTCTGCAAACACAACACACCCAACATGATGTTGCAGTAGCTACTTTATCCTTGCAGTCTCACCAGCTTTTTTTCCGGGAGCTTATCCCTCTCAGTTAAAAGCACTCTGAAAACAATACAAAATCTGGCAATAACTAGACACTTATTTATCTTTCTTCTAATTTTGTCCCTCTGACGATATAACTACAGGCATACATCAAAATGTATTTCTATTATTCCCTTTTATGTATTTTCCTTAGAAAGATAGACCTTTATCTGATAGCTGACAAAGGAGGCACACTCATTTGTTGCATCTGAAACTTACCACCTTAATAACAGTAATCATATTACAGCTGCACACTGCCCCACTGGGATGATGCCACTTAGGCTTTATTTTTTATTGAAACACAAATGAACAATGAGAGGAAATGAGAAACTGACATAAATGAAGCAAAAGTACTTTTACATCTACATTTTTCTTTGATTTGAATGATGTAATGTATCGCAGATTTAAAAAGAAAAAAGCCTATAAAATCAATATACAGATTTAGTATAAAATTTTAAATTAACAGGATGCTGACCCCTATTTTAGTCTTTCTGCTGAGAAAATAACCTGTTGCTGGCTTTAGTGTCATAGTTATGAAGCATATAAATAGTAATAATTATACAGATCAGTTATATTGATAGGAATATTGACATTATTTCACAGATACCAATGCCATTATTGATTTTTCTTATAGGTCCTGTTCTGTATAGATTCCTTTATAGATTCATGAATAATTTTCTCTTTGGAACAAAAGAGGCCATCACTGGTTAACAGAAGCAATGCACAGTCTCAACACTATATAAAAGAGTAAAGAAGGCTAGCATGTGACTCATGAACAGACGCTTCACTTCTTTGAGTTTGGTGACAAGTGCAAAACATATCATCATTGATGAAACAAAGTCATAAGCTGGAAGGCAGGATTCAAAAGAATCAAATGAACCAAAAGAATTTGGTTCTGATTAACAACTGGAAACTGTTCTTGATTGTCATCACAGTCTACCACTGAACGGAATAATCACACTTGCTAAAATTTCTGCTATTAACTTAAAATTCAAGGCATTAATATTCAACGTGAATATTCAAGCATTCCTTTAACCGTTGATGCTTATTTTTCAGAGAGATCAGCCCACTAGTACCCTTGTTTACTTCACTGAATGAATCTCACTTCATGAGGTAGAGAACTCTCTTTATTCTCCAATCTGTGGTTTCTCACACATTTGAGTCTGCAATATTCATGAAATGATAACACATCATAAAGCTGTGCTTTCATAAGGAACTGCAGAAGAGAAAAAGCAAATAATTCAAATCTGAAAGACTATTTCAGAGATCGTGATGTTGAAAACTGCTTAGAGGTGCAGGCTGGGTTCTTCAATGGAATGCAATCAGAACAGAAGAGCAGAAGTGACAGCTCCTATCTCAGTTTCCTGTTCAAGTTGGAAGAATTATTTAGTGAGCGCATGAACAATTGCACAGAAAACAGAATATGAAATTTTAAAGTTTCTCTTATACACGTTACTGGTGTATCGCCCAATGGTGCAGGCATTAAGGTTGCACCACTGGGCACCATTAAATCACCATTAAATCCTTGCATGTCACTTTGCGTAGACTTTCTATCTTTAGATGTGTTAGTGTGAGCAAAAGTTGACGTAACTGATGTGAAAGGGAATAGACACATACAGAGATTCCTTCTTTTGCGGCTTTGACCTTCTTATTCCCTGTCCTAATTCTAAAATCTTCTTCAAAAATTCTAATTCTAATCTCACTACTTTGATCTTCTTAGTTACTGCTGCTTTGCCAAAGTAATTTAAATTTCTTGAATTTTCTTAATTACTTTTACATCTTACTCTGTAACATCAGTGGCCACAGATGTCACAGCAAAAGAGCAGGCAGTCTGCTTGTTAGGTCTGATGTAATTAGCGATTTCAGGTCTAAATATGTCTTTAGTTGAAAATGGTACAGATTCTTTCAGAGCAAACAAAGTGAGCAGTGCAGTGTTTGCCCAGATGCTACGGTCAAACAGCATTAAGGCATTAATGAAGAAGAGGATTTCAAATGCTGAACAGATTTAAGCTAGCTAGCATGTTTAAGTCTAAAGCTAAGATATCATGACTTAATTATATCTAAAAATGATAATAACAATTTCTGCACTGTTCTGTCTTTGGTTGAAATCTAAGATGAAAACTTAGATACCAGCAAGGTTTTGAAGGGATAGGAAGTTAAACTAATTGATATTATGATCTTAAGTGAGAGTCAGTGAAGAGACAACAAGGGTAAACTGGAGCCAACAGTATTTTAAGTGTACATTATTATGACTTTTTAAACACTTAGTTTAAAAATGTGCTGCACAGGAATAGTGCTAATGGCTGGAGACGTATGAGGAAACACGACTATTCATAATAAGGGACACAGCAATGCAGCTTTTTAAAAGATGAGAGTTTGAGCATAGATCTATGCTTGAGCCAGCATCGGATCACTGATAGGTCATCACTATCTGAACTGTAGCATGATGAAGATGATGATGCCTAGCAACAGGGCTACTCTGTTGCTTAGCAATGCAGAATAGAACCCCAAAATGAGACCAGCCCTCATTCAAATGACCTCAAACTCACTTGGGTCCCCAGCTCTGCTGCTCATTTGGCCAGGTCTCTTTTGAAAAAAAAAGAAAAGAAAATTAAAATCAATAAAACTTTAAAATTGATAAATAAAGTATTATAAATACTCGGTCAACTTGGTTAACTCGGTCAATCATTAGATGAATGATTGTCAAGAACACGCTCAATTCCTCAGTTTATCAGTAAGAGGAAAGACTGTGACGTTTAGGTTCAGTAATTAATCACCTTACTTATGTGATCTATCTCTTCCCAAGAAACTTAATCAGTGTAAATGTGAAAAGGGTGAAAGCAGTCCTTCTTCTTAAATTGTCTGCAGATCAAGGGCTCTACAGAACTTTATATTTGTTTTATTTATTCATATATTACTTGATTATTCTCAGTATCCCAGGTTATCATGGGAGCACCCAACAAGCCATCAGCATTGTGGACTGACACAGAAAGAACACTAGTTCATCCCAATATAATGATATTATTCATTCTCACAGCTCTTGACCCTCCAACATGGCAATGTTTGCCAGCCCACGTCTCCCTGTGTGTGAGGCACACCCTTTCCTGAAAGAGGCGCGCATACAGTCACGCCTGCTCCTGATCTGCTTTAAGGAGTTGTGGTGAAAGGTTGCCAAGGCCACAGGGAGCTGCTCCAAAAAAAGGGATCACGGTGCTGAGCTTAAAGTGCCTCTCCACTATCTGCAGTATTACATTTTCAGGAGTATGAAGCAGAAGTGTGAAGCTGTCACTGCTCATCACCCTAAGAGGAAAGCTTTGTAGAGCTATTTTCATGCTAGAAACACAGCCACCTTTCTCATTCATGCCTAAAACTGCCTGACACGTCACAGGCTCTGTGTCACACTCTCAAAACTACTACACCGCATCCTGTTAATCAGCTATAACCTCGGTGCACCACCTACGCTCCAACATCCCCGTAACTCCCTCACTGTCTATTTCTCTTGTCAGCTCTGAGGGTGACAGAGGTCCTTTCCTTTGTTGTACTCTCAGTGTAAGGGAGCCAGACAGCCTCATAACTCAGCACCAGCCTATTAGAATGCAGAATAGCTGCAGCTTGGTTCAACACTTGCTGATAAGAGAGGGGAAAAACATAGATTGGCTGGATTTCCGGGCCCAGAGAGCTCTTTATGATGTATCATGTAGCAACTTGCTTGTCAGGTGATGCAGCTGTTGCTTCCCCAATTAAAGATAACAGTAGTTATGACTCTCATGGGGACGAAAAACAGGTTTAATAAAGAGAAATCACATTTCGTTGCCCTGTACCTGTGCATGTGCAATGACAATAAAGTTGAATTCTAATTCTAATTCTAATTCTAAAAAGCTAAATGAACATCTGCACTGCCACAAGCCACCTCTTAGACATTGGAGTGACGATATATTTAGACATGGCATCGTCTTCCTTTACCTTCCATTTATGAACAGAAAAAGAAGTGTCTGACTGAGAGGAGTTACCACATTTTGAGAGATTTACTTCATGCACGAACTACATCAGGACAGCACAGATGAGTCCCTCCCTGATTTTGTAGCATATAAACTGTCACAGCACCAGAGGATGACTCAAACTGTGGCATCCCTGAAGTGACAAAAGAATGAGGAGCCAACACAAAGCAGCGCTGAGTTTTCTTCTCTGACAAGCTCGTGCTTTGTGGTTACTCTGCAGTCATCCTCTGAAAGACGTCAGTTGCAGTCAGTACTGCTAAAGTTGCGGAGAGATCAGATCTCACCTACAGGTTTTTGAAAATTCAGCCATCGTCTTTTGACCTAATTTAGTGCCCAAATAAAGTTTTTTTCCTCATATGATGTTGCTAATAGACACCTTAATATATTTCTTGCTTGATATTGCACACCAAATCTAAAAAGTTCACGTGACTAAAAAATGTGAACAGACTGCCAATTTCAGTACCGAATTAATTCAACCACTATCATATTTTGAAATCTGTCACATCACGCCAACAAGAATTCAAGTCACTCAAAACAGGACTGTGAGGCAGTACTTAGCCACAAAGCACAGCATACAGCTGTGAACATGTTTAGCTGGTTATATTTACATCAGACAAGGACGCTACATGATGGGAGCTCTGATGAAGCTGGAACATCACTGCATGTCCAGGTCATAAGACTGAAAAGTCCAAGGATCAAAGAATCCAAAATCAAAGAGTCGGATTCATCATTGTTTATGAAGATGGTTGATGAGAACCATCTCTGAAAGTTTATGGACTGACACGATATATATGGAGTGTTATGTTACTTATTTAAAATTCACAATATCCTGGTTTTTCAACCAGTGAGGACAAAGCAACGAGAACTACAAATTAACAGAACCTTCATCTACAGCTGTGAAAATAAGCAGGGATAGATTCTTATGCACCAGCTCACCACTTTATTAGGTACATCTGTTCAACTGCAACTACTCAGATCACATGGCAGCAACTCTGTGTAATTAGGCATGTTGATACAAAGACAAGACCTGAAGTTCAAAATGAGGAAGAAAGGTGATTTAAGTGACTTTAAATGGGGAGTGGTCTCAGAACAGAGCACTACCACCAAATATGCACACTAACCAGCCACTTTATTGGGTACATCTGTTGCAGCACTCATTGACCATCACATGGGAGCACATTTATGTGTGTAGATTTGGGGAAAAAGTGATTTAAGTGACTTTGAATGGTTGTTGATGGCATAAAGGCTCATAGAGAATCATGCAAAAAAGAAAAACTACCCAGTGAGCGATAGTTATCTGTGTAAAAATGCTTTGATGATGCAGGAGATCAGTGAAGAATGTTACAACAAAGGTATGAAGAAGACCATCTCTAAATGCACACCATGTTCAGCCCTGAAGCAGACAGGCTACACAGCATAGGAATACCACAATGAGCTGCCAAGAACAGGAAACTAGGACTAGAATTTGCATCTCCTCAGCAATTAAAACTTATCAGACCAGGCAACACTGGAAAAAAAACATTGCCTGGTCTGATGAGTCTAGATTTCCCTGTGAGAATTCGAATGGTAGGGTCAGAATTTGGTGTAAACATCATAAAAGCAGGGGTGAATCCTGCCTTGTCACAAAGCTCAGATCATCTAAAACAGATTTTTTGAACATGATGATGAGTTCACTGTACTCAGATGGCCTTCACCCACAAATCTGAAGCAATTGTGTGATGCTATCATGTCAATATGAATCCAAATCTCTAAAGAACGTTTTCAGGGGATTGTTGAACCAATGCCATGAGAATTAAGGCAGCTCAGGGGCCCAACCCTGTACTAGAAGGGTGTACCTAATAAAGTGGCAAGTGACTGTATAAAATGACACTGTCATGCTTTATTATGTCGGTATTTGTTGATATGATTTGAACTTGAAAAGCAGAAGTAACTGTTCTGTTACATAAAAACTGTCATTCTTAAAGACAGTATCGGATCAGTTTTAAATGCCACAGAAAGACCGCTATTATAGACGGGCGATTGTGGCTCAAGAGTTCGCCTTGTAATCGGAAGGTTGCCGGTTCGAGCCCCGGCTTGGACAGTCTCGGTCGTTGTGTCCTTGGGCAAGACACTTCACCCGTAGCCTACTGGTGGTGGTCAGAGGGTCCGGTGGCGCCAGTATCCGGCAGCCTTTCCTCTGTCAGTGCGCCCCAGGGTGGCTGTGGCTACAATGAAGCTTGCCATCACCAGTGTGTGAATGGGTGGATGACTGGATATGTAAAGCGCTTTGGGGTCCTTAGGGACTAGTAAAGCGCTATATAAATACAGGCCATTTACCATATGCAGGAGTTTGGAAAAAAACATGTTTTTTCCCCCTCACTGTGCTTTATTGGTTTTTATCAATAAGTATCAACTAGTGCCGCCCTCGTTAAAATTTCATGCAGATATCTGGCAGTCTGTGAGGGAGTTACGAAACCAGCCTCTGAGCTTCTTTCAGTCTCTCCAATGCCTGGAGGAGGCTGAAGACAAGAGTAGCAAGCTGCTATTAAAAAACTATATTACAAATTTGGACAAAAAGTAGATGGACAAATTGCATAACAGCGGGAGTGATGATCTTATCCATCTATCCTGCTATCAAATTCAGGGTTGTGTTGGGGAGCTGGAGGCTATCTCAGCTGTCATAAGGCAAGAGGAAAAGTCATCAGCCTGTTGCAGGGTTTTATTATTTAGAAACGTCTGTGAAGGTTCTCAGTCATCCAGGTCATCGTAGTCAAAGGAGCTTGTAAAGAAAAGCGTCTGGACTTCTTTAAGTTGCTTGAAGACGTTTCACCTCTCATCCGAGAAACTTCTTTCAGTTCTATTATTTAGAACCCCCCCACCCCCAAAAAAAACCAAACAAAAACAAAACAAAAACCCTTAAGTTGAATTTGAAAACTACAGAAACTACAGCTCAAAGGAGGAGCTTCTCTTGTGCCGGCCCAAAACCACATGTATATTTTTAGATATGAAACCACATGAATTATTTATGTAGACCTACAGGCCCTGCAAAAATAGCAAAAACACCTGCCACATACTCACAACAGCTGCTTTGTTGACACTTTTTTTTGCATTGTTCACCTGCCAGTTAGCGGCTATTACAAATAAGTTTGGGGTTTTTTGTAACGTACACCCTGAAGCCACAACTACTTCACACAGGTCACTGTATGAGCCAGTGTGCGAAAATGATAGCTCTATACATCCTCTGCTATCTGAATTCTGTTGATCATTGCAAGGAAATTATTGACTGGTAAATATCAATGTGCTGGCCTGACCATCGGTGCTGTGCAATTTTCTGCAATATGATGTTACACTATAAACAACACAACAGCAGGTGACCTAAAAAACTGGAAACAGCCCATGCAATATAAAGACTCAGCACCAAAATGAACGAATTCTGTAGAATCTGACAGATTATAGGCCCATTCAAACATTCAGTGAAATTACTGTGAGCTGGAGGTCACCTTATGAAATGCAGTGCTTTACTGCTAATACTAGCTATACCCATGAAATTAAATTAAGCACCACACCTATTATTTAGGATTTTCAAAATAAATATTCTACTGTACAAAATGTCCAGTTAAATAAAATAAAATAAATTTAGAAAATCCTCCTTAACCACGTTTTCTTTTTGAAACTCTGCGATTATATGTGTTTTCCCCCAGACAAAGCAATTTTATTTTATTTCTCGCTGTTGCATTCCACAGATTCTATTGATTCTTCTCTCTCACAGTCTCTTTGTGTTTGACTGCAATCACTGTCTTGGGCGTGATAGGAGCAAAAAACCTCAGGAGCTGCAGGAAAGACAGATGGGCCACCAAACAAACCATAGTCCCCAGTGAGCACAGCTGTGACAGAAAAATGAGAAGTAGTTTATACAGTGAAACTTACCAAGCCCTCAAGAATTTAGTGTCACAACAATCAACATTGCCAATCTCTAAGAAAAAAATAAAAATAAAACTCAATGTTCCACTGAATAACCTTGACTTTCTCCTTAACTGTGTACAAATCTGTGGCAGCATGCACACTATCTACCTCCTTTGCTCCACCTCATGCCAGCGTGCATTTATGCTGAAATTCTGAGTGGCCTTCCCCATACATGTTTGAACAAACACAGTTCAAGCAACACTTGAAAAGCCTCCTCTGTTGCACTGTTTACACAGGACTCTAGAAAACTGAGCGACCTTGTGTTAGCTGTAAAATTACTCTGTATATGAGCCACATAGATCTCTGACAAAACAGCTTTGAGTCACATTTTTTTTCACTGTGAAGTTGTGCCATAAGTCACTCTTATTCAGCTGGATTTATGAATCCTGCTCGGGTGCACTGATAACTACCATAAATATTGAATATTACATGTGAAACAAAGCAAAATCCTCCATAATCCTGTTTGCTTTGACCACTATCTGTTAAGCAGGAGATGCTGAGCTCCAGCCATGATTGAATCTGAAAATGGATATCACACACACCTACATCCACTCAGCATGAGAGATACACACAGTCATAAAGGCACATTATTCACAGTCCTGGCTTATGACTTGTCGCCTGTGAAGCTAATGAGTTCTACTGCATATTAGGTTTATCATAGAAACAACAGACCATCTTTTATAACTTGTAGAAGACTCAAGAATCTGGAGACCAAAGTGATCTATTGTTGTTCATATTGTCTCATGTCCAGACCTTTAAATAAACAAATAAATAAATATATAAATACCAGTTGCTTGTTAAACTATAGGACATAAATTTAAGGTCAAGCGCTTTTACATTTATCCAGTTTATCGATGGGTTGTTAAACTTTGATGACTCTGCTGAAGTGTTTCGAAGAACATTACAACTAAAGATTCACATGCACCTGATTTGTTCGGCTGAAAGATCATAATCAATCAAATAACTTCCAGAGGGTTTGAGATTCATCATTGCATAAGAGAAAATTACAAGGCCAAAGAGTTTTTTTTGGACGAGAGAGAGAGAAAGAAAACACACTCACCTTGAGCTACAGATGGACACGATCGGTGAACAGATGTTTAACTACAGGAAAGGCCACAGCCGGAGAAGAGATAGTCAATTTAGAGCCCCAACCAAACAGCCTAGCTACTCTACTATGACAAGTACACACATGCACCATCCAGCCGCGCTGAAAAGCATCAGTCTCTCCACCGCTGTACGGAGGAGGGAGATGAGAGGCGACTGACTGAGGCCAACTCCAATTAAACTGCAAAGCAAAGCTCGGCGTCAACTTAAAGGGGCGGCGTTTCTATCACTGACATGTTTCCGTGACGCATAGACGTGTAGAGGAGGTCCCCAAAGCGCAAGGACACAGTGTAGAAGTCTTCATATTTTACATGCAGTCCTGTTAATTAATGCGTTATAGTGGATCTTAGAGGATAAATATCTTATTTGACTTATTTTATTTTATTTTATTTGACTATTCACATTAGTAAATATCACAAAAATGGTTAAATAACTGTTATTAGAAGCGATAAATGAAGTTCAAACGACAAAAGTTAGCATATACCGCCACCTACTGGATACACTGCTGAATCACATCTGTGCTGTTAAACAGTCAAAGCGTCTGCAAACAGATTAAAATGCAAACATACAACAGTTGAGTAAATAGGTACGTTTTTCTATACATTTAAGTCATTTCACGTGATTTAAGTATAGACTTATTGCATAATTATGACAGCAGACAGAAACAGAACTCAACAAAAGCCATATAATTTTTATTTCCATCCCGTCGACAAACTGATATTGTCTCCATTATTAAACAGCAAACTGTGCATGTCTACTTTGCTTTGTGAGCCATTATTCTTTTTCAGTGAAAGTCTGAATGAGACGCTGTTGTATCAGTGAAGGCTGCAGGCTTGCACCTCAAGGACATACTGTCATAAAAAAAATCATTTCACACAAGTCAGCCTGACTGCAACAGATTTTGTGCAAAAGAGCCTTTTTTTTCCTTTCACAGTGGCACGCTGGAAGGTTACTGCGGCACCTATAATACACAGAGTTGGATTCCATAACACAGGCAGCACAATGCTCTGTTCTGCACTCTGTGTTACATTTGCTGGAAAAATCAGCCTCGTATTTTTCTCTCTCTCTCTCTGTAAAATTGGAAAGGTTACAGGGAAGACTAAAGTATTCATCTGTGCAGCATTATGAATCTGGTACAGCTGAATTGCTTCTGTGTGCACTGTGCAGGCTGGCTGAACTCACTGAAGTGAGCTTTGAAGGCTGTTGCTTTTATTTTACTTGATACAATTAGCCACAGCTTGTAAGAGACCAGTACTGTAAAATAAATCCTGAGCTCTAATGCAAATGAAATGTGGGAAAGTAAAGAGCAAATTAACAATGCTTCCGACATGGATGAAACACTTACTGTGCTCGCAGTAATATGTTTATTCTAATTAGCTTCAGTCTGAAAGAAAAACAAATTGCATTCTTATACAATTACAGAGAAACTTTAAATGTGACTATAGTCATATGAGGGATTGCACAAAATAGGCTGTATTCCTTATGGTCAGTCCATGAAAGTCCATTTTTAGTTGTGCCAAGAAGTCTTTAATGTGGGTGTTATGTAACAATAACCTATATTGAAACCTGTGATAAATTGCTCTATAGGTGCAATAATGCTTCTGAAAAACTGTCCACTGCATCTTTGGTTATGAAAAGTCACACTTAAGTAATGTTAAATACATGCAGTCATTTAAATTTTAATACTAAGTTACTTTCAGGATTCAGGTTATTAGAACTGCTATTGCTTTACTGAGATATTACAATTATGTTTATAAGGCCATATGGGAGCTGCAGTGGTTAGTACTGTTGCCTCACAGCACAAAGGCCCTGGGTTTCAATCCACCAGCTGGACAGGGCCTTCCTGTGTGGAGTTTGTATGCTCTCCCCGTCCTCAGGCTTCCTCCCACAGTCCAAAAACGTGTATGTGGTTAGGTTAATTGGCTGTAGGTGTAAATGTGAGAGTGGTAAACTGTCCAGGGTGTACCATGCCATTTCTCCTCTGACAGCTGGGAACAACTCCATCCATCCTTGCAATTCTGAATTGGGCAAGTGGGAAAAATGGCTGGATGGAAGGTCATCCATGGATGTAGTAGCAGTTAATCCCATAGAAGTTGTGTTTTTTCCCACAGACTACGTTGTCTCTAAGGTTCACAGCGGCATGAGTGATGGAGCTGTTGAACTTGCGATGAGCCTCTGACTTGCTGAATGAATGTTGAAGGTCTAATAGGGTCAGGGCTGCACCTGATTTACCCACAGTCCCAATGGAAGAACTGCCTGGCAGGACAGGAGAGCGTGGCATGATGCACGGATTAGAGTTGCCATGTAGCCGCTCTCTGTCCTCTGCTCCTGGTAACAATTTGGGATGTGATTCCCTGCCCGTCTGGTCTTTGTCTTCAAGTAGTGGACTACAGCTGGGTATATTTCTTCCAACTTTAAAAAGTTTTTTGTCATTTAGCACATCCTTTACACAGATGCTTTCCTCTCTGTTGACTTCTATCCCTCCTTGGGGATGTAGGCGGTTGGACAGGTCCCAGAGTTGCTCTGTGTTTGTGATCTGGGCAGCGTTAGCCTCTTGGTTGCTCTGTGACGGGGATCCTTGCATGACATTGTCAAACTGGACTTTGCAGTTTTCCCTCTTTCTGCCCTTATGCGCAGAGCATTTGCACTGAGCTTGCTGCTTGCGTAAGACCTCCTGGGACAGCTCAGTCTGCTGTGCCTTTGTGGAGTTAGTGCTGCACTTTGATTGAGTATGACCCATTTGGTTCAGATCTGGTGCCTCATTACGCATAGCTGTGATCTCTTGTGGTTGGTTCACAGCAGGCGAGGCAGTGCTTTGGTTTAGAGTTGGAGATGTATTTTGGAGTTCAGCAGCAGTGGGACTGCAGCTGCTCCTCCTGACATTGCTCCCCAGTCTTTTTCTACATCCTTGCCTTGCTTTAGAAGGAACAAACACAGGATGCGACCTTTCTTGCTGCAGGGAAAATAATTAGACTTATTAGTGTTCTGGTCTGTTAATGCTACCGTATAATAAATGCAATGGCTTTTACCAGGTTTGACGTGTGTGAATTAATCCCAGCAAAGTTAGTCATTTTTTCCTTGAAATCATCTGTCATAAAAGGATTTGCTGGCCCTGATCCTTAAAACAAGATTTCACATTAATGTCAGATTTTGGATTACTGCACAAAATACAATAACAACTGATTGATCATCAGTAAGTGTGAGAACCTCTGCGAGTCCTGTCAGTTTGCTGGTCTGGAGCATTCAGGTGTGTGTTTCTCAGTGAGAAAAGACATCAACAATGATCTCAGAGAAACAGAAAGATTGAACAAGTATGAAAGCCTCATCTCTCTAAAAAGAACACATCAAACCAACTGTTGGGTCCAGTGGTGGAAGGCTGCTGATTTGGACCTCAACCTAATTGAAATGCTGTGGCATGACATTAAGATAGCTGTGTATAAACGAAATTTCAAAAATCTCAGATTAACTGATGCAACATTGTAAAGAAGACTTGGCCAAGATTCCTCTACAATGATGCGAGAGATAAAATCATAAAGAAATGATTACTTCAAGGTACTGTTGCTAAAAGGTGCTTGACCAGATACTGAACCACAGGGTGTACTTAGTTTCTCCCCTCATTGCTTCTGCATTTTGGCTTTTTTTTGGTTAAATATATAACAGCACGGTGTAATATTTCATGTGCTGTATGTGAATAATTTAGAACCTGCTAAATACAAGATACAAAGATTTTTCATCAATTCAATTCAATTCAATTTTATTTATATAGCGCCAAATCACAACAGTTACCTCAAGGTGCTTTTTATTGCACAGTAGATCGTACAATAATAGATACAGAGAAAAACCCAACAATCATATGACCCCCTATGAGCAAGCACTTAGGCGACAGTGGGAAGGAAAAACTCCCTTTTAACAGGAAGAAACCTCCAGCAGAACCAGGGTCAGGGAGGGGCGGGGCCATCTGCTGCGACCGGTTGGGGTGAGAGAAAGAAGACAGGATAAAAGACATGCTGTGGAAGAGAGACAGAGGTTAATAACAGATATGATTCAATGCAGAGAGGTCTGTTAACACATAGTGAGTGAGAAAGGTGACTGGAAAGGAAAAACTCAATGCATCATGGGAATCCCCCGGCAGCCTACGTCTCTTGCAGAGTAACTAAGGGAGGATTCAGGGTCACCTGGTCCAGCCCTAACTATATGCTTTAGCAAAAAGGAAAGTTTTAAGCCTAATCTTAAAAGTAGAGATAGTGTCTGTCTCCCGAATCCAAACTGGAAGCTGGTTCCACAGAAGAGGGGCCTGAAAACTGAAGGCTCTCCCTCCCATTCTACTTTTAAATACTCTAGGAACAACAAGTAGGCCTGCAGAGCGAGAGCGAAGTGCTCTAATAGGGTGATATGGTACTACAAGGTCATTAAGATATGTCCTGATAGATAAAACTGATGAACTGAATACTTTTGATACTTTCTGTTTAACAAGGATTTATTTTTCAGTATTTTCACTTCTTACCTGTGTAGTGCATTTGGTAGGAAGTGACCCAAAGGGTCTTCTCCATGTTTTTCAGGATGTTGCTTGTCCTCTCCGATAGCGTCAAATCCCAGTCTCGAAGTTTCAGGTTGGGCAGCACCATCTTTGGGGGAGTGGGGTAGAAAACCTGGCTCTCTCCCTTCGCTGGTTTTGCATGCTGGTGGAAGGAGGAAGACACTTTATGCTTCGATTAACGTCAGTGAAACTGTGAAGTCACTGATATTTCATCACTCACATCAAAAAAGCCATGTTCTCCTGTCCACATAACAGCCTTCTTCCTTGTTTTCAGTGGTGTTTCTAAGCTCTCAAGTCTATATGGAGCACCTAGGTGTGAAAAAAGAAGCATCTTAAAGACCTAACCATTCTACCACTCCCTTTTATCAGAATATCACACCTTTAGTTTTGCTTAGCAGAGTGATATCAGGTGCACTATTTGGGATACTGAGGTTGAGGAAAGATTGAGACGCAGCTCTGACTCCTGTATGTGGGTCATCTGGTGAGTGGAAGGATGGGAACATTGCAAAACGAGAGATGTGCGATGAATAGGGATGCTCTTTTGGGATGGCAATCTTTATCATTTTCTCCCTATGAAAGGCACAAAGACAAGAAAGGGTCGAACTCTGTGCAAAAACAAATCAGTTTATCATTATGGAAAGAGTACTCACGCTATATTTATGTCCGTTGGTTTTGGTATTCTGGTAAAAAAAACACACAAAAAAACCCACCATCACTGTTATTATGTATCACCACAAACACAGGAAGAGGAAGTTTTTGATTATAATATTTATATAAAATCAGCAGCTACTTACAGTTGGTCATTAAGTCGAACATGACTTTTGTTTCTGCCATCACTGCTGTTACAGCGTTGATTGGTGATACTCCTGTGAAGGTGAAATAATTATATAATTATACTACATTTGATATATTACATTATAAATTCTAAGACTGTCTCATAATGAAGCCAGCATCACACTCACCCAGGTATGGTTCCTCCATAACCGCAGGGATAATGTCTATTTAAATCAGCCCTGAATCCACTGGTGAGTGAAGGCTCCATGTGGCTGCTGAAGACCTGACTCATAATCAGTGAATGTGAAGGAAGGATAAAGCCCTAAAACCCCCCACTAGTATAGAAGGACAAAGAGGCGATGTTTGTAATTGCACACAAGTTTAGCTTGAGACACAGTACTTAACAAATTTATTAGACCATCTGTCATAAAAGCAAGAAAACACACATATTTTAGAAAAAAATGTAAAAGTTTTTTTTTTTTTTTTTTTTTTACAAAAAATTATGTTGTTGCTTATTAGGAAAATCTAATGTTTCACTTCTCTGGATAGTCAGAAAGCATAGACAAGACGATTTAGCAAAGAACCTATTACTTAATTGCATCTTTAGGCACTTTATTGCTAGTAGCTATCATTTGTTTCTATGTCTTTAGATGAATCTATGAAAAGTGCCAGCAGTAACACTAGGGGATTCCCCCCCCCCCCCCCCCCCCCAAAAAAAAAAAAAAAAATCTACATCAGATGAACAGGATCTGCAAGTTAGGTCCTTAAGCAAAAGGGAAAAAATCCATGAAAGCCCTGAAACAGGACCGGAGAGATGCATCTGGCCTTTCGGTTGATCTGTTTACTGTCCTGAAATGATCTCAGTGGAAGTGTGGCTGTCAAGAAGCCCTCCTTAAGGAAGGGAAACAAGGAGAAGAAGGCTGAGGTACGGCAAATTCTACAATAACTCCCCTGAAAAAGAAAAGAAAAAAAGAAAAAAACAACAACCTGGCAACAGGTCTTATGGAGTGATAATTTCCAGCCATCTGCAAACCATGGGACAAAAAGTAGCTAACATCCAAAGAAAGGCTTTGAATCTCAAAGAAGCCTGGACAGCTACTTAAAGAAATAAAAATATCATTGGATCTATTTCCCATTTTCATAGAAAAACATTAAGTGAGGGGCGGCCTAAGACTTTTGTGCAGTATTTTATATATACAGCGACTAATCTTCTAGAGTATACTTGCTGTTTAATCATTAATTAATATAAATTACTATTTTCGTAATATTAACTTACCTGGACAGTGGTATAAAGGAAGTCCAGAGAAGTTCCGAGTATCTGTCTGTGATAAACACACAAATGTCTTGTTTCAAATAAAGGTGAACATTTTAAAGCCTTTTTTTTGACTGAACAGGAGGATCTCCTCTTTGCTTTTGACCAAAGAGGTGGGTTTGAATTCCTGGGACAGGCAGAGTGACAGTGTTACAAACAATAGGGTCAGAGTGAGCGACACCCAATCCAGCCCACTGTGTGTAGTACTGATGTCACTTAAAAGCAACTGTAAAACTAACCTAACTAAACACTGACTACTCTAAGACCAGTGCGATGTAATTTTTACAGTTCTTATTGTTCAAAAATCAAGTCTTGGCTGATTTACTAATATTACTTACAATCACTGCTGAGAACGCCCATCATCCAGTCATCCAGTGTGGATCTGATAATATTACGCATTCACAGCTCAGTGAATGGGTGCAAAGAAAATGAAGCTGGCTCTGACTAGCACACACCGACACCAGATACAAGCTGTGCGACTGGTGTTGGGTTGCAGGAGTCGTATTTCATTCCTGCGCAACACAAGGACTGAAATAGATCCAGATTATGTGCATTAGTGAATGCCCCCAAACTGTCCATCAAATGTAAGTGTTGGCATGCCAAAAAGTAACACGTGTGGGGCGTCGTTTGTAAAGTGAAACATGCTGAAATTAACAGCAACATTTTTCCACATTTAGCTCAAAACCTTACAAAAACATGATTTTTCCCGAGTCATTTTTTACAACATTTAGTAAAATGTTTGTAACTTTTCATATTTAAAACACAATTTTAAAAGTTAAATCTAAATGTTATATTTAAATCTAAATGTTAAATCTAAATGTTACAGGAAACCAAATATTTAGTTTCCTGTTTTCACTTTCCATGTTTCACTTTACAAACTGCGCCTCATAGTTTCTTGTATTTTTTTTATTTATTTATTTATTTATTTTTTAAGTTTTATTGAGTGATAGTGCTTTGGAGAAAACCTCTAAAGTTCTTTCAAAATTTTTCTTTGGACATTAGCTGCTTTTTCACTTACTTTTAGTCCAGTCCTTGTACCTGATTGTTTTCAGAGGAATGTCTAATTGTTAAATTAAGCCATTAAACACAGACCTATTCAGTCACTGAGGGGATTAACCAGTGTTATGTCTACACATAACAGGCAACAGTATCTGAATCTCATGTCCTTAAGGAATAGGAAAAAAATATCCAGCAAAGACTCAGGCAGGATCTGAGTGATGCATTTGGCCCTTGATCCACCTACTGTTCACTAGGTTCAACTACTGTCTCATAAGAAATGGGCTCAGTGGAAGGGAGGCTGTCATTAAGCTTTCTTAAGGAAAGACTCAGGTATGTCAGATTACACAAGAACTGCACAGAAAATTTGTGTCAACCAGTTTGATGGTTAGATGGATCAAGATTTGATTCAAGTTTAAATTGTTATCAATATGTACAGAGGAGATCAGGAGAGCGATACCACAGTGACTGTGTACAAAACACAGTGGAGGCTCCATCATGGTTTGGGGAAATATTTCAGGAAGTGTTGTTGGGGACTTGATGGAATTGATGGAATTATGAACACAGAAAAGTACAGACAGATTTTCATCCACTATGCAACAGCTTCTTTTTTCAATATGACAATGATGCCAAACACACTGTTAATGCAATAAAAGCATACCAGGATGGAATAACACACAATTAAACTGTGAGTCATGGAAAGGCCTCCCCAGAGCTCAGACCTCAACATTATTGAAGCAGTGTGGGATCATTTTGACAGAGAACAAAACAAAAAAGCAGCCAACATCCAAGAGGAGCTTTGAATGTCCTTCAAGAAGCCTGGGGAACTATTTCTGAAGACTTTAAAGAAATGACATGAAACTTTGCCTAAGAGAGTCCAGGCTGTGTTTGGATTATACCAAATATTGACTGCCAGCCTTGTTAGAATTGTACACACTGCTGTTTTACCATATACGTGGTATTTCCTTGTAAATTCCTGCACTTACTTCCTGTTAAAGAAATAAAGGTGATTGAAAAACTTTTATTCCTGCTGAGCCAGCTCTTTCATGTGTAATGATATCAAATTGATATCATCCTTCAATTTTCCTTTTCACACTTGTCCCCAAAACAATTACATTCGTTTTTAATTTGAAAACAAGATTTATGATATTAAACCCCCTGAAAATGTTTCTTTATTATGTAACATAAAATATTTATGGCTAAATAAGTAACTACAAAACATAGGCATATTACATTTAAAGCTGCTGTGATATGCTCTGCCTTTATGCACAGTGACCAAAAGGCCACAGCATTAGATTCCCATTCAGATGTTACTGGATCCAGATTTGCTTAATATGTGAAAATTATGGGAGAGACCTTTCCAGACCAGACCAACTCTCAAATAAAACAACAAAAATGGTTTGAACCACTGCAAACACTCTATTATTCATGCAGGGTCTTTTTTATGCCTAGTAGTAAGAAGTTTATTGAAGATACACTAAATCCAGAAACCTGAAAATTGCATTAAAATACCAGTTTTTCAATCAATGCGTGCGGCTGCCTTTTATTGAACGCGATTTGGACTGCTTTCCAAGCAGCAAACCTTGTTTGTTAACTCACAAGACCCATTCTGCATTCTGCTTTTTAATTGGGATTCTCAAGAGACCTTGTCCAAAGTCTCAGCAAAACATGCAAGTCCTATCAAGCAGCATAAGCTAAGTCCAGTAACCAATTACCCTGCTCTGGCCCAGCAGAGCTGCCGCTCTCTCTCCGGATTATAGTTCCCGCTGCTGCATTATAAATGTGCAGCTGCAGTGCTTTCCCTAATATTAGGTTATTGTGCAGATGGAAGTTGACAGTTAGTGGATGATTTGCAACAACAACAGGAAACCAGCCTTATCTGTAGCTCTCATGCCAAGAACTTCAGACACATTGTGAAAAATTAGCTCACCACTGTCATCATGTGACATTTGTTGATAAGATAAGATAAGATAAGATAAGATAAGATAAGATAACCTTTATTAGTCCCACACGTGGGAAATTTGTTTTGTCATAGCAGGAAGTGGACAGTGCAAAAGTTATATAGCAAAAATTAGAATACAATAGGAATAAAATACTGTACACAACTGTACAGAATAGAATAAAATAAAATACTATATACAGTAGAATAAATAGAATAAAATATACAATAGGATAAAAATAGAATACAAATGCTTTATACAACTGAGTAAAAATACAACTTTGTCAGAAAAAGACTGACTTCACAAAAAAATAACCTCACTGGTCAAAACCTGTTAAAAGAGAGCAGAAATTAAACTTCACCTTCTAACCTCTGAAAGCCACAAGTGAAGCTAAAGACTGTCAGTTCTCATCAGCTTTGCGGTGCCAATTATGTTGTAGTAATATTGCTTTTAGCAATTTTATTAAGCTATCTTACCCTGCAAACACAGCACAATCAGACACAAACAAAATTCAGCTTCAGTGCAAACAGATAAGGTCTTAGAATTACAGCCAGAAAACTTAATAACATCTAACAAAGTTAAAAATGTTCAAAGTTAAAAGCGAGGAAGTCTGCAACCAAGAAATGCCTTCATGAATGGAAACACAGAGATTGGTTTACAGCAAGATGCAAACCACTGTTTACACTCAGTAAAAAGTTAGACTTTGCCAAAAACCAGATAAAGGAGGCTGCATTATCTGACAAATGAAACAAAGACTAAACTGTACTAGAATAATGGGAGAAGAGAAGTATGGAGAAGGAAAGAAAAAGCTAATGGTTTGACAAACATGGTGACATGTGCATATATGGCTGCCAGTGGAACCGGATCACTGGTGTTTATTGATGATGTGGCTGCTGATTAAATGAGAAGTGCACAGGGCTATATTCCCTGCTCAAACAACACTTCACGGTGGGAAATGGATAATGACTTAAAATCAGATTTAGTGGTGTACAGAGGCAAAACGACAAAACTAAATAAATAAAAATGTTACTTTCTAACTGCTGAAAAAAGAGAATGTGTTGATGGTTGAAAGACAGACACACACACACTGACTCTTGCACTCGTCTTCAGTGCCCAGTTACAAATCCGTCCTTGTCTTGTTGGCGGACTATAAGCTTTCTGAAAGGACTTATGAAGACATCCATGATGTTTCTTTCATGTGAGCTAAGGATGAAAGAAAAAAAGATGAACCTGTGAACTCACACTTCAAAGCTCACAGCTCGGGAGAATTTTTCTTTAATTTCATGTTTCAGGAAACACACACACACACACACACACACACACACACACACACACACACACACACACACACACACACACACACACACACACACACATTTCACAATCACAGAGCACAGTGTGTGGGCTTGTGTGCATGTGTGTGTGTGTGTGCGTGAGACTCCAAGGTAACATAGGTGCATTTGTCAGTACAATGAAAATAGTTTTAAATAAAATTACACCATTTTTTCCTCATTTGCATAGAGTTGCTTGGGGAAAAATGTGGTAAATTAACAGATTTTATTTAAATGTTTTCATTTCATTCTCCAACTATTCAGTCACATTCTGTTAGCTGGGAGGCAAGTGCCCTTGAGTTATTCAGAGCTGTTCATAAAGCAAGTCAGAGCTCTATCTATCTATCTATCTATCTATCTATCTATCTATCTATCTATCTATCTATCTATCTATCTATCTATCTATCTATCTATCTATCTATCTATCTATCTATCTATCTATCTATCTATCTATCTATCTATCTATCTATCTATCTATCTATCTATCTATCTATCTATCTATCTATCTATCTATCTATCTATCTATCTATCCATCCATCCATCCATCCATCCATCACATTTAAAATACAATGTGCATGTTTACTTTGGCCATCTGTTCAAACAGCTTCATTATTTAAATGTACATTAAAAACAGCGTTTTTCCTGTAAATGTAACTGAAACATCACTGACTTTATGGTGAGCTGAGTGTCTCTGGTGGTACAGAATAAAGAGAGGCACTAAAGACACTGCCCTGCAGTTGTTTTTTCTTTTTTCTGTTTTTTATTGCTGGGGAGAATAGGCGCTGTGTTTTTCCACACCTCTGCATACTATTCCACAGAAATCCCCAGAGAAACAGCTCAATCTCTCGTTTGACGGACAGCTGTAGCTCGTCTCTTGTGAAAAGTGAATTTATTTGACCACTTCTGCTGCCTGTATTTTGGGGGAGAACAAGGGGAACTATACTGGGTCATACTAGGAATGCATATAAAAATGTTTTGAGCTCATCACTTCTCTGTGAAGCTCGAATGTAGCTGCCTCACTCCCTCACTCCCATCTAACTCCTGCTCTGTTACATTTAAGAATCTCATTTGGTCTTCACAGCTGCTTTCACTATGACAGCGTTTGACTTCTCGGATATAGAGGCGTTTTTGGATTGCCACCCGGATCTGTTCGAGGAGTATCTCGTTCGGAAAGCCAAATGTGACCAGGTTAGCAGGTGGTTGAAGGAGCATCAGCCGTCGAAAGTGTCCTCTGTCGAGGAGAAGCGGGGCGCTGCCATGGACCCACTGTGGCCGACCAGTGCTGACGGACTCCGGCGCAGATCGTCCCACATGGAGCTGCGACGGAACTTTGCTCGGTCCAAAGCCACCACTGCACACTGGACATACGACGAGCACGTGAGTTTGAGCGAACACGAGTCCCAGTCCAGCATGAGGCGCCGTGCGCTCCTGCGTAAAGCCAGTTCACTGCCTCCCACTACCGCGCACATCCTGAGCGCCCTGCTGGAGTCCAGGGTCAATGTGCCTCAGTACGCATCCAGCGCCATTGACTATAAATACAGACTTAAAGAAACCAACGAGAGGGAGTTTTTCTTAGAGCTCGTGAAAGATATCTCCAACGAGTTGGACTTAACAAATCTGAGTTATAAAATCCTGATCAATGTCTGCATTCTTGTGGATGCAGACAGGTGTTCGCTTTTCCTCGTTGAAGGACCCCCTCACAAGAGGACTCTGGTTTCCAAGTTCTTTGATGTGCATTCAGGCACTACAGTCAGACCATCATCTAGCACTCTTAACTCCAATGAAGTGCAAGTGCCATGGGGGAAAGGTATCATTGGATATGTGGCAGAGCACGGGGAGACTGTAAACATCTCAAACGCATATGAGGTAAAGTGTACACCGTTATGATCAATAGAATTTGTATTCTTAATTTATGTGCGTCCATTTAAGCTGGCGGATATCAGTACATGATGATGTCGGGTATTGGACCCGAGTTTTGTAGTAGTAAAAGAAAAATTTCTGCAATACACATCAGGTTTCAGGTCCACCTTCAGCTGCATTCCCAAGTTAAAAGCATCCACAAATGTGTGTCTTTTTCAAAGTAATGGGACTTTTTTGTTTTGGTTTTTGCCAGCAGAGGTATTCAGGTGTTGGCAAAACTATCCTACTCCTCAGAACTTCAACTGCGCACGTCGTTCCGAATACCAAATGCAGGTTCTTTTGGATACAAAAAATACAATAGTCAAAGAAAAGGAAAACCAATCACTATATTTTTCCCCCCCACAAACTAAATCTGGTATTATATGCTAGACTTGAGCACCACATCATTATATCATCGCCCTGGGCTGCTTGGGAAACTAAGGAAACATGCGATCTACTACTCCAGCAGCATAGGTACGTGCCAGTGAGGGGTACAAGAGTCTCTCTGCTTATAGTAAAAACAGTTTCAATCAACAGAGACTCAAATTTACAAGCCCAAGAGTCAGACCTAAACGCTGCGGATGCTTTATCATAGGCTTTACGAGACAAACGCGCATATGGTGAAGGAATGTAGAGCTGGGATGTGTGTGTGTGTGTTTTTTAATGTGGACTCCAGTCAATAAATATGTAATAGCCTGTATGTTTATATAACCACAATTCCAGGATCACCGCTTCAGTGATGAGATTGACAAGCTGACCGGGTACAAGACTCAGTCCATCCTCTGTATGGCCATCTGCAACAGTGATGGAGAAGTCATAGGTGTTGTACAAGCTATTAACAAAAATCCAATCGGCACCCCATTTACTGAGGATGACGAGAAGGTGAGGCTCTGTTATGCTGAAGAGAAGAAAATCATTCGCCTGTCGTACCAGCGGGCTTCACATTCATATTCATCTTCTTCAATATTACTTATCGCGCCATTAAGGGCATTTAACGAGGGAGTTAAATTTAACTGGTGCATCGTCTACCCCACCACCCAACACTAACACTTGCCATGCAACTGGAAATATTGTTTGTAATTTGCATCTTAATGGCTGCGGAGAGGGGTAAAGTGTTCCCTTGGAATCAAAACACAAGAAAATGGAAGAGAAGAGGTCAAGCTTTTACTCAAGCGTGGAGCATTAAATACGTTCGCCTGTGCATACACACAGTAAGAAAAGTGTTACTTTCAGTTGCTCCCTGTTCCAGTTGAAATGGGCTTACTAGAATATATGTGTGTTATAGCTTCATTTACGGCTCCGCTGCTTATGAGTACAATTTAATTCTCAGAGTTTGCTGACGAGACAATAATATTTCGTACATCCTGGAGATTGGAGGGTTTGGTAAAAACAAAACAAAGACAAAAAACTGCATCAATGCTGATATTTGCAGTTTGTAAAAATCACAAGTTTGCTTCTGCGTGCAGACCAGTTGCACTGACAAATTCATCCACAAGGTGGCAGAAAAAACTTGTGGAAATAAATGCATTGTGAATCCGTATAGTATGCTCTAACGCTCAACTTCAAAGAAGCTGTGAGAGATTTAAGCTTCTTTTTCAAGTGTATATAAAACAAAGCACTAAATATAACTTTGGCAGAGCAACCTCAGAAACTATTTTTCAGCAACAAAGACTGTAAAAATAGGGAGGAGAAAAAGCTTCATCCGGCAGCTTGTCCAGACATTTTAAGGCCTTTGATGTCTTACTAAGTCTCTTTCTCTGAATCAGTACTTCATTAACAGCAAATCTATTTGAGAGAAATTTGCACTGAGAAGCAGCTGACTCCATCATGATCTTTGTATGCGCATTTACTCTTTCTGGTTCTCTTATTCGGCTTTATGTCATGCAGACATTGTGCATGCCTTTCTCCACTTTTTTGTGTTTTCATTCAGGTGCTGCAGATGTATCTACCATTCTGTGGAATATCGATTTCCAATGCTAAGTTGTTTTCAGAGTCTCGCAAGGAGTATGAAAGGAGCAGGGTGAGAAGTTTTAAACTGTGCTTTTACAAAAACATAACTGAACACAATAATCACTCCAAAACACATTAACATGCTGTATGCTTGCCTTTCACAAGTTAGGCTTACATTAACTTCAGCAGCGTGATATTCTATCAGGAATGTGGAAATATGTTTGTGTAATGAACAAATGAAGTTACGGTGTTTATTGTTGCTGCTACAGGCTTTGCTGGAGGTGGTCAATGACCTGTTTGAGGAACAGACCGACCTGGAAAAGATTGTCAGGAAGATCATGCAGCGAGCGCTGACTCTGCTGCAGTGTGAACGTTGCTCTGTGCTTCTTCTGGAGGACATTGACTCACCTGTGAGACCTTTCTTTTCCCATTTCCTCACAGATTCATCTGCTGCTTGATTTTCAGTGTATAACTAAACCAAAGTCATTATAACCTTTTTTTTTTTAATTTGCTGAATGACTTTATTTCTGATTGCAGTGATATATGATTTTTCTCATAGGTTGTGAAGTTCTCAAAGACATTTGAACTCATGTCTCCTTTGTGCAATGTGGACCGTGACATCAGGTTAAGGAGATTTTGCTCATAGATCACTACTGCAGAATTACAATAAACACAAATATGATTAACATTAAAAGAAGACTTGCATTTCACTGTGATAAAATTTGTAGTCAGTGTTTCTGTATATTAATGTTTGACTGTTGCTTCCTCTTTGTAATAGTGCCCACATCAGCATGGAGAAGTTATCCTGTTCTGACTGGCTAATCAATAACAGTATTGCTGAGCTGGTGGCTTCAACAGGACTGCCTGTTAACATCAGTGATGTGTGCCAGGACCCACGCTTTGATGCTGAGGTATACACAGTGTAGTGTATTTATCAGATCTGAGGCTTTTATTTAAAAAACAGTCAGATAATATGAGTCATTTGCACCGTTGTTATCACTGCAAGAATATCAGTTCCCCCCCCCCCAAAAAAAGTAAAAAATGGCTTCTCTCTTTGCAGGCAGATCAAGCTTCAGGGTTTCATATCAGATCAGTGTTATGTGTTCCTATCTGGAATCGAACTCATCAGATAATTGGTAAGTGAACCAGAAAATAATCAGTTTTGTTTCACTGGAAACGAGTCCTCATGTTATAGTCATGATTTATGTATATTTTCCACAGGGGTTGCACAAATTCTGAACCGCCTGGACAGGAAGACCTTCGATGATGCAGATCAGAGGCTATTTGAGGTTAAGCTACACTAGCAACCTTCTGTTTGGTCTGCACTGTGACACTGTAGATCCGCAGGTTCTTTTCATGTTTCATATTTTTCCTCTGGCCTGTTGTTTGTGTGCAGGCATTTGTGATATTCTGTGGCCTTGGAATCAACAACACAATGATGTACAATCAAGTTAAGAAGACATGGGCTAAACAGTCTGTAGCACTGGATGTAAGCCTGTTCTTCTATCCATCACTCTATGTCTCTCTGGAGGATAAAAGATATTTATGTATCTTTTTCTATACAATAATTTCTTTTTTTTTGTCATGTGCCAGTTTTCTTTTATGGTAAATGGCCTGTATTTGTACAGCGCTTTACTTTATGTTTTCTTTTATGTTTTGATGATTCCATGTAATCCATCCATCCATTTTCTTAACCAGTTCTCTAACTAGGGTTGCAGAGGAGCTGAAGCCTTTCTAGTTGACACAGGAGAGTGGTGGTTTACACAAGTTACCAGTCTATCAAATGGGTAGTATAATCTGATATCAATTCAAATCAATTTTATTTATATAGTGCAAGTTCACAACTATAGTTGCATCAAAGTAAGAGTAAAGACCCAACAAAATTAGAAAGAAAACCCCATCAATCACACAACCCTAAATAAGGAAGCATTTTATAAGAGTACGAAGGAAAAAGGGAGCCTGAAAGCTGAAGGTTCTGCCTACCATTCTACTTTTAGAAACTCTACAAATAAAAAGTAGGCCAGCAGCCTGATAGAAAGGTGAGCTGTTAGGAAAATATGGTACTGTAATTTGATGTATATTTACTACTACCTTCTATTTACATTTACCTGATTACTTTGTATGTAAGGAAATTTATTTTTAATTCTATTCTAAATTTAACAGTGAGCCAGTGAAGAGAAACTAATATGGGAGATATATGATCTCTCTTTCTGGTCCCTGTCGGTACTCTTGTTTTGGATCAACTGAAGGTTTTTTAGGGAGCTTTTAGAGTGCCCTGAAAATAATGAATTACAAGAGTAATAGTATTAGATAAGTGCATGAAGTAGCTTTTCAGCATCACTTTGAAACAGAATATTGCTAATTTTAGAGATTCAGGACAGTGTGAATGAGTAAATAAAGCTGAGTGTCATCTGCATAGCAATGGAAATATCTGTAATGTCTTCTAAATATACAGCCTAAGGGAAGCATGTAAAATATTAAAAGTATTGATACCAGCATGCAACGCTGTGGAGCTCCATGACTAACTTTTATGTGTAACTCTCCATTTACACACACAAATTGGAATCTATCAGATAGAGTCGCGCTATTGCAGAGCTGGATTCCTTTAATACTTTCAGTGTGTTCTGATCTCTGCAGTAAAATACTATGGTCAATGGTATCAATAACAATATAAGCTGTAGCAATAATCCAATCAACTCTTATTCATAAATGGGTCTATATTTATTCTGGGGAAAAAGCAAACTTCAATAAACTTAATGCTAAATCTTACAATTCCAAAACTGTAAGATATTACAAATTACTAAGCAATTTGGGAGCAGTATTAGAAATACAGTATGTGGTATATACGGGAAAAAATAATAATTTTCAGTGACACTACTCTGAAATGAAAACATATTTTAGGACACACGGTAAAATGAATTCAAACTACCTGTATGAGAAATTATCGATTCCAGAAAAATGCTGTGTCACCACTGTTACTGCTAATCTTAGCAGAGGCTCTTTACATTCATTGGTGTCTCAGTCTGCGTTCTGTTCCAGTGCCCAGTATCTAACCTGAGCAGTCACATTATCCTCAGAAAACATGATTCCTCTTCTTTACCATAAATATTTTAGTTGCTTTTAAATTATTAATGATAAATACACGTGCAGGTCTGCTCAGTTTTCATCAAGGACAACAAACACAGCTGTATTTCTGTCACACAATCTTTGATGTTTCTTTCATCACCTGATGGATTTTTTTGTGATTAGAGACGCCAAAATATAGCAACAAATTGGCTTTAAAAGCAGATACATATTTACTTTGATCTGATTACATAGGACGGTGAATACAGATAAAAAAACATCAACACTCTTGGTAAATATTAATTATCTTTTTTAGCAGTGAGTGTACATTAGAGAGCTAGTCTTATGTTATTTAGGCCATCCCCTCATGACATCACCTCACTATCTGGGACAGTTTTTTTTTTTTTAATACATCAGTGTTTTGCATTATTTTCTGTTTTTCAGATGTTGTCCTATCACGCTACCTGCTCCAAGGTGGAAGTTGACAGACTGAAGGTAATCCTCAGAACTAATCAAATAAAAACATTATATAATGCATAAAGGCACTATACCAACATCAGGAAAATAGTGAAATGTGTCAGTAGATAAAGGTGCAACGTAAACCGGAAGGCTGTTTGCCTATGCTGTCATCCTTCAGTGGCACTCTGTGACTGACAGCACTGTCCTCTCCCCCTAAGGCTGCCAAGATCCCCCTGAGCAGTGAGTTAGGCATTGATGAGTTTCACTTCAACGACTTTTCATTGGACAACGACGCCATGATCACGGCTTCTCTCAGGATGTTTCTGGAACTTGGTGTTGTCCAAAAGTTTAAAATTGACTATGAGGTAAGGCCATGAAATGTGCCCTGTAATATGTTTATCCATCCATACATAAACATGATCATACCTTCTGTATATCTGTCTGTAGGTTTTGTGCCGCTGGCTTCTGACTGTGAGGAAGAACTATCGAACTGTGGCATACCATAACTGGAGGCATGCTTTCAATGTGTCGCAGTGCATGTTCGTTATGATCACGGTAAATTTTAACATAGAGCAAAAAAAGTCAGATGTATATCTTACAGAAGCAATGATGTAAAGTTGTTTTGCATACCCACAAATAGATAGATCTATGGAATAAACTATATAAAAATTTCTAAGAGGTATATCCAAGGTATTTCTAAGAAGTCATATGGTGGTGGATTTGGTCTCTTATTGCTTAGGGTTGCTTCTATGTCCTATCCTATCCTAACTGATGCAAAATATCCTATAAAAGTACGTTAAATATTTAGTTAAAATAAATGAAACAGAATAGATTTAAAATTACTCAGTAAGAATGTGGCCATCTGCTTTGCATTGTGTAGACAGCAAGTTTCCAGGATGTCCTGTCAGATGCAGAGATATTGGCACTGATGGTTGGCTGTTTGTGCCATGACTTAGACCACAGAGGCACCAACAATGCATTTCAAGCTAAGTACGCCACAGAGGCCTGTGGATTTTGGAACTGGTGTCTTGTTAATGCAGAGAAGTGTAACTACTCTGTTGTTCCTGCAGGACAGGTTCTGCTCTGGCCCTGCTTTACGGGACATCAGCCACCCTGGAGCATCATCACTTCAACCATGCAGTCATGATCCTGCAAAGTGAGGTCAGGCTAATATTTTTCTATTTTTTGATAAATTCCATGTAATTCTTATGTTTTTGCAGAGGTTTCTTTTTTTTTATCTTAATAGTTTGCTTTCCTTGTTCAAGGTTCTGTAACTTCCAACTGATAAAAGAAAATAATATTTACTTAATCCTTAATGAAATCTTGATGATTAATTTGAATAAATAACGTCATATGGTGTCAGTTAGATAGATAAATTAATATTTTTTTCTTTATTTTCTTATAGATAGCGGTTTGAATATGAAACGAAAATACCAGAGTCAAAAAAAAAAATCAAGGACAGACATTGGTGTATTTTTGAAATGTTATTTAATCAGCTCAATTGTGGATCAGTAATACATGCTATGGCCTGAGGCTAGTCGGCAATTTCTGTCCCTTTAGATTAAACTAAACATCAGCTCAGCAAGAAAACACATTCAAAATAACAGAAAACACAAATGCACAGACTTCATTCAATTTAAAAGTGTTGGACTGAGACCATTAGGCTAACAGAAAGCCACTGTTTAAAGAGTTCGAGTAAAGTCGAGAGGCTGCTTTGTCTCAGGTGAAAATCAGTTTGATCATTGGGATCCGTGTTTTTTTATCGATTTCTTTTAGCAGCGGACAGAGAAAGTCCAAACACGCTGCTAATTAACATTTCTAAAGGGAGCTTCTTTTGACAGTGAGCAATGACTTTACCGGTGCATTGGATTTAAGGAGACATTTTAGCCACTATTACTCATCCTCGTCTGCTTTTGCGTGTGTACCCACTGTATTGCATGCTATTGTGTTTTTATTTCACAGGGTCACAATATCTTTGCAAACCTAAGCTCTAAAGAGTACAGCAACATGATGCAACTATTGAAGCAGGCTATTCTCTCCACAGACCTTACTTTGCACTTTGAGTAAGTGTTGCTTTTTTTTCCTCACGGCATTCAAGGCCAAAATAGTTTGTGACTTGTAAACTTACATACATCATTATAAATTATTGGATGTATTACCATATTCTGAACAATAATTTTCACATTTTTTTGTCATTACAAAGCTCTTCCACTTGGGTGGTTACCAAGATGGGGAGGGGGACAAATTGTGCTTCAACTTTTTTTTCTGTCCTTGATTATCTCTTTTAATTGCAAGGCGCAGAACCAAGTTTTTTGAATATGTTCTGTCTGGAGAGTTCAGCTGGACTGATGAAGGACACAGAGAAGTTCTCAGGTTTCTACATTTATATACAAATAAATCAAAATAACACAAACTATAACTGAATTTAAAAAAAAGAGATGGAAATGAGCTTTAATGTCATCAACAGGTCTATGTTGATGACAGCATGCGATCTGGGTGCAGTCACTCGTCCCTGGAAGATATCCAAACAGGTTTGAGCCTTTCACTATCCCTTCATCCAGGCTGCTAATGTTTTAATCACTGATAGTAATTATTAACGCAGCTGCTCTTGCTATGTATGGGTCCGAATGGCCGGAAAGGATGCTAGGTTGTGTACATGACCTTATACACCAGGGCATTGTGATATTGTTAGAAGCTGCATTTATAATAATCCTTATTGTGATACATCTTCTTTTTTCCCCCAATATATGCTAAGAAGTACATAATTGGAATACAACCAAAGAAGGTCTTTTCCATACACTCCGGAATATGCACTTGCTTCCTAGTGGCCCTGAGCCATGGCTATATTAAGAGGATTCTTATAATATATCCATGTCATGAATATGTTACAGGTACAGGACACTGGAGGATAGATTAGATTAAAAAATCCATCTAAGGTAGTGCCACAAACATCGCTTCAGTTTCTTTGGGACTTTTCCAAAAAGAGCATAAGGGCACTTCCTAAAGGCCATTTAAAAAGTTTTTTTTTGCATCCTTGACCCATACAGTTGTTCTATCTAGGTCAAGGATGCATGTTTCCTAGAGCTTTCTCATTAAATTAAATTAGCTCACTAATCCATTTACTTAATTTTACTTGGACACAAACACTCATTTGATTTTTTTTTATACACAACCAAATTATATTTCCAAAGCTTAGTTTACAGTCCTGTGCATGTGGTTTTTTTTTTCTAAAATAATGCATGTGATGCGTTAGCATGACCCATAATAGTACCATACTAATAGAAAGATAATTGTTCTTCTCATTTAATTTAAATTAAAATAAGGACAAAATAACAAAGTACGTTTAAGCCATTATTAACAGCAAACTGGTACATCATTTTTAGAGTTAACTAATTTGTTTCCCTCGATCTGCACAGGTTGCAGAGCTGGTTACAAGTGAATTCTTCGAGCAAGGTGATAGGGAGAGGTCAGAGCTTAAGTTAATCCCAGCAGTAAGTAAGGAAGCTTTAAAAGTCAGTCACACAATTTTCCACAATTTTCTTAATATAACTAGATCTCTCTCTAGGCAATCTTTGACCGCAATCGCAAAGATGAACTACCTGCCTTACAGCTTGAATGGATTGATGGGATCTGTAAACCTCTTTACCAGGTCAGACAACCCTTTATGATTTAAGTTAAGCATTTAGGTCTTATGAAAAGGTAATAGTAATTAAACTATTAATATCATTCTTTCTCTCCAGGCACTGCTGAAACTCAACAGAAAGTTACAGCCAATGATGGATGGCATCGATGCCAATCGAAAGAAATGGCAGGATCTCTGCTCATCCTATCAGCAGACACGCAGAGCTTCGGTGTCTAATCAGAGTACAGAATCAGGTCAGAACACTGAGTCAGGTGAAGAAGATGGAGAAAACAATGAAAACCTAGAGTCTAGAGAAACTGCGAAGCCAGTCGAAAACTCAGTGTTTGGGTCAAAGTGCAGTTAGGATCAAAGATGCAGAGAAAACAAGGAGATGGAAACATAGCATCTGCAGGAAAGAAGTAAAATAAGCTAAGTGTTTGGCAAGCTTTGCATTAAGTTGAAAACATTCAAATGTCCTCTGATTTGATGAGAAATGCACTACCCACTATTGGTAAATGAAAAGCAGCTTTCATCTGCTAGGTGTCCCAAGCACTACGTTAAACTCAGGACTGAGCTTTATCCCTACTGGTCAGACTCCCTCAGACCTCCCTCAGCTCTCAGATGTAACTGAGAGCTTGTCATGGGATGAATGAGAATTGAATAAGAATGAAGGATGAATAAGAAACCAAAGAAGGTCTCTTAATATTATAATATTTTTAATGGGAACTGTGTTAGAAATCCCAAAACTATTGGAATGCCTTTACAAAACAAAAAAGAATCACTGTGACAAATCATATAAATTGCCATTATGAATGTTTACTGGAGCATGATTGTGTTCTGGATAAGGCTGTGGTACCTCAGTTGCAAGTCTTTGGCTATATGGTGTAATTTTCAGTGTTTGTGGGTTAATTGAACTGTTTGGCCAGCCGCTTGTTGTGTGCAACACGTGTATTTTCTGGGGGAAAACAGGCAGATATGCGTCAAAGACTCAAACAAGAGGTCAGGGTTAAAATTTAAAGTCTGCTGGCTTGTTGTATGCACGTGTCTCTCTGTGTGTGTGAGTCTGTGTTATATCATGGTTAGGTAGTTATTTAATGGGTCTTAAAATAATTTATTGCAGTGGGATAGTTTAATTTCCAGTCTCATAAAATGTTTAATGAATGCTCACTTGATTGAGAAAAATACATGAATGCCTATAAGTCCATGTCCATGTGTTCAGTTCAGTGTTAGATCTACTTTCTCTTTACATGTGCCCCAACTGTATGCTACTAATTTTATTGTTTACTGTCTTTAAACTACACACAGTGGGATGAGTTTGTCTTACTCTCGCTAAAAAAGAAGACTCCTCAGTGCCCGTACTATGGCCTTTACAAGATTTCGGTGTTGTACATATAAAATATGGAAAAATATCCAACTGGAAGTTTCATAAAGCAGATTGTGTACATACAGTATATACGGTGCCATGAAAAGTATTTTCCCCCTTACTGATTTCTAAGCTTTGTGTATTTTTGTCACACTTACATGTTTCAGATAATCAAAGAAATGATAAATGATGACTTCATTTATTAAGGAAAAAAGCTAGCCAAACCTAATCTATGTGAAGTCATGGCCTGCCTCATTGAAAATAATGAAAATCATGAAAATAATTTGATTAACCGCGTTTTCATATAAAAGAAAAAAGCTGAGTCCAGTTTCATGAGCTAAACCCAGAACTGATTACCAGACCTGTTGAATCAAGGAATCACTTAAATGGAACCTATTTGACAAAGTGAAGTAGGTTAAAAGTCCTCAAAAAGCAACAGCTGAGAAACAAAGTCACTGATATCTATCAGTCTGGAAAGGGTTACAAAGCCATTTCTAAAGCTTTAGGACTCCAGTGAACCACAGCGGTAAGGACAGCACTATCCACAAATTGAGAAAACTTGGAACAGTGGTGAACCTTCCTAACAAAATTACTCCAAAGAACCCAGAACTGCATCTAAAGAACCGCAGGCCTCACTTGCCTCACTTGCTTCACTTCAGGTCAGAGTTCATTATTCAACAATAAGAAAGAAACTAAACAAAAATGACATCCTTGGGAGAACTCCAAGGAGTACACCACTGCTGACCAGGAAGAGGACATAGCTGAGCTCACATTTGTCAAAACTCTGTGGACTGATGAAGCAAAAGTTGAACTTTTTTAAAAGGTTTGAGTCCCATTACACCTGACATAAAACTAACCATCATTTCAGGAAAAGAACACATCATGCCAACAGTCAAACATGGTGGTGGTAGTGTGATGGTCCGGAGGTGCTTTCTGCTTCAGGACCTGGACGACTTGCTGTAACCGACTGAACCATGAATTCTTCTGGTAAACCCTGGAGGAGAATGTCCAGCCATCAGTTTGTGCTCTAAAGACAATGCAGGACAGTGACCCAAAACACGCCAGCAAGTCCAATGGCTCCAAAAAAAAAATAAAAAATTGAAATCCAATTGAGATGCTTTCTTCATGCATCCTAACTCTACAATCTGTCTGAATAAAAACTATTCTGCAAAGAAGAGTGGGCCAGAATTCCTTAATAGCAATGTGAAAGACTCATTGCTAGCTATCACAAATGCTTAATTTCAAGTCCTGCTGCCAAGGGTGGCACAAACAGCTACTTTGCTTAGGAGCCAATTAATTTTTCAAATACGGCTGGGTAGGTACGGATGGCTTTTAGTAAATGAAATCATTATTTTTAAACTGCATTTTGTATTTACTCTGGTTATCTTTTCCTAATTTTATAATATTGAAATTTGTTTGATGGTTTGAAACATTTAAGTCTGAGGAATACTAAAACTAAGAAATCAGGAATAGGGCAAATACTCTTTCATGGCACTTTACACTATGCTTTCATTTATTTGCCGATGCATGGTGATTGTGTTGAAACTGCATGCATCATATTTAATATTGACGCTGGACATTATCTCGATGCCTTCGACTGCCCAATGAGATTTGTTTTGCATGAAAGTATTACAACGGAAATACGAAATGTTGCTACTGCACTACTGTTGTCGAGAACAGATACAGATTTCTATTTTAGATCACAAACTGTACCAAAATGATACATTCATTATTTTTCATACACCAGGCTCTATATTTATAATTATTCCCTAAAATAAATTCTTAGAGAAGACAGGACGGCGTTTCACTTCAGACAAAAAGGAGAGGCAAGTTTTAAATGTGTCTCCATCTGGTTTTGTGAATAAAACTCTGTGGCATGAAAACTGTTTGTTTGGTGTTTATGTAACCAGAGTTATGTCATAGCTATTGTTTAAAATTACAGTAGCTGCTTCTTTATATCAGACCGTCTGACAATTGTGAAGTTTACTGACATGGGGCAGGGATAGCTCAGTAGGTAAAGTGGTCGCCCCATGATCGGAAGGTCGGCGGTTCGAATCCACTTAACGGCTACCCTGAGGTACCCCTGAGCAAGGTACCGTCCCTACACACTGCTCCCCGGGCACCTGCTTAGTGGGCTGCCCACTGCTTCACTGAGTGAATGGGTCAAATGCAGAGAAAAACAAGTAATTTCCCCATGGGGATCAATAAAGTATCCATTATTGTGCTACTTCCTTATTATTCAGAAGGAGGAAGTAGCACCATGATGTGAATGTATTGTTACTGTTGTAAGGCTATTGGCAAAAAAAATAAAATAAAATACATGAATAAATATGATAATCCATCAAGTACATTCTCCACTGTAAATGATATACACAATATGCCTAATGTGACAATGCACTGTGCTTTCATATGTGGCCAAGGATGACGCTGATGCACTCTTTCACTGAAGCACATTGAGGCAGCTGAGATCTGGAAGATTATGAATCAATTAAACATGCAGTCCCCATGATTCATTAGCCTATAGGAACAGTTTTAGCAGCAATAACTTGAAGTAAAAACTCACAGTTTGGGTTTGGATCATCTTCAAACTTTACATCAGTATACCAGGCCATGGGGGAGCTAAGTACCTAGGTTGGCTAAGCATTTGACCATGACAGTCGCTGTTAGCGTCCAGTAACAATGTTAACCTTGAAATTTTTTTTAAGAAACAATATTGAGTAACATATCAAATGAAAGGGCATGGGGAAAGCTTTACAACACTAGTTTTATTTTTTCAATAAGACATCCTATGGAATCACAATAACATAACATAACAGGCTGATGGGCTCGTTCTCTGAGTATTGAATTGTTAGGAATTTAACATTTCAGACGCTAACTGAGGTCTGTAGACCCTGAGGTTTTTTGCAGTTTCTCGCAACACTGCACAGTCTGACTTCATGGTGAATTTTCTGTGATGTCCATTCCTTGTGTTGTGAAGATTGTGTTAACACACATCTAATTTGTCCAGACCAGCAAACTGCCAAACTTCCGTTTTTGCATTTGATAAGAAACAGTTTTCTGCTATATACGCTCTTAATTTTTTATGGAAAATCAGCATGGATGTAGTTTTTCACATGGCTCCATACAGGCCTGTTAACACATTGTTTTTCACATGACTGTAGGTGTGGCTTCTCTCACTGTTGATAAAACCCCAAACACGTTGCTTGTGCATATCTGCAGCATCACAGATAACAAAACAACATCTGTCCACATCTGCTACCTGAATGTCATTAAACTTGGAAATTAATGCTTCTAATTTCAAGTTGCATTTATTTCTTATGTCTTTCATAAAAAGTAGAGTAAAGTGTTTTTGTTTGATTTTCTTGTGCGTATGGATATTAATAGAGTTTATGTGACTGAAATAGACAGCATCTGTATTTATGATATGCAGTGGCTTTGAGATTTCCCTGTCTCTTTGGAATACTGAAGAACAACATGGAGAGCAACAATATCTCTTTTTACCTTTTTATATTTGACAGCACATAAGAAAAGACGAACTTGCACTTTCAAAATCGTCTCAGGTAAAAGAGCAAAGTGACATGAAAGACTGCCAATGAGAAAAACACCGAAAAGTAACGATAAAGGTTGAATCATCCGCAAAGCCTCAAAACAGAAGCTGAAACATTGTATAGAGATTCTTTACATATTCATACAGCCTCTGTTAAATCCTCTTATTGGTCTGTGGAGAGTGTTTGATGTTGATTTTAATAGGTGAGGCAACAGTAGAAGCAGAAGTAATGTATAAAACCCAGTACAGCTTGATGCGTATTCAGCCGCCAGCTGCCAAGCCATAGCCAGACCCGGGCCTTAATCTATAATTTAACATGGATTGAGTTTATTCTCCTCAGGGTCCGTGATCAGGGAGAACTGGATGGAGACAGGAGAGAGAGCCTTCCAACCTCATTTTTGATACAGAGTCTGGCTCCAGCACAGTCTTTGATCTCTCTGCTGCTCTCGCTTCCTCTTCGCTGTGCTTGTTTTTTTTTTGTTTTTTTTGTCTCCCTCACATACAGAAGCAGCATCTCTAACTCATATCCTGTCTGACATACTGTACTATAGGTACACGCTGACAAAAAGATGCAGTGCATAAATGTCTGTGCGGAAAACAAACACCCCGAAGAGACGCGTGTAATGTTTAATAACCTTTAAGATATTTATATGCCTAGTTTATATTCTGAGTCATTTTTTATGAACCAGAGCTCAAAAAATAAAAACACATAATAAGAAATAACCTCTGAGAATGAGTTACAGTGAAGGTTTTAAACAGTGTGTGTAAACATTATCACAGTAATGAGATCGCTCCAACTGCTGCTTTGTAAATCTAGAGGAAATGTCCTTTATCCATTTTTAGAAACTAGATTGCCATGCAAATGTAATAGTGTGAAGCAGACTATAAATATTAATACACACTCTTACTAATGGTGGTGTACTAGAAATAGCTGTGTTCGCCTCATGATTATTTCTTTGATTATGTGCAAATCTTTTTTATGATACAATGCCGGAACTCTATTATGAATTTTAAAGCAGACGGCACTTGTTGGGCATGCATCAGTGTGATGGCTTCAATAATCACACATTCAACACCACATCAAGTCTGAACACAGCAAACAAGAAACTTTGGGGGAGAAAAAATTAAAACACTTCAGTGACTGTAAAACATTATTTGTTTACATTTACTGTACTTAGAGTACTACAGTACATACCTTGAGCCACTCCTCATTTCCATATATTTTTCTAGGAAAATGGAAAATAGGTGCAGTGATTTATTGAAACGTGCAAAAACATTTATGGAAATGCACGATATAGTGCAAAAAACAGTTTCTGGCTCCATAACTGATAGTGTTTCCACTGTGTGTTCTATCCATGCTTTAACTGCATTGGTCATGGGTTTGAGGTCATTATGTGGCTGAAAAATGAAGCTGTGGCTAATCAGATGCTTTCAGATGGTACTCCATGGTGGATCGACATCTGATGGTAATTTTCTGCATTTATGAGTCCATCGATTTTGACAAGATCGCCAACACCACTGGCTGAAATGCAGCCCCAAAACATGACAGAGCCTCCACAGATGATGATTTGATCCTAAGACCTGTTGCCATTGATTTTCACCTTATTGGTGCAGAAATACGATTTTATGTTTGTAACTGTGTTATCTTTGGAATTATTCATGGATTCATTTAAATAAATGAGAACAAATCATGAGTTTTTGTGACAGGCTGTTAGTAATAAATTGTCTAAAGATACAATTCAAACATGTTTATTTGCTAAGTGGTCTTTTAAATGTAGACCCAACACTGATTCAACAAAGAAACATTCCTTGACCACTTTAAATATTGCAAAAAAGTCAGGAAGCAAAAGATAAAGAAATGAGCAGTGACTCAAGACTATTGCACAGTTTCTGTATAAAAGTAAATCAACAAAGAAGAAGCTAGTGTATTTACTTCCCCATTATTCCATGGCGACTTTAAGAATCTGCTTGGAAGTCAGAATAGCTCATATCACTAAAAATAGAATTATAAAGTGTGGATGAAAACATAATTTAAGGTCCATTTAGTAGTTGTTGTAAAGCTTTTCACCGCCATATTTGCAAAATTATTCTTGCTTTTAGTAAAATACTTGTGCACTGTTTACACATATGAAAATGTCTGGTATTCTATTCAATTTACGCCATCTGCCAACAGACGGCATATATGAAATTCTCTAAATATGGTGGCTGAATAAATGATTTTTCATTGGTTAGACGAGGACCCATTATAGATCAAAATTTATGTTTGTGCGTGCGCATTAAGATGCTGAAGTGTGGCTATTGTAGCTTTCAAAAGAAACTAGCAAAGAATTTTAATGATAACTTTAGTGACAGGAGACTAATATACTATTACTTCAGCTCAGATAGTGTTTTGCAGAGCTGTGACTTAGGAGAAAATATACAAAGGAAGTGAAGGACACAGTCTCACAATGAAGCATGGTGAGTTTTTACCTTGTGTTGTACTGTGGACATGAATAGGCCAGTTTTTTCATCTCTGAATGCAGAGAGAAAGTCTCAGCTATCTTAAAAAATAAAGAAATAAATAAGCTTTGAACCTTTACAGCATGTAATCATTTCATTATAGGCTATCAGATATGTTTTACAGAACAGATGGTCATGGCTGATTATCCTGGTAGGAAAATCAAGATGCACTGCACCTATTTAACCACTTTGTCAGTATTACCTGCCTTAATGAGAGTTAAATAAAAAAGGACAGAGGCATGAAGCACAAAGAGAAATACATATCTTCCTTCTTTTGCCTGTACTTCTCTGACCACTTCATTACAAATCCCATGTGGAAAGACCTGCAGACAAATAATTTTGTGCTGGTTCCTCTACTGCCAAGGGCTGTTTTTAAAATCAAGCATCCTCGCTGTCTTTCTGTCTAGGTGGAGAAACATGTTTTATCTGAAGGTTCTTTCCCTCTGCAGTCACATTGCACAGCCACATATCCAGTGGAGATTGGTGGGTTTTTTTTTTCTTTTTCTGCCATTTACTGATCTGCCTTGTCTGGCTGGTGTCTGTCACAATCAAAGTATCCTCAGTGTTACAACATGCAGATAAATAATTGATTCACGCAGGCAGCTCACTGGTTATGTAATGAAGCATCAGAGAGTACCCTACTCTGAAACTGTGCCGCAAGTAAAGACATAAATGTTACAGCAGCTTGTTGATATTTAGTGCATGTGTGTCAAATTTGTCAAATGATTTGATTACAAATGATTATTAATTGGTTTATTGAGTGGCTTTATTGTCATTGCAAACTAGGGTAGCAAAACAATGAAATTATTTTAGCACCTCCTGACATGCAAAACATTAAAAAAAACGGTGCAAATGTAAATATTTAAACATGCACATGAAGAATAAAGAATATGTGGTAAGAAAATATAGTGCAAAGATTACACAAGTACTATATACACTATATTATATTAAGATAGAAATACTATAAACCACAGTTTAGCTACACACTATAAACATACTAAAGAACATTGAATGGTGTTAAAGTCAGGGTGTCATGTTTCTCCATTGTAATCTATCAGTCAATCAACTGTGTATTATTCAGCAAACATGCATTAATTGTGCATCAAATAGAAATCATCACTGCTGATATCAGCATGTGATGATTTTTTAATTTCTTTAGTTTTTGAAAACAGCCACTGTTAAGTTTTACAATATTCATGGGGTTTGAAATACCGCAAAGTTAAATATTTATTAAAAATAACTGTCACAATCATTGACAATAAAGATAACTAATAGCTTCAGCCCAAAAAATGGTGTTTTCATTCATCCAACCCGATGAAGAAGCAACAAAACGTAAAAAAAAAAAAATGTGAAAAAAAGTCATCTGAGCAAGATGAAAATAGGTTGTTTCATGCTTGGTGGGAAATATCCTAAAATCAAGTTAAAAATGTATATAACTGCATTATTATAGTCAGGATTAATGTGTCAGGTATCTGAATACTACAGATAACAGTGGCACTTCCTTGCGTTTTTCTTGGTTTTGCTTCCCTCAAGTGGTGAATAAGAAAAGTAACATTTCTGCAGGGTACTTGGAGAGAGTAGTTACTAAAAAATACATGTGGTATAATGAGAAATCAAAAATAATGAAAGCGTACAAGTAAACTGCCACAATGCAGACAGCTGTGCAATGTCACACAACACAGCTGAGCTGAATTGCTTGCATAAATAAAGAAGATGGCACACTGACTTTCAAGGGCAGAGAGAGAGAGACAGAGAGAGACAGAGAGGGTGGAGCGTGTGCTCTTGACCAATCCATGGATCTGACCAGAGAGGAAAAAAGAAAGCAGAGGAGGAACCAGAGTGTCCCCCTGGCCTGCTGACAGCTGGGAACGCCGCTCCCTGATGACAGACCAGAACTGAATTCCTTCAATGAAAAGCCCTTTGATTGTTGGCAGAAACTCCTCTGGTTTGGCTGAAGGGCTGTCAGCTCTGTCAGGATGATGGACGGGCGGCTGTTTCACCCCTGATAGAAACAAGCCCCTTGCAGTGAGCCACTAACTCTTAAAGAACAGGACCTCTGCCAGTCAACTTCTAACCTCTTTCCAGGCAGATGGAAACAACCATAAGACGAGGAGTGCAAAAGTGATGCAACGTCTGCCTGTGATAAGTAGTTACCAGTGCTGGAGAAGAAAGCTGAGCTTCTCATGCTACTGTGTGGCTCCATCAACAAATCACGTGACAGCTGATATACAACAATCCAGATTGATATTTTATGTGTAATTAAGACTTTAAATGAATTCAATGTCAATTAAAAGCACCAGAAATATAACAACCAATAATTTGTTATCCAAACAAATGTGAAACATAATGTAATTCTCCCCTTCTGTTCCTGAGTTACAGAGTAAATTATGGGAAGAAAAGCCTTTTTGTGAAATATATGATGTCTCTGTTGACCTTTGTTCTTTCACATATAAAACGTCATCAGTACATCATTTTGTTATTATTGAGTTTTGGCAGAAAATGTGTTTTGTGGTCTCTCATTGACCGTGTTCTTAGACCACAAAATTCTAATTAGCTCAATGCAATAGTCCAGTAGTGTGTCTATGTGTTCACAGGTCAAAGAAAAATAAGAAGAAATACTCCATATTCATGAGAAAGAACAAAGAAAGTCAGCTTTGGTTTTGAACCCCACGTCAGACACCTGCCTTCAGATACTAAAATCCACATGATAATATGGAAACAGCGTTAATTTGCTTTCATGTCCCAAAATTATTTATAGTTTATGTGTAAATCTGTAAATGAAAGTGTATATACGAATGTGAATTTCGTTTAAACCAGAACGCTATTAAAAAATGTAGTTAATTTTGCCACGAGGCTCATGGCCCATTTTACAAGCGCTCTTTAAATGACTGCAACTTTGTTACCGTTTGTGCTTGAGGTGAAATGCAAATGTTTTCAGATAGAAAAAGCCATGGTAGCACAAAGCATTCACAGGGAGAGAAAATTCAAATGGTTCCAGAAATATAAGAATTGTTTTCTAATCTTACGGTGACAGTTACAAAATAAGTCCAGGTGGTCTGTATGACACTTGGGTAATAAACGCTCAATCACATGTATATCCACACTCAACATCACTACCAGCAAAGAAGTGCCTCATGTGTCTACAGGTGTGAGCTGTATCTGAGGTAAGACAATTTTATTCACCTCTAAACTTTCCGCTAGTCTTGTGAACAACATTATGTATAAACACAGGCCTTGGCCATCAATATACTGTTCAAACTTGAATAACCTCATAACACAGGGAGTTACTTCTGTTCGTACTCCTACAGGCAATCGTTTTATTATTCTACAAGGCCAGAGAGATGTTTGTTTTTCCCTCGCTACCTTTATGTAACTGACTGTATGTACAGAAAACTCAGAGGCTGTTTAAAAGGTGGAAATTCTAAGGAAAAAGTCTGTTGTGTGTCTGGTAGTCACAATGCTACTGCAGTGTTTAGGCTCTATGACATTAACTGCAGCCCTTTAACGCACCATGATCATTATGTGTTCTATGACCGTTCATACGTGAGTGCCGAAGAGAGCAGCTTAGACTCTCCGAACAGTGAATCATCGCTGTTTCCCTGTGAGAAGAAGGTATAATCCAGGCAAATGTGTACACTGAGTCCCAGCTCAGTCAGAAAGCAGTATTTCTCTTTTCTCTCTTTTCACCACTCTCTGATGCACAAACACACTCAGCATACATCCCTCTCAGCTATAATTGTTTATACTGACTTCAGCTTAGCCCTGAGGTCCAGGCTATGAATCACTACTCACCACCGTCGTGACAGGCCTTCACACTTAGGTGGTCCTTTTAGAGAAGCAGCGGCGGGTTTGTGTGGGCATGAAGCCAGCTCTGACCTTGGAACATGTGAATGCAAACAGGAAATCTGTTTCTACGTGAGCCTCGGTCACCTGTCATCCTGCCTCCAACTAAAATGGTACTAAAAGGTTGGCTACTCCTGAACATCCTGGCGTTGATACCATAGTATAGCTAATAATCGGAATTCTGTGTGAATTGAAAAACAAAAGACCAGAGCTGATCAAAAAATTACCTACAGTGTTTAACTTTTACCCAAGCTGCTTTCATACGTGCACTGCAGCCTTGAACCTCACCCGCCAGACGTGCAAGTGTTCCAGTGTAATCAGACATTAAACAGTTTTTAAACTCGGTTACCTCGTAAAAAAAAAAAAAAATGTCTGCGTGATGTCAGATTGCACCCATGTGAGAACAGTGCATTTAACTGTCCAGTGGATTCATGGAGAGCGGGGAGGTCTCGTGTCTCCAGTGCACTCTGCCCATCCTGCGCTGTCTCTAAAACCGCTGTTTCCAGTAGTCTGACTCCATGTGAAGCTGCTGTGTGCTCTGTGTCAAGATTAAGGTTGGAAAATGTCCTGACTTTATTCTCCAGAGTTGATTGATTTTTTTTTTTAAGAGAGCTAAGAGAATTCACAAGTTTTGTATCACACATGTGATTTTTAACCTGACATGTTTTGATGTGATTCTTCATTTTCAGATGAAGGGACCATTCTCTGTCTAATTGCTTCTGTTTGGTTTGATCTGACGTCAGCGTTTCAGATTCTTAAAGTCTACAGGTTCAGCCTGAACTTGTAGAAAAACACTGGCAGATGTGAGGCTTATCCATCCCTTTGAGTGAACATGAAACACAAAACATACTTTGTCTGTTTCAGTGTAACACCAGTTTTCATCTTTAGAAAATGTGTGGATGACAATTTTGGTTTTTAGGCTGTTCATGCAAGTCAGCCAGTATTGGAGTATTTCAAGTGAGCAGGGAGAGAGTCTAAAGAACAGATGTGTTTTGTCATTGATTTTATTAATGAGTATTTTATCAATACTCATCTAAAGTGGAACGCACAAATCCTTTTTGTTATTTATTATGGCATGGGAAAAGAGAAACAACAGCCACAAATTTCACTGTTACAGCGTATCGCACAGAGATTTTATCTTTTGCTTACACATAAGTGTGTTTCAGCTCTTTCACATCACTCATCTCAACCATAAAGACAGAGGGAGGGTAGAGGCAGGGGATGGGGGATGGGGGCAGCTGGGGAGTGGTTCTGGAGGTCTGAGAAACTCAAGACCTCGTAGCAACATACCAGTCAGCCATCACAAACACTTAACATCTTTAAAACGCTGCAGCTCTATGTGAACAAAAAGCTGGAGCCCTGATGTCTCCACACTAACAAGGCCCATCTGAAAGCAGGAGGGGAAATACAAGCCGGCCTTTGCTTGCCACTTCATTTCCTGGCTGGTAAGAGCTTGTTTCCTGTGCATCAGCCTAAACATGGCATTTCACAGGAGAGACTTTGCTGTATTGCCCCCTCCCCTCCGCTACCACCGGTCCACTTTTGACTCTCAGCTGCAAACAATTTATATTCAAGACACACTGAGTAACAGTTTCCAGATTAGCCCTTGATAGGATTCAAATTGAAAATGACATTTTGGAGGAGGGACAATGTAAATCACATTCATGTTTTGTCAGGCCCAGGCAGCGGTTCAAACCAAGGGAGTGCTCGTGGTTTTTCAGCACTCCATACCAACTTGCGGAAAGGAAGCTATGGAAACAAATTTTCACACTAGGGACTATTTCAGGGCAAGTATAAAGCTGTCTTGCTTACAAAGAGTGGAGGCTGTGATTTTAATGAACTCAGACTTATGTAGTGCATATGTCGGACAAATGTTACACATCTTGGTTTTCCCCCTTGAACTGCAAATGACTAAAGGAAAACTTTTAGCTTCCAATAATTAGAAAATAGACACTACTCATTTGGCTGTATACTAAATATTAAGGCAAAAGTTTACAAGTTAAGATTGGGTTGAGTATAAGCTATCAATCTGACCACATTAGCACCATGGCTTCATAATGGTCAGTGATTAAAGGTGGGATCAAAACCCTGCTGGCATGAAAGGGACAAGATATTTTAATAGTTAGACATGAGGATAACATTTCGCAGATGACACTGAAAGCACTCTACCCTTAAAATGGATTGGCCAGCCTGGGCATGACCTTTGGAGTGTGATATGTTAAAACAATAGACTGTATGCAAAAGGTGGATATATGTATGGATATATTCCCTTTGATGCTTTCCTTTTGAAGTCTTAGTGATTTGGCCACAGGAATATTATTTTTCTTTCTGAAAAGTTACTATATTTGTACAACAGGTTTACCATCTAGCCCTAGCTAGCTTGATTAGCATGTGGCATAAACCAAACAGATTCAAGGGAGACACATACATGTCTGCTAATTGGTGCTAAATAACAGACAATTTTTAAGAAATTTCTTTTAAAATGCTCCAGAAGGTATTAACCCCACAATAATGGAGAAGAGGTCCAGTTCAGTAGCACAAGGCATCAGTGAGGTAGGCTTAGAGACCAGTCAGGGACTCCCTGGCAACCTCCAGTTGCTAGGAAAGGTGCCTTTCCCCCTACAAGTTGTACAAGTTGTTGCTGGAGTTGCTAGGTGTAACTGGTCGCAACAAGGGTGCAGCAGCTCCTTGTTATTGCTTTGGCTGAGTGCAAAGAAGACACTGCATTGTCTGCAGACACTCATCAACTACATGCTGATTGTTGTGAAATTTAAAAAGGTGTGACACAAACTAGAAAGATGTTTGGTTTCAAAGTAAAAGTTGTGTATTACCACTGCAACCAACATTTTTCAAAAGCCAAAAATTTTACTTTATAGGCATTTGTTTGTGTTGCACTTTTCATAATTTCATAATTACTCACCAAGCGGTAGTAAAACCAACCACAGAGGATTTTGGCATTGGACCATGAAATTCTTTGTGTCCAAAATCACCAAGCAACAGCCAGCAACCGCTTGCCAATCAGTTGAGCAGTTCACATTTTTCCCTAGGAACTGGTGGTTGTAAGTGGATCGCTGACGAGTGTCTAGGCCTGTGTGACTAAATTAGCAACTACAAGGCCTATGAGACATCAGTCTATTACAACTCCCTGTAAGCACAACTGTTAATCAAAGCAGACAGGCTCTTAACTTTTGACTTATTTAAAAGAGAATCCTGCAGTTGTTATGAAAAGTATCCGCAAGGTCCAAAATATTCTTTTGCATCAGGTTGTAAACAGCACTTTTTATAACATGGGTGTCTATGGGAACTGACTTTGTTTCATGAACTGCAGTTGCCAGCCAGCTGAGACTGCAAGAAGTCATGATCCTAACCCAAAATGTAATCCTATACAGAAGCCCCCATCTGAAAGAATAAATAAATAAATACAAATTTTAAAGCCAACTCTCTAAAAATCATAATCCTGAAATTTGAAAATTCCATTCCTCAGTTTGAACAGTAACTGCTTAAATAAGTTTTAGTGATCACCAGATATGACATTTCTGCAAGCAGAACAGTTTTACTCTCAGCACTTCACTACATTGTTTCACTGTGTGAGTTATCACGTGTTAGAATAGTTCATCGTATTGCTAAAATCTGCTGAGCGCACAGGTGTCGATTATGATGTACGAGTATTGTAAAGCATTTATGGAGCCTGAGAGCAACTGAGTTGCAACAATTTGTGAACATGAAGGAGACTACTCTGATACATATTTTATGAAGGTAACTACCTGCCAGTGGAAGAGGAGTAAGGATGTGTGTGCTGGTGTAGACATAATTTAGGAGCAGAGTATAGAATATTGTTCTAGAAATGGAGGCAATTTAATGATTGTTGTAAAAGTCAGACCTTTAAGTGTTAAAACCAGTAGCAAACAGACAGGGGCGACAGGATGTCCAGTGATTTCCAACAGTATTTTGCTATTGTATTTACAGTTGTGGTCAGTTGTGGTCAGAAGTTTGCATACACTCATCATTAGCATAAATATTACAGTAATTGCAGGCTGTGGACATTGATGCTGGTGTTCTGGCAGTTTCCCGTTCATCATAAACTTGAGCCTTTGTGGTTCCTGGATTGTTCTTGAATATCATAACCAATTTCCTCTGTAATATCAGTTTGGGTCTCATTACTAAAAGATTTAAGTGAGTTCATGTATAATTTCAACTCTGTGTGGATAAAAATCCAAATAAATTCAAACTTTGTTCACTCTAATTCTTGTTTTTCAAAGATTCATTTTAAATTCTAAGAAATTGTTAAAAGCCCTAAAATTACCAAGACATTCACGAATGTATGTAAACTTACATATTTAAACTTATATTTCAACACTGAGTGACTTTTGACACTGATACGCTGCATGTTTATTCTGTCTAATGCTGATTATGTACATTTTTGATTTTGAATATAGTTATAGTTTGAATATAGTTTACCATTTTCCCCCAGGATCCCTAAAAAAAGCTCTTAATTTTGCAAAGTAGATTATAAAACCTCTTCTTCTTGAAATCAGCATGCTTATAGGCTAGCAGCCAGTTATTCCCAGACAAAAATAATGTATTTTAGAGATTCAGTCTGATATTATAATATTATTAACACACTATAGATTTATATCAAATATCATTTGATATAAATGATTTCCAGTGTCAGAGAACTTGACTTACTCGTTAATAAAAGAACAAAACTTAAAGGTTTTGTGGTGAGTTTGAGACCTTCACCCATGTTTAGAGAAATACAACGAAGACTGTAATAGAGATCATAAGCAATGTCAGTGTCCAGAAGTAGCCATTTCTTAAAAAACAAGAGGAGGTTTTGAGCATGTTGCATTTCTACTATACTCTCAGTTGCTATGGCCTCACTCGATCAGTCATGTAGATTTCATCACGGTGTGTTCGGAGCCCTTCTTCAGAGTTGGCAGGGTAATTACTGAAAGGGCCTACTTAAAGCTGTAATTTTCCAGATGGCAGGCAGGCAAGACATAAGAGCCGGTTGCTCTCACCATGTGCTGAAGCTGGAGCCTATTCAGTATCACTTCAGATGGCATAGAGCTGCTACAGGCCTGACTGAGTAAAAATATGTAATAGTCAAAGCTCTTTTGGCTCAAGAAGAAAAGCTTCAGATTCCCAGAAGCCAAAAAGCAACTGCTCTGTATCTGAGGGGGGACCTGTGAAGAACAGACATGAGATTTGATTTCAGATTGGCCAGTTTTGCAGCCAAACGGGGGGATGTGGAGCAGATCTAAAGTTCAAAGCCTACAGCTGTGTTAGAGAAAAGAAGTGAAAGGTCAACAGACTGGATTCGGCAGTTTGTGGAGCTGCACCCGATGAGAGCAGATAGTCAGCAGCTGCGCAGTGACAAGGAGATTTACCAAGGCAAAGGTCCTCTCACCAGGATAAAGTACTTTTCAGCTGTCTACTTACATTAGGAGTCAGGCCAGTGTTTATAACGCTCATATTCATGTGATAAATATAAAGACTATACTACTTATAGGAGTTTACTGTATGTCAGTTAGTATACCAACCCATTAAAAAAAGACTCTTACATGCAGTATATAATTAAAAAAATAAGAAAAACACCCACACATGTTGACTTAAAGCATCCAGCAACAATATTGTGGATTCAAACAAAGCACTGTCATCACACCAAGCCAGTACATTCTTCCCTCTTCTCCTTTGTCTCAATTTCTCCCTGCATGACAGAAGAGGAGCTCGCTCCCTGTTTGGATTCACTGGGTGGTGATGGACAGCGGTGAAAAGGAACACTTAACATTTCAAGAAACTGAAATGGAAGAGGATGTTTGACAAAAGCTGGCCACAGAAACGCAAACAATCTCCTCGCAGACAGCAGCAGTCGTTGCCGTGCGGGTAACCAGAGGAGAGCAATCCATCAAACTTTAGTTAGTGACTAGCTGCCTTAAAGTGCAACACAAAAAGGAACAAATTTGATTGTAACCTGTTCAAAAACTGTTGCTCGTGATTAAAAGCATTCGGCGCTCCTGAGGGCATGTGAAAATGTCACATCATGAAATCTTTTCTTGAAATTTGTTCACAAAAATGCCCCTGGATCATTAGTCTATTTTCAGAGTTACATTTATCCAAAACAAACGAGTTACGTTCAGTTAGGCTTATGCAATAATTGCAGGACAACGTCGGTGCCGTGTTATTTAAAGCTTAAATTTTCTTTCTGACATAAAGTCAGACAAGAGCTGAGTGACACATCGCTTCTTTGAAATGACAGCAACTTTATTCACATTCTACTCTTCCCCAGGTCATCATCGTCAGCCACAAAGCTCAGAAGGACAAAAAAAATCACCGCAGAGAAAGGAAAAAAGTGAAAGAAGAATGGCACGAACTAAGAGAGAGAGCGGGAGTAAAGGCCAGCACTGGAAGAAGGGGGAATTATTCTTTTTAGGTTCAAAGGCGATCTATTCCCTACCACTCCTATCCATTCACTTTGTGCCACATTGGCCCCAGGGGGAATGGGAGTTGCTTGTCACTGATGCCATTCACCCATCAGTCACAGTGTTACAAGATCCTACGGGCTTCGCTTTGTGGGGCGGAATCTCCCAGCAGAGACCCACATGTGATGAAGTCAGCACCACTTCCACTGTGTGACTTTTCCCTCTCCCTCCGTTCAGCAGATGAACAGATTTATTATCTCTACAAAGGTTACATGGAGTTTCTTTGAGTACTGCAAAGGGCCGAGCTCTGAATATTCCAAATAAGCACATACAGTATGAAACCAAAGCTGGAAACTATTTACTTTCTTGGAAAGATGGTAGAGGTTCTTCAGAGTGTCAATTTTGTGCTGCTTAAACTTTCATCTCACCAGGTTCAGGTTTATTCTTTATTCAAACTGACGACGCACAGAGACGCAGCTGCTTCTCAAGCTCTTATTTATACTCATACTGTTTCTTGGTTTTGTATATATTGCTCTTGATGAGCGTTATTTTTGTTGGTCTTAACTAGGACTTGAGTGCAAAATTTAGTTTCACCTCATGGCAATAAAAATCCTTAGATCCTTGTATTCATCAAGCACAATCAAAGGCTGTTGGCTGCTTTTTTAATTTTGATGGCTTTTTTGTTATATTATGGTGACAATAATGTCACATGGATGAACGTCTGCATGACTGTGTAAACTATATTACACCTTTGCGATTTTTGTTTCACTCCGTTTTCTGCAGGGAGTGTTACAGCTGATCTGCAACAGAAAACCCCAAGCTACCTTTTACCTTAAATAATTATAATTCTTTCTCTCTGTGCTGGCATTTAGATGAGCTTTCTTGACCAGATAGTAGTTTTAATAAAATACATTTATGCTATATTAATCTCTTCTTGTCTGATTGAAACCTGTAGTGTAATGCATACTCCTAGTGTATGCATTCCCAGTAACTCTGCAGACACAAAGACTGGTAATGACTACACGACTCTAGCCCTGGAGTGTCAGGTATAGAATAACACAGAGGAAAGTATCTTGGGGCACCATAAATGTTCTGAAACAAGAGACAGATTTCCGCAAGTAGATCCAGGTGGTCTGTGGTTCCACGTCATCTGTTACTCGTGAAAAGTTTCTTTTCTCTCTGCCACTGCTGCATAAATATCGAGGACATAAAGTGCACTGGAGCCTGCCACTTAGTACCCTGATTGACTTTGTATGTGACTCTGAATATGATCTGAAGTCAGTTTTTGAAGCTGATGAAGGGAGAGTTGGCAAAGAACTTGAATTTTTTCAAAACATGCAAAAATGATATCCAAGAAAGTGCTTTACAAATGCGCAGTCAGTGAATTGTTATGGACTTATTTGAATCTCGTTTTGACCACCGGTACTTTTAGTAACGTTTTACTGGATTCTGTGTCTTATATAACCACAGACTTGATAAGAACACAAGGACTGACATGAATTCCTTCACCGTGGTTGTAATCTGAGAGCTTCAAAGTTGGAACTAAGGGAACGCCGGGGGCCCACCATGTGAAAAGAGTCCACTCGGGCCTATCCTGAGCCACACAGACCACTACTCACTCCATCCACATCCCCTCACAGCAGGGTCTAGCCATCTGGACAAATTTCTGCTCTGACAGAATGGCTCTCAAGCCCCATCTGTATTAGGGCTCCATTCACAGTGGGTGTGTGGAATGTGCTTGTCTGGGAGTGAAGTTAGTAGATTTAAGGGATGACGGCATAACGCAATATATCTTTTCACCCTGTACACTGGAGCATGTAATTTCATCAACATCTGTATTTCATTTTTAGTGCCTTGGTCAATTTAGGGGTTCAGTCAGTTTGCATTCAAGGCACCAGGAAGGCCTCAAATCACTTTATTATTACATGTAGTAACATTATTTAGATTACAAATTTGTGTAAGACATAAAACAAATGTTTATAAAACATCTCAGATATGCCAGTGTTCACCTAAATCTAACTACTGCAATCCAGAGGCTGATCAATAATATCAAATTTCCCACAACTATCAAAAACAGATGCTTATGTAAATGTTTGTTGGTCAGTTTTTAGTCTATATATGAATAGTAAGTTGTGGTGGAGGAGTGGTTGAAACCCATAACATTAAGTGTTACAGGGTCAGTTTTACTCACCTACTATGTCTTCTCAATGTCTCAATCAATACTGTCATTTAATCAATAACAGTGAAAAAAGAAATCTCCTCATGAAAAGTTGTTAATGTTAATTCTGGGATGCAAATCTAAAATAACCTGCTTTCCCCCAAAACAATATATACAGTAGTAAATCTAGACAGGACCTCACTGCATGCATTACTGCCATTCTTGGGCCTACAGCGACAGCCCAAGCCTATTAGCTGTTCCGTTACTATAGCAACTTGTACTAAATCCCCAGAAGAGTAGACAGGAAGGGGTCCGAGGGCAAAAGTGGGTCATTTGGTTGATAACCAACACATGTCTTGCCTCAGTGTCTCAGTCAACTAATACACCAATCCATGGAGGAAAAAGATGTCTTGTAAGGATGGTGTGGCTCTACGAAAAATGCTTTTTAATAAAGCACACCTAATAAAGGATGTTAAATTGTAAACTGCTGAAAAACATAGTTATAAGAGAGACAACCAAAATAATGTTTCACAACATGGGAATATTGTATTGCAGTATTAATATAGACACTGAAAAGGGTCGACCCTTATAATTATGATTATATTTCTAGTGTGTCTGTTGAGTGAGGCGGGGGTCCCTAAGTTCTCAATGTACTTATAAATTGGTGTGAAAACAGTTCGTAGCATTTGTATCTGGAGGCCTGGAGTATCTTCGACACAGTGTTAATAATTAAACAGTGTAGAAAACAGCAGGTTACCTTGGTTTTATCAATAGAGAATCTACAATTCATGAAGTTAATATCTACAGGCCCCCTCATTTAAAAGTTTCCACTGCACAAGGGGGATAGGTGGTCAGTCCAAATATAAATAATGGTAGCTGTTTACTTTAGACCAGTCACCTGTCCTCCTCCTGACTGCCTTTCTGATTATAGTATGTCTGATACATCTTTGGACTTTTGTAGTGTTGTTAGACTACGTAAGTTTATGTCTATACATAAATTTATGATCAAATACACCAAGTGCTGCATAATCCTGCCTTGACAATGAAATGGTACCAGTAGAAGCTGTATTCTGCACAGCTCCTGCGAGAGAGTGGTGGAAAAACTCAATGTGGAGCTGCTGCCTTTTGGCTGTGAGCTTTCCAGTATAAATCTATTGACAGCGGCTAACAGAGGTGCTATCAGTCCAATACAGGCTGGCAGCGTCCCCCAGTGGTGTTTTACAAAACAGTGTGGAGTAACTGCTGGAAAGCAAAGTGGAAAGGCCTGTTCTTTGGTCGGGATGGAATGGGGCGGGGGCTATTTGGCCAATCAGTAGCTCTGAGTTTACTCATTGGCTAGAGGGGAACTGTCAGTCAAATCTCCCAAAGACTGTTTTTCCTGCGATTTCAACAGTACAGCCTCAGAGTTTGAGGGGAGCAGATCCCCGTCGACAAAGCCCAGTGTCTTTACAGCACTGAAAACAGTAAAAAAGTATTCTCAAATAATACTAAGTAACACTTTCTGTATTAGAATTTCTACTATACAATATCATGCAAAATTAAATATTAAAAATAGCATCAAACGTTTAAAATAATGCAAAATGAAGCGATTCAGTATATTATTTCCATCAGGAATTTACATTCATTGCAACTGCTTTATAAACCCACCGCTGTATCATTTTAAAGTGGATGGTATTTTTCTCTTAAATGTATTGAACTTTATGTAACATCAATTGGAAATACATGGAAGTACTCTAAAATTAAATAAAACTAAAGTGCACCAAGATCCCTGGTTCGATCCCGGGAGGAGACACAATACATTTATTTATTTATTTATTTATTGTATTCTCGGACTGTCTTTTTGTTTCCAATAAAATAAAACAAAATTTGTGAAATACATTATAGGAAGTGCGCATGCCCTGCCATACCCCGCTGACGCCCATGGGTGGCAGGGCTGTTCCGGACCGCTGGACTGGGACGGTCGAGCGGACTGCTCCCTGATTGGTCGCTGCTGTGCGCGTCCCCGTCGTCTCCTCCCGGTTTTCCTGGCATGACCTTTTCCCTTGGCAACCACTTCCTCCGAGCATCAACGGCCATCTTTAATTTTAACTCATTCATGAAAAGTTGTTTCGCTCATTTACTCACATCGACCGACACATTTGAGCTCAAAGCAGCGTCACCGGCGCTTTGTGCATGTTGTTTCCAGCGACAAGCACAGAGCAGAGCCGAGCGGCACCGCAGCAGGCTACCCTCCGAGATTAAGTAAACACCGAGAGCGTACGTGCATATTGTTCATTACAGCGTCTAATGCATCACCGAGGCACGCTTCTATTCACTCATGTTTCGGGCTGCTGTCTGCTAAATGTGCTCGTAACCAGGCTGTGAGTGAACGACGCTCACGGCGATACTAACGTGTTGCTTTTTTTGGACTGAAGGAGCACAATCACCCGACAGAAACAGCAGGTGGAGCGCTGTAACAAGTGTGCCGATCATTGTATGAAGGGCACAGCAGAGTAGTCGCCACTGCCATGTTCTGCTGGAAAAAAAAAATCCCAGCAGCAGGGAGATAAAAGTGAATGTTCCTGACTCCACCGTGTTTAGTTTGTTTGTTTTTTTAGCACGAAAAGAAATGAACTCCCTGTTCTTGTGATTGCCCTGGCCTTCATTCATTCGCTTATTCTCTATCGTGGCAGAATGAGAAAGAAGCAGACTGCCAAACAGAGGAAGACTGAGGAGACTACAGTTGTCCAGGAGTTTGTGGTTGAAAAAATAATTCGCCGCAGAATCTCGAATGGGAGAGTGGAGTACTTCCTGAAGTGGAAGGGCTTCACTGAGTGAGTGGGATGTTGCAGAACCAGTCATTTGAACGGTTTGATTGTGTAACCCGTTTATCCACCGTAGTAAAAATTGCCTTTCCCTCCTCCTGTTAACTCTAACCGCAGTGCAGAAAACACGTGGGAACCCGAGGACAACCTGGACTGTCCTGAACTCATAGAGGAGTTCTTGAGAAACGCCCACTTCACCGAGGAGAATGAAGAAGAGCAACCCGAGCAAGGGTTTGTTCCCAAAGAGGAAATGGCAGAGGAAGAGACAGAAATTGTGAGTATGTGAGGAATTTTGGAGTTTCTGGATCGTCTGTATGTCTGTCTGTTTCCATGTTATTTACAGAACTTCTGCAGCTAAATCTGCCAAAAGGGAGAACAACAATGAAAAATATAGAAGTATAGGGAACACAATAGAAGTATGGTAGCATTTTCCCTTTAGTTGTAGACTGAGGTTGGAATAGAGTCAACTGACTCCTTGTCAGAAATTGTTTTAAGGCTCAATCTGAAACTAAATGTCGTGTTAAAGAGGTTAGTTTTACAAAAGCTCCTGAAAATGAAACCAGTTAAATTTCCCCTTTTTTCTGCAATGGGTGTGTACAGTGAGGGAGAAAAAATGAAATGGCTCGACTTAGCAACCTTCTTATCATGTCTAGTAAATCTGTGCTGCAACTTTGAACTTTGCCTTTTCTTATTTTGTTCTTTTAGTCCTGCGTGCAGGAGGCTCAGGCTGTGAAGACGGACAACAGCGTCCTTCAGCCCGATGATGAGCAGAAAAACTCCCCCAGTGACCTCAGTACTTATCTCGAGCCCGAATGCATCATCGGCTCAACGGACAGAAAGGGAGAGCTCATGTTCCTAGTCAAATGGTGACTGCTTCCTCTTTACTCTGTCCTTGAATAATAAATGCCAGCACTTGAGTAAACGTGGAAAATGTTAATATTTAAAGCCAGAGTCAGACAGCAAAGTGTGTGTGTGGGGGGGGGGGGACTCGATGTTTTTGTTGCTGTTGCTTTGTGGGAAACTGCAGTTTTCCAACATTTTGTATATGCATGATCATTTACTTGAGAAGAGAAGTTGGAAGTTGACACTGACCACCTCAAACCTTATTAGTAACAGATTGGAGAGAGCAGATGGGCTTTGGGTTTATCATTACACACAACCATTAAGCTATAGACTCGGGGGCTCTTAACTATGCGTACCTGGACTATTAAGTCCAGCTCTGCAAAGATCTACCTTTATGAGGCTCCGAGTGATCGGCTTAGATCGTTTTGCTTTTTTTTTCCTCTTCTGATTTACATACACAAATGTTAGTGTCCGGGAGTCCAGCAGAGCCGCAACACTACCTACGATTGTAGTTACTTTATGAAAGAGGAGCTATATTGAATTACAACAGATTGTAAAGTTTGTAAACACAGTTTGTAAAACGGTTGGCTGAAGTCTTTTAAAACGCTCAATGAGTTTTGTTAGGTTGGAGAACTTGGAATTTTTTGAGTGTGAAAGATGTGCTCATGTTTAGGGCTGGAAGTTTAGAGGTCTACGGAAAGCAAACACTTGCACACAATTCCACAAATTATTGACCTTACCCAAATGTCCGCGTCATTCAAAGAAGCACGGCATTGATATGATGATAAGACGCCAGAGTCCTATATTGCTTCCCTTAAGCAAACAAGTCATTTTTTTACTTCTCCTCCACAAGAGCATAGCCAGTCAGAAAATGTTTAATTCCCTTTGTTTGTCTCAGTCTGTCCCTTGCATCCCATTCTGTCATTCTTGTAATCTTCTCTTCTTGTAATCTTCTTTCCTGCTGTTTGGGAGCTCAGTCTCCATCATCCTTTGCCCAGTGTATCAACTATCCCTCCTCTGCACATGTCCTACCTATTTCAGCTTTGCCTGGTACACTGTCATATGCTTTCTGTAGATCCTCAAAGACAGAGTGCAACTCCTTCTCTGTACTTCTCCATTAACACTTTAAGCAAACTAGCACAAACATCGTGTCTCTAGCGCTCTTTCTCAGTATGAAGTCATACTGCTGCTCACTGATCATCACCTCTCCTCTTAACTGAGCTTTGGCAGCTCTGTCCCGTGTTTTCATGGCTTTATCCCTCTGTAGTTACTTCAGCTAGGCACGCATCATCCTTGTTCTTGAAAATCAGTGATGATATGCTTTATTACATTTGTTGATCTGTCAGCAAGACACTGTGAGAAATTACTGGCTAAATTTAACAGAATTGGTGGAACAATGGAGCATGAGCTAAAGGAAGCTAAAGCTAAAATCTAGTGCCCCTTTTATGTAGAGTCCCCTTACCCTTTACTTCTCCATTAAAAAAAACTGTCAGAAATATTTGTTTCTGTTAAGACATTTTACATCCATTAAAAACGAGAGGCGGTTTCAGTCTTTTTCCTTCTGCTGCGCGTATCCCCACAGGAAAAACTCGGATGACGTTGCCCTGCTGCCGGCCCGTGAAGCGAGCGCCAGATGTCCCCAGGTGGTCATCGACTTCTACGAGCAGAAGCTGACCTGGCACTGTGGAGACGACGAGCAGTAAAAATGTGTGTGGGTTGTGTGCAGAGGAGAACTAATAAACAGCTGTGCTCTCATCTGAAGCTTAACTTTAGCCTCCATCAAATGTCCTCCTTCAGCTGGCATCAGAAGCACTTCGAGCTCTGGCAGGTGTGACATCCTCGGCGGTGGTGGATTTTAAGTGCTGTCTGCCCCGTGGTGCTCAAAAAAGGTCACTGTGACTTTGCAGACACTCTGATGGAGGCTCAAGCTAACCTTTATGTAGAGCGGCTGATCTGAGGTCAGACTAACCCGTTGCAGCTTTTTTCCTGTGTCATCATGTAGCGGACTCGATCACTGTGGTTGTGTTTTGTTTTGAAGATATTGTTCTATGAGTAATTTAGTATTTATAGTCCTGTTTAGATGCCAGTATCTTACACTGGAAGGGCCCTGCGGTTGTTTAGTGTGTGCTTTACATCCTGTACGGCGACACTCTACTGCCAGAGCCAGCAAACTACTGTCCAAGTCCATGCCTTCAGCCTATGTAGCTTTTGGTTAGAGCTGAAGATTGTAGCCCTGTTGTTGGAATGCCTCTTGTTTGAACTTGTATTGTGTGAGGTTGTGAAGTGTTAATGGACACAGCTTTTACTGTATCTCTTTATGACCCTTGTGGTTGATGTTAAATAATATATATTTAAAAAAAAATGTTGCCCATCAAAAATTCCCTTGTTTTTTTTTAATCAGCTGCTGTAAATTAGCAGTTTTCTCCTGTTTATTGAATTAGAACGTTTCAGATTATTTAAATATTTGGTGCTTTGATCCAAAAAGTGAAGCCCTGTAGAATTTTTCAGAATAAGAGCGCCTCGAGGCAACTGTTGTCGTGATTTGGCACTGTATAAATAAAATTGAGTTGAATTAGAAGGTCATGAATTTTCTTAAGTAAATCTAATGAGATTTACACTTATCAAAATGAACTCTTGTGCACCGTAAATGCGTAAGACGATTGTTAAATGTAGCACTTTAGATCTGAGACTGTGCAGTTTACACAGGGCATTCATTGACTGTAATTATACAGTTCTGTGTACTTTATATCTGTATCCTGGTGGCATTGTTCTGACTCGACATATCTCCCATGACTGCTATGGGACACTCAGCTGAACCTCAAACCTCCTAAAAACACATCTGCTACAGAACTACTGTAACTGTTGACCATGGATCTGTGAAGTCTGTGAATAAATGAAACCTTTTTTGACACTTTTTGCATCTTGATTCACTCTGATTATATTTCTCACATTATGTGGTCCAATTACTCCTAAAATAAATGATCAATTCCAAATTATTAAAAAAAACAACATTAATATGAGATGATTCATTTGACATTACATTTCTGGCACTAAATGGGCTACACAGAGTTGGGTCCAGAAACACAAGCTTTGTGATTTTCTTTTTTCCTCTGTGCACCACCACAGTGGATTTTAAAGCTAACAGTTAAGATGTGCTTAAAGTGCAGACCTTTAATCTTAATTCAAGGGTTTTACTGTAAAAAATGCAGCTCTTTAGGAATTGCAGTGATTTTTTTAGACAGTGCTTCATTTTCAGAGGCGGAAATCAATTGGACAAACTTACAACATTTTAAAAGTAAAAACCTTTGTAGTCAATAAATGCCTAAAGTTTAGAACCCATCGACACCACCACGTACTTTTTTTCCATGCTTCAGAGGCTCTGCTAGCCCTGTGCTGCGGTCACTGTCTGGTGCTGCTTGTGGGTTTTTCTGGATTCAGTTTTGTTTTTAGTAACTGGAAGGCACGCTGTTAGGCGGAGATCAGGTGACTGACGTGGTTGATGAAGAATATCCCCGTTTTTGCTTTCAGGAATGGCTGAGTTGCTTTTGTGGTGTCCTTCGGGTCATTATCTGTTTGCACTGTGAAGTGATTAGGTTTGTGGCATTTGAGTGAAAAGTATAGTGCTGTACACTTCTATCAATAAACACTAGTGACCCTTTACCATTGGCAACCATACATGCCCATGCTATAACATTACCTCCACATATTTTACAGATGATGTGGTATGCTTAGGATAATGATTTGTTTCCATGCTTCTCTCTTCTCATTATTCTGGCACAAGTTAATCTTGAGTTTATCTGTCCAAAGATACTTTTTCTAGAACTGTGCAGGTTCTTTTAGGTATTTTCTTATCTGACCTTCTTGTTTTTGAGTATAACCAGTGGTTTCCACCGTGCTGTAAACTCTCTGTATTTACATTCATGAAGGTGTTTCTAAACTCTGGACCCTGTCAATGATATGCTTACCTCTTCTTGACTTGGTTAGATGCTGTAAAGTTGTTTTTCCTTACAAATGGAAACGATTCTGTCATCATGTATTTTAGTTTTATGTTCTTCTGTTTTTTTCTTTGTTTTTTTTTAGATAGTGCAGTACTGTGAGTAAACAGAAAAGATGGGAGAGAGTGGAAGGAGTTAGACACAGAAAATGTTCTGACATGGACTTAAAAACAGGCCTCTGCAGTACCCTTGGGTACTTGGCTACCAGCATCCACTTCAATTGTCTCCTGTGATCTTTCAGGCATCTCATTGTTTTTAAGAACAGATCAGATTGTTGATTTGGCCTCTCTTAAATTTTTTGCTGTCTCTATGAGAGGATTATTTTTCATTTTCAGCCTAATGATGGCCTTCCTCACTTAGATTGGCATCTCATTAGACCTTATATTTAAAATCTAAACCATTTTCACCATTTTAAATTAACGCCAGATCTTTTGTCTACTTCATTTGTCACAAAATAACAAATGAACAGGCCTCACCTGGCCACAAAACTGCTAGCAGTTACCTTTGAGCCTCTTAAAACGGAAGACTGTGTATAAAAATGGCTGTAATTTATAAACAGTTAATACTAAACTTTTTGTTAAACTTTTGTGAATTAAAGCCAAAAGTCTCCACTTCAATCATATCTTGATTGTGTCGTGTAAAATCCACTGTGATGGTGTAAAAAAAAAAACCTACAGCAGTTGTCTCTTTTTCTAACAAAGTATGGATTTCCTGTAACTTTAGCAGCTTTGATCTGGTTGTGCTGACACATGTTCTCTAACAATGCTTCCGATTTAGGAATGCTCGTTTTGCTGAGTTGACAGTTAGAGGGAGGTGCTTATATCAGTCTTGTGACTTTATTTTGAAACCTTTGCTCCATAACCTGTAAAGGTGGAAATAAAAGACACAAATGCAGTGCTAAGGACCACCATTATCTATCTGACTTACGGTTATTGAGATTGAATCTTTTAGATCATGAGAAAAGAAACTGACAGCACCGAGAATCAGGTAGGTCTGAATTAGTGTTGTGAATGTGACAGAGTTTCTTAATTGTCAAGAAGAAAGATCTTTTAGGAGTCACGTGTTTTCCTTAAACTGTGGCACAACTTTGAAAATAACTGTGTTTGTACTAAGCATGAAACCATTCTCTGTTGGATTTTCCTATCCTGGTTCGTGTGATGTTAGTCATTCTACTTCCTCTATCTGCCAATATAATCCTTCCCTTTTTCACAACACAGTGCATTCCATTCAGTCTTTCAGTCTCTGTCCTGCCTTCTCCATGCAGCAGGTCATCAGTGTCTGGGTACGGGACCCTCGGATGCAAAAGAATGACTTCTGGCATGCCTACATAGACTATGAAATTTGTTTACATGTAAGTAAAATGCTTAAGACAGTTGGTCGAATCGTTATTCTTTCATTTAGGGCATTTTTACTGTGATATGTGTGTGACACTGGGGTGTCCTGTTTTAGACCGACAGTGTGTGCTTCACCAAGAAGATCTCACAAGTGAGAAGGAGATACAGTGAGTTTGTATGGCTCAGGCGAAAACTGCAGGCAAATTCGATGCTAATGTAAGTTCATCCACTGAGATTTGAATTTAAAGTTTACTTACTCATAGTTAAAGTAGTGTGCTCAGTTGTTCCTGACATTTTGTTGTTCTTGTTGTTGATTTTCCAGGGTACATGTACCAGGGCTGCCCCCTAAAAACCCTTTCTTCAGTCTTAATAACGCTCAGCAGATCACTGATCGAATGAAAGGGCTCCAGAAATTTTTGGAACAGTACGTGAGAACCCAAAGATCAATGCATTTATGAACTTTGACCTAGTCAAACAAAAACTGGAGTACAAACACGGGACCACATGACTGACTCTTTCTAAAGGTAATACCGGGCGAAGTTTTAAAGTGTTTATTTTTCCCAAATTTTTTTCAGAGTCCTTCAGAACCCTCTGCTGCTGTCCGACAGCTGCCTTCACCTTTTCCTACAGTCACAGCTTAGCGTGCCTATGATAGAGGCCTGCGCTGCTGGAAGGACGCACTACTCTGTGGTTCAGGCTGTGCAACGCTGCGGCCTCCGGAGATTCCACTCAGAAGAGGATCTGCACAATAACCTCAAAATTTCCTGTGACTCTGACTCAGATAGGTAAAAAAAAAGATCTGATCTCACCGCATGAGTAAAACTGAAAGTCTTTAGAAGTCAGTTTCACTCTACCTAATTCACTAAATTGTCTTTTTTTTTTCCAGCTCCGAGGGTAGGGATCCAGAACACAAGATTAAAGATTTGGAAGCTTCTTCTCTTGATCTCATTAAAACAAGCCAGGAGGAAGAGCTGAGCTGCTTATCTCGTTCTACATGAAAGCATCATCTTCATACTGCTGACAGAATGTGGGAGTCTCTGCACCCATACAATGTTTTGGATGAGCGAAGGAAAAAGCTATTACCGTAAACCTGTTACTGCACTTAACATGTCTCGTCTTAATTATTTCATTTATTTAAAAAAATGTCACAGCTTCTTGTGTTCTTGATGAGACGTTTTAGTTTGAAATTTGCACAGTAAATAATAATAAAAAATTACCTCTTGTATATTACATATCTATTATCTATCTACATTTATATCTATCTACATATCTACCTGCACGTTCTCAGATTGTCTGAATAAATACAAAGTTGTACCAACAATTTGCCTGAAGATGGCAGTGTTGTAACAGCAATGCGTTTGTATAATCTTTGCTTCATAAACATTGCTTGAATTTTGGTCATTGAGACTGAAACTGGTCAGATATGAGTGCAGTGAAAGCCTTTTGTTCTCCTCTCTGTGCTTCACTCCCAATCAAGGGAAGGGTGTGGAAAGCTTGTCATCTGGTGGCCACCGCAGTGCTTAGCAGTATGACATGTGTAATAGGGTCTCTGCAGAGTTTTTAGACAGCCCCCTTGTCAGGTGTGTGGCTGGTAGGAGGTCCTGTGGGATCCCAATGGACTTGCTCCTGTCTGAGAGGGCTATCGGGTAGACAGGCTACATTGCTCCCTGCTGAACAAAATGCCAGCTGCAATGACAAGACACCCTTTCTACCTGTCTCCTTTGCTTTTGTTAGTCTGAGCTCACCTACTGCAGTCACATCTCAGCGTGTCTGTTCGTGTGTGTTTAGTAAACACACACGCCTGCTCTCACAGTGAACACCACCGTGCTTTTTTTTATTTTATTGCAGATGTAATAACGAGTAAAGGGAGTGGACAAACTGACATATCTGCAAAACTCATTAGATGAAGTGTTTTGCTTACTTTGGTTTTTTCCTCTGCAGCAGCTGGGTGAGATTTATTGTGAATTCAGAGGGTGGAAGAGATAGTAGGCTTATGTTAGAAAGAACAGAGCAGTGACGTCATCTTAAACACACTGAGATGAACAGCCGCCGACCGAGCTGCCACGGGAAGGTGGGACACATTTCTGAAAGATGCGCATCCAGTAGATATGTATTCATTTGCATCTACTATAGTGAAATATATGTATGTGCAACCATTACCAATGCTTGACGTGTAGTCAGCAGTATTTTGCACCTTCGGACAAAGGTGTAGGTGTTCAAGTGCAAACATATGAATGTTTTTCACTATTTCCACTTAATAAATTTTGAAAAATGTTTGTCTTGTCTTCCTGCAAATAGCTTGCAAAGAAGCTATTTAAACAGGAACTGTTCAGTCTAATGATATCTGACTTTCCAATATTGTTGCATGTCACCCTGACAGACTTTTAAGAAGCCTATGTAAAATGCTACACTGTATCATGTCAGTGTTTGAAGGAATTCTTGAAGTTAAAGATGCAACATTTTGGGTATTGTGTGGGTATTTTAAAAATAAACTTCAGTCATTCAGAATTAAATTACTTTGTCTGTTAAAAAAAGAAAAGAAAAGCTGTCATGTAAATTTTAATTAATTAAAACATTTTAGACTCATCAGTTTCATAATATTAATGAAACCAATGAAGGATGTATCACAGCCCTTGAGATGCTAGTGTAAGAGATGCCAAAAATGTAAAAGGGAAGAAGTAATCTTGGGGAGCTTTGGAGTTGCAGGTTGCACAATGAACTAAGTTCCCTTTGCAGAGCTTTGTGACTGCAAACTCCTTTTTGTCACTAGCAGTCTTGTGGATTGAAATGTTTCCATTTGCTAGTTTCAATTTGACCCGTCCTGCAGTATTGACCCATCATTTGATGGTTCAGTACTCCGATCCACTGGCCGTTAACCTTGAGCCTACCCTGCCGCTGCAGTTCTGCTACCATGACAACAAGGAGACATTTAAACCCATCAGATCAATTGCTAGTGGCTCCCTGCTCCATGTTGTGTGACCCCCAGTGTGGTCAGCTGGAGTGAAAACAGCGGGACAATAAATGAAGAAGAAGTAGAAGATGAAATTTCACTCTCCCTGGGCAAATACCCTCACTGTGCGTAATCTAATTAGTATGCTTATTGTTTGACACATAAAGTAGTCGAAGACCAAATAAATGAAAATGGCCCCTCTGGGAGAGACCCATCTGCCTCAGACCAAGTCAGCATGTCTTTCTGCCACAACAGCTCAAATAAACCACATCTAATGTCTATGATCACATGCTTGACTTGCTATTACATCTGATTTGTAATTAACACCGCATCAGAATAAGCAAAAGTAAACATTTTATCTTTTGGAATTAACCAAACTGTCAAACATGTGACAATATGAAATCCCAATCAGGGTATGTCTACAAAGCCAAAAACAAATGGAAGAAATGAGGGAGATATGCTCCAGTGGAGGCAAATTACAGATAAATCAGAGCCTGCTCATGCATTTTAAGTGCCACATTATACAGAATCCATTAGTAGCAATAGGAGCTCAGCACCATTTGAGATATTAAATCTCTGTGACTGCAACTCCGTTGAACCAGGATGAGTCGATATCAGAGAAAGCCAGCTGCACTGCCAGTGGACAGGGGCTGATGCCTAAACAAAACGATACCATGAATATACATTATTGGTGATATGACAACAGCACACGCAGGCGATACGGCGTGTTTTTCCATTATAGGCAGATCTTGGAGCTGGGGATTTACTGAAGCGTTAATAAGAAACTGAACATTTTTCAAGGTCTCTTACATTTCATGCCAGTACTGAGTGCTGATTTACTGTGGGCCACAAAGCTTCCACAACCTGACAGCCAAAACAGGATTTTTACATCTGTCCTTGCAGCTGTGTGTGCCTCTGTCCTTCTATGTGTGTGTGTGTGTGTGTCTGTGCATGTGCACATTCAAAAGCCAAACCTACCCTCAGTTTGACCAAAAAGCAAAAACAAAAAGGAAAAAAAAATCTTCAGGGTTGAAACATTTTTCTGTGTCACTCAAATGTCACAGATGAAAATGAGATGACACAAGCCATCCATCAAATTCTGCAGCCTTACCTTTTCTGAGTTCTGTATAGCTAAACCTGCTATTTCCCCTGCAAATGGTGTCGCCTGTTGATGTGTAGATGTAGCAATTACAGGGAACCGACGTGATCACTGTACCAAGGCATGCACCAGCTTCCCATCCCCTAGAATCAGAGCTGATCAGCATGAAACTAGCTCCTCTGCCTTGAGCGCATCGGCTTGAGGGAGGGAAAAAAAGATGAGATCATTGCTGGGTAATTTCCTCAAATAATATGGTGTGTAAAATTAGATGTGTTTCCTTTGGTTTGTGCATCTTAAAAACAGATGTATGACAAGGAGGGACTTTGTCTTAAAAGAGCAAATGTGTTTGATCATATATAATCACAAATGTTCATTAATCAATGAAATAATCCCTTCGTTTTATAGAAAGGAACATATGCCTGCAGGTTGTACAAACAGGGGTCTTTATTCTTTTGGCATCTATTGTTTTTTTAATGTTAGCATAGCATGAGAATATAGCGCTTTTTGAGAACCTCAAAGCGCTGTACAATTCCACTATTCATTCACTCTCACATTCACACACTGGTGGAAGGGCATTGTTCCCCTGGTGGGGCCTTCCTGTGTGGAGTTTGCATGTTCTCCCTGCGCCTACATAGGTGTCCTCCCTCGGTGCAAAAACATGCATCTTAGATTAACTGCTAAATCTAAATTTGATAACATTTTTTATAAAGTATGCATGAATCCATATTAAAATAAAGTGCTTTGACTGAGTTTTCTAAATTGTTAACTTTGACTTAGAATTAGGTAAAAAAAAAAATGAATAGATGATAATTTAGTAGGTAACTCCTTAAATTGAAATGACAAGAAACTAAATATTTTTAGTCTTTTTTTTTCTTTCTTTTTTTATTACAGTTCATAGTCGTGTAAACTTGTGATCATTTCATTGGCATAGGAACAGGTTGTTTTGTACTGTTTCCCATACAAACAGCCTCCAAAGCCACCAGCTGCAGGTTTGCTGTGTTATTGGAAGTACAAATTCTTTAAACTGCAAAAAATATAGAAGCCGCCATTGCGTGCAATAGGTCGGCAGCCTTATGAAATTTCCCCTTGTGGGACTAATAAAGGTATATCAAATCAAATCAAATCAAAAGTCCTTGTGTAATGATTGTTAGTACATAGGTTGACCAATAGCTCAACCGATAGATGAAGACAGAAAGAGAGGGAGATGTGTAGTACATTTTTGCATGCATTCGCATCTTGGCACAGGGGAACAGAGCCTTTTGTGTGTCACAAGATCATGTGTAAATAGCAAACCCTCCAGACGAAATGTCTTGTTAGGGATGAGGTATGAGTAGAGGGGGAGCTCTTTGGTCAGACCCATTTCAGGGAACAGAGAAACTGCCAGTGGTGGCAGTGAGAAGACGACATAGGGTGGAGAAAGAAGGGGGAAAAACGGAGGGGTAGAGGGCACCATCTCTCGGGGCCTCTGAGCTTCACTGGCAGTGTGTGTAAATCAGCAGGCAGCTCACGGCTGCAATGAGGTAGAAAATAAAAAAAACATAAAAATGTCCAAGTGAAATAAGAGGCAAGGAGAAATCTTTTATGATGAGCCTAAATTCTCCTTACTCTGCAGTAGATCCACTGACCGGCTCAGCTTGTCTTCTTCAGACACCGTCCATCATCCCAATATCTGCATATAGCCACAAATTACTCAAATTACCCCACCTGCTACTCATGTAATACATATGTAATGAGTATCCTAAATTTGAATGATTATTATTCATGGTACCCTTAATAGACCTATGTCAAATTCATTAATATGCACGTAAAATGATATGGACTGTCACACCAGGAAGTCTGAAGTTGTGCAGACGTGGTTAACACACATAAAGTCTTACTTAAAAGTTACCAACACTCTGGATGTTAAATATACACCGCCACTGGAGCGTGGATGCTTGTTCTTGACCTTTGGGAGCAGTATATGCAAACAATGTAATGACACAGTGTCATAGCTCTACTGTCTAGCTTTGTGAAGTTAGAACTTCTGGCCCTCTTCAGCAGGATGGTTTTGGGGGCATCATGTGACCTGTAGGTGGAAGCTATGGAGAGGACATTGAATTAATTGAAAGTACATTACCATATTTAAGTTGTTTATCGTGCCGGCTGGTTAGCTCAGTTGCCTCACAGCAGATAGGTCATGCACCTGTAGACATTCTCCTTGTAGTGCATGGGTTTTCCTCATAATGTGGATATGAGGATGAATGGCACCATAACATTTTATCTCATTGCCTCTTTATTTTCCTCTATATAATACGTACTGTATTATAAATAGGATGAGAAGAGAAGAATACAAAAAATATAAAGCAGTAAAACTGAATAACTTAAAATGTCTGAATCAATCAATCTGAATGTGAATCTTACCGCAGTGTTCTTACTTATGAAGATGTGGTCTTGTCACAGTGTAATGATGAATACCTCTGTGTGTACTTTGGGCACTAAATGAGTTCAGGTTAGCTTGGCAGGACCCGAGCCTGGATACATGCCAAAGCTGACACTAAATGGGAGTGATGGCAACAATCTGCTATCCAGTGCCTCAGTTAGCTCAGCAAGCTCTTGTAATTCAAACCTCACGCCTTCACTTCCACTGCTGGAGGGCTGTCTTGAAAACTGCTGCTATATAAAGACCTGACACTGAGATGGGACCTCAACTTAAAGGTGGGGTCATTACAACCAGGGGCATCTAACTCAGGGCAGTAAAAGAGGAGCTGGCAAGAGATGGGGGGTGATTCTTTTACGCAGCACTGAGAGGCAGACAGCTGCAGTGTATGTGGGTGAAAGGGGTACACAGGGCTGTAATTACAGTTAGAACATCGCTTGCATCTCTGACCTCCTTTGATTACAAACTATCCTCCCAAACCATCCCGGGTCATTACTCACCTCGCTAACTAGTATAGTAAATCAGCAGCAGAGCACTGACCTGATATTAGAGCCACAACAAGAGAGTAAACAGGGCTGGGCTATGGAGGCTGCAGCATTATAAATAATCTATGAAGAGATGGAGCAGGAGCGAGGTGTGGGAGATGTTTATAGCAGGTGGACAAACACCTGTCACTTTGATAAGCCTGATTTATTTTGAGTGACATGTCAGCACATAGCTCTAACCTGCCTGACAGCCTGGACTCCACACCCTTGAAACACGAACTGCTTGAAACGTTGATGTATACAGTAAATGAGAGGGCTGACAATCATCGCCACACCATTAACAGCTTCATTAGTGAAAACACCAGCTTAGATGTGATGGTGCTAATCATAGTATCAAGTAGGGGGTTGATGGTGAGGTTTTTGAGGCCAGGAAATGTGACTTTCGGACGTTGGAGCCACATCTGTCACCCGCTCCAGAAATATACAAGTCCTCTTTCGACATCGCTGTCTGCAGCACCCAGAAGGCTATTAACGCGAAGAGAGAGCAGACACCTATAACATGTGAGAAAAGTGGGCGTGGTGCTTCTAATAAATGACCTGTCTAGACCTATATTTAGTGCCCCACCGCTAACCCTGTTCTGCAGCTCATAACATTAGATGGTAGATATCAAAAAAACACTAAAATAAATTTTTAAAAAATCGAAGCTTCAAATTTCCAGAAATATGAGTTTTCCTGCTGTGATTGTCATTAGCATTCACTTTGAATACACCATATCGTCCCACAGTGTCACGAGCCAGCGGAAAAAACCTTAATTTGTCAGCTGCTATGAGTTATGTTCACAGAAACTGACCTCAATTAAGAGTGACTTACCTTTAAAGTGTGTCTATTTCAGATTTTAAGATTTAGACTGAGGAAAAGAAGCTTTAATGGAATGCTGACATAGGGCCAGTTGGAGATGTAATACATTTCCTGCAAAATGCCAGGGGATACCACATAAATAACACTCTGTTATGCCTGACAGAAACTCTCTATGAAGCTGTGATCTACTGCTCTGTGACCTGGTTAAAGAGCAGAAGAAGCAGCTGACAGCTTGATCAAAATTACCTCTCCAAAGTGGTATAGATCAAGCCTTTAGCCTTCTCAACAAGCCTGATGCATAATAATAATCAACAAAGATGAGCGGGTTATATTAGTGTACCGTGTGTCTTCTGAGTTATTTATGTTTGCACATGGCACGAATTATGAGAGCAGTAGCATCAAAAGAAGTCTTACTGGGGGGAAAAAAATACACTGTCACCTGTAACAGAATTAACTTCTTTGAACTCTCAGTCATTATCAGCAGAAAATGACTACAAATGTGTTTTTACCTGAAGGGAAATGCGTTTTATATTTCCATCATCTTTCTCTGTAAATCCAGTTTTATTTATTATTACTCAACAGCTCAATCTATACACATTTGGCTGGCAGAATTGTCGCTTTATGGTTAAAAGTATTAATTAGTGATATTCTGGTATCATTAGTGTAATTTAGTGCCCGGCAGATTAATAGCATGGTGACATTTATCTTTGAAACATTATATCTTGATGTTAAATTGCAATAAAAGACCCTGTATATTCTGAGGATATGGCTGTCCAAATCTAACAGGAGATGTGGGGGGGGGGGGGGGGGGGGGGGGGGGGGGGGTTGACATCCATTAAGGAAATCCTTTATTGGCACATAAAAATGAGAGGCAACATTTAGCCTTACTTGCCTTTGGCAACTTAACCCATTGCCAAACATTAAAACGAACGCTATGTCAGCACTAAGGAAATATTTTTGTTTAGCCATTATAGCCCATAATTTAGCAACAAGCCCAAAACCTGATGGAAGCGTTTCAGAGCATTGTCATCACAATTTTGGACATCTATATGGCAGAATATTGCATTATTTGATTATGCATTCTTTCTCTGCCCTAAGACAAAAGCATTTCCTCTCTATATTCAATAACTCATTATGGTAATTCATTACATCGCCAATTAGTAGAGAAGCTTTATCGCTGCACTATACCATAAAGGGCAGGATTTATGTTGTCTTTGAATGTCACCCAGAGGACAGAGGACGAGCTCATCACTCAAGAAGAACAAAATAGAGAGACACAGAAAAGGGAGAAAAAATAGAGGGAAGATGAAGGGAACGATGCAGTGAGTTATCGGTTAATGAATGCATTTTCCCTGCCCATTTTCTCACAACCTTGAGAAACCTTGACAAGGAATCTTTGTCTGTATCAAACCAAAAATGAGCATATATAAAAACATAGCTTTGGTATTTCATTCAGTGAGGAGACTGTAAAAAGATATGTACAGTACGTATGTAACCTCAGAGGGATATGCCCAGCCGCAACCACCTCGCCTGCTGTCAAACAGCCCCTCAGAGGGCGATAAGCATCCATACGATCTGTGTGGGTGGCTGTCTTATTAGTGCACCTCAACCATTTCACTCAGGCATGCAGCACGAGCAACCATCTGCCACGCTGCGATCCTCTGCCCAGGCAAGTCTCTCAGGTGCCATAAAATAAAAAGTGTCCCTTTGAAGATTGGAGCAAAAAGTGCTGAGCAGATGAATAAAGTCATTTTAAAATAAATAAATATTTTTGTAACCAGGAGACCCTATACACGTCTTTAGTGTACACCCAGGTTTAAATATCGCCTTTGACCTAACCGCACAGCATTACAGAAAACAAATAATGTGATTTATTATTCAGGGTAGATTTGTATTCATAGATGCACTTAGTGCATATAAAGTATAAATATTTTATAAATATTTCTCCCCATCAGAAAATGACACAAAGCCTCAAGAACCAAATATTTCTTCTGTTTGATAATATTAATTATTTAAACTTTATGTCAAGAACTGGGTTCTAAGACAAGAAAGAAGATACAGATGTGTAGACTCTTCTATCAGTGTCTTTGTTAAAGATAAACTGACACTCCAAAACTCTCTACTGCCACCTTGTGGACTTTTAGGGAAAGAAAAAAACCCACACACAGGGGAGGTCCAAACGTCATGTGTTTACATTTTTATTTATTTCGCCAGTTGCAAAATTCAAAATTTGCCAAAAGTAGCAAGTGAGATCACACTGTTTTTTAAAAAAAAAAACCAATACAGAATAAATAACAAAGAAAGCAGTGCAAAGTGCAGAAAACCCTACATGTATCAGTCAAATTAAAAAAGTTAAATCCTTATATCAGTCTCTTACAATGCGTATCACAGGGAATGTTCTTCAAAAAGAAATTCAATACAAAAAACCCCACATTATTTTACCATATTTATAATTACTAGTTTTTCAGTTATAACTTTTGAGCATTTGGAACGAGCAATTGGAAAGCCACAAGATGTTAGCAGTTTACACCAGGTGCATTTAAATAGCATACAGCTCCAGCAGATAGTCTTTGGGAACAATACCTATAACTCCATTCTTCTCTCCAACCCACCAGCCAAAGTTCTGATACTCCTGGAAGCACAAAGAGAAGCAGAAACAAGGAAGGAAAAAGAAGAGTGTGTTAGTGCTCCTTCATCCTAGCTGATAATATTCTGCTGAAATCAAAATTGATAAAAACAGAAGAACAAATGACGCCTTCTTTCTTTCGGCTGTTTTCCGTCCACTCTACAGTACTTATCTCCCATCAACACCTGTACACCTCCTTGCCTTCCGTTCTGCCTCTTTACCTGGTGTCAGTTTTGAGACTGCACGTTTCCCTCCACTCCACACAAAAAGCTCAGTGTGCATAAAGCACATCGCACATAAATCTGTCAAAGCGTGACAAGTAATAGCTCCAAATGGCTGTCAGCATGCTGAGATGTGAGGAGGACACTGAGAGGAGAGATCTGAGACAAGACGACAATAACTCACTCTCTCCCCTTCTTTCTCTCTCACCCCCCCCCCCCCCCCTTTTCTCTTTGACCTTACATCAAAGTCTTCCCTGCGCATGAATCAAGACCGGAGATCACGTTCTGACAAGGCTGAAGGAAGACGAACCTGGACAACGTTTCACATCCAAGCCAGAACTCGGGGACAGTGAAGGGCCACATCTGTGTCCACTTATTCCCAAGACAGAGCAATGGATGTAAGCGATCATATGGTAGTATTAGACAGAGGGGGATTATGCTCACTATAGTGAGGGCTGACACTGACAGGTCTCTGGTGACGGGCCATTTATCACATCAGATAAAGACAGGCTTGACACACCGTTTCAGTATCTGTATCAGCCAAATCGATATAATGCTGTAGAAAGCTATTCGAAACATCTGAATTATTAACACTAAATTTAAATAATAATAAAAATAATAATAATAATAATAATAATAATAATAATAATGTTTACATAGCCACCACAGACAAACAGAAAATGTTAAATCCACTTTCCTAAAATGTCATTTCATCACAAGCCCCTGGAGGCTAATATAGCAGCTTGACATGAGGTGTGTGTAAAGGAGTGTGCGTCCACATTAAGACTTCCTGCCACCAGGCTTTGAAAACAGCAACACCTCATTGTGTCGTTGGCCGGCTGACAAATAAGTCATGCTTTAGTAAGTGCTGGACGCAACATGAGAACAAATATGTAGAGCTGTGGATGACTAATGACACCACACACTGCAACAACACACATCAACACAAATACCCTCGGCTAGTCAAAACAACAGTCCTGTAATTTGATTACTTTCACCAAATGAAAGAGTCCCGGTGCATTAGTTAAAACACAAAGTGTAAAACAGTGATAGGATAAAACGCTGTGCAGGCGTTGTGGCATTTTAAGCAGAGAGACCTTGCATCTCTCAGTCAGTTTGTTACTAATGGGAGGCTGGGTGTGTGTTGGGGGCGACGAGGTGTGCAGCATATCCGGTCAACACAATCGCCCTTAGTCGGGCCTTATAATCAGCTCCCAGGTCCTCCTGACTGGGGGGTCTCCCAGCTGTAACACTACAGCTATTTCTGGTCTGCAGAATGGGGGAGGGACACATTGGAGGAAGGAGAACAGTGGAAGAGGGAATGGTGGAGGGGGGGGGGGGGGGGGGGGGGAGTCGGCTGTCCATTTAGCTGCAGCTGGCTGCTGCAGTCCAGACAGGTTTTATGGTCATTGCCCTCGCAGCAGGCCACAACCCCCAACACCAAGGTTTTAGCTAATGGCACTCCCAGTCTAAGTGAAAGGGCAACTTGATTCTTGGGCCTTTTCTACACACCAAGGAGAAGTCATAAACAGGCATTTGGTCAATGAGGATTGGACAGTCTGTCTGCTTTGTGCATTTGTGTCCCTCCATTAGTGTTGAAGGAACAATCTATTGATTTGGTGAAAAGAAAACCAACAGTCCTGATAATTCATTATTTAGTTTTATTGTAGTGTATTTAAAAGAGAGCGAGAGAGAGAGAGAGAGAGAGAGAGAGAGAGAGAGAGAGAGAGAGAGAGAGAGAGAGAGAGCAATTTTCTGGTCCTAGTCTCCTAAACGTGATAATAAGGTGAATTTGTCTTGAATTTTACATTGACATCATGTTCAATATAAAATTGAGAAGGGCTTTAAAAATTATTTACACATTTCAAAGGTGAAAAATAAATTTCTAGTGCTTCTTGCTATACATGGAGTTAATAATATGACTATGTAGCATATTACAATTGTATTTATTTATTTGTGCATCTCTGTTTAATGTACAGCACATGCCTCTCAAAGTTTCCCCAAGTCTTCTTTGCCTTAAAGAGCCAGTAGATGGCAGACTTGAATTTGAAAAGCAACCTGGCCCGTTGACAACAGAATGTCTCAATTGACTCCATGCTCCATAGAAACCAAACCAGACAGGAAATATTGCCCGTCTGGATGGAGTACATTTCACACATTATTTATATATATATATTTTAAAGACAAACCACACATCTCGACGAGTATAAAATTCCACTGCTCATTTTCTGTCCAGCGTCCAAAACAAATCTTGTTAAATGTATCACAACAAAATCCAATTCAGCGTTCATACGAACCGGTTAAGTACAAAGGGGCTCCTGTTTAGTTACATAATAAAGGTAAAGAACTGCCTCTCAGTTCTCCGGCTCATGACTAGCTGACAAGCCTCGGAAATTGTGCGTCCATTACACGTCCTCACCTGCTCTGAATAGAGTGGCTGACCAGCCTGGTTTTCCTGAAAACACACATTCCTATTTGGCGAGGTGAGAGAAATTTCTGAGAGGTGCGTGTGGGCTGAAGGCTGCTCACTGCCTGGCATAGCAGTAGCGACAGCGTGCTGAAACAGTCCAGATGGAAGTGATGGAATTACGCCGTGTGCCAGCTAAGCTCGGCCTCCGCCAACAGCACTAAAACAGTTTCCGTTGTGACACAACTAATCCCCATTAGAGCGCCAGAGAAGGAACCAAGCCCAGTCTGCCTCTTACCATCAGCCTTCCACCTCTAGGCGGTGGGCCAGGTGCTGCCAGTAAAGGATCTGAATAGTCAGTTCCTCTAAGAGCTTAGAAATAACTCACTTTAGGTGGTCTGAAACCAGCCACTCGGTCTACAAACCTCTCAAACTTTTGCAGTGTGGTTGGATTTAAGGTAATACCAACTTTATCGTGCATCAAGACAAGAATCGCCACAGTTTAGCTCTGACATCTAGGGTTTAGCCTCACCATACCTTACTCAGGATGTAGATGGCATCTCCACGTTTGAAGGACAGCTCGTCTGGGTGGTCCCCTGAACAGTCCCACAAGCCTTGGTAGTAGTTCTGATAGTCTGTGCTCTTATCAACTGAAAAAGAAAAAAAAAAAAAAAAAAGCAAGGTGATGACAGATCGGCGCTTTATTTTCTAGCCAGAGTAATCCTTCTAGATGTACAGATTTCACACAGCAATTACTTGTTAGTTTGAACCGAACCTACAGGGGGCAGCCAAGAGCCTACGGCAGAATTTGGTTGGATCAAAAACCAAATCAAGAAGGTCAGCAGTGTCCCAGTTACCTAATAAATTCTCATTAAAAAAAAATAATACTAATTTTGGGGTGTATTGTTTGTGCATTATTTTTTAATCACGAAGTAATGCACAAAGAGAAATGTAAAAGCTGGGCACTGCTTTCAGAATTAAAAAGAAAATAGTGGTGTTTAGTAGTAAAATGTACAATGACAACTAACTACTATGTAGTGCAGTGCATTAGTATGCTGGATTCAACTGGTTTGTAGTTTGAAACCAAGACACAGCTAGTGTTTTAGCAGCTGGGGTTTCCACTTCTGAGCAAGTCTGTTTTTAAAGTCTATAAAGCTGGCCATTCTGAGTCGTGTGGTGAGACTTGGTGGTTAGTAACTGGAAGTTTGCTCAAATGTGCAGAGCAGACAGAGGCAGATCGTTTTTGGAGGAAAGGTATCAGCTATTTACAGAACTATAACATGCTAGTTATTGTAAAAGGAACTTGGCCAACTAGGCTGAAGTTATTTCCAGTATTGTGCTAACTTTCAGTTGCACTCCTTCACGAGAACTTCCTCTGCGTATGTCACTTCTTCATAGCTGTTAGGTTTCATTTGCTGTGTGTACGTGTCACAAAAAGGCAGATCACATTTAAAGTTTCTTCTGTCTATTTAGAAACTTCCTACATTCTAATTCACTAAATATACCACATTGGATTGAGATAAGCACAAATGTCAGTGCTTTGTGTACCTGCAGCAGGAGGAGGAACAGGTTTGCTTGCCGGCTCAATTTTTGGAGGACGAGGCTTTGCTACAGCCGGAACTTCTTCTTCTGGAGAAACAAAACGGTATAAAAAATAAAATCAGATCAAATCAAACAAGATCCACGCACTTTGTTCCCATTCTCTAACATGATAGAGGCTATCATTGTCATGTAACACATGGTCAGACCTGGAAGCTCTTCGTAGATGTCTTCATCGATTGGCTGAGCTATAGTCCCTACGTCATCGTACATTTCCTGTTCCTCGTCGTCTTCTGGGATGATGCCCGACATGTCTACAAACAGGAGAGCAAAATTAGTTTTATTGCATAAATGCAGATTTTCTTTCCCCAGTAGGTGCTACTAACTTTAAAGAGCATAATAAATGTTTTTTTTTTTATGAATGGCAAAGTTCAAACCTTTCAAAACAAAGTCTATCTGTTTCACCCACTCTTCCGCCTCCTTCGGTGATGACGCACAAAACTGTCATGAAAGGGGGAAGAGAAATGAATGTGAATGTGCAATAAGCTCTACATATATTAATTAACATAAGCAAATAATATTGCATTTATGCATAGTAAAATGTTCCACATGGAAGAGTCTGAATGTTAGAAACACTCTGGGTTGAGCTACTGCAAAGGCAGTAGTGTCAAATGGAAAAGCATTAAAATAAAGATTTACTGAAGTGCATGGATAGACACACTGTGCCAAGTTTTAAACATGTCACGTCTCAAGTTTGTATTTGGTTTTGGTTATTTCAGTTTAACAGCATTTTAAAAAAGGCAACGACTGAAAGAAACTCGAGCAGCCATCGAGAGATGAGCGTACCTGATAGACGCGCTTGTCTGGGGCCAAAATTTCAAAGCAGCAGTCTTTCTTCGAGTCCTTGCGCAAGGTGTTGTTCATTTTGACACCGTACCCATCGATACTGAACTCACCCTTCTGCTGCTTGTCTGGTTTAGAAAATTAAAGCATCATCATTATTGGTGCAGATGCAATAAATGCATCAATACTGTTAAAAAGGGGGGGGGGATTATTCACCCACTTAAAAATGAAGAAAGTACCTTTCTCACTGCCGTAATAGTAGAAGGTGTGATGGCTCAGAGCACACCATCTCTTCTGCCACTCAGTACCAAAAAAGCTGTGATCTGTGAAGGGGAGAGAACCACATGCACAGAGAATTTTCCAGTGTGTTTTGATGGCTGTAAGCGTTGTGATTTTTATATATAGAAGGGACAGAAATACCTGAACTGTAAAGAAAATGTGTATTAGATTACAGTCTTTATTTAGGGTATTGTGTGCAACACAGTAGAGTCAACTAACTTTTTGCAGATTTTTGGTGTTTTGCATTATGTAAGATTCTTTGTAAAGGTTAAAAAACAAAAAAGGCTTCTTTTTGTTCGCATCTGATAAAAAGCCAATTTAAAAAACACTGGCCCAAGGATATTTGAGAGCTTGCATATTTCAGTAACCAGGCAGCCTCCTTTTCCTTTACAGTTTTTCCCCCTTGGGAAAGCTGCCTTGTACATATCTTATAATCTGAGCACCAACCCTTTCTGCGCTTCTCAAGATATCCTGCTTTAAAGACAGATGGCAGGTCCTGGGCCGCCACAGGTGGGGACTGCTGGGAACCTGGAAAAAGAATTAAGGAAATCCAAATATGTGACCCGTCATCATTGCTGCTGAATCCTTAATAACTGACTGTTGTTTTTTGTGGCGGGGGTCTTAAAGTTAAACATGACCAGAAGGTTTATGAGCTACTTTGCTATCATGCATTTGTTTAACCGATATTAAATTGAATAGCAAAGCCACTCTGAGTAATATTTTACTCTCACTGGAGAAGGTTTCCCTTGCCCTGTCTAACTTCAAATATTCAAATGCCGTGTCAAAGTTGCATTGTGTGAAAGAGCAGCCATAAAACTGGCAGCTGCTTATAGGCCATAAAACCCAGTCCCCCAATCACCATTTCATAAGGATTTCCCTGATACTCTGTGGTGGGAAAAAAGGGGGGGCAAAAACAAAACTGCAAATGCAAAAATCTGTCACAGTTTGGATAATGGAATAAACAGGATTAAAGCTAGTGTTTATCGGGGAATGTTTTTGTGTCATAACCTGCAGCCACAGCAGTAATTTTAAGCCCCTAGACTGTGGCTGAGAGAGCAATAAAGTGTGCTTTAGCCATCAAAGGGGAGGGGTGAGGGAGGTGGTAGGAGTAGCAGTTGTGCACCCAAATTGCTTCCCAAGTATGTTGCCAAGTTACAGTTGGAATGTCTCACTCATTGTGCCACTCAAAGTCACTTTCTCCAAGGAGCCAGAGCAAAGATCTGTATACTTTCCTGCCAACACTGAGCTTTCGGTGCTCTAATCCGCAGCTTGCGAGCAGTTAGCGAGTCAACTCTGTTTGTCTGCTAAGTGTTTGTGGCTCACCTTCGAAACCATCATCATCCTTGTCCGTGCGCTCTGACTGCAGCGACCCCCCGTCGTTGTTGCTGTCAACTTCCTCCTCGTCATCAGAGTCATTTCCACCTACTGCAGTAAACACAGAGGGCTGTGAAGTAACTGCACACAGTGTAACACAGAAGTTGCCATTGTGTGGTGTTAGAGGTGTTATGTGGCCAGTTTATTATGAAATGCGACTCTTTTTGCCCTTGCTTTTTCAAATTTGTGGGATAAGTTTGTAATCGACTTGTGGGCCTTCGCATTAATGTCATGACATCTTGTGGTCAGTCATGACCCCCATTGGGTACCAGTTTTAAAAACACACCTACAGGATTATTCAGCAGACAGGCAACTTACCTTTGTCCTTAAACTCTTGTGGAAAACTGTTTGGGAGAAAAAGACAGCAAATAAAGTTAATCACAACAACTTATGCACCTGCAAAGCAAATCAAAACTGGAGTATTTTGATGTATGCTGGTTCCAGTCATGAGTCATACCCTTGCTTGACCTCCTTTATCCTCTTGATGAAGGCTTCCCTCTTCTCTTTCGCCTTCTTGCTTAGATTTTCTGCCTTCAACCCATCGATGAGGTAGTTTTCGAGATCTGAACAGCACAAGAGGTAAAACATTAACATGTTCTGATGGCTGATAGCAGTCAAGTGGCCACACCACTGATGGACATCCACAACATAAACAAAGGAGCAGTTTGCAGCTTTGACGTCCAGCTCATGCCTCAGGTTTGAGACATGAAGCGAGTTGTTTTTTGGGTTTTTTTTTTTTTAATGAAATGCAAGCACAACCGTCGATTTGAGTGAATATAGCAGAAAAAAGGGGGGAAACTATGCTTCCTCTTTTTAAAAAGCAGTTTGTTATATACGAGACTTAAAGTAAAACAAGTCTTTATAAAATGCGGAAATAAACTCTCCTCTACTCCAAAGGCAACTATGAATCAACAGTTTTACCTGAAATGAGCGTCGTTAACTCCTCGGGGATCGCACGCATTCTTACCGCAGTTTCCAGCCTGAAGCGATTGAGCGTCCAGCCTGAGGAAGGGAAACTCTAGCCTGCGCGACACGGAAGCAGCAGCTCGGGCTCGAAGATATACGGAAGTTAATCTGCTAATTATTTATCAGTGACCACACAGTTCCGCTGCAGGACAAACACTCAGAGCCGCCTGCTCGGTGTTCGGCGTTCACAGACGTTGACGTTTATTGGCCTTTATTTATTTTTTGACTGCCACCGTAGACAGGAAATTGATGCTTTAATGGAGCAACGGGTCTTTACGGAATAATAAAGTCCGAGCATAACGCCGCGATCATACTGTTGATTGATTCCAGATCATATTTTTTGGCACTTAAGTCTGCTCTCTACGGCTGACTCGCTGAACACATTAGGGGCGTCTTTTGTTTTACAGCGATGCAAGCTTTGAGTCTATGAATATGTCAGGGCTGTAATCCAAAACAGGGATCATTAATAGATTAAAAAGTCAATCATATAATGCTGAATGCTTCTGTGCCAGCTTCCTCAGATGTTTCACGGGAGTCTGTGCTACTTCTGCTGCACTGCTTTGTACTCTGACTATATATTTGACATTTTAAAAAGGAAGAAGAAACAACAAATGCAGGTTATTTTAAAAGAAAACGATAGAACCAGGAAAGAATGACTTCTTACATCAAGTTAAGTCAGCGCCTCTGGTGCATTTACGGAAAATGGCCTTTTCTTTTTGTTTTGTCACATTGTTTATAAAGATGTCAGTCATTTATTCGTCTTTTTTGACAGGCGGTATCACCCAATCTGGGTTAAAAGACTGAGCCTTTGAACTGTATACTCTGTTGTTTTGGAGGAAGGAGACAGAAGTGTCGAGGCGTTTGTGGCACAGCTTTAGTCTCAGGTGTTGGCTTGGCTGCAGGTAGCTGTGCTGCCACAGCCAGTCAGACTCTGCAAACAGATCATATGATCATTAAACAAGGATTTTTGTTCAGAATCACGATTGAATTTCTCAGTATTAGAGTTGTTACAAATCATAACGCAAAATTAAACCTTTTCCACGTTTTCTGACGTCACTTCCTGTTTCTCTTCATCCGAGCAGCCAGCACGTTGTTTATGAGCCTCTAATGCTCTGCGGCCATTCAAAACCTGACCCCCTCCTGACCTGCCGGTAGTTCCTCCCAGCTTTAGAGGAGAGCCGCTTTGACCTCTGACCTCTGTGTGCCTCTGTGTGCCAGCGCATGTGTGCGAGCAAGGGGAGGGCTCTTACAGGCAAAGCCATGTATCTAGTTTCCATAAAGCTCTATCTTACTTGCCTGTAGTCTCAAAAACAGCCCAACGCCTTTGGTTCCTTCCCCTTTTATCACACTCATTACAGGGGTCGCAATCCACCGAGTGCACACTGCACTCTAGCTGTTTAACATGCAAAACACGGATTAATTCATAGTTTAGTTTATCGTTTTTGTATAATAAGATACTTTATTTGGTGAGTGTAAAATTAAAGGTGGGAGATGATCATGTGGACCATTGTTGTGCTTTTAGAAAAGGAGGTGTTGCTTGGTTAACACTGGATCTACAGTTATGAGTCCACGTCCGACTGCTTCTGGGCCTACTGGGTTTAATATTAGGCTTTCACGATTTTGTCCTTGTTCTCAAAACATGCAGAATCAGCATCACTTTGAACCATTTTCAGGAGGACGAGCAGTTCACCGCCTCACCTCACATTCGTTTTTATTAATGCTATGAGGCGCTTAGCGTGCGGTCGAAAACGCAGAGAGTGTGTGTGTGTGTGTGTGTGTGTGTGTGTGTGTGTGTGTGTGTGTGTGTGTGTGTGTGTGCAAGTACACTGAGCATATAAATGAATATCTGCCGCCTGGGGACTGTTTAATCACTGTGGTGGTTAATTTTATATAGCACCGAAGAATGACTTTGGTTTTTCACCAAACATTTTTTTTTATTCTAAACAGTAAATAATGTATATGAAAAATGGGAGTTGGATGGAGGGGGGGCCCTTGTGGAAAAAGCGTCTTTAAGTCGAGCAGAGGATCAACTGGTCGGTGTGAGAAATTCCTTTAGCATTAAACGGGGTCGAACTGCCTTTGATCCAGACCAACATAAATTTACCTCAATTTCATGATGATTTACTAAAAAAATAATAATAAACGGTTCATATACATAAATACCTTCAGCCGTTTGACTGATATGTGACCATTGTTCGCAGTCGAATCCGTTTTATAGTTACATCATCCAATTAATTTATAGGCTCAGTTACATAAATTTATATATCAATTTGGAAAAAATGCCTTACGTCTGCTGCTTTGAATGAGTCCTACTTAATTTTACATCATAAAAAGTTTTGAAAACCACAATGGGGCAAGGCGCACGTCTTAATTCAAAGAGATTGTATTACATTGCGGCTCGGGCTATAAACAAGCACCCTCAGTCCTGTGAGTTTTATAGGCAATAAAACGTAATTAGAAAGCCAGGAAAAGTCATAGCTTTTGGCCTGGGACTCCTAGCAGGCAATTCACACAGCAAATTTTCTTTTTCTGCGTTTAAGTATGGAGAGGCAATAAATCTCTCGCAGTGCTCCTTTTTGTGTGTGTCTTTTTGTGGACTATATGCTACCAGACCCACGGCCACGCTGGAGAAATTCTCTCAGCACAATCTATGAACATAAAAATGTAATACAGCAACAAAAATTACACATTTATACAGCTTCTATTTTAATTTTAGTTTATATGTGTTCAGTGCATTCACAGGCTAATTAATTTAATGGTAAAATAATCCTTTTATATTAACAGCTTATATTGTTTTTTCTCATTTTTGAGAATTCATTTCATTTTATGGCTGATGCTCTTAATAATTTTCATTTATTGAGGTAAAATCAATAAGCTCTCTAGAGTTGCTTATTGTGGGCATATAGTGAGAAAAAAACCCAAAACGCATCTGAGTTCAATCAATGTAAAATTTTATTTCAATAAAAATATTGTGCTCAATTATAGTCCAAATCCATATAAAAATAAATGTGCACTGTGTCTTCTACCAGCCTACTTTAACAGTCCATACAGGCAACAAAAAAAAAGAAAAAAAGCTTTGCTTATTTCGCTTTAACTTACCTCATCTATTAAAAATTTCCACCCTGACGCCCTAAACTATAGAGCACAACCGTCTGAGTTACAAATACCAAAGTCGAAACATTTCAATAACTCAGGTTTTGCAGGTCGATTGTTGTGAGTGTTTCTGAGAAGAGGTCGAAAGTCTCGCAGGGTAAAGGCAGGGGACTTTGAGCTGATTCTGACAAACTCGGTGAGAAAGAGGGCGAGGATAAGAAAACTTGGAAATCCCGAAATGAGGCGTCCAGGTCCGGGGAATCGTCATTGTTCGGGCCTATTGTGGACACGCAGATGGGCACAATGGCTGACGGGTTTGGAAAATGTTTCAGATTTTTCTCATTGCTGGTCAGAGGGGTAACAGTTGGGCTTTGGCTCTCTCCATTGTGTGCGTTCTGACAGTCTTGTGAAGTCAGCGTATTCTGGTGGAAATACCTCTCCCTCTCAAAGAGCGTCCCGGCGGCGCTGCCCTCTGTAGCCTGCTCCAACTCGTCCTCCGGCCCGTCGTCCAGGCAGGCGTATTTCCCCTCGCTGTCCCTGTTTTCCTTGCTGTGAGTCTGCCTCTTGTGCTTCATCCGCCTGTTCTGAAACCACACTTTCACCTGCTTCTCCGTTAAATCCAGCAAAGCAGCTATTTCCACTCGCCTCGGTCTGCACAGGTATTTGTTAAAATGAAACTCCTTCTCCAGCTCCAGAAGTTGGGTGTTGGTGTACGCAGTCCTCAGCCTCCTTGATGGCCCTCCATCGCCAGCACCACTCTCTGGTGTATCAGGTGAACCTAAAATAAATAAACAATTTAAATAAATTATTAATAGAAAATCCACTGCAAATATAATAATTTAAAACATTCGTAACAGGGGTGTGTTTGGAGGGGAGAAAAAGCGCTATGGGGTGAAACTTGTGGCAAGCAAACACCAGGACTGGGAAGATTTATGGGCCCCAGGCAGAATATGATGGGTCTGCGTGGACAAGACAGGACGGAGGGTGAAGATTAATGAACATGCCAGCTGCTGGCCCGTGTAAGAATAATCTACCACTCTCCATTACTGTCAAACATTAGCACTCTTACACTGCATCACAAGTCAGTGCGTTACTTGATGAGATTAAGAATACTTAAATCAAAATCCTAGACTGGCTCAGAAGGGACGCCCACGCTGCACAAGGCCCCAGGATGGAGCTACTTGCAGAGGGAGAATCCTCAGACAATAAGGAGCCTTTTTTACATGGAGGTTATTAATCATCATGTCTTGCCTTGGGGGGAGAAGTAGAGTGGCGAGGAGTCATCCGTCGTCGCAGCAGGAGCAGCAGCAGGAGCAGAAGAAGATGAAGAAGCAGAAGCAGCCTGGTTCCTCTTGATGCTTTTTTTCTCCTTCATCCACGGGTACTCCGGGGGTAGGGACACAGCCTGTAGCGGGCTGAAGCCCTTCTGAGCCTGCTTGGAGCGGCTGTGGCGTGGGTGGACGCTCGGGTTCAGGCCGGGGATGGGCTGCTCAAAAGGAGGAGGAATCAGTGTCGACTGTGAAAGCGCTGAGCTCTTGATTGATGAACTTTGAAATGCATCACCGACAGGGTTAGTGAAAGATGTCAGGCACTCAGCGAGCGACGGCTGGCTGTTGATAAAACCACTTTCTCGCCCAAATTCGTAATTCATCTCCTCCTGCTTGTCTCGGAAAGCTCGCGGGTATTCAGAGGAGGGAAGAATTATAAAGATAAAATATATCTCTCTCTATATAAATATATGTTTGCGAGGTTTCTTTTTGATAAACTACTTAACTGGTTATAGTCATAGGGAGACCTCTGCCATAAACTATTGCTTTCAGGAGGACATGGTCGGAATTAGACCGTGCTGCTTGTCACATGATTGCATCTGCCCAATGACAATTTGGGTTTTTTATCAAAAGAAGCCACTGTCCCCTATGATTGATCGAGAAAGTCTGAGAGGTAACGCCTCATTCCGGGGGTAGGGGTTGCTTTATTTACACATTTTTTCCCTCCTCTTCTCAGTTTGTCCACCACTGCCTAACCGCCCCCCCACTCCCACCTTACAGCACCCCGAAAATGCACCACAAAGCCGTGCACGTCTGCCACGGGAGCGCGCGCCCGTGCGAGCTTGCAGTTCACGAGTGTTTATGGGCATTTATTTCCAGCATGGCGCGCCGCAAATCATTGCAGCAGTCACATTTGTGCCTCATAATACCAAGACGCCCACAGTCGTTATCTCTGGCCGAGACGTTAATCTTGAGAGTTTCTTGAGGATTGACTAGAAAAGGAAAGGAAAGGAAAGGAAAGGAAAGGAAAGGAAAGGAAAGGAAAGGAAAGGCAGCACCAGACACAGCAACATGTCCTCCCCTCCCCCACCGCCCAAACTACAGAGAGAGAGAGAGAGAAAAGAGACAAATTAATTTTCATATTTTAGTCTGATTTTGCATCGATTACATTTTAATCCCCAAATTATTTAACCTTTGATTGGCAGCGTTAGATTTAAAGTCTAAATAAAAATGTGATGTATAAATTATTTGAAGTGTGTTTGTGTGTCTGTGTCAAGGTAAGAAAGCATCTTGGTAATTTAACGTGCATTTGTCACCGTTTTACAGTTTATTGCTCCCTTCCCCTCGTCCAATTTCGTTCATTTTATATCACCTATTGGGATAATGTTGACCTTAGCCGGCATCCATACATTTCAGCATTATTGGTTATAACATAGGGGAGAGCAGAAATGATTTGCCACTGCACTGTGAAGCTTAGGAAAGGTGGGGATCTGATGGCTGTTTATTGCTCAGGCTCTAAACAAAGAGCCCTGGTAGCCCGTGCGTGATCAATCTTTCTCGCCAAAAGGTCTGACAGCTCCCTGCCCTAAGAACACATTTAAACCATCTAACACTCCCTTGGATCATATGTGGCCAGGAAGAGGACGACCTCTCTGTGAGCTGCAGGATGAGTTTTCAATTTAGAAAGGTCGGGATTTCTTTAAAAGCAGGGATGAGACGCATGGGCTTTGCGCACAAAGCTTTTTGCTCTGTTATTTGATAATAAACGATAAATCCAGACGTAACTCTGACCCCCTCACTTTTTTTGATCTCAGAAAGGACATTTCTGGCATAGAAAGAAAGAAGAGAAGACTTGACTGGGTGGATGGTATAGAAACGAAAACGGAGCTTCTTCTTCTTTTTTCTTTCTTTTTTTTGTGCATAGGATCAATTGTTTGCTGAGGTGAGTGGGTGTTGGCATTCAGTAGAAATCCCATTCACTGCCATACCTATCTCTCTGGCAGGAACCATGTAGACAAAGTCTTTGTGTGGCCTGCTTTCTGGAATAATTCTGCTTTTACGCATAGAAGTGATTTTATATATCCTCATAGCGTAAAACGGTTTATTATTGTTTGTAAAAGTGCGTCCTGAATATGAGACATGAGATCTTGTAGTAGAATAAAATCATAAAATATACTTTAACATGTCTTTGCTAAAAGAAAACTAAATTAAACGTTGGTGACTTAGAAATAAATTTAAGAAGGTACAAAAATTAAACGAATTCGACGTAATGGCGGTTAATTCTCTTTCTGAAAATAGCTGCCTAATAATACCTGTCTGAATAAATCACGTCATTCTGCCATTTATTTATTTATCTTAATTTGCACATCATAATTTTAAAGCACTTAAAGACGCTGTTTACTTATTCTGACACATTTTTTGGAAACGAAAGAACAGAGCCCTGTTCAAAATATAACCCCCAGCAATATTTGATCATATTATAAATACTGAGAGCTGAAAACGTGAATATATTTCACATTTCGTACTGCTACAAAATTTGAATCGATGCTGTTATCCGTGTACAGATCTTTGACGACCTGAAGTCGTTTTTTTTTTTGTTTTATTTTATGTTGCTTGTCCTGAACGGCAGACGAGAAGAGGATGATCCGTGGACGTGAACCGGAGTGGCACGTTTCCCGTCTGTTCTGAAACAACGAGAGACATCTGGAAGGCAAGGGGGCGAAACACTAATGCGTTGTTTTAAAGGGGATATATTTCATTCAGCACATATTCTGTTTTCAGACAGATACCGTGATATTAAACGTATTAAAAAATAGAAATTTTTAGTAGCTGGAAAATTACAGCGTGTCCATGTGCTTTTGTTTTGGATTTTATTTTATTATTTGTTTGTTTTTAAGCGTGAAAAATATATTTAATAATTATAATAATGGTATAATCATGTGTGTAAAATAAAGGTGATTTGGAATGGTGGAGAGGCCTGAGTGTTTGCTGCATCTTTTTGTCGTTTGCGCTGCATCATATCACAGCATGCTCTCCCTGCGAGAGGACACTTAAAACGAAATTGCATGGGTGCATTCAAGGCGCACAGTAGCTATAATACTCTGGAAAACACATTTAGGGTTGAGCCTGTGTGTGTGTGTGTGTGTGTGTGTGTGTGTGTGTGTGTGTGTGTGTGTGTGTGTGTGTGTGTGTGTGTGTGTCCTGGAAACAAAGCAGCGTTCACGACGACAGCATTTTCATATTACGCTTTTATTTATTGAGCCGCCTGGATTCATGGGAAGATTTGACAGATACTCCAGGCGCACTATAGGCCTGCAAATCAAACATTATTTTTCCCTCTAAGTCGACATGTGAAAATAAATAAATAAATGAAATCTCATAAAATTCCATTTTTGGTGATGAAAGCAAATAAATAAATGGCGTTCATGAATAAAGCTGGTGTATATATACATATATATACGACCAGCTTTATTCATATATATATTTATAGATATAGATATATAGATATAAGGTTTGAAGCGTTTCCTGTGCTTCCCAGTAAGATGACACCTCTCCCACCTATAACCCACTTTTAGGAGACAGCCAGACTCAAGTGGGCTATCTCTGCTTAATCACACCCCACGTGAAAGGAAAAATGTACATGAGGGAGGTTTTGATGCAAACTGATGTGAGACTGCTGAGAACAAATGGCCGGTAAGCATAAGCTTTAAAGAAAGAGTCTTTCCCCTGAAGACACGATAAATCTAAGGTTTTTTCCATGGTTCGCCTCGTAGGTCAATCCATTATATCTGCAAAATGTTTGGGCTTCTGCTAACCCAGACACATATTACAAAGTTAACCTCACTTTCCACGTTCTCTTTGGGATTTGTCCAAAACAACAGGCTACTGGCACTGAGGATAAGTGGATGGAACAGATTCCCATGTGCTCACGACTTTACTCCTCTGAACTTCTATTCCAGATTTGACTTACAGCCTCCTCTGCCACTGCTGGTGTCATGAGGTTTGATGTATAGGGGTCACCAAAGGTCACGGCAAACAACGTCTAAGGAACTTTGTTTTTCTGCAGCAGGACTCCCGGCATGGCTGTTTGCACTGAAACTATCCAGCCTAACATTCATGAGGATCAGACCGGAACCTTCGGCCATTTGCACACAACAGTGTTTTCTTGTGTCTTAAGGAGAGTTCACAGATGCCATAACAGCGCAGTAAAACAGCATATGCATAATGTTTATGTTTTTGAATTTGTCCTCAAAGTATCCCTTCTTCCACCTCACAAACTGATAAAGACACATACTGATCTACACATGGATGACCGTTTCAGGTGACAGAGGGAGAAATGGAGGAACTGTAGTGAAAGAAGAGGAGCCTACTGTCGGTTTTTCAGGACCTCAAGTCTATCATGAGACATAAGCTAACGGCCATGCTCCCGAGACAAACTTAATCATGTGGCAGTAATCATGATCGGTGGAGCATTTTGGTGTAAATTATCTGTAGGCATGTGAGTGCAGGAATAAAGGGGGAGGTCACAGCAAAAATCAAATGTGAGCTTTCCCCTGCTCAGTAGTGCTATTTATCCATCTAGATTATTTTTGGTGTGAGCTACAGAGACGCCCGCCTTCTTTTGAACATAATGGAACTAAATGCTACTCACAGATATCTCCAGGCATCGATCCTGAACAGAGGTCTGTGGTGCGGATGGTGCCACAGGATCTAAACCTGAGCTTGATTTGCATGATTGAATGATTTTGAACACTACAGGGCACTTAGTTCCATTACATTCAAGAGCATCCCACACCCACACAAGCTAGCACAGTTGAGGAAATAATACGCAAATTAGATCTTGGGGCTAACTGCTTCTCTATACAAATAAATGGCATGATGACAGATGATCGAGATTTTTCTTACATATATTATTATTTAAAGCATCCTAGTACTACTGCTGAGTGACAAAATAAAAATATGTAGGCTTGATTTTGAGTGTAACCAGCCTTTTACTTTCATTTTTGTTGCATGAGATAAAGCCGTATGTGTAAATAATCTTTTAAACTGTACATGGGCTGGATTCATGAGATAACCCCTTCATATTTGCTATATTTTTCTCAAACCAGACTAAACAGGTCAAAATTGGTGAATAACAAAGTCTGTTTTTAACTATATAACAATTTTTAAAGCATGATATGAGTAAAATAATCATAAATGAAGCTGAAACATGGGTTAGATATTCATATTTATGAAGTAGAGGTCTGAAATCGGTGGGGAGTGGTGTTTAGTCGCATCATCATGAACGCATCATCCTTTTTGAGCACTGTTCTTCAGATTAGCCGCTGCCTCCACCTGCTGGTGGTCAGAGAGCAGCAGCATTCACCAAAGCATGGAGCTTCAACACCATCACCAGCACAGTGTTTGACCCCGTTTATTTGTTTAAGTGTAAATTAAAATAGTCAGCTTTACCAGAAAGAAAAATCTGTTTGGTCATTCAATGTTATTTTTATAAACGGTCATTTTTATTGGCAGATTCCTCAGTTTGTCAGACATGCTGCAATAGTGTGTCTGCTGTAGTGACAAAACAACAAGCTTTTTTGACCGAGACGGTCTAATTGTTGGTGGGTGGCTGTAAAGTAATTAGACGTTTTAAAACAGAACCATTTGCACCCCCCACCCCTTGTGTGTGTGTGTGTGTGTGTGTGTGTGTGTGTGTGTGTGTGTGTGTGTGTGTGTGTGTGTGTGTGTGTGTGTGTGTGTGTGTGTGTGCAAATGGACAAATATTACATATCTGACTATTGGCCCACAGTATCCTGCAGACAAATAAGAAAAATAAAATCACGTACAATACTAAAGTGGAACAATAATCTCTTTTAACTTTCTCTTAGATACAGGTAGGCCTCTGCTGTTTGCAGTCGAACGCTTTTATTTTGTTTTTCCTTTTTCTTTCTTTCTTTTTTTAAGGATTTAAGGATTAAGGACAATTTACGTAATTGTGACCGTTTTACTGCTTTGTAATAAATATTCAGTTTAATAAGCAGAGAAGGACTATTATCAAATGCTGACCATATCTTAAAGATTTCTCGCTCGTCCGTAAGAGTAGCTTTTTTAATTGCAATACATAGATAATTATTAAAATACAAATTTATACCAGCAGGCCTTGGCATAGGACTTTTTTGAGTTAAAGAGAGAGAGAGAGAGAGAGAGAGAGAGAGAGAGAGAGAGAGAGAGAGAGAGAGAGAGAGAATGGCTAACTTGGCAAACCTTAGCTTGGGAAGTTTCGGTGGTTCATTTGGGTTGTTTGCGCCATAAAGCTCGATGGTTACAGCCCAGAACTTGTAGTAAAAGTCTATTTTTATCGTTTTCTTCCTGCAATAAAACATTTCCCCCACTTCATTTAATTTGTATATAACAGAAGCAAAAGCTTTAACTTCAAAAGAGAAAAAAGAAAAGATAAAAAAGGATTTGAAAACATTTCACGATCGAAACAAAGGAGCATTTAAAAACAAAATCCTCTAGCACCATTTAGGAATTTAAATGTTGGTTTATATTTGTGTATTATTGTTGGGAGAAATTAAATACAAAAATGACATCACATTACTACTTTTCTTTAATGCTACACAAACTACACTTTATTTTAGGTTAAATCAAGAACGATGAGGTATTTTCCGTGTGCGCAGTATGTTCACAAATGCATCAAAATCTTACTATTAAAAAAACAATATCAAGTTACCAAAACAATAACTTAAATAATGCAAATAGGTAGCTGAAAGACATTCAGGTAGTCAACAGATCCATGCAAATAACAAATGGCCTAAGGTAGCTATCTGTGTGCGGCAGTACAACACATCTAAGTTCTCATAAAACACTTGTTCCTCTCAATATTATAAGAAAAAAAACACCCAGCATTGTTTCAACAGCACTAACTTTACAACAACATGTGTTACAGGAACATTAAGGACAGACACCAGTTTTCCCTTTCAACCCCTCACCAACCAGGCTCTAATCCCAGGTCTGTCCAAGAAAAAACAAAGAAAAAATGAAAACAGTTAACTGTCTCTTCGCCGGTCTTTGTTTTCTTTCTTCATCTTCATCCTGCGGTTCTGAAACCAGATTTTTACCTGTCTCTCGGTCAAATTCAACAGTCTCGCTATCTCGTATCTACGATCCCGGGGAAGGTACATGTTAAACAGAAACTCCTTTTCCAGTTCGAGGATTTGATGCTTTGTATACGGGCAACGTTTTTTTCTGGTGGGCTTTGCGTGAAGCCAGTTGGATGACGGGTTATCTGGAAACCATGAGACAAGAGAGTTAACGCTATCGAGATTAGTGTAAAATTAACAAAACAAAACAAAAATAAAACAAGTCCTGCTTATTCGTTTTACGCACAGTATGACTTTTTTCTTTAGAGACATTCTTTTTTGTCTGCTGAGAGGCAATTTTGAGGTTTTTCTCTGGCAATATTTCTGCCGAATTTGGAAAAATGCGCAGAATCTGACGTGAATATTAGGGTCATAGTCACCTTATTTATTATTTTATTTATTTATTTATTTTGGATATGATGTTAATCAGCTAGGAGACCGCTATGTCTCCGTACCTTTGAAACAATGCACTCTTATAATAGCGTCATACGCGTTTTCAAGATGATACAAGCCAATGGCATTCAAAACAAATCCTCCACATTCGCGAAAAATTAAACCCTTTTGCTTATGCTATCTAAATGTTTACATCGAGTGACAATAATAAAAATCCAAACCCTGCATTGCTTACTTGGATCCACCTTCCTTTTTTCCTCTACTGACGGATTATCTTCAGTGGCTTTAGACGCAGTTTCGCAGGGAATCTCCACTAGAGACGCACCGTTTTCAGTGTCAGACAAAAGATGCGTGTGCGTCTCCAAAGTTGTGCATTCCGCAGTCCCAATCAGGGGTTCCGGTTTTATCTCATAGTGCATGCCTGTCGATGGTAATCCCGTCAAACACAGGGACGCAGAGACCGGATCCAGCGCCCAAGAGCGCGTAAACATGCCATCGCTGTCCCCACTCGGGTAAGGGTGATGTATATATGTCGGAGCGGTCGTGTTTGGAGTGTGGGCCGAGATGGCACTCCAAGAGCCACCAAAAATAGAAGATTTCGCCTGCAATGGGCAAGACTCCTGTCCGCCATATTCGGTGACCACCGCCTGCTCCACCCCTGCGGCTGACGAGGAATACCTCGGTGCCATATCCTCCTGCTCGGGAAGAATGCGCGAGTCAATGTAATAACTGGTCCCCAAAGTCGACATTGCAAAGACGCAAAGTCAGAAAACGGCACTCTACAGTCCTGCAGCGTTTAGAAAAAAACGTTTCATTGCATGATAAGCTGCTGCTGTCGTGCGCCAGCTAGAAACTCAATGCGTCCAGTAAGTTGAACCTTGCCCAAGACTGGATAGGGCGCCCCAAACACGTGACCGTGGGACAGAACAATAAATAATAAATCAGCCTAGCGCTCGGCTAAATGGCCACCATTTTCCCCCACCATATTTTAATAGCAAATCCCCGCGCTTTTATTGGGAACTATTTCGTTTATAAGCAATAAACGTTATGAATTTTGTCAAGAGAGCGTATGTTAGTGTAATCAAATCTAGCTGTAAATAGGGACGGGGGTAATAATCCTTTAAAGTATCCATTTGTAAAAACATCAAACAAGGTCTTCAGCTGAATATATATATATATGTATATATATATATATGTATGCATGTATGTATTCATAAAAAAGCATCATAGGGTTATTTACCCCCCATCAAAAAAACAGACTGTAATACTTTAATGACCTCTATAAAACTTCTAATATGTACAAAAATTAGGCTCGTGGTAGCGGCAGATAAAATATGTCAAGATTTTACTTTTTTATATATACAAAAGCAGCAAACACGTCATTAAAGAATCACCAGGCTTTGGAAGATTTAAACATTCTGGGACAGTTTCCAAAACGCACATAGTTGCGTCTGCGTGTCTGTGGGTCCACTTTGAAGGCAATCTAAAACGGAAAGTGGGATGAGGTTATTTGGGTGCCATATACCAGGCCCCTTTTATCACGGGCAATTGGGTTGTTTTTCTTAAGGTTACAACCTGGCTGTCTAAGCTAAATATCACCAATAAAGCTCAGCCTTTGTGTCCTTTCTCTGGCTCAGGCAGACGCATCCGGCATTTGGAGGCAACTGGCAGACTGCAATGATCATAACCGAGGCCTTGTCTGTCCTTTCCCCCTCTCCAGGACGCATACCACTGCGAATTCTTTCATATTCCTGCTTCCAACACTGCTATTTTACACACATGTACTCACAATCATACAGAGCGGTGACCTTAAAATTATGGACGTGGTTAAAACTTGGTGTTTCTTTTTATTATTTTTTAAATCCCAAAGTGTAGTCATGTGGACTTGGCTTTATAACCAAAAAGAAGGGGGAAAAAAGTGGTCTATCCCCTTTGCGCAAAGCCATAAAACACATTATTGCACTTTTTGGAATAATACCTTTTATGCCTCTGAAGCAGTGTGCGCCGAGCAATTAATAAATGCAATTAGTAATTAAGAGCGATTCACTTTTCATGATGTGACGAGTTTTACTGAGGTAATCAAGGCAGTTTTGTGTTGTGGGAGAAATAATATAGCCCAACAACATGAGACTACCTAAACCACTCCACAGCCCGCTCTCCTCTTCTGGGGTTTTTGATTTCTTTTCTTTCTTTCTTTTTAAGTGTGAAATTTTGCTTAGGTGTAGCCTGTTTTATTACTAGTAACAATTTTAGAAATTTCCAAAGGCGAAGAACTCAGTGTACAGGCAGTTAGCAACCACAAGTTGATATCATGCACCAAAACGGCTTTATAGCCCCCCATTTGGAGCTGCTTTTCGTCAAATTAGTCAGAGTGCGTTATTGCTTAGGCGTCTAGATTATGGATTTTACTATTTAAAAAATTGAATGCAAGAAAACCTAACGTAATAACAATTTCAGATAGTTCAGAAAATCGCAATCAAAGGAGTCACTGTTATTCCACGCTTTGTGTGGCACATTTAGATATAATGTCAAGGACAAAAACAACGAAGTAACAGGCATCTGCCGAAGGCCTAAACCGTGAAGAACGTCACGCAGTAAAAGTGTAAAAAAACCCAATTTAAAGTACAAAGAGCACAAATGCATTTGCGCTGTACCGGTGCCAGCTTTAAAATTTTAACAACCCGCAGCTCCTGCTCTGGTTTTGTGAATGAAATAAGAAGGCTGCAGTTGCATGGATGGGTTTTATTCATTTGACCAGCAAAATGTGCAAATATTAATCAAATCTCTGGGCTTCTTTAGCACTCACACAAATACCTACATGTAACTGGAACACAAGTTTCCCCAAGGTCCAGCATGCAAATTCCAATGGTTCACTCAGGTTGAATAAAGAATATGTACAAGCCTGAAGCTCTGAAACACTGTGGTCACATTCAGAGCATTTTCAGCTGATCAGCGTTACAAATGTAACTATTTATAAATACAAACACGACAAATTAAACCAGACATGAAAACGAAAATCATTCAAAAAAGACCAACAATCAATAAGTTAGCAGTAGGATCCTATTTTCATTCTCACAGTTGGGTGTGGGGTCTGCACAGGCGTCCTTGGCATGGATGAAGGAGGGCGCCAAAGACGCACAGTCTCATGAGAAACTGAAGCTGCTGGAGAGCTCTCGGATCCTGTTTTCCCGGCTCATTTTTTTCAGTTTCATCCTCCTGTTTTGGAACCAGATTTTGACTTGCCTGTCAGTGAGGTGCACGCTACGGCTGATCTCCAGACGGCGCTCTCTAGTCAAGTACATGTTGAAGAGAAACTCCTTCTCCAGCTCCAGAGTCTGGTGCTTGGTGTAGGGGCAACGCTTCTTTCGACCACTCTTAGCTGTGAGCCAATTAGCCGTACTTTCCATCTTTCCATCCCCTACAATGAAAATCAGCCAAATATTAGGCAACAGGTGTGACAAACGTCATATTCATTAGAAATCATGAACGGATAACATTACATACATTACATAAACAAAACATGCCAGTGCCCACACATGAAAATGTTCACTCAAATAATTTATCAACTATACGTATTTATTGCAAATGTTATATATATTTATTGCAAATATAGTTATATATATATATATATATATATATATATATATATATATATATATATATATATATATATATATATATATATATATATATATATATATATATAACTAAGGTGTGTCCTAAATAATAGTTAATTATATTATTAACAGTTAAAATAAATACACGAGGTCTGTTTTAATATTGACAGCCAAAACATCGTATCACTGTTTTTTTGTTTTTGTTTTTTGGGGGTTTGGGGGATTTTTGTTTAGTTTTTTTTCCTTTGAGAGAGACAATAGCTCTGCATCTCTGCTTTAAATAAGCCAAGTTTAATTTTTCTTCCTCTCTGATAAACTTCTAAGTGCCTGACAGTTCCCCAAAAGCACCAATCTTCCTCGCGTATTTGTGCGGTCAGAAATCTTACGTTTTAAAGCAATGATCGCATCTCCTTTTTTTTTTAGCCATATTTCTGCAGCTAATGCCAGCTCTTCACCTTTTACGAGCTTTTCTGGACACTCCGTACTGCAAGTCTCAGTTGGTTCGGGAGAGGACGAGCCTTCCGAGGAGAGGCGGCTGTCCTCTCCTCTGGCCGGGGCGCAGGGCGCAGGGACAGGCGCCTCCTCGTGGCCCTCTCCATGCTCCGACTCCGCCGAGGCGGCCGGCGGCTGGGAGGCTTGGCTGTCCAAACGGGCAGGTCGTTGCAGAGTGAAGTGATTCATGTTTGGCTGGACATCGTGATAGAGCCTGGAGGACGTGTATGTCTGAGACAGGCGGAAGTAGCCGGGGACTGGCACCGTGTTGCCGCTACCCGGGCAGGATGCGCTCGAGTAGGATATGTCATCTACTGTCGCTCCTTTAGGACATTTATCAGACTCATAAAGGCAGTAAGCGCTCTCCTCTTTTATACTCGGCGAGAATGAACACTGAGCCATATGCTGGGCGCTGGGCTGATCCACCCGACAGGATCTCGACGTTTCCAGCCACGTTTCCATTCCTTGAACATACGAAGCAGCAGAGGGGATCACGCTTTGGGTCGTTGGCTCGTTGCGCTTACCGATCCCCGTGAAACAAGAGCCACCGGAGAGTCCATATGAATATTCCGACGCCTGTGGCAAGTACACGCTGTTACTTTGGTAATACGAACCGCTGTCGGTTCTCACGTTGATTAAGGAGTCCACAAAAAAGGAATTTCCAGCTTGGTTGTTGGGGCATGACATCGCTGTGGTATAATTTGACGGTGGATGAAGATAGCCCTTTCTGGCTGACATTTCTTGTGCAAAACATTGCTGAATAATTACTGATACTCACGCTTCTCACTGTAGCCTGCAGCCAATTAAAACACCAGGCGACTACAGACTCCTCCCAGTCCCGATCAGGCATCTCCACTGTGTCATATATTTTGTTTTAGGCTAAGTAAAGAGAAACTTTGAGGGGGGAAAGTGGTGTATCAGATGGGTTTAAGTAAAATCTTTAAATCTCCTTAAACTCTTGCACCTATAAGCCTCGAGGTGCCTGCCTTAAGTTCAGCACAACAACTGCTATTTGAAAACTCAGTTGTTGAAAGCTGTCCCTAACCATTATGTACAATGCATAGCTTTATGGCCAGTTTTACAGCACTGTAAAATGAGGGGTTCTAGAGGTGCCTCAGGATGCGTCGAGGATCCAAAATGTGTGTGACTCTTTGGTCCAGGGACTCTTAAGCTTTCGTGTGCTCATCTGATTGTTAATATTATTGGCCAGAACCTTTTAAAAATTTCTCATGGACTGTCCAATAGCAGAGTGGACAGCTGCTCAACTTTGTCGCATTCATGCCAAAACTTCAGGTCACGTTTTGGTGTGAATATTATGGATTAAAATATCACGACAAGGCAACTTTTATTGCAGATGCTCTGCTGAGCATTTATAAGGGCAGCGAGCAGGAACACTGAAGTAAAGGCGCCACAGTTGAACAATGCCCTGGAGCTGCATTTGCGTAATCGTCCCCTAATAGTGGCAATACTGCAAGGAAGGTAGTTTCTTATTTAACAGATTGGAACTTGTTAATTCTACTGTTATGTTCGCCACCGCTGGGATGCCGTATTTTCTCACGTATTTATTCCTTGCTTCTTCAGAAACACCAAGGTCCATATGCACATACTCCACTTTTACTTAATACTTAACAGCATCTCTCTCTCCATATATTCATATATATATATATATATATATATATATATATATATATATATATATATATATATATATATATATATATATATATATATATATATATATATATATATATATATGGAGAGAGAGATGCTGTTAAGTATTAAGTATTTAAAATAAAAGAATAAATAAACAAAATGTATAAAGATATTTCACTTCTCAGGAAACAACAAGTACTACTTCTAAAAAAAAAAGTGCTCCGGTAACCACACACGGATCATATCCCAGTCGGCCGGCCAAGCAAGCAAATCGAGGATCTTAGTTAATTTTTATTTTCCATTTTTATATCATGACAAAGTCAGTTAAAACTAGTTAACAAAAAGCGTTGAGTTAAAAGCAAATAAATAAATAAAAGATACAAATAAAAATAATACATTAAAGCACGCCTTTAAATAAAAATAGAAGCTGGGTTTGTGGCCGACAGATTTAGGTCAGCCTAAAATGTCGCTTATCGTGGGGTTTATCCTAAAATACAACACCGGTTACGTCTATCTCCCTTTAAGCCTGGAGCCATAAAGTCTAGAAATCAGAGCTGCAGTTTATATACAGCCATTTTATATGGCGGCAAACGTGCAGCAGTCTTGCTGGAATGAATGAGAATATCCATTAACCCCTCTGGATTATTTCCCGTCAGATCTAAGTGTGTGCTGCGCTTCAGCTGATTATTATCATTCCCTCATATTATTATTCACATAAAACTTAGGTGTAAAAAGGGGGCTTTTTATTTATCTGACTTTATTAAATAAATGTTAGAAATCGAATGAAAAGCACGCACAAAGGGACAACAAAAGTAACCAAACGAACCATGGCTTCCACTTTTTAAAAGATTTGTATTGATCCCATAGCGTGTATCCAAGGATGATCAAATCCTCTTCCACTAAATGAAGTATGATCTACATTTAAAAATAAAACAAAACTGTATGGTGTTGTAAAAATTAGTGACCCACAAACTGTTTGGAATATAAACCTTTGAGATTTTATTTCTTCATGCGCATTAGATATGCCCATTACTTTGCACAATTTCAACCTGAGAACTGCTGAATTGAATATACACAGAAATAAATTTTCTGCAGTTTTCTTGCGGAACTTTTCCAGAAATCTTATTATTATATGATAACATACAATAAAACATCTTCAGGTCAGTTATATGCAGACAGAAATGATTCTGGATGTTGTGGGAAATAGACTTTCTTAAATCACAAGAAGAGAAGGGGAAAAAGAAAAATACATCCCTGTCACTGTGAAATGAATATGACAGTATGTCTGTGCCTACCTTAACAATAAAATCCTGAGGTGGTTACATATTTAAAGCGGCTGAACGTCGAGTCAAACTTCCTTCATATCTCAATTCACGGCAATGACATTGATCTGAGGAGCGCCACCCAGTGGGCAAACACAACAGGCCCACACTGGAACGCAACACCAACGGAATATTCCTACCACGGCAAGATGCTGATACAAATGAGGCCGGAAAGGTCCGTGAACACAAGTTTCAGTGCTCCCAGCCGTTGTTTTTCAGGCCCTTAGTCACAGTTAATAACCTTGGTCTCAGACGCTTTATTGCACTGCACTCCAAACGCTCCAGACGAATCCGCGTTTTATGGCCAAGTTACTGGAGCAACTGGGAGGATGTGCAGCAATCAAAGCGGCATTCCTGGGAGCCTCACAGGATGCACGGTATAAGGAAGGCTACAGGGCCCTTATTAGCTTATGACAGGCTATTCAAGTTGTTTTCAGGGCCCTAGTGCTGATTATAAAATCACATTGAACACTTTTTCTTTTTTACCATCTTTTCATGTGCAGTTACCTCCATTTGCCTGTAAGATTCCCAGCTTGTTTATGTACTAACATACTTATGTAAGGTCTTTGGATTAAATCACTCCACATAATAAATAAATGATGATACTGTTGGTGGTGACTGTACTCACAGTCTGGGGTTTCTCCGTGTCTTTATTTACCCCATGTGCTACTGCTGGTTCAGGCTGACACAGGCTGACTTGAGCGTCCAGTAACAGCTACAACACTTCGTGGAGCCACATGAGAAAACAAATACATTTGTTTTTTAATTAGATCTACGCGATTTTTTAAAGTGTCAAGATCGTTTCAGATTGACCTAATAGGAATGTAAGGTCAAAAAAAAGCTTTTCCACATCCCCCTCCCAGAAATGAATGAAAGCCTTGTAACGGATATCAAATAATAACTGCAGAGGATCTGATTTCCAGCCACGAGGGAATAAAAAGCGTCAGACCTACATATCATGCATCTGATACGACCCACGTGCTGGCATATAAAACAAAATATTGGATTATGTTTCTTTTGGAGGCTCTTTTATCAGAGGTTTGCCCTTTGGACGAATTTGGAAAGTAATCCAACTTTTACGAGCAAGGGCTCGACAAAGCGCATGTAGTAGGGTCAAGCGCAGATGTTAAATATCAGTGAATCTCAGACTTAAGTGCATGAGACGAACAAATTTGTATCAGATTATGACTTTACTCATTCCACAACTATGCAATGCCGTGGCAAGCGTTTTTCGACCAGCTGATCACTATCAGTGGTGTCAAAAATCAGGAGGGGGGTCTGTTAGTAACTCCAAAACCTAGAAAAAAAACGTTTTTAAATCCCCAGACTTCTTGTATTTGCACAGGAACACTGAAAAGATGGCGGCCGGGGGGGGGGGGGGGGGGGGAGTCAAAAGTTTCGGCCCGCAAAAGATCTGTGTTCGCGCTAAAATTGGGCCAAATCAAGATCCATTAAAGGGGACAGAAAGATACACGTGCGTGCGCAAGTAAACTTTAATCATATAGTGGAACAAAATAGGATTTTTTTTAATGCATCTTGATGTATATTATTAAATAAAATGAAGGGAAATCAGACAGATGTGGTTTTCTGCGCAAGCACCCCCATGCAACCATTAGACTTTAACATCTGTCGAGCTTAATAATAATAATAATAATAATAATAATAATAATAATAATAATAATAATAATAATAATAATAATAATAATAATAGAGCAAATTGTGTTAAAGGTATATAAATAATTATTGATGGAGAGTGGCACTTTAAAATCTCGTCCTCCTGTCCAGGTAATGATATAGATGTGTGTGTAAAAGAGAGAGGTGCGTGTCCGCTGTCTTTGTTCAGTTTTTTTTTATAGCAGGGGGTTCGTGGTGTAGTACTGTAAACGGTCTCTGTTCAGTTTCTTCTCCTTCATCCTTCTGTTTTGGAACCAAATCTTGACCTGGCGATCTGTCAGGTTGAGCATCCGCGAAAGCTGCAGACGCTTCTCTTTGTTGATGTAAACACTGAAGAAGAACTCTCTTTCCAGTTCCCTGATCTGATATTTGGAGTATGGACATCTCTTCTTGCGCGTCCTCTGGCCACCTGGAAGACAACAAAAGGCAAAAGATCGTCACTTAAGATTAACATGGACCCCTTTGCACCCGCGTGAGATCGCCAGTGTATTTCTCGCTGATAAGCAGCCCCAGCTTTGGAGTTCAAGTATCTTCCCCCTACACTCAGGCCTACAGGATCAAGACTTGTAAACAAAGGCTGGGATTGATAGTGAAATCTGTGAAGTGAGGGGGGAGGGGGGGGGGGGATCATCTTGGTTGTTTTGGGGATTGAAGGCGTAGGCCTAAACGACACATGGGAGTATCATGTATCTGGTATTCTTTTACTGTTCCCTATTGATCTCGCTGTGGGTAGAGAGCAGTTATTTTAGCTTTAGCACTGTAGCAGCTGGTGCATTAAAGCCTTGCAAATCCAGTGAATTTGTAAATATTTATCCAAAGAAGCAGGGTTAAGCCTAAACTCTTGTCCAGAGTCAGATTTAAACGCCCAACGCACTCCACTTTGCACTGCGCAGAATAAACAAGAATGCTAAATCTTAAAATGATCCAAAAATGGCTTATAATCAATGCAGAGGCTCTGTGGTGTGTTTTAAATTTCTAGGTCGCTGTTAGGCTGTTATGTCAGTAGTATTTAAAAAAAAGAAAATAAAAATTAACATTTGGCATATAAATGTTTTACAAGGTAATTATAAAAGTCCATACAAGTGCACAAATGAAGGGGAAAAACAGAGGCCATGTTGGAAATCTTGAAGACCAGCTTAACGCCAAAGTCTTCACGGCCAATTTCAATCCCAAGCACGTGATCTTGTCGTTTATAACATAGTTTTGTTGTAGGGTAAATCTGCAGGCCCTCCATAAACCTTACGTGCTTATAAAACTGCATATAAAAAGCTTTAAGAGCAAGGCGTAAGATTTTTCTCTGTGCATTAAGCAGGTTCACTCACTGCTGCTTTTGCTCTGCTTCTCCTCGCTGTGGCCGGAAGACGACTTGGGGCTGCAGCTCTCCGCCGTGTCGGAGCCCGGGTGCGCAGGAGCTGGGCTTGCTTTGGCGTGTCTCTCCGTGTCTGTCGCGTGTGCCGTCGGCGTTGCGCCGTTCTCTGCGCTCCCGTAAGCAGTGTCGAAAAACTGATCGAACGCCTGTGGCAGGACCCCGTTCCTGCCAACGCTGCCATAGAAGCTGGGCGTCGGGTTGGAGGAGCTGCAGTGGCTGGCGCTGGGGCTGCCTTTCACCAGGATCTCTCCCCCCCGAGAGGTCGGGCTCGTCCAGCTTTCCCTGTGCACGATGTCCTCAGCGAAGCAGTGCGATAGGCTCCCCCTGCTGTGGTGCCATTTACTTGAAGTATCAATGCCATAGTCTCTGAAAGCCACATCTCTCACGGATGGGACCTGTGGAAGAGCTGAGGACTGGTAGGAGTATGTCATGGGGCAAGAGGACTGGCTCTGGGTTAAATAATGAGGGAGACCCGAGAACTCTGCTCCGGAGACGTAGTAAGTGCAGCTCGGTAAATACATATTGGAGCCAGAGATCCGTTCATCAAAATCCATATTCTGTGGCTGAAAACGTCCTATAATAATCCTTGCATAGTTCCTCCGCGACGCTGCGCTCCAGTCACTTTGAGGCAGACTGGTGGAGCAGAAATCCTTAGACGTACAAGCTGACGTGGGGATCCATCTCTATCCATTCCTGAGGGCCAAAGCCATGTGACCACTGGCACAAAATGACAGATAGCCTACGTCTCAACGTGTAGGTTATATGAGTGAAAGAGTTTATGAAGTCGATCTTTGGCCGTGTGGAAAAGGAAAAATACTGAAACGGAATTTTGCTCAGAACTATTTTGGATATGCTGGAAGAGCTGAGCCTCTTATACACTGATTTTCATTGTTCCAGTGGGGTTATCTGGCTGAAGGCCTATTAGTGCCATGCTACAGGGTGGAAAACCCCTCAATTATATCAATTTTTACGCAGGCCAAGCATACCTGCAATTATATTATTTTATTTTTTATTTATTTATTTTTGGTTTCTTTCTTTCTTTCTTTCTTTCTTTCTTTCTTTCTTTCTTTCTTTCTTTCTTTCTTTCTTTCTTTCTTTCTTTCTTTCTTTCTTTCTTTCTTTCTTTCTTTTTATTGTTTTTAAACCTAACATTCGCCTTAACCCCGACCTCAGCACAGACGCCTGAGCGCTTTTGAAGATGAAGATCAGGTTTTCGGCCTCGTCAGCAGCAAAGATACACACCCGGTTACGCACGTAAGGGTTAAACTTTGAGACACAGATGACAGCATTTAGATAGAACAGATGATCTGTTGAGTTTGATAGCTTGACAGATTCCAGTTTTGAAAAAAAAAATGGTGCTCAGTCACACATGCGTAAATTTATTAAGAAATTAGAAGCCTGTAAAATGGGATTATTTCTTGTCTGTGGATTTAATATAGCTCCTCTGGTTATATGGCGACCAATCAAGTCCCCAAGTGTGGGGCGATGCGAGACATTGTGTACTTTTGTTTTTCAGGCATCCGCACAGATTTATATTTCTATATATTTCTATATTTGTAAAGTTTTTTGTTCAGACCAGCATTTCCATGATCGTTAAAACATACTTTTCTATTTAATACCACATTTCCCCCAAAAATACATTGAACCGCAGTTTGTTTTTTTGTTTTTGATTTTGTTTTTGCGTAAAAGTTGAAAAAAATTATATATATATATATATGTGTGTGTGTGTGTGTGTGTGTGTGTGTGTGTGTGTGTGTGTGTGTGTGTGTGTGTGTGTGTTTGATGTTTAATGTAGACATTTACGTGTTCATGTACTATGGATAATAGAGGTATTTGTCGAAGGGGTTCCAGTCTTTGGATCGCTTGTTCTCTCATTGCAACGCCCAATATAAACCTTTGGACACGGGCGATTTCCCACACTCCAACCCATTTTCATTTGTCATCACTGCTGACTAAGTGGGCACATGTGTCACATATCACTAAACCCGTTGTGCAGCCAATTTTAGAATTTCGTCCAAATATATGAAAGCCTGTGAATTTGTCATCTGCACGGAAGCATTAAGAGACTCTAATATTTCACCCACGTGGCTGTCTCGCTGATTTGAACGGACTGCGTGTGCTTATTGCTATGGCACTAATATTAATTTCATTGTTAAAATCGTCTCGAACAGTTTCACCCAGTTTAAATTCTTTTGCTAATTATTCGTCCCGTCGTATTTATAGCAGCATCTGTATTAAACCGAGCCTGCAGGTGTGAATCGGTCTGTCACATCCTTAAATCATGTTATATTTAAATAGATATTCAATGCAGGTAAAAAAAAAAAAAAAAGGACATGCAATGTTAAAGCCGTACATTAAAATATAAATTGACACACTAATTGATATGAGAAGGCTTCACTGTAGGCTGTAATCATTTACATGCATGCTTGTCTGCGAGAGTAGATTTCTAGGTGTTTCCCATATAAAGAAAATACATATAGGAAGATGGACACTTTATTTTTTCTATAATGACAATTTCATTACAGAAATTGACAGAAAATGTTCATTTAGACAACTAAAATGATGTATTATGTCAGCATAACGAGTGGGTTGTAAATTTTAATTAAAATATTTAATGATTGATTGATTTTACGTTGCTCAGATAATCATAAGAAAGCGAAAGTTGGCTCAGATGCAAAGTGTAAAAGGATTTTTTTTTAAGGAATGCAGATATTCAATGTAACAAAAACCGAAAATGTATTAAAAACACACATTTAGACTGGCAGCTAGGACGATGATGGGTGCTTTTAAAAAGAAAGCGTTTCCTCGATTGCCGAGAACTTTCGGTCGACATATGTTTTGTTTAACTCCTGGACTTTTCCTGCTCCCTAATTAGATTTCAAAAGAGGGAATTATCTAAAGTGTAAGTAAAGTAACATTTTACCTGCATATTATGGTTGATTCATGACGCATTTGTGATTATATTACAGGTATTTTAACAGTAGATGGATAATGACATTTTGTGTGTATCTCAAGCAACATGTCAGAAATTAAAATATTATGTACCGAGCATTGCAAGTTTAAAAACAAATCCAAAAAAGTGTTTCGATTTATTTTTTTCGGAGTGGGTCTCTTTTGTTTACACGTGAAACGCAGCACTCACCTTCAAAGACAAATGTTCAAGTGGAAACAAACAACGAAATAGTTTTATTTTCCAGCACTTCTTAATATGTACGAGGATTAAATGAATACAGCATACAGACTGCTCACTTTGCAACAGCTCTGCGTCTATGAGCCTGGACCATGCACGATGACTCGGGAGGAAAAAATGGGAATGATTTGGAGGACAGAAAGATTTTCAAGATAGCCAAATATTACTAGAAACGTGTCTCTCTGTCTTCTTTAAGTAGTTAAAACTATATCGGTAACCCCTAAGGAGTTGTCATGCGCTCGTTTTAAAGTAGGCTAATTCATAATGTGGCTTTGACCAGCAAAGAGATCGTACGATATTTATTTCAGTTTAATGAAAATCTGAATGTTTGCTGTAATGAAATTTAAAAATGGACAGAAAACTGGACTCTGGGTGCATCTGTCGGAGCAAATAAAATAGAATATAGGTTGTTTGTTTTTTGGTTTTTAAAAAAAGTCTAATTAAATGCCTTAATAAAACTTTCTGGATTCGAAAATTCAGCCTCGTGTTCATCTTTAAGTTTAGCAAATGAAGACAGCAGTTGGGCTAAAATCAATCCCACGTGGATGATTAGATAAGTGTGGATTTCAGCCCCTATTATCCTGACAGACAAATGCATGCGAGCAGTGGATTTGATCCAGTGTTGAGTGTGTTTAGGCATGACTCCGTATCTCTGATCAAGAAAAGCAAAAATATCCAAAGCTGGAAAAAGGCAGCTCCTTTCGAACATTCCAGTTTGCTCGTGGGTGCCAGGAGTCTGCCTTCAGCTGCAACAAATAAAGATCTTTGCTCTTGTCTGAAGTTCATTGCACAACCTTCAACGCCAACATCCAGCTATGCAAATACACAAGAACATAGAAGAGTGCTAACGTCCAGCATTAAACCCAGAGTCATTTTGTGCAGCATGATGAGTTAAGCTTCACTTTTCGTCTTTTCCCCCGTCTTCTTATTTTTAGCCAGTTAGGCTGTAGGCCACACATTCGTTAGGCTATCTTGTAAATGTTCTTGGCTCCAGTTTCCTCCTTGTCAAGCGCTATAATTTACATTTAAAGATAAAGTTTAAAGATTCAAATCAAACTAAACAGCAGGCCTGTTTTCACTCTTTTACTGATTAATCCAGCAGCAACCTTCAGGTCTGCACAATACAGGACGTTTTGGAGTGAGGTGCATTTACCTGTGTGGCTGTTAGGGGGAGCAATGGCACAACCCAACAAGAAGAAGCCTCGCACTTGTAGACAATTCACACATGGGGAAGATTTTGAATCCATCTCATGGTGGGAGAATATTTAAAACAACCTCATTTATTGCAAAGAAGCCAGCCAGCAAAATGCGTAAAATGCAATTTCTAGATTTCGAAATAATGAGCGGTGTTAGAAAGTATCCTGACGAAACTCTGAAATAGACAATAAAGTCAGTGTTGTTTGTTACCCTGGACGGCACAATGTGACTGAGAAGAGAGGGTGACACTCACCAGAGGGTGCTGCCTGGTTAGCGTTAAAAATGCTCCTTTTTATGGCACAGGTCCATCCTTCAAATATAACCGGACAGAAAAAAAGAGCAACCGGCCTCACAGGCCTTCAGCACGGTTAAGTTAATAGCATGACTTATATTACTTCAGTCACGCAGTCTTATTTTACACAACACATTTTTTTTTATTCCTCCAGTTATTAGATGAGCTTTTTAACCTGCAATTTGCTGCTGCAGAATTTTAATTGATCTCGTTTGGAAATGAGATATTTTGAGGTAATTGTGATATTGGATTACTGAAGCCCAATACTTTGAGCGAGAGGTGAAGAGAGGTTAACGAACTGATTGGTTACGCGCTCTTACTTTATGAATTCGACATAGAAACATTTCTGGGTTGCAGTCAGCGTGTGTGTAATGCTGCCGATTATTAAATCTGATGATGATTAATAAATCAGCAGCCTATTAAAACAGTTTCAGGCCACTTTTTTTTTTTCAAAGACGGGATTTCTCATTATTGTTTAATGACGACTCAACAAATGTATTTTTTACTTCAAAAAACAAACAAAAAAAATCTTATTAAAATATAATTTGAAGTAAAAAGGGTTGATTGGATTGTTTCTTTTATAACATAGATAAAAAGATTTTTTTTAAAAATAATATAGAAAATATGCCCAGGAATATTATTTGGCGATATGAAGAATTGAATGAAAAATGCATTTAAAATGTATTTAAACTCAAAGTTTAAATATATATATATATATATATATATATATATATATATATATATATATATATATATATATATATATATATATATATATATATGTATGTATGTATTCATACCAAGCTCTTTCGTTGGATGTTTTAATAACAATGGGAATACGAAGTGTGTGTGTGTGTGTGTGTGTGTGTGTGTGTGTGTGTGTGTGTGTGTGTGTGTGTGTGTGTGTGCGTGATTATAATTATTAACATCCCTATTTCACTTTGCCACGACTTCATATTTGTCAGATGTGTCTTTAAAAATGTACTTACATAATACTACGATATTTGAACGATATGCTAAAGCTATTGATTAAATGCTATTGCTAATGAGATAAACAATTGTGTTGAACTCTTACCTTAGCTGATCAATCAGGCACACGACACACTTTAATAATAGACTTGTTTTTCAGGTTTAAAACAACGAGGATTTTCCCTTTTTCTCATTCTTACTCTCTCTCTCTCTCTCTCTCTCTCTCTCTCTCTCTCACACACACACACACACACACACACACACACACACACACTTACGCATTACTTGTGTGAAGACAGACATGAAGACAAATGTCTGCAGTCGATGAGCAGACGCGCTGCGCTGTGCTGACGGAACATCGCCACTAGATGGCGACATAAAATCTTTTAATGGTAAAGGCTCCAGTCCAACGACAAGACTCTCCATAAAGGCCTGTTGGCCTACATACAGGAAATATACTGCACTGATTGTTGAAAATGATATTCTACCAGGAGAAGGATTTTGGAAAGCCATCTTCTTCTTCTTTTTTTATTCCAACCGGACAGAAATAAAAACGAGCAATGAAAGACACAATTACACTCTCAAACATTTATTATTAAAATAAAAAAAGTTGTCTATTGCTGTCAAAATGGGAGGATAGATGTCACAGTCATAGTATTTACATGTTATGCCTATATTTTCTTGAAAGCCAGGAAATTAATGTAGGTTATCAGCTCGTTGGCAGGAGAATTCCTTTGAACAAAAGAAGAAAAACTTTGAAAAAAAGAGAGAATTGCGGATAAACTGGAGGCCAGTACTGAAGTACACAAGCCAGTCTCGAGTTTGACATTTACCTAACTACTGGTTGATACTAAAGGATAAAGTTTATTTCAATAAGTTCAGTAAGTAGATGGTTTTTTAACCTTGTTTTTTTTTCGAGCCGCCAAGAACGTGTGTGAAGAATTGAATCCTGTAATTAATATGTGAATTTGACCGTGATTACCTGAGCCTGGCCTGTTTATATGCAGTGACATTTTTATTTAGCATTACACTGTCTATAAATGTTTTCACTGTTAGTGATTCAGCTTTGATTTCAGTGTTGTATTAAGTAGAAGAAAGGCCCGTGAGCGGACAGCGTGTATCTTCTTCTTCTCTTCTTTTAGTTTTTTTTTCAAAGCAGAATGTCTTTGGTTAATAATATTAAAGCATCCCACGCACAATTGCCTTGGTCAACGTGTTCCAAAATCATTTCCGATCTTCTGTCAACAGGCCGTATAGGCTGGTTCCAATTAAAACAGGAGAAGGAAATGTGCAGGACAAAACAGAGCCTCTCTGGCGACAACAAAAGCGTTCATAAAGTAATAAATTACAGCACAGGTATTTTTTTCTTTTTTCTTTTCTTTCTTTTTGTTTTGCTTTCTTTTTTCGGATTAAAGGGCATCTATGTCCACCTTTCACCATCCTCGGAGCTAACTGGAGCTCTTGAATTTATTGACGATTTTTTTCTCCTTTACGCGCCTGTTTTGAAACCAGATTGTCACTTGTCTCTCTGTCAGGTTTGTCTGCGCAGATATCCTTCTCCTTTTGTCTTTGGTGATGAATTTATTGGTGGCATATTCTCTTTCCAGTTCCTTGAGCTGCACCTTGGTGTATGGCACACGCTTCTTTCTCCCACGACGCACAGAGTTGTCTCCACCAGAGATAGTTTCTGGGAAATAAAGCACATCAGTTCGTTAATTTGCTGGATTGATGAAAAAAAATGCATCAACAAATATATTTTTAAAAAGTCCAAACGCAAAATGAAGTGGGGAAAAAAAACAACCTGATATATATAAGCCCTGCAAGCACGTGTTTTTGCAAGTTTAATTACACACGCCGGCAAAGACTGCATATTTCTGTATGAATAAATAAAAAAAAGAAGAAAAAAAAACTTAAATACCTTGTAAAGTGGATTTCCACAGAGGATTTGACTGTGGTTGCTCCTTGGTGCAGTAAACTTGACCACTCCAACCGTTGGTGATGGCCCATGGCTGGTAAGGCTCCATGGGCAACAGAGACTCGTGTCTTGGCTCAGATGGGGCGCTCAGCGCAGGTACGACAGGGACGTCCAAGTAGCTGGGTTGGTAAGGGCCAGAGGAATACCCCTGATAAAAAGCAAATTCTTTCGCTCTAGAAGAGAACTCCTCACCAGAGACCGATGAGTCTATGTACTTATCGCCATAACCAGAAGGCTGTGCGCACGCTTTAACACTGCCGTGTGACATCCTACAAGGGTAATAACTGCTGCCAAAATATCCATAGGGCAAAGATGCATTGGGCGAGCTCTGAGTCGCAGAACAGGGGCTGCACTGTTTGCCAGGTTCCCCCATGCCAGACACTGGCACCTCACTCGCAGTGTAGGTGGTGCTGGGCGCCAATGAGGTTGGATGCGCTAACAGATTCCTGCACTGATTTGCAGCAAAATTGCCTCCGGTAAATCCTTCCATGTTCTTGCTTCTTTCATCCAAACCGTTCTCGTACAGAAACATCACCGGGTCAATCCAGTGCGAGTGGAGGAGTAATGAGGCGGTCATAGCATTCCCTACATTGAGACGACCAACTCTTTTTCAAAATCCCCTCGACTGAGCCCAAACAGGGACTCGGGCAGAGTAACGATACCAACACGCCTGAGTACGTAAAGATCGTAAGGTTATTGGCCAGGGCCAAGCACGTGATATGCAAAGGAGACGATAAACGTCTTGACACGAGATAATGCAGATCAGGCTCTGAGTTTGAGAAGACACCGCACGTCAGTGCATCCAGTATTTGCCAACAAGACCCGCAGGCATTTATTTTCTATCGGAAACGATTTTTGGAGTCTCACACCGAATGAACCTCGTGTGGAGGCAGTCATATTTTATTACTGTGTAACGCACTGTTTGAAATAAGCAGTAAGTGATTATTGATTTTTTTTCTCTCCCCTGCGAAGTTGTATGCACACGCGCCCGTACAATGAAACATGTTTTAACTTGACTGATAAAGAAAATAATACTTCCACACTCCCAGTGTTTGGTGGGGTTTAAACCAGTTTTGCAAACATTACATGTTTTGAATGCGCTTTAAGTAAAACGTGCAGATTTTTACTAAATCTAGGATGACAGACTCCCCCCCCCCCCCCCCCACACACACACACACACACAAACAACAAAGCTGTAAGCACATCTCTTAAGGATATATTTTAATGCATTTTATGAAATAAATCAAAAATCAAACCGTTCTCACGTTTAGCAAACACAAATTTGGGGTCCACAAAATACAACAAACATTGCGCATTTGGTTGCACTCTACCTCATGCGAGTGAGACGCAGCCGGGGGGCCAAGGTCAAGTTGAAGTTGCAGTGTTGCCAAAATGACACTTAAAGCACAAAGACAAAGAAGCGCTAAATTCCGCGGACTGCTTGGGCGGCACCGGTTTCCACGAGGAGTAACTTGAATTTGCACCATTCCCTTCCTATGATAAGACTTTGCAATTAAGTAAGAATAAAATCTCTAATAATAAGAAGAATAATGAAGGACTTTCTGGGAAATATGCTAAACCTATATCTTTGTAGGGTCACGTGGGTTACTATTTTCCTGAGTCAGAGCTTTTAAAAAACTCGGAGAAGTAGGGCAGATATTACCATAAACAGATGCTATATTCTCATCGGTCTGCAGTGCAACCAGCAACAAATCCAATGTTTACATTTTAGCCCGTGTGGAAGTCTGTGCAAGTGAGTCTGCCACTGAAAAGGTGAATACGGACGGGAGGGAATTTACATACTATTTTCATTTAAAATGTATGTGGTTATTTTAAGTTTGAAACCACAAACGCAGAGGAATGTATACCCAACTAAATTTGAGCACCTTTTAAAAAATATATGTTTATATATATATGTGTGTGTTTTTAATAGCGTTTTCCCACCTTTTGAGGCCGTAAATCTTTATGGCCCAAGTTCATAGCTAATAGGCAAGAGTGAGTAGTAGTCTAGGCTGGATTTCAGGGGAAAAAAACTCATAATACTTATTGTTTTTATCGCTTTTTGTTTTTTTTTTATTGCATTGTCACGATAAACTACCCTGAATCTGCTTTTTGTTAAACATTATGCTACTTCGCATTTTTTTTCCCATCTAAAAAAAACTCCGCATTTCAAAAGCGGCTGAGCTACAATAAATGAGAGCTGGCTCGAAAGGAATCTGAGCCAAGTTGTTCACACATTAAAAAGCGGATGCCTTTCTAAAATGAATATAACAGCTAGTAGAAATCAGTTTTTGAGCAGTTTACTCAACTGAAAGTCGATCACGGACTGAAAATTAGGGAAAATCAGTAAAGATGATTTCAGTGTGTTCATACACACAGACACACACGCAAGATTCAGCATTAAACTACTTTGCGTAATTTTGTCTGAAAATTCAGTGATTAACAGGAAACTGTGATTGCAGATTCTAAATACTGGACTAATTATCACAAACACAACAGAAAGAAGACAAAGAACCTAGAAATGTATAAATTAAATATAGAAGAAGACTCTGAAGTTAGGCGGATAACACAGACAGATTTACTGATGCTTATAATTCTGTTTGTATAGGGCTTGTTTTTCACCTCCTAATATAGCTATATATATATATAAATATAAACATAAAAAACAATATAGATAGATAAACATATTAATTGTTAATTTTATTACATTTTTAAATTAAAAACAGAAAAGATAAGCCACCATTTATTACATTTGGAACTTAAAAAATACCGAGGATGTGTTTTTTTTTTTAACACGATCAACATTAGAATATATCAACTTTTTGCAAACAATGAAAGAAGTTTTAGGCAGAGCCTGAAAGAACCTCGTTTGGCTGACACGATCCATGATCAAATACACGTATTATTTATTTATTTTGAGAGCGAGAGAGAGAGAGAGAGAGAGAGAGAGAGAGAAGAAACCAAACCCACGGCTGGATGTATAATTTATTTTAAAAAATAAAGATGCCATAACTTGAGCTTCGGCGTGTCATGCGCGCTGATGTTTGTGTGTTACTGTCTGCGGAGACCAAAGTGCTGCTCTGTTTGCAGTACCTATCAAGTAGATGACAACACAGCTCTTAGCCTACAGTGCTTAATGGACTTTTTATGGGTTTGTCTTGTGATCGCATGACCTATGGCACCTTGGCCTCTCAGTGGTTCTTGGCAAACTAGATCAGAAACATGCCGTCCTCCTGTCTGGCGTAAGTGGGGATATAAGAGAGGGGTAGATTCCCAAACTAATGAGGCGGACAACCTGGTGCAGCAGTTTACCACGGCTTTGTTTCTTAGCCTGACGAGTCAAAGCGCAAAAAATATGAAAATCTTAGAGAGCGGGGAAGGATAAGTTGTTCTACAAGTTTTGCCCCTGCATGTGTTTCTCTATCACGCCGCATCCCATCACTGCATCCCCTCTGCAGCAAAGTTTCCCGTGGCAGCTGTTTGTTCAGCATTTTACCGTGACTTCTAATTCAGTAAGACACACGATACGAAGTAACATTTGGGAGCTATTTAACTTACTAGTGCTCTGAAGCATGGGGTGAAAATTACGCAGTGCGAGACCAAATAGGAGCTGCACAATGTATTTAAATCTTAAATTGCCATCTCTTTCGCGAGAATTAGCATCCTTCTTTCCGAGTGTGTGAATTTTGACTGCATTTAATTGCGAGTTTGCGGACTGCGCACATTGGGTTATTTGAGGTGCTTCCTGGGGACAACGTATTGCCATTGTACAAGGTCACAATGAAAGCGCAAGAGTAAAAAAAAAAAAAGTATTAAAACTGAAGTCAATTTGAAGCTAAAATCCAAATAAATAAATCCGTTAAAGACGCCAACATTGTTCTTTATTTTGTTTTTTTAAACAGGATACCACATGACACTCAAGCATCAACTCCCCTATGAACAAAAAACAAAACAGCAACATAAAGAAACCATTGCAAACAATAGATAAATACGCAGAGAACAAACTGCATTTGTAGTTGTTCAACCCTAAGAAGAATTTCTGCTAAAAGTTTAGATACATAGATGATAATTCAACATCTTGTAAATAAAAAATGAAATGAGTGTTTTTACTATAAAAAGGCTAGATCACACAGGATACATGATTTCCTGACAGGAATGAAGTTCTCATTTGATTTGTCACACTTTGGAGCTCTGAGACCTTCAAGAAAGAAAAAAAAAAGCCCTTGTGGTGAAATGCACCCTAACTACGCTATGTTAGTCCTGTGCAGAGCTGGGCATGGAAAGGCTGTGGACGGCGTGGAGGCTGACATTACTGGCCCTCCTCCTCACGCAAAAATTGGAACACTGAGGAGAAATCTTTATTGCCGTAACCACGTGCGCACATCATACGATACACCTGATGGGCTAAGGAGCCGAGAGGGACAGGCGTCTTTGTGTTGGTTGCTGTGTTCTGAGCGAGGCCCAAGTCCTGAAAGAAAAAAAAAAAAGCCCCACATACATTAGAAACACAATCAAAGCGGAAAATGTCATTCTGAAACCACAAGTTAGAAGACCACAGTGTTGTATTAATGAGTTGCTGTCATTAAAGTAAGGCACAGAAATAAATACACCATAAACAAATACTTTATGAATGACAAAACACTTATTTAAAAATAATGGTGCTGCTGGCAATAAGCCGTCGACATCACTGAGAGGAAATGTTATGACTATAAAATAAAATTCCTCCCTCATATGTGTGACCGTGAGGTTTACAAACTAACCTTAGCCATTAGCTGAGTGCCAAAGCCTCCCTGGTAGTTATTCCCAGAGGGGACTCCTTCCATGACTCCTGGTACAGGGTTGTAGGTGTCACTAGACCAACACCGGCCTGAACTCATGTTCAGGATTTGGGCCAAAAGTTTGGGATCAAGACCAAGTCTGGGATTTGAAACCAATGTTAGAATTTAACCACATGATGTTATTTGTCATCCATTTTCTGTAATGCTAAGTAAGCGTTTTCACCTGATTCCCAAGTTCATTGTCTCAGAAGTCCCGATCATTCCAATAGCTAAAAGCATGTTGTTGCAAATTTTAGCAGCCTACAACAAAATGGTAATTCGTTAGGTGACATCTACATTTCTCATTTTGTGAAATGGTTACGAATGAACCTGTGGACACATGATCAGTGTTTCTCAGAATCACAAAGGCCAGACAACGGCTCACACCTGTCCAGTTCCAACTTGACCGCAATAGATCACATTAGCTCCCATGCAGCTCAGGAGTTCTTTAGCAGCAGTAAATTCCTCCTCTGCTCCCCCAACCATGAAAGTCAGTTTACCCGAGCTGGCGGCACCCACACCTGGGAAAGGGAAACCATGGTTACATACAACATCTGGTATACAGTGCTACATTTTTTAAAAGTGTCATTTGTTTGATAAAAATTTAAAAAGAAGGCAAATTATCTAAGTAGTAACTAATTTTAAAAATATACTATCCATAACCACGCAGCCTTATTAGCAGCTACCGTTCTATGCTTTACACATTCAGTATAGTGTAGTGTAGAAGAACAGATTTCATTAGTACATCCAGGGCTAGTGGAATATTTTTAGTTTAATATGACATTTATAAAAAACAAAAAAAGAGAAAAGATCTTGTTGCATTTTTTTTATTAGTGTTCTGCACTCCCAGTTTCCTGCCTTCTTTAAAATAAAGGTGCTGTGATTCAAATGCAAACAAAAGAGACCCACTACGAAGAAAAAAGTAAATAAAAGGTGATATTCTGTCAACTCAAATCTTGTAGGTCATGGAAATGACAAAAATGAGACTGTATGCGAGGTTAAACACACAAAAAATAAAATAAACGTATAAAAATATAGATATAAAATATAATTAAAATCCCTCCAAAAAAGACTTGAATGAAAAATTAAGATGATCGACAACAAATGGAAGAGCTAAAAGCAAATAAGTTGTAGATAAATGTATTTTCTCCCACTGTTGGTCAGGATTTGCCCTAATATAAAACCAGCTGTTGCTGGATTCTTTTGTGCATTAAGCATGCATTCAGGTTCATATGGGGTTAAAACCTTGGCAAATATAATAACCAGGTGCAAGCCACTGGGTGCCAAGAAATTAACCAACAGTGTCTTATAATTAATCTTAAAGTTTACAGGAACCCAGCAGAGGAGAAGGGCCAGGATGGGCGGAATATGTGACTCCCTAATCCTTCTGCGCAGTCTGCCTGAAGCCTTTTGTATTAATGGGAATCTAGAAAGACACTGTGCTGGGAGTTACAACAGGCAAGCTGAGAAGCACGAAAAGCATGGGTAATGCCTTTGAAACTCATCCTGAAACAAGGTACATTTAAAAAAAACAAAAAAAAAAAACAACCTGTGTGTTATGTTGTAAACCAAAAGCTTTAACAACTACGCTGGCATATCAATGTAGTGCCTCTGTGTTGTTCAAAGGAACAGCATGGACACTTGGCCGAGGCATTTAACAATATAACAAGTAGCTGTGATGAAAGAGATAACCACGACTTCTGATTAACTTCATAGACACGCAGGAAGCAGTTAACAACATTCACAGCTGTGTCATCTGCACAACACTGAAAACTGCCTGGATTACAGTAAAGTATAGACGGAAAATTTATTTGATATTGAAGAGTAGTGACGTAACGGGGACAAGTATATGGATTTTATTTTTTTTAATTTTTTTTTTTAAACTGCTGGTAATATTGGATATAATTTATCATTTAAATATTACCAAAATGTACTCAAAGGCACATCTAAAAAGATGAAAATCTGAGCAAATCTATCTTATAAATTGAAACTAGACACAAATGTATTTATTTTATAAGAACATTCAGAGAGTCTAGATTTAGGTTAAAACTGCTTCTTTCGAATAAGATGTGGGATTTGTTGACATCATTTAGGTTTTGGGAGCGTGTGTGTGTTGCATTCGGAATGTGTGTGTAATCCATTTCTTACACCCTGTGTTGTACACTAACTAACTAGCCAACAGTTTGCAAGGCTGGGATGATGATCAATTCCAAAGCTAATGTTTTTTGCCAAATGTAATTCAGACTTGTCTAGAGGAATTCTGCCATCCAATTCCATGTCATAGACATTCAAAATGAAGCCTTCCTTGTGATATGAACAGTTTTGGACATTGATTTTCCTTTTCAGCATCCCTCTCTTATTTCTGACTGTGGCCTTTGGTACAGTAAAGATTTCAGTCTGGTTTCTCAATTGGTCCTAACATTTATTCACCCAAAGAAACAACTTTTAAAACACATGTTGACTCAATTATGTTCTCTCCGTGTGTGCTTTTAAGTTTAAGCTTACACCACACTGCCACTGTACTCCTTTTGATTTCTGCCTGACAGAAAGAGAGATGTTCACTTCATTTCGGGGCTAAAGCCTGGTGACTGACGTGCTGTCAGAGCATGACATACGGTTCAGATTGCATTACTTAAACTGCCACCACCACACAAAGAAGTTTGAGCCAGAAAGCAGGACAACTTTAATCCATGTGCACTACAATGGGGTGGACGCATATAAATCATTAGTAATCTTTAGAGCCAGTCCATTAAAAAAAAAAAAAAAAAAAAGGACCAACTTCAACTCAAAGAAAGTGGCTGTCTTGACAGCGATTAGGTCAAGTTCAAAGAAGCTGTGCTTCTTTGTGGATCTCAAGAAAGCCAGAGGATGAGCACACACACACACACACACACACACACACACACACACACACACACACACACACACACACACACACACACACACACACACACACACACACACACACACACACACACACACACACAGCTATAAAGCATCTTTGAAGGCAAAGCCATTTCTCCTCCTTTAGCACGATGGTGGTATTTCTTATTAACAAACACTAAAACAAATCAGCACGCCTACCAAGCTTTAACGAGGAACAAAATAAAACGATGATAGCGGAGGTGACGGAAGCTGAACTTATGAATGCCATCAATAGGCTGAAATCAAATAAGTCACCAGGCTCCGATGGTTACACCGCGGAGTGGTATCGGGAATTCAAACAGGACTTGATCCCTACACTACTTACTACTTTTAACTGTGTGTTAAAAACAGCGCAAATTCCACCGAGTTGGAAGGAGGCAATTATTTCGGCTATTCCGAAAGAAGGGAAAGACAAAATGGAGTGTGGCTCATATAGACCTATTTCTGTCCTTAACATAGATTATAGATTGTTTACTTCGATAATGGCCAGGAGAATGGAAGAATTTTTACCTGACTTAATTAGCAATGATCAAACGGGGTTTATAAGACGACGACAGACCCAGGATAATATACGTAGAACTCTTCATGTAATACATCAGATACAGACATCTAAGAGTACAGCCATGCTTATGAGTATTGATGCAGAAGAAGCCTTTGATTCTGTAAATTGGGACTTTCTATATAAAGTCCTGGATAAATTCGGCTTACATAAGGGAATTGTTGATACGGTGAGGGCACTATACACTAACCCCACCGCAAGAATTAAAGTTAATGGTTCTCTCTCAAATAGCTTCGTTCTGCAGAGAGGAAATAAACAAGGCTGTGCTTGGTCCCCACTCCTGTTTGCATTGTACTTAGAACCCTTGGCACAATCAATTAGACAAAATAAAGACATTAAGGGGATCACTATTGCAGGACAGGAACACAAGCTCGCTTGTTATGCGGATGACATATTGATTTATTTAGATCAGCCCACTAACTCCTTGCCTTCGCTGATGAATCTGTGTCAAAAATTTGGGAAACTCTCTGGATATAAAATTAATATGTCTAAAACTCAAATTCTCAGCTATAACTACAACCCCCCAGCTCACATGGTTGTTCAATATCCAATGAATTGGCAAGCACAATCATTGAAATATCTAGGAGTTGTTATTCCCAAGGATTTAACTAAACTATCTGATGAGAATTTTGGTTCTCTACAAAGGAGAATAGTGGGTGATATTAGGCGATGGAACATGATCCCCTTTCTTTCTTTACACTCACGAGTTGAATCTATTAAAATGAACATCTTGCCAAGAATATTATATTTATTCCAAACATTACCAATATCCATTGATCCAAGTCGTTTCAATGAATGGGATAAAATAATATCGCGGTTTATATGGGGGGGGGGGAAGCGGCCGAGGGTTTGTTTTAAAACTTTACAATTACATAAGAAGGTGGGAGGATGGGGGTTGCCATCACTAAAAAATTATTATCGGGCTGCTCAGTTGAAAACGGTGGTTAATTGGTGTGATACAAGCTACCAAGCACACTGGAAGACTATAGAGGAGAATATGTTTTCCTCCCCAATACAAGCTGTCCTGATGGACTCGAATATTCGAAAATATATTGACAAGATTCATAACCCCTGGGTGTCGTGCACACTTAATATATGGAGAAAAGTCGTGAAAGAATTCAAACTTGAACAGGATTTGGCTTTATTCAAATGGTATGCATATGATTCTGACTTTGCCCCGAATAAATTGGACTCACGTTTTAAAAGCTGGCCTGCTAAAGGGTTATCTACATAGGATAGTTTGATAAAGGATGGGAACCTTATTAGTTTTGACACGCTGAAACAGAGACACAATCTAGAAAAACAGGATTTTTTTCGATACTTGCAAATAAGACACTATATAAAGACAACAATCGGTCAGATGTCAAATACTAACGTGGAATTGGTAACTTTATTTAGACAGGCATACAGTGGGGATGTTGACACAAGACTCATTTTTTTTTGGTACAATTTTTTTATGAATAAGCTTCCACACTCAACTGATTATGTGAAGATGTTATGGGAAAAGGAGGGAGGGATGTGTATTTCTAGGGAAGAATGGACTCAGATGTGGGAATGGCAATGGAGGAGTACTTCCTCCAAAAGCTGGAGGGAGTTCGGATGGAAAACTCTGATAAGGTTCTTTATCACTCCATGTCAAAAGGCTCACTATGATGGGAATCCTCCCGTGTGCTGGCGAAACTGTGGATACCAAGGAGCCCATCACACCCATATTATGTGGGACTGTCCTGTGCTACGGACTTACTGGAAAGACATTCATGGTATATTACAAGGCATTTTTAACTGTACATTCCCTCAGGATATGAAGACAATTTTTTTTGGCTGTATACCGCAGAACTGGTCCAAAAATGACATATGTCTGTTAAGAGCTTTATTGGTTGCAAGTAAGAAATGTATAACAAAGAAATGGTCCTCGCAAGACATACCGACTTTGTCATTATGGTGGGAAATTACGTTAGAGATATATAGGATGGAGGAAGTAACAGCTCATGTTAATGACAGGATGGCCTGGTTCCATCTGTGCTGGGATAAGTGGGTCCAATACGTTAATACCTATAAACCGAATTTTCTCTTTAAAGCTTGAAACCACCAATTTAGTTAATTGTTTACTCCCGACAGAGCTTTCTCCTTTTATTTTATATATATATAATTTTTTTTCCTTTTTTTTTTCTCTTTCTTTCTTTCTTTCTTTCTTTCTTTCTTTCTTTCTTTCTTTCTTTCTGTCTTTCTTTCTTCTCGTTTTGTTTCGTTTTTCTCTTGTAAACTGTGTTAATTAATGCCTGTAATCATCTTTATGAGGTAATATTGTAGAAATAAAGAATATAAAAAAACAAAAAAAACAAAAAAACAAATCAGCACGAGTGACACTGAACTTGCTGTGATAGAAAGACGTATTTGGATGTCTTTATCTATTCAAAGTTAATCTGGATGTATTGGTAAAGACAGTGTTCATTAGAGTTGCCATTTTAATCATCTAAAATTCAAATTGTCAAAAGCTAATCACATTTTGTGGTGCTACAGGTTTGACATACATAAATCTCACAGAGTTAACGTGGATCCATTTCCATGTTTAGAGTCTTGTGCTATGCTAAAGTTACTTAGCAAGAAGCCAGCAATTCCACAAATACCATAAAGCTGAACCAAAATGCTTCTATCCAGGGAAACAAAAATCTATTCAAATCACATAAAAAATTTTTTTATTCATCTTGGTGTAGATTCTCAGTTTATGAAAAAAGCTATTTATATTGTCTCTTTAGGACCACCCAACTTTTAAACCAGCTTTGTACTGATTAACTGCCCCTTGCAAACAGAAGGTTTGAACAGAAGGTTTGAACAGAAGGGGTGGGGGTGGGGGAATGAATCCCCTGTCACTGACATAGAAACTGAATACTGGAGTAGTCAGAAGTCTCAGCTTTTGGCTTGGAGGAGTTACTTGCATATCCAGTGCTGTGCTCGACAACTTCCTGACTTTTTTGTTTTTGTTTTTTTACATTGATCTGAAACATGTCAGTGTGGCAAACAAAATTTAATATTAGACAAAGATAAGCTTAGTAACTACAAAATGCAGTTTTTAAAATTATTCATTTATTAAGGGGAAAGAATGGTTTTAAGTCCAGACTTTGTTAGGTCACATCACAACCTTCCTCTTTATTTTTTTGAGCCATTAAGAGGTGGACTTGGTGGACTGTTGTGTTTTGGATCAACGTCCTGCAGCACAATCCAAGTACATTTGAGCTTAAGGCCACAAACTAAAGGCCAACCATTCTTCTTCGGGATTTTCTGGTAGAGAGCAGACTTTAACATTCCATCAATTATGGCAAACCGTTCAGGTCCTGAAGCAGCAAAGGAGCTCCACACCATCATACTACCACCACCATGTTTGACTGGCATGATGTTATTTTTATGAAATGTGTTAGTTTTACTCCAGATGTAATGGGACACAAACCCTCCAGAAAGGTTAGTTTTTGTTTTATCAATCCACAGAATAATTTCCCCAAAAGTCTTGATGATCATCAAGATATTTTTTGGCAAATGTGAGATGAGCCTTTGTGTTCTTCTTGGTCAGCAGTGTTTTCCCCTTGGTACTCGCCGATGAATGATATTTTTGTTCAGTCTCTTTCTTATCGTTGAATCATGAACTCTGACTTCTCCAGTTCTTTAGATAATGTTCTGGGTTCTTTTAGTGACCTCCTGGATGACCTCCTGGAGTCATTTTGGTAGGCCGGCCACTCCTGGCAAGGTTCCCTACTGTTCCACGATGTTTCCATTTGTGGATAACGGCTCACACCATGTTTCACTGGAGTCCCAAAGCATTACAATTGGCTTTGTAACCCTTTGCAGACTTATTGATGTCATTAACTCTGTTTCTCAGCTGTCCTTGAGTTTTTTTTAGATCATACCACTGGTAAGTTTAAATAGCTTTGTTCCCCCTTAATAAAGAAATCATTATTTAAAAAATACAAATAACTGCATTTTGTATTTAATTATTTTAATCCAGTTATCTTTATCTAATATTTAAGTTTGTTTGATGATCTGCAGCATGAAACCACTATGGAAAAAAAAAAAGAACAACCAGGAAGGGCAAATACCTTTTCATAGCATTTGACCTTGTCCATGGTTGTTAACCATCTACCATTGTTAGCCTACATGAAAGAAAAGCTGCAATGCATCAGTCTCTCATTGCTATCAGAAGAATGTCCTCAGGAGTATTAAGATATAAGGACAGGTTATTAATACCCTTAAATTACTTTGTCCTACACAGTAATTTAATGGGAAGCCAGCAATTTCACAAATACTATAAAGCTGAACCAAAATACGGTACATCTATCCAGGGAAACAAAAATCTATTCAAATCAAATAAAAATTGTTTATCAAATAATCAAACTCCTTAACTGTAATATGTTTGAAAAACACAGGTGAAAATAATAAAACGAATAAATAAAATATTAAACTTACCTCCTGATACAGGTGCGTCCATAAAAACGGCCCCCATCTTCTCAGCATCAGCAGCCATTTCTTTTGACACAGCTGGGTCAATAGTGCTGGAGTCAATGAGTAGGGAGCCTTTCTTTACCTTTCTGTTGATAAAGGTTCAATAAGTTTAGATAAATCTGAGATAAGAGATAAGGGAGCATGACATGCAGCACATATTCAAAGAGAAGCAAAAATAGTACTTAAGAATGCCATTGGGTCCGGTGTAAACGTCGATGACATTGGGACTAGAGGGGAGCATTGTTATAATACGATCAGCCTTCTCTGCTACCTCAGCCGGATTATCCACAATCTGAGGAATAAAGACCCCAAAAACAAACAGGCACATACACAAAACAAAAAAAAAGTGTTACAAGATGTACAATCATTTTATTTTTTTAACACAAAGATGCGCGAACATTCAGCTTAGACTACCTGAGCACCCAGCTCTTGCACTTCCTTGCAGGACTCTGGGAACACATCGGTAGCAATGACTGGGTATCCATGCTTCAGCAAGTTCTTCGCCATTGGGTTTCCCATATTTCCCAGACCAACAAACCCCACCTGTGTCTTTGAGGCCATAGACCTTGTGGATACTGGAAAACAACCACCAAATTGAAGATTATAAGACACATTGTCCCCGTTATTTATGCGGAGAAGTAATTTAATTTTAATAATTACCTGAATTTCAAATTACAGAATTAATTAATTTTATTTAAATATATATTTAGATTGAAATCTTCCCTAAAACACAAAATATATTCAGTCCATAGTGCATTTGTCCTGCAGTATCAAAGTACCACCATTTTTAATGTTTACTTAATTAAAGGGCATCATTCGTAACACAAACTTATTTCAATGTTAAAAGTTACGTGTTGAATAAATACCATTGTTGTGCCTTGGTATTAACATTAAAAACAGATACAACACATGCCTGTCTGGGGGAATTTTAATCACTGCGTTTTGTTTATTCATATTCTGAATAATATCTATGCTATCCAAAAGACAGCATTTTTTTTCAAATATTTACATTTCTCCCCCCTCATCAGTTTCTCTAAACAACTGTAAGATGTTATAAAGATGCAGACCATGTCTATGTCTACAGTGTGTAGTGGTAATATTGCATAATGTGCCTTGGATAAAAAGGCAAGACACGGTAAGACGTGAGACCAAACGATGACAATTTTTGTCCTGGACCGTTTTGAAATAATGAGTAGTGTGTAGCTCTGGTAGACAACTCGCCGTCAAGGAGGGTGTAATCTTTAACAAAAAAATATCCTTAAGCAGTTAATCGTCAACAGAATGCCCTGCAGCAGCTAAACTCAGTCCAGCGAAATTTCTACTCAAACATCTCTCTCTACATTTCAAGAAAAAATGCCGTTTTCACACCACGAAGATCCTTCAAAGAATAACTTTGGGTTGCAAAGTACGCGAGGCGCCCTACGCAGTGCGCACACGGTCTCAGTTTACTGTACTTACCAAACACAAAGTCAACATGCTTGCAACACCTTCCTACTAGATACCGAGACCCCCTCAACACAGCAGCCATACTTCTTTCCTCTTGACCTTTCGTGTGACGTAATAGTACGTGCAATGATGACGGCTGAGCCCTCCAATCAATTTAGAGATCTGCACAGTACCGCCTACCGGTTTCTGCCACTGAGCTACAGGGGAGGGTCAAGACTAAAAAAAAAAAAGTCCATTCTCTTCCGCTTATGCTTAAAACCTAAATAAATAATAAATAAAAATAACAGAATGCCCAGCAGTTCACACCACATACTATATTACATCTTGTATTTTATTTATTCTATTTCTTATAAATTAAATTCTATTCACGGTGCCTGTGGGAAGTAACCTATGTATTCTGATTGAAAAGAAACTAACATTCTATATACACACATATACTCTCTCTTTATGAATATATATCTAGAAGTGTGCCCGATTACGCACATGTGTTTTCTTAAATAATTTCCCCCAGGGATCAATAAAGTATTCTGATTCTGATTCTGATTTCTTGCAGATGACCAAAGCCACAGCTCCACGGTGTTGGAAGAATTATTCAGGTCCTGTAAATAATTATGCCAGTAAATAACTAATATTAGTATTTTTTTGTTGAAGAAAAATTGCCATTTTACTCCTAAATATTTTATTATATAACTACATTGCTGGTGCTGTTTTTAAAATACATAGTAATCATTTGTTTGATACTTTGTTTTGATCTTGGGAGAAACATAAACGAATCCCACTAAAGTAAGGTGTGTCATGTGAATCTACACATTGCTACAACGTTATCATCGATGTATTCTTTGTAACAAAGTTATTAATTATAATGTCACAATTTCTCCTCTTAGTGGCCCTTTACGGAAATGACGTAATATTATTATTCCAGGAAGGGGGCACGGGGAAAGCACTGAACTGCGTCAACAATTGTTTCTGTGATACGTTGGGATTTCAGCTGCTGCCCAACATGACAACTAGGTATGTTCATGGTTTATTTGATAATTTAGATGAAGTATACGACTCTTGGTATTTCAATCTGATCTGCGTTTGTTTTTAGAGGTTTTCTCGCGACACATCGTCGCGAGCTGTTTACGTTAGCTTTAACCTTGTCCCCAATAGCACTGCTCTCTCCGCTGTTTTGTCGTGTTTAATCTAACGCCATGTATTAAGAGAGTTAAAATGGATATTCTACCGAGTGGTTAGCGTTTTTTTTAGTTTAGTTCCATTGTTTTGTGGTTATTAGTCTCCTAAGAAGTATGTTGCTAGCATTAGCCAGTTAGCTGTATAGCTAACTTAGCCAGATGTGGTCAATGTTTTCAAGTTAGGCCTCGCCACGGATTCAGCCATTTCCATTTGCGATTTTTTTTTAATTTGATGTTATACTTAGGGTTGATAACTTTTTCGATTGATGTGGATTATGGCTGTGTTGGCTGAATTTCCGATCATCGACTGGGGAAATGTTTTGAGTCAAAGGCCTAATTACGTCGAAGAAAAATATTTTGGCTAAGGCCCAAATGGAAAATCCCTCCCCCTTCTTACTCACGTGGCCGGGTTTTTTATGTTGTTTAACTTGGTGGTAGTAGGCCAATAAGCTTTGTTTTTCTCTAGTTTTTCTTATGAGTTGGCACTGTGTCACCTCGCGTGCTAGGATATATCGTCATTAAGAGGCACAATTTAAAATTCAGTGGTAACCCCTCGCGTATTAAAAGAGTAGATCGCGTATGAATTGAAAGAATGTATTCAGTATCTAAAATGTGGCTAAGTATAAATTACAACGGAGCCATGCTTCATCCAGGCTTATAAAGTAGATTCCCTGTTACTTTACACTTACAAGAAGAATACCCGATCTCCCGGATTGTTTGCAATAAAAAAACCCAACAAGTGTTTTTGTTTGTTTGTTTGTATTAGATCGTTTATTACAAACTGTATTAATTTGAAAAATTACTTTCGCGTGCAGGTAAAGTGATCAGAGGTATATACAAAGTACAAATTAAAAGACTGCTGGGTAATGTGTTTTCTAGCTTTGGAGAGCTTTCTTTGCTTTGCTTTCAAGAAAATAAATGTTTAACTAAATCTCAAGGATACTATCATATTCTAATAGGCTTTTGTATGCCTGTCTTTGTTATCAGAGTAACTTTGTTTCAGCTTTCAATATTTACTCTACTGTGTCAGGGCTTTTTCTTGAGATTAACATCCTGAGATCAACTGAAATGTATAATCAGCTCAGGACACACTCCAAGGGCTTTAAAGCTGACCCTAAACCGTGTGTATAGTTATGGGTTGGTTTCTAGGGGTGCAACGATACACAAAATTCACGGTTCGGTTCGATACTTTGGTGTCACGGTTCGATATTTTTTCGATACAAAAAAAATGTTCATGCCTTTTTAATTTGTCATTTATTAAAATTATAAATATATATTTTAACTCAAAAGTACAGTTTTTAAATTTAATGTTGCTGAAACAACAAAGTAATAAAAATAAATAAATATGTCTGATTGAGGAATCACTCATCTTTGGAAAAGAGAGTTTATTACAGAGAAATGGCTCTTTCCAAAATAAAAGCTATATTATACGCTTCTTCTGGGGCATACTCTCAGCAGCATATTAAACATATCAGGTCCCCATAAGGAGAATCATGTGCTAACGGCTGTCTAAATGACTCTGGTAAAGTTTGTAGCATGCGTGCTTGTTGTTTTTGTCTGCTTCCACTTGTCTTTGTACTAGGATGCTGTCGGAGTAAATGTGCAGTCATATTCGTTGTGTTCCCACTAGTGCTGTCAGCGTTAATCTCGTTGAAATGACGTTAAAGCCACAACACGGCAAATCTCTGTTAACGAGCTACCGCGGATCGCCCTGTGCGTGGGGCTGGACGGCCAACACATTAATGAGCTAACTGCGGTAACACACTAGTTCCCACTAATGTAATTGAGCATTGCGTGGCACATCCAACATACTGTTTTACTTTAGTCCATTACGCGCTTACCTTCAGGGTCATACGTCACATGAAAACCAAAATAGTTCCAAACGCCAGATCTGAATTAGGGTGGGGGGTAGAGCTGGGCGATAGAACGAAAACGATATGTATCGCGATATAACTTTTTCTCGATAGAAAAATTAAACTATCGCGATAGACCTCGCCGCTCTTGTCCTCTTAAAAAAAAAAAAAAAGAACAGCCAATCCAAATTAAGTAGCGCAGAGCCGAACCAATCACAGCCGCAGCGTCACGTCACGTGACTTGTTACGTACAGCACAAGTGCCAAGCCGCACATGTGTATTTGTTTGGAAAGCAGCCAGCCACCGTACTGCCCGGGTAATGGAGGAAATGAGTGTGCCGACTAGAGAAATCAACTGAGCGTGACCGAAGGTTACCGAAGAGAAAACAGATGATGGTTCCAATGCCGGAGAGATTGTCGAACGGAAGAGCCATAGAAGTTCCGTAGTGTGAAGGTATTTCGGCTATTTCAAGTCTGACAAAAAACAGAGTAGCGTGCACTGTAAATTGTGCCGAAAGCAAGTCTGGAAATACAATAAACTGGTGCATGCGCTACGTCCACACGTACCCGGGTATTTTTGAAAACGCAGATTTTTCTATGCGTTTGCACCTTTTGTCCACACGTAAACGGCGTTTTTGGTCACTGAAAACGAAGATTTTTAAAAACTCAGTTTTTGCATTTACGTGTGGACTAGAAAAACGGAGAAAACGCAGCGTCAAAGGTGTGCGCATTTTTTGACGTCACACTGTGCGCCACGTTATTGTTTCGGTGAAATGAATTTCTACAATACTGTTACTGTCAATTCTACTCTCTGCAGTGTTTAAATGCTTACATATACACACAGTTACTGTCCCTCCACACATACGACTCGGTTCTGCTTCTATGCCGCAGCTTTGTTTACTTTTTCCCACCGAGGCTTCTAGACTTCTGATTGGCCAACATTTCTGCACGGTTAGGAATCTAGCGCCACCTGCTGCTTTGGCATGTTCATAGCAGCGTTTTCCTTCATTTCTCCCTTTATGTGTGGACGGGATTATTTTTTAAAACGAAAACGGAAAATCTCCGTTTTCAAAAATACTCGTGTACGTGTGGACGTAGCCTCGGTCTCTGACTGGAAGCGCTAATTCGTCATTCGGCTTTTGTCAGACTAAAGTAACTGTTAAAACTGTTTGAAAAGCTAAGCTATACAACAAGGAGAGATTGAGAATTTCCTTTTAGTTCTCAGTTTATTTGATATTGACAAAAGTTAGTCAGTTTTGTCTGTTCTTCTGTAAAACAAACCAAGATTTATTTTTAGAATTAATATTTTGTTTCTAAGGGGAATTGACAATTTAGTCTGTTTTGTTTGTTCTATTTTGAAACTTAAACGCTTTAGCGGCTGCCTTTTGTGTAGTTTGCAATATTTGCCTTTATTTATCTGAAAAAGTCTCATGTTCCTTAAGTACATCTACCCTGTTGAACTTATTATGGGAAATAAATATTTAAATCAAAACAAGCTGCTGATTATTTCACATTTTACTTGTGAGCAACGGCACATTTAAATCTTACAAATATAGTTATTTGGCTTATATCGTGATAGTTGGGGGCAGGGATAGCTCAGTAGGTAGAGTGGTGGCCCCATGATCGGAAGGTCGGGGGTTCAACTCCACTGAACGGCTACCCTGAGGTACCCCTGAGCAAGGTACCGTCCCTACACACTGCTCCCCGGGCGTTGCACTGGTGGCTGCCCACTGCTTCACTGGGTGAATGGGTTAAATGCAGAGGAACTATTTCCCTATGGGGACTAACACGCACACTTTACACTGATTACTTTACACTGATAGATATCGTTATCGCCTGAAATGAAAAAAACATATCGTGATATGAAAAAATCTTATATCGCCCAGCTCTAGTGGGGGGTTCAATTTGCCATGTTGTAAGGAGAGCTTAACTTCTGTCTCGCTAGCTTGCCCTGCGCTCAGTGAATCTGCATTCGACTACTCCGCCTAGGCTGCACTGTCGAGCGCAGATCCACTGAGCGCTCAACACAGACAGCATCGTCAGAAGAAAAGTTGATAAAATAAATTAAAAATTTTGTATTGTTTGATACATATGCGTACCGAACCAAAAGCACTGTATGAACGGTTCAATATCGATACGAGTATCATTGCACCCCTAGTGGTTTCCTGTTGTAATTCTTTTTAATTTTTTTCCTGACATGTTCTGGAACTAAAATGTCACGACTTGAATAAAATTTGGTTGTCATGAACCGTGGCTGAGTTTACTGCTGGCAAATTACAAGCTTGCCAGCCATTTAAATCAAATTCTTAATGACAGTGTTGAAGTTATTCTTTTTTTTTGACTTAACACTTTCACAAGGACTTCCCAATGCTTTGATTTCATGGAGGTTTGAAAATAGGAATCCATACCGCTTACCAAAATGAAATGGGACTTGAAGTTCAAGATAGATTTGTCCATCCACTTGCTAACATATCTTAAGGGCTCATTGAGAAATGTCTGCAGATAATAAGGATTGTATTTGCTGTGTCAAACTAACTCTAGCTTGCCTGAAAGCTAAACTGGTTAAAAACCACCATTTACGTTGGAATACTTTTTATATTAATGTAAACTAAACAGTTCATTGAATAAATATTTAGGGGTAGTAGTGTCTGAGGAGGTAGAACAGGTCATCTACTAATCAGGGGTTTAGTTGGTCGATGTCTGACTGCTGTAGTCTGCAAGTATTTGGACAAAACCCCGGGTTATTCCTAATATGTTTAATGGAGTGTGAATGTGTGTGAATATTAGACAGTATGCTCAAGTAGAGTGGAAAAGCGCTATATAAAAAAAACAGTCTATTTATCATAAATTACATTCTATGGCCAAAATTTAGGAATCGAATGATTAAACCTTCATTGAAGTTGACTAGTTTGTCTTTTCACTACTCCAGTCATTTGTTGTACTTGTTTCTGTGGGCATTTCATATATATTTGATTGCTTTTGTCTTCCTTTGTAGCCACTGCTGAGTGGATTTTATGGCACTGCTCCTGGATAGGACATTGTTAAGCAACAACATGGACACGTCAAATTTTGCCCACGTCATCTTCCAGAATGTGGGGAAGAGCTACCTGCCCCATGCTGCGTTGGAGTGTCACTATACCCTGACACAGTTCATCAAACCGCATCCAAAGGACTGGGTTGGCATTTTCAAGGTGAATGAGCGGAATAATAAAGCACGATATATAATTATGATCAATGAGGACTATGAATCCATGATGGTACTAACAGAAGTAGTCCAATGTGTATTTTCATAACTAGACCACTAGAGCACTTTATGTGTGATATAATGGAAAGTAAAAATACTGTCTGATAATTTAATTTGTATTATGAACAGCCTGCAGTTTACATCTAGACTGTCTGTTGTATAAACTATTTTATCTATGGAATAAAAGAGAGATTTCAAGTTTATCCACTTGAAACTTGACAGAGGAAGTGGAGCATTTTAACCTCCACCATGTGCTTGGGTGTCCCATATGGGCCTTGTTATAGAAGTGCATTAAATCCAACCCAGTAGCTTTACATTAGCCTCATCTGCATTGAATCGTGACTTTAGGCTTATTATTAAGACCAGCATGCTTTTTATCTACTGAAGTTGAGATGGAAGCTAAGATTAAATACATCACATTAACGAACCCAGCCTTATGGCTCTTTCTCTCTCAATCTGCTTGTGCTGATTTTGTTAGTTGTCTTCTGAATTAAACAATGGCTAAATAATGAGTTAAAGCTAAATCCACAGCCAAATTAGTTGTAACAGTGTATTTCCTCAGATGTTATAGCTGAAGCATATACGAAGAGACAGAACTGATAAATTATACTTTAACAGTGCCACAGGCGCACACAGTTGCATGTAAAGTTTTAAAACATGTGTTAACAGTGGCTTCCTTTCCTAATAGAAGTATTAAAACCCCCAAATTCTCTTGAAATAATTTGCAAATATAACTGCTTATCTTGTAGTTAAAAAGTATGTTACCTTTCTTTTACAATTTGGACAGGTTATAATGTAACAATATTGTAATGCTTACTACAGTGTCACTCATTAATAGGTAATTGCAGGATTGTTATATAGGATTCAACTAGACTGTCTGTGACTCATAAACTCACAGATCGTTTACTCGCATTGAGACTGCAAAACGTGTGTTACTTTAGTGGAAAGGAAAAGATGACTGAAGATGAAAACTTCAGTTTTTTATATATATATATATATATATATATATATACATATGTGTGTGTATATATATATGTTATTTGCAGCATGCACTCATTCTAATGTCATGCTATAGTTCAAGTAATACAGCCCAAGAAATAGGTTCAATTGTTAATTTCTTTGCAATATTGATTCAAGCTCCTAAGTTTACTGTCCTTGTTATGTCAACTATTGATGTGTGCACTTTGCTTTACATGTGATATTATTGTGGGTATATGCAGAGACACTTTCCCTAACCTCACTGATAAATTAGGTCATGCCTTCATATTGAAGTTGGATCGTGTATTATCTGGAGGCTGTTTACATACCAAATTGGGTACTGCATTGTGATACCTCATCACATTGTGTTTAGCCTGAAGGTAGGCACCAACTGGCAGCATAAATCTTAAAACTACAAATTTCTTGAGCTTCCAAACAATAGAGCGTCAGCAGAAAAGGCTGAGTGCAGGATTTTAAATTGTATAAATCATTGACACTGTTGACAGACGTAATGCTTGGTGCCAAAGCTCTATCATTTACCTATCCAGGCAAATGATAGAGCTTTACAAACATTCGCGTGAGCTCCAAAGAGTAGTTATAGCTGCTTTTGGCACAGGCTCGTTCTTCCTTTCAATGTTCCCACTAAATAACTCGGTAACCTGGCTTATTTAAGATTCAGGATTCAAGATTTTTTTATTCGTCACATGCATAGTTATACAAGTATTATATTTATATATTATACAAGGCTTATGATTTATTAAGAGGAAATAGAAAAGCACAGCAACCTTCAAACTAGTTTGGTCAAATTAATACTAATCATATTAATAATTAGATAAAGTAATTAAGGTCTTGATGGTAAATGGATTAAGGAAATGTTTGTTTTAGTATGGGTCCCTGTCGGTTTGATGTTGTTGTTCCATAACTGCAAGTATGGAGCTGGTGCTAGCTGTTTTCGGCTTTATGAAGGAATGTTGAGGCAGGTTGTCAGCATTGGCCCAGGAGAAAACTAACCCAACGTTATAATTAACCTGTCTGACCACAACCTGTCTGTGTGATTCATGAATAACTCTTGAATTTATATAGGCTAATTGGCAGATGGATGTTACAGTACTTCCTGGGGGAATACTGTCACTCACTTCTGTCAGCATTCTTGCTGAAGTGCTGATGAAAAATCGTGTTAAAGCTGAAGAGCATGTTGCATAGGTAGACGTTCAGACTTCTTTTAGGTTTTGGAAAGTTTACTCTTACAGTGTTATCTGTGTTTTTGTCTTAGTCACTGATCTGAAACCAGTGTTTTGGTGTTGTTATGGTAGCCTTACACTTTCTCTGCCTTTTGTCTAATATCTATGAGGAAAAACAGGAATTTACAACATTGCAAAGTCCTCTGTTGTAATTTCCCTACAGAGGTTTCACCCACCACCACCACCTCTGCAGCTCTAATGAGTGGACTGGTGAGGGCTAGCCTTCAGTAATGACACTCACTAACTAGGTGCATGTTTTAATTGCTTCCTGTTTTTTACTGCTGGAGGCTGGAACTGCACTGGGGGTTTTGGAGCACCAGGGCCTTCTATCTCTGGCTCTGATGAACACTCACAGTATTGTGGCTGCAGGCTGTTTGCACACAGGTGAGAAAATAAACTGCCCAGACGTTGCAAAAAGGCTTCCTACATGCAGCTTTCTAGAAACACAGTGTATCTGCAGTGCAATTTGCTTGTATGATTTTTCTTTTCGTTGCCTTTTTTTAAGAGCAGAGTTTTGAAAGTCACACCACAACTTAACCAACTTAGGTGTAATGGTGTAATGGGGTTTAACTGGGCTTGTTGTAGATGCATGCTTGTGCCTGGGAGTGCACACCAAAAACCAGCAAGCTCAATGTGACACTGATTTTGTTTGACAGTTTTATGGCACCAGTCTGAAGTTATGGATGTATTTTCTGCACTTCCCCCTCATCAGTCATCAGTTAACAACACATAAAATACGTATAATTAAATTTTGGTTTTCATTTTCAAGTTGCCTATGTATAAAATTTTCACCTATTTCCACTTTCCTGTTTGAAGTGAGTTGTAGCTACATTTCCACAGCTAGGCTTTTTCATGATAAGGGCCAGACCACATGCACATGGTTAGCAGGAGTGGTTTCCAGATGATAACTTTTGTAAATGAAAAAATATTACAGTAGGCATGTCCTTACACTATCATCCGAAGATAGATTTAAAGCCCTGTGATTACTGCAATAAACTAGTTTGAGATATTTTGGAAGTGACAGCGTGCGGATTTGGGAAAGTTCCCCTGTTAATCCATCCATTGCTATTATGCTGCACTGATGTGGTGAGGGTGTCTTGTTGAATGAATTCCCCACAATGTCTCACAGGTTGGTTGGAGCACAGCGAGGGACTATTACACATTCTTGTGGTCGCCTCTCCCTGAGAACTATGTGGAAGGCACTGCAGTGAACAGAACAGTGGTCTTTCAGGGTAAGAGCATACATACTTTTCAGTAACTTTGACACCTTTTAATAACTGAATATCATGTGGGTTGGTGAGTGAATTGTTAAGTGTGCAGTTGTGGACAGGATGGATAGAGGAGAAACTTTTCCCAGACATCTCCATTCTGGTGTTAATGACATTTGAGTTAATGTTCTGTTTTTGTCTTTTATACCACCCTTCATAAACCGGCACAATTAAAGTGATTTGCCAGACCAGGACTTAACACTTACGTAGTATTTGTGCTCTTTTTGTGCCTTTTTTTTTCTCTCAGTTTATTGTAACTTTGGGTTAAGTGTTCAGGTTAAGATTCGCTAATAACTGAGATATGTTTAGACTTGTGGAGGAATATGATTCGTGTTGCTCTGTTGTCTAACATTGAGCTCACTGACTGAGTGATTTACTTCCCCCAGGGTACTATGTTCCCAATGATGATGGCGAGTTCTACCAGTTTTGTTATGTGACCCACAAAGGGGAGATCCGAGGGGCCAGCACACCATTTCAGTTCCGTGCCAGCAGCCCCACAGAGGATGAGCTGCTGACTGTGGAAGATGAATGCAACTCTGACATCCTGGTGGTCACCACGAAAGCTGGCATTCTCGAGGTACAATTTGCCTGAGCAGCAGCGCTCAGTACGCATCGATTTTCATTGGGTTTTATTTTGCTTCAATATCAATTTCTAGCGTGCACAGTTGAAAATTAGGATTTCAGTCGTATGTTACCAGTAAATTAAGCTTTTAAAAATACTGAAAAGTGTTTTTGTTTTTTCTTGGCAGCAAAAGGTGGAAGAAGTGCAACGGGAGAAAGATGAGTTGCTTAAAAACATGGCCCTCCTGCAGCAGGAAAAGGAGGAACTGGAGGCTGAGAAAGAGAGCCTGCAGAAGGCGTGTGAGCAAGAGAAGGAGAACTGTGCTCAGCTGAGAAGAGAGAACCAAGTAAGCTGAGAAATGCAGTATTTGTAGCAGTTTTAAAACTTGTAAATAACACAAAATGCCCTTTTCAGGCCATGCTATATATTTTAATAGTCATTAAAATAAGCAGCACATGTGGAAATCAGTGATTTATAGTATTAATGCACTGGCTCTTGCATGGACCTTTTTACATTTGGCCCAGCAGTCTCTTAGCACCCCCTAGTGAAGGGGTCCTAACATGCAGATGTATCCAAACACATGATGTACTGAAAAAATAAATCACACACTGATGGATATGGATGTCTGTATTATCAAAGTTGTAATTCTGCTTTTTATAGTATAACATTAGGTCTTAAAAGCATTGTCAGTCATAATTCACTTTGCCATTTTCTGCCATAAATCTGCTGGTTTTAAAACGGCTTTCAGATGAAAACATGATTACAGATTTTGTGGCTGTTAATTTTATGACTAGACTTTTATATGATTTTTTTATGGTGTGTGAATATAAAGATTCCAAAATTCTGCCTATAAACAAATTGTAAAATATTCATTTCATTTTTTCTTGAACATTTAAAACTCTCTATCAAGCCATCACGTTCATTTTGAATTAGACTTGTATTTCAAAGACAATAAAATTTTAATGTTTTGCACACATTTTTCCTCAAGCTTTGAGTCAGAGATGGAAAGTTGTATGTTAGGAAGTTAGGTACTGCAAGAAGTGTTGTATTTTTTTTATGAATTATGAGGCTTTCTTTTTATTTCAGCTGAACTTTACTTCTGTCTTATGTCTCACAGGAAGTGCAGCATTCTTCCCAGGCCCTGCTGGAAGAGAAAGAGGAGGTAAAGAGGAGACTGGATGAGGCCACAGCCAGAATCATACAGTTGGAGGAAGATCTGATTGGAGTGACACAGAAAAGCATTCAAAAGGAAACAGAGCTAGACAGGTGAATTCTCAGTAAAAGGATTGTGGCAGATTCACTAGATTTTCTAGATTTGTTTGTTTAGATGTACAGAGAGTTATTAATGCGAACATATGCACTATTTAGTTATATATTGTTTTTGTTTCTGTTTCTCCAGTCTTAAGGACAGACTTAAGAAACTTACAGCAGAGAAGGAGGTTCTTGAATCTCATCTTAAGAATGAAAAAGATGAGAAGGAACTCTACAAGGTAATGCTCTATTTTTGTTGATATCAATACTAAATCCTCAAATTTACCAATATGATCTTTAAATAAAGATTCAATGTTTTGTTTTTTAGGCACACGATTGCACGGTATTTTATTGTAAACGGTACATGCCTTGTTCCGTTTTCTGGCGCAATTGGTGTTTCTGTGTCTTTGTTGTGGTATGTACTGCACAGGAACTGGGAGTGCCACATACTGTTGTGCTCCCACAGAAAACCTCTACCTAATTTAACTTGCACCATCACACTGCGTCTGTTTCAAAAGGACGACTTTATGGGCCTATCTCAATCTCTGTTTTGTAATTGAGGTCATGCAACATTTATTTTAATATGGTCTTTGATTGTGATCGGTGTTGTATAAATGAGGTAAAAAACCCCACTCTGTTTGTGTTTTATAACTTCTCGTGTGTGTGTGTGTGTGTGTGTGTGTGTGTGTGTGTGTGTGTGTGCGCGCGCGCGCCAGATTCACCTGAAAAACCGGGAGCTGGAGAACACTAAGTTGAGTGCGGAGCTGCAGATGTTGAAGTCTGTGGATGTAAACAAGGAAAATGCCATTGCCCAGTTTAAAGAGGAGGTGGGGCGCCTCCAGGCTTGCCTCACTGAGAAGGACAAACAGTACAAAGAGATCCTGGCCAAAGTTTCCACCTTGGTAAGAAAAAAAAAAGATTTTTGTTTTGAGGTCAGAAGTAGATAATAAACCGTATTTAATATAATTCATTATTATATCATATGAAATTTAAAGATTTCCAGTAGAAAGAATAGGAAGAGGAGAACTGAGATGTAATAACTGATCTTTAAAGAGAAATGAGAGTCAGTCGCCTTAAACGTGTTTACTTCTTGCAGGGAGATGTGAAAGCCCTGAAGGAGCAGCTGCGGCAGAAGGAAGAACAGCTCCAGGCTAACCAGCAGCAGTCCTCTTTGCTGGCTGCCGAGCTGAGAGACGCCTCCAGTGCACGCGATCGTACAATGTCTGAACTGTACCGCATTAAACTTGAGGCTGACAACCTCCGCCAAGCCAAGGCTGAAACTCAGGCCCAGTGCGTCCGCCTGGAATGCCTGGTGGAGCAGATGAAGGCAGAGGCCACGCAGGAAGCAGTAAGAGTGAAACTCAAATAGCCAGACAGCCTTTCGTGTTTAAAAGAGCTTCATTTGAAGTTAAGCGTATTTAATATCATGGTAAACAGGCAGATCAAGAACAAGGATTAATGTCTGGTAACATCTAAAATAACACATTAAATAATAAATATGCAAAAGTTCAACATTTTTCAAAATTATACATCAACTTTCAAAAGTTGATGTAAGAGGGTGAAGACTTTGTGTCATATATTTAGATCACAATAGCATTTAATATTTTGTCACCATAAAGAAATAAAAGATAATAAATCATATCGTATATAATTGTCCAGTTGTGTATAGGTATGCTGTTTGGTTGAGCACTGTGTGAGAAAGTTAACGGTATGAAAATAATGGAAACAGAAAACGTTTCTCCCACACAGTTTTTTTGTTTGTTTTGTTTTGGGGTTTTTTAAACTGCTTCTGCATTTGAAAGATGTTGTAATTCTTCTCATACTTGCTGTTTTTATTGACCACCAGTCTCATGCTAAAGAATCACTTCAATATAAACAGTGATAGTGATTATAGTTAATGACTCACAGGAAGTTATATCGCTGCACTGTCACAGTGGACCTTGCAGTTGGCCGGAGTTCTGATCTGTTCTGCTGTAATGTTTTACATCAACAGGCCAAAGCAGAGGACGAAGCTGCTGCAGACCCAGCTGTTGTAGCAGAGCTGCAGAGAGAGGTGGAGGATCTAAAGTTGCGGCTGCACATGGCTGCAGAACACTACAAGGAAAAATATAAGGAATGTCAGCGACTGCAAAAACAAGTGCTGAAACTCTCTGAACAGCAAGGGGTAGGTCCCCACGGATACCAGCCAACATACTGTATTCATGTCCCAACAAGTGAAAGAACAGAATTTCCATTTGTATCTTTGTAACACTACGCCTGCCTCACTTGTACTAGTTAATGCCTTCAGTCATTTTGCCAGTCTTGACTGGAAAGAAGTGCAAGCTGAAAATGAAAATTAACACATCAGACAAATTCATTTTCATTATCATTCAGTCTGACTGTATAAAAGAAAGTTTATTTTAATTTCACTGTAGATACATCAAAAATGGAAACTGGAAAATTCAATCTTGGTATAATTGTTCCCAGTTTTTATCTTTTGTTATTTTGGATTTTTACAAATTCTTATAAGTAAAAGTAGCTCAAGCCTGTGTTAATCCTTTCATTCATTCATATATATATATATATATAAACACACAACACAATATTTTATACAGATAAGATGTATTTTCATCTATAAATGTCATTGTAAAATACATTGTAAATATGTTTGTGAATTGGGTTTTTTTCTGCATTTGTTGTTGTTATTATGTCTTCACTACATTTTTCTCGTCTTTAGGAGCTGAAGAGAAGCTCTGCCCAAGAAATGATGGCAGTTCTTCCATCGGGGAGTCCAGACACTTCTGTGCCAGGTACCCAAGTCAAATTATGAAGTGAAAAATTATCTTTAGAAAACAGGAGTTGTGTAGTTCCTTAGACAGTTATCTTCTATTTCTCATTAGCTTTATTTTGAACTCTTGGTTTCTCTAAATTATGTTCCTTAGCAGTTTGGTGATACGTATGTAAATTTTTTATTTTGCAGAGGGTTTTTTTTTTTTTTTGTTGAAGAATAATAAACTAATAAAAACATAACTCTATAGGAAGTCCAGGTTCTGCTGATCCAATGTTGGAAGCCATCATCCAGGAGAAGCTCAAAGGCATCAGCAGAGAGGCGTCGGACAGGAACGACAAATACAGAAAATGCAAGCAGATGCTGATGGTAAGAAACATTTTTTTTGTTTATTTTGTTGCTGTATTTTGTCCCAAAATAAGATGTTCAAACGTGTGAGAGACTTTTGTAGTTCAATGGTATGAATAAAAGAAACATTGCACGCTGAAGTACGTGGAAAAATCTCAGCTGGTGCAGACCAATCTTTTATTTACTTTGACTGTTTATAGGTCCTGCACCTCTGATACCTTGTGAGCAGTGTTTTTGTCATTTATTTTTCTCCTCTGTGTATATTGTGGTGTGATGAAAACTGAATCATGTGTTGCCCTTTAGGAGGAGAAGGAGCGTAGCTGCATGTTTGCTGATGAGCTGGCCAAGATGGAAGTGAAATTTAAAGAGCAACTGAAGACCAACGAGAACCTGAAGCTGCAGCTGGCAGCAGAGGAAGATCGTTATAAGGTTAGTGTAGGCAGAGTGCAGACACTTAGCACAGCCCAAGCTGTCAGCTGCCAGTGATGCTCTCCTTCAAAGCAGACCTGATTTGGACTCTTCTGTGTTTTTACCGCTGTGTATGGCTGGTATAGCTCAAGGATCTAGCCTTTGATGCTATCTCTCCCCTTGAACACAGTTTCTCTGACAGTGTTGTTTATGAGCGGGACGATCTGTAAGACGACATTTTACTGCTGTTTATGTCAGGCTCTGGAGACAAGCAAGTCTTGGCTCACAGGACTCATCTCTGGTTGCTTGGCTAATGCTGTGCTTGGCTCAGGTCAGGCGGATATTTGCTTAGTGTCTCACAGGGATTCAAGCAGGTTTGTTTTGCTCTGAGCAGTATTGTGCATAAATCAGTCCTCAGCAAAGAGAAGCCTTTTATGGCTGTGATCAATTAACGTCACGCACTATGGTCTGACTGTATTTCACTTGCACATTTTTAAATCAGCAGCACATCAAGAGTTTAAGTATATAAAGTGTTTCTTCATTCTTCTGCTTTTGTGCCCTTTACTTTCTACAGAGCCAGGTAGCTGAGAAGGGACGGGAGCTAAAGGAGCTTAAGGACACACTTGTGGTTGTTATGAAGGAGAAGGAAAAACTGGAGGGGGTTAGTGACAGCTTTCATTTTCTCTTTTATAGACTCCTTCCATTTTAAAAATTGCCTGAAATGTGCCATTCCCCTGCCATTTTCCCCTCTCCCAATCTGGTCTGTGTTTAATATGCCTCTAATTGTAGATGCAGAGTAAATGACTTCTTATTTTCCATTCCATTACTTTAGGCCACAGCAAGGTCCTCACTGACCTAAAATGTTGCTTTGAGGTAATGCTGCTAAAGTTAAGAGGAGGAGAATGACCCAATTTGAGGTTTAGACTGTAAATTAACTTGGCGTCTCTTACTGACATAAAAACACAGAATCCTGTTCCCTTTGAAAGTGAGAAAATTATTTTTAATGAAGGTGTTAATTAAACTGCTTTTGTGAGCACAACAAAAAGCCCCCTCCCCCCAAAAAAAGTCACAGCTCTGTGTTGGGATGGATGGTGCGGCTTTGCCTTTTTAGCTGGAGAGCCACACTGAGATAGAATCAGATATGTGGCCGCGATGCCCTAAAGGTTAGAAAAGCAGCTTCTCTGTCTGGAAGGCTGCGGGTTTCATGACGAGACCAGCAGGATAGAATCTGAGTGGAACAAGTGAAAAAGCAGTGCGTTAGGCTCCAGTGGAGCTGCTCCATGGTCAGCAGCAGGTTAGTGTGTGGTTGTACTGGGCTGTGAATGCAATCAGTTTTTTTTCTGGAAATTAAGATTATATCTTAAAGACATGTTAAAACAAAGTGTTCTCACTATATGCACATGATGGGACTGAATTTTGTCAGTGGTTTTTGCTGTTGTGAAGAAATTGTTTCAATTCCCCTTTTGCGTCAGGAGCTCCAGAAGGGCAGCAGCAGGAAGGGAGATCAGGGGACCAGTGAGAAAACCAGTCTGGAGAACCTCCAGTCCAGTGTGCCTTTATTCCTGCAGTACCCTGTCCCGTATGCACAGGATACCCCTACCCCTCTGTTGGTTTCTCAGAGCCCCAGCAAGCTGCATTTTGGGAACCCTTACTCCATCTCGGACTCAAAAGGTTTGTTTTCTTTTCAGAAGTCTTCACTAAACATTGCAGAGATGAGTGACTTTTTATTTACAGTAGCCGTGTCTCTGAAAATCCTCCTGCAGATGATGCGGATGAGTTCTCAGATGACCAGCCACTTAGGCTGCCCCCTGTAGGCCCGCCATCCTGGGACAGCAATGTGGTGTGTATCCAGCCTACCCGCAACCACAGCCGGCCAGAAGGCCATGAGGAGTCAGAGGAAAAGCAAAACAATAATGTAATATTCTCTCTCCCATGTGCAGTATGCAGTACTTCTAATTTGTATCATGTGCGTTTGATTATTTTAATGCCATTTTGCGTCTCCCCCTGTCTCTGCTGCTCTCTCAGGGTAATACCAGCGAACAGCCCACAGTAACTGAAACTCACAGCACATTTGTGAATGATGGACAAAATGCCTTCTGCTTTGATCCCAGGTAACACACCTTGATAATAACCAAACTCTCCAAGTGTGTTAAACTTGTGTATTGACGTGTGTAAAAACGTCTGCAGCACCCCCCCCCCACCCCATTAGATGAAGCGCAGGCCACCCACGTTGCATCAGACGGATGCTCTTTATTAGCCGTGCTCCTGTTTTGCCCACGTCTTTGCTTGACTGCTTATTAACGTGAGCTTTCTCTCCCCTCTTTCTCTTCTGCCATCCACTTCCCACGCGCAGCATGGACATGAAACGATGTCCCCTCTGTGAGGTCATCTTCCCACCCAACTATGACCAGAGTAAGTTTGAGGAGCACGTGGAGAGCCACTGGAAAATCTGCCCCATGTGCAGCGAGCAGTTCCCGCTGGACTGCGACCAGAAAGTGTTTGAGAATCACGTGCTTACTCACTTCGACAGCCACCCGCTAAACTTCGACTAGATAAACAGAAAATCAGCACATCCAGTCTGCTTACTTCCTGTCAACCACTCACAACACTTTTCTTTTTTTTTCCTCTTCTTTTTTTTTTTTTTTTTTTTTTGCATGTAATGGTGTGAAGATCCTCTCTTTAGGACTATACTGAATTTTGCTTCTTTTTTTCTTTTTTTTTAACTTCACCTTAGAGAAATACTTGGAGCTGATTTAACATTTAAAAATGAAAATGATTCAGTGACATGGCAGGGCTACCAAATTTGTTTTCACACCATTTTCTTTCTTTTAAGGTGGAAGGTTTCATTTAATTTGGATTTTAAGGATACTTTTGGGGGATAAGACTGTTGTACGCATATATACGGACTTTAAATGGACAGATCTTTTAGTCCACACGATGTAATGAATCAGGGAAAGAGATAAGTGTTTACCAAACTTACATTTCAAACATGCAGCCAAATCTGCCCCCTTACACTGTACACGTCATTTAGTCAGTCTTTACAGACAGCAACCTTGGTGCACTATATGCAGTCAGGGAGAACTCTTCAGTGATTATATCCATACATGATTATACAGTATATGCTCAGATCATCTATTTTAGAATAATTAAAGCCAACAATATTGTGACAGCCTTGATAATTTATGTACGACTTTTAGGTTTCCTTTTCTTTGGGTTTGAATTATTTAATTGTGTCTGAATCTTTAAGAACTTTCATATCATCAGCTAATCGCTGCATGCCGAGCTTCTGTTGACCTTCTTTTTGTTCTTTTCTTTTACAGTAATAACTTATTTCATTCATAGAAATGTTTCATTAGTTTAGTGAGTTCCATGTATCTAAAATGAATTAATAAAATCTGTCTAAAACTGAATTGTGTCCAAAGAGTTAATAATGCAAACGTCAGAAGAGCAGAGAAACCTTTATTGTAAAGTAACAAACGTTTACATGAAGCAGCTTCAAGAAGAAATACAGTACGTCACCACCTCTGGTTTTACCGTTTCAGATATATACTTCCATACTTTTTTTTTTTAAACTTCAGAAATATATGAAAATATAATTTAATGCACTTGACACTAGACAATACATTCACTGTACACTATATCAAAGAGTTGTCTCCATACTGGCAGTTCAGTTTTGCCATGATTCCTATTTGGACTTTAGTTCCTTAACACAAACACCAAGCTGTGAAAATAACCTAGTGGCTCAGATTCGAGAATTTCACGCTCGGTTTTCAATTACTTTAATTATTAAGTCTTTACAAATGGCTAACACATTTTTATGGCACAAACTAAGAGCTGCATGTGTTCCCTCGCAGCCTAAGAGCAGGACTATGAGAATGCAAATGTGCTGAATATACTGACACTAGTTCCTCTTTTCCCATTATCCATGACAGACAGCTAGTTTTGTGAGACCTGAGACCTGTACTATGAAACAGGATTTGGGCTTATCCAGGAAAAATCTGCTAAACCTGGGTTATCAACTCAATAAGGAGGTTCACTTCTTAGCAACGTACATCGCCATGTTGACTTATCACATACACCTAACCTGTATTTGAGATAATAATCCAACAGGTACGAAATCTAACCAATCAGTTCTGTGGAAAATGGCGTTCCCATTCTTGGAAGATTTGAGGTTTTTCTTGATCACGTCAAGAAATGCAAATTCATAGAAGCACTTTTCTTATATTCTGGTTATTCTTTTAAAGAAACAATATATAATCCTAAAAGGGGAACCCATTTGTACTTTGCATATAGGCTAAGCCTTTTTTTATTTATGGTAAACTATTAGATTGTCCTGTGTGTTAAGTATAAAGCTGATACTGATAAGTTTTCCAACTTGCAGGGTCAGCATTCTTGTTAGTTTTCTTTCATAGCTTCAATAAAAGTGCTTTTTCAGTCATTTTCAAAAAAGTACTTAAAGCTCAAACACATCCATACAGCACTGATATACTATAGTGCTTTTTGTTACTACACATACTCACAGCTGTGCTGCTTTTCAGTTTGTATCATGTCTTTAATTTTAGAAAAATATAAAAAGCTTCCTTTTTAATATCAATCTGTTGCCACAAGACCTGTCCATGTTTCTGATTGGTCAGATGCTACCAACGCCATCCCACAGCTACTAAGCTGAAAGCCACCTCTGCCTGATTACCTTATCTGGGTTCACTTATGGCATAGATATTGTGGGTATGGTGAACCTGCTTCATAACTCAGGCAGTCAGTGAATAGTAAACAGAGTGGGCTGACTGCCTGTGTTCAGCAGCTTTGAAAATAAAGTTATACAAAGACTTTTTGGAATGGTTTACATTTCAAGGCAACTGCTGTTATTACAGAAATCTTACAATACTGAAAAGATGAAATGATTGATGTACATCTTTCCTTGGAGCAATGTAGAACGTGCAACTCTACACTCACTGTATATACACTAGAAACAAGATGTTGGTAAAAATGCTAATTTATTTGGCAACTTTTATAAAAGTGCTTCAATCCCTTACTGTAAATAAGCATGGAAAACTGCTTACGTCTTCAGGGAAGCTGTCAGGAACATGAGGAACAATGACAGCTTAAATACTATCAGACCACTTGGGCAGGATTATGATGCTGAAATGTTAGCAAAGAAAAAAAAAAAATCACCTGAGAACATTCTTTTGGTGCTCACACACATGTTTAAAGTAAAACTTATCAAAAATGTTTTGAATTCTTGTGATATGAAAGGAACAGTAACTACAATAAGTCCAACAAATGATCAGTAACATTAAGCCTATTAGAGATTGCCAAATAATGCTTTTATGCTGGATTTCATGCTATAAAACATTATATAAAACACTGAATTTGTCTCAGTCACATTTTATCGTAAAAAAAGAAACTCTTCAATGTGACAAATGCATGGTATGATTGCTTCCTTTCTCAACAATTATCCCAATCTTTTCTCTCCTTCCCTTTAAACCAGAATGCCCAGCAGTACATGTAAGGCTACTTGTGACCTGGGCTAACACATGCCTTCACCATCTGTCAAATGCTAAATAAATAAATGATAGTTTAAATGTGCAAAATGCAAAAATGTGAACAAAATAAAGATTCAACATTCTGAATAAAAGATATGAAAGAACAATAATATGTTTATACCATGCAATAGTGTGTAGTGTAGTAAAATACAACGAGAGGGGAAGAAAAGGGGGAGACAGCTGCTGCTGGTGATAGTGGTCTGTTGATGGTTGCTGACATAGCCTGAAGGCAAGTGCTGGTACCTCACTCAGGCTCTACTGCTGCAACTTGCGGATCATGTCAGTAGAGATGGGTGGGTGGAAGTTGATTGTGTGGTGGCGGAGACCCTGAGATGTTTTGTAGCTCTTCCCACAACGACACTTAAAGGGTTTGCGCACCCTTATCTGAGTTCGGTGGCCGTTCTTGGCATGATACTTAATTCCGTTTACATTCTGTAATGGAACAAGGAAATGAAAGAGCCACCACTTTAGACACGCACCATCCAAAGACACAACAAAATAACCTTGAAGCTATTGTAATTTAACCAGTCAGAGGACCAGGATTCTCTCTCTGCGAATGGAAGATGTGTAGAGTTAGTTCACATCTGCATTGACTCTCAAGGACTCTGGGTTAGTTGATGTATTTTAAAATATTAAAATTAATATTATAGAGTTGTCCTTGTTAGTGGAAAGACTGTTATTTAGTGCAGATATACATATTCCTTTTTTTCAAAAGGTGATTAGTTTATTTATAGTAGTCTGTGACTTATGGAGGAAACTGGTTGTGTTCTCCCCTGCATAGATTACAAAACCAAAGCAATGCAAAGTGTTTTTACTTGGAAATAATCACATGTTAAGCCAAAACTCTTCACTGACACATTTCTGGTGCATATAAAGCAGATGATTATGCTTATGATCATTTAATAGGAGACGCTCAGAACAGAAAGGGGAGAGCTGGAGGAGGAGAGCTATTGATTTTTAAATTCTGGTGTGCACTGCTTGGAGAAAAGAATATTGACACATAAAACTATACGCATGTGCGTCTGATTAGCCAGTCCAAAAGTATGAGCATAAAAGTATAGTTATATTAGGTTCCAATTGTCAGAAGGTCAGATTTCAGAACATCGCTGCAGAAATTAGCTGGCTTGGCTCTAAACCTTTGTTTCCTTTTATCCAAAGGTCTGAAGGCTGAGGAACAGATTGTTTCCCAGAACTGTGGCCTCCATCACAGTCCTTCCTGCCCCGCAAAAATCACAAATTCTGAAAATTATGCGCACCTACAGATATAGTTATATACCCATCTTCATTCTTAGAGACCGGTATTTTAAAATCATGGTCATACCAAAATGAAAAAGGCAAGGGATATTATGATTGATCTAAAATATAGTGTATATAGTGTAGGGTTAGGGTAGGGTAGTCTATAGTGTAGCATTAAAGGAATTCACAGACTTGGGTATATCTATGATATTTACCAGTCAACATCTGAATGTAGGACAAGATGTTTTCTTGTTTCAAATCTATCTTGTTTTACTGCTAAACAGATGCCTAAGGCTGCCTGCTACCTCAGACTAAGTCATCGCCTATAACCCCGTCATTCACGTCAGCAATGCAATTTTCTCAGGCTGCACATAATTTATTCCAACCACATACACCAGATGTGGATGGAAAATGCTATAAAAACTCCACATCTCTGAAGTGGACTAGATGTATGCATTTCTGTTGTTGTAATGCTCAACTAAGAACCAATTTTCCATTGTCAACAGCAGGGAATCGGCTGGATTTATTTTGAAAGTAAATAAAATCACATCTCTCACACTTAATACAATGCAAATATGTCTGGTTTTCATTTGGTCTCTCTGGTCATGATAAAGATATTTCACACCGTTTTATTATGTTTACAACAGGCATCCTAATAAGATTTAAGAGACCACGAATGAAACTTACCTTATATCTCTTTTTACATCCTGGAACTGGGCATGCAAAAGGCTTTTCATCTCCTCCGTTCATGTACATGGAACTGAGGATGGACTCGGAGCTGATGGCGCTTTCTGTGGTCCATGACTCATCACTGTCAGACTCCTCAAACTCTACATCCTCTTCGTCACACTCACTTCCTGTTAGAGGGTGAAAGATTTAAAGTCAAATAGCAAACGCCTGAGGGCATCTTCACCAGGATTATATTACACAAACCTGCTTCCAAGAAGCTTTGTTTTATGCATATTTTCTATGACGATGAAACCCTGGCCTCTGAGCTTTCAGCCTGACCAACGTGGACCCTTCACAGCATGTGTTCAAGGATAGCATTCCCACAATCTTGACTTCATTTGTTGCAAGTTTTTGGAAAGACTGAAATATGCAAATTGTGGGAAAGAATTTAGGCATTTCATTGAGGTCTTAGGTCAACACGCTGCTATTGTTTTATTAATTCATTAAAGATGCCATTCCAGAAAAATGCATACTTCACAAAAAGAAGACAGAAGTACGTGGGAAAACGCTGCAAAAAAATAAAAGGGGGGTCCTGTTATTTATAAAGCTAAATAAAGAAACCTAATTAGCTGGACTTTAAGGGCTGTCCCTGATTTTTTGCAGCGAGCTTCTTTATGGATGTCAAGTCAGGCCCAGCAAGCTCCAGAACTTTCTCACTGTTCCCCCCCCCCAAAAAAAAAATAAATAAAAAAATAAAAAATCCATCATGATCTATTATGATGTTTGTCCTTTTAATTTTTAATGGTATTTAAAAAACATGTAATAATTCAATCATATAATTAATCTAAAGAATAGATTATGCATTTATGAGGGCATGGAAAGAAAAGATGAACACAGACACCATGTGGTCACTTTTCATGTCAACACCAGACACATGAAAGATTTTTTTATATAGTGACAGCCGAGGCAATAAAACACTGCAGCTATAGTGCCTGAACAGGCAAATACAAACTAAACAGACTCAAAGTGGCTGCTTGCTTGTAATTAAGCTCAATGAGGAAGACTGCTGCAGAGGCCACACTGGAGACTGGAATTACCAGCACCAACTCAGCCCGAGTCAGGGAACATTTCTCCCAGGGAATTGATCAAAGTCAGCAAAACTCTCTGATCGTGGGACTTCCCGATCCTGAAAGGACTTCTTTTAGTAGAATAGTTCTTTCAGCAGGATGTAGCAAAAAGACAAAGCCCACAGACTGTGTGAGGTTTGTTCTTGGTAGTGTTGCATGTGGATAACTTAATTCAACAAAAACTGTCAATCACAGAAAAATATTTTTTGTTATTCAACCTGTGTTTTTTAGCTGATTTACTTACAGGATAATTCATTTAGATGATACTAAAAACAGAAACTTTGGCTTTAACATGGATATTAAACAGAGAGATACATATAATAAATATTAGGTGTTAACAGTAAACTATTAGATTTCCTTATAATAAAGACTCAGCACAAGGATCAACACCAGGAATGACAAACTTTAGTAACCAATCATTTAACTGTAGCTTCAGTTAGAAAAATACATGAATGTTAAGCATCTGGAAATACACATCCTATCCTGGAAACCTAATTAGATGAACTAGTGTGTTGATTATGGTTACCTGTAGGTGTGCTGCTACGGAAAGAAGAAGAAGGGGTGATGGGTGGGGTGACTGGAGGGGTGAGGTTTCCACTGGTGTGGCGGGGTGGTGTGGAAACATTGCTACGTGACAGATTGCCTGTAAGAGACAGAGACAACTTGGGCTGCACCTTCTTCTTCAGGGCCTCGTGTTCTCGCCTTGCAGCATCTGTCATGAACCTGGCGTTGTGAGGTATAAAACTTGTAAGGGTTTGCAAACTTTTTGGATGGAAAAAAAAGAGCATCATCTCATTCAGACTACAATCTAGTGTACTGTAGGTTTGGTACTGCTTAAGAAAAAAAAAATCAGTGGCTGCATTTCCCTTTGGGCTTTATGATTGACAGTAAAGTCGTCAGCAAATGTGCACCATAAAACCAAAATGTTAATATAGACACTGTTAAAGCAAATGTGGAATTAACAAATTAGGTGATAGCCACATCAAGATGTGTTTGTGTGAGCAGGGAGACAGAGGCAGACCTTCTTGTACAATGGTTTGCTGCATAAGGCTCTTAAAACGACTGCACAAGCAGCATATCAAAGACAACCAGGATGAACGCAGTGCAATAAAACACCCAACTGCCAAATACTGTAGCAATTCATTTAAGCAATCCACCAGATGACGTTTTTTAGATTGTTGGTAGAACCTCAAAGGAGTACAGCACAAACTTTTCTAGTTAAATCTTTTCAGGCAAACCACTAATAATATTCATCTTATGATTTTGTCAGATTTTAGTAAATTAAAGTCACTTTACTGAAAAGTGAGTTACTGCATTACTAAGTTAACCTTCAGTGGGGTTATTTCAAAAGGAAACTTGTTTCTTTACCTGTTGATATAGCTAAGAGCAACATATGTTGGCTGCTGCTGCTCCTGCTTCTCCAGGAGACATGGGTCTGTATCTGGGAAGACAAGATAGACATAAAGGCAGAAATTTAGCCACAAAATATACCAGTGAACAATGGCACAATTCTTCAATTTTACATTAAAGTTTGTCATATTTTCATGCCAAAGTTATTTTATTTTTTGTTATCCATTTATTACCCTAAGACAACTGTTGAACTGAATTTAATTACTTATACAATTTGGTCCTTAATTACTTTTCAGGGTCCCTACACTCCAAACAGTTTCATATAACAAAAAAAAGAAAAAAGAAAAAAAAGAATGAAAATAAAATATGTATAACTAATAGATAATATATCTGGTTATATAATAACTATTATATGAAATTACATAAAGCAAGTTGCCATATAATAACTTCAGAAGTATTACAGCAAACAAACTACATTCAAATATTCATACCTATACCCAATGCATAAACTAAATACAATAGAAAACGTTTTAAGCTATACAGTCAAAAACTAAAGACATCTTTAAGCTGTTTTAAATGTAATCCATTACATCATTTTACAGAACAGCTGCTGTATGATCATGGTGACAAAAACATAGGTAGGTATTCCAGAGAGAAGACCGCATCAGAGCACTACATTATCTCTCGTCAGAATACAAGAAGAACGAATCACCAATTACATGCGAGGCTAGCATCATCAAGCTTCATATGAGCTTTTGTGATTCATACGACCAACCCGGTACAGCTCTAAAGTAATAAACATTTCACATTTTAAAACAAAAATGAATTTGTGTCAATGCACCATAAGGCAGAATGGTGTTTTTGACCTAAATAAGGATAGCCAGTTCTCCCTCCAATGCAGTCTTGGTGTCACAGGGAGGATGAAGCACACAAAAGTATGCATTATCCACCTAGAACTAGCCTCTCAACCAAAAACAAACAAACAAACCCAAAACAAAAAACCCCAACAACCTCAAAACTATCTCAATTATTTTCAGTGATATGCCAGGCTGTGTTGGATGCACTGTTGTGTTCCATGTTTGTGGCAAAGTACTTTTTCTACCCAGACAGGCAGGCACAGAGGAAAGGTGCGGCTATGTGGGAACTTATGCTGACTTTAGTGATTTTTAAAGGGGTGTTTTTAGAAGCCAGCTTTATTGTGCATGTTGACACAGTGGAAATATAATCAGGAAGAGTTTTGGCAACAAAAATGAAAAGGAAAAAATAGAGCAGCTAGTAAATATGGAGGGCTTTAGATTTAGAGAAGTATCCTTTTCAAAACTTTGGCACCAGATAACGTTAACATGACAAACGGCTCTGTAAGTCATCTGTAATCTACTCTGTGTCATACTAACACATATATGAATAAATTAAGGGTCTTGCAAAAGGTTAGTCAGTGTGCACCTTGGCAGTGCGCTTTGATCAAGAGTTCCAGGTATTCATTTGTGTGGAAGAATTCGATAGGATGTGTTGTCAAGAAAAGGATGTGGGCTCAGCTCTGAAAATATTTTGTAGAACTACTCAAAAGCAAGGTATTGTGCAATGCACATCATTATTGTTTTAAAGATGATGTAATGATTATCAAGAAAACTGATGCTGGAGAAGATCCATAAGCTGATGTTAGCTTCTAAACCAGCTTCTCGTGTCCTTTGAAAGACGTCTACAAAGTTCATGTCATATCTGCTTAACGCTAGAAAAAAACAAAACAATGTCTAGACTGTCAATTCAGTTTTATCTATACAGCACCAAATCACAACAACAATCAAGGTGCTCTATATTGTAAGGTAAAGATCCTACAATATTAGAAAGAAACCCGAACAATCGCACAACCCCAGGAGTAAGCACTTGGAAACAGCGGGAAGGAAAAACCTCAGACAGAACCAAATTTAGACATGAAAACCCAGAGCAAAAAGAGACAAGACAAGAATGGGAGAAAGAACCAGAGTTTAATAGTTACTGGTAATTAAATGCAGTGATGTATAAATAAACAGGGAGTTAAAACAGTGAAGAAAAAAAACAAACCACTCATACATGTATCACTGGAAGCCCCCAAGCAGCCCGAATCCATTGGATCATAGCCAAGGGATGGCTTAGGGTCACCTGATCCACCACCCAACTATATGCTTTATCAAAAAGCAAAGTTTTAAGCCTAATCTGAAAATTAATGAGGCTGTTTATCTCCCAAATCACAACTGGGATATGGCTACATAGTAAAGGGGCCTAATAATAAATTACAACAGTGTAGCCTAGAAGTGTTACATTCATGAATAAATGAAGCATCAGTAATATTGCACACATGAATGGAGGCTGTCCTACATTTTTGTTTAATGTAATCATTAAATATTTCTCACAGTACTGGAGGTCAAAGCAATCCCATTTAAAGTAAATATCTGGTTACACACCAAATTTCGAAGATTTGTAGGACCAGGTACACAAACTTAAGCTTTTTCTGAATTTAAAAGCAGGAAATTAGAGCTAATCCAGGCCTTTATGTCATTAAAGCTATAGTTTAACTAAATTTGTATCATCTGGCTTCATAGATAATTAAAGCTAGGTATCACCTGCATAGCGATGAAAATATATGCAGTGTTTTCTAATAGTATTGTCTAAGGAAAGCATGGACAATGTAAAAAGTATTGGTCCCAGCAAAGAACCCTGTGGAACTCCATGACTAACCTGTGTGAGGACTCCCTATTACCCTGCACAAATTAAAATCTGTCAGATATAATTTAAACCACTGCATTGTTGTTTTTTTTAAATAACAATTTTGTGTTCTAATCTCTGTAGTAAGATTTTGTGGTCAACAGGATCAAACACTGCACCTCAAATATAACCAGACAATAACAGAGATGAACCCACTGTCAGAGGCAGTAAGAAGATCATTTGTAACATTCACTATTTCCATTTCTGTGCTATGACGCACTCTAAATCCTGACTTAAAATCTTCAAAAAGAAAAAAAAACAAAACATTTCTTTGCAAGTAATCATTTGACTACTTCTTCAAAAATTTTAGAAATAAAAAGAGAAGGTAAGAAATTGGCCTATATAGCTAAGACAGCTGAATCAAAAAAAGGGCTTTTAAGTAAAGGTTTATTTATTCATCATATTTAAAACTGGAGCATTAATTAATGGTATACGTTTTTGAGTAGAATTGAGGGGTCTAAAGGCATTTCGATGGTTTAGAGGAACACATTATTGAAGTTAACTCAGAAAACTCAGAAAAACAAAAAATTGAAGACAAAGACTAAATAAATGTTAGCAGTTTTGAAAGTGGCTATACTTAATGGCACATCTGTGGGGCGGCTGTGAATATTTTTTCTCTAATGGTTAAAATTTTGTTCTGTTCTACAACACTGTTTTATATAAAATATAGAACAAGACTGCTCAGGAGCCTTCTGTTTTAAATTTCCATTGCAGTTTTTAAAAAAGCTGCTCTGCAGACGCCACATTGCTTACACATGACCACACTTGACACATACTGTGTTTTCCCATGCTGTGCTCCAGACATTCATCTTGCTCAGTGGTGCTAAATGTACAACAATAGCCAATCTCCACACCCTGAGGTGAAGCAGGGCTGACTTCAAACACTCTTCCCACTGCTGTCCATGTGGGCAAAGAGAAGATGCCCCATAAAACAACAGTTTCTACCACTTACCAACTAAACCTCCATGTCCAACTCTGTGAAAGACTGCTACCCCCATGTGGTTAAAACTATTACTCATTTTGCCTATGTGCTTATTTGTACACTTACACTTAAACACTTACACCTAAGGCCATTTCCAACACTGAATTTTAAATTATGGTTTTGTAAGGCACAAATACTAAAGTGCTGCTTTAACAAGCTATGTGTATTGAGTAACAAAAAAAATAATGCTAATCATACTGATAATTGCCAATTTCTATTTGATATAATAAAAAAAATACTAAGGCATTGATATGAAACACATGGTAAAGATGCAATTAAAGTTCTTGGTTAAAGGAGTAAGCAACACCTTTTTCATGCTGTAATAAAAATCTTGAGTCATGCTCATTTATTGCTTCCACTGCCTTGGGATTTTACTCCTGTTTGCATCTTTCTTTGTTTAGTGATTTCCCCGAGTTCGAATACAATTCTCCTGGACAGAAAGACCTAGAGGGTCAAAGAAGAACTTGTTAGGTTTAGGGGCTCTCTTTCCCTTTTAGGTGACTATTTATTTTGTCTTCTAAATATACCTGCTATTTATAAAACTGCAAGGCTGGAGTTGAATACCACACATCACCACTTTTCAGTAGTGGATGCTGGTACCACATGTTTGCAGACTGGTCATATTCTAACTTTTGTTCAAACACACTGATTAGAAGTTCCACCTAATACATCAGACTTTTGATGTATAAGAGAAATATAGGTTAAGCTAAATGTAGAAAAAAATCCAAATGAGAGAGATTTAAATTATGCAGACACAATTGCTCATAAAGACATGGACACCTCACACAACGCTCTAAATTTTTTATCAGTGAAACCCAAACCACATTTAAGCAATATAAATATAAAAAAATATAATCAACAAGGCATCAGTCAGTCAGTCTTAATTTAAAGTCACCATAGGCGTCAGAAGGCAAAGAGCTTTGTACAGTTAGTTTGTACAGCCAAATATCTAGTAAATTGTGGCAGAGTGTTATGATAGATAGAGCAGGTCAAATCTCAGCACCTAAGGCAGAAGGTTTCTTTCAAGGCCTCAGTCGTAAGCAAGTGTTTCATTAACAGTGGATTTATCCCCAGTGAGAAGGATAGCACACCTCTCTTTACTCTCCAGCCAAAGTCATGGAAACAGAGTAGGAAAGACACATTCATTACGACACTATTCCCATGCCAAAAGCACAGGACTGTGCATATACTACTGTAGGGACTTTTCTGAGCTGTGGGTAATGGCATGTGTCTGTGAGAGAGTGCACAAGAAATCCCTACTAAAATCCCTAATGAGTTTCAAGCAAAGGAATGGCGGTCTGCTCATGCAGCAGTGGATCGGTCTGTCCCTGCACGCTGTAAATCATACACACCTCAGGTAGGACCAGAGAGGAGGCCAGCAGGGGCCAGCTCCCCACAGCCTCCGCTATTCTTTTGGGGCCACCAGCAGTCAAGCACCAGGACGAAGGCGCCTCAAATAGAGATGGGAACCCCTCTAATCAGACTACACAGGTGGTCCACTTTGGTGGCCAGTTATTAGAAGCCTTCTGGGAAACAAAAAAAAAAAAAAGGGGATTTATTCACCATCGCTACTTCTAGAGGCAAAGAAGCACAAGCTCCTTCATGGTCAAGTGGGAAAGAAAGACAAATCAGACTTAAAACATTTAATATGTAATTTGATTTCTGATTTCCACTGACATTTTATCAAAATATGTATTAGTTTAAACCACTTTCTGCTCTGCAATCCAAAACTTCCCACACAAGTTGTGGTTTTCAGCAAATTCCCTTTTCCCCCCACAAACAACACACAGTTCACAAAGAAAAGTTTTCATTTAGCAACATGCAAGAAAAAAAATCTGGATACAATGACAAACGCTGTTAATTTTTGTAGTAATGTTATTTAAAAAAAAAACAAAAAAACAAAAACAAAAAACAAACATTTATTGGACCTAAACTCTTTTCCAAAAGAGCACTGAACTTTCATCTAGGAGTTTGTCTTGGCAGTTTTTTTAAGCATTTCTTAAGACTTTAAAGTATTTCAATTAAGAGGTCTAGCCTTGACATGATGATGCACAATCATTTACATTTTGGTATAAACCACTTAATTAATTTATGTGACACTTGTGTATGAGAGTGAATCCTGACTGAATTAGTGGTTTCAGTGTATCTCTGGACCACTAAGACATTCTGTGAAAGGAAACCTAGAGACTATCACACAACAAACCTTCCTGGGGCAAGGGGAAGTGACGCCTGCTATTCTCCCCTAACACCCTTCACGACACACACACACACACACACACACACACACACACACACCTACCTCTCTCATTTCCACCAGTGTCTAGCTCTCCACCCTCATGGCCAAATGCACTGCAGGGTAGAGCAGAGTGGTGAGCATTATGGTGACATGTTTATGGTGGCTCTGAGCAGCAGGGAACATTACCAGGAGTGGTGGCACAGGTAATTCATTACAATGTGACCTCGAAGGAGGAAATGAAACAGAGTCAATCTCCATGTGTACAAGCTGCCTTTGTGGCTTACTGAAAAAACATGGCAGGGTTAAAATAATCCATTATCGATGTGTTTAATTCAGACAGAACCTCATGTGCTTTCACAAAGATGTGTTTTCACAAACACATACCAAAACATACAATAATTATTTCTTATGGCCATTTACTAATTTTGATCCATCTGGAGAATACATTCTTAATGAATTAATTATTTCCCTGGTGTATCAAATAATAAAAAATATGAGTTTCTTAATGTTTTCTGACAAACAGTCCCAATCCCAAAAATACTGAGCTTACAGTAAAACACGGCAAAGCAACAAATCGTTAAAAATAACTAATATTTTTAGTTTAAAAAAAAAAAAAAAAGACTTCAGATTGATTTTCTGTTACTCTAATAATAAATAAACCATTCCAGCACGGTGTGCCAGGAATAATTATTTTTAAATTTGAGTCTGAATTTAACTTTGCAGCTGTTTTGTTTATAAACTTGTGTATTCGGAAGGCTAAAGAAGTCCTGTGCATAGCAAAGCAATGTGCGACAAGTAACCAGGAAACAACTTTAGGTCAAACTTGGGTGTTACAGATAAAATCACTAAAATAATAGACTCCAGCAAAAATATCACGTTGACTACGCATGTTGTGTAATGTCAACATAGGCTGTACATTATCTCCTGTGTGAAACCTTTTTATGAAGTATGTTGCAGTCACCGCACAGGAACAGAAGCAGCAGTGTCGGGGGTTGGGGAAATGTAATTAGGCTCACCAGGTGCACAGATCAGGGAACTAGTTGCTGTTTCCCAAATTTATTACTTCCGCGCAGATTATGAGGGTGCAGAGCAAAATCTACCAAACGAGCCTCCAGTGAGGACTGGCAACAAGCAGACTCATTGTTATCGTGTATGGACACTACAGGCCATCTACCCAGCAACACATACGCACACACTAAAAGGTTTAAATAACACGATCGCCATTTTCTTTTGGTCTACAGTAGCCTGGTTGCTCAGTGAGAAAGTAAACATTTCAGCGAATAGGTGGGTACAGTTTTTATACCACACAAGAATATCAAGTTCACAGGAGCTCTTTCAGGCTTAAGCCAGCATGCATTACAGTCAGAATTCAAACTTTCCTCGTCCTGATTAGCATGTGCCGATTTTGCTCACAAAGGCCCAAGAGGACAGCCTGACTCTCATTATTAACTTAAAACTCAAAATATAGTTTAATTCACAATGGGGTTAAAAAAAAATAAAAAAATAACCCCACTACCTTGAGTTTATACTTCATCTGTGCTGATAATCTATATTTTCATTGCAGCTAACAAAAAAGCAATAAGTTTCAATATTCTCTTGATAAATGACCCTAGCTAGACTCTTCGATCAGGCTAGAATGTGAAAAATATGTAGAGTTGTTAAAATGAACTGACTAACTTCTGGCCTATAATACCCATCTAAAAAGACAGCAACCAACAGCAAAGGAGCGCCATCTTTTGTTCACACACCCAACCAGCAGGCTGGCTAGCAGTGGACAAGAATGTGTTCTTGTTTTCCAGGCGCCTAATTATAATGGAGAATGTTCTTTAAGCAGCAGGCCACCAGATGAGGAGGAAGACATGCCAAATCAAGCACTCACTCTGTAATTATGCTTCACAGGCACTTGGCACAACGCGCAAGATTTCTCACTTCTCAGAGTGAGCACAGGCCAGCAGACAAAGGAGGGGGGCAGCAAAGTTTTTCCACTTTGAGCCAACTAATTGCTTCATTATTCCCCAATAAGTCATTTGGAAGACTTTTTTTTCTAAGGCTAACACCTTGGACACATGCACAGCACATAGTCAGAGAGCGGAGGATATTAAAGCCAGTCAGGCAACAAACAAGAACAACAGAGACAGCTGAGCCCTGTCAGCTTCAATAGCAAGAGTCTGAAATATTACATTAGGGAACAGATGTAGTTCCCCACAGTTTGACGATCACACGTTCAAATCGTGAGGATTGGAATTCACTTTCTTGACTAGCCTTTGTTAAAAAGACATAAATGCCTTAGCACTTATCAAAAAAAATGCAGTATTCATAACATTTTAATATAAAAACGTGACAAGCAAGGATTAGATCGAAATGAAAAACCACAGGGCACTCTTCATAGGGTGGAATTTCTATGCTTTGTCCTCCTTTTTGATTTTAATGGGGACCATAGTTTACAAAATGAGTGTCATATTGTATTAGATAAGATGTGAAACTAGTGACTGAGATCAAAAACTAATTAGGAAAATGTTTACTTAGGGCAGGGGTCCCCAATCTCAGTCCACGAGGGCCGGTGTCCCTGCAGGTTTTAGATCCCACCCTGGGTCAACACACCTGAATCACATGATTAGCTCATTGCCAGGCCTCTGGAGAACTTCAAGACATGTTGAGAAGGTAATTTATCCATTTAAATCAGCTGTGATGGATCAAGGACACATCTAAAACCTGCAGGGACACCGGCCCTCGTGGACTGAGATTGGGGACCCCTGACTTAGGGTATACGCATGGAGGCCATAGGCATGGAGGCCATAGGCATGGAGGCCATAGGCATGGAGGCCATGAACTACTGCATTTGGTTCACTTTTTGGATCCAGTAGCTACAGAATTTACAGTTGAGGTCAGAAATCTGGATACGCTCATCAAGACTGATGCTTAATAACTTCTCGTTAGTGATTGTGATTGACAACTGGCAGTTTCTCTTTAACAATGTAAAAATGATTAGTTTGACACCACTCACTGATTAAGCAATAATCTGAGCAATGGGAAAGTCCATTGAACTCAGCGTTGTAGGGTTACACAAGTCGGGAAGGTCTCTTGGAGCCATTTCTAAACAACTGCCCATCATAATTTCAAACAACTTCATACAGAGTTGCAAAGTTACAGACATTCTGTACTTCAGTAGAAGTACAAACACTACTGTTAAAAAATACTCCAGTAAAAGTTGAAGTACTGATTCAATTTCTTTACTCAGGTAAAAGTCAAAAAGTAGAGACTCAAAATAAGAAAGCAAAAAAATAATTCTTTGGAGGATGTTTCTGGTTTTGTGCAAAGATAACCGAATTTTTTTAATTGTAATTATGCTCAGCTTGAACCTGAAGAAAAAGAAGGGACGTAAAAAAAATAAATCTGATTTCTGTTGCCTACATTGTAGAGGGTAACACAATAATTTCTATTGAAAGCTCCAGTAGATTTTCTTAGTGTACATGCTGTGATCAGCTGACCTGCTGCCCACTATGGATTTACACAACTGAATTTAACAAGAAGTCAGCAGATGTTTCACAGCTGACACTACACTGTTTATGCTGTCTTTATATTAGTCAGTATAAAGTCGATATAAGGGTAGAATTCAGCGAATGAATCTAAGCATCATCAGCTTAACTTCAAATTCATCTCTGCTTCACTTGATGTTGATGGTCTAGCTCAGTTTGTTTAGCAGCAAATTTCACAATATGAAAAAAAACATAATGTCAGATGTACAGACCCAATATCTGATTTAAAAACATTAGGACTTTTCCAGTTTATCAAATCCCACTGAGCAGTCCTTACCTTTAAATCTAACCTCTCTTCTTCCTCTCATGTCCTGTCTTTCTTATCTTTCTCCATCTCTGAGTGAAGTTAGCTCTCTTCCTTTTCTCTCCCTGTGAAATACAGAAGCTGGACCTTTAGCTAGCAACACACTGTGAGACAAACTGCACAAAAACAGTTTGTGTGTTTGCTGATGTTTGCTGAGCTGATAGAAATGACCTGACAGTTAAAAAAAAGTAACTCCCTTTATGCTCGCTCCCCTTCTGTAGCACTAGCTAGATGCCGAAGTACCTCAACTTACGGACACCTGCAGTAATTCGATGTTGTGGCAAAAAACAAACAAAGAAACCACTGTCCCATGTTTAACCTTTGACTATGGCACATGTCATCTCTTTTTATGTCACATCCTCTGATGATTAATAAATGCAGGCTCGCAGTGACAAAACAATAACTCCCCCCAAATGTGTTAAAGCAAAAGTAACAAGCCTGTTATGAAAATGTAAGAAGAAAGTGCAGATATTTGTTTAAAAATTGTGGGGAGTAAAAGTAAAATGTTTTCAGAAAAAAACTACTCAAGCAAAGTAGAGATACCTGAAAATTGTACTTAAGTACACTAACAAAGTACTTTACTTGAGGTATGTTTTCATGATGTGTTTATAGGAGTAAAGGGTGAGGCTTTCAAACCTAAGAAAACTGTCAAGCATGGTGATGGTAGCATCATGTTTTGGGGCTGTTTCGCTGCCAGGTATGTTGCACAAAGTCAATGGAATAATGAAGCAAGAAGAGTACCTTCAAGTTTTTCACCTTCACCTCCACCACACATCAACAGCTAGACGGGTGAAACTTGGACAAAACTGGGTTTTCCAACATGACAGTGATCCCAAACACACATCAAAACATGGTTTTGAAATGGAAAAAGGAGGCTAACATTAAACTTCTGGAAAGTCCCAACCTCAACCCAACTGAATATTTGGAGACTGTGCTTAGCTGGGTCCCAATCAATGTAACTGAACTCTATAAATTCTGCCAGGAAGAGTGGCCAAATATTCAACCAGAATTATGCCAAAAGCTTGTTGATGGCAACTAAAAGCATCTGGTTGAGGTGTAACTTGCTAAGTGAAATTTAACCAAATATTAGTCAAGTGTATGGATATATTTGAACCTGTGTGGATTTGAGAAAATCCAACATAAATTCAAACTTGTGCACCCAATTCTTATTTTGTAAAATTATTAGATATGCAGACTGCACAAGCGTTCCACCCTGAAAAAGAACAGATTAAAGAAATCACTCAGAACTCATGTTCATGATAAGTGTATGTAAACTTTAGACCATAGCTGCATATTCAGTCTATAGTTGTTTCCCTTTTATTCTAAAAGAGGGATTTTTTTTCACTTCATTTGCATATAGAGGTTCATTTAAATTGGTTTACAATCTTTACCTACTTAAATTCAAATGCATTACACTGCACTAACTTAAGATAACTAATGAAGTATCCCTCTGCAGAAAAAAATGTAATCAGTTAATTTCAATTCATTAACAAAAGCAACTTATATTAAGATTAACTATGTGCCAGCCGAACTCATTTAGATAAACTCCCCGAGAGGCTATAAAACAGCAATCAGAAAAAAAAAAATGATGAACAGGCTAATAAAATAAATATTTCCACAGCCCCATCTATAATTGCTTCCCAATCTCCACCCACAGGCAGTGGCTATTATTGTCTTTCCCAGCATGAACTAGAGGAGGCGCCATTAAATGATAATCTTTTGGGGTGGGAGGCAGCATCTGTGTTGCTAGCCTGCAGTAGACAAACACCCATGTGGAATAGCATAGGTTTAGATTTGGACATTGTAGAATAACACCGGTTTTCTAACTTTTTCTTGCACTTGTCGTATTAAGCCAAATTATGGAAATTTACCAAGCAATACAGTTCTCAGTTTCCAGCCAATTTCCCCAAATTTTAGATTTGGGGCATTGTATATCTACAAAACAAAGAATACAACTTGTAAAAACAAACAAACAAACAAACAAACAAGCAAACAAAAAAACCCACACACATTAAATAATAGATAACTCCAAGGTGCTTTGAACTAAGACAGATAATAAAAACGCTGGTAGTTTGGATAATATCTGAATTGTTGAACAATATTGGTTAGATAATATATTTCCACGAGTGTGTGTGTGTGTGTTTTTCATACTATTGTTCTCTTTTGAAGGGCCAATACCCAGACGTAGTATTTTTTTCCTATGTCAGCTGGCGAAATGATATGCAATGTATATTTTTATATAGCCCAGTTAACTACGTTGTCAGGCGGACTGAAACAAGCTGCTGACTCTAAGTTGACTCACGACGTTTCCAGCTACGCGCGCGGGCCTGGCGCTGCATTAACTAATTGCACGCGCGACCCGGGCGCATATAGTAACTTCAAGTTTGTGTTTCTTCGATGTTGCAGCAGTAAAATAACACAGTGACACAGCTTTGAAAGAGAAAAGAAGAGGGGTAACATCAACTGCCGCCACACCTAGCAACAGGGTTGTCAGGACGCAGGAAGTAACTTGCTAGGTTGCTAATTAGCCACGTATGCTAAGCTGCAAACCGGGGCCATGGCCATTGCAGGCTGGGGCTCGGTACTTATCAGTTCTTACCGATGTGGTTATCCTCGATGTGGACGATGAGCTCGGACAGCGAGTCGAAGTGAAGTCCGCAGCCCCCGAACCTGCAAGCGTTGGAAAAGAAGGAAGCAGCGGCGATGCCTGTCATGGTCGCTGCAGCATTAGAAATGAGGGCAAGCGGGGCGGACAGCGGTGGAAACAGCTGGAGCTCGCACTGGCAGCAGGCTGACTTCTCTCAGCTGCGTCAAACCAGCTGGAGACACTTAATGACACCGGAAGTGAGGCTGTTTGACTTTCATTAAAAAAGCCAAACAATTTTTCTAAATTGCCTCTAGTTATACAGTTCGTATCTGAAGTGAGTCCTTATGGCACGCCTGCAGTGAAGGGATGGCAATATATTAGATGAAAATTAAACTTTTGGCAAACTAGGATATATTGTTAGAGTTTAGGGTCGTACAGGATATTAAATGAGAATTGAAATAGACCTCATCTTGAAGTTTATAAACATTTTCGTATTCCTTTTAAAAGACGTAATCATTTTTTTAAAATATAATTTTGATTATTTTAAATAAAAATACACAATGTTGTTGCCATTGTTATGCCAAGAGCCTAAATATACATTTCGAAACGTCATCTTTTGGTCTGTCTAGCTACATTAATCACTTATTTAAAAAATTAAAAGTTTGTTTATAATTACGTGAACTGTTGGTCAAATTTGAATTATCAAGTAAAACAGCAGATGAGTAAACGTTAAATGACAATTATCTAATAACAAAAGTGCGATTTTACACACACACACACACACACACACACACACACACACACACACACACACACACACACAAACAAACAAACAAACTGCATTCCTAGAAACTGTGTAGTACGGTAGTTGGCTATATAGTTCTTGTAATGCTTTATAGGAAGTTGCTTTTTGAACAGTTTGCCTAATTTAACGCACGGAGTTTGCACACTTGGCTTGACTAATTAATAGACATCGTCACTGCAAATATTTTTCCTTATATTGACTTATTTGTATACCTTTTCTTTCAGTTTTCAAATTACCTTTAATTAAGTGCCAGGTAGGATGTGCGTCACTTCAACAAACTAAGTGTCTGCCTTCACCGGAATCGTATTCTAGAACTGACTGATGCTTGTTACATTTGCAATTATGTGCATATATTTTGTAGTAAATGTGGGTAATTAATAAGTCGTGCTGTGAATTCCACTTTGGAGCAACAAGTAGCTTAAGAGCATCTAATGGCCACAGAGCGGCAGTATTGGCCAGTGAATAAAGGTAAGTCATGTTCAGTGGATTAAAGGTCTCCCAGGACTATCTCTAACTCAGCCAACAGTATAGTCCTACAAGAGGTTTCATCCTTCCTAAGGATTTTATTTTTATATGTTTTTTTTCCTACTATCAACAGCACTTCACATGCCTTGTTCTGCAAAGTGATTTTATTTTCTGAGGTAGTCTGAGGTAGAGACAGGCTGGAATTAAGTGCATGCTGCCATTTTTCATCGTTCATTAATGCATAAAATCAATTTGAAAATGTGCACAGGTTCTGAATAACTACAGCATGTGTACGCTACATTTAATTAAATTACTTGTCAGAGTAACAGATCTGAAACATTTTGTGCCTTGTCATTAATCTAATCTGGAGCTGGTTTTCTTCCCCCCCCCCCCCCCCCCCCCCCTCCCCATCTGACTGTTTTCAGGAGAACAGAGTGACTGATGCAACAACTTGTAAGAGAGAAACACGGGTCTCTACAATGTATATGTGACAATATGCAACAAATGTTCCTTTTTAAAGAGGCAAAAAAGTGAGTGGAAGAATTCTTTAGTTACTTTTTTTGCATCCATGGACTGTGTGGTATCTTTGAGTCTGTGCCTGATGAATGTGTAATGGGTCATAACTGGGCTCATCCAAATTTCAGACCAGTGATGGTAAAACTTTTTTCTTTTCCAGTTATGCATGAGAACACTGTGGGATATTACTATGAAAGCATTACATCACTCACAGCTTCTTGTTTGAGGAAACTGATGGGTTTCTTTTAAAAATCCTGGCATGGCTTATCCTCTGTTATTTATTGAAGTTTTTGCTTGATGGGTAAGGCTTCACCTAATCATTACTCTTAAGTTTAGAGATGAGGTAATAGATATGTTTGGGATTCTTTGGGCTTAGGATGTACTGAATAGACTGTTCAACCTCACTGTGGAAACACATGCAGGCAAAGTCACGTTTAATAGCTGCTCGTAAGTGACCAAACCCTTCTGTTCTCTGGGAACTGCCCAGCAAGTTTGAGTCAACCAATAAGATAATTTCCTCACTCCTACACTCTACAGTAAAGAAAGGGCACCTCAGTCCTTCTGGCTTCATTTTTGCATGGAGTGGAGACTTATTTCAAACAGCTGAAAGTGAAAACAGCTCCCTAGGGACTTTATTTCTAACTCAAATCATCAGTGTGTTTATTTAAGTGATTTGTAATAGGACCGCGGGTCCCGCAAGCCAATATAAATCATATAGGGATGACTAACACAATGGAAATACCACTCACAACATATTATCCATGCAGTGTTGTAATGTAATCTAAAGGTGTTATGATAGTGTTATTGTTAGCCTCGCCATATAACATTTAAAAATTGTTATTGTTAAAAATGTTATTAATAATCCCCTTTAAGTAACACAGAAGACAAGTTCATATATCATTAGACTGATAAACTTTCTCGCAAGTGCTGTGCAAAAAGATTATCCTACACAATTACAAATCTCCATAGCTTTCACTCAGGCACCACCATTTATCGTCCACCTAATGTAAATGTTATAGGGTCAAGTGTTTGAGCGAGAAAAAGCCACTAAGGTTATCTACTGAGGACCCTCCAGAGTATATATTTTGTTGGACAAGACTCCCAGGGCCATTAGAAAGCTCAGCAGAGATAGTTGACATACCAAGACAGAAATTACTGAGTCTTGACAGTTTCAAACCACTAGCTTCATTTCAGTATTTCAATGATTAATCTGAATGCTGAAATTTGAGTAACTCAGATGTTGCAGTGCACAAAAGTAAATTTACTGGTTAAACAACTGCCTGTAGAGTAAAGGGTTTTCTATCCTTATTTTGAAGTTTAATTGCAAAACATCCCCATAAACCAGTATTGAATTTTTTATTACTGTATTGTTGTTTTGCAATGCAGTGAATTACTGAACATTCTCATTTTTCAAGTAACACAAATATATCTACTTTTTTTCTTTTACAACCCACAGACCTTGACATTGTCAGAGTGTCAACACTGTGATATTCAGTATGTCCTGAGGTTTCCCTCACCACATAGTAGTTCCTGATCTTTAACCACTGAACAGCAAACACTTGGAATGATATTCCCACCAGTTCAGAAGCAATGTCTTTCAATATTTATAGTCAGCTAGGCTGGTATATTTTCCTGGCTTTGTAAAGATATGATTATGTTTTCAAATCAGACAAATTAGTAACTCTACATTATTTATTTATTTATTTTTGACATTCAGACTATATACCAATTTATTCTGTTAAGTAATTTAAAAAAATAGAACATTTCTGAAGAAAGTTTGAATCTGTCAACATAACTACTGCTGTGGAAAGCCCAGACTATCTTCTTTCAGATGCCAGTAAAATTGACTTGGCTGCTTAGGTCTTATCTTACATCTTTCCCTCTGCCACAACAGTCATGACTTGCTTGGTCTTAAATATGTGATAAGAGTTCGATGGTGAAGCCTCTGATTGAAACGTAGCGATTTTAAAACAAACACACCACTATGGATGATCTCATCTACAGACTAAAGTGACTGCTTTGATATATTGTTGGTTAAAATCAGAGTTTTAGAAGTTTTTTTTAACCCAAAATGTAAGGTGAGGATGCACCAGTAGTGCGTGAAAACAAGAAAACACCAGTTGACAAAGACCTACAATCATTTGTTAGTTTTATATTTCTATTTTCTATTTTGCTTTTTCTACCCCAAATTTTGGAGAAGTATTTGCTTATATGAGCGGTAACAGATAACTAAATATCTTAGATTTCTGTTGTTGCACAGTTACTAAGAGCTTTATACTAATATCTCTTTGGGCGTAGTCATCTCTGTTTGAGGTATGAAGAGCAGCATTAATCTGGACATCTATTTCCTATAGCTGACTGCTTTGCAAAGTGGAATATTCATTAAAGTGCTTTATATTTTGATGAAAATTGAAAACCTATGAGACGCTTTTGTTATTAGCCTCCTTCACCTTTTGCACCTGCTACAACAAAGCATCATCACTGGTCCTTATCTTCCCAAGGTGATCTTAGCTAGAAGCATTGCACAAAGGCATAATAATAAAAGGTTTAGTATAATATAGATCAAGTCCACTTTAGTGTGGGTCACTGACCCAAACTGTATCGGCTCTTTCCAACCTTAATAGTCTGCTCCTCTGGGAGCATAATGTTTGGATTGGTTGGGAAATATATTGGCAATAAAGAGACAAAAGGATGTCATAAATGTTGATTAAAGCTCTGGTTAAAAGACAAAGGCGGAGAGGCTCTGAGTTATGAGGGCTTTTCAGACTGCGTTATTGTTTCAGTGACAGAGCTCTTAGTGTGTCTAGTGGAGTGGCGAGTGGTAAACATTTCTCAATGTGTGAGGAGTCATTAATCCCTGGAACCGAGGATGGCTTCACTACCAGTGTCTGTGGCCCAAGAAATCACAGCCAGTTGGCACCAGCAGGTCGTGCAGAGCTCCAACATAAATGCTTTGTATACTTCAGAGCTGTTTAAATCTCTTCTATGTGCTGTAGCTAAGGCACACTTTAGAAAAGGCAACAGGCAACACTCTGTGTTTTGCACATTCAGTTCATTTGCCAGTCAAGCTGTTGATGATGCATTGAGTCCTGCCAGGTTATAGTCTCACTGTGAAACATAAGCAAAAAATGAAGCCAGTTTGACGAAAACACGTTTCTAAGGCCCTGACAGTAACGTCAGGGAGTAATACAGTATGCAGATTGTCACTGAGGCTGAATCGTAATTCTGGCAAAAAGTAACTTTCCTGTTTCTGGAGTCATTAGACTTGGTCATGTATGTTTATTATAATTTATTTTGAAGAGATTCCCAGTTTCATAATTACTTTAGGTTCTTTAGGTTTGTAGGTAGAGTTTTCCCAAATTCTACTTGAATTTTTGAATTAGCAAATCCGAGGACTACAAGTCTGAGAAAATTTGTATTCTTGCATGAAAAACACTTCACTCATCATGTCACACAAGCGCACACAAGGTACATTGTAAAGGTCAGTTTCTGCTTGGTTCCTTTTAAAGGGGGACTTTTGTTGTGTTTCCTTGTTTTCTCGCATGTACATAAATAGATAATACTGCCATAATCAAAGCTCCTGTGAGAGGAAACAGCCCTAATATAGTCATCCCAGTCATCTAGCCTGATGTTCAAGCCTTCTGTTTGCAAGGGGGAGTCAATCAATAGAAAGCTGGCGTAAAGGAAGTGTAGCTTTTAAAAGAGGAGTTAAAACGTCTTGGTTCAGCAGTGGATTTGCTGTGAGGCTGTGGCTAATGTTCAAAGCTACTGAGTCCAAGAATAAAGATATGGAGCTGGAAATCAGCAAATAGTAGAATTATTTTTATTTACTTGTAGGGAGCTTCCTATTATAAAGTTTCAGTTTTGTTGGTTAAAGTTTGCAGGGTCTTGATTATACTTCACGCGTGGGACTGTTTAGCAGGTTTTCCCGTTTATCGCTCTCGCAGTTGACAGATAGAAGCTGCAGCACCGCACGTTTATTTGCACTCATTGCTCTGTACTGGCGCTCCAGCTTTGGACCACACCCACCAAGGGCCAGCGGTGTTCATACATGCCCCTGGGCGTGCATTTGCAAACTCCGCCCCCGCTGGCTCCACCCACCAGCGGACCACAATGATTTAGAAGTTCAGGAATCCCACGTGACGTCACCCAGGGTGACGTTATGCTCTCTAAATAGATCGTATTGTAATCTTTTCTCAGTCCAACGTGGTTTCTTCTGAGAGACTGCTTCACATTTTCTGCACTTGTTTGGTAAGTTGAAAGCCTTGCCACCATGCAGAGGACCGTGCACGCGCCTCTGCAGGTTTGTCATCTTTTTATTTTTATTCTTTTAAAAAGCGATTCTTCTCACTTGTCCTTCTCCCTTTTTCATGCAACAGCTTGTTTTCTCGTTCGCTTCAGCAGTCTTTCTAAAGATGTGATTTTGTTTTATTTCTTTCACCTCCTGGTGTCTGCAGCTTTGTGTCGTGCGAGTTTTGTTTGAGTGAGTGCATTGTCATGTCACTTCGCGCTCCGTGTGTTTGGCCTGTCTCTTACACTGTTGTTGAAGTTGAATCGCGGAGTCAAGTGCCGCTGCAGCTCGGTCTGTCAAGTAGCAGCTAAGGCAAGTCTGCAGAAAATTATCTGAAAGGACAAAAACACGAACATTTTTATTGCAACGGGCGCTTTTCGTTGCACTTCACACCAATTTGGCACGTCTTCTAAGTTTTCATTTAGCTCTAAATCTCCGAAGCTGGACCCCTGCATCATTGTCATGCCTGTCCCATCCAGGGATACGCAGAGCAGGCTAATCTTCGGGACTCGTGCGTGCTGCGGTTCACCAATGACTGTCTGGAATATAATGGGCCGGTGGTTACGCTGTTACCCCAGGGTATCCTTGTTTACGTTAAATTTATGTTCCTCTTTTTCTCTTGAACAGCAATGTTCATCAAGATTACGTCATTCTGCAGGCCAGTCGATATTTGATTAAGCGCTAAGATGTTGAGGGTTACTTTGAGTAAGGTTGTGCTGACGGTGCGCACTTTGTGACGGAACGGCTTTTTTAAAAAAAGAGAAAGATGCTTTAATTATTTGATTGCTCTCCGGCCGCTATCATTATGTTTATGTGACAGCACTATCAATAACACATGTTTCTCGTACACGATTCCACTTATTGTGCCCGAGTTTTTATTCGGTGTCGTAATAACGCCTGTTAAAGTGTTATTTATGCCTGTTGCGACTTTTTTCAGCATTTAATGTAGACTGGGATGGAGTTTCTTTGTATGAAAGCTTTTGCAATAATTTGTCTCCATAAAAATATGTAGCCTATCAGATTGAGTAAAGTTAACTTGCTGGACAATTTTTTTTTTATTTTTAAAGCAAAAATACATAATCCAAAAATAGTTCATAATAATTATTAGGATTTACATAAACTTAGACCAAGTATCATAAGCTATAGTTAATGCATTTAAATTCACTTGTTTATTCTATAATAGTGTTATTTACTAACCTTCATGGATATATGTTTTTTACATGTTAAGCTGGATTGCAGCAGTAAACTGTTAGTTGCATTTCTTGTGCTTGAGGTACCCCTGGTAATGTCTCTACTAATATAGAAGGTGTGAAAAGGTAGCAAACATAAAGGCAGTCTCAAGTCTGAGCAACAAGTACACCACAGAAGTTAGAGCATTTTATTTTAATACTAGAGCTTTCTTTTCGCCTTTACCTGCAAAGTTCTGCAAAGTGAATGCTAAGAATAATACAGTTAGAATAATGTGAGCAGTGCTAATCCCATGCTAGACCTCTGAGGGTTAATTTTTTGATTTATGAGTTTATGTTGAGTCAGAGACCAGTAATTGAAAGCTTTTGAAGTTTATATTTCAGTCAAACCAGTCTTCTAGTCATGCATTGAGTTTAAGAGCAGAAGTTCAGTGCAGACATTGTCAGAGAGGTCCCGTGTACGTTGTCTCAGGGTTCGCCGTAATCCTTCCTTCAATTTGTACTCTCAAAAGCCCAGGTTATGGCACTGGAGCTGGAGAGTTGAATTGCTGTGCATGTTTGTGCTTGCTTTAACCCCATATGCCTTTGCACCCCAACCCTTCTTTTCCTCACCATATTGTTTAAATTCTAATATGCGTTCTACCTGGAGAGTTCTTCCCAAGTTCCTCTTGAAATCGAATGCCGGACCCTAATCCTTCCCCTCACTCACATCAGGATGCAGTTAATGTAAAGTGTAACCAAATTTTCTCTGCTAAATGAAAACATCTATATTAAATGAGAGCCAAGTGCCCTGTCCAAGGAAAGGGCGTTGAATGCTGATAATTTGAAGTGTGAAAGCTATTGGATAATTCGCAGAGGCATTCGCAGAATTAATGGCTGGAAGTTTTATGTATCATATGGTTTGAATTTCCTAGTAAATGTGAGGGAATGATCGAGTCCCGTTTTAGAAACAGGAACAGGAAGGTAAACGTTTCTGTTTTTTACAGTTATGGAAACAATTTTTCTCTTATTTTTTTAATGCCTTGCTTTAAAGTTTTTATGTTTCAAGAACTGTTTCAAATTCATACTGGCAATCAAGAAGGGAGCTAGTAAACAACAGTTCCAACAAGAGTTGAAACACAACAGCTGATTCATGCTGTTTCATGAACATTTGGGGCCTTTATTTAATACACGAGTGAGTAGCGCCATATCTACAGACACTGTTTTTGTCATCTAGCGCTTAGTTTTATTTAATGATCAGCAGTGTTGGTCGTGTTTGTTGTGTCAAAATAGACCAGGTGAGTTTTTAGGGGCCCTGTTTTAGAGAACTGAACTGGTGATAGAAAGAGAGACCAGGTCTCATTGCTCTCTGACAGTGAGACCCTTTCCAGACCCTGTTCAAGCGGGCTTGGTCATGAAGTACAACTTGTTAGGAAAACAGGACTGCTTAGCATAACACAATATTTGACTGTTTTGACTGCGCTTAAGGAAATAGCCTGTACCTATGAAAAAGACACATGCACATAGTGTATGAAAGTATTCATGCCTGACACTTGACATGCCGCACTGACTTATTACAGACTTATTACAGAATTACAGATGTGGTGCGGTTCTTGTGAACTGGTAGGAGGGAGAGGTGATAATAATGCAAGCGATAAAAGGAAATGTTTAATGTGCCATTAAATAAAAATGATGTGGTCCAGTATCAGTGTTGTAAATACTGCAGATGTTTTAGTTGTACTGAGAGGACACATGATAAACCACAGACCTATTTGATGATCATCAAACTCTTAGTGTCTTATTAAACCCCCTTCTCTGATTACATTTAAGTTGTGCAATAAAAAGCAGATAAAACTAAGCAGAAAAAGTTTTGTGTCTCATTTTACATCATAATGCCAAATTTTCTTTATTTAACTGCAATTCTAAGTTATTGTAACATAGAAGAAATAGGTTTCTGTGAAACTATCATGCAGCCAAGACTCATAAGGCTCATAAGGCCAAGAATCATTAAATAATTAAATACAAAATCCATTTCTTATATGGCTAGACACCCCAAGCGCTTTGTGGGCTTTGCATTGAAACCACACATCAGCCAAGTGTGGTTTCCATGTGTGGGGTGTGAAATAGGGATGCAAGAATGGTTAAGAAATTTTATGTTAAAATAACAACTTGGAAAGTACCAATGCAGCATATATGGGTTTTTTTTTATCGGTATGTAATAATTTGTGCCGGGAGACAATGAAAACTACATTAAAATCTTTCAGTTCTCCACAACTTGGTAAATGGCAGCCAGCAAGGCTGATATAAGCCAGTACTGATGTTCCTTATATATAATGGTGCATCCCTGTTTTGCATGTTTTGCATGTTCATGTCCACCTTCACCCTAAAAGACAAATAATCGTACTTACTTAACATCTGGTACGACATCCGTCTAAAAGTGCTTGGCATTTGTGTTATTGAAATGTGATGACTGCTCAGAGGCTCTTTGTTAGTGTTTATTAGAAGAATAGTTTATACTTTTGCACTGTAACAATAATAAGATCTCGAAATACTAAATAAGCTGCGAACCAAGTATGATGTCGCAAAAAAAAGTACAAGGATTGCACAAATAATATTTTTTGCTCAGTAGTTTGCAGACTGTGACGAAAACCGTTTTTCTCTTTTACACAAGTGAGATAAATTTCTGTGTTTAATGTTGTCTAAACACAAAGATCTTAACAAAAATTGTTTCAGTAAAAATGCAAATGCAAGCAAAAATTTAGCTCAGAATCTGACCAAACTTCAAGTATACTGTGTGTGTTGCCTTGGTAAGCTTACAAGTGGTTGGCATCCTGAATATCACTTTTAAAAAAAGTCAAACGTCAAAATAAAATGTAGTAATAATAATAAAAAGATATATTCCTTCCTATTCCTGCCTAAAATAATTTAAAAAAATTATTGGCAGGAACAATAAAGTAAGATGCTGTAAACCTGTGCAATATAAATGTTTGAATGTGTGCGCTCCATCATGTGGATATCATATTTCACATAGGTGTTGTTTAATGCGTTTGATGTTGATCGATATATTTTAAAATCCAACTGTTGTTTCCGTAATTTATTTGAAATGTATGAAAAAAATACAGCTGAAAATTTTGACTTCTTTAACTGGTTTTGCCTGATTGGGTTTTTCAAAGTTAAATGAGGAAAAGGATAAAATTTGAAATAATTTGTAGAGGTTTATTTTTAGTGTTTTTATCTTTTACCATCACTTGTCCCATTTTGCTTTGAATTCTTAAAGTTAAAATGATATGGGTGCACTGAGAAGTTCCTAAAGTGCACGTTAAAAAACCTGAGGCCCGCTTATTTTTAAGCTTTAAAACTAACACCAACTAAAGTTCCTTTTCTTCTTTCTATCAAATAAGCTGCACTTTCTGACTGTGCACGGCTGCACAGCCGCTGCTTCCTTTTCTTGTTCTCACTAAAAGATGCATAACCAGCGAATCAATTCATTAAGAAACCGATGACTGTATGGCTGAAACTTAAATGTGGAGCTATTTTTTCCAGATGTAAGTGCCTTTTATTTAAAGTCAATTTTGTCTTACTACATAGCTGCCTTAATAAAAAATATATAAGTACTGAGAAGCAATGTCTATATAGATACATTTGTTCATTTTGTTTATTACCAGCTTTAAAGTGTGTTACAATCTATGTGGTAATGTGCAATAAAAACGTGGATATAAAGAAAATCCATCTATCGAAATATTTAAAAGTTTTCCCAGTGGTTGAGTTTTGCTAAAGTTATTGGACCCAGTGTTTCCACAACCTCAGCCTTGATGTCATTTTAGTGGAGCCCAGATTACTGTAGCGTGAGAAAACTAGTGCAGGTGCAGTAGCAGTTTCATGTCTAGCATGACACGAGCGTATTTTCCCTCGTCTAAGGAAAGCAAAATTATTCAGCTCTCCTCACTGCTTTCTTCTTTTGTCTTTTTCTGTAGTTTTATGAGAAGTTGGCCAGAGTGATGAACTCGGACCAGGAAAGGCCGTTCGTGTGCAACGCTCCTGGCTGTTCTCAGGTGAGACTGTCGTGATAAAACTCAATGCGTACATGTGCATGTGTATATGTATGTCTGCCTGTGATATCAATACACCAAAGAGGGATTCGGAGTAGATTTATCTCTCGCGCATGAGGGAGAAGCGCAATACCATGGAAGTGCTTGAAACACAAACTGTGATCGGGTCTAGTGTTAAAATACCTAAAGAAAAAAAAGTTTCTTTTAGGATGTAGTCAAGAATGACTACAATAACAGTGAATGTTATTTTAGGGTAGTGCTTCATTTCCTATCAGTTACTCATACTTGTCTCTTTACATATGTACAATTCTTTTTTTTTTCAACAGCGATTCCCCACAGAGGACCATCTAATGATACATCGACACAAACATGAGATGACCCTTAAGTTCCCCTCCATAAAGAACGACAACATGTTATCAGGTGAGTTATGCTCCTTCAATACAGACTACCTCACTATTTGAGCAGGGTTTGAAAGAAACTTGGAGTTTGTTTGCAGCTGTGTCTTTGTGACTCATGCACAGACACACTCGTCTATCATCAGTATGCTTTACAGTGCCTCCAGAAGTTGTTTGCAATAATGTAAATCATATGAGGCATGCTACCCTACAGCTTAGTGTCATTCACAATGAACACTTCAGTAACATATAAAGAAGCTGCCTGACAAAAACTGGACAAATGAGCATTTTATGTGTGAGCTTGTCTTTCCTGTTACTTCATGTGATTTGCGCTTTTCTGTCACTCGGTGCGTCATCATTCTATATATCACGTCGAAAGAAAGGAAGTTTTACAGGGTGCAAAAGCCCAGTTGAGCCGCTGATCTGGACATTAATCTAGAGTTTCAAAAGTCCAGTAAGAGTCAAACCAATAGTAGCGGCCAATCCAATAGTGTAGATCTCTACTTCTTATAACATTCCTAATGCATCAGCCATCGTCTAGTAAAAATTGCTACAGCCAGACTATTCAAGTAGTTTCTTCTTTATTGTTTACACTCGGTAGTCAGTAGGATCAGATTTTCTAAGCCAGGCGTCTTTATCGCTTTTCGCCTGAGTTACAACTATGACTACTTTCTTACTGATACACTGAACTCAGGATAAAATAATCAGTGGTTATGCAGCACACAAAGTCACACCTCAGACACACAATGTCACATGCAAAATTGTCTACGCTTAACTTTTAGTACTATAATTCATGACCTAAAGTTGACCTGCTCTATTTGCTTTGCATTGACTCGACTAAAAACTGACATTACTCGGTTTCTTAATAGAGCTTGAGTAATATCGTCAGTCTCTGCAGATCGAAACGGCGCTGTATATTTGCAGAGTAAAACTGTGTTTTGAGTACACACGTCATGACGAAAGTTTGAGTCAATCCTCAGTCTAGCCAGAATGGATAAACACGCCATGGAGTATGCTTTTAGCCTTTGAAACAACTGTGATCCCAAAATCACCTTCAACAGTCTGAAACCCGATCTGCGTGCACCCCCCACAATGTCAAGCTGAATACCACAGCTTGACTGAGCTCGACAAATGAGACCCCACTCTGTAGGTGGGATCTGTACTTTGTCAGCAAAAAACTGGGCTGTCAAAAGTAGTGTCTCTCATCGGCTAAATACAAGTAATGCTTACTTAAAAACACAATGTGCAACAACAGTGTACGTTCATTATTCTTTTTGGATTGGTCTCCATTAGCTTGCTTAAAGTGCATGCTGGTAAAAACTTTGGCTCACATAATTGGACATCATTTTTTTAGAGTAAGGAACAATGAGGCAGAAAATACAAAAGATACAAGTCATAAAAATCGGAGAGTACAAGAAGAGTCACAGAATCAAATTAAAAGTTAGCAGTAAAACTATCCAAATTATCAGAATAAAACATGCTGCGCTGTCAAAACAGATTTAAATGCTTTCTCGTGTCTCATTTAACTTCTTGCAGACATGGTTCCTGTTTTAAATACTGTTGTGCGCATATTTGCATTTTGGTTCATTTTGCCTGCGTAAGTTTTTACATTGTATATATGTTTCAGGTATGCAAATGAGAATTAGGCATACATCTTTTACAAAAGCATCACACAATATCACAAAATGGAAAAGGAAAAAGACAAATATGAAATTAACTTTTTCACGAAAACACTACGCTTGCGGATATATTTTGCCATTTGGAACCCCTTAAAACTCTTTTCCCTCTAACTTTTAAAGGTCCACATTCTACTTTTAAACCTGAAAAACATTTTTTCTTCGTTTACAGACCAGACACCTACGCCAACACGTTTTTTAAAGAACTGTGAGGAGGTGGGCTTGTTCAGTGACCTGGACTGCTCAATTGAGCAGGAATTTTGCAAAGCCCAGGAAGAAGAGGACAGTAAACAGGTACTGGAACAAAAAGGAAAAAAAACTCAGACTAAAAAAAACAAAACAAAAAACAGATGAGACCAAAGCCACAGAGGTTAGGTGGTTAAGAGCTCTTATCTGGAGTGATCACATGAGTAATGTCGCTAACAGCGGCTCACACTGCATGAGCTGATAACACATTTTTTTTATAGACTGGAAACACATAGACCTCATGCAACCACATTCTGCCCATTTGTTCAAAAATGGATAGCCACAAGTGTTTATTCACCGCTAATATTTCTGCTATATTTCTCTCTTTTATCCAAACTATATGTTCCCTGTCTAGTTCTCGTGATGCCACTAGTGCCACGCTGCTTTAACCTCATCTGACTTGTCAACAGTGACAGACAGGGCTAGCAGGTGGAGATTTGTCACCCATCACAGATGAGGACAAAAGATATCAGGTTCTCCACCTGCAGCTTCAAACAGATCTTCATCGCTTAGAGAAGGAGTCCTATTTCTCCCAGACAGACAGACCCCTGAGACATCTTTTTCAGCAGTAATCAGGAAAAAATACTGACCAGACAGTCTTGTATGTGAGCAGAGTCACAAACACTGACGTTTGACAAAGAACATGATCATTTATGCATTATACATCTGCCCTGAAGCACCTTGACCTGAAACATGGGTAATAGTCAAATCACCACAAGACAGACTGCTTATCTAAGGTCTGGGAGTGTGTGCAGTCCCTGCTGCAGCTAAGCTGTTGTCTCTGTGGTTTGGCTCTGGAGATCGTGCGTGCTCAGGTCAGCCATGTCTAGCCTGCCCAGCCTGTGTGGTTTATGATGGGAGGCTTTGCCAAGTCAGCAGGAGGCGAGTCAGAGCAAGACTTGCAGGGAGTGTAAAGCACAACAAGATAAGAGTTAAAAATTTGAAACTTTAAGAAAACACCAAGAAGACAGTATGAAATAGTCTTATTTCCATATCCTGCAATATACTATCATAATGGTGAAGATTAAGTAATTGTACTGCAATGCAAAATACTTTATGGCACTGTAAGTGTGTGAGAGATACGTGAGTGTGAGTATTCTATCACTTGCAGCTATTTTAGTATGAATATTCATAATGTGACAGTTAAAAACTGTTGGTAAAATAAAAATAAAGGAAATATGGTCATCAATAAACTCTCAGCTCAGCACAGAAAAGCTTGTAGATGATACCTTACTTAGTTCCTCATTACCCATTCCCACCCACTGAATGTGTGAAGTCCAAGGCCAAATGGTTGAAATGCTTGTGTTGTTTTGCACTTGAAAATGCTCTTTATAGAGTCCTAAACCTCTATACTGTGCTCACTCGCCTCCTCTCTTCTCTTTACAGAACATTTCACTGCATGGCCAAGCAGGCCAAGGCCAGCACCAGCAGTCCCACTCACGAATGGGCAATCATGATACCAGCATAGTGATCCAGCAGGCCCTGCCCTCTCCTCAGTCCAGCTCTGTCATAACTCAGGCTCCATCAACAAATAGACAGATAGGGTAAGCAGACCGCAGTGGCCGAAAGATGTCGTGAAACATCAGCAGCGTAAATACAAGTAACAGGTACAAACAGGTTTTATGAAACTTGCTACTGAGAGAGGCATTTTCTCTTTTCTGTATGACATGAAACAGCAGTTGTTGAGCACTGCTGAGAATTGATGACAGACTGAAAACCGCCTGACAAGCGCAGTGATCTTTGGGGATTCTCTCACCTCAAGTGTGCCCCTGTTATACTGACAGCCTCAGTCTCATCCTGGTCCCTCTGTTTCTGTGCCAGCTGTCATCCCCCCCATTGTCTCTGAGGCAATGTCAGTGTTTCATTACATTTGGAGCAGTGTGTGTGGGACTTGCCATTCGTGTTTTGCTGTTCATTCACTGTTGTCCCATAGCAGAGCATGCCAAAGAGGGTCCCAGAGGATAAGATGAAGTCATTGTTGAAGCCTAAGCCGTGACCGCTTTTACACAGGTTTAGCATTTCATGTTCTAAAATAGTTCTTTTCACAGTATGGGAATGGCAGCTGCCTTAGAGCTCTGCTTCTCTGGAACCTTTGCAGATAGAGAAACCATATTAATTACAATGTGTGTGGGTTGCTTCTTTGTGCTTATTACTTGTATATGCACACTGTACGTAATGATTGGGGTATTGCATTGGGTATTGATTGCATAAATTTTGCCAACTCTTGCAGGGCTGTCATCTCTTTGAGTGAAACGTCTTTCCCTCTGCTGCAGTTCTGTCTTAATACGTCAGTGACATAACGGTTATAGGAAACGCACACAAACATTTATGCACCTTTTTTCCCACATGAGGACTCTCCACTGACCTCATTCATTCCTTGTGCTTTAACTTCAGCCACCTTCAAATCTGTGCCAGGGCTTTGTTACTGTAAACCAGGCCTGTGGCAAACTTGTTAGACATTGAGATGGCTCAGAGTTAGGCCAGCCCTGTGTTGAGGCTGTCTTGTGTAGATTTACAGCTTCGGGAGCTAGTGAATATTGGATGGGAGGCCCATCACTAAGTCTGACTGACACCCCATCAGGCTCTTTGTTGAGGACAGGGATGGAATTTCAACCCCTTGGAGGAGCAGCAATCACTGCCAGTAACAGAGACGTTGTCAGGCCTGCTTCACCTGACTTTACCTGTCATTGTAAACTCTTTACCTGACTCACCACTTCACTTCGCAGCCCTTTCTGACCACAGAGCCCTTACCGGTTTGTTGAGAGAGCTGTGTTATTGTTTATTGTCGTAAAATCGCATCACTCAAAATTCAGAGACGGTATGCCATGTGGTGGTGGTTGCCAGCCACAGAACTGCACCAAGTTGCCAGCTGCAGTGATCTGTCACACATGATCTGAGGCAACCTCTGAGCAGCAATTGTATGGTCTAAAGTTGCAGATGCGTCACTTGTTTACGAGGATGGCGGAATCCTGAAACATGAATAGGATGGGAATATTCACACAAGAGAAAACTGATCTGGAAATGTTCACATCAGCAGGAAAATGGGCTGAGGAAACCCCTCCACTGAAAAGCAGAACTTCCACAGGAAGCCATTAGGGCTCACCAAAGCCTCTGTGCACAGGGTCTCTCCACAGGAACTTCCTACATAGAGACCATGCTGGACACTTCACAGACTGGTGTACTCAGTCCAACACAGTCCAGATATTAGCCTGTTAATTCATGAGAATTGTAGGCTTCAATATGTTTTGATTTACTGTGCTTTTGTGAACAAGGTCATCATGTAAAACTAGAAGCACAGTTAGGTTCCCGCTATGTAAATCTTTGTGTTTAATTTGAACCATAATAACCTAAGAGACTATTAAAAAATGGTTATCCTTGTCACGACTGGTAAAGGTTGTGTATCTGATCATTGCAGGTCTATAAATCTTTTAGTATCAACACACTTTATGGGGCTCTGTGGTAAATATGTCTCTAAATGAGACAAAATCACCAAACAAAATCAGTTTAATCTCACTTCCATCTGCTTCTTCATTTTGTTCCTCTGCTCTGCTGAGTGCACAGCATGAGCATCCAATGAATTAGGATAACAAGTCATTTTCATTGCTCCACAATGTTTACTAAAGAGCTTTGAGGCTTGGAATCAATTAGGATTGGCTTTCCTCAAGTCCATTTACTTTAGGATTGAGCTGGGCCTGCAGCTGTGAAACCTGAGGACCTCTCTCGCTCTCGCTTTTTCTCTCCTTCCCTCAGCTCTGAGTCCTTAAAGGAGGTCTTGGGGGAGCTGCACTGACACAAACCAGTGTTAAAACCAGGCATAAGAAACAGCCAGCAGATCTTAATGTCACGGCTATCATTATCATGCAAAGTGAAGCGGTGTCCAACTGTTCTGAATGCTCTCTGCTTTTCAGTTACAAACATCTGGTGCTGAGTTATGTCAGAGTTAAATGTGTTGTACATTACTAGTCAACCATGTGAGATACAACATTCTGTGAAAACCTCAGCCTTTTCACTTGTAAGTGGAGCTTGCTGGGTGGATGGGTGTGGGCACAAGGCATTAAAAAATGACATTCTTCTATTTTGGCTGCACAAAGGAATTCAGCCTGATTGTTTCCATTACATAGCACAATCAACCTGAATGCATCTGGGCTACGTGAATACAGTACAGATGTGGCAGATTTCATCATCAGTTGCCGATAATTTGATAGTTAAGTACTGCTTTCAACTATTATTTTTTTTTGTTAAATGTACAGTACAGATGTCTAAACCTACTAAAGTGTTAAAGACAATATTTGAACTTATGAGATGCAGCCCTCAAAACCACTAACTGCTGATGTCAGGCAGTGTTGGTTTTTCACCATTTAACCAAAAGGTTTTTCAATTTACCTTCAATAATGAAAATAGAACTTTGTCTCATTTTGTTTTTGTACAAATGTGACAATAACCACATTAACTTTAAAGCAGCTCTTTCTATGCGGAGAGTCTATTCGCTTTTCTAGATTGTGGATTTATCTTTAAACCTATACATCTATCATTTGCGGTGTCCCACCCTGGGCGTACTGTGTGCAACTTGTAAGTTTGGCTGTCACATTGTGCACAGGTTTGAAGGAAGTCAATTTGTGGTTGTGTTTCCCATGCTGCTTTAAATGCACAATATTTTTCACACCTTCAGCACCCTTCTACTTGTGGTCCTTGTCTTTGCCTTTAAGGGAAGTAGCAGAAATAGATGTTGGTCTTTATGCCTTCTTAACAGCAAGGTTTCATGCAAAGTGTAGAGTGATATTAACTTCCTGTGTTTTTGCAAAGAGATTTGCTAGTGTGCTGATTGATCATGAAGAACCACTGGGTAGAAGATTTGCTTTTAATAGATTGAATTGTAGCAGTTCAATTTATTAAAATGTATAAGTGTCTGTGACAAAGTACATTTGCATTTCTATTTGATTGCGAAAGCTTGCGATCATCCTGTTAATCCACGATCATTGTCAGATATTATAGCTAGTGAGCACTTATTGAGAACAGATGTTCACGTCTAAACACAATGTGTACATGCTCTTTTACATACAGCGTAATCTGATACTCACTACTTCATCAATTGTTTAAAATAGCACCGCTGACCTACTATACTGAATTAATATTGATACAGTGGTGCCGATAGGTGGTTCATGATACACACTGCATATCGTATAGATTGCATAATAACTCTTTCCATGCCTGTAATAACCCAGTGGTGCTGCCTTCTAAGTGCACTGCACTGGTGCATGAGCATAGAGAGAAAGGATGTTATGGGCTGTTTATGGATAAAGTTTGACCTCATGAACTTTACAATTTAAACAAGATGTCTTTTATTATTGTTTATGATTAGATTGCATTCACAAAGTTGTGATAAGGAGGGAGGTCCGTCCTGCGTATACGAGTGTGTGACCTCTACAGAAAGCTTAAGTTGCCCCCGTGCTCGAACTTGTTAGTTCTCCGCAAAAAAAAGTGGCTATTGGCTCCGAATAAATTGTAGAGCTAATCCAAATAGAAAGGAAGGAGGTAGACAGAAGAGAAAACTGGTAAGCACAGTACAGACGAATAAAGCTCAAACTATGTAATCAATTAAAAAAATAGTGAAAAGACAAAAAGAAAGAGAGAGAAAGCAGGATGTACATCTGACCTGAATTAAGATGAGCTCATTGTGTACTGCACTGGGTTTAATAGTGCGTTTTTAGAGGAACGCCCAGACTCTGTTCCCTCTCATTCCAGCGGGTCTGTGTCATCCCTGCCCTGGGGCCACCACACATGCAGGCTCCTGCACAAGCAACTCACACACAGGGATGTGCCTCAGAGCTCTGGGGAGCACAGGGATCACAATGTAGGGAAGTGTGGAAAAGAGGGATCAGAGGTGGACAGAGTAGGGGAAGAATGGGATCAGAGGTGGATGGAGGAGCGGAAGAAGGTATTAGGAGGTATAGATGGCGGAGAGGAAATGACAGATCCTGGGGGTAAAGGAGAGAGAGTGAAGAGTGGCATCAGATGGTGAGGACATGGATTTTGCTGGATGGTGTGTACAGAATTAGAGGAAAAGATAGAAGCATGAAGAACATGGCATCAGAACAACGTGGGTGTGGGAAAAATGTATGGAGATTCTGAAAGAGAAGGGAAGATGGAAAGCTGAATGAGAGATGAGACTGACAGAAGACAGGAATCAGGTGGCAGGGTGACAGGAGCCTAGGTTGGCTTTACAGCAGAGACATAAACATGTTAATAAATAGTGAAGTTTTAGTAGATGAAAAGGGAAAAAGATGAAGTATCTCTGAAAGTGAAAGGGTCTGTTTATGCCAAATGTTACAGCACCAGTCAGGTGCTGCTGACAGATCCCAGGGTAGCTTGTAACAAGATGACTCATTAGCTGCTGAAGAGTTTTTCCGATTCACCGCCGATATGAATGCACTGACATGCTTTCGTTAAAATGAAAGCCAACCCATCTTTGCTTTCCTCAGCCAAGAGCATCTGATGATTCAAAACAGTATCATATTTGGTGAATAAATACCGCAACACTTACACTAATTTGCTCCAGAGTGTCACTCCCCACCATTCCTAAACTGTGCTTTGGCATGCCTTAACTCAGCTTGAGGCACCCTAATGTGAGGACACCCCAGCCCAGATCCATTCCAGTGAAGCACCCTCCCAGCATCCATCCCTTCTCTAGAGCGCTAATAAAAGTCAGCCTGTGTCGTAACCCATTATAGCTGATTTATTTGATCAGATTCGTATTATTTCCTCAGTCCAAACCCCATGGCACTCTCCTCCCACCAGTGATTAAAGGCAGTAAATCAGGGGCAGGTCCTGTGTAGTGTTTACTCAGAGCGCCAGGCAGCTGCAAGCTGTTTGAGGCCCTTGTTTCTCCCGGTATTTACCTCCGTTCCCATGGTGACTGCACCACCATCTCCCAAACGTCTGGAACTTGGCCCTAGGCTGTTTTGGTTACGTTCAAAAGTTTTTAGCTGCTGTGTCTACCCAGAGCTTGCAGTGACTTCACCCAGCGAGGAGTGAGTACAGTGATGCTGGACTGAGTTGAGGAGGGAAAGAGAGGGAAAAGTGAGAGGAGGATGGGAGGGAGGGACAAAATCTGGGGGTAGGCAGGCACAGGGTGGGGGGAGGGCGAAAAACCAAGAGCATTACATCATTGCTGGAGCCGAGTCAGAAAGGGAAGGATATGAGTCAGTGGACTCTCTCTCTCTCTCTCTCTCTGTTGGATGGCAGCCAACCCCCTTGTGTATAAGTCCCCAGTACTTGAGTTGGAGTTGGGACTGTTGGGATTGGGACAGTAAAGCACAGTGTGTCTACAAAATTTGTAGATTACACACAGTAGATCAGGGGGACGTGGGTTTAGGCGTGGACACCATGAGGGGTCCGTGGTGGAAAGAAATATCATAATGATGTGGACAATTAGAAATAAGAGAGCACAAGAAAAAGTAAAAAAGGCATAAAGAGGGATGAAAGTCTACTAATGATGTCATGGTGGAGTGAAGATGGGTGGGTTTGGGCGGCGGCGGTTCTTGGGCGGGGATTGTGGAGGAGAGCTGGGCTGAGAGCGAAGCACTCAGTAATGTGAGAGCGTAGGGTCAGAACTGCAGAGTGTCTACCTGCTCTCCCCTGGGGCCCACAGCCCAGGCTATTATCAGTCCCCTCAGTGGAGCCGAGCCTGTCATTATTCACTCACACACACACACACACACACACACACACACACAGACACATGCATATGTTCACACGCAGCTTAATGAAAAAGTCACACACTCACATATGCACTTATTCACATATAAACACTTTGAGCAGGAGGATGTAAATACACAAAGCAGGAGGGAGCATGAAATATAGAAAGTTTCTTGTTTAACTCTTTATACTGTATTTGATTAGTGCCTTACTGACGGTGTACGATGGTGCTATATTAAAATGCATTATTTTGTAGAGTATAGTATTTATCAGAGTGAAAAAAAGAATAAATGGTTTAGTCTGTAAAACGCACAGGAAAAGGAAAGAGTGACACAATACTACATATTAAGAGTTCATCAGAAGCAGGAAATCTTTCATTTTAAGTTGCTGGAAAAAGCTAGAAAAACAAGTTCAGCCCTTTTTCAGAACTGTTGCTGAGGCGCTTTACAGTGTGGTTCTGACACTGTAATGCATAAGAAAAGTTGCCATTGTGTTCACTTCAACAAGTAAGTTATATTTGTTTCTTCTAGATTTTTGGATTCACCGTTAGTGACTTTTTGCCAGCTGTCTGAAATGTCTTTATTTATCAGCAGAGTCAGCACAAAGCTCGGGTTAATCCCTTGAGGAAGTGCTGTCAGATGTTAGTGTTGTTTTTTTCTTCCCAGTGGACAAGCAGGTTGTGTTTTGGTGAATGTGGTCGTGATGGACAGAGCGTTCGTCTAACAGACAGGTGCAGAAGTTACGGTCTTCAAAAGGAGCCTTTATTCTCTGTGTCACAGAGCCTGTGTGTCTGCGTGTTTTTTTTAATGTTGTTGTTTATTATGTGGCTGCCAGGATTAAGGATGAAGTATGACTGAAATAGGGCTAATTAATAAAAAAATAAACGTATAAAGCTTATCCTTCTTACAAAATACTGTTTGTTTAAATTAGTAGAATAGCACACATGATACATGTGGGAAACGAAAGCAAATACTGTGACAGTTTTAGAACAAAAATACTTTAAATGAGCCAGTTTTGTTTAGCTAATTGACACATCATAATGAGATACAGACGTGCTTCAAGTTAGCATTCGTTTTTACTTCAGTGTGTTGCAAAAATCTGTTGAGAAAACTTCAGTCTGCGTCTGAATGAAAAATCGAGTCATCACGTAGTTATGAAAAAATGATGTAGTCTTCATCTACATAATCAACAGCATGTACCAGCATGCGACTGTTCATCCTTCTGAATGCTGGCAAAGTCTAAACACTGAGGGAAACTGTTGATGCAGCTACACTGCATACCTCATTGTACTTTCATGAGTTTTCCCATGTGGAAATGTTTGAATTCGCTGTGTTGCTCAGATGTCATACGCGCTGTTAAATGAGTGTGATTGTGATAAATTGGGATGTTATACTGGCATGACACATCGTCAGGATGGTAATAGTCCTGTGTGTGTGTGCAGCAATCTAAAATGTCTGGAGCATAAATGCACATATTTAGGTCTGGAAAAATACAGGTATTTATTCAGGTGGTGGAACGTTTGCCCTGTTACCCCCCCTCCATTAGGCCATCACTCCTTCACCACTCACTATTACCGTAATCCAGGCTGTGATGTGGTGAATTGATTATGTTAACCCGTTGAACACAGCTAACCTAAATGCTTCTTGTTTGCTTGGAGGAAATGGAGCTTAAATAGCTGGTGAGTGGCAGCGCTGATTGTGGCGATACAGATAACTGGAGATTTATTGATTCTTCTGATGCAAGTTGTTGAAGAATCGTGCGGTGAATGCTGCTTTTAGATGTGAGGACTGAATAATTGCTGCATTCATGTGGGTGTTGCAGCACCTTGCAGCTGGGAATTGTTGTTCTTAGAAGCAGGGATTTGGTGACAGTTGTATAAATGATGTCACCGAGCGCAGATGTATTGGTCTGGGTATTTGTATGGCCAAGGCCTTGAGCCAGTGACTGAGACAGGACTGCTGTCAATAGTTTAAGCTTAGCCTGGGCCCTCTGTACATGTGATTTATTGATGTGGCCGTGAGTGTGGATAAGCCCGTTGGTCCGCCCGCTCTTGTGGTCACTGAAAGAGATTTTCCCCACAGGGCTTCCATTGCTTTAGCAGTTTCTAAATATGATTCTCATCATGCTCATCTCATGTGGTTGTTATGACAAATATTAGTCATTTATCATCACCAAAATCATTATTCATCCATTGTTTTTGGATATACTTTACAAAAGTAAAGTATATCCAAAAACTCATGAGATGATTGAAGTGCAGCATGCGCACAGGCTCACTAATGTTTTTTTTTGGGGGGGTGGTTCTGTTCTGAGTTTGTGGCTGTAGAAAGAAGAGCAAACTAAAAAAGAACGAGCTTGCGGAAAGCATTTTCTCTCAAAATGTTAAATTTACTTTAAAGTGTACGAATAGATTTCCTTAGCCGCCCCACTTTGTAGAATTACGATAATACAATAGTTTTTTTTTAGCGTGCGCGCTTTCAGCTCAGGGCTTTCCGAGAACATGGGGCAGCAGCCAACTTGCATGTTTGGAAAGTGATTACACTTTTAACCAGAAATACGAAAAATGAAAGCAATTCATTGCATTCAGAGACTCTGAATCTTTTGATATAAGCACCAACATTTCTCTCAGTATCTATGACAGAATCAGCCCCTTTAGTCTAAAAGGAAACACTTGATGAAGTTTTTTCTTTATTATTGTCAACGGAGCCACAGACCCTTAGTTTTTATAAGCACATCAGTGCGTCACATCAGGTGACAGCAAAATACCTAATCCTCTAAACTGCGATTGACAGAAGTCCCCTATATTTTTTATATTATTATCATGTTATGAAGTAATGTAATATATAATGTAATATATAGTAATATTCGTGCTCTGTTTTTGATGTTCCTGTCTTCAGAGTGAATGAGCTTCAAACCAGAGAGCTAGAATTGAGTATAAAAGTTAGACATGATCACCAACTATATCAGTGGGTAATCAAATTCCCTTTAGCAACTGTAGTTTTTAAACATACAGTTTTTAAACTCACAAAGGTGACTTAAGCTAAGCTTGTCGTGCATTTTTTCACTTGCCTTCTTTCATGCCTTTGTATATTATAGTAATAATTTATTTCAGCACTTAATTTGTAGGAAATATAAAAACAGTGAGTCATTTATATCACACTATAATGTATAATACAATTATTCATACTCTGAAAGTACAGAAAGATAAAATTAACTGAGAATTAAACTTTTTTGTGTGTGTAAAAAAAAAAAAGAAGAAATTAGTAAATGTCCATTAATATACTAAAAAGGGATGTTACACTATATTATCACTTCTTTCTTTAATATATGCTTATACATTAATTTTGTGCTTATTAGGACACGTTAAAAACTAGCGCTAAATTTCATGCTGGATTTGGTGCTGGTGTATGAAACAACAAAGAATAATATTCTTAGATTGTGTGTAGCAGGACAAACCCTTAAGTTCCTTGTCTGTGTCCTTTTAGGCCCGTCCCCGGCTCGCTGTCCTCACTACTGCACCTACGAAACAGACAGAGGCAGCCTCTGCCAGCCTCCATGCCTGGAACTCTGCCAGACCCGACCATGCCCGGCTCCTCTGCTGTGTTGATGCCTGTGAGTACCACAACAGATTACAGAGCATATTCACTTACAGCGGCGCTCACGCATGCAGAAGTAGACTCGTTTACTCCTGTGATGACAGTGCACTGTACATTCAGACTGAACATAAGCTGTGTTGGTGTTGCTGTGCAGTTTCGACTCTTCCTGCAGAAATGAATGGTTTTTTCCTGTGAGTTCAAAATGTAAATTTTCACTACAATTAAGCCAACTAAATTCAGAACAATCACATTGTGTAACAGGAAATGATAACAACATAGCAAAAGGCCCTCGTATCAGGATTGCAATGATACAACATATGTTCCGTTTGTAACATAAGACGGCTCAGTTTTATGGTGTGGAAAAATCCTTCCCATGTTTATTAAATTAAGGGCTAAGCGATTTTTGGGAAGATTGACGGTTCAGGAAAGGGGTGCACGTTTGGGTGATATTTTTACACAAAACACACTTACTGCAATTAAGATTGTGTGTCAGGTTCTAGACCCAAATCTCTGTGGACCAGGGGAAGGGGAGGGCAAGGAAAAGGTCCAGCCAGGGGTGGGGGTGAGAGGGCCCATGCCTCATGGAGAGCACCGCAAACTTCACCAAAACTTCAGCAGCTAAGAGGCCGCAACACCTTACACGCACACATGCATGTAGATGTTCAAGCAAACATATCTTCTTTCCTGTTTGCACCACACGGTGAACACGGGTCACCTTTCACCACATGTCATGTGAATTCTTCACATTCAGGTCTCAGCTATGACACATAACGACCAGACTAGAATCAATCAGAGACAGGTAGTGAGCGCATACACACAAAGACAGATGGTTAGAAATTTGTAGAGCTAACTAACCTATGTCCTTATTGAAACATCCTGCAACTAGACGACTTTGATGTTAGTCTGACAGATACTCGCCAAACTGCTGTTAGAAACTCTCTCACACACACACACACACACCCCAGTTGCCCAGCTTCCTGTGTTAAGTCCCTGCATGCTGGCTTCCTGTTTTGGGTCAGCTCCAGTTATCATCACACAGAGCTGTGCACAGGGCAGCCTGTCATGTGAAATCAGGCTCTCATGCGTTCTCATCTCATGCTCCATAACCTCAAAGGATAGGTCTCACACTTAAAATGCTTAAAGGTTTTTGGTGCATACCTGTGAGAAAGCAGTGATTGCATCTCTGAAAAATCACCACTCTTAGCATAAATAGTACAGCATGATTGATATGTGTTTAAATAAAGCCCTGTTTACACTTGCGTGATTGTTATTGTATTGTTGTAATCTTCAGATGGAGAGACAAATGTCCATGGGCTCCAATATGATGGGCATGCAAAGCCCCGCCCACAGCAGCTCCTGCTCCTCCACTCACATTCCCTCCATGCACTCAGAGGCCAAACTGGTGAGTATATGCAAGCATTCACATGCATACATACACTTTTATGCCTGCACACACACACAAACACACACACACACACAAGCTGAAAAGTGTTGCAACCTTCTTTTCCACTGGGCTCTGCCAGCAAGGCTGCACTCTTAGGCCTGTGTGGATTTCATCATTTGGTGTGTAATCAAAGCTGTGTCTGAACCTGCCAGTGCAGCACCGGAGACTCTGGCTGGAATAAAGGGCCCTTTATGTGGTTGTGGCTCGGCTGCCCACCAACTGCCTGATGTATATCTTAATGTACAGAACATGTTCTGTAGGTCCTGCAACTTGTTAGCACTAGTTTAACACAGCAGGGAAAAAAATCAAATGACCTCATCCTTTCACAAAGCATTTAGTTGTAGAAGTTGGAATAATATGTAGGCACAGGTTTTGAGAGTCAAAGAAGGACTGGCAGAAGAAAAAGCTCAAAAAGAAAAGATTCTTTGCACTGTTCTTGATTTTGAATGCCAGTACTGCTGCAACACTGGTTCATGACAGCGCACCTCTGATTAATGAAAAATAGCTAAAAAGTTACATTTAAGGTGACATGAATTGATTAATGCTGTAGCAACGTGACCAACTGCCAACCTTTGTTTTAAAAATAAATAACTGGAGTGTCATGACATGGATATCGAGAAAAAAGAAATTATAAACCATAATGAAAAGAGTTGGCTGCTCTTTGTGTTTGGAAAGGTTCATAGATAGCTGGGTTTACTGGAGAGAAACATCCTGGAGAGGCAAAGACACACACATAGACAGAGAGAGAGGGAGAGAGAGAGGGGTAGCAGAGGTCATTAGAAGAGTTATTGGTCTGATAGAGGAGAGCGGGAGCAGTCCCAGGGCATTTAATTCTCCCTCTTCCTCCCGTTCTCTCAAGATTGATCGCCTTTGTAGTCTTTTGAATCTCTTCAACTGTTCCTATGGTAACACACTAGGGTAACACAATATTAGTGTATTAGGCTTATCTCTCCCCTGGCCATCATCCAGACATGTCTTACTCTTTTTTTTTCTCCTCCTATCTGTGTAATTGAATTGTAAATGCTCTGTTAGGCCTCCTATAAACATATGCAGTCACTAAATGGCTGCAGGCCCCCTAACCATGCAACTTTCTGGTTAGTTGGCCATTCGGGCACGAGGCACAGCAACCCAATGTGTATCAATTGAGATTCTGCTCCCTGATGTCTGAACACAACTGATGGAATTTTGTGATTGTGGACAGAAAGTGAGAGACTAATTGTGTTATCCGGGTGCGATCTCCAGCGTGGGTTTCATAAGCATAGACGGGGTCTCTAATGTCTCCAATATCCTCGCCCGGGCCTGGTCGATAAATACGGCCTCGCTATCGGATAACTGGGCCATGATCAGGCCCATGTGTCCCCTGCGACGATCTCAATCCGGCTCTAATCGCATTACCCTGACCATGTTGACTTTCCGCCAATGGGAAATCTTCGCACTGTAACCCCACACCTCGGAGGAACGGATCTGGATGCACTCTTTGTGCTCAACGTTTACATTGTGAGAGCAGAAGAGGGGATTGAGTGGGACTTTGATAGACATGAAGGAAACGGACAGACAGGCAGAATAGGCAATAGAATTAAAAGGCGAGAAGCAATATTGATATACTGCAAGATCAAACAATGAATAAGAAGGGAGAAAATAGAAGACTTCTTAGGGAAAAGTAGAACCAGTTTCCTTTGTCTTTTCATGTTTGTGCATGCATGTATGGCCATATGGGTGAGCTTGCTGCTGTTTGATATTTTGTGGTAACTGGAGGCATCGGTAGCAGGATTATCCCTCCCCTGTCAGAGAAAGCATGCCCTGAGCCTGGGCTAATGAAGGCTAATTGATTTTGTGGTGGGCCAGAGCAGTAGGGAGGCCTGTCTCTGGTGTAAATAGTTAATGAGCCAAAGGACTGCTGTGGCCCCTTGGGGACTCATATCTTGCTCTAAGCTCTCTGTTTGTGCTCTCTGGGCTAAAGACTGTATCTGCATCAGTGCCCATCTTTGTTCTTCTGATTTTCTACTTAAGTGCCATCATTTAAGTGGTATAGCAAAGCTTGATGGTGGAATAATTGATATGTTTTTTTTTCTTAATGCTTTTAGTTTGTTGCCTGGGAGGGTTGCTGGGATTGGAATGTTTTATTAGTTTTAGCTCAAGTGTTTTTTTCCCCCTTCTTGTTGTGAGGGACTGGGTGCTCTTGGTGCCGGGTGTGGTTGAATTCTGCTCTGTTGTGGTCTGGGGAATTGAATAGTGAGTGTTGTGTGCTGGAGCTTGTGGGATAGTTGACCCTCGCAGCGTGGAGGAAACGCAGTACAGAGGAGGCCAAGTTCCACAGCATGCTGGCCAAAGCATTACATCACCACTCCTTACGAGCGCACGCACACACACATATATGCACCGCGTGTGGACCAGCACTGTGTCATCTTGCTTGTACAAATAGCTGCAAAATCATGCACACACGTGCACCCACACATGCATGTACAGGCAGCCAAGACTACTTGAAAAACGACTGACAGATGAGATGCACACACAGAATACATGCATGCCTATAAAGGAAAACTGTAAAACATTTCTGAATACTTGTACTGTTTTCTACTCCCCACACCTACACCCCCAACCCACCCCAACCCTCACACACCACAGACCCCCTATGCTTAAATTTTGATATTTTTGTTCATGCAATGAAAGGTAATTGCTATCATTTTTCATCTGTAACAAGAAAAACCCAAACAAGCCCTTATCAAATTTCCCCTAAAAACAAACTCGAGTCTATGAATGCCCGCTGTGGCGCATGGCTCATGTCAGTGGCACTGTTTTCAGCATGGTGCACTTTGGCATTGTTTTATTGTGTCTTTTAACTGAGTCCCATGCTTTCCACACATCCTGACTGCTTGCTAATTTCAGAAAGAGGGGCCTTGAAAGGGCTTTGTGCTGGTGTATGAAAATGTGTTATTTATTATCTCCCAATTATCTATTGTTTATATTGTTACTAAGGACAATAAATTTGTCACTAAGCATCGGGCTAGGTGCTGAGATTTTTATGTGGTAAACAATACTATATGTTCTTTCACTGCAGCCTGCTTGGCTGTGGAGCTGGCACTAGATTGGTGGATGACATAATTCCTGGCATGCTCTAAATATGCTCCTTTTTACTTGAAGGGGGGGAGGGGGGGCAAGCAGTGCTTCTCTTAAAGGAACATTTCATAGCACACAGGAGGGCCAATAATCAAAGTATTCCACGTGCACTGATGTTGAGTTTTCATTTCACTTGCACAAACCTTGCTGTTAGTTCTTCAGGGTAACTCTTTCGTACATGTTCACTGTTTAGCGAAACGCTTGATCTTTAATCCTGATAATCCAAATACTAGTTGCAATTCAGTAACTGCACTGCACTGCACCTATTTTGCTCACAAATTCCAAAAAAGTGAGGCAGCTGCAGATGTTACAGTTTTCATCTCTGCCATGTCATGATTGATGAAATGATTACCTTAGTATAAAATCATTTGTAAGCAGTTAAACCATTAGCATAAACTGTAACCCTGTTATGTGTTCCATTCATTTTCTTTCACCATAGTAGGGGAGCACCTCTGGCAAATTCTCTTGTTGTGAGGAGGAGGAGGAGCAGTACACACAATGAGAGTCTAACTACAGGTTTTGTAAGCAACATCTGTATGAATGGTGGCATTGTCGGGGTATGATGTCACTGAGCAGAGACGCTGAGCTAAGAGCACAGCTGAATCTGCAGACTGCTTGCGTTAACTCTAGCTTGTATGTACATTGTGTGTGTTTGTATGCATGGTCATGATTGTGTGTGTAAATGCCTCTTTTTTCACTGCACTGGCACCCCGTCTGGTACTCATTGTCCTTGGAGCCAAAACACATCTGTGGACAAAGTGGGCTAAAACAAACCATGAAGTCAGAGTTTGCATATGGTTTGTGATACAGATCAGTTATATGCATATGTGTGGTTAGTTAAGTAAACGTGGAAGATGTGCAGTCAACTAGTGACAGGGTACAAAGGACACATAGAGAGAAGGTTAAATATTTTGGATGCAGCAGAAGTTTATATGACTAGTGGTGGTGGTGGTGGTGGTGGTGGGGGGGGGTTCTACAGAGATGAGTCCTTTTAGCAGCGTAGAGTGTGACGCAAGAGCTGCTGGATCAGTGCAACTGCCACATAAACCAGAAAGGAACTTCTGCTTCAGTGCGACTAAAATTGTACTTGTGAGATAAATAGATGAATCATCAAAAACCTCACGACACCACAATTTATCACCTTTTTCAACTATAAAATATGCCTGCCAACATCTGTTTACAGAAAATCCAGAAGAAAACATGTTAGATAAAAGTTATAAATTGATTTCCATTCCACTGAATAAACCCAGCCAGAATTTTGGTTCCCAGGATTCTCTGTTGGATGTACTTTCAGCTGAGCCGATTTAACAAAAGTTTGCTCGGCCAACATTATCTCAGATTGGTGGTGAATTAGATGAGCCCTCTTGTTAACAGTATTTTGATAGTGTTTTAATGTCCCTGTAAAATCGCCATGGAAAATATTGGGATACTACGCTATGAGTGAGAACTCAACAAAACAACTCTATGTTTATATATATGTGTGTGCGTGCGTGTGATTGTGTTATTGTAAGATTATATTTAGAAAACTCATATTCACATTTGAATAGTGAGTGAGCGTGGCAGGAGGAATGAGTAATGTGTTAGTTGATGAGATTTCCTTCCCATTCTGTACCATCGGTTAGTTAGAAAACGATTTAAAGGACAAGTTCATGAAATTTACGTTTCATGTCTATTAGTTTATCGGTCTTTTAAGGACTTTACACAGTGGTGTCTGTGAGTGTATTAATTTTATTTATTTTTTTATTAAATAGCACTTTTTAAAATCAGAGAGCTTGACTATAACAATAGAGACAAATTACAGCAGAAGCACGTGCACAGTTACAACAAAACAAAACTTTGAAATAAAAGATTTTACCTGATAATTCAAGCACAAATCCACTTTGTAAATACGAAGGGTCTTGAGCTTTGATATAGAACACAACCCCCAAAATTTGCTGACCTGATTCTTAGGGAACAGATCCACAGTTTGGGATCCTTTCTGTTTTCAAGGTACAGCCGTACTGACGCATATTCATCTTACAACGTGCATGCATCCATACTTTTACCACTTTATAACCATTAACAGATACTTTTGGAAATGCAGCTGATCAAGTTTTAGGTTAAAAACTCTCATTACAAAACAGTGACAGAGAGTTTGTTTTCTGATTGTCATTAAAATGGAAAAAACCCCACATTATAGTTCTGCTCATATACCTTTGCGTCGGTACACATTTGTCATCACCATAGTTTTCTCTGATGATGGATAGCGCTCAAAGCATCACTTGCTTTGAGACAACAGCTGATCTATGATTTCTGCTGCCATGGCTGTTTTATACTAATGTGTTATATTTCGCTTCACTTCCACTTCATTGTGGGGCCAATCAAAATAAATGCATTAAAAAAATAAAAATCTATTTTTATACTTTTTTCATTTCTGTTTGTCTGTTTTTGTGTTGTTGTGTTTTCTAGAAATAGCTGACCTTTTGCTTCATTTTTACCCCAGCGCTCATGTGACCAGTGTATGTGAATGGTGATATATGTGTAACTGTAAATGGAAAGTATTGTTGAAAATGTGCTAAAGTGCTTGCCTGGGCAAAGGATTGGTGTGAAAGCTTGTGCAAGGTACTACTAGTATGATTGAGGGGCTGTAGGGGGCCTAGCAGGAGTAAAACATGTTCCTGGCTCATAATACACTCTGAAGCAAGATCAGCAAGCTTTATGGAAGAGGAGGAAACTTCTGAGTAGTTTTGTGTGTGTGTGTGATTGTGCGCTTCTATGTTGGGTTGAGTTTTCGTGACAAGAGTGGCGTTGGTGGCACAGAGTGTCGCATCTGTTTGTCTTTGGATGACTGCTTGTTTTTTTTAGGTGTGCTGATGGGTGGTGTATGTGAAGGCCATTTGGTTATGGTTCAGGGCCTATGAATGGGAAGGGACACAAGCAGAGCCAAGCTTGGGTAAACCAGCTGCCATCAACACTGCGTGATCCAGACCGGACTGGTCCAGCCACCATTAGCACTCCTGGAGCCTGAGCAAAAAAAACAAGACACTCACACCAAAATAACTTTAACAATGCTGAGGAGGTGATCTGAATCAGACAAGTTCGTGCTTCATGTTTTCAACAATTACTTCTTGGAAATTTTGGCATGTCGAAACACAAGTGGCTTCTCACACCTGTGGGTGTATTGACAGTGCGGGTAAAGAGGGGCTATTTATTATCAGAGAACAAGAACCAAAACTCAAACCATTAATAAAAAAAAGCTATTGTGAAAGATTTGTAACGGCCAAAATACACTAACATTAGAGATCTGATATTTTAAACATCTTTCAAACTACATTTGATTCCACTTACGTTTATCGACACAATGACTCGTGATGCCTCTTTTAATCCCACAACTTAAGAGTATGTAAGTGTTTAGCATTGTATTCATGCTCTGTCTGTCTCTCTCACTCAGGGGCATTGTCTGTATTCAAGATTGTGACAGTGGGTGTAGTGATAACCATGTAGACTGCACTCGAGCAGGGCTTTACAAGAGAGGGAACAGTGGGGATATGCAGACTGGAGTCAGAGGCCCATCCATTAACTTGACAGGCTGCAGAAGCTGCCAAGAGTATGAGCGCATGCTTTGGAGCACACTTCTCAGTGGGCGTGTGTCTTGCTGCACCCATACTGCCACGGTTCCTCCGAGCACCACCGGAACGTCTGGCCCTGGCTGAACAGTCAGTCTATGTCCATCTCCATGTCTGTGTCTGGAACCACAGGGAAGCTCTGATCAGCTTGGCCCAGAACCTGAGAGAGGAGAGAGGGGGCGATATTACAGCCCAGCACTCCCATCAGACTGTCTGCCTCACTGTTCCCTGAGGAAATCAGTTTAACAGTCCCCAGCTCTTGGCAAGCAGAGGGAGAGGGGGTGGAGGAAAAGGCAAGAGGTGTGTGTGTGTGTGTGTGTGTGTGTGTGTGTGTGTGTGTGTGTGTGTGTGTGTGTGTGTGTGTGAGAGAGAGAGAGAGAGAGAGAGAGAGAGAGAGAAACAGAAAGAGGAGAGAGAGAGAGGGGGTGGTAGATGTTACTGCCTCTCTGGGTGAGAGGGAAATCTAATAAAATTGAACTAATGGGGGTATGGGCTTTTTAGGGGACAGAGAGTGGGTTTGTAGACAGGCACTGGTGGGTAGTGCTGGCGGTGGAGATGAGGAGGATGGAACAGGATCCGTGGAGTGCTTGGCGAAGCAGCAGAGCCAAACTCCTGCTTTCAGCTGCAGATGGTGAACCCGGGTCGGGTTTAGAGTGCAAGGTAGGGGGGCCGAGGCATATATAAAATACTCCCGGAAAGTTACAGCTTTGATATATTATGCAATTAGAAATGCTGTGTGCTTACTCACGATCACTGTGCTTGCCTGATGTTAACAAAGAAGCTGACAGTGAGAGACAGAAGCTTTAATGTTTCTCTGCGGACCCTTAAATGTGAGGCGAAAGAGCACCATTTGAATCTTTGATCTTTTTGCAGTTGAACTGTGACTCCACAGACTGATCAAATCTTTCAAACCTACTGTGAGGCGCCAGAGGGCCACAGGTCCCCTGATAGTACAATGCTCCACTTTTAAGGGGAATAAAAGTGCTCACCCTGACCTTGCTAGGTTTGATTTACCCATCCTTAGGCAGGCGTGGTCTCTTCCCTTTGTACCTGCTTCATGATCATGGTTTCTCCTCCCAGGGTTAATAGACATGAAGTCATCTGGTGAGCAGAAACCTGAGTGTGTTCTCAGGATGTGCCCAGAGCACTCACAGGGACATCACTCAAAGCCCCTGTGTCAGAGAGGACACAGCCATTAATAAATATCATTAATGGATGATCACCTGGTATCCCTGAAACCACATAAATGAGAGAGGCCTAAAAAAAGGAGAGGGAGTGGAGAGGTCAGGGGGCAAAGGTCTGAGAGGAGATAGCTCCCCTCTGGGCAAAAGATGGCTGAATCAGGGATGGTGGAAAATCAATAGCACTGCTACTTTCAGTATACTGTCAGAATGCGTGTATTTATGCTGCTACTATATAAAAATTATTGTGAAGGAAGCTGACCACTTTCTAATGGTGTCACGGAGACTTCATTTTCCTGTTGCAACTTGGCAGCAGGGCAGACGGTGGTAGAACAGGATGCATACCGTCCCATCTTTGAGCGCTCTGCACAGCCGCAAGCTAACACCTGCACTGATTTAATGACTGTTTTCTGTGGCAGCCATGTTGCTGCAGGAGAAATGTATATGTTTGTGTGTGTGTCATTAGAGTAAAATGCACATGGTGGTTAAGTTCTTGTGCTTAGCACAGTCTGGGGAAATACAACCATGTGTTAAAGAGTCATTAAGGGGCTGATGAAGGTGTTTGAGAATCACAGCCTGCTCATCATCACTCTGCTAACGTCCCTTAGTTGCGTCACTGTGGTTCTGGATACAAAGACTTAAGTTTTGGCTGAGCTGGGTTTAACTGAGCTGTGTCTCGACTTCAGATGCAGGAGAGGTAGACACTTGTACAGAGCTAGCTTCAGGAATAGGGTTATATCACGGTAAGGGTTTTCTCTTTTAACTGTGTCCTTTTCTTTAAACCTATCAGTTTAAGGTGGTGCATTTATATATTCATACTGCCTATTTAAAGAGCTGGATTTTCCATTATTCATCATGTAAGTGGGAAGGTCCTGCCAGCTAATCCAGTCAAAGTGAGTGGTTTAATTTCTATGCGTGTACTAAAAATTTAAGTTGTATGTTGTCAAGATGTTTCTGTAGTTCTTTGATTGATTTTGTTATGTGTAATAGCTATGCTGTCTCTGTTGAACTGTATTATATTAACTTGTGTTGCATTACATTCAGTTACTTTTGTACTTTGTTGTGTATATAACCATCGCCACTAAGGCTTGTGCATCGGCCCCTTGGCTCTTTGACCTGCAGTCCCTCTGTACTTTGACACTCGCAGGCCGCTTTGAATGCAGGCTAATTGAATTAATATACAGATAGTGCCAGCTGGACAGCTCGCTGAGACGCTGACAAATGACTAAATGCTGTTTCAGGCTAATGGTGTGTGGGGAAGAGACACTGGAATCCATCTAATCTCTTCCCACCTCTAGTCTTTGTCTCTCTTAATACTCCCCTTCACCATTTATGCTCTCTGTCTTCCACCTGGCGTCCTCCCTTTCTAGAAGGGAGTTTCAGTGACACCAAAAGAGCATCTTACCGGCCATCAGCTTACTAAACGTCTTATAGAGACTACAAAGGTAGACATGCTGCCAGCAAACTCCTCTGGCTTTTATTCATTTAGGTGATTCCCTGCTTGAGTGGCAGGAGCTTGCCAGACCTTGATTGGTTTTCTCTTGCACAAAAGGCGTGGGTCTCACCTCTCTGGTTCATACTGATCGACTGCAGGCTGCAGGGAAGGTGCTCAGTGAGAGCTGTCAAACTCAGAATTCATCCTGTGATGTACAGAAGATGTCCTTGTCAACACTGGTGACTATGATTGATCTGTAAGCACTTTAAATCCCTTTTCTGTTTCAGCTGCATGTCAATTAGCTGTCGTGTTTTAAGATGTTATTTCCAGATAGCTACCCTTTGCAGATTGTAACTATTTGTAGTGTTTGTAGTTTATATTGCCAGTGTGTGAATGGGTGAATGACTGAATGTAGTGTAAAGTGCTTTGGGGTCCTATGGACTAGAAAAGCGCTATACAAATGCAGGCCATTTACCATTTTACCATTTATAGTGTGTTAAAGAAAGTCAGAGACTTCTCAGTGCATCAGTAAGACTCAGTGTGACTATGATGCCGCTGACAGCTGCAGGCTTGAAGACACTCGCTGTGTGTAGACTGTGGTATTTTAACCCATGTCTCTCTGGTCACAAAAAGGAAGGGTTGTGGCCCCTGAGAACAATTCTTAGAGGTTTTGGTGAAGGCCGTTAGTGGGGTTAGGGTGTGATTATATTGGTTTACGATGTGTTATCTATGACATTAGAAGTGTAGAAGTTTAAAATAACATTCATAGTGAGGTACAACAGATAAAATCTCGCGCTTCCAGAAAAGTACCTGCTTCAAAGTGTCAGGCATACCTTTCTGTGACAAACAGAAACTATAGTCAACTAAAACTGGCTCGACAAGGTCATAAATTCACTGTGCCGGTTTCATGTGCAATTCTCTGCATCCCACACTGTCCGTAGAAAAGACAACTAACTCCAAACGCGCGCACACACACACACACACACACACACACACACACACACACACACACACACACACACACATATAATCTGTAAATATGGTAAAACACAGTCACTTTTTTTGTTCCCAATCTTCTAAAATGATTTATTGGACTGTGCTGCCTTACTACTTGTAAAAAGCTTTCCACTCATAGACAGTGTGAGCGGGAAGTGAAGGGATGGTGTTGTGCTCTGCTTATGTCCTAGCATTGTGATCCAGACCAGCTGGATGCCATTCCCTATGGGAATCATGAATGTGAAGGTTGTTAAAAGATATGGAGCCTTGGACTTACTGACAGCAGCTGGGAGAAGGGGGAAGGGAGCAGAGAGGAAAAAGAGAATACTGGGAAAGGGAAAAGAAAACGTTGTGGAATTCACAACAGTAGCCTTAGACACAATGTCTTTCTTTTCATTTTTGCTGCTAACTTTTTACTAAACATGTCTCAGGAGATCAACTGTAAAAGGAATAATTAATTTCCATGTATTTTAGTGTTAGTGTTTTAGTGTAAAAAGGTTCTTCATTAAATAAGGTTTTGCAACCTGTTAAAAGCTATTAAACTGTAAATATGTCATGCATTTTTTATTTATGTCTAGGTTTGTGCTGGGTTTTTGCGCTTGCGGTCATCTTTATGCGGTGCCCAGAAAAACACACTCTAGTGGAGAGGTGTATTTGGTAAACATGAGGAACACAAGTGCACTTTTAGTGTGCTTCTCTCTGGTTCTCATCTCAGACTGCTCAGAGACACCGTCTCAGTCAGTGCTAAGTAGACCACACAGTTAAAGCAACAAACCTGTTGCTGGGTCAACAGTAAGGGAGCGTTCTGAGGTCTCACACCTTACCGGCGATCTCATCTCACCAGCAGAAATGCACAAACAAACACACGTGCTCCATAAGAGAGAGAGAGAGGGGCTGTTGTGAATATGAAGAGCAGGGACCGGTGGGATGCAGTCATGAAAGGTAAAGAGCAAGAATGACAGGACTGAAGGAGAGATGAAGGACAGCCTAAGTGGCTTTGACTTGTCCTGCTGACATGTGGATTTATGAAGCCATTTGTCACGTCGTAGTCTGCGCTTAATCATCACACTGATGGAGGCGAATATGTACAAACATAATGACGAAATACTCCCAGAGATTTATATTAAATGTTGTCTTTGGTGTCCACTTTGTCTCCTTTAGAGGCTAAAGGCTGCACTTTCACACCACCCCGGTGCCATCGCAAACGGCAACATGAACTCCATGGGCCACATGATGGAGATGATGTCATCACGGCAGGACCAAGGCGCTCACCATCACATGCACTCGCACTCGCATCCGCACCAGCACCTGCAAGCCCCTCCGCACGCATACCAGCACCACGGACACCACCACCACAACCAGGGCCACGCTCAGGGTGGACACCATCACCCGCAGGGACACAATCCCCATCACAACTCCCACAACCCCCATCTTCATCCTGGGCACCCACATCAGACATCACCGCACCCTCCGATGCACTCTGCTTCACAGGTAAGCAAATCGTCTCCCCGAGAGAGCTGAGAAGCTTTTAGGCAGCCCAAAGGCAAAGCCACAAGTTCAATAACACATTAACTACACTGCATATTAAAATCACTCACACAGCTAGAAGTCAGCGTGTATGCAGCATGACTAAAACAAGCCAGTCCTTTGGAAGGCTTTTGAGTAGTTTTGAAGTCAGCTATTAGTGGTTTAGTATAGAAGCATGGCTAAAATGATGCTTAGAATTCACAGCGAGTGAGTGGATGAACGCATTTTCCCTTGCTGCATCCTTAATAGCGAGTTTCCTGGCACCCGGCGCAAAAGTATTTTTTCCTTTTTGTTTGGTCAGCTACAGGTCAGTGTTGGATGCCTGCCATGGAGAGAAGGGGTCACGAAGAGTTCAGAAACGGTTACAAAAGGATGTTCAGGACTGTCTTTTGAAAACTTTGCTCCACTGCACCAACCACTTGCAATTATGTAGTCACAGCATGCTTCAAGCGCAGAAGAAGTTTTACAAACCAGAGGAACAGATAGCCTTGGCTTATAGTTCTGGGACGTCTTATCTGTGAATATACCTGTTTCAGTATTAACTGACAGTATTGCTCACGGCATTAAAAAAAGAGGCATTTTGTCCTTGCGTTCTTTGAAGCCTTTTTGCAGCACAGAGTGCCACATCATGAAGTGCATTTCACTATATGTTTTAAATGTACCATTAAAGCTTTAAAACAACATTGTCTGTGTGTGCAGCCGCCATTAAAGTGGCGTGCATTTTCCATGCTTCTCATAAAAATGTAATGTTTTGAAGACTGAAAACACTTGACCTAGCCAAGTATATGTCAAGATTTGTCAGTGCATAGAAATGGGCCTTTTGACTGCGTCTGGTGGTGTTAGTCTGAGTGGAAGTGGGCGTTGGAAAACTGCCTCCTGACACCTCTTTAACAAGGTGGGCAAGCTAGTGAATCAGCCCAGTCAGTTAGTCAGTCATTCACTCCTGACACCCACAGCCCAGCTTCTTAAGGCACGCGGTACAAGCAGATGTTGTTTTTGGGGAAGTTGCCAGACATAAAATACCTGCAGGAAGTAATGTATATATTGTTGTTTAGAGGCAGGAGGCTCTGAGGCAGCATAGCGGCTGCAGCAGACAGCTGACTGGCTACTTTCCAGCTGTGTCAGGATGCTTACATATGTGGTCGGATCGTGGCAGGCAGGCGCTGCCCCATCGGGGACGTCAGTAATGTTAATGCCATTTTCCCGTGATTCAGATGTCACCTGCAACCCAGCAGATGCAGCCCACGCAGACGATGCAGTCTCCGCCACCCAGTGGTGGACGGCGCAGACGAGTAGTGGACGAGGACCCGGATGAACGTCGGCGAAAGTTTCTGGAGCGAAACAGAGCGGCTGCAACAAGATGCAGACAGAAGCGAAAAGTTTGGGTGATGTCATTAGAGAAGAAGGCAGAGGAGCTCACACAGACCAACATGCAGCTTCAGGTAAAAACCAAAAAAATCAAAAAACACCTTTAGAGCCTCTAAATCTATGTACAGTAACAACTGCAACTCAGGGCCATCACCATGGATTTTGATTTGTTTATATTGGGTAATATGACCTGGGTATTTTACTGTTTGTTTTTAGGTAGTTAAGGATGGAGAGTTGCCAAGAAATGTTGATTCGCTGAAATCTGAAAATATTTTTCTTTTTCTCAGAATGAAGTCACAATGCTAAAGAACGAGGTGACACAGCTCAAGCAGCTTCTCCTCACACACAAGGACTGTCCCATCACCACTATGCAGAAAGAGTCCCAAGGTTACCTCAGTGAGTAGCTTAAACATAAACACACTCACACACCTTTAACTGTGTGCCTTAGCTCTGCGGTGGAAAGGAATAAACCCTACAGACACAAGTCTGATGGACACACAGTAACTGGCAAGGCTTTTCGTTCCAGTGTGCTGGTATCCAGCTCCCACGCTCGCTGCAGGACTCTTCCTTTGACATATGGGTGTTGCACACTCTGGTAGCTGGCTGTCTGAATCCCTTTTGAGACTTATTTTTTCCATCTCACAGCAGCTCTGTGCACAGAAGCAGCCGAGCCTCAACGTGAGAAAGACATCACAGTCTGCACGTTGACATCACAGCCCTAATGGATGCCTGGGATCTCACTGATTTTTGGACTGTGCTTCAGCTCAGCCGTACATGACATCAGAGCCCCACCCTTTGATACGGATTCGAGTGACATTTCCATGTAATTAGGATAAGTCACCTCCCTGTGCAGCTTTAGGAAAATAAGGCTCACGTCCCCCCTTGGCTGAATGGCTCTTTTGTACAAGAGAAAGCCAACTCCCAGCCTGGGCTGGAATGACTTTCATCGATGAGTCTAACTGGTGTAAAGATGTCACCTACAATGTGTCCAAAATCCATCAGGCGTATTTACGGAGTGGAATGATTCACGTTTCCATTTTTGTGTTATCCATTATCGTCTATTTTGAGATGGAGGATGAGACATTTGGTGTAACCTTAGGTTGTCACATGTTTGAAATAAATGCTCTTCTGCTAATAAAGATTTTTTTTGTAATATAATGAGAGATCCTGTGTTTATTTTGCTAGATTTTACCATTATGCATACTTTATGTATCCCTGTGTGCAGCTCCTCGGTTCTATCTTTTGTACTTGCACTCACACATGCGTGCTTTACGCATCACTTCTATCTTCAGTGATGTCTCTGCTTTCTCCTCAGGTCCAGAGAGCAGTCCTGCAGGCAGTCCAGCTCCAGTGTGCTCCCAGCAGCAGGTCATCCAGCACAACACCATCACCACCTCCACTACGACTGTAGGGGGCAGCAGTGTGCACGGGCAGACCAACCACTGCACAGACATTAACCCCATCCACTAGGGACAAAGGAGACCGTAACCTCGGCTGCAGCCACGAATCCCCCCCCCCCCCCCCCCCCCCACCACCACCACCACCCATGCTTTTTGAGGGTCGCCAGCTGCACGTGCTGCTCCTCATTCTCCATCAAGAAAAACCTCAAAGGCCTGTGAGGCTGTTCTTTATACAGTAGCTACAGTATCTATTTTTATAGACCAATCCTATTAACGCATAAAACTTTTATGTTTTTTGGCGCGTTTTTTTAATTCTGCTTTTTTTGTGCTTAGTGGAAAGACATTTTTGTTAATCTCATGCACCATTTCAGTGACTTTTTCTGTTTTGTAATGGTACAAAATTGATCACGATGCTCATAAAACCAGAGGACAGAGACGCGTGCCTCAGACTGTCATCTCTTAAAAAACAAAAATACAGGTCTTACATCTCTATGTGCCCAGTGGACTGAATAAAGAGTGACCGTAAGCTGCGTAAGCTTGCAGCAATGTGGAAGACACTGAAAAATCTGAAAAACTGAGGGGGACGTCGCTGCGTTTTATTTGTTGTTTAAAGTCAGACTTTGAACACGGATGTCTTGAAGACAGGAATATGCAAGCAGGTGAAATGACCCTTTTTCTTTTTTTCCAAGAAACATATATGACTGTTAACAATCTTCCCTGTCGGCAGTATTCTTTAAAAACAAGCAAACAAACAAAAAAAGCTTTATAATATACGGCGTGACAGTGAAAATACCATATGCTCAGATGGAAGCAATACATCACAGTGTTGATCATCTTTTTTCTACTGTACGCCCACATTAATGATCAGAATGGCCAAGGACATTTGATGCTGTTGCAGCGACAGAACTGTACACTGTGATACCAGTGAGGCAGCTCAGCAGCGGAGATCAGCGTCCTCCGCTCTCCAGGACCAACTGAAGCTTTTTAATCGTTGAGGCCTCTTGTTGTGTGTGTGTGTGTGTGTGTGTGTGTGTGTGTGTGTGTTTTGTGCATTCAGACCAAAATGAAATAACATTTGATTGAGTGTGTGCACAGTCTGGCATGTGAATATTGTTATATATATATTTGTGTTTTGTCCCTCTTTCCTGCTGCAGAACAAAGTTCGACTTGTATTAAGAAAGAAAAGTATGTGAGAAAATATATATCTGTTTATCTTTTTTTTTCTCTTTTTCTTTTCCACCACCACAACTTGCAATTCCTGAAGAAGAGCAGCTCGTGTTTGTGCTTTCCAAGATATCACAATGTGCCTGAATCTTCCTTAAAAAGCTTTTCTGGCTTATTATATTTAATAGCTTCGTTTTAATCACCATAATTATCTCTGCTTTTTCTTTTGTTTTTCTATGAATTTTTGTTATGGGCTTTCTTACAGATGTCTGTTACACCTAAGGCCAAATCTCCTGAGTTTCTTACAGGCGACCTTTTCTACATCCATCTCCTTTAGGCTGCAGCGCCTCTTTATTTCCACTTCCATATGACCAGGAATGTCAGTTCATGAGCATGATGACCACAATGCACTGTGTTTTTACAGTAGGACGGATGAAATACTTTCCACGCACAGGTGGAGCAATCGCAGAGCTGTCTATGCACTTTGTCCTCTGTTATGACGGAGGGTAGAATAGCCATATTAAGGTCAGAGGTAATTCTCAGTGATCCCCCCCCCCCTCCCCCCAAAAAGCCCTCCTCCCTGTCTTCACACACCAGCGACAACCTGTAACTATGTTTGGCTTTATAGAGAAAATATGCCTGGCTTGTTTCACATGCCCATAAAAAGAATAATGGAACCTGGAGCTTGCACTGCCAGGCATGATTAAGGACCTGATAGCGTTGAATTTGTTCTTTCCCGTTTAATTGAAAAATATCTTTCCCCATAACGGACCACATGGTGGTTTTTGTGAAGGCATTTGATGTATTCATGTTGTTTCTTACCCTTAAAATCTGTGCGTGCTGTTTAGTGTGTGTGTGTGAGATGATTATTGAGTGACGAGTCTTAGAAAATCCTTTGTAAAAGGGCTTTGTTGCACCGACCCTCTGAACTGAAGCTTGCCTTAATTTTGGCTGTTTGTAAAACCCTGTTTAGATCAGACCATTCCAAATTAACCTCATGCATGTGAAAATATGTTTATGACCTCATCGCGCTTTCAACTGGAATTATTAGGAGTTTTCATTTCTGATAGTGGATCCATGTTCATAATAAAAATGCATTTGTTACTATATAGGTATACAAAAAAAAGGAGCTATGGAAGTACAGCGTGAGTGTGTCTGTGTGTGAGAGAGAACAATTCCTACATATTAATGATGTTGTAATTGTATTATTTTAAGTCTAAAAGTATAAATATTGTACATAATATTAATTTCTATAATCCTGTACATGTAATGCAACCACCTTTCTTTTAGAAGGGAGAATAAACGTGTGGTACGTTTGTAAATAATGTTTGCACTTGTTGCCTTTTGCTGTACGTCGAGGCTCACCCCAGCGCTTAAGTACATTGTTGATATGTAACAAACGGATGGGATCCATTCCTGCCTGCATATCCTTGTACATTTTTTTGTTTGTTTCTTTTGGTCCGTAATTACATTGTCTCCATTTTATTTTGCATTTGTACAGATGTTAAAGTATCACTGCAGTTACATTACGGTATGAAAATAAAGCACTTGTTCTGTAACATTCATTCGCGCGACATGATGTCATTGTTTCTGAAACCCAGGAAAGTAATATTTCAATCAAAGGATCAACAGCATTTGCTGATGCTTGTCCTTGAAAAATGACTGCTCATTAAATAGTAAGATGCTTTAAAGGTTTAGAATGCTCATTAATTATTGAACTGTCTAGACAGCTTGATAGATGCCCGATGAAATAACATGGCAGTTAACTTCAGTACACAAACATCTTTGTTGAATCCTGTCAAAATGCCAAATCACTGCCGATGCAGAGAGACAATTAAATCTTAGCCACAACAATGAAACAAATAAGCAATAAAAATAAACATTGTTGTGTAAGAAATTCATTTCCGGCTGCTACTGTGGACACATGCGGAGGGACCTCTTTAAGTAATGAAGAGGACTTTTTCAGGACCTTACTTCGGATGATCAAGAGCTCCAGTGATTTCATTTTCAAAGTGCATTTAATGACTGACAGCAGTTTGGGGAGGCAATGATCTATGCCAGTTAGCAGCCAAGCAGAGACTTGTCTTTGGAGTATCATGACCCCTGGTGTACAACTTATTCACTTTCCCAAACAATACTTTCACATCGAGCAATGTTTTCAAATCCCACCTCAATTGGTTCACTTCTCAGTTTAGTTCCAGACCCACAGGGTTTTGCTCGCTCATTTCTTCTACTGAAGTTATATTTCTTTTCCATAGTTTCGTTTTAGTTTTCAGGGACTGGAAGCTATCCCAGTGACCAGTCACACCTTGGACAAGTTTCCACTCTATCGCAGGGTCATCACGCAGAGTTGAGAGTTGAATCCAGGTCCTTCTTCCTGTGAGGTGACAGTACAAACCACTGTTCCACAAACAGCAACACTAACCAGATCTGACTCCACTTCCTCTCCAAGATAAAGTGTGCACCACCATCATTTTTGGCTTTTCCCCGTCTCTCATCTACTGGGAGGTAGACCACAATATAACACAATGATAAAAACACTTAATGGCCTCAAGCAAAAGGTTGTAAGTAACACAATGTGATGTTTTAAAAAAGAAACATCTTTATTTCAAGTAATTTCAACACTTAAGGCTTTACAGTCCCTTCTGACTGTGACAGACATTCAAACACAAAACACAAACTTTAAAAAGAATTGGATATATTGAAGAAAAAGGTTCTTTAATACAAATCAAACTTGTGTTAGAAAAAAATAATTCCACCTTTAGTGACTGAAAACAAAGCATGCATTCATAACTGGTAGCAGTTGGACCAGAAACACCTCCAAGCTTTATTCAATCACTTTGCATATAATAACCTTTTATCTTAGTGTAAGTGCCACAGGAAGGTACAAAGAACTGCTTAGAACCTTTTGCTTTAATACATGAAATCATTTAAAAATTGTATGAACCGTTTTAAAAGTTCTTTTAAAAGAAATCTTGATATGAGTGAAATGTGTTTTGGCTGCATTGAATTTCGTCTCCGAAGCGTGCACTGATTTCACACAACATTCATTAACTCATACTGACCCGAGAAAACAAACAAACATGAACCCCTAAAATTTAAGACGTTAACCTGATTTATCAGTTTTACGATTTCTGTTTGCAACAATCCAGATATCGCATCCAAGCTAAGAGTGTGCATCAGAGAGCACACGCTTAGAAGAAATGTATCCTCTGGTTTTTAAAAAGTTCTGCAAAAAAATGATGAAAACAAAAACTTGATTTAAGTTAGCTGTGACAATCAGTCTTAAATCAACGCTCTGTGCTCGATGTGCTCTCTAAAGTGAAGGTGCTTGAACATTTGCACTTCTCCACCCGTGCTTTTCATTTCCAGCCCTGAGTTGACAAGAATCTGTCAATCATGTCAAAGGACCTCTGCGGTTGGTCGTAAGGCAGAATGTGCCCTCCTCCTCGTATGATGACCTGCATGAAGAGACAGACAGCGGATAACGGTAAACCTCAATAACGCCGAGAGATTTAAGATCATGCATTTGGCCTTTTATTTCACAATCCGCTCACCTGATAAAACTCTCCAACTTGCCGAACATAACCCGCCACCTCCGTGTCAGTGGGCTGAACCTTCCAGTGGAAGCGAGGGGCTTTTTTGTACTCGGCAGCCCCGGTCCAGTTCACAGTGGGCAGGAACCTCTCAGTCAGTGGAGCAGCCACAATCACATCTAGCTGACCACTATACATCAAGACCTGGATAAATACATTCAACTTGTATCAGTTAACTGACTCCATAGATTCACACACACACACAGCAACTGTTGTTTTTGATATCAGACTGAATCCTCGTCACCCGGAGACGTGCTCTGCTCTTCTTCAGAAACAACCTCTCAGCGGCTCTTTCCTGGAAGTGTTGCATTCCTCCACCTTTCTCTTTAAAATACCCCAGAGTTTTCACTTCTCTTTTCTCTCCCCCTCCCTTTCACTGCGCTTTGAATCTTCATCAAGCTTTCCTGACTCAGTTCTGGAGACTGCGAGTCATCTCGTCATCCAGTATTGTGCTCCATCGACGGTCACGCCTAGTGTCATCTGTAGAAGTCATCCCCCTAAGCACTTTTTGCACTCACGCAGCGCTGACACCTCTGTGCTTCACACCAACCAGGGGATGAACAAATTTATCTTGATCTCATTGACCGAAGAATGCGCTTCCAGTTTTCATCAGGCTTCTTTTTGTGCTCCTACAGTCTTCTGTAAGGTTTTCCTTTTGGACCCCATCCATAGAAGATGATGTAACGAAGTTCAACAGTGTCTGAGTTGGGCTTTTTTTTTTTAAGATTGTTTCCTGTTAAGACTTGAGAACGATGCCCAGTTCACTTGTCAATAAATAAATAAAGTGATAAAAGTAAAACATTTGTCTCACACTCTAAATATAAAACATCATGAGCAAAATCCTGATTTTTTTCTCCCCCTTCACATTTTCCCCTTGTGCGTTTTAGATTAAAAAAATAAATAAAATGGATGACCCTGCAGTTTTTACCCTGTAGTTGTCCATCAGCACCCCCAGCCATGGTTTGATGGTCTTCATGACATCCTGCAGGAGGTGCTTCTCCACCTCAGAGCCATCGTGGAACGTCAGGTTGCCCACGTGGATGGCACGTCGCACTTCAGGCAGGGTCACAAACTGGGAGAAGTAGTCCTGATCCTCAGGCTCCTGAGGAACACAAAGGAAATTTGTGAGTTCTTTAAGCTGTTAAAAAGCAACAGTTTACAAAAAAGAACTTCAAGGAACTCCGAGTACCTGACATATCAAGTAGTTGAAGTAGTTGGTACAACCTGTTGCATTTTGGAAGAAGGAGGGATAAGGATCTACATCGCCATTCAGCAAACGATCAAAGACCTGAAGTCAGACGATTGAAATTGAAATGAAAAAGGCATCCATGACAGGTGTGCCTTCAACAATTAGAAAATACTGCAAATGTAGATGACGAACAACATCAACTCATTACCTCAAAAGCCTCCACCCACTTCTCCTGCTGGATGAGCTTAACTCCATGGTCTGTCTGCTGGTCAACGTATTGCTTTTGGAGTTCATCTATCATTCCCGTTTGGTACAGGAACTCACCGTAGCCACCCAGCATCTGATGTAGAAGAACAGTAAACTGTCACTATACTGTCACCTTTCTGCATCAGCATATAGGAGCAGATGGCATCAAACATGAGCAAAGTGGAGGACGAACGTACAGTGTGGACAATGAAAGCAAAAGACACAGCAGCCTGTGTTTCAATGAAGACACACATTTAGACCATATGAGGGAAAAAATGTGTAAGTCAATGAGTCTTGTTCATGAAACAGATGCTTTATTAAACTCTTTCTAAGCCAACTCTAGACTTTATCCAGGAGATTTTCCTGCCGGTTACGTAGGGATATGGCAGTTTAGGTCACACATAAGTCCAAGCCTTTAGAAAACTCTTTTTGTTCTGCCACACCTCGCTCACCGCAGCAGCACCAAACCTTCTCTACCATCGTCACGATCAGGTCTTCTAAAGAGTTTGCTTTTCTGTTGGCCGTTTTCCGACTGCACCGTGAGTTGCGATGGCATTGTGCAACTACAAAATTGCAACACAGCTGCTTAAGTTCTAAATGTCATTCCTGCCTGAGCAAGTTTTATGATTAAGCATGTCTTATGAATCAAACATTAGCACTTTCAGGAACAATCTTAGGACAGAGTTTACGTCTAAATAATAAAATTCTTCTACATACGCACCAGCTCTGGATCACAGAGTCCATCGCCAATAGCCATCCCCTTGAAGTTGATTTTCACCTTGGCAGTAGGGTTGTTTTTATGAATGTAGTAAGAAACGGCAGGAACATACTTCCCTGCATATGACTGCAAAGAGAATGTATTGCATGGTGAGGAGGCCATCTTAACAAAATAAGACATTAAAATTTCATTATATTTTGCAAAAAGTATTAATTGGTTAGCATGGTAAGCATATATCTGCTAGCCCTGTAATCATGTTGCTCTGTTTAAATAGCTACTCGTGTCATACTGCTCTGTGAAGTGTGGAAAAATTATTTTCTGACCTCTCCAGTTGCGTAGAACTCATTGGACTGATATTCAGGAAAGATCTGGAAGAACTGTGTCAAAGCACTTATAAAAGAAAAGAGGAGAATAAGAAAAAGAGTTAGTAACGATCATTACTGTGAAGATAAATGAAATGACTACATGCAAATTAGATGGTCATATTTTACTTGTACAAATCTCTGCCAACATCATCCTGGTCCTGAGCGAAACCTCTGTCATCTTCAGTGAAGCTGAAACCTGTTCCAACCTAGAGAGAGAGGAGAAAAAAGAAAACAAAAAATCCCAACACTTCCTCAATGTTTCAAAAGCACCAAGTGAAAATGACATTTTAAGTAATACTGCTTTTTTTTTTTTTAATGTGATGATAAATCAGAAATACATACTGGATTATCAATGTACAAAACTGAATATCTGGCTGTCCAGGCATAATCCCTCGGACCGACTGCAAAGACAGAGGATATAAACTTTATAAGAAGGTTTAAACAACCTGGGAGTCTTGCTGCTGCAAATCAGTTCTTACCCGTCATGTTCTTGTACACCACATACGGCCCATGTTCCACAAAGAGACCGAACATGGACGTGCCACCAGGCCCACCTTGCAGCCAGAGCAGGACTGGAGCTTTCTCCTGGTTTGCCTATCAGTCACATCAGAGCAAGCACAAAGTTTAAGAAACTAGCGCCACCTAGTGGACTTTTACCGCCATACAGTTGTTTAAAATTATGATTTTGGAATCTGCAGTGTTTAGAAATGGCCCCAAAAGACCTTCCTAACTTGTGTAAATCAATAATTCTCCTTCCACCGAGTTGCTTGGACTTTCCCCATTGTTCTGAGCATTGGTCTGATAGGTAGTGTCAAACTTTTTCCTATTTATGTTGAGACAGTGAACCTACCACTTGTCATCAATCAACCAGAAGTTAATAGGCCTTGTCAAGTTAAAAGACATTGTAGAACCTTCAGCGCTACTTTTTAAAAGATTTAAGTGAATGAATAGATTTGAACCTCTATGTATACTTTTGACCCAATTCCTGTTTTTTACGTAATTATAGATGTGTGTTGCACAATCATTCCACCCTAGAGAAAAAACAGTGCAAAAAAATCATGTTCATAGTGACCCTAACATTCATGCTCATTTTTAATGTGATTTAAACTCCTGATCACAGTTGTATATGTATTCTGGTCCAACAGGGGTAAAAGGAAGTTGTTTAGAACCTTTCCAGATTCTTTTTTTCCCTGGAGGCTTTTTAGTAAAAAACATTCAGTAAGATTCAAACTTTACTTGCTGTCATTAAATGCGTCAATCTCCACTGCTCTGGAGCATTTTCATAAATAAAATTAAAAAACAAAACAAAACACTCAGTTAATGATTAAAAGACATAATAAAAAAGGCACAAGTGTAAGTTAAAAAGTAAAACAAGCTCTCTTCCTGTAAGGATTTTTGCTTTAAAAATCAGCAAAGGAAAACCTGGGTATTCCTGGTTGCAGCTGACTAAATATCACAACTTCACAGAGGGACTAAAGATAAAGTTGACTTCTGAAAACCCCACACAGATTTGATCCTAAAATCTCTCCGTCCTCTCAGTGATTTCCTGTCACACTGCACAAATAAGAGTACTGTAAATTTGGGAAGCCCCTGTGGTAAAAGAAGTTAGGCCTACCATGGAAGCAGGGAAGAACCAAAAGAAGAGGTTGCTGTTGTATTTTTTGTTGACTGTGAGGTATCCAGCATAACTCTTGACTGACTTATTGCCTCCTGGCAGGTCTCCCACCAGACTCAGTTTCCTGGCTGGAAGAACGAGATATCGCCACATTGTGGATGTGCAACACAAAAAGCACGAAGCCAATCTATAGTACTTTACTTCGTAGTAACACAAATACAAGTTTACCTTCATCTATAGCGCCCTTCTCCAGATAAGGAGTGAGAAAGAGAGGGGCACCGGGGTCGACTCCGTTCAGGCCGCTGACGCGGGGAGATTTTCGGCAGAAAAACGACGAGCAGCCCCCGAAGGCGGCGGAGTGCAGACAGGCCCACAGTAAGAGGACACCCAGAGTTTCTCTCAGCAGCCTGCCAATATATGTAACGTAGATATCACAATGCGGGCCTGGCCAACGATGTGTGAACCTCAAGCACCCCCAAGACACTCAGATTTCAAAACAGTGCGACCACAGCGAGGCTGCACGCCCCTGACTGCGAGCATGAACTTATCGTCATTCTTTCAAAACTCACCTCATTGTCGCAAACACCGGCAGCAGCACAGACTTCACCTTCTAACACAGGCGAAGGCAGGTGGAGTAACAAATCCGGTCTCACTGTGATTTTAGTCACATGATCGGCTCTGTGCCGGTCACATGAGATACTGGATCACGTGGTCGTTGTTGTTTAATCAGCCCTCAGTCGTGCCTAGCAGGAGACGCCATTCGACTGTGGCTTTAATGGCCACATGTGTCATTACACCAACGTCCCTAGACAGACCTTAACAGTATAATACAAACTACACCATGCAGCACCAACGCTGGCATGTTTTCTGTTAGTCTCCTGGTTGTAAATTGCAGACAGCAGTTCCTAACTTTTTTTTTTTTTTAAAAAAAAGCACTAACTGACACTTTTAAACATACAGAAAATACCCTGATAACGACTGTGTTTAGTCTGTTCCTTCCCATTCCCTACAAGGCCACCAGGGTTGGCTGGAAGACTGTTTACTTAGCCTGGCAGGGCGAAGGACACTGTCTCAGCTGAACTATGGACACGCACACACATACATATACTGATACTGATAAGCACTCACCGACGCATCACCCTCCCTACCCCGGATCCAACACCACCTCCAACGCTTACCTCCCCTCTGATGTGGACATCGGGTCAGTTGGAGGCGCAGTCGAAAGATTGCAGCGGTCCCAGATCAGATGTACACACTGGAACTGTCTGTGTTTATTGTGCTATGGTGTGTTGATATCTGTGCATTCCTGTATTATCCTTTTGTGTTACACATTTCAATGTTTTTTTTCCTCGCTACCTAGCCTGACCTGTCTCCCCAATGTGATGTTTGTGTATTGTATGTACGGTCGGCAAGGTCTGTCATCTCGGTTGTGGGCAAAAGACCTGCAACTGACAAATAAAGGCTATCTCATCTCATCTCCTCTCATAATTTGTTCACAAAGTTTCAAAGTAAGACAGTTTTCAGTAGCTGTTTTGGTAATACTTTATCCACTGCTCAAAATAAAATGTAATTAGTTCTTTAAGTGACTACAGAGTAGATCCAATAACACAAAGTCAGTAAAACTTCAGGGATTTTACTCTGTCCAGTACACATAGCATAAACCACTGTGGTTAAGTGACAACAGCTGCACTGGAGAAGCAACAACTCCCAGAAAGGGAATGGTTTTGCAGGTAGTGTCCCAATCCCTCCTGATTTTTTTTTTTCTGTCAAGCTCTGGCAGATCTCCTCCTGGTCCTCCTCAAACAAAGGAGCAGTTAACAGTCCTGCTGTTGAAGCTGATGGTTCTGTACAGCACTCGTGTAACAGCTCGTGTCCTGGTTTCTCCTCAGGACTGTCGAGACTGCACTGAGAGACACAGCAAACCTTCTGGTGATGGCACATATGGATGTGTCATCCTGGAGGCGCTGGGCTACCCGTGCAACCTGAATGTGCTGCAGGCAACATTTCATGCTGACAAGGACACTGACAAAAAGAAAAACCGGGCACTCTCCAGGATATCTGCTGTCACTTTTACTTGGATAAGAGCAGATGAAATAATGGTTTATGTTTACTAAGTTAGTTGTATACCTAAAATTTATTTTATGCTGTAATATATAATATACTTAATTTTTTTGAGCACTGTATATTTAGCCTTTGCCAAGGAGGTGTTTTAACCTTCACATAGAAAAATAGCAATGCACTGGCCAGCTGGAAAAAGGTGAAGTGGAAACTAATTATCTGGTGTTTCTGGTGAACACAGATGCAAGTAATAAATCTTTGAATGAGCCTAACAGTACTGCAAACTTGGGCAACATTTAAAATAGGAGTAATAACTCTGTTCTTCAGAACATTTTTAGTTTATCTGCTTTAAAGCATCAACAAATAGCTTGCACTCTATATTATTTGGTATCATGAAACAGGAATCCTTTGGGTTTGTTTCTCACTGACATCTGGAAAGTGCTTGGAGCTGATGTAAAGTGAAAGTGGCAGGCACCAGGGCTGATGTGATAGGTTGAGACAGCTGTCCATCAGATCTCAAACGGTTCTCACCTATTCCACAGCTGAGGGACTGAGCATTGTTTTAAATATAGTGATATTTTGCCTTTTGCTGAATTGAGACTCACTTACTTGGCGATCATTTCTGTGGAGGAGACCAAACCAGAGCTAAAAGATTTGAATATGGTGCTTAAACTCGTCGGCGTGTGAGCATCAGTCGGCTATTCTAGATGATACAATCAGTGTGTCAATAACCTGTAAACAAAATCACTCATTCTTTAACACTGATTGATGGTTGTGTTATTATTGTCCTGTTTCCACTATGAAGGGGAAAACTATTATTAATAAAATCATTGATGGCTGCTCTCTGTTGTTCAAGCAATGGCACGTGACAGTGAACCTGGCATGTATCGTGCCAAGGACAAGTATTCAAACACACAACTCTGAAACAATGATGGAAATCTCTTGTGTGTGTGTGTCTGTGTGTGTGAATGACTGATCCTTCTGCCTCCGATGCAGTGAAAAAAAGACGGTACAAGGAGCTGCTTGCAAAAGGTTTTTGGAAAGAGCTGATGGTGAGATTTTTTCTGAGGCGGTTGTAACGTCATTAACAATCTGCTTTTCTATCAATTTCCGGTGTGTTTTTATTGACTGTTTTGCTTATAGTACACAATTCTGTCTGCAGGTGCAGCCACACTGCACACACCCTGCTGTTGGGCAGAGGTCAGGGTGAAGTCGTGAGCATGTAACTGGTGGATGTGCAGAAGCTGTCAAAATAATACAAAATGTAAGCCAGTTGATCGTTTTCTCCATCGCTCTTTTTTTAACTGATAAAAACGTTCATTTCTTCGAGCGATATATATTTTTGCACCACCAGATGGCGCACAGACACCGGGCTCGCCACAGCTGTTTCATCAAAAATGAAAATAAGAACTGCCAGCTCTGGAATAATACAATTTGCCCATTTGTGCCTTTTCATGAATCAAACGAGTGTGGTTTGAGGAAGAAAGTTCCGTCTGTTTGACATTCCGCAAGCGGAGCTGAGCTCTGCTGTTTTGGGCTTGTTTTTGCCTGTCAGGACTGCTTACATCTGGAAAACCTTGCTCCACAAAACTTTCACTTTAAGAAGGCGCGTCTAGGCTGCGGTGTGGTGTGTTTATTGCGATCCTTAAAGTGGCACATGGACGCCGTGGCTGGGCTCTGCATGGCACGACACTTTGTACCTACAGGTTCGGTCCATTGTGGGGAGGAAACGTTTTGACGAAACCGACCCACGGAGCACGTTCCTGTAGTCTTTTTCATCTTTCTCATTTATTTTTGAATCCACGGCACCCACGGTGTATGCGGCAGCGTGAACTCCTCGCCGAGGCGCGCAGCGAGGCGAAGGAAAGGATCAGCAGATTCAAACGGACGGACAGGGGTGGTGTTGGTGGGGTCGGGATCAAACAAGACATGAAATGATCACCAGTCAGGCGTCAAAGGTGAAGCACACTGGGGCGTGAGGGAAATGGAGGCACCGCCAGGGACGAGCTGCTGTGAGCCCACCTTGGCCAAACAGGACTAACCGAGTCGTGAAAGTGATTGGGATGGCAGCATCCAGCAACTCAAGCCTCTCAGGTTCATCTTTATCCTCTGGTAAGAGTTCAAATTCTCCCCAAACGAACAGACACAGAAGCTTTGCACTAAATAATAGAAATAATAATAGGATTGCATTTCCTCTTGAGAAGTTTCTAATGCTTTCGTTTGGCTTGAATCAAACTTTTCTCTCCCGTTGGCTTGTATACAACCCACGCATTATCTTAATCTCTATTAATCTGTCTCACAGATTCCTTTCATTAAACTTTCTCGAGGTGGCAGCTGTGATAATATAGAAAAAAAAAACCCTCTAAGTGGATGCAGCTGTGGAGGTACTGGGGTAAAAGGAAAGCCCTTCATGTGCACAAGGATTATAAGGTCGTGAGATGCAGTCAGTGTGACGCTTGGTTTTGGATGTTGTCCTTAACGTTGCCAATCATTTCCACAATTCCACTATTGACTTTCCACTTGGCTGTCTTCTGTGATTATCTTTGGCCTCCTTTGTCTACCATTTTCCAAAAATGCAACATCAACCAGGCTGAGGTGTTTTCTGATATTTTTTTTTAATCTAATATGCCCAGTTGAGTGATTATAATACATCTCAGACTGCTTCAGTTTGCAGAAAACTCCAGCCAAATCCCCTTTGCATAAACAATGGTATAGCTCAGTGATTAGCGCATATTATTTGTCATTTTTGTGTGCTTTGCTTTTCACAGAAGGAAAAGCAGAATGTTTGTCAGCAGCTGTTCAAATAAACCCTGAAAATGCAGTGGGAGCAGCAGAATGCTTTCTCTGCGCATAGTCCCTTGTGTGTTGATAAGGAGTAGCTCGTATTTGCCAGAGTATAAAGTACAACCTCCACTATCGCAGCACTGCTTGATGTGGAAGCCCCACCAAACAACCAGGGGCGAGCGTGTGTGACAGAGGGATGAGGCTGTTTGTAACGCTGAGCCTCCGCACGCGTGGTTTATGTTTGGACTATAAAATCACATCAAGAAAATGTGCAAAAAAGAGGGGGAAAAAAAGCTGCAGCAAAAGTCAAATTCAGCATTGCTTTGGTGGATTTTCATTTAATTTATGGCAGGACGAGGACATTCCATAAAGTGTTTGTTTTACTTTCTCACTGTCTCTGCATCCTGACCACACACCAGCGTCACATTTCCCAAGGTACTGCCCAGTGGGAGGGACAGACAGTCAAGCTGATATAGCCCAGGGTGACCACAGGCTTCACAAAGCATTATCTCATGTGTGCGTTTCAGAAAGAAGTGGATTTATTGTTTGACCGCTGCTGCTTTAAGAGGAAAGTCTCTTCTTTCTGTGGCATTGGAGGGTTGTCATTACTGTTGGGCTCTCAATATAATTATCAGAGGTTACAAGCTGCACTGTTGCCAGGGATGGAGTGGTTGTCGCAAGGGTATTATTATTTTCGTGCAGAGCTCTTTGGCAGCCAGATGCAACATTTGAATAATCTTGTCTATGAGGCATATGACTGAAACATGAATCTCTGTGAAATTCCAGCTCCATATTAGGTCTTCTGTTCTTGCTGCAAACAAAGTGCTTTGGTATATTTGGCTAAATCCATCATATTTGTAAATCTGCACAATCGAATTGTAACTGATGGCAATTTTCTTTTATTTTCAAGTAACAAAAAGAGGTAACTGGGTTGATTTGTTTCTTTACTTTCTGCAAAATATCTACAAAACCCAATACAATGGGGTATTAGATTGTATGCAAATCACCAAAAAGCATGTTGTAGACATTTTTGAACTGAATGTTTAATATACAGCTGGAAGATAATAGCTATAGCCTCTATTCTTTGAAGTTGATTATAGCAATAGACAACCAAAATGATTGCCATAAGATTGCAACATTTATGTTGCAATCTCATCCTTTCCCTGGAAACATATCCTCTGGCTTTCTGTCTAAATCGGGGAGATTCCTACACATTCTTGGCGTGGTTAGGCATGGAAGCATGTAACTGTACCAGCAGCACACCATTTGGCAGACGGCTTCAGGAAATGAAGCTTTGAAAATGTTATGTGAGGGCTACAGCATGAAAGTATGTCTTTAGATCCAGCCTTAAATGATAAAGTTGGTCAGGGAGGCAGACATGTCGCCATGCATTACAGACAGGCTGACTGTTAAGTGCGATCCTACACATTTCTTACAACATATCTCAACATATTTCTGTTACTTCTTTATTTTTCCTCATTTATTTGTTAATCTTTCAGGACTAGATTTGTGTCATGTTTTACTTGCATGTTTGCATTCACATTCTCCACAGCAGACTCAAAGAAATGTCAAAATCAGGTTACCAAATGATATTTTTCCTTGTTTAAACTCGCCTACACTTCTTTTTAACAGCCAGCTTTCCCTAAGGGTGTCTATGCCAGCAGCACACAAACACACTCCACAGAGAGAGAGACACTCTCCTACCTGTCACATGTTATTTGGTCAGCTAAGACTGTGTTGAGATACTTGTTTTGGATCACTGTAACACACAGATGGTCTCCCTGCTGCAGCTCTGATGTATCCCACTGACATGCTTGTGTGTGCAAGTATTTTTGTGAGGTACGCACACTTGGAGATCTTCTCCAGAATGTGTCGTTTCTTAATCCTCCTTATGCGTGTGGATAAATCTCAAACCTGTAACTAAAACTTCAAAGTGTTTTTTTTTTTTTTTTTTTTCCCCACAAGTGGTCAACAGTAAAATTATTTTTCACAGTCACCTTTTGTTATGTTTATGAAACGGCCTTTTCTGATCATACATAAGCATCTTTACAGTCTTCACGAAGAACAGAAATAAGAATTTCTGTTCTCTTCATCTTTAGATGGTTAAAATGAGGAAAAATCAGATGGTATTTGAAACTGTAGAAGATATTCAAAGGACTTGAAATTAAGGACTCCTCCTGCCAGAACAAGACCTTGAAAGGTTTAAAAAAATAAACTAAAAGCAGTCGTGTACTGTTGGTCCATAATTTGCTTAAAAATCCCCACAATTTTTCTAGTCTGTACAATCAGCATGTGATTGAAGTCCGGTGAATAACTATTTTGGAATTACGGACGTTTTTATACACAGTGCCTGATTTTCAGAGGCCAGAAAACACCTAACAGAGCCCAAACAATACAAAAAAATCTTTAGATAAACAGAACAAAGCTGAATTTTTAGCACAATGATGGTAATAAAAAGATATGAAGGAAAGAAACGGCTCATGATCCAAACTATACCACATCATCTGTCAAACATGGCAAAGGGAGTGTTATGGTTATGGGCATGTATGGCTGCCAGTGGAAGTGGGTCACTAGTGTTTATTGATGATATGACTGCTAACAGAAGCAGCAGGATTAATTATGAAGCATACAGGGCTGTACTCTCTGCTCAGATTCAGACAAATACTGCAAAACTGACAGATCTTCACAGTGCAAATGAATAATGACCCAAAGCATAGTGTAAAAGCAGTAGAGTTTCTTATGGTAGAGAAATGGGATATTCTTCAATGACCTAGTCGATCACCTGATCTCAACCCGATAGAGCATGCATTTCAATCGCTGAAGACACATCTGAAAGTAGAAAGACCCACAAACAAGCAACAACTGAAGATGATGCAGTAAAGGCCTGGTGGAGCATCTCAAGGGAGGAACGATAGCATTTGGTGATGTCTATTGGTTCCAGACTTTAGGCAATCAATGACTGCAAAGGATTTTCATTCAAGTGATTAAAATAATCCTTATATTCAAAATTGTTTTAATTTGTCCAGTTTCAGTTGAGCCTCTGAAAAATGGGGGACTGTGGATTAAAAAAATGACTGTAATTCTTAAACAGTTAATGAAGGAAAGAAATCCTTGAATTAAAACTGAAAGTCTGCACTTCAGTCACATATCAATTGCTTGATTTAAAATCCACCGTAGTGGTGTCCCACAAATTTTGGGAGCTGACTATAAGCTGTAAAAAGGACTGCACAAATCAGATTTAAAGACATCTGCACGTACGATACAGTGACAGTGGGTCCCAGTTTCCAGTGAAATTACTGGCTCCATATTACCTCTGCAGATACGCCCCCAGATATGCAGCATTGCATTGCATGTTGGGAAACATCCCATCAGATGGTCAGGTATTGGTCTCATTTCTCCTTGTAATTGTAGTTTCTGTGTCACCTTCACTGTTGACAACAGCAGTGAGGATTGTGCACAGAAATCCTGTCTTAAAATACTCCAAAGTTGCTGTTGTCAGCCATGCATTCAGTGTACATCAACACAAGTCATTGTTTTAGGCGCTGAAGCGGAATATTTCTTTTGCATTTTGCACAGACAGTAGAGCGGATGGTATCTCGGGGGATAAAACTCTTAGCTTGATCTTTATTCATCGCAAATTCTCTTTGTCATCGAAGCAAACACCCGCTGGTAATTATTTTATTGAATGCTTCTGACTTGGTGAGTAATGGAGGGCAACGCAATTAATAGCTGTTTCTTCGGGGGGGAAGAGCCCTCTGGCTGCTTCAGAATTTTAAAATTCTCCCTGATCATCGTCAGAGAGACGCCACACAAACTCTGAGCCACTTGGAAATTCTTTTTGATGTTCTTTGGGTGTTTATGTGCATGTGCGAGCTTGCGTATACGTGTGTGTGTGTGTGTGTGTGTGTGTGTGTGTGTGTGGGGGTGGGTGGGTGGGTGGGTAGGTATTTGCACATATGTGTATATTTGGGCAAGTGTCTGCCAGTGTTTGCATCTGAACCAGCACTTACGCGCTCCCTCTTTTGTAGCCAAAGCTGCTGCTCAATTCCAGGCCGAAATGCCATTCGTCATTATTAAGAATTAGATTGAAAAGAGAATATTTGGCAGCCCACCAGATGAAATCACATTCTTTAAATAAGCTGCAGTGGAATAAATCTTTCAGGCTGTTGCCAGTGCAGTACACAGTGACAAAGCGTCAGTGTTGAACAATACATTTTCCAAGGCAGCTTAGCCGCGCATCGGCAAATGGAGCCCGAAGGTTATTTGGTAGTGTTGGAAGGCAGACACTCTGTGAAGGGCTTCAGCAACAAAATTTATCGGGGTCGGGCTTGTTTGCCTTTTCTTTTTGTCATTTACATATTCAGCTGTTAATTGTGTGCACCTGTCTTGTTTGTGCCCTGTAATAAACAGAGCTCTTTGCACAGTGACTGTGCCGCAATGATGAGCTTTTTATTTTATTTGAAAATACTGCAACCAGCCTCCAGTCAAACTCATGCTGCCACCGCTCGCAGAGAAGCCAGCAGGAAGGAAGCGCCCTGACTGTCTGCTCTTCAAGTGCTGTCAGACACAAAAAAAATCAAAGAGGAACATAGAGATGTTAGTGGAACAGTTTTAACACAGATGCACTTCATATGACTAATGATTTTCAGTTTAGCTGCCTGGACCTCGGTGGCCATATCCAGCAAGTGCTCACTGGTTTTCATTATCTGATTCCCATCCCCATATGAGGTGTGTTTTATTACTTTCCTTCCTCGCCAGAGGGGTGTGGTGCGGATTTGCTGATGAGTACAAAGGAATGCTTTACATGTATTATCTGGGCGCAGTTGGGTAAATCTCTCTCTCTCTGGCACTGGGAGTGACATTGCTGGCTATTTTCTGCATTTGGCATGAAGTCTAATCTGCCTATGTGATAGCTATAGGCCACCAGGACTGATATTGTATGACTGAGTCAGTGTCACAGTGTGCATGCTGAGCATACCAGGCATTCAGTAATTTTCAAACATGCAATTAATTGTTTCTTCTAAGGGAAGAAAATCTAATTCTTATGAGATTTTTAGCTGTAACTGGTGTCAAATTAGCATGTTTTAACTGACTGCAATTTAATAGATCGTGAAAATCTTCAGGTTTTTGTAATTACAACCTTGTAACACGATTAAAAAAACCAAACAAACAAACGTTTGAGTTTGAAGGTTGAAGCTTGACACGACCTAAAAGTCCTCGCCAGGAGCGCTGATTTGTTTGGGATCTTGCCAGACTGCTCTGCAAACACAGTCAAAAACAACAAAGGGATATCAGTTTCTACATCATGAAACTGATGTGTACAAGTAACAAGTTGCTGTGCAAAAAACAAAACCAAACACTCCAAAAATGGATTTTGCACAAATGTATTAAGTTTTAATGTAACAAACTGTTTATGGGGACTATATCAGGAAAACTGAAAATATATACAGTACTATAGTGTAACGCCTACAGTGCTGTAGTGTGATTTCCCTTTTTGCTGTACAGTAAAAGAAAACCTGACGATGTATATTAGCCATTCTTATGATTACGGGTGTCAACGTTTTTTTATTTTTTTATTTTTTATGACTTACCTTTGGCCACATTTTAATTCATTCGGTGACGTTTTCTCAGAGTATTACAAGTCATTTCTTTTCTCAGTAGGAGTAAACTCTGACTTGCTGCAGAGAACTTACTCCACCTTCTCTGAAACGTTTCCTGAGCTAATGTAACATCGTGCTCCATAATCACATAATCATATCTCAGCCACCACATTTCCCACGGGGATGTCTTGCTGTGTGTAGCAAGATTCAAATTGTATTTACTTCTGCTAATTTTGATTGGCGTGTTTGTAGTCTCACCGCAGGGCAGATGGGTGCTGTCGGGGACCTTGGTGGTTGTTAATATAGATCAGGTGCGTGCCGACACAATGTTTAGCAAGCGGACATCAGCCCGTACCGACTGTCCTTGAAGCGCAGACGCTGATTAGAATTGTATTCACTGGTGCGTCTCAAGAGGCAGCTGCGCAGCATGAATCCATATGCATAATTATAGCGGAGAGATAAACAACAGTGACATAACAGTGGTAAAGGGCGCACACTCATCCCACTGGGAAAAAGCTAGAAGTGGAGTTTTTGTAATGAGAGAAAACAGGAGAGTTTATTAACACAATCATGAGTTTGTGACAAAAGCCTGTTTTTGTATTTTTGTGTTTTGCAGACCCTGAGGATTATCAGCCACCCATATGGAAGTCTTATTGTGAGTAATTAATTCCCTTTATACACTGATTAGCAGTGCTTTCACCTAACTTTGCCTTTGGTGTGCTTCACCTTTTTTTTTTTTCCTGCTCCACATTTCACACAGAAATGTTTTCTGTCCTTTGAAGAATTAGGTTTGGTTTAGCATAACAAAATTAGATGCACTGCAGGTTCCAAAAGGCCACGCACACACGCTTTAAAGGCACACACTGAGAACACACTCGCCCACTGAATTCATTCACACAAGCGCAAATGCAAAGCAGCCAATTCCTGATCTCTGAGTAAAATAGGTTACCAGCAGCTAGGAAAATAGGATTTTCTACCTGCTAAAGAGCCTCATTTAAAACGGGGTCCTCAGAACGCCCACTTCATTATGCAGTGTTTTTACCATGTGGGAGGAAACGGGTTGGCTCGTCAGAATAGAGGTAAACGCACTGATTGAAGCTGAGCTGAAATCGTCTCTGCTGGGGAAAATGTCTGTCCTACATTTTGCTTAACTAATTACAATTTATAGCTTTTTAAAATAACTTCCCCTGTAATTAAATGTCTAGTCTGCGTAATTTTACATTAATGCTGCTCCCGTCTGACTCCTCTCGTCCTATGTTGAGGTATTTTTGGATTCCCTCTGTCTTGGGAATGGATGATGTCCAGATCTTGCTGGTTGGCTTAAGTCAGCCTGACAAAACATGAAATTTCACAGTCAGGAGAGCCTTCCCCCTGCCTGGAGAATCTGCTGCGGTGAAGACTTAGCTCAGCCTCACACAGCACTTTCTTTAGCACTGCTTGCCAGTAGTGAGGACACTGGAGTGGAGCCGTCATCCACACACAAGGCTGCCAAACGATGGGACTGAGAGCATTAAAACAGGAAACATTTTTGTTTGTTTCATTTGTTTGTTGGCGATTTTGTGAAGTTTGCTTTGGTAAAAGGGAAAGTGCACTTCTAGACTCATAAAAAATCATGGTTAGCTACTGATTCTGATTCTCTGTTTTGGCTGCTCACTTTTTTTTAAACAGCTAATTGAACGTGCTATTTCTGGGAGGCGGCTGAGATGTTTGTGCTCATTAAATCCCTGCCACAAATCTCTCATTTCCATTTTTCCCCCCGTTTCACTACTAACGCTAATAATAGGCTTGCACTTGCACCACGTGTGTAAAAGTGTCTTTGTGTTTCAAAGTTGAAAGCAATCTATGGAGTTATAAGTGCACATTAGGTAAACAGGTCCTAATTCACGCAAATGGATTTCAGATATATGGCCCTGTAAAACACTCACTGCTAAGCACTGCACACAAAAGCTAATGGCTCCTTATGTACCTGTTACTTCTGCTCTCTGAGCAGCGGTTAGAAGCTTCTTCCACAGGCTGCAGCCTATTAAGTGGAAATATGGCTTTACTCATAGCTGTTGTCCTTTGTGTAAATGCTGCACAGCACACTTTATTTCCTTCCTCTTAACTGTGTATTAACCACGCTTCTATTTGGTGGAAAACATGGAGCCTTCATCAATATGCATGTTTCTCTAACAGTGTACCAGCTACAGCAGGAAGCCCCAAGACCAAAGAGGATCACATGTCCTCAGGAGGTATGTGCAGCTTTGTGAACAACTGCATAGATGCTGAAAGGATCATAATCATATTTTTGTCACTGTAAATGTGAAAAACAATTCTTACCTCAGTGATAAATGATAAACAAATTCAATGCATTTAAATTAAGAAAAAGTCCAAATTTCTGAAACTGCTTGATTGCTCAGATAATTCATGTAGGCTTGCATTTGTATGGTTTAAAATTTCCAACGCACAGCAGCAGCGAAGCAACAATAAACGTTCTGATGCGAAACTAAGCCAGAATACAAGCAAAGCATGAATCCCATCTGTGATTGTATTCATTGTTTGTTTATTGCTGCCAAATGTCCGATATAACAATCGACCATATGGTCAGGCGCTGGAGCTAACTGACACAGTTATCGACACCATCAAATTCGAATTTATTATTTCTGAGTGTCTTTCCCTTCATGAGTCAGTCTACCACGCTACATGTACACCACTGCTCAGTTTTCACGCTCAGGTTTTTCCCGTGGAACACATTCGCTGACAAGTGATCGAGTCTGGCAGCTGGGAGCCAGACCACTCGGTAACCTGCGGGGAGCTGCTTGTTGAACCTCCCGCACCCAAAGTGTAACCATTTAAACTGCAAAATAAAAATTAAATAAGTGACGCTCCTTTCCTTAAAGTTTGTTTAGGAGCATTTTTTTCAGGGACTTTTTAAGGCAAAATTTAATGATATTTCCAAATCAATTACTATGTCGTTTTAGCTTGCACAGGGTTTGATTGTTCTCTCAATCCCGTGAATGAAAGGGCCGATTGAAGTGCTGCCATCACCTATAGTGCAGCTACAATTGCACATTTTATCCTATAAGAAACATCAAGATGTGTTACAAGTGTAGAAGAGAAATTCAAGATCAGGGGCGCTTTCAAAGGAGACTGCAGATTCGATCCCTTCAGTTATGTCAGGAAAGCTCATGGAGCAAGTTGCTCTACTTTTTACTTCCCTCGCAGAAAGATCTGTGAATTTTCTATTGTATAAGCGTCCAGAAATGATGCGTGTCTCATCCTATTTTGAGTCTTGCCACACTTTGATGAGCTAAGAGAAGCCTGTGGGCTGCTATTACTAGATAAGTAGTTGTCCAGTAATTCACTACAAAATGATGTTTGACATATTACCAAATCCAATGTCGTCATAGCTATTATCTATAAAAGATTACAGAAAGAAGGCCAGGAAAGAGGAAGAAAAAAAGAAGTCATGATTCACCGTGGCAGTGCTATAAAAGCTCAAATCTATGACATGAAAAAACCCCTCTTGTGTTATTGCAGGCGATCACTATAGCGATATCTGTGGTTATATTTACATTCAAGATTAAAAATAGGTTTAGCCATATCTCTTGGTAGACTTGTAATACATAGACACTAACAGGCTTAATATAAATTTTTGCAGCTGGCCATCTATCACCAGCTGTTTTAGTGCTTTGCCTCCAATTCATCTCCACAGTGTGTGAGCTGAATTTGTGGCTTTGGTAGCTGTGAATAGACACGGGGGTACAGATGGTAATCTGTGCTGTGGTGTTGGGCCTTTTATCTTTCACACAGGCTGTAAGAACAATTTGCAAAGCTATTTGATTGAGCTTTCATGTTATATTGCTGCAGCCAATATTTCTTCTTCTGGTTTACAGATGGAGAGCAGACCGAAATACTATGGCAGAGAGTGAGTGTAACTGAATTTCTTTCATCATTTCTATGTTGTTTTTCCCCCCGCGACGCACAGTGAATGGTTTTCAGTCGTAGATTATAAGTGGGTGTGGATATGTATCTATTTGTTTGTCTTTTGATCAGCATTCAATATGTAAAGCTTCATGAGTGAGGAGGAAATCACATTGCAGGACTTATATACGTTTTTTAAAAAAAAATAGATTTCATGGCGTGATCTCTCGAGATTATGCTGATGAGCTGCTGGTGGGAACAGAGGGTGCTTACCTCATCAGGGAGAGCCAAAGACAGCCAGGGACATGCACCTTGGCCTTAAGGTAACAAATCCATCAATATACAGCACCGAATCCCTGAGAGGTCGGCTCTACCAGCATCCCAACACTCACCGAGTCTCCACTTTGATCGCTTTTACTCACCCGCTCAACCTCTAAAACGTATCTACCGACTACATCCTCATTCTCCATCCAGGTTTGGACACCAGACCCTCAACTACCGATTGTTTTACGATGGGAAGCACTTTGTCGGGGAGAAGCGGTTTGAGTCGGTCCACGACCTTGTGACGGACGCCCTCATCACTCTTTACATCGAGACCAAGGCAGCAGAGTACATCGCCAAAATGACCACTAACCCCATCTACGAGCATCTTGGTTACACGTCGCTGCTCAAGGACAAAATGGTGCACAGACTGAGCCGTGGACGCACAGAACCACGCAGGGTCACCTTCCAGAGAGATGAAAAGGTGGGTTTTATGACTGGATGTTGTACTGCGCTCATCCAGTTTGTAACAAGTGTATACCATGTAGAGTAAATAGAAGTGTGTATGTGTGAGATTCTGATCCTAAAACACTATCAGGGTCTCTGAGTCATTCAGAAACTGTGGGCATTCAGACTCGGAAAGAATCTGAGTGGCAAGAAGAATAAGAAATCCTACAACAAACTGTGTAGCTCCGCATCCCTTAATCAAAACATCTGGAATTACACGAAGAGTCAGAAACTTCTTAGAAGTTCCCCAAAGCTGAACTGAGCTCTACAAAATACCTTCAAAAACAATGTTTAACTGGGGGAATTTGTGCTGAGGGTGGTCCTGCCAAATATTTCTTTGTTTTGTGCTGCAGATTTTTGCATTTTGTGGATGTGGTACATGCGGTAACTGTAATTAGATTTTCTTTGAATTTTGCTTCTGTGGATTGACCTAAGCAAGCTAATTATTGACTCTTGGCTTGGGTAATATTCCAACAGGAAGGGAGCGGTGCAAAAGAAAACTTCTCCATTATATTGTTCACAATTCTGCATCCAAATGGTATAAAATACTAAAGAAGTATAGTAAATAACAAACAGACTTGTTTTCACTTTTTATTTTTTTCATCCAAATTATTTGGCTGCCCATAATCTTTCAAAACATCCACAACAAGCCAGCATTATTGCAAAGATTTAACGAGTTGCAGATTACAGTAGCTGGTATTTATCACCAGCACTGGGTAAATACTGGGGTTTTGATCCAGTTCCATACTACTTAACATTTCCAGTACATTTCCTGTAGAACGAGAGCATTCCTGAGAGGACACTTTGTCCTGTGAGTGAGACGTACATTATCCTTGCTGCCTCTGGGTGTGTTCACTGCTGCCATGCTTCATTGCCTTCACTGAAAGGTAATGATGACCAAGGGGACTGGGACTTTGCTCGGCCTGCCATCCATATCAGACACGTTGATCTTGGGTGAGACAGGTTTCACATTGTATTCGTTGGCACTCGCAAGCTGATGTCAGATTAAGGTCTGTAAATGATTTCTTAATCAGGATGAGGAATGTCTGCCTTCTTCATGTTTTTTTAAAAGTGTCCTTCCACTAGGTGGCAATCTGAACTTAGTTCTTGTGCCTTTTTTAAGAGGTGATGGCAGCCAGAGTCACAGCCGAGCTTTAATGTTTACATTTATTTACTATTTTTATATTTCTTGCTGTTTTGCTGTGAGCGCGCGAGCTGTATCGTTAATGTGTCTCTCAGCTTTGATTTATTCTGGGATATTTTGTCTTGAAAATGTCAGCTTCTAGTTCATCACTCAGCAACAGGCAGATGGCAGCCTGTCAGGAGGACCATCATTGCTGTGTTAACATCATCAGTCTTGAGTTCGATTTCTGTAACGCGAGAGCATTAATGCAAGCATTGGCTGCTGGTCAGCGAGTAGTCCATTGACTTATTGCTGTTTTAAATAAACTTTGACAGATACGGCTACACCGAGAACTCCTCTAAGATGTGCAGACACGTCTGCATCTGCATGAAAGGCAGCGCTTCATTGAAAAGTGTCCCTCGTGTGTTCGATCCGCAGCCTGATTTTTAGGTTTGAATGACTGTGGACTGCATTCTGTAATAAGCATCCCATTTGGCAAGTAAAACTGGAGCATGTCTCTAGCTAAATGTCAGATTTTCAGCTATCTGTGTGTCTTTGAAAAACTGACTATGCATTCCTCCTGCCAAGTATCTCAGCCGGTGACAGCTGTGATAATGGCAGACTTTGTCAGGCACCGTTTGAAAACCACCTGCCAGTCTCTTCTCACAGAGAGACTGTCTTCTGTCGGCTCAAATATTCCGCGTCTGAGAAGCAGAGACCTGACCCGATGGCTTGAATCTGTGGTCGCTTTTAAACTTTGTGTTTACCAATTACACAGCTCCACCCCGAGGCCTTTAACAGCCACAGAAGCTTCACTGTACACTCAAAATTCACGCGTGTTTACTCGGTGTCGGGTTGACACCTATGTAATACCGTAACTGTGAATGCTTGTGTAATTAAAACCCTCTCACAAGGTGAAAGGGGGCACTTGAGTGAGCCATCACTCTCCTGAGTTTCTTTGCGTGTGCAGGAATTTACTCAGTGACTAAAGCCTCTCTAAAGCCACATTGCTCCTGATGCTCACCACACTGGTTTAATCTCAGTGGCGCTCTCAACAAGCTGCCCTGCGTGCGTGCCCAAGAAAGATTTTCAAAGGTTTCGCCATGTTTTTTTTGTTTTGTTTATTTGTTTGTGTTTTAGGATAATTACCTGTTTGCTCTGCTATAAAAAAAATGCAAAAACAACTATTTATGTCTCTTTAGTTGCAAAATGTCAAAACGCTACTTAAACAGTATTTTTATGTGGTACTTTTCCAGAGTGTGATAGATGCATGTTCGGTGGTCCTAGCACAGACAAAAGTGACAGTTTCCTCCATTTTCAGTATCTTTCAATACTGTGTCCTTCACAGTATGCCTATTTTTCCATTTGTTAGAGCAGTTTTGTTTTAGTCCCCTTTGTCTCACTGTGCCAGTGTCCACTGTGCTGTTTTCCTACAACTCTAATCATAACTGAGTTCACTCAGCTGCATTCTCACAAAAGTCCTGAGGGGAATAAAAGAGCCAAACTGCTGAAAAGAATGCAGAGCTTGTTGTGGGACCACCTTTTGTGTCCTTTCTTCCAAGCTCTTCTTTAAGAGACAAGAAGCCATCTGCCTGCAGACAAAGAGCACAACCCTTGTCTCCCCCTCCCTTCCCCTGCCTCTCCTCTCCTCCCCTCTGCGCGGCTAAAATATCACGGAGTGGTCTATTCCTCATCTGTCTATACAGACTTAGCTGCAGAGTTAAATTGTACCGTATGGTATGCGTAGGTTTGAAAGAATGCTTGTCACAGTGACAAATTTCTTCACCTGTCTTGTCCCTCTTACAGCTAAGGCCTAGTTTACCCAACAGATATCAGAGACATAAAGGAACAAGCTGGTACACAACATGTTCACTGCCTTCCCCCTCCCTTGTGCTTCTCTGTCTGTCAGCCTAGCTTCCTACCCCTTCATTTTATCTCAGTTTTGCAGTTACCCTTTGGGTCTTTTGCTCTCTGCCTCGCCACTCTGCTTTTGCACCAGCTCTTTATCTCACAAATCCAGTGCCTACGGGCTTTCCAACCTTTGCAGTAGCTTAATAAATCACTTTTTTAATGATGTCATCCAATAGATGGACTGATCTGTTTTGTAACCTGGAAGCTGCTGGACATGAAGTCTTGCTGATGTTTATTCGGAATGTCATGTGATGTGTCGTTTGTGTGCAATACCTCGTTTTAGAAATTGTGACAATTGGAAGCAAGTCTCGTGGTGCTGTTTACTGGCTAATAACGAGCACAGCTAATGGGGACAAATTCAGCATGAACATGGCAACAACCCCCCGCCGGCAAAAAAGACGCTGCTGCAGACCTGCAAATGAGCTTCCTATGGGATTTTGCTTGGATTTGGGCACTCCTGGATTATTCCCTGTGTAAGGATTATTACAGTAATCCCTGTGAATACCAGTTAATGGTCTAGCTCTGCTGGTCTTCTGACACAAGTGATTGTCACAGACTGGAGTAGTCAGGGCAGTATAGTCAGGGCAGTGCAGTCCGGGTGTCTGGAAGATCTAGTTTGGATTGCTGTGTGGGGAATTCCACCAGCTGACAGACACAGCTAGAGGTCAAGATCTGTTTGAGTTATGACAACACAGCCTCAGCTCTGACAAGGCTGACAATCTTGGGTCTGTCTCTGAGCAGGCGAGTGACCTGTTTAAAGGATCCAGTGCTGAGTGAGAGCTGCTGGCAGTGAAGTATTATCTGCAGTTAAGTGAAGTGGAGTGTGTCCGGAAGGCACTGTGCTAATGGGAGTGTGCTCAGTGCTATAAAGAGGGCGTCTGCACTATTGATCCTGCTTTAGAGAGCTGTTGAGCTGTGTGAAGTGGTCCTGACAGCACCCGGCTGCCCTCACTCTCAACCTTCTAGCCCCTGCCCATCTAGGACCCTGCTCTATCTCTCGCTCTCTCCCTTTTCCTCCCTCTCTCTTTCTCTCCCTCTTTCTGGGTGTGTGAAAGAGGACCATTGTGCAAGGCACACTCCTGCCCTCAGGCCGCCCACTACCAGTCCTCTTCCCACTGCTGCTCTTGCTTACTGCTGCCACTGGATTCAGATCAGATGCAGAGTCGAGGCTGCGCTGGCTGTCATCAGTCGCCCTCCTGGGTCACAGGGGAGTGGAGTGTAGCTGCTGCCTCTGCTTTGGACAGTTGCCGACAGCGTTTGCTGCACAGCACTCACGGATCCCCTTCACACCTTCCCTCAGAGGAATTGGAGAGTCTCTGGGAGCCCGATCAGTCAAGCATGGAAGCTGAAGAAAACATAGGTTTAGCAGCCGAGCTGATTACCCACAAGGCTAAGAGACAGGAGAGGAAGCGCCAGGAGCTGCTGGCTTTGGCTCTGGGAGTCAAGCTGGGGAGCAAGGGGACTCTCCTGTGGAAGCCTATTAAACTGTTGGCCTCTTGTCCTCAGATCTCTTCACCTCTGGTGCGACGGAGTGCCTTGAAAGATATGCCGGAGAAGCAGTGCTCCTATGAAAAGATCCACAACTTCAAGGTGAGCAATTTCTTCTTAGACACAAGGAATGAAATGAGTCAAAGTGTCAGCTGCTGACAACATTGTTAACATTTCTCCTAAATGACTATTCATTTATTTTGTAGTAGCTCACTTTTGTTTTTCCTTTGGTTAAGCAACTCTTTAGCGAGATGCATCTCCAGATCCGCAGATGTGTTTGGATCACAGACCACAGTGTGTGTGTGTGTGTGTGTGTGTGTGTGTGTGTGTGTGTGTGTGTGTGTGTTGCTGTTTTGATGAGAACACATGCAGCTGACACCCATATGCATTGAGGGGAACTAATGGATACCACAACCCATTAACAACAGAACACATTGATTAGCATTGATTTAAAAGCTCTTAGATCTGTTTTTGTTTTAAGCTTCTGATTTTCTAAAAAAAAAAAAAAAAAAAGTGTTAGAGTTGCATGCAAGTGCAAGAGTTATGGCTCTCTTAATACACAAATGAGAACTTGGACATACTTGCCTCTGGGCACCTTAAAATTCTTGCAGTGGTGTCTTGGGTTTCAGTTAAGAGGTGAGCTACAGTGATCCCCAGCTTTTTGTTTGCTTTGTCTTTGAAAACCGAACAAAAACTATCCACTCACCACCTGCCATGTGCCCTCTGCACTCATTAATCCACTCCTACCTATTCAAAGTAACAATGAAGGTGTGTTCAAGTGCACATCAGTGTAACTCCATTTGCCACCTTATCCTTGTTCTTACCATAGGCGTACATCTGTTATTTTGACTTTCAGGCTTGCCTCTGTGCTTCCCCGCATGTATCCAATTGCTCAGGACAGATGCCAGACGCGCTGTAGTAAATCCTTTAATCTGCCTCGTGTATACTACAAATGCGCTCATTTGGTGCAGAGTTCCATCCAGTATGGCTTGGCATCACAGTGTAATCCAGCGCATCAAAGGTGGAGAGGTCTCCTGTGTGAACTGGTCATTGACTTGCGTGTGTGTGTGTGTGTGTGTGTGTGTGTGTGTGTGTGTGTGTGTGTGTGTGTGTGTGTGTGTGTGTGTGTGTGTGTGTGTGTGTGTGTGTGTCTTCCCAGGTACATACCTTTCGAGGGCCGCACTGGTGCGAATACTGTGCTAACTTCATGTGGGGCCTCATTGCACAGGGAGTCCGCTGCTCAGGTACTCTACGCACTTCAACATAAAATGTTGCATGTGGTAGACTGTTTGAAAATATCCTGTCCCGTAAGTCGGATTACACGAGGCATTATAAGATCTGCGTCTTCTCACGGATGTTTCAGTTATTTAGCGTGGTGGTGGTGGTGTTATGTATTTTCCCTGTTACATCTGTGGCAAACAAGATGACATCGTCCTGTTGCTGACTCATCAAAAGACATTTAAACACAGTGAGGAACAGACATCTTTATAGAATCACAGCTTTAACTGTTATCACTCCTTCTGAGCACTCCACTCACTAATATTTTGTACCACTCCCACCAAATAATTCTAATAAATGTTATTCCACAGCACTCCGTAGCTGCTTAATAACTGCCACTGTCCAAACTAATTCATGCTGATAGAATTTATATCCAAATGTAGGTTATGTCAACAGTAAATGCTACAGATAACCTATGACATATAAAACTCGGGTCAAACACAGGCCAAACGCGGTGTCGCTGTTGTCCAAATATAGCAGCATAACTGCAGGTTTTCAGGGCCTCCACGGGGTTGTTTTCTTGCACAGACGCAATCCTGGGGCTGATGTGCGCTCTTGTGGACTCTGTTGCTCTCTCCCTAAACAGAGAGTTTGTTGTTTAGACATTTGCCATGCTGATAAGCCAGAGGCAAACGGCGGTATCATCAGACACCTCATGTGCTATGGGAAGCAGGAGAGACTTCTTTGTCTCTCTCTCTGTCCCTCAGTTCTCTGCTTATCTCCTCCAACACTGACTGAGAACGAGGACCCCAATCAGCCGACCGGCGTTAACGCTGCTCGGGCGGTTACAAACAAGTTTGTGATGAACGATTTCAGAGTAACATCCCCCAACCTCCCCCACACCCCCACGCCGCCTGGTCTACGAGTACCACTCCTTCAAAAACCTTTATTTCAAGCTGTGCTGCCACACAAGCAGGCATTACTTTTTACACACACTGCTTTTGCCAGCTGTCCAGCACAATCCACGTGACCGAAACTACAACAAGAGCCCCCCGCCAGTGCTGCCTTGTCCGCTGATATCCACCGTTGGCGCAGTACACCGAGACAGCTTAACAGCAGCTGCACTGTCTGACAGTGCAGTTTATCACTGACTCTGGGAAACCTTTTCAAACTGCTGTCTTAAGCCTGGGATGATGGTTGTGTTATCGTCTCTCTCTCTCTCTCTCTCTCTTTTTATCTCACTTTTGCTCTGCTAGACTGTGGGCTGAATGTACACAAACAGTGCTCCAAGCTTGTTCCCAGCGACTGCCAGCCGGACCTGCGCAGGATAAAGAAAGTGTTTAGCTGTGACCTCACGACACTTGTCAAAGCTCACAACGCAACGCGGCCCATGGTGGTGGACATGTGTATTCGAGAAATAGAACTCAGAGGTAGATCCATCACTTATTACTGGTAAAGGAAAGTAGAATACACAGTTATTTCTATTCCTTTACTCGTTTGTAATGTTTAGAAATGCCATTGATCCCTTTTTGTACAAAAGACGCCTGCATTTTCTTTGATTCATTTTTATGTTTTTGTGACAAAGAAACAGACACAAACCTTCCAATTTTCTCTTGCAGGTATGAAATCCGAAGGTCTCTACAGGGTGTCTGGCTTCTCTGAGCACATTGAGGATGTGAGGCTTGCTTTTGATCGAGGTTTGTTGACAGTGAATTCCTTTGCTCTATGCTCTGGGTTTTAGTTCAGAGGTTCGAACCTTTGAGTAAAGTGTTTCAGCTGCAGAGGAGCGTGATACAGTGCTGTATTTTATTTTGGAAATGGCAAAGGAAACCTACAGCAATGATTTTGTATTTTGAACAAATACAAAACGGCATCTTAGTCATATATTTTCTGTTTTGTGTCAACAGATGGCGAGAAGGCTGACATCAGTGCCAGTGCCTATGCAGACATTAACATAATTGCTGGTGCTTTGAAGCTTTACTTTAGAGACCTCCCCATTCCAGTCATTACATTTGACTTGTACTCCAAATTTATTCAAGCTGCAAGTATGAGTGCTTTGCTTTTGCTATTCCGCACCATTACTGTGTTAGTACTTCTCTGCAGGGCTCTGATACTAATCATTTTACTAATGTGATGCAGAACTTCCAAATGCTGAATCCCGACTGGAGGCCATTCACGAAGGTTTGCTGCAGCTCCCTCCGGCCCACTATGAGACCTTACGCTACCTGATGGCTCACCTCAAGAGGTAACTTCGCCCACTAATCAGTTATGCTGTTGCAAAACTGACAAAAAGACAAGCTGTGATTGGATGACACTGGGTTTCTTCGTAACCATGAATATGGGCACTGTAGGTTGTTTTGAGTCAATCCTACATACCTGTAAAGATGCTCCACAGAACAAACTGTGTATTAACCTGCAACTGAAAATAGTCTCCAGTAAATGCACTATTTACATAAGTTTATAAAGATTTGTTGAAAACTACAGTGTCTGCCTAAGATTCAGACTTTTTTTTTTTTTCGTCAAGCTAATCTGTCCACTAGCTTCCTAGCTACTGCAGGAACCCCTCCTCCCACAAGGTTCATGTGCCCTGGCTGGAGACACTGAATGAACACATGGCTCAAAATAAAAACATGTCAAAACAACACTCGTCTGGATGCTTCATAAATCTGTTCCCTGTGCAAACTTGATTTTTTTTTTCTTATTTTACAGGGTGACAATGTTTGAAAAGTACAACTTAATGAATGCTGAAAACCTGGGGATTGTCTTCGGTCCAACTCTTATGCAGCCGCCGGAGCAGAACGCCTTGACAACCCTGAATGACATGAGGCAGCAGAAGCTAGTGGTGCAGCTTATAATAGAGCATGAAGATGTATTATTCTAAGGAGCGAGGCGTCCGCCCATTACAAAAGAAGAGAAGGACAACTATTTATTCTATCAGAGGAAATTCAAGCCACCTTAATTCTAGTGAAGAGTCTGAATTCATTGTCGCATGACAGTTTCACTTTGTCGGTTTTAGTGTTGACATCGTCTTGTTACTGTAAGTTTTGGGTCTCTACGCTCAGCCAAGACCATCATTTAGATATTAGGAAAGGATCCTGTGTTTCTAACTACCTACAGTGCAGTTCCCTCCTCTGTTTAATTTGAAGACTGTCACTACCTGGTGTAGACTCAGTCATAATGACAGTGCTGTGTGAAATCTGCTCTGGGCACATTGTCAGTCAGTGAAAGCTGTGTAAACTAAGCCTCACAGATCAGCCAAGTTAATGTTTCTAACATGACGTGTGCATATGTTGTACTGTTTGCGAGAATGCTGGTTTAAAAATGGGATAAAACAATGCAGATCCTGTCATTGTACATAAAATCAGATCATCCAATGATCGATATTTTGACTCTGTGTACAAACAAAGAGAAATAATAAGAAATGAGACAATTGGGCGCTCATAAAGCACTTTTTTGCAACGTGTGTATAGATTTATTTTGTACAGATGTTTATTTTTGTGTTTCTGCATTGTTCTTTGTCACAAATAATATATTCTGTCGGGGCCGGTTGTTTGTGGACTTGTTTGTGTCGATGCAAAAACGGTCCTCGAAAGAAGAGTACTGTCAGAAAAAGCAAACGTGCGTGGGTGCACCATTTCGACTTTCAGTGTATTCAGTGTTATGTGAGGAATACACATGTGGATTAAACACTGGTCATTTATTCATGTCCTATTGAAGACTGCAACAGATGAGCAGAGCTCCTCTGTATACATGCCGGTTGCTCATGTTGCAGTGTTTCAGTATTTCATGCTGTAATTTGGAATATTTTCAATAATGATCTGTTTTTTTTCTTCTTCTTTTTTTATTGCCAGTAACATTGCTCTGTGCAGCTTGAGTTGCAGTTTGCTTAACTGTCATACTAAAGCTGTACCGGGCGTGTTTCTTTCACACTTGGTTCGATTGAATCCTTTCTACAAATCCATTTTATCAAATTGTATTTTTGTGACAGTTGATAATGTAATTTATGAAATGATGATGATTTATTAAAGGTTTTAAAGCTTGAGTTTGAAATGGGGTGAGCTGCTGCAGTTTTGTGTTTTATAGGGATAGTCTGCACTTCAGTAAGTTGCAGTAGAAGTGGTTCAGGCAGAGTGAAGGCCCAGCCCTGTTGCTAGTGATGATTGCTTATATCCTGAAGCGCAGTGATTGGAAGAGCTTTTTAAAAAAAATCTCGGTTAACCAGTAACGCTACAGTGTCTTAACATTTAACCTCATTCTTGCTACATAACCCTCCCACTGATCCACTTTTACCTGTAGGTGTGTTCAGCAGGGTGGAATTTTTCTGCAGTGAGGGGGAAAAAACAGTCGTTCTCTTTGTGAGAAAGGACATAGTTGCACCACAGTGTTCACTTCCTGTTTGGTTGCTTAAATTCTCTCTCTGGCTTCAGAGCATATCACTGGTTCATGGCAGCATTTTATTTAACTGGAACTACATTTTAGCAGGAAATGATTGCTATAAAAATATATCGTTAATCCATCACAGTTTATCTAGATCATTATTTGTAAGATTATTAAGCGATTAGTTATAAACATCTAAAAAATTGTGGCGTAAATTACTTGCGCTTTATTCATGCATCCTGGAAAGCTTTCTGCACAGTATCATCAGATAACTTCTGGAGCCGTTGAAGCTTAGATTTACTGACAAGATATATGCCGATTTGATCCATGCTAAGCCAAAATGACAGCACTGACAATAATTAGTGACTTCTTTCATCTGTGAAGCATTGTTCTGCTGCATAACAGATTGCAACTTAATATTACCAGCCTGCTGAATCATCCCTAAACTAAACTTCTGCTCAACATCCTGTATGGCTTAAATATCCTGCAAATGCCGTGTTCCATACTGTGATACTCCATACCCACCATCCTATCCAGGCCACACTGTCAAGTTAACTAGTTTAGTAACAGTGGCCGCACTTACTGTCTGCTTCTTAATGACAGCCGGATTTTGTGTATATATGATTAAATATACACTGATAAGTGCTGTTGTATACTTAGGATTGAAGAAACACTAAAACACATTTTAGGCCTCAGCGCTGAAAGAAAATCAGTACTGTGGATGCCACTAATATAACATGATAGTTATTGAAAGCTTAGTAAATATAAATGAACTGGAAAAATATGAAGAGATAAAATTATTTTAGCCTCACCACATGGAATATTTATATCCATCATTATAAGTGGCTCAAACTGCATTGCAACTGTCTGATGATTTTCTCTCGACAGTAAGCAGTGCTATATGGGACTGTACTGCTGCATTCTCATTTGGGTAATTAGGCAGCCAACATAGAAACTCAGGGAGAACGCTGGCTTTGTTATTTGGAGAGATTAAAGAGTTGCAAGCGTTCAAGAAAACAAAAGAAGGACAAGAGTGCCCTCTATTGACTGCTGAACAAACACACAGAAGAAAATACAGACATATACTCACGGGCCTCTACACCAGTTCACCTACTCATTAACACAAACATCTAATTGGCCAGTCACATGGTAGAATTTCAACATGTTCAACACGACCTGCTGAAGTTCAAACTGAGCATCAGAAGGAGGAAGAAAAGTGATTTAAGTTACTTCTTACACAGCGTGGTTTGGCGCTAGATGGCCTGGCCTGAGTATTTCAGAAACTGCTGATTTACTGAGATTTTCCTGCACAGCCATCTCTAGGGTTCACAGAGGATTATTGAACAAACAAATAAATAAAAACATCCAGTGAGTGGCAGTTTCCTGGATGAAAATGTCTTGTTGATGACAGAACAGAAGTCAGAGTGAGAATGGACAGACTGCTTTGAGCTCATAGAAATCCCGAAACAATTCAAATAACCCCTTATTACAACCCAGGTATGTGCAAGATACAAAATGAATCCAATACTGAATGCAAAACAAGTTGAACCTCATTGCAGATGGTCTACAGAAGCAGAAAACCGCACCAGGTGCCACTCCTGTTAGCTGAAAACGAGAAGTTGAGGCTATAATTTGCATAGGTTCACAAAAATTGGACGATAGAAGATTAGAAAAACGTTGCCTGGTCTGATGAGTGTTGATTGTTTTGTGGCATTCATACATTATAGGCTATACCTTGCATCAACAGATCAGGTTGTTTTCTTAATAATACAATAAAGCCTTGTTTAAACACCACAGCCCACCATTATCATGCTTTTATGACTAGAATGTGCCATTTTCCTGATGGCTACTTCCAGCTATGTCACAATATACTTTTTCGGGGCATTAATTATAAACGTAGTAAAGATAAATTAACAAAGATTTTTTTTATTTTCAAAATAATAGTTTAATGAATCCAGAACAGTGACCTAAATGCATTTGTGGTGGCATTTTCAGTGTATGTACAATAGAAATATAAATTAAAAAGTCCTTTTAATATAAAATAACACGACATCGAGCTGATATTTTCAAGTTCAGTCACAAAAATATGAGAGTGGAGTTCAAATAGTGTGAAAATATCATTTTAAAAAAACTGATAAAAAAAAAAGTCTTTTACAGTTCATCGTGCTGGTAGGTGAACTCCCTGGCAGATATAAACCCATCTTTATCTTCATCCTCGTTTTTGAAGATGTCATCCACCATAACTTCATGATGTGTGTCGTTGGGTGAGTAGCCATGTTTCTCAAATTCCTTCTTCAAGTACTCTTTTACCTGAAAGGTGTGGAGAGAAAATAGTAATGACAAAATAGATAGCCAGATAGCCAGGCAGACAGATCGCAAGCTAGCTAGCCAGATACCTCCAGTCTGGAGAGCTTCCAGTCATCATTTAGATCCATATCCCGGAAAGATTCATGTGACCTGGGCCCATTTCGAATCTCCATGAGTTCAATGTCAAAAATGAGGGTGCTGCCTGGAGGAATTTTCCCTGTAAACCAATAAAAATGTCCAAGTGACAGAGATGTTACAGTGGAACGTTTTGTTTTGTTTTTTCTGTATGTGTTGCACATAGTTTGTTACCTTTTCCTTCCTTGCCATATGCCAGCGATGGAGGTACAGTCAGCTTCCTGCGCTCCCCTGTGCACATGTTCTGCAGACCCTTATCCCAACCCTTGAGCACCTCTCGGATCCCCAGGGTAAGCCACACAGGGTTTTTATCCCCATGTTTGCGGCTATCAGGAGTCAAAAAGAGACATGCAGTCAATATCCGGATGCCATACAGAGGACTGATATGCCAAATGTAAGTGGAATGAGGGTTAAGTGAGTGCCAGCCAACTATGTGAGGATATAAGTGTTGAGTTTGACTGTACAGCTGCACAAACGCAGAAATATGAGATGCTGCACATGTTCAGCGGCGTACAGTTTTAATAAGCAGTTGAGACTAAAGTATATGCAATACATGCATCACTGTTACATTTATTACCTGGAATGAAACATGGTGCCATTACTCTCCAGAAATCCCTCGTAATGAACAAGAAGCATGTCTCCGTTTTTTGACTTGCGGTGACACATGAAGGGTTTGTGTATCACCTCAATTTTCACTTCGGGCTCGGGCAGTTTTCCCCCAGTGACCAACACAAACAGTGATGCCAATAACGAGCAGAGAGAAAACAAGATCATACTTATAGATAACAGCACTTACTCATGAGAAGTGGATGAGATAACTTCAATTTCACTCTCTCTTTCTACAGAATTTAAAATAAAGACATGTAAAGAATGCCATACGTGGCACCCAACTTCTGCGACGAATGCACCCACTGTTGAGCTGTCTGCCCTCCTCCATCTGCAATTGGATAGCGTCATTCCTAAGCCCCGCCCTTTCTTTAGAATCTCTTCTTTCATTGATGCTTCCATGTGCCAATCACTACAATCCACACCTAGGCTACTTAAACCCATATGACGAAGGAGGGGGGCGGGGGTGTGGTGAAGAAAGGCGATAGTAACGCTCAGGATCGGCTAGTGGCAGATTCACGAAAAAGTTTACGCACTTTTATCGACGTAGTTGGAATGCAAAGCGGTGGACGTTACTCCGAAAATCACACTCGGGCCCAATGGAGTCGCTACAGTCAGCTGGGCATCACGTCCTGTTGTGATAAACAAGTAATGAACGGGAAAAACACGCAATTAAATAATGGAAGGAATGCTGTATAAGTGGACCAATTACATAAGTGGTAGGTTAACACTAAAGTCTTTGCGTGCTTTCCGTTGTAGAGCTCGTTTTGAGGCTGCTAGCTAGCATGACAGCGAGTTTGTGACGTTAAAACGGACGAGCTACCGTTAGCTGCCCGCCAGCTTTGGTAGCGTATTGACCACTAGCATTCCTATCTTTGATAAATTAGCTGTTCAGTGAATTAGAGTTGAGCCGTTACGTCAGTCTTAGCTAGCAGCGCTCGGTCATGTCCACCACCTGTCGTTATAATCTGACTTCACAACCAATTAGTTGTTGCTAACATAACTTAAGACTCGTCAAGTTCACGAAGCTGGGTAACGCTGTATGTTGATGACTTTTCTAATGCTAAAAACTAAGTGCAGTTTACAGTAATGCCACAGCATTGATTCACTTATTTTTCCCATACGCTTTATAGGTTGGCAGCCTCGCTGGTTTGTGCTTCATGGAGGAACTTTGTCCTACTATGACTCTCAAGAAGATGCCTGGAAAGGGTGCAAGGGCAGCATTAAAATTTCCGTTTGTGAAATCCAAGGTCGGTGTGCTCCACTTTACTCTGTGCACGGTTTAACCAGAGCAAGCATCCTTTGGGTGCAGTACTGACAGGCATGTTCCCTTGCTTGCTGCTGTTTTTTTTTTTTTTTTTTAGTTCATTCCTCTGACTCTACACGAGTTGACCTGACCATACCAGGAGAGCAGTACTTTTACCTCAGAGCCATCAATGCAGCAGAAAGGCAGAAATGGCTGGTGGCGCTGGGAACAGCCAAAGCTTGCCTTACAGACAACCGAACCAAGAGAGAAAAAGGTATTTGGATACTTTACAAGATACTGTTGCAAGTAAAAACAGGGTAAAAGCGTTTAGACCTGGAATAGTACAGACCATACTTACATACAAGTGTTGTAAGGCATTTGCACGACTTCTCAAACTCTGATCTGCTGTCTGTGTGCACAATGAATACAGAGCTTCAGGAGAATACAGAGGCGCTGAAAACTAAGATGTCAGAACTCAGATTGTACTGTGACCTTCTCCTCCAACAAGTAAACAAGATCAAGGAGAATGATGAGCTAGGAGACACACCAGAGGTAAGGTTAAAGTTTGGATGAGCTGATGAAATGTGATATGCTGCTGTTAGTGTGAAACTGCAGTATAGAGTAGCTAGTTTGCAGTTGCTATGTACGTATTAATAGACAAGAAACAGTTGTTGTATACGTCTTGAATCTTTTGGCTTGGATTTCAGCAGATTTCGTTAGCAATCTACACCCAACATGTATGTTTGTGTTTCCTTCTCAGATGGGTCTAGACACTGGGAATATGGTGAAGTCTACATGCACGACTTTCCTTAAGACTCTAGAGGAATGCATGCAGATAGCAAATCGTACTTTCACTACAGATTTGGCAACACAGAGTCCACCAGGAACTCCTCCAGTAGCACCCATCAAACCTCAGAAGGTATACTTCTCTCACCAGCTCTGTGTGGGCAAGCTAGTATAATTGCTCTGGGATTGTTTTCCAAAAATCAAAATATGCGTAGTCACCCAGTGTTTGTCTGTGTTGTGCTGTCTCCACAGATTAAACACAGCCATCATTTAAATCAGAACCTTGGAGAAAAGTAGGTGGCTTCTCTTACTGTATTGAATGATTTTATCGCTCATGAAGTGCCACGTAGGTGCTAAAGGTAGCACAGAGCAAAGAGATGTTCAAACAAAAATACAGTTTCAAAAGGTTTCTGTTGATATTCTGCCATTGTTGTTGCATTTTGTCAAGGGCATAATTTCTGTCCCAGCTTTTTAGAATTGACACATTGTCCTGAAACATATTACAGGTGGAAAGATTTGTCCGAAACCTCAGGAGAAACAATTGCACATGACAGCCAGACCCTTGACTCCGGGCCAGAGGGACCAGATGAGCCAGGCAGACCAGAAAACCAATCTTCTCCATCAGGTAGGTCAGGTTGCCAGCCACTCGCTTTTCTTGCTGGGGAAGTTCCTGAACTAAAAACCATTACCGCATTCCACAAAGGAAAGACTACACAGCACTCAAGGGCCCTGGTTGTTGTTTGTGTATTCTATGAACTGAAGTGAATAGATTATTGTCTTTTAGTGAGTACAGTGATGGATGACTTGTTCCATTATTACATTTCCCTTAGCAGTGACAAAGCCTTTACACAAAGGGGCCATTGCTGAGAAATAAGACTAGTCTTTTCATACTTTATTACTTTGATTGGGATCTATATAGTAAGTCAATGGAGATGCAGAGGTTTTTAATGTTTATTTTCTTATATTGTATTTTAATGTAGCATAAGAAAATAAATTAATATATGCAATATAGCCATTTAAAAAGATAGCTGTCTCTTTGTGAGTGCTCGTATTTCTTCATATTGTCATCTCAGCTATACAGCTCTGGCTCTGGGTGCAGCTGCTTCACCCACCTGCTATTCAAATCTTCTATTTGCAAGCATCAGCCAATAAGAAGAAAGTTGTCTTACAGGGAGAGATGAGGAACCTAAAATGGCTTGAGTTGCTGTACCAACTGTGAATTTGTGATGCTACTGGAGTAGCTTTCTCAGGGTCATAGGTCGTGTTTAATAAAAAAAATGTGTAGACACTAGACTGATTTTTGACAGTCTAATTTGCAAAAAGACTCATGCATCGTTGTTTCATGCAGACACTGAAACAGCCAGCAGCTCAGAAGTCCACAAGGATCAAGTTAATCCTAGCTTACCTACTACCCAGACCACCCCTGAGATTGAACACTATGACCAGCCAGCAGAGGGGGATGACGAGAGTGAAGATGATGAACAAAAGCAGATAGGACAAGAGCAGATGGACAAAGTGGACCAAAGTCAGACGCATGACAACAACAATGGGGACGTGAAGGATTTTCGACTTCAGCACCAAGAAGAGGGTGAAGAAGAAGGCGAGATTCCCAGAAAGTCAACTGAGTCAGAAGACACAGAGCAGGTGGAAACATTCTTCAGCACAATGAGTCACAGGTATGAAAATGCCACTCAGGAAGCTCACATCCCTTAGGACACTTTACTTACTGTGGGAATTTAAGTATACAATTGTCTGTGATATTTCACTGCTGCAGTATTAAACTCATTTAATTTATATGTATAGTATATTTGTAACTAAGGCTCTGCGCTTGTGCTGTATCTTCTGACTAGACTGCACAGTGACTTAGTTTGTTAATAATAATAGTGCTGCAGTATTGCACAGAATAGTTTAATAACAAGTTTGAAAAAGTCAGTTTTTAAGATCTTACAGTCAAGTGTTTTATATCAGTGTGTTCTCTCTTGATCACATGACACAGAGAGGCCCTCGTCTGATATTTGGGTTTGTAAACCTGTTTTGTTAACTTTTCTTTCTTTTTCAAATACTTTTTTTTTTTTTTTTTAAGATTCTGAGAGTGTAATCGAACATGTGGCTAGAGTGTGATTTACATCTGTACTGTTTGAGGTGAATGTTATTGTAATGCAGGAATCAAACAAAGGGAAAGATTAGTGAAAACCACAGCTCTTTTAAGTTTTAGATGAAGTAGTCTTGGGTACTTTTGTCAGAGTTGCATGATGTTTTGTGTGACTTGTCTCTCTGGCTTGGTTTTGAAATGTATGCTCCTCTAATTAGTGTGGATGTTGATTAAGCATCCACAGTATTGTTCTTCTAATCTTTATTATCATGTTTTCTTTCTGTTTGCTTTTGGTCAAATAAAAACTGATATGGGATAGCTTCCCTCTAATATATTCTGCTGTTTGAATCTATTCTACTTCTTGTTTTTTGTTTTTTAGATTTAGTGATATAAGACTGGATGACGACAATGGTATCCCTACACAAGAGTTTTTGGACTCATGCTATGCAATAGTACCTGTATTAGGTAGGCCGGTTACTTTAAGCCTCTCTTCATCTTTATCTGACACCCTGTTCCTAATTCTCATGGTTCCCATTTGCATTTCTTGTAATCTCAGCATTTTTAACTCCGATAAAGAAAAAAAAAGACAATCATTTTCATTTGCTGTTTTCCCCCTCTTTTATGTACATGTTCTGTCCTTCATAATCTTTGCAATTAATGAGGTGGCAGCTTTCTATCACAGGTTCTTCATCACACTTTTCCTTCATGTCTCTGTTACTTTCTTTTTGCACATGTATGTCTGTCTTTAGTTGTTCTTTGTAGCCCAAAATAATATCATATGACAAGGTTAATCATAAGAATTAGGTCATGCACATTTTTGTGCTGTGTGCACACTTTGTTACTCACAGTGTATTACGTCATGATAAAAAGTCGCCATTCACAGAATTACAAAGTGAAGAAGTGCAAGACCTGAGTAACATGGAGCCAAAAACATTGTTTTTTTGTTTTGTTTTATAAAAAGGGTCTGCCTTGTTTGTCAGAGTTATTCCTGTGTTAACAAATACCAAGGCTGAAGTAGGATTATTAGGAATTATCTTTAAACAACAGCTTTCAATTAGCACACATGTAAGAGGTCGAAGGGAATGTTAGTCTGTATTTCACATGAACTGACATCAGTAAAGGTTACTTACAGTGAGCTGTTTTCTAAAGTTAAAATTACTTATAAGAGAGAAACTTGATGTATGTAATGGTTGTCTATAGATAAACACATAAAACATCTCAATAAGCTTAAATTTGTATCTGAACTAACGTGACCTCTTAGCTAAAGCCTATTCCCAGCTTTGTTTGAAAGTTTACAGCCCACAGTGATGGTAACCTATTTTTGTCTGTGTGTGTCCTATACTTAATACAGTCCAGTAGGTCTTAGAGTGCACCGTAATCCCTCATTTCAGTGTTATATTTAGTTTAAATCTGAAGGACATCTAAGCAGCCTGTTATTACTTAAAAACATCAAAACATTGTGCACTCAAAGTAGGACACAAGTTGAGAATCTGTGCTTCAGAACCAGCAAAAAAAAGTTATCATAGATTCTCTCTTCTCAGACAAACTGGGATCCACAGTGTTTGCACCAGTTAAAATGGATTTTGTCGGAAACATAAAGGTAAGAGCACATGATTTTGGTTAATCGAAGGAATAACAGTGAAGTTGGTCTTTAAAAGTTGCTCTAAATTATTCAATCACATTTTCAAAACTGCATTAAAGAGTAGAGTCCAATCAGTCATACAGTTTGTCAATAATGAGGTATTTATTTCATTCCCCTTTTTTGTTTAGCTTTAGTGTTCTGTCCATTTCTTGTTAATATTTTTTGTCAACAAGCATATTTAACTATATACTGTGTATTAAATATTCATTAATTGCAGTTAGTCGTTGAAAGTCAGAACAGTCTACCAGAGTAGAGAGTACTATGTCACAGTGTCTCGTGTTCTGTTGTAGAAAATTCACCAGAAGCTGAGGTCAGACCCTGAGAGCTTTTCTACACTACAGTCTATTGTGCTGCATGAAGTAGAGACAGATGTTGCCCAGGTGCGCAATTCTGCAACAGAGGCTCTGCTGTGGCTCAGACGAGGGCTGAAGTTCCTCAAGGAGTTTCTGTCAGAAGTCAACGCTGGAGAGCAAGACATCCAGGGAGCACTAAGTAATGCATTTCTGTTTTACAATGCACATCTTAACATAAGTTCAAACACGTAAAAGTGTTGAATTGTTCCTTCTTTTCTTTCACCCAGACAACGCTTATGGGAAGACTCTTCGGCAGTACCACGGGTGGGTTGTCCGTGGTGTATTTGCTGTAGGTATTTTTATTTTTTTACCCAGTCCAGTATTAATACCTTCTGAGTATATTTATTCTTTGTGTGACAAGTACTTGACTTTTTTTTTTTTTTCCCCCCCAGTTGGCGCTCAGAGCTTCCCCGTCTTATCAAAGTTTCACAGCTGCTTTAGTGTCAAGAGAAGGTGACAAGCTGAAGAGCGATTTTATCAACGGCATGCACAGGGATCTGGGAGTGTATCTGCCTGCCATGGAGAAGCAGCTGGCCATTCTTGATGCATTATATGAAGAATACAACCTTGAGTCTGACGAGGTGGTGTGAAATAAGAACAAGAGATGCTCACGGTTCAGAGAAGAACAGAGCCCCTCTGAATGGGCAGAGTAGTGGCTAACTGCTGGAAGAAAGGTGTACAAAGTAGTGTGAGACTGTCTCGTGTCATTTTGAGACGTTTCAGTAGTTTTTAAACTCTACAGCAGGAGAGGTTTTGGTATGAAGAGGGTGTTCATGTGTGTACTTACGACCCGAGAAGGGTTTAACTGAGCAGTACAATTAATTAAGGTTGGTTTGAGGAGATTTAAATTCCAAGTCTTGTTCCAGAGACCGGTGACAGCGAAGGTGTTTCTAATCTGATTATGCAGACTCCAACCATAATTATTCATTGTGACATTTGTTTCTGGTTGTTGCTGTATTGTGGCTTAAGGCGTACTCTACATGCTTTAAGGTATTTAAGCACAGGGTATTTGGTTCTGGTCAGTTCCTTGTAAAATTGTTTGATTCCCTTTGAATTGATCAGTATGATCAATATGAAACTATTATCAATGTTGTTTTTTTTCTTCTTGGCTTCAGTGAGATACGATGATGCTTCCAACTAGCACAAAGCACTATTTTTTTTTTTTTTTTTTTTTTTTTTAGCAAAAAAAAAAAAAAAAAGCAAAAACTATTCCCAAAATGTGTCTTAAGTATGTGATTGAATTACGTACTAAGCTAACTTTTAGTCAGTTATATAAATATTTTCCTGTACTTACTATAAAAGCTTAGTAAACATTACTATGTGTATATATTTTTCCCTGAAAATGAATTCAGATTGTGCAGTTTGACAATGGATTTGTTGTGTTTTACATAATGTCATTGTGAGCTGTTGCTCAAAGTTTCCAAGTGGACCAAAAAGGAACTGTCATGTGAATGGCTTTAGCCTCTGCTGCCTACAGTAACTGAAAACAAGAAAGGAAACCGCATAGCTGTTAAAAATATTGACAACTGCTGTTCATGTGGACATCTGCACAAACCTATGCATTTTTACAATGTCTATTTATTATACCATAAGTTATAAAGTTCACATTAATGACATGAATTGTTCTGTCCAACTTTTGTGTGAATGTATGGACATTTGTATTCATAAGGCATGCTTTTTACTGCATGTTTGGTGTATTTAGCAACAGGTGCCAGGCCAAGGGCTTGAAGTGAGTAAATGAGTAATCCTAAAAGTGGTAGTTACAGAACAGTAACCATTTTCAGCTTATCGTCCATGCTATTGTACATACCATTGTTAAGTGTTGTTACCAGGTGTACTTAATATTTTATTGATGTCCAATTAGTGAAATGATCAGTAAGACTGCTCTTGCAGGCTGGGTTAACATTTGACTGCAAATTCACTGAGCCATTTGAAAAAAACAAAACAAAAAAGCAGGAAAATTATCTTAGGGCTTTAAAAAGAAGCTTACCGGATAGTATTTTCAACTTTATTATTGTTATTTTTATTTTAAGAATGCAAACACTTAAAAACTCCTGTACAGTAAATAAGTCATTTGCAGTAGGTTTACATCACAGGTGTGCAATAGGCTTATTTCTGATGAGTTTTAATATTAATCCTTTAGATATTCTGTTGTAATATTACAACAAATAATTGTTTTTTCTATGGATGTAAATAAGATGCTATTTGATTTTTTGCAAAATAAACATAATTAAGTTGCAGTTTGTCTTCTGTCATGCTGAAGTTAAATATGCTACCATGTGGTTTACGTGCCTAGAGGTAAAGGCTCTTTACTTACTGTGCCAACTATACACTCACTGTCCGTTTATTAGGTGCACCTGTTAGTGCAGATGACCTGCTGAAGTGACTTGATTTAAGTGACTTTGAGCGTGGCATGGCTGTTGGTACCAGATCAGAAACTGCTGAACTACTATGACTTCCAATGAATTTCCTATTTTGCATGACCATTTCTGGGGTTTACAGGGAATGATCTGAAAAAGGCAAAGACGATAGAAGATTGGAAAAATGTTGCTTGGTCAGATGAATGCCACTTCTTTTGTGAAATTCACATGGTAGAGTCCCTTGGATGTTTATTTTGCATGAAAGCATGCATCTATTCTCCCTTCCAATGGTCATGGCAGGTGGTGGTGGTGTAATGATGTCGGTACACTTTGGGCATGTTAGCATTGTTTCTGACCATGTCCATCCCTTTATAACCACAGTGTACCTAACATCCGATGGCTACTTCCAGCAGAATAATGTCCCATGCTACAAAGCTTAAATGAACTCAAACTGGTTTCTTGAACATAACAGTGAGTACACTGTACTCAAACGGCCTTCACAGTCACCAGATCTCAACGCAGTAGAGCATCTTCAGCAACATCAGTTCGTACAGAGCTTGGGAAGAAGGCATTGTCCTTTTCTGCCCTGTCTTCATGCAGTACATTGCAGAAGCTCTCTCAGTTGATTTCACTTGCAGACTTTAAAAGACATACAAATGTTTTTATGAAAATCATCTCTGGGAACTTGTTCATGTTTTAATATGACTGTGTATGTTATACATATTTAGCCATTTTATTGCTTTTTTATTGTTGTAATTTTAATATGTTTGTCTGGAGCAGGTCTCTTGGAAGTGAGACACTCAGTCTCAAAGGCTAAATTTAAAAAAAATATTTTGGGGTGTTTGGCATAAAAGGAGATTCTCATCACTGATGTACAGCTGGTAAATCTGCAGCAACTCAGTGATGCTATTATCAATTTTGACCAAAAGATTTTGGTCAAATTTTTGAAGGCAAAATAAATTCCAACCCAGTGTTTTCAATATGTGCCTAACACAGTGACTGTTGAGTGCAAATAAGAAACAGATAGTAAATAGTTTGTCGTAACAACTGTGGTACCAATCTTAAATAATACTTCTGTATATCATTTTCTGTTTCAAGTGATTATTTTGCATGTGCATTAATCAGCACCACTGCACCCAGGATACCAGCAGTTCTTATCTATAGGTCAGGGATTTTCACTTGGCTTAGGTGAAGCAGTTGGGTCTCTGCCAGCTTCCTGTCCTGTGGTTTCCTTTGCATCGCCCCATGTACCACAGCTGTAATGCTACACCAGTCAGTCTACACTAAAATAACCTTGTAGTGGAAAAAAAGAGTGTCATTTTTCCATAGGTATCATTTTAATACCTATGTGAGCTGAACATAGACCAAGCTTGCTATAAGTTACACTGCATGAATAAGTTAATAAAATGCATGGGATACAGCTCATAAGTTAATTTGACCTTACTTCACAAATGGTAAACTTCACTTGAGGGATTCTTCTGTGACCACAGCTCATCTTTTCATTACAGAGCCAGTAAAATCAGGTCAGCCCTTGAATTTCAGTGACATTTAGTGCCACACTGGGACATTTGTTTGACAAATGTGATTGCCCCGGTCAGGGCACTGCACATGATGGCATAAATACACCAAGGTAAGGTTTTACTCTGGCATCTCGGTAGACAAATTGCCCTGATGTGATTTAGAAGAGGAATACAGCATGCTAATACAGTTATATGGTCTCATCCTGCTTCAAACATCTTGGTTGCAACAGTGGCCGGCTGGTCTGTCCCCAACCTGTATCGCTGTGCCTCATCTCCAGGCACAGATTCAGCTCTGAAAGGCTTCATTAAGATGGAATAAAAAGCCGAAAAACCCATTGCCACGTCTGAGAAACAGCAAGAGTTCACTGTGTGGTCTGCTTTGCATTTAGACTAACGCAGCACTCAGCAAACGGCTGACTGCTGCGATACTTTGATGTCCCCCTTACTTTTTTGTCTGAGTGTTGTATCCTAAGAGAACATCAATAGCCTCTCCATCAATGCCAGTTAGGTTTGGGTTTTTTGTGTGTGTGCTTTTTTTCCAATAACAGCAGACATGACAAACCGCTAACCAAGGTTTAAGTTTAAATAAAGAGAGTGACTTAAATATCACTTTTATTTGATCATTTTTTAAATAGTTCACAACTACTGTAAAAATCATATCAGAGTATTAAAACAAAATGAACTACCCCAGTCACAATGCTTGCTACGCTTCATAAAGCCTTACAGCACGTCACCACATGCACGTTTCAGCATTGCTGTACATAGGCAGTCTAAGATAGAACACAGCAGCACAGGCCACAGACACGACACTCAACATAGTTTCCAGAACGGTACTCGAGCTTTGTGCATGGCACAGTTCATAACTTTAAGGTTTGTCATTCATACAGTGCTTTGCTTCTCTCTGAACAGAGCAAGACTGACAGTTCTTAAGACACCTGCTATGCTGATGAATGCAATGATGATTTACAAAACGGTATTTGACAAAGGTGAAGCATTAGCAGAGTTTCACAAGCATGCGGACACAATATATTAACAGTCTTCATCTTTTGATTGCTTTTGTAGGCTTTATAGACCTGACTACATCTAGGTATGTCTGAGAAAAGGTCTCCCTTGGCACCGCGACTCAAAGAGTAGCTTATGGAAAATGTCAGCTTATATCAGCACAGTCATTTTCAGCATTTGTGCCCAACACACAGCGGACTACACCTACACTGTTAAGTTTACTGTTGCTGTATATACTGTAAGACAGAAAGACTGGATAAAGAGGTATCAGAGTATTTACAGTAATGATCAGAAAACTGACTGCGATATGAGTTCCTCTCCCTCCCCCCTTTAGCAGCTACAGACTAGTCCAGCCCTTCCCGTGCACCGAGAAAATTAAGGACATAACAGTTTCAAGCCTTCGTGTACAGTATATTTCATTTCTCACTGCAGCACAGGAGGGGAAACTGAATCCTGCAGTACTGCGCATTGTTGATGCGTTAAAGCTTTTGCTTGAGTTGCCTCAGTGTACAGTGACTGCTGCGTAATTTATAAAGAGCAGTAGAGGATACCTGTAAAAGGTGCTTTGTTTGTTGAGCTACATTACCTGTTAGCTAGTTCCTGAGAAGATTTGGGGATTTATTGAAACCTTGTCCAGACTAAATGTCCCTGTCAGTACGGTACCACCACAAGCTAACAAAGCTGGGTCAACTTCTAGGCTTCAAGCCTCCTGGAGTAACAGTCTCACTCAAAGATTACAAGTGCATAACTCGCTATATATACAGTATGTAGTGCACTATAACCACCTCTATCTCCATCCCTACCTTTGTATCTCGACGTGGTAGTGAGAGGACACAGTACGAAAGTTGTTTTGACAGTAATAAGTAAACTGATAGGTTACATGCTTTGATAGTGACAGCTGCTGTCGTGGTTTTAGTAATCCCAGATACATGCAAATGCTGTGCACTGTCATTCACACTGCAGTAGAATACCTCGGGCCATCGCTCTGGATGTCCTACTGCTTGTTATTCTCAACAGTAACTGGGTCAAGATTAATATGCCTCTGTTCCAGCTACTGCTTCTCTGCAACATCGTCCACTGGTACGCGATTGAGGCTCTCAACTGTTGCGTTGAAAGGCTGGTTCGGGTCCAGTTGGGCATGTTGAGGAAGCCAGTCCAAATCCTTCTCGTTAAGACAGCGTGCAGTCTTCCTTTGCATTTCCAGTGTGCGGATTTTCACCTTCAAAGACTCAAGCTATAACCTCCGGGATATGTGGCATCTCAGCAGCAACACAGATGAGTTTTATGTATGTTTGTATATTTCTAGGTTTTGTTCTTTCTTTCATAACAGAATCACTGGCAGCCTCCGTGTTTTTGCTTGGAGCATTGTTGTCTTTTCTTTTTTTTTTCTTTTTTTTTACATGTTAAGTCCCAAGCAAATAACACACAGAGGAGCCACAGCACTGTCCAGACAACTCCTCAAGTAAAGTACTTGCAGTTTGTTGAGTCAATAGTACAGTATCTTGTGCACTTGAGGTGACCATATGACCTACAAATCATAAGAAAAACGTTTTCAGGGTCAAGTTCATAACCTACATCTTTTCATGCAGTACAAGGTTGTGTACCCAAATGCTGTATGCTTACCCTGGAAGATATGAATTACATGTCTGGTATCCAAAGTCTTTTCCATCACACTCCTCAGCCCCTTCATAGCGGTATCCGTCTCCACAGTAGGCATGTTTACACTCTATGGTAACATGAGACAGCAGGGGCACAGGGGGGTCATGTTATATGTGCACAGCAAAGTACAGCTAATGAACTATAAAAGGACCGGTAACATAGATGCATGACTTACTGACGCAGCCATCGGTGACAACTCTGTTTTTGTCATCACACTCCTCCCCGGTGGAGATCTGCACTATGCCGTCCCCACAGTAACCTTCATCATCGGGGGCATTTTCCATGGACTGGTAGGGCGTGATCTGGAATGGAAAGGTCTTTTGCAGAATTTAAAAAATGTGAACATAAAAGGAAAAGGCTGTTTGAAAGTCAATATCTATTGTTTTTTTTAAGGACACATTGCATTGTTGCTACATGCATTTATACCTGGATTGGCAGCCAGCCATCAATGTCTTTGAAATAGAGAGATCTCTGGTCTTTACGGAATGCAAGAGCGTTATCTGTGCGGAGGCGCTCCAGTTCCTCCTCATTGCTCACCACAAATATCTAAATAAAAGGCAAAATAATAGGGTTCCGTGCATTTTAGCACTTTATGAAATAACATTGAAGACCATCATTTGTCATCCCAGCTGGTAACATTTGTCTGCAAGCATTATCTATCTCTCCTGTAAGTGTACTTTAACCTTCCTTTTATCTTTCAAGCTTATTTATTTCCAGTTGTGGTCTAAAGTTTAATAGATTTATCACAGGCATGATGCTTTTAATGATATCTTTGAAGTGTTCTTTTTCTGGATTGGAATGATTGTACAAAATCTTTTTTTTTTTTCAATTTTTGTATTTTGTATTTTCTCTAATTCACTCACAGCCAAAAGTATAAATAAAGGTCAAATATATACTTCTAACTTGATCCCTAACTTCTCGTTAGTTATCATGATTGACCTCAAAAAGGAGTTTCTCTTCACTGTCTTTGTTTTATAGCAGTCATTGGATTGACCAATACTTGGAACAATAGGAAAATCCAAGGAATTCTGTGAAGGTCTTAGAAGGAGACTTTTAGATTTATACAAGTTAGGAAGGTCTCTTGAAGCCGTTGTTAAACCACTGCAGATTTTAAGATTATCAGTTCAAACAACTTATTTGGATGTGTCACTGCTTTGTCCAAGAAAAACCAAATGTCATCTGCAAAAACGTTTTATGATCAGATCAGATAAAGATTGAGCTATTTGGCAAGAATACCAAGACATATGTTTAGAGTAAAGGTGAGGCGTTCAAAACTAAAAATACTGTACAGGCTGTCAAGCATGGTGGTGGTAGCATCATTCTGCAGGGCTGTTTTACTGCCAGTGGTACCGGTAAATTGCACAAAGTGGATGAATTTTTTTTTTTAGCTCAAATCAAGAGCTGAAACAGCCTTCCTAAAGCCATTAAAGGTCAATGTTGTACAATCACTCCACCCTGGAAAAAGAGGACGGCACTGCCGTCATTTAATGCACTTCCAGAAAGCATTCGTTTGCAAAAGGTCAGTTATTAAAAAGCTACAATTACCATGGCATCGATGCCTATGATGAGCTGATGTAAACTTCTGACCACAACTGTATTACCCTTTGAAACTCTTTACATTTTAATTTGGTGGATTTTTCACTGATTTCACAGATGATTCTATATTTGACTGCAAACCATTCATCTCTCACCGCTGGCACTTTGAGATAATTTCCTGTAGAGGCATAATTTTCAAATGGAGGACTACTCAAAGAGCTGCAGCTACACTTTCCAGGAGGCCCTGGTGGACCGCGCGCACCCTTTGCTCCAACCATGTAGACTCCTGCATATACAGGAAGAGGGGGAGAAAAAAAGGAAGGATAAACAAACAGTGGGTCTATATTTAGTCCAAAGTGACAGAATATAGCAGCATTAATGAGTTGTGTACAGCCTACACAAGCTGATATAAATACCACATGTCAGTCTAGCGTCTTTGATTTATCAATCAAGAAGCAAACACAATCAGGATAATTCATACAGGAACTTGATCAAGATAACAAATGTCATCTTGATGATGTGCTGACATAATATTTGTAAAACTGTAGGCTTGCCATCTGTCAATCCATTTTAGCCACATGATGTCATGCTGAGAGAATCCTGTTTCAGCTCGGGGGGATTCGATTTCTCCGGTGCTAAATAAGACTACTGGTGTTACCTCGTACACAGTTTCAAAGTGGGCTTCCTTTACTCACCGGGCTGCGAGCTTTCCCTTCTCACTTTCAGCACAAGTTTTCACGCGCTCACAACGGAAAAAAACACACGACCATCCACAAACTAAATCTCTCCAGCAAACACTTAATTATGACCACAGTTTTCAAGAGTTTTAAATCTACTTTGGGATTTCACCTGTTGCAGGTGGACCAGGAGGGCCGGGGTGGCCTGGAGGTCCCTGCGGGCCTGCTGGCCCTATAGGACCAACGCTTCCTGTGTCTCCTTTCAGTCCCTTAAATTCAAAACAGTGCAGGGTCATTTCCTTACACCACATGTCAAAAAGTACAACTGTCTTGCTATCACTACTGTAAAACAGTGCAACCCACAAACTCCTCACCTGCTTGCCTCTCTTCCCCGGTCGGCCAGTGGGTCCTCTGTTTCCTGAGGTTCCAGGTTCTCCTTTTGGACCCATTTCACCCTCAATAACAGAAAAAAAAAATATCTATATCAGAAAAATTCTGAATTCAAATACATGAATTTAATTGGTTAGCTGGTTAACACTGTAAGGCAGAACCCTTACTGGCGTGAATGAGGATTACTCACTTTTTGTCCAAGCATTCCTGGGAAACCCATTGCACCCTGCGAGTGAGGAAGAGTACGTAACATGAATTCAGAATTCTTACAAAGTGTATGTACAATTTTCCTGATACACTCTCCCCACCTTGTCTCCTTTCATCCCATTCTCGCCACGGTCACCTCGGGAACCCTGACAGAGCAGATTACATTCATTTAGTTTACTGTCAAAGTAGTTAATCAATAAATCCTACGGTATTTACAGCTGAATGGTGCCACTTACCTTTTCCCCTTTATACCCAGGTAAGCCCTAGGATTAAAGATTTATAACAAGCATGAAACACGATGAAACAAAACTCACTAAAGATCACTAAACAGCATATGTAAAATTTTACCCTCGGCCCAATTGGTCCTCTGGATCCAGGCAAACCCATCAGCCCCGGGTCACCTTTCTCCCCCTGACACAAAGGTAAACATGAATAACCTGAATGAGCTTTTGTCTTTAAAATAAGAAATGTCATATGCGGACATTGAACGTTAAAGGTTCTTTTATTACGTTTACAGTAAAGCGTTCACCAAAGGAAAGGCTGTTTGCATGTTACATAACTGGTAATCCAGGGTTTTAGTTTATTTGACTGCAAATCAGACTTGTGTAATAAACCATTCTGGTTCTTATTGGTCTCATATATTGACATATTTTATAAGATCTACATTATGACTTACTCACTTTGGCCCCACTTGGTCCTGACCATCCTGTTGGTCCTCTTTTCCCAGGAAGTCCAGGAGGGCCTGTCCGACCCTGACAGGAGACATAACTGTTTTTTAAGTTAATGAAATCAGAGCCTTTTATGCCTGTTTGAACATATATATATATATATATATATATATATATATGTCTGAATGAATTATTTGCTGCATTAGCTGACGGCCAGCTCACTACAGCATTTTTCAGACGCTGCTGCACATGTAGGGGGAGAATGGCTTTAACGAGCCCTGTCACTTTGCTCTCTTTAATTAAATGATGGGCTGTATATAGAACAGGAGTCTGTGCTTGTGGGAAATAAAATGATTAATAACCTGGCTGAAACACTAAGCTAAATTGCTCTGCGGTGCTGCAAAGCTGCTCAGTCAGGCCGCTTGCAAAGTGAAGCTCCCCCATTGGACAGCTTTGATTCATTTAGGAGGACGCTACTCTTCTACCTGTGCTCATCACATAGTGTGTCCCGAGCTTTCAATAAAGCTTTATGTTAGGAGAAGGAGGACCGTCGGACAGGCTAGCCTGATGCGGAATGTTGATAGGGAAGCAATATGCTCCGCTTCGGTGAGAGAAACAGACTGAGAGCATGTAAAGTCCCTCAGCCACAAAAACAGCCTGTCTCAGCAGCCCTGCACCCATTTGCCTCCTGTCAGTGTGTCTGTTCTGCCTCCTGTCAAGGTTGTATATCCTCACAATTTCGGGATGTACACAAGCAGGCACTGGCAGCACTGTGACTTACAGCGAGCGAGCAGGTGGAGGCATTGTATCTCATTTTTTGAGTAAATCCACTTAGCAAAGAACATGGAGTGATTAATGGAGACTCTCACCTTTTGACCAGGTCTTCCTATTTCTCCCTGACAACAGGATGTGGAGGAGGGGACAAGGACGGCAGTCATTTAATGCACTTCCAGAAAGCATTTGTGTGCAAAAGGTCAGTTGCACTTTAGCTTATTAGAATAATAAGCAGACAGTCTAGTTTTATCTAATTTCGATAAGTACACTCCTTACCTTTTCTCCTTTAGGCCCTGCTATCCCAGGTAATCCAGGGGGACCCTAATGAACATAAAAAGAAAACATTAGATTTGTGCTATATGCTCCTAAATCACAGAGATAGCAATCTAAATTCATTTTATTGTCCACAGCATCCCACCACAGATCTGTTCTGTTTCTGGAAGCCGCAGTTTCAATTAGCTAAAGGCTGAGTGGCCACTATTGATTTAAAAGCTGCCTTGTGGGCCTCCTTTGATAAAGAGAAATGCTGCTGCGGTTGGACCTCAGCAAAAGCTTTAACAATCAGTTGGTAAATCTGCTTTCACTTATGAAATGCTGGAACACAGTGGAGAACAGTGGAGCAGGTTGGGTTATGAGGGCCTTTTGAACCGAAAGGTCTTTGCATCTTTCAATCACTAGAGAACACAAACACCTGGACACAAGCATGTTTTGGTGAGCCCTGGAATTTACGCGACCCAGTGCTCGTTTCCAAGCAGACAGCTCTTCAGACAGTTTCTGAGAATGATGTGTGGGACACTGGCAGCCGGTGGAAAAAGGCTATTTGTGTCTCAGCTAAAAGTGGAGCGTTAATGAGTTGCTGTGTTGCATGGGCCAGAGAAATCCCCATCTCCTGCTATACAGGAACTATCAAGTTGGAGAAGACATGCGGTTAATATGTAGTTGGGGTACTAATTTTTAACACCTTAAAACTACGTAGACTCCAACATGAAACAGAGACTGACGCTTTAGTTATAGTGGTGATGAATCCTGTTACATTATGAGAGATTTATTGGAAGAGTCCAATAACAGTGGCACGGTTCCAGATACAAAAGGATAGCCATGATGTTTTAGGAATAGCCTGGTTTCCCACCTGAGGTCCTGGGGGGCCAGGAGGCCCCGGAGGGCCTGCTGGGCAAGAAGAAACTTTATTGTTATTGTCCACATCAGACTCGCGACCACCACGGGAATTTCCATCACTCTGTAAAATATAAATAAAGATGCAATTCGATGACTTCTTCGGTCTTGACAACATTTGCAAGAGCAGGTTTGATGCTATTCATACAGTTGTTGACATTAAATTCGAGAGACTCTTGACCAGGGGTCAAAAGGCTGTAAGAAATGTGGTGTTTTTGGATATAAATCAAGGACATGTCAATAGTTAGAGATTCACAATAGAAAGTCACATGACTTTGACTCACATGAGGGTAGAGGCGCCAAAGTGAAGGGGGTGGAGGAAACAGCGGTGGTGGAGGCGGACTCACTAAACAGCATGGGTTGAACCTCTTCTGCTGATCCGGTGATCTGAGAGCTGCGCAAGGTGGGCATGCAGTCACAAATTAAACAGGGTATCAAAGGTATATGAAGCCAGGAAGGTTTTTTTGTGTGTTGTTTTAACTTCTGCACCCGCGATAATGAATGCGAGATGAGAAAAACTTCATTTACGACAAATTAAGGCGGGACAGATCAAAAATTTGACAAACTGAAGCAATTACAGCATGCTGGAGCAGCACAAGCAACAGAGAAACAGGTGCAAACTATCAAATCATGACACCCATCCAGCAGAATTCCTAGCACTGGACGGATATGAAGCCCATGTGCCTCTCACTGAAGAGCCGGAGCTGTTCTCGCTATTTATAGAGGCCTTTCCAACCTACCTCATGGACAACAAGAAAATAAAAACAAGGGTATTATCATGAGTGCCACGTGAATCTCAAATTGAGACTTTCAGAATCCGTGCTTTTGCAGCTCAAATCCACCAGCTCCTGTGCACGCACAGTACAGTATACAGTGTTCAAGCTCAGGATTAAAACGCTCTTACCTGCTGGGAATGAATCAAAGTTGTCCAGAAAAGAAGGCTGAGCCAGGCCATAACAAAACCACAATGGCAGATACAGTCCAAGTGTTAGAAGAGTCATGCTGCTCCGGATAGTTGCCTGACTTTATTTCTGATCCACAGCAGCTCTCACGCTGTCTTTTTCCACTCCCTCTCTTCTCACTGTCCTCTCTCTCTGCCCCCCTCCCTCTGCGTTCACTCTGCTGTGTCTCCTTTACGCCCTCAGAAGAGGGTACGCTGACCAATACCCATTAAATCTTTCCTCTGCATCAGTGTGCACTAAAATTACAGGAGACAGCCTGCCAGCTGCTCCTGGTGCCAATATTAGATCTCTACTACTGCAGTGGGGGGCTTTTGTTATTGTCTCTCTTCAGGGAAAGTTGTGAGACTCCCTGTGTGCTTTTCTGCAAGACATGCTGAGAGCATTCTGAATGAAGATGTCAATATGTTACAACTTTCTTAGATGTATCAGTCTACAGTCTAATTATGTTTAGATGAATGTGTTTTTTTGTGATGAAGTACACTGTGCATCAAGTTATTTAGTGCGCACTATACTGCTGTGGCAAGTCTTTTACACAATGTCAAGTGTCTGCATTTCCAAAGGACCTAGAAAAACAGACTCCATTACTTCTCAGCAGCACTTTAACCTCCTAGGACCTGGCGTCCACATGTGTGGACATCACATTTTGGGTTATTTAGACTAAAATACTCAATTTTGCTCTACATGGGCCTGATATCCACTTACAAGGACATTATACTGCTACTGTTCTATCAAAATTTTAAACGAATATCCTCATATGTGGCTCTGATTTTTCTTAAAAACAAAAATAAGGTAAAAACAAAAATCTGGTAATTCTTTGTTTTTACATTCATCGGGCCCCAATATGCCCAAATATCAAAGAGAAATTAAAAATGCATGCTGGGGAAGAGTTCAGGTCCTAGGAGGTTAAGATAAATTATGCTTTTTTCTTTATATAATTTACAAAAAGCAATCATGTCAAGCTTGCAACTTAAGAGATACAAAGCAATGCAATTTTCTACCAAATTATTTTAGCTTGCATTGCTTTTTTGTTGCGCATTTAGGATTTTTCAGACAAGTTGTGGAAAAGGATACAAAACTTATGGAAATGAGAAAAATCCTGTTGATTTCATCTAAAGTTTCCCCATTACTGACAAATCTCTACATTCAACTGTAAAGATTAGCTGGTTCATTTGCAAAAAGAAAAAAAAGTTTGTCAAATGCGTTTATTTTCTCCTTTTCTCCAGATTTAATTTTATTACATTTCATTAATGTAGGCAATACTCAACAGGGCAACTCACAGTTGCAGTCCAGATTAAGAGGGGAAAAAACTGACATAAAGAAACAGCATGCACTCTGTGTGAAATGTTTTATTGTAGTCATATTTTTCATATTATTCACAGTATAGTAATAGCAAAATATTAGATTAATTAATGGAAACAACCAGAAAAACAAAAGCAGTTTGATATTTTCCAGGAGAAAACCGTCACTGCTGTTCTGAAACGCTCTGGAAATCTACAGGTTGGAACGTGTGAGCCAAGGAAACTCCTGCAAACAGACAACACAGTGTTTATATTAGCTATACGGTGTGATAAGATCTAGAGGAATATTGTACTGTAATGGAGATCTAAGCAGTAAAACAGAGGTTTTTCCAGGTAATAAAAATTAACTAAAGGTTTTCTTCAAATTTTCAAAACTAAATCTTGTCAGCTTCAAGTCTGACAGGAATGAATTAAAGTTGGGTGTCGAAAGGTAAAGGCGCAACACTAAAAGTCAGGGACAAGTCTTTCTGCTGGCACAGCCGTGGAGCTCAGCGCTGTGGATACATTACTCAATACAACCTTCAACCGTGTCTGCAAAAGGTTGCGTGGATACGTTCAACATAAACACGGAGGGCCTTGCTTTCTAATTATGGGAGCCCTGAAATAGAAAGGTCAGGTTGGTGTTAGGTGGAGGGATTGTGAGTGGAATACAACAGTTCTGGTGCACCTGGAGCAGGAGGATTACGGCTCAGCGAGGCATGTTGGTAACATAGCCCTCAAAGGATGAGGAAGAGTCAAGTAAACATGAAGCTGTTTATTGTATGCAAAGCAGAGACCAAAGAAACACTGGATTAAATCAGGCTTGGCTTTACTGCTGTGTCTGCTGGTGTCACTCAGTCTCTTTATGCCTTCTGTGGTGCACCAGGACCAAATACTAAAAACATTCTGTGATCTGATTTGCAGCCTTTTGTCATATAGTACCGCTTATAGTCTGCAAGGACTCAGGGCTGCAAAGGTGTAAAACATGCTATGAGATGAGATTTCTGATATGAGTGATATATGTCAAGTCTTTATTCCAGACTGTGTTAACATGTTCGGACCGCCTTAGACCCTCCATGTTTCTCCAGTGTACGGCAAACGCTCCACAGCGCAGAAGTCCAGATATTTGATAGAGCCACAGAGATGCTCTGACTATGGTAGGAGTTGTTATTACAACCGTGACCACAAGGTGGAGCATTATTTTTCTAGAGTTGCCTGTGCATGTAGAGAATTTTACTCCAGGTGCACCTGGGAGACGCTCACCCTCAAGTCTGTCTGGCAGGCAAGACGTGGTTAATGTTGTTGCATACTTTATAAACATGCAGACTCTATAAACATGTGCTCCTAACAGTTGTAGTTACCTGCTGCTTCCTGTCTGAGGAAGGGTCAATGAGCACATTGATGAGACTTGGTCTCTCCCAGTCACTCAGGCTAAGCTGTAAGGCACTGCGCAGCTCCTCCACCGTCCTCACCAGCAACCCTCGACCTCCGAACGCCTTCATCACCTCATCATAGCGAGCGTCAGGTAGAAGGGACACGGGAGGGGCCCTACAGTGTGACGATGTAAGACAACTTTTGCTACGTCATAGCATAAGACATCAATAAAAACTATCAGTGAATTCACTTTATGATCATTTTCTCAAAAGTATCTCACTCACACAGAGGTCAGCTCTCCCATTTGTTTCATTGCTTTCCATGTTTCAGAATCTACTCCGCTGTAAATGCCGTTATTATTGACCACAATAACAACCACGGGTAGGCTATACCTGATTTACAAAACACAAAGAGAAGAATGTGAAGTCAATAGACGGTTAAACTGCAAATACTGAATAGAAACACTGGACTCAGTTCACCTGCACATGGTCTCAACCTCCATACCAGAAAACCCAAAGGCACTGTCTCCCTCCACACAGACGACCCTTCGGCCGGTGTTCTGGCTTGCCTCCACAGCAGCTGCTGCGATAGCAAACCCGAGACCTACTCCCATTGTTCCAAAAGTGCCTGCATCCAGTCTGAACATCATCAAAATTAGTTTACAGCAATCTAATAGATATACATTAACTCACAGTTTAGTCTAAATTGATTTGTTAGCATAAAAAAAACAACAAAAAAGTCAGTGCGCTTGACTGGCTTACCTGTGTCGAGGTAGGTAGTTATTTAACATGGTGCGTCCGATGTCCATTGTGTTTGCACCCTCGCTGACAATGATGCAGTCATGTGGCAGCAGCTGGGAGATGTGATGAAACACTGTGTAGTAGTTCAAGGGCACTGTAGACTGTAGAGCAAGTGCCTATTGGCAAGAAACACAAAAAACAGAGACAACATCTAAATGGATTAAATATATAATTTAATGTCATCGGCAGGCTGATACAGTGTAACCATGCACAGAACAACAATGTAAGCTTTCCATTGGTGGTCCAAATTCTAAGGAAGGATTAGAAGAACTTTGGTGAAACCCACCTTTGATATTTTTGCATTAGCAGCAATCTTGCTCTTTAACGTGCTCCACCACTCAGCGTTAGAGGGGTATTTCCAACCATCTCTACGGACACACAGTAGCAGCTGAAGAAAAAAAAACAAAAACACTGCTATTACAGTTGAATGTTACTGTACTCGTGTCACTGATATAGAGAATATAGTCGAGCTAAAAATACAGCACAAGACGTTTCAAAGAAATCATCTGGTCCTTACCTGGTCTTAAAATTTGGTAGATGCAACCTCAGAGGAAGAACAACCCCATGACATTTAACACAATGTAATCGTAATAAAATGCAAAAGCAGTCGTGTGAATGTCCTCACTGTTTCCATAGGAACTGAGAGAGAATGTAGAAGCCAGGTGCTGCTAATCAAATGCATTTGATTAACTGATCATCAGCAAGTGGTCGTGTGTGAACACAATGCCGAGGAGGAAAGACAACGCCAATCTCAGCAAATGTTGCTGTCCATTAATCTGGGAATGATTATAAGGCCATTTGCAAACAATTTCAAGTCCATCATCGTACTGTGAGGAAAATTATTCACAAGTGGAAATCTTATTAACAAATTCACACCAAGGTCAGACCATGCAGCGCTCAGAGAAACTGCAAAAAACCCAAGAAGTACATCTCAGGCCTCAATTAACATATATTAGCAATTCAAACTCCTCTGTATATGAAATACGCTTTGTTTTTGCCATTTTGCTTTTTACAGACATATTTTTTGTCGCATATTTCAGTCTGAAAATTCAGTGAGAGGAGCAAAGAAAATATAAAAACAAACAAAAAACTCTGAACAAAGTGTTCAGACCTCAGTGTCGTCAGGCTTAAAAACCAATGATTAAAGAAGCCATTAAGAGCTGCACAAGTACAACCAGATCTTATGCTATAGTGAATTATCTATGAGAGAAAAACATAGTTCTACACAGGTTCTTACCATTAGCGCAAATGTTGATGAAACAGGTTTGCTTTTGATTCCTAAATTAACGTTATGGGAAAGACATCAAAGAGAAAGATGAGCCAATGGGCTGAGTTGCTGAAAATGTACCTGAGTGGCAACAGCACTGATATCTCCAAGGAGAGCAACAGCTGGCCTCACGTTATTGCCCATCTCCTCAGCACAAAGGTCAACCTGCAAACGGATCACAGTGGGGTTATATCATTACAGCTTTTGCAGCACCAGATTTGGCAAAACTAACTCTCTCATGACAAGGCAAAAGATTAACAACCAAATAGACTACTAGCTTTAAACCAGATCTTTTAATGCTGATTTTTCTCAAACCATAAACTCGGTCATTTACATACCTGAATGATCTTAACATTAGGGTTAAATCTAGGCGAAAGACCAAAATGGAGCATCCAATTTAGCCTGGCTCCAAACAGAAGTATGACATCAGCCTGGAGAAGAGCTCTGGGTAACAAGGGAAAAAATACATAAAAAACAAACAGCAGAAGAGGTCAAACAATGGATTCTCATTAAACAAGACTAAAAATTTTAGATCCTGACTAGTTAGAAGATGCAGAATTTAGGAGCCAGATAGATGACCATGACACAAATGTTTGTTTGCCATCTAAACATGTACTGTCAAACTATTCTTGGCCTAAAAAATATAGAAATAGAAACTTCGTGCCACTTCTCCCTTAGGCAGAATGTTTTTCGATCCTAATAATGCATATAGAAGGTGAATTTTGTCTTCTAGCTAAAAACACATTCAAAATAGGAGCTGCACTCAAAACACATCCGTCTGTCTGGATGTTAGACTGTTTTCTTTTTTGAAAAATCTGACCATCGCTTTTAAAAAACAAGTACTTTTATAAGTGTATTATTATACACTTACCTAACACTTCATTAGGTACACCAGTTCAACTGCACATTAATACCTAACCAGCCAATCAGTTGGCAGCAGCTCAATACATCAATACAATCATCAAAATTGTAAAAATGTTGCCCGGTCTGATGAGTCTGGATTTCTGCTGCAACATTCAGATGGCAGGGTCAGATTTTGGCACACACAGCACAAAGGCATCAATCCATCCAGCCTTGTTTCAACTGTTAATATCAACTGAGCATTGATTAAACCCCAAAGCCTGCATGGGTATTGCTGAGCATGTCTATGCCTTCTACTTCAGGAAGATTAAAACACACTAAAGTTACAGAGTTCTGCTGGACTACTCTATTAAGGAGAAGCTCTACAGATTGTTACAACTTTGTCTGGTTACTACCAGGTGTGATTGTGCAGTGTGAGGCTTACCTTGAGCGTGCAGCAGCTACACAGTTGGCATGGTCATCAGGAAGAACCCCTTTTCCCATCGGGGTGGGCAGGAAGGGAAGGCCACTCATTTCAATAAGCTCCCTCAGCACAGTCTCTGCTCTGCCGTAGGCTGCTCCTATTGGCGGAAAAACACAGGTTGGTTAGGCTTAGTTAATTTGAAAAGAGGTGGCAATTGCTTCTTTTGTTTCAGTTACCTTTGCCGATGATGACCAAGGGTGTCTTGGCTGCTTTTAAGACAGATATGGCTTCTGTGACTGAACCCTGGTCAGCCAAACTCACTGGTGGAGGCGGACAGCAGGACACCTCTCTGAGCGAGAGACACACTTCTCTGAGAGTCTATACACCTGATGTTTAACGAGTGATACTGTGCATAAAAATGTATTTATTTAGTTTTAAATCCAAGAATGACAACAAACCTAACTTTGCTCCTCTCCACTTTAGCATTAACCATGTCGCCTGCAATATCCACATAACAAGCACCTGGACGCCCATAGATGCTTGTGCGGACCGCCTGTGACCAACCAAATACCAGAAAACTTTACACAGACGTGATGAAAATAATCATCATCATCCAGATCTGTTCGATACATTAAAAGAACAAACAGACAGTGTGAGGGCATTGTTATACAACCTTCTCTATCACTGAGGGGATGGCTTCTAGACTGCTGGGTCTCGCTGAAAACTTGCTGTACAGGCGGCATGCTTCCACCTGGCAACATGGAGAAACAGAATCAGCGTAGAGAAGCGGTGTCAGGCAAAAATCCACATCGAGACACGTGTTACCTGAGGAAACTCCTGAAAGGCTCCTGCAGTTTCCTGATTTCGATCCGAAGACCCTCCGATAACAACCACCGGCCTGTGCAAAGCCAGCATCACTTCATAAACACCTTGTTAGTTGTACAGTACACAGCAGTGGTTATGGAGTCATACCAGCAGTTCATGTTGGCATTGGCCATTCCACCCAGGGCATGGATGAGCCCAGGTCCAGAAACCACAAGACAGGCCCCTGGTCTGGATTCAGATAACCACAGGAAACAGCAACATGTGAATAACAGTGCTGGGCACCAGCTGTTCACCTTATTCGGTACAGAATTAGATTTTACCTCCCAGTAATGTATCCGACGGCAGACGCTGCATAGCACGCCTGTTATGCGACAGAAATTATTTGATGTCAGCATGGCAGTGCAATGCTTTTGTTAGGGATTACTAAGGTTGTACAAAACAACGAGTTACCGCTTGCTCGTTGCGCATTCCTACGTATCTGATTCCTGCAGCCTGAGCAGCCATGGCCACTTCGATAATCGGAACTCCAACTATCCCAAACATGTAGTCCACTTTCTGCAGGGAGATTGGTTGAACGTTGGATTGAACAAGTTTTGTAAAAAAGTAGCATTATTAATAAGAGGGGAAAATGCTTTTATGAAAAGTTTAGTGATCCTGACCGCACCGCACTTGGACTTTGACACATTGCTCAACAGTTACATCTGAGCAAAGACACAAACAGGGAGAATATTTCTGTTGGAGTGCCACATGTTTGCAGACGACGTCATTCCTACCTGAGCCTTTAGAGACTCAGCGATGAGCTGAGCTCCTGTCACTTCGTCCATGACCGTGAGGAGACAGCAGGCAGCGCAATGTCAAACCGCACTGTCACAAACCACAAGGTGAGGCTGGACTGCGACTTGAGCAAGTTTGCATCAGAGCCCTTGAGCAAAGGTCTCTGCTTGGTTTGTTTTTGGACCTGCATCCGCCCCCTTACTTCCACTTCCGAGTTACGAGCCAATCACGGGAGCCAATGCGTGTGACCTCACGTCCTACCGAGAAGTGCAAAAAGAAATTCAGTTGTGTAGACTAGATACTATATTTTATTTAGTTATTTCTAATAAATATTAGAATCTAGAGTTTAAGCATAGACCTTGTAGTCGGTCTTTGGTTTAATGCATCATTTTAAATAAATTAATAAATATGGATGGAACAGAATCATGCAGCTCTTTTCATTGGCTGCCAGTAACATTTCTACACCATAAAAACAGCAGTTGTATGATTGCTATATTTGTATGACAGAATAAAAAACAAAAGTATAACTAATAATAATTGAATGATGGTACACCAACAGGCCCCTGAACTGCTCACTGCCTCATCAGAAATAGTCTCAGTGGAAAGGTAGCTGTCAAAACGTCATTCTTAAAAGTGAGAAACAGTAAGAATAGACTGTGGTATGCCAAATTACACAAGAACTGGACTGTAAATCAGTAGCATAAGTCTTATAGAGTGATGAATCGTCATCAGTATTTACAGAGGTCAGGAGAAAGGTACAACAGTGTCTACAGCCACCTGTAAAACACAGTGTCTCTGTCATGGTCTGGTCCTGCATTTCTGACAGCGGTGTTTGGGATCTTGTCAAAACCGATGACATTATGAACACAGAAAAGTGACTTTCAAGCTCATTAGAATTATGCAAACTCTGTTTTTACCTTATATACGGTACTGTATTTCCATATGTTTTTGTACACTTGCACCCATTTTCCCAGCAAAACAAAGAAATGGAGATAGTTGCAATCAGAAATAAAGACAGCATTTAACAAAAAAATAAATCAAGTTCATCATTAAATAACTCATTTCTTTATTACTCATAAAATATACAGCAATCTCAGTACTGAAAGAATTCATTGGAACTTGAATTCACAGTCATTTTCCCTATATACATGCTAGTTTCTTTCCTCTTCAAGAAAAAAAGCAAGGAAAAGAAAAAAACACTTTTCCATACTAATGAAATTAGCGAATGTATTTTACATAATTCCAGTTAAAAGCATTTGTCAACAAACAAAACTGTGAATTCTTGAATCAGGGTACAATCGAGTGGTTTCTCTCTCTTTTTTTGAAGTTAAAGCAAGCAAAAGTCAATACTTTGACTAAGATAACAGCAAAAATATCATTTAGACAGAAGAAAAATCAAATGCCATCCTATCATTGGTTTACAGTGTTTCTCCTCGCAAAGCTCAGCCTAAATACCTCAGTAAGGGATCAGTGCTTCTCACAAATGTTTAAATACTTACCTAGTGTGCACCACTGTACTTTCACAGCTGCCTCTACAAACCCATCCTTTCTCAGTAACTAATGAAGGCACAAAATGAACACATAAAAAGGGACCAGAAGTACACAAATAATTTATTCTTCAAAGACTAAACCGCAATGGACAAGTCAATGTACAAAATTAAGGTTGCTCGACCTAATAATTAACCGGTGCACATATCAAATTTTTTGAAATTACTCAGATCATTAAAACCTGACTTTTTTTTGTTTTCCTCTAGAGGATAAGGAATTTAAGACATGAAAAATGGGTTTAATAAAAATTTGATCTCAAAAAATAAATGATCTTTTCCCCCAGTATGACTTTTACAGACTTGAAGGACAAGTGCATTCTGAAGGGTGTAGTGTGCGGATATAAACCCATGAACCCCCCCACCCCTCCAAACACACGCGCGCACACGCGCGCACACACACACACACACACACACATTAACAGAAACAGCGAACCGCCGATGAACCCAAGCCTTCTCAGTCTCATTTGCACAGTTAAAACTGGGTTAAAATGTATCCATGTCTCTTGGTCCCTGTTGGTTTAGCTCTCTGTGATGTGCAACCACCAGTCTACAGCATGTTATTGCCTTAGAAAGGTTGCCGTCTACCAAACGAGTCCAGGTTTTAGCACTCAAGAAGTCCGTGTTGGTAAAGCAGTGGTCACTGAGGTCCAGTATTAGTTGAAAGGACACCTAGTGCTGGATGAGGTGGTGATGAGCGTTGGCCAGCCTGCTGAACCTCCTCCCTCACTTGCTCGCTCTCTGGTGGTGGTGGTGATGAAGGGGTGGGGTGGGGTGAGGGGGACTCTTAAGGCTCCTGTGGGGGCTTGTGTCTCATTCTGCCCTCCCAAACTCATGGTGGATGATTTTTAAGACACAGCGTGTGTTTATGCATTTATCACTTTCGCCCTTCCTTCAGTACGTCTCTGAATCAGAGTCGTTGAGCTCCTCGTCTTTGTAGAAGCCGTCGTGGTGGCTGATGTTGTTGAAGCTGCAGTATGAGCTGTGCTCGCCACGCAGCACGGGCAGGCTGTCGAAGGTGACGCTCTTAGAGGGGCTGGTAGTGTAATGGTTAATGGCACTGAATGGGAGGGTTGGTGCCGGGGTGCAGGGAGACACAGGCATCATGGTGGCCAGGATGAGGGCTAGGCAGTCTGCCACATCTTTGTTGGGGGCACAAGCCAAGGCGGGCGTGTAACCTGAGGAAATAACAACACAACAATATTTTATGCTCCATAAAATTAATGCAAAGAAAACATTTGCAGTCAGCTTCTAATCCTGCTGTGCCCAAGGATGCACACCAAAACCCAGAAGTAAGACAAAAATAATAATAATTTAAAAAAAACTACAGTGAATTTACCATTTTCATCAACTGCAAGGACACTGGCTCCCTTTGCAAGCAGCTCTTGCACTACCACAGTCAGGCCATTTCTTGCAGCCACGTGTAGAGGCCTTAAAAGACAAGATAAATCTTTGAAATCGGTGACAAGCTAGTCAACACTTACTAATTTGTTTTGTACATTTTGACATTAAGAATTCAGTTATTAACAATAATGCACTAACAAGCGAGGTACTAATATGATATGAGTGATACGTACGTCTGTAAGGCGGCATTAGTGGCATTTATGAGGTTTCTGTCTGTAATCTTCTCCAATATCAACAAGGCACTGGTTTCATGTCCCTATGGATGGGTATAAAAAGAGCCACACAGAGTGGTAAATGCTCATCCTTTCTCATATTTAAACACTTCGGCAAGACACTGTGCATACTAAGAGCACAGTGCCACCATATGGTACTACACACCTTACTGCAGGCCAGGTGTAGTGCAGTGTTCTTTGCAGCATCTTGTAGAGTGAGATCTGCTTTTGCACTGCTCACCAGCACCTCTAATGGTGACATGATCAAACACAGGAAAAACAAAATGAAGTTAATTCAATAAAGCAGTTTATTAATTCAATCCTCCACTTGATTATTATGTCCCGCTGTGATATTTGCCAGGGTAATAGTTAAAGCCTTCGTACCGACAGCGTTGGTCTGGCCGTTCTCAGCAGCCATCATGAGCGGTGTCTTCCCCACGGCGTCGACACTGTTGACCTGAGCGTTGTGGCTCAGCAGCAGCTGGAGACACTCCACGTGGTCAGTGAAGGCTGCGGCGTGGAGCGGGGTCCTGCACGTGCAACATCAAAGCAAAGCTCAGTATTTATTCAGTGATATGACCCTTCACTTCCTTACGCTCGTTCCCAGAATCAGGTGCTTTACAATTCTATTCAGGCTTGAATTAATATTTTTCTTGTAACATCATACATGCCTGTTTTTACTGTCTTTGGAATTCACAATTGCAGGGCCCAGTGTGTCTATCAGCATCTCAGCAGCACCTTCGTTGTCATGGATCCTAAGGAATAAAAAACAGCACTATTTAATCTGGTAGATGCTCCGTCCTTACACAAATTGATCGAGAGAAAGCAGCTCTAGGTCTTACACAGCACAGTGGAGGGGGCTGAAAGAATTGCCATCAGCCTTGTGGAAAACCTCTTGCTCCAGCAAAACCTCCACACACGTATCGTGACCTGCAAGAATGAAAACATTAGCTAGTTACAGCATTAACATAGCAATAATGACCAGGATGTGTCAAAACTAGCCTAAGGGTGTGCATAAGAGACCTGTGCCAACGAGGAAGACTGTATTAGTCCCCCTATGAAATGCAAAGTTCGGGTCAAAAGCTTCCCAAGTGCCATTTTTAACAGAAAAACAGAAATTTCAACATAGCATTTCTTAACATACTAGTTTTCTTTAGAAAGCATAAAGGATTTCTATTTGTGCTGCATAATTATTTCACTTTTTTTGTTTTAACTGAGCCATAGCACGAATCACTGCCGTGGAATGATGTCCTTTAATTTACAAGCTTTGAGCAGCTTTGAGCACAGTACAAAAAAATACTTCAGCAAGAGTTTGAGTTTGAGAAAGCACAATACCAAAACCAAAACAAATCAGTTTAGACTTGAGGAAAAGAATTGTTGATGCTCACAAAGCAGAGGAAGGATATACAAAGTTATCACATCATTTCCAAGTACTGAGAACTGGAGTGAGAAGCATCAATAAGAAATTCAAAGAGAGCCACACAGGACAGAAAAAGTCTGGCAGAGGTAGGAAGCAAAAGATTTCAAAATCTCTGAAAAGGAAACTGGTGAGAGATGTGTCTAAAGACCCCTTAGCAACTGCCAAAACATGAGTGAATGTTTTAGCTAAGCTGGGAATTATACGCTCAGAAGAGAATCACTAGAACCATGCAAAGGAATGGACTGTGAGATTGCACACCAAGAAAAGCCAGACTGAAGTATGCTAAGGACAACTTGGAGAAAGAGTATGCATACTGGAAGTGTGTCCTTTGGTCAGATGAGACTAAATCAGAGCTCTCGGTCCACAGAGACACTGTTTGTGTTCGGGGAAAGAAGCATCACGGAGGCTAATAATTTTAACCGTCTTAGTTTTTGTGAAATCATTTAATCTCTGTGTGCAAAGTAAAATAATGTAGGCATCCAAAAAAAACAACTTGGATGCTTGAAAAAACTATAAAAGAAAAATTCCTTTCTTTGTTTAACAGCACCTGGGAAACACAAAATGTTTAAAGACGGGACTAATAATTCTGTCGCCATCTGTATGATGAGCAAGCAATAAACATGGAAAAGATGTGCTTGGCTATATTCCAACCACATTTACTTGGGTGCTTCATTATACTAATCTACTGCACTTAGTGGCAGGCTTGCATGTTCTAACCATCACATGTAAATGTCTTTATCTACACGGAATGTCATCAAAGCCCTCTTCTCTGTACCATTGTAGCAGGCCCAGTGCAGTGGGGTGTAGCCTTGGTTGTCTGTTAAGACAGGGAGTGTTTCCACTGATTGGGCAGCATGCAGAAGGCCTCCCAGTACCCCTATGTGTCCACACGCCGCTGCCAGGTGGATCGGTGTGCGCCCTTTACAGTCTCGCACCAGGAAGCTGGCGCTGTGCTGAAGCAAAGCTTCCACACATTCCTCATGGCCAGTCACCGCCTGAGAACAGAAAACAGGTTTTACCAATGACTGGCTTACATCCTGAATGACAACATACAATATGTAGAAAAAAAAAAACAAGGTTTCAGAGAAACCTCTCAGATACTCGCAGCACTACCCAGTTTTCACAATATTTCCTCCATGAGTGTTGCTTCTTTTTCTTTAAGTTGTTTATTGTACATTTTGAGGGTCTACGTTGGGTCACTGCACTATAGTAGAAGTCAGCCTCTTTTTACTTTCAGTATCTTGACTGCCTTTTGGGCATCCCAAAGCAGAATATTTCCACATCGATTCCTAACATGATGCCTACGTTGCCTTGATGGCAAGGTTTTCTTTTCAATATATGCTGGCATGTCTGTTGTCCAAATAGAGCATATTTGTGTAGAAAGCTGGCACAGTAGGAGTGTTGTAAAGTCATACTGGGTAGAGAGTTTTGCGTCTCAGACTGGAATTCAACTATCGACCTTTCGCTTGCCAACTAAATGTGTAAACCCATACATTATGGAAAATCACACAAGGTCCTTTATATAACTTACAAAAAATATTAGTACTAAAACATTCCAAAAAGCATAACATTAATGAATAAAGAAGATATACAAGCAATAGACAAAGAAAGCAAAAGTAAAAATGTAAGAAAACAACATGTAAAAGCCAGTCCATACTTTCCTGAAGTTCGTTTATTTATTTCTAAATGGGGAAATGATTGTGCTGATAGAATTGCGAGAGGAAGTTTGTTCCACAGAACTGGGCTAAAACAGTTTACCATTTGTTTTAAGCCTTAACTGTAAAATATGTAACAGCAACTGATTCTGAAGGGTCTAGGGGTGGTATGAGGTATTAGGAGCTCTAACGTATCAAGTAGAGCCAAAATCTTGGGATTCTGAAGCAAATGGGAAGTTACTGTCGTTCTGTGAGTGATGTGTTCCCTGTGATTAGTGTGAATATACTTGCTGCTGTTTTGTACCAACTGTAGATACTGCCGCATCATTTAGGCATGTACACAATGACTTGCAACTATCTAATCAGGAGAAAATGAGGATGTTGACAAGCAATATTTCGAAAAGCGAGACTGGACTACATGTCTGACATGCTGGTTGGTTGGCAATAAGTGAAATGTGCCTTGCAACACAGTAAAAAACAAAAAACAAAACAAAAAAACTGTTGTGATTATTGTGTTGTTGCGATATTTGAAAGACACACTCATTCCACAAAGGCCAAGAAATACACATGTAAATTCTGATAGTGGTAGCAAGATTTAGGTATCCATACTGAAAACTGTGAATAAAGTTATGCACAGAAATATGAGTAAAAATAATGACATTTACTTACTCCTCTGTGCAGGGCTGTCCTGCCCCATTTGTCTTTGGCTTCTACATTGGCTCCTTTATTTAGCAGAGAATACACACAATCTGTGTGTCCACTCAGGACCGCAAGCATGAGAGGGGTTCTAGGAGATATGAGGCAATAATGTTAGCAATGACTTTAGAATAAGAATGGAAATAAAATAAAAAGATTTTCATTTAACTTACTGTCCATTCCCATCTTGAATGTCTACTGCACTTTGAAGATCAGCATTTCCAATGAGCAAACGTAAACACTCTGAGTGACCATTGGTAGCTGCGGGAAAGATTAACTTATTACTTATGTTGTATTTGGGTCTGAATTTTCAGGTTCAGGAAATTTTATTTGTAACTCCACGTCTAACATACCTGCAGCATGTATAGGTGTTCGCTTCAAGGTGTAATCTTTCACCAAGATGGAGGCTCCCTGGTTGATTAGGACATCCACACACTCCACATGCCCTTTGAAGGCAGCCAGGTCCAGGGGTGTGCGCCCTTGGCTGTTTCTCACATCCAGATCCAGCAGAGACTGCACCAGAACCTCCATAGCTTGATGGTGACCATGGTATGCCTGAAAGGTGGATTCCCCCATTATAAAGTTACTGCTGACGCTGGTGACATGTACTGCTCACCAGAAGGATAAAACCAAGTGTTTCAAATTACTCACAGCAAGATGCAGGGGGCTGACAGGGGCTCTGACATCCGCGTCGTTCAGGATGTCTGTCCCTGAGGTTTCCATTAGCTGAATAAGCCAAGACACACATGAGAACCTGATTCAGATATTGTTTCCTTTCCTACTGCATGACTCTGTGCCCTATTTTATATACATAAAAACTACAAAAAATATGTCAAGCCTTGATTATACTCTGTTATAGACAGAGTTACAGACAGCTGGAGACATCACAGCAGAAAAGTCCTTCCTGTTATACGTCTTTGAAGTTTGGCTGAAATCTGTTGCTTGGGGCTTTTGTATTGTAATGAAAATGTTTCTGCAGATGAGTTTGGGCGATCACAAACGAACATCTGTAGGGACCCTTGTGCTCACTGACTAATGAAAAAAATTCCATCACTTGGACTCAACCAGACCCACAGGTCCAGAAAATAAGGCCTCAGTCATAGAGTTTTGTGGTACTTCTTGCTAGTTTTATGAAGAGACTCCTCAGTTGTGAGGCTTCTTCTCTTCTACGAACTCAAGAAATTAAATTTAAAAAAATCTATCAACTAAAGGGATAAAAACATCAAGGACACCAAAAAAAAACAGGTTACCATTCAGCCGAGGGAGATAGTAGCCTGAACACTGAAATTTACCAGAAACCCACCATAAACTCTGAGTCCCACCACCCAGTGGAACACAAACTTAGGGTTATCAGAAGCTTACACAACTATACAGAAAACGTTCCCTCCAAGGTAAAAGAAAAAGGAACGCACACATTAACAGAGTACTTTTAGTTATCAGCAAAGAGGCATGAGACAAAATGTCAGACATTCACCAGGGGAGAACCAAGACGTCATCCAGAGAACACAGACGATTCAAGGAGGAGTAAAAGAAGTCATCTATGCCCAAACAGAACAACCATTTCAGAACAGGTGGTTGCCTAAAACACCAACTATAACACACTTTTGAGATCCCCTCCCAGGTGATTCACTCACTCACATGTTGAAATGTCATCATTATTACGTTATTGGGGTTGCACAACAACTCTCTGGACTAAGTCCAAGGTGAAAGCACCACTAGGGGCTAAATAGCTCATAATCCCCATGATAGGATTCTTCACTGTTATAACTGAAGAATCCTCTCAGACAAGAGGTGAAATGTCTTCAAGAGCCTAAAAAGAAGAACTAAAGAACTAAAAATCAACTTACCACATCTAGGGGTGTTTCACTTGCAATCTGTTAAAGAACAGGAAAAAAACACAAACAAACAAAAAACAGGCAATTCTTTAAGCAGAATTCCACAAAACACAAATATGAAAACAGGGACATGGTGGCTGTTAAGTGTCATGTACTCTGGATTGAAGTTCTTACCAGCTCCAGACAAAGGCGATGTCCATACGCTGAGGCGTAGTGCACAGCATTGTAGCCCTGATTGTCCCGGATCCCTGGATTTGCATCATTTCTCAGTAAATATTCCAGGCACCTGCAGACACAACAAAAGCGCTGTAGTCAAGGAAACAACATGTTGGCTTCTAGTCCTAAACCACTACTCAGCATAATGGATAATGCAGGTGGTTATTTTTACTTTTATCTGTGAAAAACTACAAACATGAACCACCTCCCACACAACATCCACCATTTTTAATAGAGAGAATTTACTGACTTTCCATCTGTGTCAGACGCAGCGGCGTAGTGGAGAGGAGTGCAGCCCCGCTCGTCTAGGTCATTGACGCTGGCCCCAGACCCCACCAGAGCAAACAGGCACTGGTAGTTACAATTGGCAGCAGCGTAGTGCAGAGGGGTCCTGGAAAAGCAAACACAGCTCAGTTCCCTGTTCAAATTTGACTCTTGATCCAAATCCACCAATAAATACTACAAACCTGCCAAAGCTGTCCTTTCTGTTGAAGTCGGCCCCAGTGTTGAGGAGAAGATTTAGACATTCCAGGTTTCTGAGGGGTTAGACAGACAGATAGTCACTTGATTAAAAATTACACAATACTTTAATACTAAAGGCGATATTCAGCCATCGTGTACTGACCCTCCAGCAGCTGCAGCATGTAAACAGGTCCTCCCAAAGTCATCAGGAGTATCAATATCAAAGCCTGCACAGGGTAAAAGTGATTATGAAGGAGACACATTCAGGATATATTATAAAATGTTTTACATTGCACATGATATATTTTTGTACTTTTTTTCCTGTCAGGAATTTCTAAACTACTTAAACGTGAGCTTTGTGTCACGTTGCACTGAAGGCTGTGACAGGGCATGAGTGCCGTTCACCTGAAGACAGGAGCTTTCTGCAGCAGTCAGAGAAGCCACTGAGAGCAGCTAAATGCAGTGGGAACATGCCATGGATTCCTCGTCTGAATGAAAAAACAAAAAACTTTGTATCATACAAACAGTACACAACAATGTTGCTAATGTGGGAATAAAAAAATGACTATTACTAGCACATTACCATTTATATGAGTTACACAACAGATACTACATGTGTGCTTTCAGAAGGAAGGCTCTTCAATATATGTTCTAAGACTTGACTGAAAAATCAACAGAAAGGCTAACGTACTTAGCTGTGTCAGCTCTGTTGGAGATGAGAGTGTTAATGAGGAGTTCGTGGCCGTATCGAGCGGCAATGTGTAGTGGTGTATTTCCGTTCTTGTCTTCACAGTCAATCTCCGCACCTTTAGGGGGGAAAAACAAAAATCAAAGCAAGCATTTAGCCTCTGTTACACTAAAAAGCAGTTTTTGCTTCTGGGTCCAGCATGAGAAACAGCTCACCTTTCTCAATGATTGCTTGAGACCTCGAGAACCTCCCATGGATCGCTGTCATGTGGAGTGGAGTCTTCCCATCTTTACTCTGAATTGAAACAAAAACTTATTATCTGACAAGTTATGCCTTTTTACAGTAAAGTTTAATCCCCAAGTCAATCAGCTTCCCTCAAACAATGAGAAGACCTATCACATGTAGGAAGCAGGCACAATAATACACGTTTACACACAAGGAAGCAAGACGTTAGGGCTGTGCGATTTTATACGCTATCGTTTAATTTGTGGTGTCGCATTTTTTCATTGTTTGGATGGCCACCAAGTGAATGCAGGTACAGAAAATACCAGCATGGCCAGCGAAGATGAGGCAGAACCAGGTAGCTCCAAACAGAAATACTAAACTAGGGGCTACCTCTGTAGCATGGAAATGGTTTGGTTATGAAAAGTCTGACACAGACCAGAAAACTGTACTATGCAAATTATGCCGCAAACCGGTCCCCAGCACAAACTCACACACGACAAACCTCTACCACCTACGCAAGAATCATGTGAAAGAGTATGGAGAGAGTTTACGGATGGGAGGCCAAAAGGAGCCGTCAGGTGCTCAAAATAAACCTTAGACTCAAAGGTTACAACAGGCTTTTCCCCGCAGCATGCCATGTAATAAATACTCACAAAGAAAATGGTGGTCGTTACAAGTTATATCTAAAAATATATGTAAATACTTAGTTGTTTAATAACAAGCTTTGCCTGGTTTTTACTCACTTTAATGTTGACATCTGCCCCATTGCAAACCAGAAGCTCCAGGCAGAGTGCTCCGTGACGCGAGGCGGCGGTGAAATGCAGAGGGGCAAAGCCCTTCTCGTTCACCTGGTTGACGTTGGCTCCACAGTCTATGAGCTCGTTCACAACCACATCTTGCCCGTTGTAGCAGGCCACGTGGAGGGGTGTGTTGCCATATGCATTGGGCTCATTGATCTAGAAAGTCAGGAAAACAGCAGGCAATTAAAACAATTAGAATAAAGTGCTACAAATAAAAGAACAGTTACAGTTAGAACAGTTGTAACACACAATTTAGAGACACCACTGAAAAATATCTCTCCTGTTGAGCTCATACAGTATAGCAGTGTCTACAGTGCGATGGCAAAAAGCTTGTGGGTGGAACCTACATCCACCCCCAAGTCCAGGAGGTATTTAACAACGCTGATCATTCCACTAGAGGCTGCCGCATGTAGGGGGGTGTAAGATTTCTTATCTTTGCAGGCCACCTCAGCTCCATGTGATGCCAGCAGCTTCACCACTTCTATGTGTCCTGAAGATAAAAAGAGATTTAATTACATAATGCTTACACAAAGATATTAGACATGTTTTTTGTTCATATGGCATCTACTCTAATGTAAACATTTAAAAACATTTTAACAGATGATTTTTATTCAAATAAAATTCTGCCATTTAAGTTAATATTGACCACAAGAAGAAAGGAATGTCTAAAGTTGCATAAAAATGAACAAATACCAAAACGTAAAAATCTCTATGGCTGCATTATTTTTTACCCATGTAGGCGGCCCAGTGTATCGCACGGCGGTCCTTCTTGTCAAAAGCATTGATGTTGGCCCCTCTGGAGAGCAAGAGTCTCACCATCTAAAAGTAGCAAAAAAAACAAAAAAAACAAACAGGGGATGAGAAAAAACATCAGGGGACGCTGCAACATCAACCTACCTATCTACCATTTGCAATAAATGTAGCAACTTATATACACTGCATGCAGTGTTTACATATTAGACATACGAGTTCAGTGACTTTATCTTAGCGCTCTTGGATCAATTGTCTTATCAATGTATGCGTATCTTCACTTTAATATAATAGAAATTATTTGAACCTGCAGGGGTTTCTAAAGTTATTTTTTTAACTTGCTGAGCAAACATGAGTGGTGAAACCTTGTCACCCTTTTGCACAGATTCTGTGCAGGTATGCCAACCGAACAAATATAATTAAGATTAAACAAGAAAACATGCATTTCCAAATATCCTGTCTTGTACAGACAGTAGTGTGGCATTCTTCTCTTGGAGCATACCTCCATAGACTCACCTTTTTCATATTTATATGCTTAACTTGAATCCACTGTATACCTAAAAGATGCTCCAAATAGCTTGTATGCACTTGCATTCATTTGCATGAATTTTTGATAATTCACTTTTAAGATAGCTAATTTGCATGCAAGTACAAGATTACAATGGGTAATTTGCATCCAGACACATGATTGGTCAAGCACTATCTGTGCATCCAGCACCCTTAAGTATGCGACCACAATTTATGACTGCATGCAGAGAGCCCACTCAGTCTTAAGCCATGTCTGAAAATGCAGTTTGTGCTCTTTAATTCAATGTAGCTGGCTCATTAAACATTGAAAAGCTGCCCTCTTTAACTTAAGAGGGTGCCCTGATGTCAGGAAGCATTTGGATGACTGGACCAGATTTTGCGCAACTGAATCCGGGATCAAACGGTCGGGTCGGTTAGTCATGCGCTACTAAAATTCAGCAGACCTATATGTGGATGTTGCTTGTCTCAACTAACACTTGTTAAATGGGCAAATAATGTGACCATTATTCTGCACTGCATGGCAGAGTGCCCACCAGTGTTTAATCATTCTTGAGGCAAGCAGAAACACTTCTTAGAAAGAGATTGGGAACTTCTAATAACAGTCAGGTAAACACACCCAGTAATGCTAGCATACTCTGACAGTTTGCCAGCAAAAACAATCTATGTAGCACACAGCAATTTAAATCAATCAATATGAGGATTACTGAAGAGGTTATACTCAAAGACATTGCACACTTTACAACCACAAAACCTCACCAACCCTCTACATTAACACTCTGCTCCTTAAGAAAGCTGATACCAAACGTTCAGCTGCTATTTCAATTCATTAACGCGCAACCACATCGATTCCAAAGATGTTAAAGTGCCTCCTTAAGCACAGTTTAATCTAACAATGTCTTAGGGTTTAAATTTACCTCCAGATGACCGCTGAAGGCTGCATGGTGCAGCGCGGTGCGGCCTGCTCTGTCTGACACATTCACATTGCTGAGTAGTGGCACTAGGGCTTCGGCGCAGCGGACCGCCTTATTGGCGGCGGCGATGTGAAGTGGCGTCTGCCAGTTTTTGTCTCGGGCATTTACATCAGCCGAGTGTTTCAGCAACACCTGGACAGCATCCTGTGAAGAAAAAACAACAAGTAGGTTTACATTGTTTGGATATGCAAACCTGTGTCTTGTAGTGTGTATGACAGAGAACAAAGGGAAAATTCACATACCTCACTGCAGGAGGCCACAGCTCGGTGCAGGGGAGTGAGCCACTTGTTATCTTTGGCATTTACTCTTGCACCTAGAAGTGAAGAAGCAAAGGCTATTTAAACTCATATGGTTTTGCTGCATATGGTGCAACGTTTCGACAAGAAGGTATTCAACAGTTTTTGAAGAGACTAAATTAGAAAAGTTCAGAAAAGGCTGAAAGAGGTGTAGAGACATTTCAAATATCTCATCATACTGTATGCAGAGGAATGATTGCTTGTATTCCACTTTGCTATTAAAAGGTGCCATTATGTACACACACACACACACACACACACACACACACACACACACACACACACACACACACACACACACGTCATGTGCTCCCAGCATTAGGAAGATAATTATAGGCACATCTATAATATTTCTAATATTTCACATTTTAAGAGCATGACTTATTTTCTCTGATTAAAAACTGTTAGATAATCTCTCCAGACACCTGTGAAACTCTCATTTCTACAATCCAAAATTCACCCAGTATTTGTGGCTTCAAGCACTTTCTTGTGATCATTGCATTAATACTAAGAAGAAAACATACCAGATAGAATCAACAGCTCTATAATTTCTGCATCTCCGAGATAGGCGGCAGCATGCAATGGAGTTCGCTTCTCATTGTCCTGTATTAAGTGAACAGGAAGAAACTGCTGAGATTACAGAGAAACAAAACAACTTGCAGTAAACACTGCAATCTGTCTCTTCATTACATGTGCATTGGTCTGGTGTAGCAATACAAAAACACATTTTCCTTAACATTTGCAACACTGTAGTGTTAACAGGAACAAATATTTACACAAACACCACATTGTGGTTTTAACAAATTAATAAAAATAAAAATAAAGAAAAGCCTTGCAGTGAAGGACGAGCGAGTACAAAACAGCCTTATTTTGAAACAAACACCACCACTTGAATATGTAATATTGACGAGGAATGCAGTAAAGAAAAAAAAAAAAAAAAGAGGCAGGTCATGCAGTGCTGTTCTGTATGCTACAATATCTGTAAGAAAGAGCTGCACGAGGCCTTTCAAGGACAACTGCACATTAGGCCCCCCCCAAAAATAACAATAATATGAGGAAACAGATGCAGATATTTGTAACTGTTGGGCTTACCTGTGCATTCACATCTTCTTTTTTGAATATAAGCGAACGTACTTCATCAGGATCTACATTGAAAATAGCTTTCAGCAAAGGAGGCTGTAAAAGAAAGAAAAAAAAAAGCACACAATAAATAAAAAGGACAAAATTATCATGATTTTGATACTTTTCTTTGTGGACATGTAACACCATCTCAGCTTCCATCACTACAATTTGCATACAGAGCAAACCCAATGAACTGCGAGTAACAATCTTGTCTGTCTGACGGGTATTGTTGAAATCTGAGAAAACCAATAATCCGCCAAACTTAAACTTAAGGACTTCAGCATGCTTGCAACACAGGACATACACAACACTCATCTGAAGACCAAATATTGGCATTCAACAAAGCACAAATGAAAGCAATGTAAAAGAGCATTATTCTTTGGGAGAAAGAGAACAAACAATGAAACGATGACTCCGCATGTCACAGACTGCCAAGGCCACTTTTTAAACACCGTTCTGCACTTTCTGTCTGTTGATAAGTAAACATGCCATGTTAGCAGAGATAAACATCGCAGTTTTTGAATGAAGACATTAAAAAAGACAGACCCAAACCTTGTACTCAAAATGAGAACTGTGCTGCTTACTTTCACACAGCCAGGAATCAAAAACAGGAAAAAAAATAAAAGTACACAGCTCCTCTCATTCACCACATCCAACATGATCACAAGAGCAAGTTTTGGCATAAAAATGAACCAAAGTTCTTTGAGAAATCTCTCTTGTTGATCATCGTGTAGACAGAGTGCTAGCAGTGTGTTTTTCAACATGAGTGTATAATGGAATTTTTTCCATCATAACACTTGGGATGTTTCTAAAAAGTGACAAAACATGTGAACACAATAAATTTCAACCTACAGTGGGGCAAAAAAGTATTTAGTCAGCTACCGATTGTGCAAGTTCCCCCACTTAAAATGATGACAGAGGTCAGTAATTTGCACCAGAGGTACACTTCAACTGTGAGAGACAGAATGTGAAAAAAAAATCCATGAATCCACATGGTAGGATTTGTAAAGAATTTATTCGTAAATCAGGGTGGAAAATAAGTATTTGGTCACCTCAAACAAGGAAAATCTCTGGCTCTCACAGACCTGTAACGTCCTCTGTAAGAAGCTTTTCTGTCCCCCACTCGTTACCTGTATGAATGGCACCTGTTTGAACTCATCATCTGTATAAAAGACACCTGTCCACAGCCTCAAACAGTCAGACTCCAAACTCCGCCATGGCCAAGACCAAAGAGCTTTCGAAGGACACCAGGAAAAGTATTGTAGACCTGCACCAGACTGGGAAGAGTGAATCTACAATAGGCAAGCAGCTTGGTGTGAAAAAATCAACTGTGGGAGCAATCATCAGAAAATGGAAGACATACAAGACCACTGATAATCTCCCTCGATCTGGGGCTCCACGCAAGATCTCATCCCGTGGGGTCAAAATGATCAAGAGAACGGTGAGCAAAGATCCCAGAACCACACGGGGGGACCTGGTGAATGACCTGCAGAGAGCTGGGACCAAAGTAACAAAGGTCACCATCAGTAACACACTACAACGGCAGGGAATCAAATCCCGCAGTGCCAGACGTGTTCCGCTGCTGAAGCCAGTGCATGTCCAGGCCCGTCTGAAGTTTGCCAGAGAGCACATGGATGATACAGCAGAGGATTGGGAGAATGTCATGTGGTCAGATGAAACCAAAGTAGAACTTTTTGGTATAAACTCAACTCGTCGTGTTTGGAGGAAGAAGAATACTGAGTTGCATCCCAAGAACACCATACCTACTGTGAAGCATGGGGGTGGAAACATCATGCTATGGGGCTGTTTTTCTGCCAAGGGGACAGGACGACTGATCCGTGTTAAGGACAGAATGAATGGGGCCATGTATCGTGAGATTTTGAGCCAAAACCTCCTTCCATCAGTGAGAACTTTGAAGATGAAACGAGGCTGGGTCTTCCAACATGACAATGATCCAAAACACACCGCCCGGGCAACAAAGGAGTGGCTCCGTAAGAAGCATTTGAAAGTCCTGGAGTGGCCTAGCCAGTCTCCAGACCTCAACCCCATAGAAAATCTGTGGCGGGAGTTGAAAGTCCGTGTTGCTCGGCGACAGCCCCAAAACATCACTGCTCTCGAGAAGATCTGCATGGAGGAATGGGCCAAAATACCAGCTACTGTGTGTGCAAACCTGGTAAAGACCTATAGTAAACATTTGACCTCTGTTATTGCCAACAAAGGTTATGTTACAAAGTATTGAGTTGTATTTTTGTTATTGACCAAATACTTATTTTCCACCCTGATTTACGAATAAATTCTTTACAAATCCTACCATGTGAATTCATGGATTTTTTTTTCACATTCTGTCTCTCACAGTTGAAGTGTACCTCTGGTGCAAATTACTGACCTCTGTCATTATTTTAGGTGGGGGAACTTGCACAATCGGTGGCTGACTAAATACTTTTTTGCCCCACTGTAATAGACATGTTGGCCATTGAATTGGCAACACCTTATAAAAATAAATTGCTGCTATGCTCATTTTCTCAGTTTCATACTGATGACTCCTCACTTGTCCAGTTATGTATAAACACTTGCTATGTGTACATAGGCTTTAAAAACATTTTTGCTTATGCTTAAAAAACTGCTATACCCTTCACATTTTATACATATTAATAATTGCACAAATGCTTTAATATAATTTATACTATGCCTTCTACATAATAAAGTTATGAATAATAAAACTGACTTTGACTTGAAGAACTGGCAGTGTTGTGTATCTTTCTATGACTTCAGTGCAAGCCAAACTCTAAATGCCAAACTCAGCATTTAGAGTTTGCCACACCATAAATGACAGAACTGAGTCTTGAATGCAGCGTTACAATATTCCCTTCATGTTGGATAACACTTTCTGATGCTAGCTTCAGTCTTTTTATGTTTTTTGAAAGAGTCAACCACTCCTGTAATTTTAGACAGACGAAATGCTTGCAATGCTCAAATAAAATCATTGAAAAAACAAAAGAATAACCCAAAAAACAAAAACAAATCCTAGGTAAGTAATATGACTAAAATATATCATTTATGTTTAGCAACACTGGATCGCTTTAAAACCAGAGCAAAGATTTTGGAAACACTGGAGTCTTTGATCAGGATGTTTTCATCTGCATGCCCTGTAGCAAGAGGCTGGGTTGGACAGGGACAACAGTGGAGAGGAGGAGATCCCTTCCAGGCAGAGCATTCCTGACATTTTAAAGTGTTACAGCTGAACCCCCAATTAAAAACTATATTCCTAAGAAATACACTATAAGTGAGAAATCTTAACCTGAATGAATAAGACAGCATATATGCAAAACAAAATGCATGAACAAGAAGTGGCCGAGAGAAGGAAACTGCTTTTAAAATAATCTGCTGCCTGCATCATGAAACATTGCGTTATCTACTAGTGACGTGCGATGCCACTGATTTCCTTTCTGATCAGCTACCAAGTAAAATTCAGACTGGTATTGGTGATTGTGATCCAATACAGACACTTTGTACAAAAACTTAATGTGTTTAGAAAATCCAAAGTATTGTCTTTCAAAATATACCTTCATAATGGATACATGACATCAGACTTCTTGCTCTTATCATTCAATTATGAAGAATTATATATAAGAAAAAAAGCAAAAAAAGGCAAAAAAAAAAAAGCCTGAAAATTCAATGCCTACATTTTAAAAGGATTCAATTAACAATTAAAAACATATATGACTGATTTAAAATAATAATAAAGCTGAGAAACATTTCCTAGATACATGTTATTATCTATCTTATGTATGTTTGAATTGTATTTTTAGTGTTACACATCACCAACAGCTCCACATTTTCCCTCTCTGTACCTGGAAAGTATCTGCCTGTAGCACCAAAGGACTTCCTAGCAGCACCTGTCCCTCACCTCTTCTTCAGTTAGCCTCATCATAAACTCATCATCATATTCCGTGTAATGATTTACTTTTGTGTCACAAACCACGTCTTGGCTGTTTGTGGAGCTGAAACGGCTCCACGCATGACTCTGCTTACGATCATCACCTGAGCGAGCGATGCATTTATACAGCTGTATTTCGCATCACTATGACAAGCGGAAGGAGGAGTAGTTCCTACAAATCATTTAGAAAATCCTAATAATATAGTTACTTTCCACTGTGTTCCTGTTAATCATAAACTCCTAATTTACCCCAAATTAATAAAATATTGATATTTTAATATGAGCATGGATTCTAGAACATAAATATCTGGTATTGACAGAATCAATACTTTAGTATCGATCCTCACACCACTATTATGTACTCATAACCTTTACGTGCCTGAAATAGATTTTGGCTTAAAATAACTCAAAACATACCAAATAAGTCTACTAGCTGAGAGAAAACAAAAACACTGAACTTAATGACTCCTCTCTTTGCTTTCCATTGTACAGGTAAAATGATGCAATATACAGGGTACATGCATTCATTAGTATTCAATCATTCAACTTAGCAGGCTGCCCAGCTAGTCAATTAGGTTAATGTGCATGCATGCAGTTTGTATGTGCAAAAGACATTTGGTTTATGAAAGTGCATCTTCAGCAACCCACTTTAAAACATTAATCAAGCACAACTACGTATACTTGCAATCATCTGGTTTTGCAGTACTACTTCCTGATGCCTTTTAGTGACTCATGCTTCATGAAGTTAAATACAGAACCAAGAATTTATACCTCTACCTGACAGAAAAGATATACAATAAAGTAAGGGAAATTGCTGAGTTTACTTCATATAAGCCAAATGTCAAACATTGTAAGGGTCATTGTTGTTATTTCATTTTTTTTTTAAAAATCTATCAAGGTCACCCTGCTATGGATAAGCCCTCAACAGCTATTCAACACATATGCGGTGCCATGGGTGGATTATTCCCAGCGACATATTGAAGCAATCACGACATTACAAACTTGTACAACCACGACTGCCATCTCAAAAGCGAGCAAGCAAGCAGCATACAGTGGCTTTTTCTTTCTTTTTTTTTTTTTTTTTTAAACACAAGGACAATGAACTCGTTTAGTTATTATAATGCCCATGAATGTCTGCAGGGCACAAAGCAGGTTAGAGTTACTGGGGACAAATTCAGCCAACAAGCAGACTCTTGTGGTTCGAACACTATTTGCGCCATGTTAAAAACAAAAAAGAAGGACAGATCTGCATTTTGTTGTTTTCAGTTCTCCGTGTCCTGCATGAGTGGTGGTGGTGTAGGAGATTTTCTATGCTCTTCTCTCACTGCTGGACTGTGTGCCTCCTCTCCTCATACAAGCCAAGCTAGTTAATACCATCACCATGGAGACAGCTCTTTGGCAACTTCCACCGGCTCACAGGAGCCCAGATCATTCAAGCACACACAGACCATAAAAGACACATGCGCGTACATATGTCACAGAATAGCAGGCATGTGCAAAACAAAACCCTTAAAATGATAACACTGAGCTATTCTGGTTTTCACGAAGTAGGTGTCAAGTGTTTTTTTTTGCACAGTTTAAAATGACACGTCTACTGTCACACTGCCATTGCCCTCATATATTAAAGCATTACACAGCAGTTTACCTGCATTTTTCCCCAGTAACGCGGTACACATGGGTATAGAGTATGCGAATACTAGCTAATAGAAACTGTCTTGTTTTATATATTTTTGAGTTTTTCTATAAGGGCACACACTAAAGAGGTCTGATTACAGGCATAGCTTAACTGTAACAGTGTTATAAATCCTCTTGAAAACAATAAAGTCACCAAACTAGCACAAAGCTCCGCTCAGATCCAATCACTCCATTATCCTGCCCCACTGTGACACCAAATAACATAGTTTGGTGAATCAGTGAACAAAAACTATATCGTTATTTAAGGGTTTTCTAAACCTACAGCTGCCACAAACATCACTAGTTGGTTTTGCTAACATAAATATAACCACAAACGTTTAGCTGTCACAGTAATGTCACAATCAACAGATCGCTTTGGCTGTCATGACAATAATCTCACTGTAACAGCAACAGAGAGGAAATTATTGTTTATCAATAACGCTAGAATTGCTCGTAAGCGACTGCACAAACACAATTTAGCATTGTTGTCTCACAATATGCTAACTAGTCACTTCACAAGTGAGTCGCTGGATGCATTTCACGCAGGCTCGGGCTAATTGCTGGAAATAAATACAACATCATTAGCTGCTTTTTAACTCAACAGCCATTTAAGTACATGTCGGAGTGCAAACGTGATGGGAACAACAACGGGGCTTCGAATGTTACACGCAGTACTTCAGCCAGCTTTCACCTCATCGAGGACAATTCAAATTCTAGATTAAGGAAATGCTTCCGTTTCAGAGTCAGGCTCGAAAGACTCGAATTACATTGCGCTGGCGAGCGCTGAAATCGAGGCTAACATTAGCCGGCCACTTGCTCAAACTTACGGTAAACCTCTAACACCAGCCATTACTTACCTGGTCTCGAATTTTGAGAACCACCATATTTGTGGTATTTTAACAGCTCTCATGCAGGTTCATAAAGGAATACTTGTCTCCTTCCGAACAGCAGCGTGTGATCTCGGTTGCTTCTGCCGCTGGTTTTGCTGGAGGCCTAGCGTGACTCTAGCTTAGCTCGCTCGCTAGCTAGCTTCCTAACCTGATGGCATGAAAGCGAGAGGAGTAGCGGAAACTCCATAACATTGCCGCCACCATATTTCACCTCGCCGAAAAGACGCAATCCGATAGGCTAAGAGCGCTCTAGATGTCAGTAAGGGAATCGCTGATTGGTTGTTGCCAGCTGCATTCTGTAACAGCACAGACGCACTTTGTTGAATATTGCACTGCCCTCAGCGCTTATAAGTGTAGATATTTTCTATAAGGAGCAATTTTAAACTCTATATTCCACGTGACATTTATTAACATTGTAATTTACCCATGGTGCACTGCTCTGAATAACGTGGTTTTGAGAACAGCTGAATGTTTTTCTATTTACTAACTGTGACTCATCCTGAAGTTGCACAAGTGCGACAACCATGCAACCGCTGCAGCAACTCCATGGATGCCACTGGGAGTCAAGTGTTGACAGCAGTAATACGAGTTCTCCGGGCTGACGGGGGCCTCCTGGAAACTTTTTTTTTTTTTAAAAAGGTAAGCAAACACACAACACAAACACAAAACAGTACTATCTATTTATTTTACGGCGACAACAGTAAAATAGATCTGAAATTTATTAAAACTGACTTATTAAAACTGTGAATTACTGGCGGTCCTAAAATGCGAAATGGGTTTCAGGTCTACTGATCCAACACCGAAATTTGATGAAATACGGCCACCTAGTGACTTCCCTTTTAACTACAAGCAGTGGAACTCTTTTAGCTTATGGCAATCAATTTAAAACAATATTTTATTTTATGTATGTGTTTTGGTGGTGGGGAGTGATTTGTGATTTAAATATTATTTTTTGTCGGCTGCCCTTCTTTTGCATTAGTTAAAAATATTCAGAGCACCCCTATTCATGTACAAGTGTTACTGATCCTAGAGCTTTAACAGGATTAGACAACAAAATCCTTTTACACAAAACAAGTCTCTGCATCATTAATCCTGAAGACAAGGCTGCCTTTTTTGTTTTGTTTTGTTTTTTACATTTGAATCATTTGTGGAATGCAACATTTACATCATTTCCTCTTTTCCGGTAGGACACTACAGACAGGACTAACAGGAATGACAGGAAGCACAAAACAAAAGGGCAGGGATGCAAAAGTTGTCTCTTTATGGTGTCCTTACTGACTCTGTGGTTCTGTCATAGAGGCGAGGATAGCTCTAGGCATTTCTTGTAGAGTCAATAGTTCACAGAGTACATAGCATTTCAAGAATAGCAGAATGAAGAGGAGTTTCTATCTGCTAGCAAGCAGGGCATCAAACGCCCTGATGGCACCATATGTAATAGTCATTATGATGTGCATTAATGCAACACGTGTGGTGGTGTTCTAATAAAATAGTGTTATGTGTTACATGCAATGTTGTATTGTGTAAATGACTGTCACTGCAAGTAAGGCACCTAATCTAATTATATTTCATGTATTAATAATAACAATAAATACTAATTCTAATTCATAGTATTCTACAACAGTAAAAGATTAATAACACTTGTACTGATTATAAAGTGCAATTGTTCTTTGTGAGAAAATCGTGTCATTAATATGCTTTTAGTGCAACTCTTTCACTATTCAGGCATTTGCCTAGAGGTGTAAGAGGTCATAGTGTTTACTATCCAACCAATCCATTAGGACTTCAAAAAAAAAAAAAAGCGGCATGGCACAGCCAGTTAGTGATGAAGGTAGCAGGGCTTTGGTGAAAGAATGGGGGCTATGTTCACTGACTTTTGGGGGTAGTTTCACATTTCAGTGCAGTGGATTTACAGGTTGGGGGAGATGGAAAAAAAACACCGTTGCAGCTATGTGGATGATTTTGGATATAGACTGGTCACCTTTGCTTGGGGTAATCCTCCTGGATCTGTCTCTAAGCCCTCCCAAAGGCCAAAGTATCCCCAGTGGGGGTACTTTCTCACTGCCAGGGCTGTGACGGAGGGGAGGTTCCCACCAATTCAATTAGGAAGAGAAGAAACACAGTAAAAGCATAAATGAAGAAAACAGATGCTTACACACATACCTCCCCAATTTCCAGCATGCTTTAAAAACTGCCCCCTGACCTTGTATTTACATTCTTCTTGTTTACAGGACCCCTTGTGGGGCGTGCTTGTAAAAGAGACGGCCACAGAACGAAGGATATATACTACAAAAAATATAAAATAACCTAATAACCTTGAGCTTTTGATATGGAATAAAAAAATTTAACTATGTTCTTATATTAAAGTAGATGCATAACCTAAACAGTAGAAACATTTATTGAAGGTTTGAAGGAATATTTTAAACCATAGCTTGAGACAATATGTATAATGTCATTTTTTCAAGGTTCAATTAAGATTTTTCTGCTTCTGAGCTAGATTTCCAGTTTTACAAGATGACTCTATTCACTAAAACCCACCGAACGTATATCATCATATACCTTTTTGTCATAAATATGAGAGAACCAGTAGAATAAATCCTCTCAGTACTTATGTCAGATGGGACTGTTATAAAAAATCTTTTTAAGTATACATATCTCTCTTGGTTTTTCCAGACTGGTAGATATCAGTATCTTTGTTTCTAATTTGTTCTTGAGTTTCTTTAGATTGTGGCATGATGTGTTGCATTTTAAGATCTTTTTGATCTCTACTTTGTCAGACAGGTCCTATTTAAGTGTTTTCTTGATGCAATACGTCTGGCAGTAATTGGGCTTGTGTAATTGAACTTGGCTTTGCAAAAAATCTGGTAAATCACAGCCAATTTCTGATTTAACAAGTGTGGGCAATTCCCTTTTCACACTGGGCCAGGTAGGTTTGCATAGCTTCTTTCCCTCAATAACTGAAAGCATAATTTTAGAAAGGCATTTTCTCAGGATATCAGAAACATGTACATGTTCATATTGTGTACATATATGAACTATTGGGAATAAATAATTTTTCATTGCTATGCGTTTTTATTAATAAGTGTTATAAAGTTATATAGTGTAGTATTAAGTGGACACAGCCCTGAAAATAAAGGTATGAGACCATGTGTCCTTGGGGAGTAGAAAGCTGCAGACTCTTGCTCACGCTTGTCTGGGAAAAAGTAGATAAGAGGAGACCATCTCTAGTGGAAAGTTACTGAGACACTGTTGTTTAGACTAGAATGAGAGAGCTTCTGTAATAAAACTGTTATAGGCACACTGCCATTTTGAGATCCGCGGCAGCGTGTCATGCAGGACGCATCTCCCTTCTAGAAGTAATAAAGTGTTAAATGGTCTACTGATCAGTGTTTTGTCTTCCATTGGAGGCCTCTGAGGAATCAAAGGAACTCGGTGAAGTGTTGATATTAACGGTGCAAATACTTTTTCACAGCGCTGCATTTTTCCCCAAGTAGTTCAAATGCAGAAATTCTGATTGGTTGTATATATACATACCTGTGAAGACAAAGCTCACATAATATTGCTGTCAAATGACACGGTCTTTAGAGGCCAGATGCGAGCTCTGGGGTCCCTTGCAGAGACACAGGCAAGCTGCAGGATCATGCCTCAGATGCACTGATATTTGGCTGTGCCCCTGCCTCTCCAGATGTCAGGATGAGAGATAGCACACAGCTGGACAGTAGGGATTCTGGGATGAAAGTGGTGTCACCCACTGGGCCAGTCCCAGCTGCTGGAGGAAAGTGACAAGATCGGAAGAGATTTCATCTCCCTGTTTCCCACCACTGTTCTTGGAATGCTGATATAGACCCAAAGCTTAGATTTTCAACAAGTTATACACCGTCTTCTTAATGTTTGTAAAGAAGAGAGCTCAGCAAAACCTTAAATGAATTAAAGTAGCATTGATTTCATGAACAAGACCAAACTGGAGACATATAAACATCTGAGCAGTGATGTGGGAAAAAAAAAGTGAAAACAGATGATCTGGGGTTTGTTCTCTTAAAAGGAGGACATTTATCCGTGGGTCTGAACAGTAAAATAAGGCAAGCTACTGAAGAATGCTTTGAAGTGACAAATAAAAATGTGAGTCCTCGGACAGCTGCAGATTTATAACGGTGACAAATCTGCATATAATTTCTGCTAATCACATAATCAGTGAGGCATTGTTCCTGCCTGAGATAAAAGCATCTCCTTTTTACCAAATGGCAATCAGAAGGGGGGGGGGATGCAAAGCTTCATTGTTCTTTCATGACTTTGAAGCAAGGGAAGGAGCACAGTGACAGTGACTGAGAGCATGCTTTAAAAAATAAAAATAAAATGACAATGCGAACTTGTCTGACAACCGGGCATCTCAACATTTGTTAATATGTTCTTAATTTATAGCTGAATGCATTCAATGTAATTACCAGTAGATGGCGCTGTTTCCATTTTAATGATCTTGTTATTAGACGCTGTATGTGCTATTTTTAGATGGTGCGTCACTGCAAAGTGTATGCAGCTGTCAAAACACTCACTTTGGAATTTTATGTTATGCAATAACAAAAAAATAATAGCCCCTTAACAACAGACACTAGTGTCCCAAAGCCCTATTATCAGTACTAGTGCTCTGATTTCTAATTAGAGTGACTGATAATAATAATAATAATAATAATAGTAATAATAATAATAATAATAAAAGAGTAAAGGTTACACAGATTATTTGCACACTAGCTGTAAAGCTCAAATTATAACACCAGTTAAAAGATCTTTTTTCCACAAAGGAAGTTGATTTATGAAGTTTGCGGTGCACCTGCTGAGGACACTCAGCGACCGGAGCTGCCCTCGTTTCTCCGTCAACTGCGATTATCAGAGGACAGCGGAGCAGACAGACTGCTCAGTCTGCCACTACCCTGGCTGGGATTTCTATGCCCTGTTTCGACGAAGTAGCTAAGGCTTTTTATAGCTTCATCCCGTTGCATCCTCATCCCCCTGCAGAGAGCTATCTTCACATTCTGCACATCAAACCCTCAACCGTGCGCCCGAGGTAGTGAAAGAGTTCATTTAAGCCTTTTTAAGTGACAAAAAATACACGTATAAAACTAGTGTGTTTCATACAAGTGTTGCTGTGAAATATTTAAGAGTATGTGAGAGCTTTCATAAGATAGCTTAGAGGGTACAAACAAAGTATTAACTAATATATAGGTTTTAGCAGCCAGCTGTGTAAGAACAATATGCTGTATGTTAACGGCAAGTTCGCTGTACAGTATGCTAGACAGCGAGTTCAGCGCATTAATATTTGAACGGTTAACCGTTGTTCTGCAGTCACAGGTGGTCGTCCTCTAATCGATTGTGAGTCCGCCAGTAAAAGTGGACCGGAACTGTGAGTATTAGAGCAATTCGTGACATTCTTCACACAACCACAATACTGGAAATGTTTTTTTTTCTGAATTACTAAGTGACCTCATCATTGCTGGTTTCGCAGACTGTTATTAGTTCCAAGATGTGGGGTATTGTAGTGCAGGCTGGCGCCTATAAATAGACTCGCTTGCGAATGTATGATCTCATCGAAGTCGGTTGAAGCGTTAAAGTCATTATTAAAGAACTCGTCAGCCAACCAGATAGCATCACTCCTTGTCACAAAGTAGACTATTCATTACTTAGACGGGCTAATATACGTATAGCTTTTAAACAAGGAGCGGAATGACACACTCACGGGGTTAAGAGCAGAAACTAGGAGTGTAATTAGAACTTTAAGTAGTCTGTTTGTGAAAAGAAAAATCTCAACACAGAACTTCGGTTAGTTAATTCTCAGAGCTGCTTTGCATTAGAGGTGAAAGAAGCATTCAGAGCAGGGAGCAAGCAAACGACACTAATAAATACTCCACTGCAAGTGAAAGACGTAAAAAAAAAGTACACAGGCCTACCCAGAATATGCTCACAAGGCAGAATGATTCATTACACTGTTATAATATTATCAGAACAGTATTATTGGTTCTTCAACATGTGAACAGTGTTTTAATAATATAATTGGCAAGATAGATTCATAGGTAGAACTGAGATAGCCAAGTAAAGTATCTCATGGTGTATCTGAGCACTTCAATTTTTGTGTTTTACATATGAAAATCTTGTGTGTTCTCAGTTTTAGCATTAGTTATACTGGTTCAGTTGCTCATTAATGTGAAAATCTAATCAGCCAATCACATGGCAGCATCTCATTCCATTTAGGCATGTAGACATGGTTAAGATGACCTACTGAAGTTTGAGCCGATCATCAGAATGGTGGCTTAAGTGTCTTTTAAGTACCAAGTTTGTTGGTGCCAGACAGGCTGGTCTGAGTATCTCAGAAATTCCTGACCTACTGAAATTTTCCCGCATAACAACCTCTACAGGGAATGTCTGAAAAAGAGAAATTATCCAGTGAGCAGCAGTTCCCTAAGTGACAAGTCTGGCCAGACCGCTCAACTGTAACCCAAATAACCACTCGTTACAAAGTGTGGAGAAAAGCAAAATTTCAGATCATCCCATATTTGAACATAACAAAGAATTCACTGTAGTCAAATAGTCTCCACAGTCACCAGATCTCAATCCAACAGAGCACCGTTGGGATGTGGTTGAAAGTGAGAGTCACATCATTGGATGTGCAGCTGATAAATCTGCAGCAACCATGTTATGCAGTCATGTGGACCAAAATCGCACCTTGTTGAATCTATGCGACGCAGAATTAAGGCAGTTCAGAAGGCATAAAGGGAATCTAACCTGGAACTAGTAAGTGTGTAGTGGTGAAAGATTGCAGAGATAAACATTTCTCAGCTTGCTGCACTTCATATGCGATAAATGCAGATATGAATCTACAGCTTATTTTTTGCATATTGTCTTTACAGATAATGAAGAACCAAAACCACAAGACAGGCAGATAACATGGCAACATCCATGACTGCTCAAAAGTAAGACGCTTATTTTTTTTAATAGCTGCCAGTAACTAAATGAAAGTTAACTGACAGTGCTATGTATGAAGTTTGTTTGGTTCTCAGTTTTGCTGGACACCCTGTCACTCCAACAAAAACTTTGAGCAGATGGCTTTGGTAAGCAGTGCTCTTTCCCCAGGTGTCATGTGTTGACAGCAGCGTTTCAGTCTTCTCAGAGCGAGGTAAAAGGGAAAACACAAGAAGCACAGAGCCTCCAGTGTACACATGACATTTTCACTTAGACAAGAAAAACTTGGCTCAAAGTTGACATAAAAGCCTTTCACAGCCAGTCAAAATGACCCTTCAGCTGTCTTTCCATCTCAGAATATTTATGATATTTTTACATTAGACTTGTTCTTGGCAGGTTAATGCTCACAGATGTCTACACTGCTCAGATGGCTTGAGGGGGCAGGTACCATCTGAGCTGTGTCAGGGAGAGAAAGTCATTTTAACAGCACCTTACACTTAGCCTAACACATAATTTCATAGTACCAGTGAATGTGTTAATGAGACAAAATGTTTTTGATAGAACACATTTTGGCAGGCATCTGTGAATTATTCACTGGACTTGATAAGTTACCATGTTCAGCTATTCTCTTGGCAAGAACTATTCACAGAAGCAGCGTGTTGCGCGAGTTCCCCGCTGTGCGATGCATGTTAACTATAGCAGAATATTATCATTGTCCTATAGCTGACGTCTGCCAGATTTGTATCAGTAAAAATATTCTGTTGATGCCGCAGAGTAATCTGTCAGCTGCTACCAGTGATGACATAAGAAGTGGGAGTGAGCTTGTCAAAGTGGAGCGAATACAATGCCTTTTCCTTTTTTTTCTCCTGTCTTTTTTTCCCCACAACTGAAGTGATGAAAGTGATGAATTACGCTTTGTCACTGTGGATTTATTTCCTGTGTTTGTGTGCCATCCTCGACTGACCGTGACAGCGTGAAGGCAGCCTTCATGTCACGCAGCATAAATTGCAGTTCTAATAGAGAAAAAGAATGCGGTGGTGTTTTGTGCTGGATGACATGACAGAATGATAGAGCTAATCTTCTGCCTCAATTGGGCTCAAAGACATTAAAGGAAAAACACAATTGGGCACCTTTGTGCATGTGCTGTCGTGCCAGTCTAGCAATACATTAAAATATCTAGAGCATAGCAACAGTTGGAAGAAATTCATTAGCCATTTGGTCTGTGAAACAGCTATTTATTTATGACGTCTACGCTGGAGGCACCTGATTATCTCGCCAGCAAAACTCAGGTCAAAGTTTTTGAGTTTTGCTTCTTATTTACATTCATGCATTTAAATGAATTCCAGGTGTAAGTTTTTTGCACCCCTGTCAATGAAATGATTTCCTCCAAAACAAACGTTCTTGTCCACATATGTCAGAATACATTAATGGCCCACAATGGCCTCCAAATGAGGTGCTGCCAATTTAATATTAAAGTGGGAGCATTATGTGTTGATTTGTTTAGTACACATTAAAAGCCCTTAACACCTTCATTATATTAGCCTCGCAGTCATTGTTATCATCATTCATATTCTGTGACCAGATTATGGTCATTACAGGTTTGTTTGTTTAATCAGGATCCCCATTAGCATCAGCGTCGGCCTAGGCTATTCTTCCCAGAGTCCTTAGACACTTAATCCAACATCCACAACACATAAACATAAAACAAGGAGGGTCTTCCTGTACAGATAGCATTGAGTTTCATAGAGCAAGAAATGACTACCTCAGAAGTAGGATGTGTATGCTGCACCAATGTGTCCTCTGTAGCTCTACAGCATATGGATGTTAATCAGTGCCAGGATCTTTTGTTTCATGAGAGTTATTTTATTGATTGGAAATTTTAAAGGCTGCTGAGCTACATTATTCAACATTTGTAAGAGTATAAATTAGAGATGGACCGATCCGATATTACTTATCGGTATTGGTCCGATACTGACCTAAATTACTGGATCGGATATCGGAGAGAAATAAAAAATGTAATCCGATCCATTAAATGTCACGAAAGCGCCTCACAAAACTTACAACACGCCGTAACTCGCCTCATAACCATAGCACGTCGGAGCAGTGTGCTCACGTGATAGAGTGGCTGTGGCTTGCAAGACCTGTGGTGGTCTGGTTGAGCATCTGGAGCTTCGCTACCAATGTGGCATTTCATCTCCGACAAAGTTATCCCAGAGAGAAGTAAAGCAAGTGTGTAAGTTCATCTCTGAATGTTTGTAAAGCATTCCAGCTTAACAACCGATATATGGAGCGACTGCCTCTCTCCCTCCCTCTCCTGTTGCTACTTCAATCGTGAAATGATCAGCTGATCGGCTTTTCTGTCGCGAGTCCGTCCCTCTTGTTTGTTTTTGGCCCACTTTGCACCAGAAAGAAGAAACCAGACACAAAGACATACTTTTCTTTCTTATTCTCATTTAAAATGTCTAGCTTTTATTAAATAATTATCTGAATGTTACACCCAAAGTTTTAATTTGATGTAAAATGAATAGAAGTCCATTACTGTATATAGTAACTATTAAGTCTAATATATACCCTTGTAAGCTATAGTACTTTTTGCTTTGGGAAGGCTGTGCAGTCTGCAATTCTGTTAAAGAAAGATGTTGAATCTATTTAATATTTCTTGAAAAAAATGATTTCTGTGCATTTTTTTTTTCACACTGCATCAAATTAAGGTTGATTACATCGATTAAGCATCATGAGGTGGAGCGTGAGGGGTTGTTCCCTGTTTTTCTTTGTTGTTGTTGCTGGGAGTTGAAACCCTATTAGTTAGGTTGCTTAATATTTACGCTAAGTACTCTTTAAAATACCAGAATAGGGAGGATGGTGTAGGTTTAAGTTTATTAGATTGATCAGTATTGGTGAACTATGAAAAAAATTTTTGCATACAGGTATAACAAAATAGCTTTAGTGTTGTTGTTTTTTTTTTTTAAAACTTGAGTATGAACTTATACAAAATGCAGCAAGATATTTAAAAAACAGTTTTGTTGATTAAAAAACACTATATCGGATTCATATCGGTATCGGCAGATATCCAAATTTATGATATCGGTATCGGACATAAAAAAGTGGTATCATGCCATCTCTAGTATAAATATTTATAAACAGTATGTTGACATATTTGTGTAACCTAAGCACTGTTAAATATTTAATTCCTAAGCCAGGTTAAAGAAAAAATGGCTAGTACCAAGTTGGACCTCTTTTTGCCTTTTGAACTACCTCAATTCTTTGTGTCATAGATTCTTCGTGGTGCTGGAAACATTCCTCTGAGATTTTGGTCCATGTTGACATGATAGCATCAGACAGCTTCTGCATATTTGTCAGCTGCACATACATGATGCATATCTTGTGTTCCGGTAACATCCCAATGGTGCTTTGTTGGTTTGAGCTCTGGCGACTGTGGAGGCCAGTACAGCAAACACATTGTCATGTTCAGGAAACCAGTTTGAGATGATTTGAGCTTTGTGATATGGTGCATTATCCTGCTGTAAGCAGCTGTCAGAAGATGAGCACACTGTGGTCATAAAGGGATGGACACAGTCAGCAACAGCACTCAGTTAAGATGTCATGTTTAAACAATGCTACAGCAATGTGCTGTGCATTCAGAGATGCTTTTCTGCATACCTTTGGTTGTAACGAGTGGTTATTTGAGTTACTGTTCACATCCTATTCTGTCCATTCTCTTCTGACGTTTGGCATCAACAAGCCATTTTTTGAAATACTCATCTTCCCTTAAATCACATATCTGAATGGCTAAATGCACGTGACAGGCTGATTAGAGGTTTGCATTCATGAGCATTAGAATAGGCATACCTAATAAAGTGTCCAGTAAGTTTAGTGATATATATATATATGTTTTTCTTTTATGATAGGCAGGATCTGTAGTCTAATTGTCATGAGCTAATGTTGAATGTATAAAAGCTAGATCAAAAACAGGCACTGTTGTAGGTCTGTGTGAGGCTGTCACGTGTAGAAAATCTGTAAAACATGCCTCACAAGTTTGTCATGATTTACATATTTCAGAAGTCGGGGGACATTTATGTAATTCTGCTGGATCCAAAAAGCCTTAAAAACAGCATTAGTAATTTTTACCCAGCCGCCAGTGGCAGTCAGCATAATGTCTTCTTTAGCAGCATTTCACACTTGGAAATAAGCTCTCATTTCATCCATCATTCCACTCATAATGACAGATGAACCATAATTATGTAATTTCACCAATGACTGCTGTTACAGAAACACTTAAGCAATTCCTAAAAACACACCAAGTGACATGTGTTTCTTAACCATACACCTCTCATGATATGTTTCTCAGCTTCATGATGGCCATGCCTGTTGACACCCTTAAACTATTTTTGTGTGGTCCAGGATCTATTATTGGCTTTGGCTGTAAGTGCTTTCTGTTCCATAACAAGATGAATCCCCAACATGGCATTAGGTTACCAGGCAACAGTGTACACTCGACTGCTCGCTTATAATTTTCTTTGTATAGTTAGGATGTTTAATAGTAAGTGACTACATGACAGTGTGCCAAATTTAACCACTGGTAGCAGAACCCGTAGAGCCTGATGTATGTCAGGAGGCATAGAGGCGAGCGGGCTATATTTGGCTGCTATGTTCCCTTCAAAGAGACGAGTTCTAGGCCTGGACTTGACATTTCTCTTAGACTGGAAAAAATGGGTTTGGGTCAGTGAGTTTTCGTGGGAGGAGGGGTGTTGTTGATGCCCAGAGGAAGGTGCCGCTCTCTGTTCTGCAGCGGCTCATTGTTAAAATCAGCAGTCTTTATTAAACAAAAGGTTGTGAGGGCTTACCAGAGGATTCATATTACTTGAATGTACATAAGCTACATATAAGAACAAGAGCATTAAGGTCAATAGCTTATTAACTTCTTTCTTACATTTTCACTTGAAACAGGACTATTTGTCTTGGTTATTGAAAAGATTAGGACAAATTGTATCATGAATGGAAGGTGTCAGTGTACAAGGCATATCCTCCAGCTGCTCAGGAGTTGTGAGCCTCATTATATTAGGAACAATGCTCGCAATGTTAGAAGACAGTCAGAAAAGATCTGCCAAGGAATCACAATGAGCAGCTGTGGCCGCACCTTATGAGATTGTTTTCATAGCCTACTTGAAGCCTGTAAAGAGTCTCATCATCTGAGTATTGAACAAACCTAACAGACCCCCCCCCCCTCCGACAACCTAAGTGATGTGACATTATAGTTTTTATTGTCCGAAAGTTCTGTTTTTCATTAGCCTCTTCTCTTTGTGCCGTATGTGTTTTGAGGTTAAACAGAATAATGTGGAGGACAGCCCTGGGCTTTATCTTAGTGTGCTGTCATGAAAATGAAATGGAGAGTCTTGTTCACACCTTTATCTATTTCGCTGCTTTTGGCTGCTGTTCCAGTGTGTGCCTGAGAAGACCGGACGCCGTGCAGACAAACTGAACGTAGCCTACAAAATCCATTTCATCTCCAAAGTGCGTTTTTCCTCACTTGCACTCTTAGGGTCTTGTTTCTATTATTTATTTATTTTGCTGTTTCAGGTCATTAACAACAACTCCGGTCAATGCATGACATTCTCAGGAAAGATTTAATTCACTTTCAAGTAAAAGCTTAATCTGCATACACTGAATCATAAATGTAACTCTTGTTCAGTCAAAAAAAACATACAGATTCTCTTATACGTGTGGAAATGTGCCGATCTAGGGCCAGGACTGAATAAGGAGTGAAGTATGTGTGAGGAATATTTTTCTCTCTTTATAGTAAGAGAGCTCTAACCCAGAGGGAGAGTATAGCTCCTGTTGTAGCAGAGATACAGAGCTTTGGTGGGTTTAGCCTGCTGTTCTCAGTGTTGTTCATCCAGCCCCACTGTAGACCCCTAGGCTCTCTGGGGGATCCTACTTCCATTTATTTTCACTTCTTGTCTAAAAGGAGTTGGAGAGATGAATCATTCATGTCTCTGAGAGGCCTCTTGTGTGGATGAAAAATTGGGAAATTTAAGGCTCCTGCCTCGAGTATTTAAGATAGATTAATATGCAGCGCTTTCTGTCAGTGTCCTGCTTTTTTCTCCTTACAGACATTTTAATTCTTTGGTTGAAGTCCGTTAAGTAGGAATTTTGCCGGAGTGGTCTGGTTTTGTTGCTCTTCACTTGTCTGCGTCTCAGTACAGCCAGTGACAGCTGCTATAGACAGTGTCCCTGCCCTAACACGATACGAGACTTTGAGAACTTTGAGGTTAAATCAGTAAATGTGATGAATGAGATTAGTGACAGATTGTCACTAATCTGTCACGGGGTGAGGATGTTTACCTTGATGGCAAAACCAAAAGTTCACAAGCCTTTTAGTTGTCAATTCTTGCCATCCCATCAACTTATGCAGGCGAAAATGGCCTACCATAACTCATATTTAAACATCTCTTTGTTGTTGCCTTTCCTTTGCGGGTACCCACCCTGCTAGTGACAGGTCTACAAGAACAACCCCCTCCCCACTTGCCATGAAATGTGCTGAACAAATGGAGCCAGGAATTACACAGAGATTGGACACACTGGCTATATATCTAAGAGCCCGCATAAAGGTCTTGGTAGTCAGATAGGTGTGAAAGGGTTAAGAGCCCATCTGTTTCCAAAACAGAAAATTCTTACCCCCTTTGAGTTACCAACCTTAGAGCATACTCTAAATCAGTGGTTCTTAACCTGGGTTCGATCGAACCCTAGGGGTTCAGTGACTCAGTCTCAGGGGTTCGGCAGAGCCTCCGCCGTGACATGCAAATCACATTTTATTTTTCACTAAAGAGGGGTTCAGTGAATGCGCATATGAAGCTGGTGGGGTTCGGTACCTCCAACAAGGTTAAGAACCACTGCTCTAAATGATCCCTTTTAGTATCAAGTAGTATTATCTCAGAAGACTTGCACTAAATAGGGAGGCTTAAAGGCAACAGAAAAAGGGAGTTTTATTCACGCCCTCTAGATGCATTTAAAAGGACAGAAAAACATCAATGAATAGCATACTGCACTAAAACGCGGAGCAGAAAAAAGAAAAATGATGCTATGAATGCTTGGAGTGTTTTTTCTTTCTACCGGGTCTGTTTTGCTCTTTTGATAGTAGGAATCTCAACACTTTGTAGTTCAAAAGAAAACATCAATGTTCACTTCATTATATCTTTTATTATTTATTTTATTTTTTTTACACACACAGCTTCAAAGAGGTCGCATAGCTGTAACAGCTTTTGTTTTGTGCTGGGATTTTTTTCATTTATTTTTTTTTACATATTTTATGAAAGAGGCAGCCAAAGCTTGTTAGGCTCTGTGCTATTGAAGCGGCTGGGTTGAAAAGTCATTTTGGTCATTGGATCTAGGATGAAAGGAAAAGGTCGGGAGTGATGCGGTCACTCCCAGCAGGATGGCAACACTATGGAGAAGTGTGGATGAGTGTATGGAAGTATGCAGGGCTGTCTGTTTGTCTGCAGATGAGTGTTTGCTTGCACTGGATCTTGACTTGTATATATGTAGAGGACCTCTGTGGTGACTCTGCCTGTTTTCTCGGTTGTGTGTCGGCGTATTTGTCTTTGTCGTCCTTGAAAATTGCTTTGGAAAGTTCACAGCTATATACCTGGCATCTCTCACTGTTCTTGGTTTCTAGATTTCTTGTCTCTGTTCTCAATCAACCTGCAGGGTGCACTGTTGCTGAAGGATCCACCAGGAGGTTTTTACCCCACTTGGACAATGTCCCATAATTACAAGCCTTAGTTACGGCTTGATTTTCCAGTCAGAACCAAGCTGATGAGCCCGAAAGAACAATGAAATATGAAGAACTGATTTAGAGAGAAAAGAATAAGGAATTTGTAATATCATCTTTATTACAAACCATGTAATTACACAGACTACAACACGTGTGCTACATGAAGATTAAAAAAAATTTAAAAAGTAGAGAGAGGTGATTTAAAACAGAATGAGAGTAAATGCTCATATTACACAACACACACAGGCACATGCACAGCAATGTAGCACAAACAAGTGAGATGACCCCTGAACTATTTCTTTGCCTCCCAGGGGAGAGAGGAAATAGAAACCCGCGTGACTCGTTTGGACATTCTCATAGGAAGCGCAAGGTAGAATACTGTTCTTACAGTGTACTTATGAACATGAGTCTTTATCTTTAGCTGCATGAAATGAGCGAATACATAAATACATGGATGCAAATATAGCACTTTGCCATGGTGAAATAAATGTATATGAATATGATGTTGTAATAGAGGAAGAAGCTACTTTCGGCTGCGCCCTTATTCACAACGGGTCGCCACAACGGGTAGCTCCGCATGTTTGATTTAGCAGAGCGTTTTCAAATGCCGGACGCCCTTCCTGAAGCAACCCCAAAGGGATTTGTGTCTTCCCCTGGGATCAAACAAGAGATCTTTGGCTTGTTATGCAAATGTGTAAACCGCTATGTACAACATGATGTGTTATACACAAACACAGAAATGCAGGATCACCTGAGCAAAAGCATTTAAAAATACATGCGGAGCCCCTCTAGCTTTATGCATATAAAGCAGCCTGGACATTAACATTGCAACAGAGGTGGTTTATGCACCGTGGGGCATTTCCTGGTATGCAGAGCTCTACCTTTATAATCAGAGGAAGAGCTATTTTTCAGAGGTATTGTTGTGTCTGAGACCTTTGAGACACCACAGGAGGAGAGTACTGGAGCTGTTCTGCGGTCAAGTAAAGAAGTGATGGCGTAGGTGGAAGTGGCTTGGACAATAAGCGTCAGCCCTCCCTTCCCCATAGTAAAGTGGATTTCCTGTTGCACTTTTTTCAGGTGGACCTTTTAAAATGCATGAATGAAGTTTAGTTGGATTCTTTTAAATGTCATCGACAAATCCAGTCACGCAGAACGCTTTATTTAACAACATCCATTTTACTGTGTTATCAGGATATTCCTCGATGAGTGTGTTTCTATAATGGTCGTGTCTCAGAAGTGAGATTTGTCCCTTAAAAATAAAATAGTGAGTGAAAACTGTCTGTACTTTTTCTGTGACTGAAATAACTCGGCTGATAATTTGCCAAAGGACAAACAGGCTCGATAAAATGTGTTTTCTCAAAAGCAGTGGCGATAGCAAAAAAATATATATTATGTTATCATATTAAGAATAATAGCTCCAAGGCAACTTGGGGGATGATGCTATGATTATCCACTCATAAATGGGCTTGACTAGCAGGATGTGGATTAGAAGGATGCCTCTGAACAGACAACCTTTGTTTTTATTAATCCCTGAGGGATTTTCTAAGGTCAGCTAAGCTTGGCTGTATTCCATCAGAGTCACATGTGTGCACTTGGGCCTTGTGTTTGTGTGATACAGATGCCACATTTGACTTCTGCAGGCTTTTCAGTGATGTAGGTCTGAAAGCCTCTGATGCAATGATTCTACCCAGTATGGTTCCAGGCAAAAAAGTGCCCTTTTATATTTATTAGTTAACGGTGCATTAAAATGCCAGCTGACATTAAGAGTTGTCTTTCAGAAGGTCTAATCAATGCTAAGCCTGTTGATGTAACAATATTCTTAAAGGATCAATGGTTTGTGTTAATATGAGGGATGGTGCTTGGCAAAAGAAACAAAGGAGAACATAAAGCGGGCTTGTCAGGAGTACATGTAGGATGGAAGCTGTACAACAACAACATAGTCAATTTGATACAAACAGTGGATCAATGGTTTCCAGCAGAGATGAGCACATTGATCAGTAAAAGTACTGAGAGCAGCCCTCTTTTTCCAGTGTGCCTTTGTGGTACATGTCTATTTTTAGAAAGCCTATGGCAGCAGATGAAGGCATGGCATCAAGGACCTATTCAAAGTTTGAAAGTAAACTGACCTCAATGTCAGCTCACAATAAGCGGATGCTTTGAAATTGTGTTTTTGCCTTTTATCGTTCAGTCTGCTCTTACATCTCAGATAGAGGGTTCGCATTTCTCAGACTTTCTTCTTCTCTCTCTCTTTTTTTTTTTTACTTCTCTCTGTTTTCTTACCCTTTCATTACACTTCCATCACAGAAGTACCTTCCAATATATCTAAACTGTGTTCTCATCAAAAAAATGTCCTTATGTCCACATAAGGAGGTAGATGAAGTGGTGGAGGTATACCTTGCAGGATTTTTTGACACTATATAAATATATATATTTTGCAGATATTTTTATATTATTTATATTATATTTGAGTTAAGAGTTTTGCTTTAGCTTTGTGTTTGGTTAGGTCAAGAAAATAGTTGTGTGGTGATGGATTCCACCCTGTCTAATATATGATTGACTCAATAAACATAAATGCAGATTGCAAAAAAATATGTTTTTCACAAACACAATGCAGAAGAAGACACGCTTACTTCAAAATCTAGTTGAAAATGCAGTTTAGTTGTCTGGATCGTACAGAGTCTTCACATGAAATGCAAAAAACTCCATGTCTGTTTTTGTGTTTGGAGCAGCACTGCCAAACTTTGTCGGCAGTGTTTCAACATTAACTGCCAAACATAACCGCCTTTCAATGCTTTTCATGTTATTTGATCCAACCTGTTAAGTACAACCTATATCACCCTGAAAAGTCCAACAGGAAATTCCAGAGGAAGCCAGACAAAATAACCCAATAAAAGCAAGAGCACCCAGAATCATTAGTGGGGAAACATGCTCGCATAACTCACCCAGATATACAGGCTAATTGGATTTTACCTTCAAATCAGCAGTTGTAGGGCCTTTGTGCTTTTATGAGACTGGCTACAGGGTAAAGGGAAAATGGGCTGTTTTGAAGTGACAAAACTTCAACCCTGGCTTTCAGCTGGGACACTTTCTGAGGTCTGAGTATGCTGCGCTGCTCATGTAGAGTCTGGCATGAGTCTATAAATTGATCTAGGATTTCTTCCACAGTTAGCAATGGTGACTCATAAGGGGCTGACGTATGGAGGGTGGTGAAGTAATTGGTGTGGAGAGGTAATTTCCCTCATGTACCAGGGGTGCCCTTGGAGCTGCGTGGTGGCCTCTACAGAGAGACGAAGCTCAGGGGAGAGGGTGGTGCCATTTAGGTGCATGGTAACTTATGAGAAGTTGCTGTTATTATGCAACTCCTCTCTGGGGAGGAGCATCCCCCTCTGAATGGAGAAATAAGTACTCGACAATGATAACATCCGCCACAGTCCTCCCAAGGTGACATGATGAAATCTGAACCATTGCAGGCAGAAAGCCAGGGAAATGAATTTTATAGTTTATCGATTAAGATCATGGAAGAGTGCTTGGATATCCACTGTGTAATCAGATTATTTAACAGTAGATGACCCCCGCCACCACCCCCGCTGAGCTGCATGGTTGCCTTTGAAGTTCAAATAACAGAGAACAACAAAGCAGACCTGACTCATTCCTTCCCACACGCAGGTCATCCTCTGTTAAGGAGAATAAGACATTTCCTAGCCAGATCAAATTAGAACGAGTGAGCTTCGTCCACCTCCCATGTCTGTTGCAACACTTTACTTCTGCTCCCTTCTTTCTTCACTCTGCCTCCCTGCTGGGTTTCATCATGCACAGTGTGTCACAAGGCATCAGTGCTATAGTGATTATGCCAGAGAACTTCAAGAGGTGATTTGAAGCTGCTACAGTGATTGTAGTAATGTGAGTAGACTCATTTGAAATAAGAGCATCAATTTTTTTCACATAGCATGAAAGCTGCACGTTAATTGACAAAGTTAGAGTCAATCTAAAAACGGCAACAGCATAATGGTAATGTGCATATGGGTGCTATATGTTTGTATAGGGTGTTCTTTAAAACAGCTTATAATGGCCGTTGATTTAATTTTGGAAAGCGCTATGAGCCCTTCACTGATCTAGCCCACTTGTTCCCTCATCACTAATAATTCCCCACTCCACATTAGTGCTCTGGTGACAAAACATGCACACACACACACACATACACAGAGAGAGACACATAGTTTGTGTTTGATGTGAGGGAGGTGACAGACAGTCGAGCCCAGGCACCCGAGAGCAGAGTAGAGTGGCTCTCCAGCAGGGACGCTGACGTTCACACTTAAATGCTTTAATAGGACTAAAGTAGACAAAGGCCGCCAGTGACGCAGTAGGAGCTATAATGGGCTTGCCACATTGCAGGTTTACTGGACCCTGCCTATTGGACAGCTATTTCCAATCCCACAATCCCTCATCAGCCTCAGGAAGCTAGTTATAAATAAAAAGTGTAGGTTAATCTCCGCTAACATGTCCCAGTGAAACGTTTCTGTTTTGTTTTTCTGACATGCACCAGGGCAGGTTGACCTGAACTTCTTTTCAAAAAGATACTGGGACTTAAACATGTGTGTCTGCGCCCTGTAATAGAGCAGAGTAATGTGCTTGTGTTTTCTACATTTGTAGAACAACTGAAGCATAAATCTGTGTGTACGTTTTGTCGTTTCTATAAAAAAATGAAGTAAATCAAAAAATAACACTAAGCCAGACATGATCTTTAGTCATCCTAATGGCAAAAATATTAAATATAGTATTTTGTTGTGTAGTAGTGGAAAACACACACGAACATTGCACAGGGGCCTTTTAATTTTAGGATTTGATGAAGAAATAGAATATAATAAAATAGGACTTTAAAATAGAAATCCCTTTGTCATAATAATTGTCATTCACGTGACAGCTTTACTTCCTCTCTTGATTAATTATGCTTTAGCCTATGACTAAGGCCAGCCTACGGGGTCAGAGCTTGCCCGGTGTGACGGATACTGTGACAGATGGAGCTCTGGGTCTTTAGCCATCCTTACCTTGAACTTGAAGGCTTGTTATCGCTCACATATCCGACATAAATTCTACCATAGTCTGGAGTTTACTTAATCTGTAAGGTATCACTCGCGCTATAAACATTCACTCAATCATTCGTTGATTGTTTTATGCTGTTGGTATTTTTTTTGTAGAAGCAATTTTCCTTACTATTGTACAGATTATATGAAGATATGTTTTCCATTATATGTTTTCTATAAAAAATAACCTCCCCAAAAACTGTAAACACTGTTGCTGATGGCTCTGTGTATAAATAATCAAATCAGCCAACATGCTCAAACATTAGCCCCAGAGTTGTGTTTTGTGTCTGGGCTAAGCCTGCAAGCTGTGCATTTCCTTCTTGGCTTCTTGGTTTGTGCTTTGATAAAAAGGATTGAGGGGTTAAATGTTTGTCCAGCTGAAACAACACAGTAAAACTCCTTCTCTGTGTCTCTGTAGCCCAGTCGTCAGAGCTCGGGACCTAAAAATAGCAATGCTGGCTCCACGCCCCTGGCTGGGGGACAGGTCAAATTATGAAGGAAGATGAAAAATTTAAAGGCACAGGCTGCTTGGCCACAAACCCAGCCCTGCATCAGTGGTCAGCTAAAACATGTGACTTGGCTTTTATGGGCTACAGTGGGAATATATAGATCTTTGTCTTGTAATATTAATGAAAAACATCCAAGTATATATAGCAGCTTAGTGCTTGAATTTAGAATTTAGGTTCTATTGATTGTAAATGGGGAGTGTAGTGTTTTGTTTGTTCTTAAATCCTCCATTAAACAGTATCAAGAGTGTTTCAAGGGAATGGGATTTGCAATCCTGGAAAAGTGCTCTTGACACAGTTTGAGAGGTTTATGTAATTACGATCATGCTGTTATGGCATCTTACAGTTGGCTTCCTTGGTTAGCTGAAAGCATGCTTCCTGAGTAGCATCACTGCCCTGAATACACACTGAACCCCACACATATACCGAGCTAATGCAGTGAGGTAACACTCCACATGTTAAATCATCTTAAATGAACACTCTTCTGTTCGTTTAAGATGTCTCGCTCGTCTTAACACGTCCTGTTGCGTTTTTGTCACACATGCAGATTACGCCTGAGAGCACCGGTGTTTGGTTGCATTTGTCGAAATACCCCATCGCAAAAAATTGTTAATACACCATTTCACTGGTTTTGTGATTCATAATAACAGGCAATCAGTTGCTTTGCAAAACGCCTGCTATCAAGTGCACATGTAAAGTTTCTTTCCCTCTCGCGGGTACATCAGAACAAAAATGCATCATTCCATCCATATACCTGAGAGGACAAAATGAAGACATAAATAGAGTGAGTGTGTGAGAGAGAGAGAGACAGGTTCAACAAATCAGAAAAGAGAGAATAGAGGATTCAAGCCTCCATCTGCAGAGAGGGAGTCAGGAGACATGCCTTCTGGCAGGAGCTGAAGAAGACAGCTGTGTTTGGTGTGGTATTTTTAAACGCATCAATGCTGCTCCAATCCCTGCGCCTCGCCTGACCTATTTTTAGCCAGGGCTGGCCATTGTTCTATTTCTGTCACCTGTGGGCCACGCAGTTGTTGATTCACATGCAAATGAAGCTTGCTCCCTCCCCAGCTTGCATTACTGCCTCTGCGCGGTGCTCAGTACACACTACACGGCTTTCCTAGCAACTCAGCTTTACATTTTTTCTCAGTCTCTGATCAGACACTTTGCTGAAGAGAGAGGAAGAAAAAAATCACAGAGAGTGAGAGAGAGAGAGAGAGAGAGAGAGAGAGAGAGGCAAATAGGAAAAGAAGCTGGATTCTTCTCCAAACACTGTGTTAGTGTTTGGAACAGACTAAAGCAGGGCACCCGGGAGAGTACCAGCCCTGCAGAGAGAGTGTATGCTGCTTGTGTTATTGCGCTTCAGTGAGAGTAGTTTCTCAGAGGAGGAGACAGAGGAAGGGAGAGAGTTGCCTGTTGTCGTGGTCTCTCCCCTGGAGTGGCTGAGGGTTGGCTCTTGGTGTCAGGAAACACAAGGCTTGCAATGAGACTTGAGTGCTGAGTGGAGTATGCTGCAGACGATTTACGAGGGCGAGTCAAGTTTCTCCATAACAGAAGGGCGCGTTGGACACCAGCAGTTCCCCAACCCGAGCAAGATGCACAACGTGAACAACTCAGGTGATCACACAGCCTGGTGTTTCCACTCCCCTTGAGGAATGCCTTATCCTTTTTTTCCCACCTTCTTTGCATCCCAATCTCTGTCTCCCCTCTGTCTTTAAATCTCTTCCTACTTCCCTGCTGTCTTACATCCACTGTGCCTCTCGTGCACACATTCGCTCTGTCCTTCTCTCTCACTCTCCCGTACTCTCAACTCTTTGCGCTCGCCCGATCTCTCTCTTTCTGTGCGAAAAGAGAACTCAAAGCTTCTCAGCACAGCAGCGTGGTACGACCAGGCACTTCTTCCTGAATCGAGGTATTTAAGCTTGCGATAACATGCGCCGCTTTAAATATTGTGCTTCTCTATTTAGATGCAGAGGACGCTTTGAGTTAAAAAGTGCTCTGCTAAAATGAGAGAATGTGTGTTAACGCTGTTCCCATGCTCTGCTTGTCTGAAACGAGTCAGTGTGAACATGACAGGGATGCTGTGTTTTTCAAGCTTCCATGTCAGCATGCACTTTTCAGGGAACAGGAAGAACTGTGATAGAAATACTGAGGGGACATGTGAAAGGTTTCTCTCTCGACTGTTTCTATTTCTGACCTGAGAATTGAATTGAGTACATGACATCAGTATGAGTAAGCTCTATTCTCTGTATTGTCGAAAGATGAGTCACACCGTATTTGCATTGGGTTTTTGTTTTTTTTCCCCTCAAAGCGGCTATTGATAAAATTCAAAACATGTTTGGAGAAATTAGTTTAGAGTTAAAAAAAACTCCATTCTTGTTTGGATCGCTGGGAAGCATGAGTAATGGCAAAGTCATACCATTGCTTAATTTAATGTGCTATGACCACTAAGTTGTTACTACTTCTGAAATAAGCCCACAATGTGAGGAACAGGATGTTGAATAATTTTAGTTTCATGTACAGTAAGATTTTTTAAGCATATCCAACAGAAAAAAAAAAAAAAACACCACCAAAAACCCAGAGTGAAATGTACATTTTAAAAATACCAAAAAGATTCAGGCAAGCAAACTGAAAACACGAAGAGGCAGTGGGGTAAACGTGAAAAGATTTAAAAATAAGTCCCGGGGATGACACAGAGATGACACATTCCACGTCTGTCAATAGAGCAGGTTATTTGACTATCAGGCTACAGGAGCAGAGCTTTCTTCCTTTGACTTTAGCGGCTTACGAGCCAAACAACAGCTATACAGAGCGCCTGAAATCGGGCTCCTTGCTTATTCTGTGGGTCAGCTATTCTTAGGTGAGTTATTTTCAGCTTATGGCATTAGCCTGCTAAGATTAGGCGTCTGTGCGTTATCATTCCATCTCAGCAAGGTCCTGATATAACTATGGTTTGGAACAGATATTTATAGAGGATTCTGTCATTTGTCTGTTTAATTTTTTCTTTCCACTTTACAGCAGATCAGTCCACAGTGAGTAACATTATTTGTCTAAGGAAGCTGCTCAGAGGTGTCTTTCCGTGAGTTTACTGCGTGTTGTGAAAGAGTTGTAGACATAGCAGGTACAGTGCCTTTAGACACGGGGAGAGCTCAATCATTGGCTGTTATATTTTCATGACACTCTATCTGTGCGGATTCTTGTTGATGACGCGGTCCTTGCACTGACTGAATAGGTTTGTTGTGAACTGTTTTCTAAAGAAAACTGCTTGACCTTTTATATGATACTGTACTTGTCTGCCGTTTCAAGCGGATCGGCAAAGAAAGAGGGCTCCGTTGCATTTTTGTTTTGCTCAGTGACAGCACCATCAAAGTTGTGATTAAAACAGTCTTCAGATGGGCTCTTGACAAACAGGGAAAAAAAGTAATTAGTTTTCCCTGCATGTAAAATATTAATGGGGACCTTTCAGACAATAACAGTGGCCTACATTTCAAGTCCCCTTGTCCATATCCTTGATCTATTCATCTGTGTTTGAAGTGCTTACTGCAAAAGAGATGGTTCAAAATAATACAAAGAATTTTATTTTGTTTCACTGCATGAAAATGACTCATTATGAGAATGAACTGATTCTGCTTCTGAAATGTTGTAGAAGTGTTATAACAGTTTGATCATCAAAAATTAGAAATACAAGATGCATATTTCTCACTGTTTATCTCGATATTCATGTTGTTTATGCTAATGGATGGTTAGAGGGTTTGCGGTTGTGCAGCGAGCTAAGGTAATTGACTCTTGCTGATTGATTTATTTGGAATTTAAGTGACTCTAGGATCAGCTGGCCGTGTTACAGAAGGACTTCCCAGTTGTTACTTGTCCTTTGCTGGGCTTTCTACATTGTGCCTGGATAACAGTTTCATATATATGTTGTTTTATAAGACGATTAGCTATGACGGTAGGACGGGAGACAACTGGACTCCTGGCTCCTCTCAGTGAGAGGCCTGTGGTGGCTCAGCTCAGTTCTCTTTGTTAGTAGATAGCCTGCAGACCGCAGCTCTGGCTCAGCTGCAAGGACGAGCCTGAGTCTTAAAAATAAAGACCTGTTTCCTGGTTTAGACATGCCAGCTGCTCAAAATAACAAGGCACTTAATGAGAGATCCAGCACCACATTGCAGTCCCAAGCATCAGCTTATTTTTGCCCTCAAACATCTTCTGTATCTGGTTCTATTTATACTGTCAGACAGGGAATTTAGATCAGCAACCCTCTCTGTTTCACACGAAACGTTCACAACATGCGCGGTTAAAGTGCAGTTCATAGTGTTTCGTTATTTTGATGCTCAAATGGGCAAATAACTAATAAAATGCAAATTATACATAACGGTCTAGGAGCAGTATCAGCAAAGTGAAGATGGTATCCTTCTTGTTGTGCACACTCCTGTGGTTCAGTGGAAAAACACAACTACAGCTGCACTTGTAGTGATGTTTTTGGCCTTGTACGGGTTTTAATTTCATCAAACAAAAAAAGCAGTTATTGGGAAAACTGGTGGAAGTCGAGTTACATAACAGCAACAACCTCTAATGCTGCATTTATATGAATTTCATACTTTTTGTTTGCTGAAATTTTTTTACGCTAATTTATTGATCTTAACTTTTAGAATCAAAGTGCTAATATTTACAGAATATTAGCACTTGGTTATTTCATTACAGAATTGTAATGAAATAACTGAATGTGTTCTGAATAGACTCCATAGTACATGTTGCACGAGTGCTATTGTTATTTAAACACATCTCTGAAACTAGACTAAGCCCCAGATAAGCCCTAAATAAGCATTTATGTTAATACTTGTTAACTGGTTTACCAACAGACATTTTTGAACAGAAGTGAGTGAACAGAAGCTTTATGTGCCTTTTTTCTTCAGTCTCACACAGTGGCACCAGAATATACCCCCAGGTGCAAACAGCTGGTTAAGAATACCTGCAGTATTTATAGTCAGAAGACACCGTTTACCATATTAATAACTCCATCCTCATTTTAATAGTCAGTTTAGAAGCTCTCAAAAAATGCTAAAGCATTATTTTAGCCTGGAAGTCAAACAAAGCCTGCGTTATTGATTTATTGTGTTAATATTTTGCAGTGTGCATCTTCATATGTCTTTTGGTATCCTCATGTGTAATAGTAGTGTCACTGGTGATGTGTCTCTCTACGATGGGAAGTCTGCTAATGTGGCCTGAGGCAAAAAAAGATAACCATCCAACATCTCAAATTAAGGCCGTGATTGTCACCCTAACCGCCACCAAGGCTAATGAGAGGCAGATCGGTTATAGAAATAAACACTTTGGGGACACTGGCGGTGCGACGCTGCACTGGGAGTGTGGTCACAGGCCATGAGTCACCCAATCCCCCCTTGGCAGGCCCTCCACAGGGAGGAATTTGGGCACGGGGCAGGGTGCTTGTTGCTCCCTTGTGCTAAAAACAAATTTGGGACCTGTCATTCATAAATCTCATGTTTACCACCGCCTAGAGACACTTCTGTGCGCTTTGTACCAATCAAGACTCATCAAAATTATCCATGATCTCCAGTCAGACCACTGAACCAGAAGTGGAAGGCTCTTCCTTGTGAGTGATCATTTAGAAAAAGGACCTGAAAGTTACATAAATGTGACACTGCTCTTTTATTTTTGCCCATGTTAAATTGAGCAGGCGGCCTCACAACTGTGACAGCCTCTCGCACATTGTCTATATTAAGACCCTGCTCAGAAAAGCACTTATATTTAGACCTAGTTACTGGTGGTTCCGTATTTTTTTGATACAGAAACAGCACATTTCGGTTTGGGTAGTTTCGAGGTGCATTTTATTTAAATGCATCTATATAACTGTAAATTTACAATAGCGGAGACGATATCCAGGACTGTTCACGGACGATAATATTGATGATGAGAATTGTTAGTTGCAAATTGTACTTTAAAAAGGTAGATGCTTCAGTGTGGTTGGAACGGTGCCACCCTTGCTTTAGGGCTTTACTTTTTTCCTTTAACATTGTCTTTCCATTCAGCTTTATTCTTGCCAACAGAAACCAGACAAGAATAGAACAGGCACATGAGGCTGTTAAGGTTTCCTCAAGGGCCATCGCATACAGTCCTGGTTATCAAAGGTGGCTTAAGCTTTCATGGTCCTCCTCCTCTCTCCTTCCTTCCTCCCTCCCTCCCCCTTCCCATCATGTTAAACCACTGTATGAGATTTTGTGATGGAGGCTCAGCTTGACGTGCAGATCAAAGTGGAGGTCCTTAATGCCAGTCGCAGTAAGAGTACGGAATGAAATATGAGATTAATTAGGTATCACAGTAGTGAATTCTCTCAGGCAGCAGGTGTTTTTTGTTGCTATATTTAGGTCCATTATGAAAAAGTAGCACTAATGTTGTCTGACTCTCCGAACCCTTCGACGGTTCACAGGGTCACGGCTGCTCCTGGAACAGCGTCCGCTACAAAAGAGTCCTTTGTAAAGTGCTTGCAAGCCATGATTAATATTCCCTGTCAGACGGGAAGGGTTTGTTCTACAGGTGCCTGTTCTCCGCGCCTGCCGAGCTGTTGCCCTCTTCTGTCTTTTGATTGGAGCTGTTTTTAGAACACAGAGAGGAAATATACAGCACGGGAGTCCCCTCAAGCTGCCTTCACTTTTTTGAAAATGTTTTAAGACAACTTATCACCTAACCAACGATTCTCTCCCAAATATGCGTGTGTGTATTTGTGTGTGTGAGAGTGTTTGTGTTGGTGGGTTTTGTAATGCTTTCTCTCTGTCTCTCGCTCTCTCTCTCTCTAGTGGGGACTCCTTTCTTATATAAGAGGCAAAAAGCTGATATAATAGTCAACATGTCACATTGCCAATGTAGGCAGAAGATGACATGCAGTGAGACTCGATCACTGCAGAATGGGGAGACATAATTACGTCGCCAGCGTTGCCATGGCAGCGGCAAGTTACGGTGGTGGATACTAGGGTGTGGGGTTTGTCACAGACCAGGATTGCGCCACTTGCTTTTATGTTTCTATTTATAATCATCACCGCCGCATACACATGGAATGGTGGCAATGAAAAACAGGCTACACGGCAAAACAAATGGACGCCAGTGAGCTTCACAGCATCAGTGAACGGGGTGGGGGTGGAGGGTGGGGGTTTCTGCTTCCTAACTGTTGGCTACTGGCTCTTTTTTTTAGCAGGTTTAAACCTTTTTTTTGTGGCATTTTAGTGTAAAAAGTATTATTGCGTAACAGAACCCAACGAAAGATTATTATTATATGAAGTGTCAGTTTTCGCTCAGCTTTCAAAGAACAGGTGGTGTGGTATTTGTTCTCTCAGATGTGACCCTCGAGAAGATTAAGGCAATGAATGCACTCAATAACTCTCCCCTCCAGCTCCACTGGAATTTTAAGTAGCTTTGAATATTTCTCTGGTTTAAAAATGGAAGCGGCATTATACAGTCTGGACAATGCGTATCTTCCCTTGAATGTCACACCATGATCAGCATGACTAACATGTCTACTTTTCTAGCGATTGGACATTTTTATTTTATTCACTGGCCAAATGTACACACGAATACCTTTTATAATACCTAAAGCTGGTTCAGAGATGTGATTCTTCAGAAAAAAAATGTTACTTAAACTGGATAGAGTAGTGTGGATTAAAGCAAAGGTAAAGCAATAAGGAAAATATTGTACAATCACTAAACATCCTCTATGGAGAAGAGAGATGAAGTAGCCCTGTCTCCTATGTTCTTAACCAGCAATCGATTTTCTCTGTGGAACAGGCTATATATAGAGCTTGGAGACCAAAGGGATGCCCTCTCACTTTGTATCTGGCAATTACTTATAATAGAGGCAGCTCTTACCAATGCGCACATTGCAGCATCTGCACTCGAGAACAGAAAAAGAGAGATCACAGAAGCATGGATCTGCAAACTTACAGATTCCCAATCTACTTCACCTTAAATTATTTATGTTAAAAAGGGATATCTGCCTGACAGAATCCCTTTATTTATTTATCAACTGGGAAGACAGGGCTTATATAAATACTCTACATAACTACTTAAATATTTTGTTCCAAATGTCCATATGCAGCTACTCCCAGTAGACTCTGCGCTGACGGATGTGATCCCGTGTTTGTTTATAGAAACTATTATAATTGCAGGTTTCTGAGGATCATGGGATAGAATTTGCTTTTCCTTTCCGAACCTTGTCTTTCTCTCCTCTTTAGTCTTCACTTTGCTTCTGTCATCTGTAACTTTTAAGATTCCTTATAGATTGCACAAAGCCTCCTCTGATTCCGACTTGAGTTGTTGAGGGTACAATTAGGACTGACAAATCTCTTTTTGCTCTGCCGTTTCTGTGCCACAGTGGATATTAAACCAGACGTGCCATTGGCTGTGGAGCCCTTGTCTCCTTTGGACCTCCGCACAGATCTGAGGATGCTGGGGCCAGGCTCGGACCCAGGACTGTGGGAGAGGCAGCTGCAGCAGGAGCTGCTCCTCATTCAGAAACAGCAGCAAATCCAGAAGCAGCTGCTAATCAGCGAGTTCCAGAAGCAGCATGAAAAGTTGACCCGTCAGCACCAGGCTCAGCTCCAGGAGCACCTCAAGGTTAGAACAGTTGTACGGAGACACAGCACAGCACAGCACAACACAACACAACACAACACAAAACAACACAAAACAGCATGACATATAGCAGATCACTAGAAAACTGTATAACTAAGGAAAACATCAAAAAAGTGCAAAAAAGGGGAAACAACTCAGCGCAGCAGGGCAAAGTGTTGAGCAATACATTAGCTCAGCATGACTTTAGTTTTTTACCGTCAAACACAAAGTTAGCCATCACTGCAAAATAGAAAGTGCAAAATTTAGCCAAAGCCACTGTGATTTATTTAAAAAAAGTGCTGTGTTCATGCTGATGTGATGCCTACATGCTTCCCAGCTTCAGCAGGAGCTCCAGGCCATGAAACAACAGCAGGAACTTGCAGAGAAGGAGCGCCGTTTGGAGCAGCAGCAGCAGAGCCAGCAGGAGAAGGAGCAGGAGAAGCATCGACGAGAACACCACATTTCCAGCCTGAGCCTCAGGGGCAAGGAACGCTCCAGAGAGAGTAAGAGCTCGACACCGTCACCGCTACCAATAGTTTTTTAATATATTTTTTAAAGGACACAGATGAAAGCAAGCATGGGGCCACATGTTTTAACCCATCAATCCTTTTTTTAACACATCACATTAGCTGAACGGCTGAAGCACAATATGCATACAACAGCTGGATAGGAAAGCTTCACTACAGTAAAGCTTGATGTTACACTCGTTAAAATATTCCCTTTGGACCAAGAACCTCTTCTGTCACCACTATTATAAAACTTTTATAAATGTGGAAAGCATCACCTTTGTAGGCATCATGAACCTAAATATTTATTGTAATAAACACTTTCACAAAATCTTTTCCAATATCTGCTGTTATAACTAATAGATGTACTATACAAAACAATAAAGATAAGTTAATATAAACACATTTTACCTCTTAATCTTTGTCAGGCAGATGCTTTGGATATTTCTGTGCTTAGGTTGGTGATAATCAGTTCTCAGTCATATTAGATGCGATACAAAAGATAAATAAATACAAAATCATGGAAAGTATAATTTTCAGACTGCACAGGTGAGCGTGACTAGAGGAGAAATTGCCCTCTGGCTATTGCTTTTCTCAGTATTTGCTCAAACTGTTGGATGACGTCTGGCAACAAGGTAAACCACGCAGCTCAAATGTGCTTTAAACATCAGATAAAACGAAACAATAAAACAATAAAGCAATGATGGCAGCGATACTTAACCAGCGAATGACATAAAGTTGGCAGGTGACATTTAAGTTTAGTGTTTAGGGGAAAATGTCTTTGAACAGCACAATGAAAATCGAGCCGGATATAGTATTTCATTTCTGTTTTTACCTTATACCTAATAATAGATGAGATTTATGACTTTGTCAGGGCAAAGTTGAAACTGTACCCTGCAACTGTAACCACCTGATTTGAAAGAACATCTCTGTGCAGGATCACTCTAGCAGGACTAATATAGTGCTCTTAGACCACTAGGGGGAGATCTTCCTACATAATTTTGTTGGAGAGTCTAGTAAATATATTCTAAAAGGATTATAGAGAAGAGGGCAGATCTGAATCTCAGTTTTATGGTGAATGTGATATAGAAACAGATATCTGAAAGCAACAAGCATGGAATTATATGTTGTTAATCATAGCCCTAGGTTAACCCCAATCCCCTCCGTTCCGTGTGTTGGTCTCACAGGTGCAGTGGCTAGTACGGAAGTGAAGCAGAAACTCCAAGAGTTTCTGTTGAGCAAATCAGCTAAAGACTCTGCTAGCAATGGAGCTAATCATTCTTTCATTCAGCACCCAAAACTCTGGTATACGTAAGTGCTTTCCACTGATTTAGAGCCCGATAAAATGCCATGTTTGGGTCACACAGAAACATATATTACAGCTATTTGATTTATTCTTGTATTAACAGGTCCTCTCACCACACATCACTGGACCAAAGCTCTCCACCTCTGGGCGGCACATCGCCCACTTGCCAGTATACTCTGCCGTCGCCCGTAGAGAGCAAGGACGACTTCCCCTTGAGGAAGACAGGTTTGCTAATTTGCAAATGCAGACACCACTGAAATAAAAATGCAAATACATATGAATACTGTACATACATAAATATACAGCCATCTAATTTAACTATTTCAGTGTGCTTTCTTCTGCTAGTCATTTTATTACTTTCTAAAGATTAGGCTCATTGCGCCCACCCCCGTGTTTCCTCCAGGGCTCAACGCAAAACATGCGAAAGTTAACTTGTTTTTTTCTTTTTTTGTCTTCTTGATTCTTTTTTTGGATCATTTTAAAACATGATAGACAGACACGGGCACTGCAATTTTCACATGTTTTTCTTTCACAAGCATAGATCTGCTGTTTTTTTGTGCTAATATTAGCTTGCCAATATTAGCTTAACAAGGCCCACATTTTTCCCTATGTTATAATAATAAACCCAGTTCAAAGGCCTCTCTGAAGCTGATTAGCGGTAAATGAAAGAATTATGGCAGAATAATTTCTCCTGACTTACGGGCTTTAAAAACTATTTTAAAAAAACACAGGTTGTCACTAAAAAGCAGCTCAGGTTTGTTGGTTTAAAGTTTGAGGAGTTCCTGCAGCTCTTGGTTTGCAAAAGCATAAAAGCTTGCCAGGTTAAAAGCTTCATAATTTGGCAATGAGGTTATCAAATTATATTGTCTTCTTTTCCCTTCTGTGTCTCTTTTAATTACACTGGAAAACAGTTCTACTTGTTGAGTTATTTAACTACAGGCCTGTCGTGTTGTGCGTGTACACAATTTGGAGATCAGGAAGAAGAATTATACCTTATAAAATAAAGCCAGTTCATGTCAAGAGCAAATATTAGAAAGGTAAATGAAAGCTGTGTGAAATTTTATTTATATTGCATCTTGATCTCTGATGTGCGTTACCGTTTTGTGAAGTGGAGGAGGAATATCTCCTCTAAATATCTATTTATACTTTTGAGACGTACCTTTAGACAAAGACACGATGTAAGGGGTGCAACAAGTGGAAAATCATTTATCTAACACAACAGAGAGACTGTTTATGGCATTGTTTGCATTTCAGTGCAAGTACAGAAAGGCCCATTTAAACAAATAAAAGGGGGAAGGATAACAGTTCGTTCTCCCCGCTTCTCAGACACATTCGTGCATCCATTTATGGCTCAGTCGCTTGCACTGATAAATCTACTTCTAACCCTCTAACCCTTTGGATTCCTGGATCTATATGTGGTCATTTCCTGCTCAGGCCTTCCTCCCCCACTTCCTGCCTGTCTTCATTAAAGCCCTCTGAGAGCTTGGCACGCGAGGGGGATGCACAAAGGTAGTGTTGTTCCCCGAACCACCGGCTGTCACTGATAGCTGATTGGCAGGTGTTGCCGTCTTAGAACTGGCACTGGCAGGATGAACCTCGACAGGACTGTTTGTTTAAGCAAAGATAGCTCTCTCAAAACAAAGTGGAGAAGACTCGAGTGCACCGCGTTAGACTCCCCGCTGCTTCAGTCGGCCGGGCGGCTCAGCATCCTCTTTTACTCTTTGACTCTGAGGTTAACGATGAGGTTTGCGATGCATGTGCAGCGTTTATTTCACAAGCTCATAACTTGGTGATCAGTAGCTGTCTTTTCTCATATTCAAGTAAGCTTTTTGCATTTAATTCCTCACCCTTAAAAAAGGGAACCAAGTGCTTACCCTAAACAAATGTTGTGTTTTTTAGGAAAACCTTGAAACTAACTGAAATTTAGTAAATGAGTAACAGTGAACGAGTGCAAACCTGTTAGATTATTAGTCTCTAATTATGACCTCTGCTATTAGGTGCCCTGATAATAGTTGGTAAATCTTGCCTAAAAGTAAACAATAGTGTTAGTGTCATTGTCGCTATTTTACTCACTCAAGTAGTTTAAAGAATTTTACATGATTAACTTGTTTACTCGGTATATATCCTCTTTGTTTCAATTCCTGGTACTGCAACAGGCCGAGGGCACGCGATAGTCTGTGGCAAGAATAGTTGCAGCTTAGCAGTAAGAAGTGCAACACCCTCCCTAGTCTTGACCCAGTTACTAAATGTGTGCATTCAGCAGGTGCAGGAAAGATTTTCAAAAATAATCCTGCAAAGGTAAAACTGTAAAAAGCCCAAAGTAAAACAAAGTGAGGTTTGTGTGGAGCCTGTGTGCTAAGAATATAATCGGATTTTTGTATCTGAAAGATTTATTAAAAGAAATTAAGGTGCTGATCCTAAAAGATTGAACGTCTAAGGTGAAAAGGAATGCACCTTTGGCTAAAAAAAATGTTTCTGAAATAATGAGCACTATTATTTTTTTTTTCTGTTCAGCATTAATTAAAACAAGGATGCCCAAAACAATGCGTAGCTGGCCTCCTTATGTAGAGAACACACACCTTAGCTTTCCACTCAGCCATCTGTCCAGGTCCAATCTCTAATGGGTACAAGTGCTCACAGTGACAGCAGAGCTAAAGTTCTGATTAAGTGGCGATAACGTAAGGAGATTGATTTACGACCGCACAGTAATGTTGTCATTAACTGAGACGTCGGAACAGAAGTGACCCAGGTGCTCAGAGTTTATGCTTTTCCGCCGCCATCATTACCTCCTGTTGCACTGCGTATCCGGGCTTTTTTTTTCCATAGAGACCAGTGAGAAAGTGTTTGTTCACAAGCTGCTGTCTGGCGTTCCCGTGGCGACCAATTGGGATGCGTAGCTTGGTGGCAGCAGCGTGTAAAAATAGAAAGCAATCAAGGCAGCAGGGCGTGAAGCAAATTCATAAGACTCCCAACAGCGTTTTCTCTCCATTTATCTCTCCTGCCTCCTTTCTTCCTCCCTCGCTCTCTTTCATTCTACCTCACACCCACAGGATTAGAGGTCTGTGCCACGTATTAGGGAAGAGGGTTTTGCTGCTTTTGACAAAAGCCAGAAATAGCAGCATTTGGCCCACTCTCCTAGCTTTGCCCCCATCGCTTCTCCCTCTCCTCCTCCCCGCAGTGTTCCCTATGTAAAGTATATCTGTATATTGTACATGTCGGAAGGCCTGTTTAATTATTGATCCGCTAAATAATTGAAACAGGTTGGCTATTGTGTAACAGAGGGTTTACATAACTTTAGCACAGCTTTGTGCTCTGGCTTTCAGTCAAAAAATCAGCTTATCCATTCTGCTTATTTATTTATGTGTGAAGGTAGCTGCAGTTTTTCATTCCTAAAAGGTTGACGGGAAGTCTTTGCAAGACATAACTAACAGAGTCACGGTTCAGTGGTCGTAAAAGTGTTGCATCCATATAAGCGATGGTTACATGATTCAAAATGAATTCTTTTCTATGATTCATCCTCTGGTCCTTGTTTATCTCTTTCTTCGTCAAATGCGTCAAAGATATAGTTCTTCCAACAACCTTAATGATCATGTCATCAGTACTTATTTAAAGGGTCTATTTGTTTTTTGCTTCCCATTCTTAACATTTACCTCCAGTCTGTTTATCTATAGGCATTGATTTGCATGGCAAAAATTTATTCTCAGTTGCCAATTTTTGTCAAAAAATTTGTAGAAAAAGTCATCTCGGGTATCTTACAAAAGTTTGGTGATTATATTGAAGCATTATTAGAATAGCAGTCTTGGACCAGACCATTCCTGCTGAGTAAATTTGACCCACTTAAAAAGTGTTCAAATAAAATAAAATGAGCCAAAACGTCAACATTTGATCAACATATTTAATCCATAATAAAGAAAAATGGGAAAGTCTGAAAGCATTGTCTGTCATGAAGGATACTGGTGGTCAGCGCCGAGGGGGAAGTGCATTAATAATAAGTCTGGATCACTTGAGGCCAGGCTGTGTGTGAGTGAGGCTTTTTGGTAATGTGCTCTGATTGTGTATTTGGGTATCTCTGGTTCGCATTAGGAAGAGGAGAGTGTGGGGAGAGCCTCAAACATCTGCCATGTTTTTGTGTTAGTTTAACTGTTGCTACTGTATCAGACTGTGGTCACCAGGGCGGCAGGTAGCGGACTATTTCACTTAGAGCCTGTGTGTTGCTCAACCTAATTTAGTCCAGATGAGGTGGAAATGGGCCCAATCCTGACTCATTTAATTTATCTGAAACCTGCTTGGAAATTCTACGAAACTGAAGTTGTAACATGTCAGGGCATGACAACAATGCTTTTTTTTGGACATATTTATTTTTTGTTTTATGTTAGTCTTGTTATTTATTCTTTCATTGATACATTCCCTTACTGAGGCTGTATAAACACATCCTGTTTGAATACACTCACATGATAGCATAACTTATCTCCATACGATCCAGACTTACTGAAAAATGTCTTTTATTTTTAGCCTCCGAGCCCAACCTAAAGGTACGATCCAGACTGAAGCAGAAGGTGGCGGAGAGGAGAAGCAGCCCCATGCTAAAGAGGAGAGATGGAAACATCATGACTCCTTACAAAAAGAGGGCTTTGGAGCTAATGGGTGTGTAACATAACCGACTACGTGTTGAATTCCTTTTTTTCTGTTACGTGTGCAGACAATCTTCAATAGCTTATTATCACTTCTTAAAATATTATCTAAAAGCAACACAAGCATATGTTGTAGTATTATAATTACATGATGGCTATTGCACTTTGATGTAAAAAAATACCATTGTAATCAGGCAGCTGTGACCATACGCATTAAGCTGTCGTGAGGCTTACAGCTGTTTTGCTAAGCCTCAGTGCATGTGTGTTGTGTGCAGAGTGTGAGCACGCATACTGCGTCTAACTCCTTGATGTTTTGTAGATTCTACGCCCACTAACAGTGCCCCTGGCTCTGGCCCCAGCTCTCCCATAGGGGCTTCAAGTGCCTTGGGGGCTGAAAATGGACCCTCCTCTCTGCCTACTACCACAAAAACGGAGGTATGTTTATAAATCATATGCACTGCAACTGTTGTGCCAAAAAAATAAAGCAGCAGGGTCTAAATTCTTAAGCGTTTCTGCAGGCATATCATTTGAATAGCAAAAAATAATCATTTAAAGTCAGGGCACTAAACGGCTCTCTGCCCTTCTGCTTGCAGCTATAAAAACAGCCAGTTGTCCCTCCGTCTGTTACACTTCAGTGAAAATGGCTCCCTACACTGACATTAAATGGGCACAGCTCGACCCACATGCTGATTGCCCATGTTTTCTTTTATAAAGATGGCACTATGTAGGAAAATAAATTTAGCCCGTCTTAAAATGCTAAGCGTAAAAGCAGCTAAGTGTACATCTTTTTTCTATCAAACATTTTTTTTTCTTTCCAGATGTACTTTAGAATTCGTTTTATGCTTTGCAAAGTAAGAAAATCTGTAGTTTGACTGCAAGGCTGCTGTTGGCTTGTCGTTGTGTTCCTGTCACCGGCCTGGCTGCATTCCTATACTGATTTGTTCTGAGGCGTTTCCCAATAGATTCATGGCTGAGTTACTGACCAGAGCTCCCCTCAGATTGAGTTCACAAAGCAGGCCATTATAAAGTGTGGCAGATATGACACATCTCTGAACAATCTTAACAGAGCAGCTGTGTTTTGCTTAACCATCACTGTTTACTCTCCCTGGGACCTCCAGTGACACAGAGAAGGGAGAGACGCCCTGACATCGGGCTGAAGGTTGGGGCTTAGGGAGACAGTCAAACTGTGGATTTTAATTGATATCCCAGGCACTGGTAGCCAAAGACACCCAGATGCTAACAACATAAACACACAGGACTGCTATTGTATCGGCCCTAGCCGGGGCTCTCATGCGAGACACCGGTGGACTGCGGGGCTGCTCATGGACCTCATGCCTGTTGCAAAAGCAAGGCGTGTTTGTGCACCGTTACATTAGGTATCCTTTTTCAGAGGGAACAGGTCCCTTGGGTCAAATACGGGCCGGATATCCACATACAGGTCACTGAGTACTGGTAGGGGTTGGAAGGATAAACATGGCTGTTCCAAAACCACATGCTGGTCCACTGCTCAGCTGGGTACAGGAAGTATGCCCCATTGCTGATGTTCTCAGAGAGAGTAGCTTGAGGGTGGGGACTGGGGAGTAGGAACAGGCAGAGGGCTGGCTAGGGACTGAGGAGCTGAGGATAAAACGGTAGATTTAGAGGTTTGCATTGCTTTATAATAGCATACCATCTTCAGTGGTGCCATTATTTTCCTAAACGCCAAACATTAAAACTCATACCTCTTTGTTTGCAGTGAGGAGGGCTGTTATTTATCATAGGTCATTATGGTCATGGCTGTGCTCATGTTGGCTTGTGAAACTGTGCTCAGCTGGATTCCTAAATCTGCAACCTCCTGTTAAATTTTGTCTCTTTCTCTCTTTTGCTTTATTCCACATGTTTGATGTAGAGATGGCCTTCCCAGCCAAGACTGTTCCGACCAGAGGGCTCTGTCCCCATGCTGAGCTTATACACATCTCCCTCTTTACCCAACATCTCCTTGGGGCTTTCTACTGCATCCTCGCCAATTAGTGTGAGTACCACTTTTGCACACTTACTCGTACAAGAAATCTTTCTGCATACACCAGTGTAGCCATTTAGTCAGCGTCAACGTTTCAACTCGCTCTGTAGGTTGTAAAACCTGCCATCAGTGACTGTCTGGGTGCACAGGTCACTGACCTGCGGCCCCAAATGATTTTATCGACCTTAGATAAACATTGTTCTGGGTCAGGCGTGCTCTTATCCTCCCCTGTTACCTCATTTATCACAGCTTTTAAAAAAGTCCAAGTCCACTCAAGTGCAGCTCCTGATAGCACAACACGTGATATATCATCTTTTAGTTCTCTGGCACATTCCACAGCGGTCTGTGCATCAGCTTCTTCTAACCATCAATGGTCCGATTTCACCCTTAGCTTTACTCATATATGCAACAAGAGCAATTTTCATTCATAAAAAAAAGCTATTATTGAAGTAGACGTGTTAAAGAAATGGTCTTAATAATAACATATACTTCATTGATCCCCGTGGGGAAATTACTCTCTCTGCATTTGACCCATTCACTCAGTGAAGCAGTGGGCAGCCAATAAGCAGGCGCACCAGGGAGCAGTGTGTAGGGACGGTACCTTGCTCAGAGGTACCTCAGGGGAGCCGTTCAGTGGATTAGAACCCCCAACCTTTCGATCATGACGGCGGCCACTCTATCCCTGCCACTAACTCACAGTTTTAGAGATTCACTTCTGTTTCCCTAAGATTTACAACTTTTTATCTTTACTCTTCTATCAGGCTGCTATGGGGTTGAAAGACAGATCAACAGAAATCAAGCACGGGCTGCCTGGGCACCTGCTGGGCCCTGTGCCCCTTCAGACAGGCCTGGAGTCTAAGGTGAGCCCCAGCCACCAGGCTCTCCTCCAACACCTCCTCCAGAAGGAGCAAATGAGGCAGCAGAAGATACTCTCCTCTGGTAAGATTGTGCCAAGTATATTATTTTACACATTGTACAACTTTATTACGTCATTTATATGTCATGAATTTGGGAGAAACTTAATAAGAGATTTTGTTTTTCTTTTGACAAGGCCAAGGCTCCATGTCATCACACTCTCAGTCCCCCCTGGCCATGAAGGATCGTCCCTCCAGCACTCGGCCAAAACTACCAAAACACCGGCCCTTGAACAGAACCCAGTCAGCACCGCTGCCTCAGAACACACTGGCTCAACTTGTCATCCAGCAGCAACACCAGCACTTCCTGGAGAAACAGAAACAATACCAGCAGCAGGTCCATATAAATAAGGTACAGTGCTAGTCATCAATATTAATGCGCACGGAAGGATTTTGACTTTCAAATATCTTTTCACAGCATTTTGTATTCCTGTTTGGGCCTCACAGGGTCTTGTTTTACTGCAGGGAGTCTGATTTAATCATTTTGAGCACACAAATGCTCCTCTATTTTTAGCCTTTTGTAAAAGCATCCGTGGCCGCTCAAGTTTACTGACCTGGGCCGTTGCCTGTTCTTCCCTGAAGTCCTTGTGTTATTTCTGCAAGGCCAGGACCTTTTGCCTGACTTCAAATGGGGAAGAAATCCTTCCCCTGCACTAATTTTGTTATCATAACTTAAGGCATCAGTGCTGTTCACATGCTAACTCTGTGAAATTCAATTCATCTTAGATCAAATGAAGAAAAAAAGTGCCCAGAATGCATTTTGTTCCTTTGTGGCAATATTTGTGTTTCTGCGAGCTGGCCGAGGCGACCTCCCAATACACTGAGTCTAATTATGCTGCTGAGGGACGTGTGCGAGGTGGCAGACACTGTGAAAGGCTGCATTGTGTGAGCTCTCATACTGATGTGTCCCAACACTCAGCCCTGCTAGAGCCATGGGAACCATAGAACAGCTTAAACCTTGAAATAATAAAAAGCACAAAGCTCCACAAGCTGGATTTTGGTGGTGCAGTACAGACGCACAACTTTAACAGTTTTTGTAACAAAACATGTGCCTGAAAGCCAAAAATTTGTTTTAAAATCATATTATCATCTTATTAAGTATTCTGTGAATCTGATTCTATTGGGAGGTTTGGAAGAATAGGGACATATTGTGTAGCAAAACGTGAACAGGTTTGGCTCTGATCACTCAGGCCAATGAGATCGCAAATAAAGCCTCTTTAAGTGGAGGTTATAAATGGCCTCTAATCAGGGATGAGCCCTCAGTGTTTATTGAGAGGGATCTCTGAAACATTGCCCTAATTAATTTCCTAGCAGAGGCTTGTCTACAGCTGCTTTGAAACATCCTTTAGTGCCAGCAACAGTAGGGGGCACTAATGGAAATTTAAAAGCGCTTAGGGATCTTAGGAAGGGGCATGAACTCTGATTACTAGTGCCAAGCTAAGGAGGCTAATTCCTGTAGCTGAAAGGGTATTTATATACGGATTCTGTAGGCTGTAATGTTATTTGTTACCAGCCATTTAGAGGGAAACACTTTCCTGTCTGTTTCTGGAGCCCCCCTGTGGTCAAATAATCATATTATGGCACTGTTAGCTGCCATTGAGCAAAGCCCCAAGACACAAGTATGGAGAATTGTAGCTGTGATTGGTGAAAGAACATTTGTAATGGGAGTATGAAAAAGAAGAAGAAGTGCTATGCTAAATAAATAATCCAGGTTGAGAGTGTAATATGATGTGCTCACAGATGCCAGTAGAGAGGATGCTGCAGGGAGAATGTTGTCTTATGTTTTCTCTTCTCCCTGCAGCAGAACTGTGCAGAATATAAACTATTTTTTAAAGAATAAAACATGATTTGCAGTTGGCAAGACCTTTTTACGTGTTAGGCTTTATATTATAATGCAACTAAGTGACACTAATCCCCTTTAATGGTCCAGTCACTGCTACAGAATATTTATTTATGCACATAAAAGGCAGGAATAATGGCTAATCTACCCGCAACCCTCCTAAATGCATCAGTCAGAAACATTTCATTCATAGCTGGCCTTACATTAAACAGATATTGGTGTTTGATTGCGCTTGTCAAAAGAAATACAGAAGTTAGTTTTCTATTATTCCAAATAATGTACATGTCAGGGTCCTTTCCAGCTCTAAAGTGTTTCTTTTTTGATCCAGTGTAAGAAAAACATATTTTTGTTGCAATACATGATGTAGAACCATGAAATACTTGAAAGACATTGTGTGTTTTATTTTAGTTTTTGTAGTTTTAAAATGGGGAATGACGTAGTTACAGGGACTGTGAAGTGTTTGCTTTATTTGATTACCAAATAATGACTGAGGTTTTTTTTTTTTTTTTGCATGTCTTATTATTATTATGACTATAAATAGACTTATGAGGACAATACCTTTGTTTTTAAAAGCTGCAATTCTGGTTATAAAGCCAGAAACCTCAAGTTCGAGTTATTTTTGCTTTTCTCTCATTGAAGATTGATTTTTGGCGACCGTTGACTGTGGGATAGCACCGTTAATATTAAGGCAATATGTTTTGCAGCTGTTGTCCAAGTCCATTGAGCAGTTACGTCAGCCCAGCGCACACCTGCAGGAATCAGAGGAAGAGCAGGAGGAGCAGCACAGAGAGGAAGTAGAGGGCATGCAGGAGGACAGGCTGCCCCCTGGAGGTGTTATCCGGAAGCACACGCTCAGCAGTAGCAGCAGCGGCTCGAGCAGCGAGCTCCCAGACACTCACTACGGGGTCATCAAGGTCAAAGAGGAGCCAGCTGATAGTGAGGATGAGGCTCTGACCAATCAGAGCTTAGAGTCAGAGCAGAGCACCTATCTCCACCAGGTCAAAGGGAGACTGGTGATAAGAGCCATGATCTGAGAGGGGAAGAGGATGAGATCACACACTTGCAACATTCGCAAATAAAGAAGTCTTTAAAAAGATGCACATCTGCAGACAACACATGCACACATACATACGCACACACACGCACGTGCACACAGCAGCTATTGCACAGTAGGCCAGCTCTCCTTGTCATGACATATGACCCCTTTTCACTCAGCTGCAGCCTCACTCGTCCTACACTCTTAAAACTCTCCATTTGTGATTTTTTTGTGCAGTGATCTCTGTAAAATATGTACGTTTCACTTGTGTAAATATGAAAAAAAAAAAAAAAATTAGACCGTTGTTTTTAAGAGCTGCTTTGGTCTTTTTGAGTCTGCTCAGCCGGCAAAACGTTGTGTGTACATATCCTGTGGATTCGGCATCAAAATGATTTCTAGAGGGAAGTTTGAGCAGGTGTACAGCTTTAAAGAGCCACCTTTTGTTCCCATTGTGTATTTTTTTGTTGTTTTTCTTTTGTTGTTTTTTGGATAAAATATTTGAATTCTCTGCTATCCACTCCATCATTGTGTAAGTCAGTAAGTCCTCACAGTACATACCGCATTGTTCTCGAAAATCTGTGATGATGTTCCATGTTAAATGGTCTCAGACCTGAAATAATAAACATCTGTCTTAGAAAGAATGTACACTTAAATCCTAAGGAGGACGCTCCCTTGGGTTGGCTTTTGTGCTGGGAGTGATATTGCCACTGCTCACATTGCAATTTGAAGGATAAAGCACTGTAGCCCTTATTGGGTGTGCAGACACATCCCGAGTCTCCATGTCTCTTACTCTCTTAGCAGTACCAGAGCCGGGGTTCTGTGTTAAGCTGAGCTCTCCTCCCTCCGTCTCTCCTCTGGGTCCAAATCAAAGCTCGGCCCAGTTCCTGCCCAGCTTTCAGCAGAGGAGTCAGACAGAGAGAACGAGAGAGAGAGAGGGCCGGGCAGGAAATGCCTTCTAGAAGCCAGGAGTTGGAGTGATTCATGTGTGCAGGAATGTTGAGAGAGGAGGACCTAGGGTTGGAGGAGTCCAAGGGGCCAGGTTTAAGAATTGATTTACTGTCAAAGCGAATTACAAAGTGAGTGGGGATATGGTTAAGGGAGTCCTTTTTAAAGGGAATCGCTTCCTCTGTATTCCCCTGTGGCATGCTTACCTCAACATGCAGGTTTGATGTTACTTCAATAAAAAAAAAAATCTAATTAAAAAAAAACAAAACAAAAAAACTGGACGGGACCTCGCTTCTCCGTTATTTTTTGTGAACCCGTTTCCCCCGAAGTGCCCATTGCGACATGTATAGTCTGTCTTAAGGTGATCAATCAGTTGTATTGCATAGCTGTGAACCTTCCTGTTTCATTTATGCTGTCGGCTAAATGTTTTAAAAAAACAAAACAAAAACAAAAAACCATGAATAAAAACTAAAAGAGGTAGTGTAAGGTTCTGTGTTTGGATTCATGTGAAATCAAAACTGTCTGTCTTATACTGTACATTCAGATTGTCCAGTTTTAATGTTTTTAGTGTAAGTAAACACAATCAGAACAATGTGAGTCTTGTTCTCTTGCTCCTTTGATTTGGTTGTAATGAGAACTCCTTTGCTGCCAGTGTGTGGAGGTGGGGAGGTGCGGGGGTCCTGTGGTCTGTTCATAGCAGTTTGCATTTCTTCTCTTTGTTGCCTTGCGTGATAAACCTTTCTTTTTTTAAAAAAAAAATAAAGTTAATTTACCTCTGACTTTTTTTGTATTTTTTCTGATGAAAAGTGAAAGTAGAAAACATCATAAAAAAAGCCCCCAAAGCATATCCACAAACACTTAAGGTTTTTAATCATTTTGAAATTAACATCACAAACAGGTTTCCTAAATCATTAGCCAAGCTTGCTTTTCCCACACTACGGTCGTATTGCCCAGCCTTATATTGCAAGGAGATCTACTTTTTAAAGGGAGCTTAAGGGACTTTCAAAACATTTCTTTGATGTGAGCAAGCGAGGCTTCTTGTTGCGGTATTAGAACAGTCAAGATAAGGTGAGCTCAGAGCAGGTGATATATGACTTGCGTGAATACTTTTCAAACCAAGCTTAAGCAATTTCACAGCAGGCTTAGTTCATGGGCCTGACCTGATATGCTATACACGCAATGATGAGACCAGAAAACTTCAGTCACAGTCTAATGTTGCTCTCTGCAAAAATGCTACTCTGGGAACTTTCAAGTGACAGAAGCAGGAAGGCCTGTTTTTGGCGGTTTCATCTAAATAACAGATTTAAGAAAATGAATGATATAAAACAACAAATTTTACCCAACCTTTTCTTCTTCTTTTTTTTTAAATGAAACTTTCATAAGAGCTCCTGGAGCATTTTCACAAAGGTGTAGAGTTACTTCAAATTAGGAAGCATTTGAGTTAAATTAGACACTGACTCTTTCTTAAGTAGATTCCATCTGTCTTGGGCTTCAGGCTCTCGTGATTTTAAATGAGCTGTTACAAAGGGAGAAAAAATAACGAAGCCCAAATCCATCTGCGCTGCCCCTCCCCAGCTGCAGACAGGGCCAGTTGTAAAAGCAAACAAGCATTTTTAAAGGTGTAAGGAAGTAAGAACGACAAAACTCTACCTATTTTCTCTAAATGGAATAAACTCTAAGTTAGCCCTGTATTTTATCACCAACTGTGCTATTTCAGAAAAAAATATTTGGATTGAGTGTGCACATACATATAAGAATGTGCGATAGTGGTGGTAATGATGACTTTGTGGAGTCATAAATTTTAAGGCAGAAAAGCAACAGAAAAACACATTCTTAGCTCCCCAAAATCAGCCAAATCATGAAATACTGTTCAGAGGCACTTGAGTAAAAATGGCAGAGACTAAAAAGCACTCCAAACACTCAACTGCTGAGAACCCTCAAAAACCAGGGTTTATATACAAGGACTGCAAGCCATAACTGGAACGACATTAATCAGAGGGGTTTTTTTGCGCAGAAGTTTCCTTATTGAGAAAATAAACATGTCTCCTTACAAGTAAAACATATTGAAGTTAAAATGATTTCTGATTAACACCAAGAATACAAAGTGGACGCAACTAATGAATGAAATGAAAGACTAGAAGAAAACCAAAAAACTCAGACCCATAAATAGAATTTGGATGGGTTAACCTGTGAAACTGTAAAACTCTGACTCATAGCTGAGAGAGCTACTGAACACATCAAGGCTGTCAGATAGATAGATAGATAGATAGATAGATAGATAGATAGATAGATAGATAGATAGATAGATAGATAGATAGAAAGACAGACAGACAGACAGACAGACAGACAGAGCTGGTATAATTGTGGTTTGATGTTTGACTGGCACAGTAGGGTTTTCAGTTAGAGGAGCCCATTTCAGAAGCCTGCTTTCTCCATTCCAGAAGGAGTTTTCATGTGCATTTGGGATCATTGTCCTGTTGGAATACCCAATCATCTAGCTGTTAAGTTGAACAAATTTTGTTGACTTTCAAGTTAAAAGACATTTTAGAACCTTTAGCACCACCTATTAAAAGATTTAAGTGAGTGTTTGTGTATATTTGAGCCAAATTTTGGTTTGATTGAAGAAAATCCATTCTTTGCACCCAGTTCTTGTTTTTTAAAGTCATTAAAGATGTATGGAGTACAACCATTCCACCCTTAAATGTGCAATGCTATAATCTGACATATTTGATGTCTACTACTTTAACAGTGCAGAATTTGGATCTTAATAGCAGCAGAGATGTCGTGTTGAGCACTTCACAGTCTGCTTGGGGAAAAAAAGTGGTAAGCACCACAGGACAAAATGTCTACAACTTACGAATGACAAATCTTTGATATTTTCTGATTCATCTCTTAGTCTTCTGATTCATCACTTGCATAATGACCCTGATGTTCATCAAAAACCTGCCTTATCCAGAAAATAACCAGATATTTCTTATTGGTAACCATGTGTTCCCTCGCAGTGTCTCTGTACCTGCAGAGAACATTTATTGGGCATCTCTGGAATTTAAACTGTCTCCTGATTTTTTGAGGTGAGACTTTCAGACCTAATGACGTGGTGCAAAATGTAATGTTTTCATCATGTAAACCAGAAAGGTCAGTGTGTGAAATAAAACGACAGAGAGAGGCTGTGAAATAAGGGCACCTATAGCTGATATGTAACAGAGAGTGGGGAGATTTGACTTCTATGACATTCCAGGAGCATTATAAAAAGGGTTATGAATATATAAGAATACTCCACAGTAATCAAAACTCACATAACAACCAGTGTTGCCCATAAACATGGCTATACTTCAGGATGTAAGTAATCTTGTTGAGGTGCTCAAAGTGATACTCACAGAGATGGACTTGCTAATCAGGAGTCAGCTTGAGGTTGAAAAACATATAATGGAATTATAAAGAATATAATGAACCCACTGAATGTCTGCTTTAGCAGTACTGATGATGAAAAACATAAAGTAAAAATAACTGTCAGTATTTCAGGAGCCTGTTGAGAAATGACATGGCATCCCACTCATGCTCTCAAGTAACTGCTTTGTACTGCTGAAGATACAGTCAGATTTTCCTGCATTAAAGATTCAGGTTACCTCACATGCAAAGACTAATGACAAGAACTTTTAGAGGAAAACACTAATGGTAATAGAGTTAAACTGCTTCAGTAGTGACCCTAAATTCACCTGCCAGCCCTGGTCATTCTGACCCAGCAAAACCCAAAGTTTCCCAGTTAACACAGAACAGCTGTGGAAAACTTTTTGTGGCTTCATTCAATCAGGATTGAACAGATCCCGTGCATGGCTTTGCTCGGCTAGAGTAAGAAAGAGAAACATGCATTTGTGTTTTCTCCAGCCAGTCTTTCTAGACCCCTTTCATCAGGTCACAAATCTTAAAATGAAGTGCTTCAACAATCTGGGTCCACAGCAGGGTTTTTGTGAAAATCCAGTGATGTTGCTTGAAGGTAAAAGGAATTAAAACAGGCTGATTTTGACCAAAAATTGTACTTTTTTTAAATTCAATGAATAATTTTACTCTTAGTTGAGGTATGTAGGGATCAGCTAACTCACACTGACGCATACTTGGCATCATTATATGTGCCTTTAGGCTCCTTTGAGAGTCAAATGCCAGAGAACACACATCATTTATTTCTTTATGTATTTGTATCCTGTAATAAGACATTTAATAGGCTAGTTTCCCCCCATGTGTGGATTCATGTAGACGTGGCTACACTATTTAAAATACAACAAAACTGCAATGAAGGACTTGTTTGATGCTAACAAATTTATTCAGTTTAAACTGTGACCATTTTGCTTATGTTAGAGTTTGACATGACATTTGCCTCCTAAGTTGAGACAAATGAGGAAGTCATTTGTGGGACAAACTTGTAATTCTTTAAGCCTTGCCCACCAAAGTTGAGGATGAAAGGGAGCTAAAACAACACAAAGAGGGAAATTTCCAGCTTTCCTTTGTGTCTGTCAAGATTTGTGCAAGTCTGCCATGCAGTAGTGGTGTTTTCCTTTCCATGTGCTGCTAACCATGTTCGAGGTGTAGGGCAGCGCAGGTTGGCAGCAAATGAAGGGGCTGTTAAGTGCGCTGGTGTGAAAAACAAAGGACACAAAAAGTAAGATGTCAGATTTGTGCCCAGTACACTCTTTTACTGTTGGATCATCTGTGGTTTGTAATGTCTGTGAGGCCTTCATTTCTTTCTCTGGTGGCATGTACGCTGTCATTTAGTGTTTAGTTTAACATTAAACTGCAGTTCAGTGGAAAATAAAGCTTCATTTGTTCATTCTATCTTGATAAAATTGTGAGTTTTCCCATTAAATAAAAGTTTTCCAAAAACATCCCACAGAATTTCTTCTCCTGCCCACTGAGTTAAAGCACTGACGTCCCAACGCAGATAGCATTTATATTACTGCTATTTGCTGTGACTGGTGTCATCCATACTGTTATCATAGCCTTTCAAGGATTAATATCCTTTTCAAGTTTAATGAGATAAGAGACCTGAGGGAGTTTTCCCCCTGCTATGTTCAAAGACCATCCAGCTTTAGTAACTGCTTTATCTCAGCCACTGATTGACCTTTCTGATAGGTGATACTGAGGAACCACAGTGGCCAAAGGAAGTGGCCTCTCCACTTAGGGGATGGGGGGGGGGACTGGCAAATCTGGGCTCTCCTGTCTTTTAGAATCCCATCATTGGGGCTCGGTGTCCCCGGGATGCCGACTCTTCTCTTTGATTTCAGCGACCAGGCACTTTTACGTGCCTTCCTCCCTCACATTGTAGAATCCAGAGACTGTAAAGCAAGCCTGCCGTTCTCCAGCTAGTTGGATGGGACGTGTTTGTAAGCGTTGCCTGAATGCACCGCCAGGCAAAATGACACCCCGAGGGCTTGTAAACTTGAGATTTCTTCTCTAAGCGTATGCCAAGAGACCCCTTTCAGTTTCAGCCCAGACCTTCTAATATATTGCTGTTTGTGGCTTGTGACCATGAAGCAATGGGATTTTCCTTATGATCCATACAGTATGGCAAGGACATATATTAACTAGAGACACAATCAGGAAAAAAATAATAATGAGCTGGGTGAAACATAACATGAAACGTCAGACTTCAAAAAAAGCTCTTGATTCATAAAAATGTTAACTTCTAAATAACAATTATAGAATTAATAAATAAATCATTCAGCAAATGAAGGGCATTACCAATCCTGTGGTTCATGCTTCACCATATTCCAAGGCCAAACAAGAGCTGCTCTGGCTAAAGATTTTTTTTTCCAAGCAGGGTTTAAGGGCTCTCTCATTATCACTATATACTGAGAGAGTAAAATGAGGGCCCCAGAAAAGGTCCCGCGGGGCATCTGCGTGTGAGGGAGTTGATTGTCCTTCACGCTGCACACTATATCACAGACTAATCTCCAAGGGAAACATCTGTGCGTGAATCGAGGCACGTGTTGGTGCAACTGAGTAGAGCTTTGGAGAAAGTGGGAAAAGCAGGGCCTCAAGCTCCATTAATGTTGCTGCTGCCATGTTCGCTCATCTGTGCACTTTCCAAATAATGTCATCCCTCAAACACACTGAAAAGTACCTGGTATGTGCCGTGGATTTATAGGTGTGATGTGTTATACTTTCTAAAGGTACAAATGGGTTATATATATATATATTTTTTTCTTCTTTCTTTTACTAAATTTAAAAATAACATTTAAAACAAAAACAATGATGTAGTGGAAGCAATTAAAAGAAAAGTTCTCCTTCAAATGTTTATGAATGACAACACGTTGCCATACCCGTTGCCATAGCAGATTCCGTGCTCACAAAAATGAGCTATGGAAGTTAACACGGGATCCGACTTGCCTGTTTTCAGCCACATTTAAATGTCTTTCATCAGCGATAACCAATCCTCAAAGGCTACACGATGTGGGTGAAAACTGCAGAAACAGCAAGTTGAATGTAGTGTTTACAAAAAAACTGTACAAGTCTTTCAATCTTCTTTAGGTTGTTTATGACCTCATTGTTGTTTTAGCTTTAGAGTCTGTTACTGAAAGCATGGATTGATGCATGGCATTCATCTGGGTTCCGTTCTTCTCGAAGAAAAATCAAACTGAGGCCGCCTTGTATTTAAATTATGCTTTTGTCTGGCACAAGTTGTTTGTCTTCGCTGTGTGAAACCACTGTGGTATCCTGGGGGACCATGAGCAGTTTGAAGTAAATGTTTCTGGACAATATATGAGCTCTAAAAAAGTTTTAGAAGTCGGCGTGCTCTTAACGTGCCCCAGAGAGTCGCTGTATACACATAATTCATAATGAGGAATGAAATACACATTTTCATCTTGTGTGACTGGTCTGGGTAGAAGCCAGACTGTGAAACAGCACTGTGACACATCCACGGTGCTACATCACAGTTTCAGCAGAACACCACAGCGTAGGGATGTTGTTGAGCGAACATAACACGCTCCTAATGCAATATAAGAACGTGTTATCCAACCAGACGGGAATCTGTGCCCACGCTGGTCGTCAGAGTCGTGACAGAGTATTTCTTTTTGACAAAGTGGGAAATTGCCTTTGACATGATGGGATCATGTGATTTAGATGCATAGGATGCCACAAATTATGGTACAGTAAAGTTAATGGCAGCTCGACTCATGTTTTGAAGCTCAGCTGGCACTGCCACCTCATATGGTCTGGTGTTAATCTGCCATGAACAAGCCTGCATTATGCCAGCAGTGTAGTAGAAGTGAGTGGGAAACAGGTGGCCTTGGCTTTCTCTCATTCCTGTTCTGAGGCAGGCTTCTGGACACGAAGTTGGACAGCTTGTAGTCTTTTAGGGAAATTGCTCCCAAGCCACTTTATTAGTAAGTGAAAATAAACCTCAAATATTACACAAGTGTTTACGTATGTGCATTTGTGCAATTCATGAATTTTCATTTTCAGTCACTGGGATGAAAGGAGCTGTTTGACATTTTGGGGAATGAGTTTATTTGCTCTCTTGTTGTGCGTTCGATGAGAAAATTAAAACATATATGTGTCTCTACAACTGTAGCAGAAATTTATAACCAATTAGTGCAGGCCCGTAATGAGCTAGAAGTTTCTACTGCTTTGATATAAAATACCGGAAATAGCCATAAGCTCTGAATCCATCATGAGCTTTCATGTTACATTTGACCAAACTAACAGCCGTGTGTAGAAATGGATGATTTTTTTTAGCCTTCCAGATCCATAAAAAGTTCTATTTGATTTAATTAGCTTGCTATATGTAGTGCACTGTTTAGTGGCTGTTTCCCCTCTGATTTTAGTGCGGATGTGTGTACATGCTACTCAGAACCATAGACTGTATATAAAAGATGGACTGAGCCACTGTGGTATCATGCATTGGTTCTTGACTCCACATTTTAAAGCGTGTTTTTTATTTATTAAGTTATTTTCAGAGCAAGTAGTAACCAGTATGTTGCTGTTAAAGGAACTGCAATTGTTGTCACTTTATTTTCCAACCCTGGATTTTACTGCCGATTCAGAACCTTCACTTGTATATTAGAGTCCAGGCACTGATTTATGTAGTAATGGAGTTTTGAAGCATTACCTAAACTAACTTTGATTTAAATGGTCACCAGACAATGAAAAAAGCATGCACTGAACAATCTCATTAAGAAGTAAACAAATAAAAATTGTAAAAAAGTTTTTTTTAAAAAGTGAAAAAGAATATTGATGACTTGATGACAAGTTTTCCCCAGAGGTTGGATATTTCTTTGATTTCTCTCTTGAATACTTCAGAATTTTCTGTACTTATTGTGGGTTATTTTATTTTTTCAATGTGCACCTTTATTCCTTAAATGAAGGCGCACATTTAGAGGGCAGAACAAAAGGCAAAAACAGACAAACACATCCCTCAGTGCAACAGGCAGTTAGCTCAGCAAAGGGAATGTTAATTAAATCTGCGTAAATTAAATCTTTGCATTAAGCTTCATAATTAGCAGTTGGCATGTTCATTCCCAGGACAAATTTAGCAGTAACAGTTCTTCTGTAAGAATTTTGTAATAAGTGCCTTTCCAAAAATAAGTATTTCTTTGGGTTAAGCAGGCTATGTTTCCTAAAGTTTGAAACTTTTATGCTCTTGTGGGAGAATGTAGCAGCATTTAGTGATTAAAACAAGCTAAACATCTATTGCACTGACTAAAAGATGCCCTATTACAATACATTTTCAACAGTTCTGTAAATAAATTAGTAAATAGTGTAAATAGCATGTGTAATGCATCAAAAGAGAATAGAAGTATTACAGTATATAAATTACGCCATATATGCATGAAAGAAAACGGGCTGTCTGCTTTGAACACCCATCGTATCTTCAAAAGACCTTGTTCACTGTTATCACTTAAATCTTGGCGGCAGCACAAAGTGTAATTTCATGGATTTGAAGAAATTGATAGCAGATTGTCTGCAAGTCTGTCTCTAGCATGAGAGGATATGTCATGGCACACTAAAATATTCTGTTTTCTCTACTAAGTGGTAAAAGAAAAATCAGAAATCTCACTTTCTCCGTTATAATATTAAGATGATGGGCTGCTGTGTAGGATTTTAGGCATAAACCGATTGTGTTTAGTTAAAAACCCACATGAGAGAACTCTTCAGAAATGCTAAAAAACAATAAGTTATTACAAAAACCAGCAGTCATACAATCCTAACTTTTGCACAGGTAGTACTTAGTATGTGCTGTAGCTCTGGTTTTTCACACTAATGGACACAGTCAGGTGTCAGTCAACAATTCCCAGACAGCCCAGGGAATCATGGCAACTCCAGTCCTCTGGTGCTGTGCTTGGATTAAGATGAGAGAGCATGGGGAGAAAGAAGGAGGTCTGCTTTCCATAAAGTTCTGGTATCCTGTGAGGCAGCTTCACTTCATAATCATAAATTGTCTAGATGGAAATTGGGGAGGGGGGTGTTCATCGAATCCCCACATAACAGGGAAGTTTCAAAATCAAAAGATGGCCTGGCATCTCTCATGACAGTTTAATATCAAAAGACACACACAAAAAAAAAATATCAAAAGATTTTTTTTGAGACTTCAAGGTTTGTGTTTTTCTTTTATTTGAAGATTTGGTACAAGGGAAGGTAGCTACGGAGTGTTTGCATGTCCACAACATGTGTTTACAAAAAAACAACTTTTGGTGATGTTGGTATACCATAAATGTCTTCTCTTTTCCTCACTCTCTCTTTTTCATGGGTATATATATATATATATATATATATATATATATATATATATATATATATATATATATATATATATATATATATATATTTGGCCATCATCTGACAGACCCTGCTCCTTCATCTTTCTGCTGGATGCTTTTGAGGACTAAGGTCCCTGGCTTCTCCCTGGCTTGTGCTCTGGCCAGCTCCAGCCCATGCGTGTAATGCTGTTTGTAATGAGAAATCTAAACAGGGAACAGCACTGAGGCATGACAGGAATTTGTTTCCATTGGAAGGAGCTTCTTGACAGAAAAAAAAGACAGAAGAAAGAAAAAAGTAAGAGGAGGCAGAGATGTGTCCAGAAGGAGCGCTCACTTGGACTAGAGCGGAAGACTAATGTTATTGTACATTGGCTGTCACTCTGCCAGCCCTCCCTCAACTATTGGTTCCTGGTGTCCTTACTAGGCCCCCTCCCCTGCCCTCTGTATGTTTTCTCAGGTGGACGGTGACACAGTTCTGAATGAGCCCCAGTCGTACCCCCGTCTGCATGCACGGCTGAAGACTGTGTCATCAGCTCAGAGTCCGGAGGGGCCTGCAGAGAAGCTGGAAGTTAAAGCTCCATGCAAAGTTCACTTTGGATGGGGGAAGCAGGAAGTTGAGGGGTAAACACTGAGAAAAAAACGAAATAGCAAAAAACTCAGGGAAAATGCAAAGGAAAGAGGAGAACAAGCTGCATTAAAATAAGGATAAGAGAAGATGACAGTCAGATGGTTAAAAAAAAAAAAAGATCAGACCACCCATTTTGCAAATTAGAGAGTGGTGGTTGTAGGCCAGCCTGTAAAGACTGTCTTGGTTTATGGTCCACGGAGGATGTCTTGAAACAGCACTGTTTAGAGTTTATTTTATCATGCCACGCCGTCTCAGGCCCTCTGTCAGGAATCTCATTCTGCAAAGACTAATTACAGTGTAAACACTGCATTAAAGTCTGTAGGCCACTCCACTTCACTATTTACCTTTTCTTCCAAACAATCCTGACATCCCCCCACAGATTGATTTTGTCCATAGAAACCTCCTCTGCTGGTGTTTATTTGTTTTGAAACTGGCATGCAATTCATGCTGAAATGGATGGATACAGATTTCAGTGAGAACATGAATAACACGGCTCCGTTTGAAAGACAGCACGTTTGGTCCCACCTGCAAAATGCAACCTCAGTTCACCGAGCGTCTGAGGATAAGCAGGTTTTCTATGAAAAAGGAGGAGGACGTAATGATTTTCAAACTGCTTAAGGCTGAGTGAAGAGTGAAGCAACAAAGTGCAAGTTGAACAGCTTACACCTTACAAAAAAAAAAAAAAAAATGGACAACCAGGAAGCTGTGTTTCATTAGCACATGCATGGGTGCTGAGGAGTGGTCACTCAGTGTCAGTCACCTGCATGGCCAAGCCAGAGAACATAATTATTACCACATGGGCCCAAAAGGGCCGGAAGAGAATGCTTTTAAGGCAGACTGAGAATTATGACCTCCCAGATCTTTTAGCATATAAAATAAACAAGGGAACTGCTACTGCAGGCAAGTTTGTGTGTGTGTATGTGTGCGTGTGTGTTGCTGTTTGTATCCTTTGTATTTTCACTTTGCAATAATTGCCAGCATACTTAATCATACTGATGTCTGAATAGCGCTTTACACATGTTTGGTAAGATGCATGCTCACATCTTCAGTATGTCTGTTGATGCAGAATTTATTTAGAACAGTGGTGGCGATCTGTTCCTTGAGAAAAATGGGTAAACACTGTAACATGTAAAAGTCCCGCATTCATACTTTTACACAAGAAAGAGAGCAGAAGTGTCATCATTACACAACAGCATGGCTCACAGTGTGATGGTGTAAATCTGCCAACAGCAGTTTAGATCGTGGAACTAGTTTTAGCTGCTATATTCACTCCTGTTTTTTTTTTAATCTGCATCAATCCAGCATCAGCTCTTTATGCTTTTTTGCATTGTGCTGTATTGTGTAACTGTAAATGTATCTAATGAGAAGTAACATTAAATGGAACTACCCAAGTAAATTTAAGTACATGTATTTATTCCACCTCTGCCTGACCGTATGACAGAGTTAGAGAATAAGGTCTAAATGGAGGAGACTAGCATTCTTGCGTGTTGTGTGATTCTTACACTGACACCTGAGGAGTGTTGACATTCAGGCTGGGCCAGCGTAGCCAGCAGCTGCCTGGGAGGTGTAATAGGTTGTCTTACAAAGCACAGACAGGAAATGAACCCTGGTATCTCGCTTGAATCAGCTACATCTGGACTCAATTATTCATCCTCGTTGTTTTTGGCTGGTGATAAATGATTTAGTCACACCGCTGACACCATTTCTCGAGTACAAATATAACTGTTATATAGCGCACTGTACAAAAAGAAGAACAAAAAAGTGAAAAAGAAAAGCAATCTCGGCTCGTAAATTAGGAGAATACTGGAGTACTTCACCTGCAGCTGCACGATTAATGAAATTCTAAAAATCCAATTAGTATCTTGTTATTTATCAAAGATGATTCAGCCCAGGAAATACTTGTGTTGTTTCCAAGGGTTTTGTGCCTTGATTTGTCTCCATATTGTGTTTTGACTGTTGTGATAAACTGTGCTCATGGACACTAAATCCACACGATGCCTTCTGTACTTTCAAAACTAAGCAAACACATTATTATCTTTATCTTGACACAGTGATCTGATGTTGAAGCTGATTTGAGTATTTTGCTGCACTTGCACGCAGGGTGGAGAAGAGCACAAACATTCAAATTTCTTTCCAGTCCAAATCAAACACTGGCATTTCTGCTGTGACCACAGGAGAAAGTTTAATAGCTCCTTGGGGGTTATGAACTGTTGACAGTTAATAACTCATAAAATTTCCCCTTGAAGAGGATGCTAGATTCCATCTGCAGGGCACCCAGTACAAAGAACAGGAAAGTAAATATCTCGCAATTGAAGTGGACTGGAATTGCTCAGTGGCTGCTCACGGAGAGTCTCTAGAGCACGTCCCTCGAGGCTTCCTGATTTCTAGATGCAAGGAGGGAAAATGACCACATTACAGAGCAATTAAGTACCCAGCTTTTCTTTCACTTTTGGAGAACGTGGGGGCTTTGAGAAGCATTGGAGGCAACTGACCTTCGTGATTGCACCTTATTTTATTGTACTTGTCATCTATTTTCTTTGGCTCTTGGGATGTTTGCCATGGTAACAGCACACAGCGGGTTGGTTGAGCTGACCCATGCTGTCCTCTGCATTTCCCGGCTTGGCTGTGATGAAGGAAAGTCTCTGCCCATGATCCCTAACCCCTGATGAGGAAGGTTCTCAATTACAGCTCCGGGTTCTACGAGGGCCTCACATCCCTCTCTGCTCCTTTGCCACCCCCATCCCGCCCCCACCAAGGGCATCCTGTCCAAAAATAAGCTGCTATTTTCTAAGCCAAACTGTTTGTCAAAAAAAAGTGCAGGTCCCCAGAATCTGAGCCATGCCGGACATTTTCTGACTGAGGTCATAAGTTGTTTTATTTATTTATTTTTTAGAAACTTTGTAGTTTGGACTTAGAAAGTCAGCATGACTTGTGTTAAATTTAACCAAGTTTGCTTAGCTGATCGAGGATGAAAGAGCAAGCTTTAGTCTTTCCAAAGGTAAGCAAATGAAACCATCATGGTGTCTTTGTAAAATTCAATAATCAACCTGCGATAGTTTGCTTGTTTAGTCTTTATAAAACTGTAAGCATGACATAATGTTTTTCAACTGTCAAACTTTCACAAAAAATGATGAACTCTATGAACAGTTGATCCAGGATATTCAAAAACCACAGTGTGTCATTTTACAGAGATTGACGTCTCATTTGGAGTAGTTTTAAGAACAAATATAGTCTATATAGATATAATATAACATAATAGAATAGAATAGAATAGAATAGAATAGAATAGAATAGAATAGAATAGAATAGAATAGCCTTTTTATTGTACATGTACAACGAAATTGTGGGTGCTTCACACCAGCTGTGCATTGAATAAAAAATCTAAATAGTAGGACAGCAAGAATAAATAACAGACAAGAGGAACACATACAAATCAGGAGGAAGGCACACAACAGAAAGGCACACACTAGAGGACAGGGCTGCAAAGTAATTAAAAGTAGTCCAATGGACTTGGTCTGAGTACAGAGTCCACGTGTGAGTGGTGTGATGTTGTGCCCCATGCCATAAGTCATCTTAAGTATTCCATAAAAGGCACAATCTTTCCTAAACTTATGCAACGAGTTAAAAAAAGCAGTACAGATTTAAAAAACTGTAGCTGCTATAAACTGATTGTCACTTAATGATACAAACAATCATGCTGCATACATTGCTTTAAAACAGTGTAAAGTGTGTATTCATCCCCAACCATGTGTCCTAGAAATTTCATTTCATCGGTCTGTTTTATATTTTCAGGCAAATTGTTGTGGAGGGACCAGAATTATCAGTGCAGAGAGTGAAGCTGTAAGTTGATAGCTGGTGTGGATGGTGGGTGCTAGACACCTGAGCTTGACATTCAGTTCATAATCTAAAGTCACTGGATTTTTCTGTATCATAAAAATGACATATCTAGTCTACATTTTTTTTTTTGTTTAGGATAGAAAAGTCGTTTGGTGTACATATGGTTGTATTACATTTTGACAGAGCCAATGCACCTTTCTATATTTATATTGACTTTTTATGCTAAGCTAATTGTGTCCTGGCTTTAGATTTATATTAAACAGAGAGACGTGGAGGTGTAATCTAACTAATTGTGAGCTGACCATCAATTTTAACTGATTAAATTTGACTAACAGGATTTTATTTCTAGAGCAAACCATCAGTGACGAATACCACCATCACCATTGTATTTTACATGCTGCGTTGACAGGTGTGTGACACAGGCTTTAACAGGTTGACTGGATACTAGAGGAGCCAGGCTCCATGGTGATGATGAATAGCAGCTTTGCTGGAAAGTGAAGTGCAGGCAAACTAGTTCAGCTTCACCTGAGAGCAAAACTAACATTTTGGCTGACTCCTCTTAAAACTGAGGACACTTTTATCCCGAGCTAGAAACTTTGTGTATCCTGTGTCCTGTGGGGTTAAAAGAAGAAAATCTATTTACAAAAGCATGAAAATATTTTATCACTAGCAGCAGGGGCAGGAGTGTTTTAATGACCTGATCCACAGGCCTCTGGCTGGCTGCAGGCTTTCTCAAACTGCAAAGAGCCCACTGGTCTGCCTGCCAACCCTTGGGGCAGCATTGAGATGAAACAGATAAGATAATTGTCTCTAATGAAATCCAGATCTGTTGGTCTGTCTGGACCAGGACTAGCTGGGCCCTTTTTCTCCCATTTCTCCCTGTTCCATATAGATTTTGAATTTGAAGAGAGAATGTGGACGTCAGGCCCTAATTCAAACCAGAGCTCATGTACCAGCCCGCGGAGCTTTGATACCGTTTGAAGTTCTGCAAGCGAACCCTGCTCCATCAGCCCGCTGGACTCTGTTGTCATGACAACCCTAATTATCTTTCTTTACGGGCTAGTTTTTACACAGGAAGGGAGCCATTATGTTCTTTGGGCATTTGCATCTCTCTGGGGCAAGTGTTAAAGGTCAGGGAAATGAACCAAAATAAGAATACAACTGAGAAAACTTGTGCGTGCGTGAGAAAAGGTGACTCACTGCAACACATCAGATACTTTGGCAGGCATTTCTTTTTGTTAAACATCTCTTGAATTACTCACTGAAACACATGGTTGCAAGGACAGTTGAAACTCCAGCTTTCTGCATTACATTTTCAAGGTTCAAGTGAATCAAGGCTTCATACTATGAGAAGTTGCGTTTTCTGAACGGCACACTAAAGCTGCATTTGTGCTTCTTCTCTTTTGTGCACCAAACATCAAAACTCGCTTCCTTTTAAACGCTACATTTCCTTTAGTTAATAAAACATAAGAGCACAGAACACACACACACACACAAAAAACAGCCATTCTCCTGCTTCAAAATCTCATTTTATTAATACTCTGATTTTTCTCCTAAAATAACAGGCGCCCGATCATGATACGTTATTCATTCTTATAATGTGATAATACACTTGTAATGCAAAAAAAACACAGCGCTGTTTTTCCTGATGGGTTTCCAGTTGTGTTCAGACGTTGTCCGTGGAAAAATAGTGTTCCACATATATTTCTTTGCTCTTGGATAACGTTCACTTGTACCAGACTCTTTGGAACCAAGACAGCAGAAAGTAACCCAGACCGAACTACCGCTTTGACATGACAGATGTAGTTATGACATCTTGTTCATATATTTTAAAAGTGTAAAATCTTTCCGTTGGTAAACGTATGATTCATTGTATGAGTTTTGAAGCAGTACTTTTCCATCTTAACATGGATCTGAAGCCAACCAATGTTATTAGATCATTTTATATTAATTACACCCCAAGTTTTGGGGCTTTTATTCATTAAAAATGTTTACATTACACTTTCACACAACCTTTTATCTAATGAAAATTAGTTTTGCAATAGACTGGACTGGTTTTTCCTATAATGAAATCATATATCTATATCTATATCTATATCTATATATATATATATCTATATATATATCTATATCTATATCTATATCTATATCTATATATATATATATATATATATATATATATATATATATATATATATATATATATATAATTCAGAAAAATTATTTCCTTAAGTTGAATAGAAAGTAAAGTCAGTCATTTCACATGTTTCATCAGACCGGCCACTGTGACCAAATGAAGAGCCTTAAGTGGTGTCACTGTGGCAGGGGTCAAAGATAGCTGCGAATCAAAGGGGGAGCCAGAGGTTGACCAAACAAATGGTCCTCCCTCTGCCCTCATGTAAAACTATCTGCCAAACACCAGTGGTCCTCTTTGAACTTGATTTAGCACTAAGGTCAAAAACAGCCGGTCATCTCTTGCGGAGGACGTGCCCAGCCCCCTCCCCCTGATGACATGGAGATAGAGGAGATAAGATAATGTTTATGTTGTCTTACACTCGTAGCATCAGTGACTTTGTGACGGGGTTTCCACTCCATTCGTATAATATTCTGTTATACAATCTATAGTTCAGACTTTTTAAAGAGTTGAAAATTATGTCAGCGAGCACAACCGCATGACAGCAGCTTCAAAACACCTAAATTAACATTTTGTTAATGAGTAGTTGCTCAGCATGGTAATACATCATAATTACAGTGCAGAGAGTCAGGGACATCCCACACTTCTAGTAACACATACAGTACAACTGTTCTTTGTTGTTATCTGTACTTGATGTCATTTTGTTGATCCTCTGGCCAGTTGGCTCCTCTGTCGACAAGCTGAAGGATCCCGGCGGTGGGACTGAAGGGGCAGCCTTTTGCACCAATACCCCTGCTGGGATGGCAGGAAATATATTATGAGTCATAGCTTAAACAGAACATGAAAGCTGAGAAACCTTAAAAAAAACTATTGCTTAATACGCTGTATAACCAAAGACCCTTTAGACATTCAAATATTTGAGAATTAGAACAAAAGATAGATTTCTTTCAAGTATTGCTTCATTTTTTGTAGATTTAATTTGTTATATCTGTCTCTTCTATAAATTAAAAAAAAGATGAGAGATTTGGTTATAGAAAAGGTGCTCTGGACATGGCTGTCTTCACTTCCACTTTTACAGATGATACAAATACGTCTTTTTTCCACCTTCAGTTTATAAACACATAATAAATTGTGAAGAGTTGCTTTGTCCCGCATGCTCAACAAAGTTTTGTGGTGATGGTCAATTAGATTTTCCCTGCTTTGACATAATGCTGCTTCCTGCTGAGAGCACAGATAAGAATAAAGTATTGAAGATGGTTGGGGAGGAATAAGGAGATCATTGTAAACAGGTAACAACAGATCAATTATCAACATGACAGCGTGGTGCTGGGATTCAGCATTTGAGGGGAGGGGGACACTGGTGGGCCAGCAGGTTAATGAAGGCAATGGGATTAATACCCAGGGAGTGGAGCGCCCTAGGGACGAGAGCAGGGATGCTGAATCATTAGAGGCCTATCGACCTCTGGGCAATACACAAGGACTCCATGTTTTACTCTGAGTGTGAATAAGTTGTGCTCTCCTCTAATTAACATCCAGAAAGAGGTTACTTTAACTAGATAAAGGATGTTAATAGCTTTTGTATCATTTTATTCATATATGTTTGTAGTGATCATTTAGAATGACACAGGATTTTATGTAAAATAATGTAAAGACATTTCAGTGTTTATTTAATTAGGGAGCTAACTCAAGGCTTTATGACTTTTACTAGATGTGGCACCTTAATTGAGTGAAGCACTCTTCAAAAACTTTACCTTCTGCATGGAGTTTTTTTCCCCCCAAACAGAATAATTCTTGGTATTTCATGCACAAACTCGGGCTACAGTTACGCTCCATCCTGATTGAACATAAACAGCGATGTTTGAAATCACTGCACTGGACTATGACTGCCCTCCACTCCATCGGTATGTTTATACTTCCTGTGAGGGGCCCTCTATTTATGGACAACTGAAGAGCACAAATAATCATCCCCCTCAAGTGAAAAATCTGCTTTTATTATCTGCAAAGTTTCGCAATGCCTTTGTGTACGCTCACGCTGCCTTCTGATTGCCTGTTTATTATTACAGTGATTCTGCTGAGCCAATGGGGATTTGGCCAGTTCCTGAAGGTGCCAAGCCTCTTCCAGCCTTTTCCTGTCTGTGACATCATTGTGTATACCCTTAAAACACAGTGATCCGTGTCTTGTCTGCAGCCTGGGTGGCACACATTACACGCAATGAAGGTTAAACACAAGGTGCACACGTTTTCATTGTGCCCTCTGGATAGTTTTGATCCTGGAAACAATCAAATGGCAAATGCCAAAATCGTGATGTCATTCCTCAGGATCAGTGTGTCTTTTGCTGTTATAAAGTGGTGACCTGTTGTGGTTCAGATTTGAAGCTGACATCCCTAATTGGCTTAGACAGTGTGTGTGTGTGTGTGTGTGTGTGTGTGTGTGTGTGTGTGTGTGTGTGTGTGTGTGTGTGTGTGTGCCCACAAGAGTCCAAGCAAATGCAAAAGTATCCGTTTAACTTTTTCCTGAGGCAGTCACATACAGTTTCTTCTAATATGCACAAAAATGTCAAGAAATTTTGATCAAACTACGACATAAATCATTCACCATAAGTTCTGTCATGGTTTTAGACAAAATATTTGAACTTTTAAACTGTGTGTGACTTCAAAGTAAGAAAAATAAATCTTAAAAAATTCCAAACTAACTTTTATTTTGAAGAAAAGAAACAAATAACCCACGAAAAAGTTTTAACCTTCCTTTTTCCACTTTTTCACAAATTCATTTTTTAAAATTGCATACAAAAAATTCTATCTGTCATATCACAAGACTGTGCATTCTTTAAAGGCATTAATCAGCAAAATTTTTAAAAAAAGAATTTTGTCAACATTTTTCCCTTCACAATCTTTCCTTTCACTTTTTTCATCTCATGTCTTTAAATCAAGTCAGTGCACCACAGGTGCCTGTCTGCATTATTTAAACTTCAAATGCTGCCGTACCTGGAGAGCAATGTGTTATGGTCTGAACACATGTTTCTTTGGCAGGTTGGAGACACAGCATTAGTGGCTGTCTTCGATCAAAGTGATTTATTTTAAATCCAGGGGAAAAATATATATGTTGAAAGCCTCTTCTCGATGTAGTTCTACAGCAGTTCTCAGCACTTGTTACTGTAACTGAGGCTCTCTGAAGAACTAAAATGAGATTTTTAAAGTGCAGTCTGAGATATTTTCAGGAGATTATTACAAAAGTGGGAAAAGGTGACTTTCTTTCAGACACAACAGTCAGAAAGGGAGATTTTTGGCACATATAGTTCTGTTTGGGTTCACATGCACTGACATAAATTGTAAATATATTTTCAAACGTTGGGTGTGCCTCCACTTGTGCCAGTGTGCATTTTCTAAAACATGCCTGACTGTACGTAAAGACAAATCAAACTTTTTGAAGATTCATTCGTTTTACATGAGGGAAGATTCTTGTGAGCTGAGGGTACTTTCACATTGTAAACTGACTAAAAAACTAAAAAAATCTCCACAGAAAAATTCATCTTCTTTTAGCACGTGACGCATTTTCAGTACCAGCACCAAAAATCAAAGGAATTCAGACTCTCCCAGAACGAACCATGATTTTATTTAATTAATTGTGTTCTTGTATATCTACTTTAGCTGTGAATATATTTTAATGTAGAATGAAATCAAAAAAGTTTATTTTGTTTGACATCTCACACAAAAAAAAATATTAATGCTCTTTTTCCACAATAGCAAAAGTCAAAGAATCCAGCAGGTAATGCAAGGTGCCATCTGCTGAGAGCTCATCGTTGAATACAGATTCTCCCTGTCACTTTTTTCTTTCTTTCTTGGACTAAACGATGTTTTTCCATCTTTAAAACGTATCTTGTTGTAGTCACATGTTAAGAGCTTACTCACATGTATCCTTGAAGATGTCGGTGAACAATATGGCTACTTTATTTATTTATTTAGTGGTGAACAACTTAACCTTACATAAAATCTCTTCTCAATTATTATAGACGTTAATGCATTCAGTAATCATCAGACTCCAAACGCAGGATTATGCGCTGTAGCTGTCTCTCTGTGTTTAGTCTCTCCTCTGTTTCCCTTCCTCAAGTGCAACCCTGAGATCTGATCCCGACTCCAGTTCACCCACTCCTGGCTTTAATATGTTCGCGTTCTGGGGCATTGTTGAGGGTGTTTGTGTGGGTCTGAAAGGAGCTTGTGCTTTTCGAGCTTCAGGAAACAGGATTTGGTCTTAATAACCGAGGAAGCAGTCAACTCCACCTGCTTCTTCTTTTTAGGGGTAGAATTAAAAATATTTATAGTATGGGACGAAATAAAGAAAAACTATTGTTGTTGTTATTATTATTATTATTATTATTATTATTATTATTATTATTATTATCATTATTAAGTGGACAAATTGTTGAGCTTCTTATTTAATAAATTATCAGTCTTTGCTAAAATGGGCTTGCTAAAACGAATGAATGAATGAATAAATAAATAAATAAATAAATAAATAAATAAATAAATAAATAAATAAATACTATATTAATTGTAGTCTGATTTAAGAACAGTAACCTGAGTAACATGAGTAACAAACTGCCATCAATTAAACTAAACAACAACGATAAAACAATCAAAGCCCAACATAAAAGTTAAAGTTTGAAAGATTTTTAGCTATAATCTAGCATTTCAATGATAATAATAATAATAATAATAATAATAATAATAATAATAATAATAATTATTATTATTATTATTATTATTAGTAGTAGTAGTATTATTATAACTTCATAAACTGTAATTAAAAGTTTTCATAGTTTCACGTTGACACAGCTTATACGAGCTTCACTGGTAACTCGTGAGGTTTCTATATACAAATTATAAGCGAAAGGGGGATCGGAACAAAAATGAATCGCAGCCGATGATCACACGGCAGTAGTGCTACAGCCTCTGTCAGGGATTTATGTGTGCCATGCATTTCTTTTCTTTTTTCTCTCTTCCCCAAAATGGCTGGATGATAAATTCTCTTCCCCCCCTCCCCCCCTCACACACACTCACGCACGCACACACACATCGCTTCAAAGAAGTGTGAAACTTTGACTGCAGTAGGCCTGGTAGCGGTGGCAGCTTTGAAAGAAAAAACATTCTGTATTTTATTTGCCTGCATTTTCTTACAGACAAATAAACAGCAAGTGTAGCGTTAGGCAACAACATCACGAGCAATGCAGAGCGACCTTTCTGACAGCCTACCTTTGTCTTTCCACGGTCAGTCACATCCATATTATTCCCTTTAATCGATCCACGTTAATCAAACCTGTACTAGATGATCTGAATGTAGTGCCACAGGCTGCTAAGAGGAGCTGCTCCGAGCTCTCTGTGCACAGCACTGCACTGCGCTGCACGGCGAGTCTCTGCACAGTCTGAACATCTGCTCATTTCACGTGACTTTTCTTTTTAAAAAAAATACTAACATCTGTTCTAAATAGGTTTCATTCTGTGCCTCTGCACCGTGTCAATTGCCAACTCCTCTCCTCCGAGAAAGGGAGAGGAAACTTATTTAAGGTAGCTTCTAAGGCCTGAATTGGAAATTATTGTTATTATTTAAAAAAAAGGAAATTATGGGCTTTTTGAAATATGGGGATTGGTCACAGCTTCTATTTGCTGTGGGCCCTGATTATTTATCTGATGCTATAGTGGAAATGGTTCACAGTAAACATTTCGGGGGGGTGGAAATGCTGTTGATACATAGTTGGGAGGCATTTCCCCTGAACGTCCAGTGCTTCCACGCGGGGACCCACAGCCTACCTTCACGGCCTCCTTAAGTTTCATAGACATCTGGGAATTCCATACATGCCTCCCAAGCCAATTACACACCTTCAAACGGGCACGCACTTTGATTTGGACAGCGAGAAGGACTTTCCCAGATCACCGAGATCAATCACAGCACGATAGCACTGTGAAAGATTTATTTAGTGACAATGCGCAGGAATACATTTCAAGGCTATACAACGTGGGGAAGTCGCTAAATTACCGCTGATGTAATATGTGCAATTACACCAGACGTGAATCGATTTTTTCCCCTCAGTTATGATCTCATAAGGCACGTCCTTTGTAACTGACGACAATTTCTAAAGAATTTCTGAAATCCTATAACCCCTGAAGTGAACTTCTGCTGAAGTTCAGCTGCTGGCAGAAAGGAGACTGTAGCAGGAGTCCAGCAGCGGGCTCATCTGACCTCAGTGTAACTCATTTACTTATAATGGCGAGTTTCAAGCACAGGCCTTAATCCAACTGTAAACAAAGCCAGAGAAAGAGAGAGTGAGAGAGAAACTGGAGACTGCACGGGGCTTTCAAAAAATGTTTTAATTAAAACGCAATTTTAGATTGACTGGCGCTTTTTTAACAGCACACACTGTGCTGCAATAAAAACGTTTCTGTCTTTTAAATCACGAGTTGACCTCAATCTTTCCTTAAATAGTTTAGTTATATGTGAGAAGCGTACCAAACTATGATTTTAAAAAATTTATTTTCTTTTTGGATGTGCAACAAATAATAATAATAATAAAAAAAAACATATATCCAACACTTCTATCCATGCCAGTAATAACGCCATCTGTTTTTCTTAGCTGGCAACAGTGGGAGGTTTTACCATTAAATTGATGGATATGCAAATACAATCACCCTCCACGTGATGTATGAAAGCTAATTTATTTCAGATGTAATTTATGTTGACTATCAAATGTAAGCGTGCTTTACTTGGCAGTAGTTTCGCCCTCCTCACTGGCAAGCACGCTGGGTAAAAAGAAGGGGGGAAGTCAAATGCAAGCAGCTTTCATCGTCTTTCTTTAATGCAAAAAAAGTTATATACAAACATTTACAAAACTGAAAAAACGATAATAAAAAATAGGAACGTATTTATTTCAGACACAGGATCTATTCTCCAACACGTTTCATCAATAAATAAATAAATGCATTCTGAAAAATATTTTTTTTGCACAGGTTAGATCCACAAAGTCAGCCTGTAATGTGAGCCACACATTACAGGCTCCCTCTCTCTCGCACACACACAAAAACGAGAAAAACAAAAAACAAAAAAACTGAGACTTCAATAATGCACTTTGACCTCCACAGAAATAAAGCCCAAAGGCATGCATTTAAAAAAGGCGAAATTTTAAACATTCGTCGTCAACAGCACGAAAACACACCAGAATTGGGGTGTATGGAGCTAACACACACGGCTGTGAGTCCCTTTCGGGCCTCTGCACAAAATTCTGATGTCGTTAGGCGATCCCATGTATCCAGCATTGGACTCCAGATTGTCCCTTTTCAGAATGTGAGTAGTAGATTCAGCAGTCACCTGTAGGTAAAATAAGGCATTCGCTAAGTCACGAAACTCTGCAGAAAGACACAAGGAAAAGTGTACAAAGTAAAGCTGCTTAGGTTGAATTACACCACTGTACTGTGCAGCCATAAAACAGTCTATTTATTTATTTTCCAGTCATGCAGTTTTAGTTGAAAAAAGCCAAGCGTACCATTTTGGGCATGATTTCTCCAGGTGCTAGTGAGATGTTGACATGGACCAAGCGCCCTCCATCCTCCACACAGAGAAGGCGTAGCTCAGCCTCTCGTGAGCCACATAACTGCAGCTTGACATTTTGGAGTCCAGCTCGTCGCTCTGCAGCACCTGGCAGAGGAAGTCGATGTATCTGGCTGCAAGTTTTAGGGTCTGTATTTTGCTGAGTTTGTCCGAAGGTAAAGTGGGGATAATTTTCCGCAGAGCCGCGAAAGCCTCGTTCAGAGACTGGGTCCTCTGTCGCTCCCGGACGTTGGCCATGACCCGCTGCGATTGGAGCTCCTCGAAAGACTGGGGGCTGCTGCTGCTGGACTTCTTCCCTCTTTTCCCAGGGGTCGGGCTATCTGAGTCCTCCCCATTTTTCCTGCTCGGTCTCCTCTTCCTCCCACATCTCTTCGGCTGTCTGTCCAGCTCCCCCTCGCTGTTGCTCAGGCTGTCCACAGGAGAGACTGGGGAGCTGCCCGATTCTTCCCCCAGATTTTCCTCAGACATCTCCACCTGGGTCGATGGCGGCCAGAAAGTGTCCCCCCAAAATTATTTCCCTCTCATGAAGTCAAAGAGTTAGTCCACCTGTGGCTCTACCAGGCTTTGAAGGCACCAACGAATCCATAAATGGGTTACGGGAAAGACAAGTCTTTTCTGTTACTTGAGATACTTAAGCAGTTCTTATAGGCTGCATGGCGTAAACTTTTTTGGGAGAACGACGAGATTGGTCAACAAGATGAATTACGTGAGTCGAGGGGCGGGAGTATCTCGGCAACTATCAGCACAGCCCTCATTGCAAAGCCAGAGCTGGGAAAGGCAGCTTAAGGTGCTATTTCTCATGATTGCCTGATTATTATGATTGCAAAATAGACATCAAAATATAAAATGAAGTGAAAAGCAGAACACGAAAGAAGAGCTGAATTTAATTAGGCTCCTAGCAGTGAGGGAGGAATCGAAAAGTCAAAGGCTGATCAAGGCATTTCCCCCGTTTTCCTTTCCAAGCAAAACGGGGAAAAAAGACACATGAAGAAGTTCACATAGCAAAATGACACACAAGACATGAGAATTAAAAACATAAGTTTGTAGTTGAACAGGAGAGAAAATCAAACTGAGACTGGAATAAAAAACCAGACTAAATAAATTAGTAGAAACGGGCGCACACAACAGATATAACGCTGGCACGTGTGCAGGTGTCATGTCTTGTTTATTCCTAAGAATCGGTGTGTATCACGCAAAAGTTCCTTAACGAAAGAGATTTAATTCACCCGCTTAAGCATAACATGCCTCTACACGGCTGGGGAGTGCAAAAGGAAGACTTTGCTAGGATCCTGGTGTTGATGCTGTTTGTGCTAGAAAGGTCTTCAAAATGAGAAAACACAGCAATAATGATCCAGGATGAGGTCTTTCTTTCCTTTCACCAATCCATCATTTAAACAAGCCAACTGCTCATCCATCATCCAACTTCGGATCACTGTGTGTGCTATAATCTCCACTAACTGTTCTCTTTTTAAGAATCAACTATAGTAAATTGTGGGGGTATCTGTAGATATTGGCCATATAGATTTGCATGGGATAAGTGATCCCATCTCACATTTTACCATATAGTGTAAAAGTTTATTTTTAAGAACCGAGAGGGCTATTTTAGTTGTAACATTGGGGGGAAAATTCATGTAAAACAGTGTTAGATTCAAATTGTTATGTGCTTGCTCAATCTGGACAAAACTAAAGGAAATGATTTTTTTGCCTGTTGTTTCCAGTCAGAGAGATGAAAAGAGGGCAGCTTTGTGTGTTTGGCTCTCTGGTATTTACTAGGTTGGTGATACAATATCCATCTTGTTTAGTGGAGGATTACTTTGTTTAGGTTGGGAAGAGTGTAGTCCACAGGAGCAGCATCTGGTTCAGGAAACAGGGGGGGTCAGCCAGGGTCGAAGGTCACAACACTACCAAACATCCATTTACATCTTCGTGGAGGCCTGAGACTTAGTAGACGTATTGTTCCGAGGAAAACAGGCTTGTTTAAGTGAGCGGTTTCCTCCTTGTATCAAAACTTTTACATTTTAACTAAAGAGACAATAAACTGTGTTTGAAATTTGTTATTGCAAAACATGCATGCTCATTCATTCACTCATTTTCCTTTGTTAAAAAGTACATGTGAAATGTTTAATTAAAGATTGTGACTTTCAGAGATTTGTACAACTTAAAAAAAAAAAATCAGAATAGCTAAGGCCTCATCAAGGTGAGCGTATCTGTCTAGTATAATAAATCTCTGGTGTAAAACTTTGCACAATCATCTCTGCTGTACAAAAGAGATAATCCAGTTTTATATTTACTGTTTTTTGAGCTGTTTCCTTTAAACTGAAATGAAATAAAGTGTTCAAATGAATGAAGCCTTCATCTTTTTAATGTCAATCCATGTGTCATGTACTTAAACTGTCGCAAAGCACATTTATTCAAGTGCTGGAAAAAATTTGCTTGAATAATTAAGTGCTGCAGATCTCTCTCTTAGATAAAAACCATGATAAATATATAAATTATGATACTCAACACTTCCACTATCGTGCCTTTAAAAATAAGTTACAGCTTACAAAGGAAGTGTAGCGCAGTGCTTCGTTGCTATTTGTTATCTTCTTTTACAACTCAGATATTTATGACTACACTGTATTGTATCACTGAGGAGTTTCAGTCGGTTGCCTTCCTGCGTCTGCACACGTGAACTAAGCTTTGTAACTTCTGCAGCCACACTTGTGCCAGAGGAGTTGTGATTTCAAAGTGAGTGCACACTTAGTTCACGAGGAGTCCACATCTTTCCTCATTTTAAAAAGCAGTAATGCAGAAACTGGGATGGACACCCATGCTACATTTACATTTCTTGGCAGATCTTTCTCCAGAGTTCAGCGCTTTGCTGCTGAAGTAACTCTGAGAAAACACAGCTGCTTCTCGAGAATATGATGTCATCACAGGACAACTCCTCCAGTGTTGATCTTCAATAAGGACAAAACCTTCATCGGTCAGTTACAGACTCTCAGGGCTTGAAGTGCACGAAGAGGAGATAAGCAGCACCGACTGCTTTCTTACTGCTCAGCCTAGAGTAGTGGCACGTGACAGATGAAGAAAGCCTTTTCCCTTATCAATGAGCAATGAGTGGCTGTTGTGATAAAGTCAAAGGCATATTACTGATTCATGCAACTTGACACGCCAGTCATGTGTGACCCCAGAGCGTCATTAACCACCCCTCCCTGAGGTCACATCAAGGCAGGCGCAACTCAGGCTCTCACTCTCGAAGCACTGAGTGAGAGCGAGATCCACAGAGACCTGTCTATTTTCTCTGCTCAGGTCTTGGAAGGCCGTGTTTCTCTATCAACCTTCTCATATCTATTGAAATAACAAACCACAGCCCTCCACATGTATGAGTCTCCCGCTATTGACAGTGATATTCATGTTCACTCCATTAAAGTGTAACCGCAATGAGTCCAGTGCCAGCTCGCCAAGATGGATCAACTGCACGGAATGAGAAAAGACAGAGGTGCGCTCTTCAAAGAGCAGCTCCAGATAGCGTCTAATCAGCCCTCGGGACTAACAAGGTCAAGCAGCAGAGTTGGATGACCACATTTTTTCCTCTGAAATACTCTCAAAATGTCCCAGTCTGTGGAGAAACCAGACATCGTAATCAGGGTTCTTTCTGATAGCGGGGGATGGCGAGATTTGGGGTGTTGAATTGGGAAGTGATGATGAAAACAGCCCTTTATAAGCTGTCTGGACACATAGGAGCCAAGACTGCTGAAGTTAGCTGTAAAAGAAAGCCTTTGAAAGCCTCGGCGCTTTGATGTTACAGGTTCTAATCGTGGCTCAAGCCAGATTTCACGGAGCAGAATACAAATTTACTTTGAGAAATGCAGCAAAGCCGAGCCCATCTCTGCCCCTTCCTTATCTAATAAAAATATCATTTTTTGAGAAGCGAAAGGCTCATGTTGTGCACAAAGAAGTGCAGATGTGTAGAGGCATGAGTGTGAGTGTAATGGATGTTCTGTTAAATCTCGTCATGTGATCCTAATGACTCTGCGGGATATCAGACAGCTCAACCGGACAATGACACCTTATTAGCCACTAAGAACCAACAAACGCCCAGTATGTTTTCACAGCTTGGAAACTCTGGGTGATGTGGGGACTGTGAAGAACTGGCATCCCAGCAGTATAATCTCGGCTTAAAACACACACAGACACACACTTGCACACACAAAACAAACACAGACCCTCCTCCGAGAGCTTGAGGAAGAGTTTCACTGGCCAAATGTTACTCACAAAACACAATTTATGTATTCTCTGTATTGAGAAAAAACAAGAGCTCACTGATTTCTAAACTGTCAGTGAAAAACTAGAGCATAATCCAAATACATTTTATGGTCCTGCTTTATCTAATGCCTCGGTACTACTGAGTCATGCCTTCTGCTGGCTATAAAGCATGCTGCCATCCAGCAGACCACACACGCATTCACCCATGCTGCTGCAGCATGGAGACCAGTGCACTGACCCATGCAATGAAAATATCTGTTCACAGAGCTACAGTAGCTTTATCACATTTTGCTGGGCTGTAGGAGATCGACAGGTGCTGCACTGTGACATGGCACATAGTGACCAGTCTAATATAACATCATTGAAGGAACTCAAGTCAAAAAATTATACATCATAATCTGATTACATGTCTGTCAAAGCAGAGTATGAAAATGGTCCTATGAAGAGTATTGTACAGCTTGGATTAGAAACAGACAACTGACTTCAAGAAAGTCATACAGGGCACAAGCTGGAACATCACCAAAGAAGAGGAAGATCTATTTGTTTTCATTACATCTGATCTTTAAAAGCCTGTCAGTAATATCCAGTGTGGTTCATGCATTGCTAAAAACACTGCTCACAGTGCAATAAACAGCTGAGAAGAAAATACATAAAGGCTCTGGAGCTGACTTTCACATAAACTTTTTTTTTTATAGCCTTTCAGACTCTGCTGTTTGTTTGCCCACACTACTGGCACCAAATCCTAATCCCACCTGGGGCACCAAAGTAGCTGGAGCAGGGCCTTCACTAATGCCCTCCCCTACACTTATACAAAAGTGCATTTGGATGGACATGTGTTTACTTTCTCACGTATATAGAAATATGCCTTTTAACAACTGTGAAATCTCCGGGGAGAAAATAGCAACCTGTAGATTGTTAGTGACTATGAAACTTTACAATAAACTAAATTACAGTTTTCCACAGTTACTTTTCCAGAGTTGAAACTATGCAAACAACTGCACAAGCAATTTAATGCTTCTGCATTTAGCAGGGTTACATAGTTGTGCATTTTACTCCTTACTAGACAGTACAATTTATGAAGAAACTGTGGTAGGATTATTCTGACAGACCTGGTCTAGGCCTTGCTGCTTAAAAGGTGCAGGTTAACAGGTTGGATAAAAAGGATGGAATTTGAAAAAGTGCTTAGCCACTTTACTAGAGCACAGATGTACCTAATAAAGTGGCCATTTGTACTTAATATATTGGCCAGCAACTTTATTCAGTACACAGGTGTCCCTAAAAAAATTGGTAATTGTGTACCTAATCAAATGGCCTCATTTATACCTAATGTTGTGGTCAGAGGTGTACGTAGTAAAGTGTCCAGCCATTTTTAAAAGACACACAGATGTACCAAAAGTGCTGCAACTTTTTTAAGGCATAAAGTGGCTACATATATAGCTGCACCTGATTACGTGATAACAGGTATACATAATAAAGTGGTGTTTTTTTATGCCCACAGATATACCTAATAAAATGGCCAGAGGTGTATCTAATAAAGTGGGTGGCCATTTTAAAAGGTGCATGGTATACCTAAGAAAGGGTCCAAAGGTGTACCTAATAGAGTGGCCACAGATGCATACACAGGTTTGCTTGCTAAAATGGTCGCAGGTGTACCTGATGAAGGTGTACCAAATAAAGTAGCCAGTCATGTTCACTTTATCTGAGACACAGAGTGAGAAATTGGTTCACCAAACATTTTAGAAGACAGCTGAACGCGCTGAACCACTAACAATGTAGGAGCACTAAGATTAAATGCTTCCTTTTCAAAATATTGTTTGATGGTGCTGTACATTTAGGAGTGTCCTCCACTTCATATTTCATGAATGCAAAATATACATGAAAAGAAAAACAGACATGTTAAATTTTACATGGACATAATAGACATATATGACTGATTTATTTCCCGCTCAGACACTGAAAAATAACATTCATACAACTTAACTACAGCATTTCTTTCCAGAAACAGTGTAATTACTTGATAATAAACAGACCCAGCTCTCCTCAAATTTTACTGGATTTTTATCTGCTGGTGAAAAAGCTACAAATCTTGAATAGGTAAATGCCTTTGATCTCTGATTATTTTTCCCCCAATTTTGTCTCAACTATCTTGACAACAACAAAAAAAACCTGTCACATTGCTGATGCTTTATGACTCTAGAGAACATAAATTAACCTCTCAGTCAAATATGTTTCCATAAAAATACTCAAATAAAAAATGTGGGACAAACTCTACAAAGCACAACAGCATAAAAAATGGGCTTTCTTGCAAAACCTTTACAGTAAATTGAGGTATCTGTGGAATGAGCATGAGTATTTTTATTGGAGCGCTCCCATATCCAGAAGTGCTCTGAAGGTGCATGTTGGCTCACAATCATGCTGTCAGTAAAAAAATAAGAAAAAATGTAACTGATTTGACACCCCTCCCCCCCCCCCCCCCCCCCCCCCCCCCCACACACACACACACACACACCATTAACTCATTCACTGCCAGCCATTGGCAGTGAATGAGTTAAACCCATTGACTCATTCACTGCCATTGACGGCTATAGACGTCAATGGCAGTGAATGAGTTAAAGTGTAATCGGTCTTTGTATGAAATAAAGTAATTTAATGTTAGAAATGTAACAGCTGCATCTTTATCTCTGGCTTCAAGCCCATTAAAACAACACTGGCAGAGCACAGGCTGGACGACAACATAACATGGCATGTCACTGAGACTTGCAGTACGTTAAGTGATGAGGGTGGCTCTTCGCTCTAACCACACGTGCTGTGGGGACTCCCACCACAACTCCAATTAATAAAGCCTCTATGAGGAGAGATGAGGTCAAACAGAGTGCTCCAGCTGCACATGAGAAAGAACACTTTAAAGAGGGATGATAGGCAGGGATGCGGGGGTGGTGGTGGCGGTGGAGTGATCAGGACCAAAGACGCAAAGGAAAGCATCATATCCAGCGCCAAAAACAACAGAGGAGGGGTGTGAAGGGTGTCAGACAGACAGACAGACAGACAGACAGACAGATAGATAGATAGATAGATAGATAGATAGATAGATAGATAGATAGATAGATAGATAGATAGATAGATAGATAGATAGATAGATAGATAGACTCATCCCTCTATGACAGTATCATTAGGTGGCTTTCAACCAGTGGGCACCAATAAATTCAGACTCCCAGGGAAGCCTTTGGAAGTAGACACTAACTCTCCCCTGAACCGCAGCTGTGTTCCCATCTCCTCCAGATTTCTGCTCACCTCTGCTCCTCCCCATGTGTCAGTTAAGGGCGACCTCCTCCTCCTCCTCCTCGTTCTTTAGGCAGACCAATCTGTCAGGACCCAATAGGCTACCTTTCCAGCTATGTTGTTTTTGGAATAGTAGCCCTTCAGCCCCACTTGTTCTCCCTCTTGGTTGACAGAAATTAGTCAAGAGGACACTATTCTGTGACAGATTTATCCCCCATCCCTTATCTCCATTGAATAGTAGATAGCAGGTTTTGTGTTGCTGGTGTTTTGTTTTGGGTTTTTTTTTCTCATGATGTGTTAACTCATCAATGTGGAAGTTGTGTGGTCATGATGGCCACCCAGCTAGTTTCAAGATGTGAAGTTTGACTTCAAGTTAGGTATGAAAATGTTATCTGACTAGACTTTCCAATACATAACCAACAGTCATGGCAGAAGTATGAGCTTCATTTGGATGATGAGGGCTTGCTTGTTGTTGTAATATGTAGACATCTGCAGCTTAAAACTGCTCTTACCATCTGCTAGATTTTTTGAAGTCGTAAAACAGAGATGAAAAAAGGAATATGTACCATGCAACCACCGGCAGTTGTGACATTAAATAGGCTTTTACTGTAGTTAAAAACACCTTGCAGTAATCAGGTATAATATTATTTTGATTTCTTCTAGGCTTCTGAATTTCAGTGGAAATTATTATCTGTTTTACTCCAGCATGATAATTGGACTACTCTGCAGAGGCTTTGAGTCAGCAGCTCAAGCAGGTCATCCACTAATAAGAAGGTTGGTGGTGCAACTGCTGGCTGCTCCAGTCTGAAAGTTAATCCTTGGCCAAGAGACCAGACCCAAAGTTGCTCTTTGCATCCATTGGTGTGTGAATGTTAGATAGAGAAGCACTAAGGTCTAGAGAAAAGTTCTTGTGTAAATGAGGCATGTTGTATAAACCTCTATGTGTTCAAGTAGACTATAAAAGTAAAGAATGGGTCAATTTGCCATTTTACCACTACAGTTAAAATGTTGTCAGGGATATTGGTCAAACGTACGCAAAAGTCAAGTCATGAAATGACTCAGAAAACCTTTCATGATCTATTTACTTTCATGATCTATTTACTTACAGGCAATCCTGTGCCTCATATACTGTATAATTATAAGACCACTTCATCCAGTAAGACCTGAACAGTAACCCTGAACTGTTCAGGTCTCACCGTCTGTTGTTGTGATTTGGCACTACATCATTACATAAATAAAACATAATTGAATTAAACAACTTAATTTAAATGGAAACATTAAAAAACTGCTAAATTGTTATTTTTTTAACCTAAACATTGTAATCCCATGAATCTTTGGGCTGATAGGTGCTGAACTTTGTGTGTTGTACATACTTTAAGCAAGAATTTACTTGTAGTTTCAGTATTTAAAAAAAGTTTATTAGTAATTAGCAGTTTCACCAAAGTCCATCCTGCTTCAATGCTCTCACATTTGGTTGTCACAACCTTTTTTTTTCTTTTCCACTGCATTAATTATCACATGACCACTCAGGTTTATACATACTAAGGGCAAAATTTCCTGGAGTTGCACATTGGGAATCACAGCCCTCAATAAAACAGTTACAAGTAACCACCTACAACAACACAATAGTACTGTTGCATTCACTGATTAAACCCCCCCCCCCCCCCCCCAAAAAAAAAAAAAAACAAACCAATTGTGCGATTACTTCAGAACAAGTTTTATGTACTTTAAAAAGTTACTAATTCATAAAACATCCCTGCAGGTACTTCAAAGGCCTTTAAAGCCCTTGTAAAAGAAATACCCCAGGTCTGACGAATGAATGGAGCCATGATGTAAAAATCACAAACCTATTAAGAAGAAAAAACACTACTAGAGTTTCAGTAGTGATATGCTCACTGTCAAAATCTTATGCCACAATCCTGCACATTCCCATGTCTCATTCCCAGCTCTCCTCCATCTGGTTTGTACATTATCGATGGAGTGGGAGTGTCACAGTTGGTACGTCAGCCCCGTCAGCAGATACACTCTCTGCACCTCCTCCACACCGTCATGGTACACCTGACAAAACCTACTGCATGATAGGATGTGATCACATCAGCAAAAATAAACCAGTCTGCTAACTAGGGAGCAGAAAGAGAAACACTTTGCCACCATCCCCTTGAAGGCAAAGCAATTGTGCTAAATTGAGGACTTTGGTTTGAGTTGCAGATGCGGATGTTTATAAATAGCAGAGCGGGTTTATTTGTGTGTTCTAAATTTCCTCAGTTTTTATCTCAGGGTTCTGGCATGATGAAACTAGGGTTCTGCAAAGTTGCTTGATGGAAAAAGTGAGAGTGAGAGCAAATAAAGTGTCCAAGGATGTGGATGGCGATTACTCACAAAGCCTCTCTGAACACTGCCAAACACTTCAGGTTGTTTTTTTTCCCAGTGAGTCATTTGGTAACAGAGCTTCCTCCATCCCAGCGGTGGTCATGGGAAGAGGCTCCGAGCGGGGCTGTTAGTCAGAAGAAAGACATTGATCTCCGGGCAACAATCGACACCTTGTAAAATGCTTGTGCACTGCAAATCTGCTAAAACTGGAAACTACAGACCTTTCCAAATCTGTAAAACTGCAACCATCTCTGTTTTGTATTAGGGATTTGAAGACTTTTGTTTTCGCTCATGTTATGCAATGGTACAGGATGCATGTTAAATGCAGCTATAAAATTTCTGTGTTGGTGAGAATAGAAACAGCTGAATTATTGTGTCTCTTATTGCTGTTGAACCTAAACCGATACACCTCTGATTTTCTACCATCATTTTTTATTGTAGATATTCTTTTAGTGGTTTTGTTTTTGTTTCTCTAATATATGGAGTCCAGCTATGGTGCAGGTTGCTGTGGTCTCGGCACTTCATCATGCTCTGAGTGACTATAACACTGGTGATAAATGAAGTGCAGCCAAAGAAACTGTAAACCCATGTTTTTCTGCTGACTTTTTCTAATTGCTGAACTTTCTCCTCTTTCACATCATCTATTACCAAATTATTAGAGTCTAATCTGAAAGTGGTGGAGAGCAGGGGACAGTGGGGGCTGGAGAGAAGGAGTGGGAGACACCACTGCTACCTTTGCAGCGTGCATAAATCACCAGGCTAATAAATTGAAAGCTAAATGACTTCTTGCCCTCAACATATATCATGGACGCAAACCAAATGAAGCCTTATATACCCTGGAGGACAGAGGAATGCTTCTGTTCATAACAGTGATTTGTGGATAGCTCCCATGGCTGCTGGCTTCAGAGAGTCACACTCTGTGGACTCTGAGCATGCCCACTTATAACAGCAGGGATACTTGTTGAGATTTTTTTTTGTTGAGTTAAAAATAGGAACAATCCAAACTGCTTGCAGGTCAGAACAAGATGCAGGCATTGGAGTATAAAGGTGCATTACTGCGCATGCTTTATTTGTCTTCCTGAGAGAGTTTCATAATGTTGATGAGTTATTATTATTCCCTAAACGGAAATAAGACATAATTAACACATAATTTAGGATATTATTTTTATTTATTTATTACAAGAGTGCTGTTAGGTAACGACGTGTCAGAGCTACGTAGAATGAGCAACTTGGTCAATGCAACAGTGCCACCCACTGGACTGGACTGGAAGTGTCGGTTCTGTAACGATGGAGGTTTGAACGAATAGATAAATAAAGTTTTCCTTGTCAGTCAACATTACATAATATTCACAACAGTAGAAAACTATGAATGCTAGCAAAGGGAAAAGCTAAAATGCATTTAAAATGTGATTTTTTTGTCCAATACAGCACATATCCCAGAGGACTCCAACGTTTAAGGAGCTAGATAAATCATCTGTATCTGTCAGTAAAAGGAAGATTTAGTGTTGACAAGTGCAGAAATGCTCTTTTGATCTTGTTCTGCTCGGCTTTATCAGCTTTTAACTGTGAAGGAATGAAATATAAGGTAGTGCATTTTCTCCTTCATGAATGTGAAGGCAGCATAAATGGTCACACACCATAAGATCTGAGGGCAGGTAGAGGATACTCAACTGTAATAATGACTCAGTTAATTCATCATCCAAATGTACATGGAAAAAAAAATTAATAGGCCAAAGGTTTCCTTGGCAGATAGTTGGGAAAAGAGAAAAAGCAACAAGCAATGAAGAATTTTTTATCTCCCTGGTCAGAAATAATATTATGCCAACATCTCCTTAATCCCACGCAGATCAGCGGAGCAGACTGAGCAGCTGAGATGAGCGTTGCTCGTGGGATCTCATGCTCATCACTGCAATGATGAACAGGGTTAAAATCTGCAGTGGGCTTTGGCTCTAGTGAAATGAGAGGAAATATATGAATGTGTGCTGTACAAACATAACCTGAACGTAGCAGAACAAGCCTCCCCTGTGCTTAGATTGATGATGAGAGCTTAAAGTTTTAAGGGGTGCAGTTGGTACAAGTGTGGGAACATTTTCAGTGTCTCATTTTGTTCTCAACTACAACTCCAAGGAGCTTAACACCGTCTTCCTTGACACAGTTGAAAATGTTCTGACTTATGAGCAGGACTTTGCACAGAGTTTTGGCCGGGGTGTCAGTGACAAAGACTTCTTGATGTGCTGATATCTAATGAGAAGCACTTAGTAGCTCCTGTGGGCTCTGAGTTTTGAGTGAAACAAAGCAGAAGACGGTGTGAATGATCGGGGCAAATTACTGGAACAAAGTCTCATTTTATGGATCATAAACTGTAGTTTTATTGTCGGCCTGCAGTTAATTCATAGGAGAAGTATGAGCTAGTTTGCAAACATAAGAAAAAGACTCTGACGTGCATCGATTTGAATGCTATAAACTGTTATCTGCACTGTCACACTGCTGCTATAAAAGACTCCCAAAACAAAAGTGGTCACATCGTGTTAGCTTCAAAGTTTAACGCCTCAGCGCACCTTAAAAACAGGGACTCGAAAACACACTGTCCATTTTCAAACTGGAACACTTTAATTGTTGAATCACTTCACTGTGATAGAATCAGCACAGACTTTACAACATTTCCTGTTGAGACACCAAATCTGAAGCACATCCTTCACTATTAAATGACTAAAAAATGTCTATAAAAAGCATTTGTTATCCAATATATATATATGTGTGTATATAATAAAGACTAAACCACTATATTATTTCACAGTTTTGCATATTTTTAGCCCTGTTTAAGTTCTGTAGGGCTCATTTGTAATTGGTACACTCTGAATGCATCTACTTCCTATATTAATTGGATGAGTCATTCTGTGTCCTGAACACATCACATTAGTCAATAACTAGTATGTTTATGGATATTTAATTACAAATGTTTCATTATAGCTCACATTATTGCTTTTTTAAAAGGATCGAATGCTTGAACCCAAGGATCGTGGAGATAATCTCACAGAGAAATCATTTCTCTGGACCTACCAGTGGTTATTATGACTAAAACAGGGAACCTTTTGTCCCATTTCCTAATGAAGGATGAAGTGTGCACAGAGCAGCGCTTTAAAAATAGCCGTGGGGATCAAATATTCTGGTCTTCTCAAAATAAGCATGTCAAATTTAAAATGTGTTACTAAACCTTTAGTTCTATCTGGGGTCATTCTTGTCTCTGGGGATAATTTGAGTGTTTTTCTATGAAGAATTTGACTGTTTTTCAAATATGCTGTGAGTTTTGATTTCCTCACTGTCCCACTGTCTTGGTGATTTGACCTGAATGAATGTTTTTTTCTTTTTTTAGAAGAAACAACAAAGTTTGATTAATCTTAAAGAAAAAGCTTCTTTTCTATGAAGTGGTAGCACTACTGAAAATGGGGGATAAGGCTTGTGTGGTGTTACTATGAAAAATAATCTGATGCATACAAAAGTAGGCTGTGTGGTTTCACTTTTCACCATCAGAGGTGCCGTAATTCTTTGTGCCACAGATTCAATAAGCTGCTGGAAACATTCCTCAGAGATTTGGGTCCATATTGACATGATAGCATTACACAGTTCCTGCAGATCTGTCAGCTGCACATCCGTGATGGTGATTGTGGAGTCTAGTTGAAAACAGTGAGCTCATGGTTGTGTTGAAGAAGCCAGTTTGAGATGATCTTTGCTTTGAGATGTGGCAAGATATGGTTATCCATCTGGAAGCAGCCATCAAAAGATGAGAACATTGTGGTCATAAAAGGATGGTGCTTTGTTATTTGACCTCATCAAAAACTCAGACTCATGAGACCAGGCAACATTTTTCCAGTCTTCTATTGTTCAGTTTTAGTGACCCCTTGTGTAGCCATAGTTTCTTGTTTTTAGCTGACGGCGTCTTCTACGGTAGCCCATCTGCTTCTATGTTGTGCTTTCATAGATGCTAACTACCATGCTACATTAAAAGTCTCTTAAATCATCTTTCTTCCCCATTCTGGTGCTCAGTTTGAACTTCAGCAGGTCATCTTGACCATGTCTACATGTTGAAATGCATTAAGTTGCTGCCTTGTGATTGTCTGCAATAGATATTTGTGTCTTTTGTTCCTAATGTTACCTGTAACATTTGTCCTGCTAAATTAATATTATGCAGGTTTATCAGTCCTTAGAAAAAGCATTGTTGCATCTTATACAATCACCTCAGCACTTCACTCTGCTGCCTGATACCACTTTCCTGTCTTGATTTACTTTTCCCGCACTGTAATCAGTGAGCAAAAGGAAAGTCAATTCAGCGTTCTCTGCTCTCTGTTTAACTGAGAACTGGCACATAATGCTTTCGACTGAAACTAGCTTAAACAAACAGGTAAAAGCAAACAGCAAGAGAAGATCAATGGAAAACACTGACACACAAGATGTGTCGTTTGACTTCATTAAAACTGGAAAAACAGGAGACACATATAAGCTTTGAAGTATTCAAATATTGTTAAAATATCTATCTTTATCTGTCTGTCTATTTTCATCACTGGGATGCACAAAGACCTTACTGTTATGATGCAATCATCGGAGTTCTGTACCTGTATATTAAAACAAAAGATGATCACAATAGATTTATATATTTTTATATTTATTCACATCTTATTCTTCTTTCTTTTTTTCTTTTTTCTTTTTACATACAACGTGGTATCAAAGACTGAAGGCAGTGTGTACTGTACATGGCACCACTCTCCATTTGACAAAAAAACCCAACATTACATTATGAATTATGAACACACTGCAATTACAATGTATACATTATAAAAGTACTGTTTTTGTGCATGTCTAAAATATTACATTACATTAGAAAAATAGCACTAATATTTAAGAAAACAACAGTTTAAGTTACATTATAGTAGCTCCTTAACAGTTTATTTACTGCCATCAAGGTACTTTGACTTTGGTCATGCGTTTTTATTTTCAGCACGCAGACCTAACACTTCATTCACGGACTCAGAAATGCAACCCTAGATTTCTTTCTTTTCTTTTTTTTGCAACAGTGTTCACATTTATCGGTTTCATGCAGCTACTTTACATTATATTATAGAAAAGCCTTAAACTTTTTTTAAACTCCACTGATACAAACACTTAGAGGAGCCTTGCTGTGGATCCTGTTTCAGAGAACTCACCAATTATTGGTTACAATAACTATGCAAAAACTGTTGGTGGAAGCGTCTTGAAAGGTGTAGAAACAGCACATGTATTGGGAATGTATTTTTAATAATACAAATTTGTGTAAAATTACCTTTCGACTGAAAGGCAATGGAATAAAAAGACAAACAAATAAAGCAGAAGGAGTCCTGAGGCACTCTGCTGGTTAGAATTTTGGAAACATTTATAGAAAAGTTATAGAAAGATGACATAGTTGGAGGAAAAAACAAAAAACCCTTTTCGCATATCAACGATAGAGGATGGATTTGTGTAACTGTAATATTATTTTTTGTAAATAATTTTAACCAACAGAGTGCCTCTGGACTCATTCTGCTTTTATTTAGTTGTTTTAACTGACTCATGAGCAGCTTTTATCTTTTATCTGACAAATAATTACACATCAGGAGCATTGTTAATACCCAGGACACCTGATGGTAGTTGGCTAACCTCATGGAGATTTGACAGAAGGAAAATTAACTTTAACGACATGTGGCATTTCACTATAACAGACATCACACTTTAATTTTCTCATATTTTTCTCAACAGTGTGTTAGCTGTTCTAATATATAATGTAGCTGTGTGAGTTCTAATGCTCTGTGCAGAAAATGAACATCGAGACAAAGTAAGCAAAGCCACAAGACAACCAGAAAAGATATGTAACATGACCATTCGAACCTCACCACCTTGTAACAAAAGATGTTTTGATTGCTGGAAGAGGAGGTTTAGGCTTTTGGGTAAGCAGAGGCTCGAAAGACATCGAGGCAGTTCACTGTGACGAGCACACCGGTCAGGTGCCTCCAATGTCTCGTGGCAGGGTTTTTCATTTTGTCCAGGGCCAGGTGCAGATCCTGGATTAGGTCCTTGTAGCTATCTCCATAGCGAAGACTCCAGGAGTACAGAAAGTCATAGGCAGGCTTCCACATTGACTGAAACAGAACACATCGTTATTCTTTTTTTAATTGTCAGATGTGAAACTTCGAATAACTTTCCTAAAACAAAACATTTAACTGACCTGGGGACCGACTTCACCGTTCTTCCCTCGATGTGGTGCTTCATGCGTAGCTATTTGTGTGCTTGAGAACTTTCCCATTTTCTCAGCGAGCTCCCGCCATCGAATTCCCAGTTCCACGGCGGTGGACAGAATGACAGTGTTCTGTATGACCTGGGCAACAAGACTCACTGAATCCATCCTCAGCAGGCCCTTGACAACCATATTAAAAATACAAATTAGCTATAATGAAAGCAATTAGAGAGTACAGTGTGAGGCAAAGCAGAGGGGATTTTAAAGGAATAGTTCATCCCAAAGCTGTCAGGTAAAGGAAGCCTGCAGCGACCTAATGTTGCTCAGGTGAGCGGAGGGGGATGTAGTTCCAGGTCGGGTAGATCCATGCTTACTTTTTCACAGTGTGAAGTCTGTAGTTTTTAGACAGAAAATAGTTCCAACATCAAATGAGGTTTGTGGATTTTTTTTGTAATTAGGTCACATTTTTCTGGAAATAGGACTTAAATGCAAATTTCTGGTGTATTTTTTTGCCTGCTAGTTCATGACGTTAAAGAGAAGAAAAGTCTTTATAGCTAGTAACTCAAAGATTAGTCAACATACAAAGACAAAAAAAAAACATATATTGATAAACTGTATTATAGACCAGAGGAAAAACACAAACACTCAGCATTGATCTAAGATAAGGCAGCATGAGTATTAGGCAAGCATAATGAAAATGGACCAAAAACAAGGCCACTATTTACTTCCTGTACTTACAACGATGAGTTCATGCAGAAACTTCCTGCCCCTCACAGTGTGGCAGTCTTCCTTCAGCTTCTCCAGAATGCACGCCACTTTATCGGGCTCAGTTTCAGCATACCTCCGTATGAGTGCGTCCTGAGGCAGCTTGGTATACCCTAAAGCATCTGCAAAACATCTCCAGCTGGTAATGTGCTCGGTGACCAGTGTCTGGATGGCAGAGTACATGTAAGTAAGTTTCTTAAAGGGCTTCGTCATGTTCTCCAGAAGGACTTCTGTGGTCACTTCAATGTCATAGAAGTCCATCACCTGGTCCCTAGTTATGAGTTTGATGTTTTTGCAGTGAATCAAACCAGTCTTCCCTCGGAGGAATCCGATATACCACTCTTTGACTTTTGAGTTTCCCACAGACTTAACTGGATTTCTGGAAAGGAGAGCCACTGTGTCACCCTTGAAGTACTCCAGGAGATATTCTACACGTGGCTGACGAAAGACAGACTTTAGGGCCACACCGTAGCACTGCAAGTTCACAGGCCTGTCTGTGAATTCTGGTAAATTTGAATGACATTCCTCAGTGATGGGAATAGGTTTTATCATTTTGACCGGCCTTTCTATCTGTCTGGTCGCTCGCTTTTCTGATCTGATGGGTGCAGCAGGAGGGGAAGGCACCTGAAAATCTGCAATAGCTGAACTGTTTGATTCCTTCACTTGTAAATCTAGTTTAAAAGGGGTCATGTCTGCATTACCAGAACTAGATAATGCAATGGGCAGATGCAAAACTGTCCCTATTTTCAGCTGACTTTCTCTCACTTCTTTCAGTTTGTCTTCAGCTTTGATTTTAAACATCGAGTCAGTAATGCCGACTTCAACATGAAGGTTGCTGAGCTTGTCTGGTTTAAAGCGATGTTTTCCCCAAAGTTGCAGCACAACAGGAGGCAGGTATTTGTTGCCTCTGCAGATATCAGAAAACGGGAGCTTTGGTGGAACGTCCTCATGGCAACAGACAACTATCACGATCTTAAATGATGGGTGGATGTATCTGGGACCATAAACTGCGACAGTGATTTTGCGGTCAAGGTAATCCCAGACTGATGTAGCAGGGGACTGCAGTGCAGAGGCCTCTGCAACTGCAATCACAAAAAAGTGTGTCTTCAGATCCTGGAGCTTCAACTGCATCGTATTCTTGTGAACGTAACAGTCATTCAATCTGTTGTAAGGGCCTGTTCTTTTGTTGGACACCAGCCCGTATAAAGTGGTCATCACCTGACTTGAATCATCACTCTTCACCTCTCCTGACAGTTTCATCTCCAGGGACAAAGTTTCCTTTGTGTTGATGTTGCTGAGAACCACCTCAACGAGGGGACTCATGGTTGTCATGTAGTTGTTGTTGAGTCCAGGGGGAGGATTTAGCACTGCTTTGAGTGTAACTTCCTGGACTTCTCCAGGAGGAACATGTCCTTCTGGTATATGGATGGTAATTCCTGACTCCGGTAACTGTACTGAGCCACCAGCGTGGCCAATCTTGCAGATAACTTGAAAGTTAGTGGCCTGGGTCTGAGCCCATCCAGGGCTCTGGCTAATCACATTCAGGTCCAGGCATGAGCGTGTTAGCTGCCTATGGCTCAGCCAAGCCATTTTATAGGCCTCTCTGTCATTCTTTAGCCACTCAAAATCTGGACTCAGCACCGGCACGGGAGGTGCGAAGGTGTTCTCCTGTCTCAGCACCTTTCTTTCTATATCATCCATGATGTGTGAAGTACTCCTCCATCTCCCAGACTTGTTGCTGATGTTCTGTCTGCTCTCCAGAAAGTTGCTCACGTTGCCTTCATCGGAAGAAGTGCTGATGGCATCGTCGTTACTTGTGTACTGATGCCCTTTATGGTCTTCATGTAAATCTGATGAATCAAAACTATGCTTGTCTGTGCCGATGTGTACAATATCTTCTAAGAAAGGGTTTGACGCAGATATCTTGTTCCAAAAAGGATTTTTAGTCGGAGATGAAAGTGAAACGTTTGACTGCAAAAATGTCCAGTCAGAGTTTTGTGTCTGTCCTGACACGAGCCCACCTGTGAAAATTGAGATGGGGGTTAACATTATTACCACATGTTCAAATTCAAAGCACAGGTCACTTAAGCTTGAAACTGAGCTTTTTACCATTCAAGTTATTGCTGGGTGGGGCGCTGTCAGTCAGATCAATCAGGGTGCCCTCGGATTTACTCCGCATGAGACTCCCAACACGACGGAAGGACCTGGTTCTTCCAGCTGCCATATTTTCATCTGTAAACATAAACATGGATTCATTATTTTGGGGCGTAATTACATTACTCCTCAAACAATATAATAGGAATCCCAGTGCAAATCAGCTGCTCATCAGAAAATGAACAGCAATCAGATGACAATTAAGTCACTACTAAAGCGAAATATTTATAAACATTTGAATATTTGCTTTTTTTTTTTCAAACAAAACAAGAAATAATCTGGAACTAAGGATATAATAATCAAGCTATACAATTTAATTATGAAGATAATAACTAAGAAATACCTTGGTATTAGAGGATGCTTTTAGCTGGATGATATTAGACTGAAATGTAAATAACAGCTTAATAACAAAAGCAAATGTTTGCTGTAAGGCAAAGACAGTTAAAAAGAGTATGGTACTGTTAAAAAAATATAACCTCTGTGCAAGAAAATTATAATTTCTGTGTAAATATTTGGAATTAAAAAGTTCTTGGCACTTGTTTCCATATTATTACATCTAGTTATTATCCCATTATACACATTTCTGTCTAATATAATTCTGCTGAAAACCATGCTTGATCTCAAACTCTAACTTGGTAATTAAACGCTAATTAAATTGTATTATGTAGCTACTGTCTCTTTATTTCCACAATATTACCCCACTATTAAGACTTTATTAATGGGATACCATTATTTTACTTCTAGTTTGGATTTAATATAAAAGCAAGTGGCAGCCCTACAAATATCTGTAAATATAGATGAATTTGAAAGTGTTGTGACAGGTGGCAACAACCTTCACAATAAAAGTAAAGCTACAGCTTTGTTCTGTCTCACAGGTGTTTCGTCAGGCAGAATGGGCCCCAGGGTTTCGGCGGAGCTTCAGTCTGTTACAGAAAGCTGCTCCAAACTGTCTGAACTCTTCAGTTTGTTACTTGTTTGCGTAAAATGACACTACCCATTCAATAGTTGTCACAGTGAGTCAGTCATTAATAATGTGGTTTCTTACACCAGTGCACAAAAACAGGTTGGTCTTGTCAAGCCTATGACACACTAGTCACTTCACAAAGAGCTTCTTCCTATGATCAAAGTCCAGTCCTATTGTACTACAGACCGTGTATTTTCCGAAGAAACACTGCTTTACTTGATCTGCATTGCATTTCCTTTCCATTATTATTCGAGGCTGAGCAAACAGCTCCAATTAAATTCACGCGAACATTATTTTTTCCCCTCTGATCAGATGAAAACACTATCAAGCAAATCTTTGATTCATTCACAATCCGATCAGAAACACTTTAACACAAAGTCCCTCAGCTCCAGCTTCTCTAAACACATCTACAACATCAAGACACGCGTCACTGCCATTTTCGCACCTGAACAGGTGTAGACTTCACTGAGTAGCGACAAAGTCATAAAGTCTAACGCCTCGGCTGTTCATCTGAGTGCTCCTAATATTAACACCAAGACGAAAAACTATTAGATACGAGACAAAGAAATCAAAGTTTGATCTAACCGTCAGCACGAGATGTTTGTAGATTTCCTTCAGCTCTTTGGCTAGAAAAGAGGTCAATCCAGTATCATCAGCGCTGCTTTTTAGGGCGTGAAAACGAGAACCCCGACCTCCTCACGTCACAGCTTCTTCTTAGTCTATTTGCCTTTGGCCACTAAGCATTTTGGGACTGGAAGTTTAAATTATTACCGGAATCCCGGAGGAGGAGTGGCCTTAGGTAGACAGTGCCTACAATATCCACAATGCAACACAGTGTTTACGCACGCATGAAACTGAGCGATACTCGTGGTTTCGATGTAAGTGTGACTTGACTGATAAGCGCTATAGGGGTTGCAAAAACATATTAGACAGGCTGGTGCACCGACATGAATTTACACAGCCTGAAGAAGCATAACTGGTTTTATGTATTTATGTATTTATATATATATTATATATATATATTTTTTGTACATGGTTGCAACGCGTGAAAGTCACGCAGTGTATAGTTAAGCCAAAAACAACAGAAAAACCTACCATTTCTCTTGCTTCTCAGTTTACTGAATGTGTTTGCTGTTTTTTCATGGTCTTCACTGTGGCATTTTATCGCTGCATTTCGAGTAACAACATAAAAGGAGCTTAATCGTTAGCACAAACTTAAGGATAAGTTACAGTGTAACTTACACTGATGATTTAGCGCTCATATAAAAAAAGATAAGGGCAGAGCTCGGTAGTAGACGTGTATGTAAGTTACAACTTGAGGAATCTTCCGGCTGTTATTGTTGTTGTTAATGAATATCCTGCTAAAGCTGAAATGTTCCTTCAGAACTGTTCGACTGGCCTGTGGTCTCTGATGTAAGCCCTTTCATCCTCAAGCAATTCTCCAGGAATGCAATAAGCACTCTTGAGTAGATTATGACACTGGAAGTAAAAAAAGAAACGGCCTTTGGTTGCTGTAGCTTGGATTTCGCTGTGGGTAATAATCATCTGCTGATACAGAGTGTATAGGTCTAAGTAGCAAGCATTTGCAAACCTGTTATATATAGCATATTCATGCTATATATTCATGTTTCTATTTTACTGAAATGTAGTGCATTCTCCTTCATATATGGTGACTCAAAACTGCCCATCGGTGTGAATAGTTGTCTGTCTGCACAAAACAAAAAAACTTTGCACAGATTAACTTGGTAACCTGTCCAGAGTGTACCACACCTCTTGTCCTATGGTAGCTGGAATGGGCAACCCTGAATTAGACAAGTGGAAGAAAACAGATGGATGGATGTTGTACAATATATTTATGTTTTTTGTTTGTTTGTTTTCACTTTGAGGCTTTCTTGTTCTTCAGTGTAACCAGTGGCTTGCATCATGTTGTTAACTCTTGGTATTTACATTAATAAAGGTATTAATGTAAATGTAGAGACCTTGACAGTGGCACTCCTACCTTCTTGTTCTTAACTTGGATGTTGGGAAGTTGTGCAATTTTGTTGTCTTCTTTGGTCTTTCAGGCCTTTTGATGTTGTTGAGCTGGCCAGTGCATTCCTTTGTTGTATGATTGTTGATTTGGCCCCTCCTAAAGTTTCGGCTGCCAATCGGGTTGGTTTACTTTGTTTTTTCAATCTAATTATTGTCTTTTTCACTATCACCAACATCTCTTTGCACACTCTATTAAGAGCTCCAGTGAAAAGATACAAAATACAGGTTCAACAGGAATCAACTCCAGATCTTTTATCTGCTTAATCTGTGATGAAATCAGGAAACAGGTTTGAGCTGCATGCTTGTCAGTCAATAGTCCAATTATTTTTAAGCTTGTTAAAATTGAGGACTGTGTACAGAAATAGCTGCGGTTCCTAAACAGCAATACTTAAAACCCCTTGAATTAAAACGCAAAGACCGCCGTTCAATCGCATCTGGGGCTTTTTGGCAAAAAAATTAATAATTGTCCAAAATATATGGACGAAAAAGTCTGTAGCCTACACTGCCTGCAAAGGTCTTCACTGGGCATTTTACAATCTGTAGTTTCTCAAGAGTCTTTTCATTTGGAATATATATTTAGCTTGATTGTGTGACACGGTTAATTTAAGATACTTGAGTTTAGAAATCCGAATTAAAGTGGATGTCTAATGTTTACAATATCGTGCCACTTGATGGAGCCATTTCTCTACCGTACAACTGGTGAGCCAGCGTGTGTTGTTTCAAACAATGAAGTTGGGTAAAGTTGTTTTTATGTTGATGTTTTTAATGATCCAAAACTGCTCTGATGAGATTATATGAAACACAAATCTGTGATTTTCAAGGTTTAGGTAAATAGTGGTTGTAAGAGAAAAATAAAGCTAATTAAATTATTTTCAAGCATGAAGTATTGAAATACAGGGAGTAACATGAGTTCCAATCTGGCATTTTCTTTTTAAAAGCCAGTAATTGCTGTCCAATGACAGTAAAGACGAAGCTTTGGTTAAGTTTTTTATGGAAGTTTCGCCATTTGATTACAAGAAAAAATGGAGGGTTGTGGCTCAGATCTCACTTATGGCTCAAATGTTCATTAAGTAGAAATGAAAAACGTCAAATCAAGAACCTTGTCTGTACTATAGGTGATCATTCCTATTTCTCTAAAGTTGTACATACTTTTGTCTGTTTCTGGAAAACAGAAATTTACCTTACAGATAAAATATTATTTCTCATTCACTCATTTCTCTATCTATCTATCTATCTATCTATCTATCTATCTATCTATCTATCTATCTATCTATCTATCTATCTATCTATCTATCTATCTATCTATCTATCTATCTATCTATCTATCTATCTATCTATCTATCTATCTATCTATCTATCCTCCAAAAGATTTGGCTTTAGATTCATTAAACAACCCTAAAATCATAAATCGATGCTAATTTTTAGCATCATTGGCATAATATTATTTCTTTCCTGTTTTCTAGGTAACCGGATCAACGATAAACTTGGCTGCCAACACACTGTGTGCTCTGACCATAGCTGTTATTGTGGCCTTCATCCACAGTTGGCAGGCCCATCCTCTTCATCCTGGCATGCGTGCACTTCCTGTGGCCAGCTTAATTCAAATGAGGCCAGCGGTGGGACGTTCCTCTGAGGACCACGCGATGCAACAACAGTCTAGTAAGGTGCTAATGGTATGACAACACGGAGTGGTGCACTGAAACGTTTGGCTGAGATGAGTCTCTCATATTAACTGATCACTTTTTGGCTGGTTAGATTATTTTGGAGGCGGCTTTTAAAACTACAAGCCTGTTGTGTTCTGACTGAAATGTTTAAAACGATTTTAATAAAAAAAAATGAAGATGCATCACTTTATAAACTTAACTTGCAGTAATATGGTAAGCCACAAATACAATGCTGAACTAATTAAAAATTAGTTATTATTATGATATTATTTTTTTTAAACTCAGTTTTAGGTTTACTTTATTTGAATCATGAAGTCTTTTCACCCTAAATGAGCCAGAATTTAAAAAACAAACAAAAAATGTTCTACATTTTATGCTTAAAGGGAAATTTGACTACCTAAACATTTATTAAGCAGACCAGCTACATATAAATCAGCTACAAAATCTTTGGTTAAAGCTGTGTAAGTGCTGTAATATCTCTATATTCAAATCCCACATGCCAAAGCACTTTGGGGATTCATGAACTCAGTAAAAGCAGGATATATCATTTGTGCACTCCTCTGTTTCATTTTTCTTTCACCCTTGGACCACAGTAGAGCAACTTTATTTGTATGAAAATGTGCAAATGAGTGTGGAAGTATTTAAAAATAATATTGAAAAGCAGATGAAACTGAGTCTGTTTGCTATTGTGAGTCTTTTTCAGATCATGTCAGCAAAACACCTGGAGGCTGTGAGCTTGATGTACCCAGAAAATATCCAGTCACTCTGATGAGCTTTCCTCGTGTACTGCTAAACGGAGCAGCTGTGAGTGTAAGGACTTTCTTTTTTTAATGATCACTTTAACCTTGTTTACAAGTACAAAGTATGTTTAGGAGTCTTACAACTGTCCGAGTCAAAACTTTGTCTGAAGATTCAGTAACACTTCACGAGGACGAGGTGGGTAAACTTACAAAAGCGCATAATCCATTATTAGACGATTAGCTGAAATCAGAGGCTAAACTTTTAATCAGGTCTGGCATCAACAATTATAAATGTAACCATGCTTTAATATCAGATATGATTATATATCAGAATTGCTTAAGGCATCGCAATATGCTTTCTACGAAGTGAAAAGAAATCCGAGCTTTAAATCTGATCAGGATGATCCAGGGCTGGTCTTTAAATACTGTCGGTTGAGCAGAATAGCGCTGGATGGCGCTACAGAGCTTTAAATCCAAAGCCTCCTTTCTGAAGTTTAGAGATTAAGCTGTTTCTCAGAGATCCGAAGGAAAAAAAAACTCAGAATAATTCAGTTTTTATTATATTAGTTTCCCTACGCATCACTTTTTATTTTTTGTAAAACAGTTTAGAAGATGGGAAATGTTACGTCAGTGCGCACTCTGTATGTTACAATCGGCTCTTAAAATTTGACGCCTTAAACCCAGAAACCAGAAAGAGAAAAAAGAAAAAGAAAGACAGACGGTCTCTATTTTCAGCTGTAATGACATGAAATACGATGTTCAACTAAATGAAATAAAAGTCTCTGTGTTAGGCAAGTAAAGTAAATGAGCACATCTGAATGGAAAAGTCCACAGATTTCTTGTGCTTTTGCTTCGAATCTTGATTTTAAGTAATTTTCTGACTTGAAATGAGGTCAAATTAAGTCCAGCCTGAAGGGAAACAAAACTTTCCGCAGAAGAACGCGCGCTGTCCTCATTAGACGATCTAAATGTTTACACACAAAAATAAATAACGTAGGCACTCAACCTGCTGTGCATTTATTAGTAACATTTACAAAAACGGAAGAAAACGAGTGTTTTAAGAATGACCAGTGAGAAGGAAAAACCTGAGGATGAAAATATACTGGAGATTTGGATGGAAATAAAGAATGAAACAAAGAAGAATAGTAGCCTAGTGATAAATACAAAATAAAAATGCTAATTACAGTGTGTTGCTGCGAGTATTTACTATACGCAAATTAACTCATCATAAACCGTGGTTTAATGGTAAAGCCGCGTCCTCAGAAAAGTTAAGAGGCTGAATTTTTCTGCTTAACAGATTTTTTTAAACGATAATGACTTATTTCAAGCTAAATAGATTTTTTTTTAAATAACACTGAATTTTCTCCCCGTTTCTAAATAATTGTTACATTTTATTATTGAAATTTAAATTAAGCTGCGAGCAAGGGCCTGGTGTTGCTGGAGGCCGTTACGGAGATCACGAAACTCAACAGTTTTTCACATTAATAGCAAACACACGGACTTGTAATGTAACATGAAGGCAAAGTGTAATTTATGAGTTTCTTTTAGGCGTTTACATTTTTTTTAATGACTCAGCAATCCGACAAACTGAGTCGATCAGGTGCTTCTGATTTCATACTGACTTTATTGAGTGGCTCACATAAAAAGCCATTCTCGGAGTAAGAGAGAGAAGGAGAGAGAGAGAGAGAGAGAAAGAAAAAAAATATCATTGTAAAATTAAAATCACTTTACAACATGCTTACTTAAATTAAACGAGTGGGTAAACAGTAAATGATTTCAAAACTTTACAAATAAATTCGAAGTGCGCCTAATGATAGATCCCTAAATACAAGAAAAAGTCGTGGTTAAATATAACTCCCCACAATACATTTTATATCATATCAAAGAAAATCCAAGTACATTTCCGTATATTTTCAAATATTTACTAGAGTCCATATACAGCTAGAAATACCTATACAAAATCGTCTCCTGGACAAATACATTGCTCACCTTTACACTGGGCTGTAATTATTCTAACCTACATTTGTAATTATATACAACACATTTTGCAGCGAAGTCTAAGTAACCTCAACAGGCCTAGTGATAAAGTTGGCGCATAGTGTAGGCTGCGAAGAGAATAGCAGTGATATATATATATATATATATATATATATATATATATATATATATATATATATATATATATATATATATATATATAAACCTGCTCTTCCTTTATCACTTTATTTAATGGGATCATCACTCCCGTGTCTCACCGCCATACTCTACAGGTATTTGTTCCTATCGAGCAGTCCATCCACATTGACAGCAACAGTTTCCCCTGCTCGATAATAAAGTGCCAGTGTTTGGTTTTCAACAATATGCATGATAGCAGTTGCTCAACTTTTTCAGGCCCTACAATTTTGACAGCAGTGTTTTCTGTCTTTCGCGTCTTATACCGGACAAATAAAACATCAGGCGTATTCAGGATCGGGCTGCAAAAGAAAAACAGTAAGAAACATAAAAAGTTTTGATCGTGCCCTCCCACAGTGTGTCACACAAGGACTTGACTACACTTTCACACCGCAGATGAGAAGTTTCTGATGGCACGGCTATGAAATTATTCAATTGGACGTCTTAAGCACTTGGAAAGAGTCAAAGAAACATAGAGGCCGATTTTCTCATTAAATGACAATGATGATGCACCAAAGTATGTCCACTTTCATGTCCTCTCGGACAATTCCATCACGACACTTTGCTGTTTTACAGTTTTCACTTCACTGGGGGAGTTTTTTTTTTAGAGCCCGTTCATGCCTACTCCCTGGGCAGACTCAGGTGGGTGCAACAGGTCTGGGGAATGGCATGGAGGGCTTCCCGGTGCACTGTGCTCGCTGTCGGTATCACTCCCCCTCTTCCCTCCGCTGCCCCCGGAGCCAGAGCCGGCAGATCCCCCGGCGCTGTGAGTTTTTACGTGTTTACTCAGGTGATCGCTACGCATAAATCTCTTGTTGCACACCGGACAAGCGAATCGCTTCTCCCCTGTGTGTGTGCGTAAATGTCGCTGGAGCTCGTCGGAGCGAGTGAACCTTTTTCCGCAAAAGAGCCAGTTGCACACAAACGGCCTCTCGCCTGTGTGCCACCTCAAATGCGCCTTTAGGTGCGAGGTTTTCCCGTAAACCTTCCCACAGCCTGGAATGTGACAGCTGTGGAGACCTTTCCTCCGGAGGCTGGCGCCCGCCGGTCCCAGTCTCTCCGCCTCCTGGCAGTTTGGACAGTCGCAGGTGGCTCTTCCCGAGTACCGCCGGGCAGATGACCTCGGAGACCCCGCTAAAGACGCAGGTGGACCCCCGGAGAGCATAGTCCCTCCTGCCCCGGTTAAAGGAGAGGGGCTTGTGTCGGGATAAGAGGATAACACCGGCTTGAAACCGTCCATCAGGTGTTGGCCGGTTGTCAACAGGTGTGGAGATGGACTTGTACTGAAAGCAGAGTGACTTAAACTCGAGTAATCAGAGTTATATCCGCCCAGGGGAGAGTGCAAGGAGGTCTGGAGTCCACCGGAATGTAAGGACGTTTGTATTGCTGCTCCGTTAGGGTTCTGAACGTCAATCCATCCCGCTCCCACATCCCACCATGCAGAGGCTCCGGTGGTACCAACGTCTCCCGTGGGGATCCCGGGATGAGACGATTTGAACCAGGACTCGTAAGGATGCGCAACGCTCATCCTCGGATAGATGCCCTGCAAACTGTCCACTGAGGTGTGCACTTTTGAGATGAAGACCGGCTGGTGGCTGGACTCTTGAGAGCTGCTCGACACGGACGCTTGGAAAACCGAATAATCGTTTCCAAAGTGTGAACTAGACGAGGTACCGGACGTGAGGGAAAAGGCACTGGATCCGGTGGAGCTGTTGGTGCCAAAAGAGTCCGAGATGCCAGATCCATTACGCGATACCCCGAAACCGGGCAGGCCGGATCCGAGACTGCAGCTACTCGCAGCGGCTCTTTTCCACGGGTGGAAACCTTTTCCAAATGACGAGGAATTATCCGAAATTGTCGACGGTGAAGGGCTCGGACTCCCTATTTTGTTACATGTTGCAGCTAACATGGCTAAAGGAGTCGATCCTAACCTCGGCTCCTCCTGAAAGGACAAGAAAATATGTAAGCGACTTACAAGTTCCACAGATTAATTACAGGCATTTTAATGCATTCTTTTCGGATCGGGAAATAGCGTTCAAGTAGAAACAGTTTCCCTGTTTTTCAGCAGACGACTAATAAGCTGTATTTTTGTTTAAGTTTTGGTAATCAACAGAGAAGATTATCTTGATTTCCTACCTGGATGAACAGAAAGTAGACAAGTGAAATGCGTCAGACGGCGCTTACAAATGCATGCCAAACGGGACAGCAGGGAAAACATGCGTGTTTTGAGCGCCGATGACAGCCAAACTCAGCCTATATGCAGTTTACAGAGCCTCGTCTTTATCATACAAACCGCTTGCTGGAAATATAACCAACGCACTGGCTTTGCTGCTACTTTGCGACCGATGTAAGTTTAATCCCCCTCCGCAGGACAATGACAAGAACTAATTAAACCAGTAAGAAAGTCCTTTAGACTCACCCCTAGAAGTGAAGTTGCCATCACACAAAAACACAGCCCTCCTCAGAGGATCTTTTTATATTTATGAATCAGAGCACTGTTTTTTTAGAGGTGTGCAATACAATGATGTGTTCCGCCCATTCTTCCACAATTGTAGGCTCCTCTCCGGCTTTGAAGTGCCGCTGTGACACGGGCGACCAATCAGCGGCTTCGTCCCGTCGCACTGCCACATACTACCGTGAGGTCATCAATAGAGCGCCTCAGACAGCTCTCCACTCCCCCACCGCCACCCTCCCACCTCCCCTCCCTCATCCACCCCACCGCCCCCTCCATAATAAAAGACAGCGGAAGGAAGGTAAAGTTAAATGAGAGTGAATTGGGAAGGAGGTATTAGGGGGCCACTTACTGAAATTTTTACAGAACATCACATTCCATAAATTTAAAGAAGGAGGAATGATGACCCGTGTCTGGCGATGTGGGATGCTGCGTAGTAAATAAAAAGCTTGGCAAATTATTCGCCATCGCCTCCGCCGCCTCCACCAAGAGGCAACAAACACCGCGATGTAGTAGACCAAGTGCGTTCAAACTCCTCTTTCTTTTCCATTTTTCAGAAGCCTTTCACGTTCTGAAGCGCAAGCTTAAAAAAAAGTTTTCTGCTTTTTCTTTTCCCGCAAATGTACTTGTGCGTAAAAGTTGACCGACTTCATTCTGTCCTCGGTCTGTGTTTTACAGATTTCACTGCAGCTTTAAGTGCTTGTTTTACAAGGACCTCTCCACAGTTTTCTCTATCTTTCTCATATCAGACAATTACCGTGCACTCTAGTGCAATTTAGCCCCCGCGGGATTCAACATGTTTTAACTTCTTAAGAGTTAATATACACAAACTATTACAGAAGATATAAAGGGTGCATTGTTCTGGCCTCGGACCTCTATTAGATCGTCTCCAACTTTCGCATTTACTGTAATTGTGTTCAATTATCTTGACAGTTTTGATTAAAACTGCACATCGTTCACGGGAGGGATGGTTCATTTTATCATGGCTGTGTTAGTTTAAAATAAAGACCTGTGGGGATCCTGACTTCAGAAAGTCTGCTGCCTTTCTGTTAACAACTAAAACAGAATTGTAGATTTATTTGAGGAGATACTGAGAATTTCTGTATTGTAGTTAATTTAAATTATTTATTAAAGTAAGCGATGGCGCTCCGTGCGTATAACGCAGGTTGCACTGAATAGGTTCATTACTTTACCCGCTGACATTTTGTAAAAATCTATACAGGAAGCTCATGTTACATAATAAGAACCTGTAGGGAAAATGTGTGTTGAACCCTGGACTCTCTGTTGGAGCTATTAGCATGCAGTGTGCACGGGAAGCATAAATTTCATTTGAATTTCAAATTTAATAACGCAGGAGGTTTTTAATCATCCTCAGTTTTATTTGTTTGATATTAACATGCTTATTGACCGGGTCTGTTGACCAGCTTGGTCATTACAGGACAGGGAAAAGTTAATTAAAACGACCAGGGATTATTCATCAAATCATCTGCCTAACCCATGTCGCTTCCTTTATTACACAGTGTGATAGATGGACTCCCTGATTAATTCTTGTGTTTCTAGGATTGGACAACAGCCTTTTCTTTTTTTTTGGATTTACTTTTAGGTGTTTTTTCTTCTTTTTTTTTTAAAGAAGGATTTAAAATTGTTACAATTATTCATAATGTTGCTTCACCTCGTATAACCCATCAGCAAAATGTACATATGTTGCGTCTTACTTAATAATCCCACAGAGTGTTATTTAGTTGCCAAGCTTTGCCAACATTTAGAGGTAATTCGGCCATATTTCTGTAACTTATTACGCGTAACATCTATCCCAGGTTTAAGTTGTGTTAATGCTTTTTCTCACATTGAAGGCGAAAATCGTTAATTAATATTCCTGGCGACATGTGTGGCGATAAATAACACGTAAAAATATTTATTATAATCGTTAATTTATATGAAAGTAGCGATTAAAAAATATCAAATGCAGACATCTTAACTAATTGGACGTTGGAGGTAACACATTAGCCGTATCAGGGGGGTTTGGTCATTCATTATTATTACTATTATTATTTTTTTTATCTCCCTCAACCTAACCAATCACACCAGCTTTAGAGAAAAAAAATCAACCGAATATTGTGTGATCGTGGTCGAGGCGAATAAAATGTGACGAGGAGAAATAAAACCTACATACCGTGCTTCTCCGCTCTGCAGTGCATTGATTGACCCTCCACGTTTCGCTCTCAGCAGAGAAAACACAACATCCACCGCTGCCGGTGAGATTGTGGACCTTGCCAAATAAATGTTTCACTGGCAATTCAATTAGGAATAACTTTGAGAGGGGAAAAAAACAACCACTGCCCCTACGCGTTTACCTCTCATGTACCCGAACGCATATTATATGTACGTGTAATTCACGTTTATATTTGTAAAACAGTTGAACCTCGTGAGTGAGATGATCGGTTTCCTCCTTTCTTATTCTCAAAATAATGCTCATGTATTATACTGGGCAATTTTTGCGCATTTGCACTGCAAATTATGGACAGGGGACGTGTTGGCCTCTGGTGACAAATTACCCAGTGATCATACCAGCAAGACAGATGTCAGAGGTCAGTGTGATAACTCCCCGACTAAAGCATCTAGTTCCTGAGGCCACAGAGGCTGGAGAGATATTAAACCCAAACGATCTAATGTATTCTTAGGTCACTTCTTCTCCAAAAAAAGAAGGGAAAAAATCTTTTGTTGCCTGTTGCGTTCAGTAAGAGTGAGAGGGTCGGTCCCGGTTCATATGGTGCGCACAGGTTGTTCCTATCGCACGGCTGTAACAGTAAGCCGCATTGAACAGATGTCCCCATTGAAGGCTTTCTTCTTCGACACACATGGGCTATATTACCATCATGAAATCAAACTCAAAACCTGTCCCTTTCGCCACCATAATGACCGAGTTATTCTGGGCCGCTGAGCATGAACAAAGTGTGTTCAATATTGCGTGCTCCAGAATCGCTCTGCTTAGAGAACCGGGAAAAGGGAGTCAGGCCATAGATGCAGAAGTGTACTTTAATGTGAAGGTTTACAAAGCAGCTCAATAATCTGACCGCAGTGGTATTAAGGATTTTTTTTTTTGAGAAAAGCATAATCACTTGTGGCTCACCAGCAATTAGGAGAGCAGTGTGGCTAAGACAGCGTATAGTCTTATTACTGTGGTTATTATTATTATTATTATTAAAAATAGATTAATTAATCAGGAAAACAAAAATAAAAATATATACAATATATGTATATATTTTAAAAGATAGATAGAGCGCACTGTGTAAATGGATTGCTTAGCAAAGGTGCAGAGAGCATAGAGCATAGAGTAAGACAGCAGGGTCTGTTGGTTGTTTTCTCTATTCACCGGGAGGTTGGAAAGAGCAGATGTCCGTCTGCACAGTGGCTGCCAAGTGGGTCCGGAGGAGCAGGGCAGCCACAGACACAAGAGCCCAAATGGTGTGACAAAAGATGTGCAGGAAGCCCCTCTCCGCCTGGGTGAGCCACAGAGAGGGTCTCCCCTCTCTGCCAGCCTGCAGGGGCACTCACAACACGAGCCAGAGTGGTGGCAGCAAAGCCATGTGTTACCGGCTGGAGTGCATGCTGCACCAACACTGTTATTCACACAAATATACACATGCATTTGCAGGAATGCGCACTAACAGTCCAATCCCAGACAATGCATTGCCATCGGTGCATGCTCTCAGCTTCACAAACACATTTATCTACATTTATACAGAACATCTATCTATCTATCTATCTATCTATCTATCTATCTATCTATCTATCTATCTATCTATCTATCTATCTATCTATCTATCTATCTATCTATCTATCTATCTATCTATCTATCTATCTATCTATCTATCTATCTATCTATCTATCTATCTATCTATCTATCTATCTATCTTGTTTTTTCCTGTGCCCACTAGGTCATGAAAAGTGGCTGAAGAGACCCTGAGACAGTTCCAAGCACAGGTGTGCATCATGGCCCATACTGAAGGGGTGCGCTGAACCATAAACAATGATATAAATGTCTGGCAAATAAAATGGCTAGTTAACAATCTTTTGACTGCTCTAACCTCTGAGCCTTTGTCGGGTATCGATCAGCCAGCTGTTCCTGGCTTTGTCTGGCAGGACGGCAGCCTCTGGTTCCTCTTGGGATGAATGGACAAAGCCACCAAAAACTTTCTGCTGCCTTTCAAGTTCGGTCTGGCTGAAAGAAAAAATTCAAACGAGGAGCCGTTCATCACTTCTAGCGGGTCAGACTTTATATATTTATCCTATTCAAATGAATTAAAATCATGAATCAGTCTGCCGCGCTCTCCGAGCTGTTTAAAAGCTTTAATATAAAGTTGCTTTTTATATCTGACAACCCCTGGCAGTGGCTTCTTTGTTCACAGTTGCCATGTTGATGGTTTACATGGAAACCATGTAAATGGTAATTTGGATGGGAATAATTTGTCTCCCTATATTAAGATAATTGTATGTTAAATAACGAATATCCTCACAATTACAGTGGGTGTCGTATGATGGGTCTTGTCACGCAGCTATGTCAGGAAAGGGTGCTAATGATCTGTCTGAGCACCTGTCAGTCAAAGTGTTGGCTGACAGCAGCAGAAGCAGTGAAATGCTCTGAGTGAGGTTTTATAGTTCAGGTTATATAGTGGGTGTCAGTGCTGCCCTCCTTCCACTGTTAGAGTCCTTCTTCAGCCACCCAAAGACTGCCTATTTATGATCAAAATGAAATGAGTTTAGCAATTTATTTGGGAATTTGTTGCATAGCCTTATTAGATGTTATGATCAGTATGTCCCAGACCACTTGTTTGCTTGCCTGAGGTGATAGATTACAGTTTCACACAAACGCTGTTTATGATAAACAGTGATAACAGTGTATTTTGCCACCATTTGGCTTGACTGCTGCTGCATATGTGGGCCATGAGGTCTTCTTATTGACTTTCACTGAGCCCAACATTGCACTTTGTCAGAGTGAGCGGCAGTCTGAGAGACAGGCGGGCGAGGCAGTCATACAAAGTGAAGTACTTAGGATTAGCCCTGGCTCTTCAAGTTTCAGTAATTATCCTCCTGGAGGCATTCTTGCCGTGTTGGATAATAATGGAAGTCCGGGTGTACGCCTGTCACCTCTCAAGTGTGGGTGGAGGAAGCCAACGAGAGGCGCTGGACAGAGAAATGTTTGCTTTTCTGTTATGTCATCCGAGGAGCACAAGAGTAAAGCAAACTTGTATTGTTCGCTGAGCGCACACGGAACTGAATAACAGCACTGAGCCTGTAGTGCTTAGCGTGTAACACACAAATTGGAGTCTTCTCATTTGTGCATGTGATAATGAGACATGTTCTTCAAAAGTGATAATTTGTTTGGGCATCGAGTGTAATTATGAAGTGTCAGACATTTGTTTTTGATAAACAAGCCTCTTAAAACACACAGTTTTGTTATTTGTTAGCGAGCGAGTATCGTCTGATTGGCGCGTTGCTGCAGAAATACCCAACCCTTTTTCTTCTGTCCCTGTCTTGTCAGATATTGGCGCAGAAAGAAGAACTAAGTATCTCTTTATTTTTAAAGTTTCCATTAAGTGTTTGGAATAACAGACAGGTGTTCCTACACAGCAGGAAAAACACAATGCTTTAATTAAGAGTCAGCCCGATTTCCCAGAGGGCAGATTGTCTTCTTCCATTAACTTAGTTTATCATATAATAAAGAGGTTGCCTTGTCCTTCCCTACCCAGACAATTGGTTTTAATCAGCCAGAAGCCCTTTCATGGCTGATAATTTATGCTAAATTGACAAGGGTGGAGGATATCACAGAAAATCATTGTGACGGGGCTCAGGTCACTTGCCTGTCACCACCTTGTTTTATCCCATCCTGTGAGCTGGACAGCAGAAAAGTTCAGAAAAGTCAGATAAATGAGCAACATTTGCACTGGAGCTCAATTTAAACTTTTAAGTTAACTATTTGTGATTTAGTATTTATATAACATGTAAAAGTAGCCACTATGTCTATGGATTGACATGAAGCGAAATCAGTAAGTAACACTTGGAAGATATATTCATTTTAGTACATTCATAATTTTTAATGTACATGTTAAAATCATTCATACGAAAAGTTCAACCACAACAAACTGCAATGAGCTGTCAGTTTTGATCCTTTGATTTTTACCACAGGCCGCAAGTGTGAAAGTATAAATTGTGATTTGAAGCAAAGGGGGTCGGTCGGGGAAGGAGCGTGAGGAGAGAGAGATGCACGATGAGCATGAGGAGGAAGCTGGGACACACTTCTCGCCTTGCAATTTAATCACTGTATACCCAGGGAAGTATTGACAGTTGTCCTGTGGAAGCTATTAAAGTTGCTGTCCAAGGTTAAATGAAATTGCAGTTTATCAAGGCAGCATTGAGAAAATAAGGGAATCTGTTCATGGCTGTTGATTAATGTGGAGCGTGATCAACACAAGGGGTTCATTAAGCTATACATCACCAGGGTAATTTAACATGTCATCAGGCCTGCTGTCGCTCCCCTTCACACATTTTGCGCACCGAGGATGTTTGGTGTGTACGTGTGAGTGTTTGTGTCTTGATATCGAGGGCACTGACCTCACGTTTTTTGTTCTTTTTTAGATGTTTGTGCTAGCGCACACTTTGTTAACTCTAAAGTGAACAGAACATCTCTGCAGAGTTCATCAGAGTCCAGATAATCAAATTAATTACGTATGTGTGAGGGCGTCAGCTTGTTAGGGAAATTATATGAATCTGCCTCCAGCGTGGCTTCGAAAAATGTTATGATTTTGATCCAGATCCAGATCATAAGTCTCTATTTTTCCTGATCATCATCTCTTCTTCATCCTTTACCGTGCTTTTCATCTGATCACATCCCTGCTTTGGTCACTTCTCATTGCTCAACAGCTGACGTGCATACATAGAGGTATGCTAATCAGGCCTGGGACCTGGAGCTGTGTGTGTGTTTTTTTGTTTTTTTTTGCCTGGTGTTTTGTTTACTGGTGGATAATTGATGGTGCTTGAGGGACAGGCGTGAGTCCGACATGAATCACAGGCAACATGGCTCCTGATAAGGAGCTGAAAGTCTCCTGTAATTAAGCCGGGCACTAGAGACCAATTGTTTGTGGAATGATTTGGTCGGGGCTAATTGACACTAATTGTTTAATCAGATTTTCTTCCTCTTCATACTGCAAGCAAGCGTACTAGTACTTCAACCAGTGATGCATTGAAAGAAGCCCACGTTCTTGACACAAGAGGCATCTGGTGATGGTGAAAAAAATCTAAAAGTCTCTCCATGATATCCTGTCAGGTTCTGAAAAATATACAATAATGAGTTTTGAATAAAAAGATGATAAAATTATATATAAACAAATTATTTGGTTGGTAGAACAGTTTATGGCTGTGTCTTCTCATCAGCAAAGACATATTAGAAGTTGAGGCTGCAGCACATGCGAAGAGCTGTTTCAGTTAAGATTAAATGATGAAGCGGAGCAGATAATTCGAGACGTGTCTTCCTTCTCTATCTGATTAAACCCAGCAAGTCTGCGTAACGAGCTGGTGATGGGTGGAGATGAACACATGAACATGAGATCTAACATCGTTACATTTAACGGCAATTAAACCTGTAGATTTTTTAATTAACACAAACTATGATGGGAAATTAATGGTTATTACTCGAGGTGGGGGAGTGGGGCAGCGGAGGGGAATGTTGTAGACTTAATGTAAAACACACTCAGTACGTTGAAAAGCGTGGAGTGTCCTGAGAGGTTCACACTCAGCTGGTCAAGCTGAAATGACGAGGTCACCAATAAATTGTTGTCTTAGTGTTATATTTGGTAACATAGATGTTTACGCCTTACACAAATACCTAAAAGGTAATGTAATACTTACCAAACACCGACACGCAGACAGTTTTGCTTTCATTTTGGCTCTATCTATCCAAGGAATGTGAAATGATTGTTTGAAAAACATGGTTGTTCGAGTTAGTGTAATCCGAAAATACCTCAGAGGACAGACTGGCAATAAAATGAATAGGAAGAATTTTGTGGGTAAAGATTTTTAATAGTTGAATCTGTCTAAAAATCTTCTATATATGTCTGCAGACATTTCTGGATAACTCTTTGTCTTATCTTTAAATTGTAAGAAACTACTTTTCAATGACTTTAGTCCGACAAATGAAATTCTGTTCATATAATTTATGAGGCAAGATTCAAATATATATTTTAAATACTTGTTTTGTTTATTTTTTGTACTAGAGCCTGACCGACATAGGGTTTTTAAGACCAGTACCAATATTTGGTGATGTAAAATCTGATATATTGGATGATATTTTTTTCTTTCAGACATGCAAACATAAACAGATTTCCCTATTTGTTATATGTAGTTATGTGGCAGTGCAGTTTAAAAATAATCTTGTTTTCTTTTCACACCAAGTCGTGGATTAATTGTTTACTCTCTACCGACTATGCTCGGATCAGCTGGTTGTTGTGTTGTTGTGCCAACAGGGAAGTTTGGTGGACAAACTAAGCAGCATCAACAATCATAACATGGTTGAAGGGTGTTTCCTCTATCTCTTTTTATCTTTATAATTTTTAAATATAAAAATATGTATTATTATTATTATATATGTAATGGAACATAGTAAAATATATTATTATTTGTAGTTATTATATAAAACTTTTACACATTTTTTAAAGTAAAGCTAATTGTTTACACTTTACAGATTTTACACATAGTTTGAGCTACTTCTTTGAAACTAATGAAAAATTATTAGATATAAACAGTATAGAACATAGTATCCAGAGTTTCCGCCTTTAACAACTTTTTTTTATGGTAAACGTCTCATCCACTGATTATGAAATTTCTTCCTCACATGCTAAAACATGGAAAGTGAAGCAAATATACATTTAAGTACAAGGTATTAATGCAAAATTAGGCCTGAAGTTAATCCTAAAGTCTTATTATTCTTATTTTATGAAATATAACCCAAGTTGACTGATCTTAATCATATAGTTTAATATTGCACATTAGTCACATTCCAATTAGCATTTATCTTGTCCGCGTCGCTTTTCAATAAAGTTTTCTGATTTATTGTGGAAGCCTGCCTTTACTTTGTGCTAATAATTGGATGCTATTGAAAGGATGGGTTTCATTGATTTTGTGGATGACTGGGAGCATTACTGGCCCAGACCATAGATTGTCAGCAAGGTCTGTGTTGAGCTGGGATCGATGCCGGTGAATCTTCCCCTCTGGTTTTTATTTACTTCTGTCTCCATTGATTGAAACATGCAATAGTTCAGGGGCTATTATCACACTGACGCTAAGTTTCTCTGTCTCCCCATTGAAATAGCTCCCTCTGTTCCTTGGCAATATCTCACTCCAGCAAGTGCTCCCATCTTTCCCTTTCTAACTAATGAGTTAAGAGTATTGCTATGACCTGTAAACATCAATCACGGAGAAAGAGGGAGACAGTGACCAGCGAGAGGGGGATGAAATGAAATGAAAGTATACAATAAAAGAAACATCCAGCTTGGTCCTTGGAGAAGCTGAAATATATACCACCAGAGAAGAATTTAGATAATCATCAAAAGACCACTAGACTGTGCCTTCATGGTTAATCATCTCTAGAAGAAGAATTCCTTGAATTGTGTTATGAATTTAATGGAGGGTGACTAATAATACTTTTGGACTTCAGCTGAATTTATTAAGAGACAAAGAAAGTGAAACTTTTTTGTTCATTCATTGTGAATTCAGCTTTGTGCTCTTAATCCAATTTAGTGCTCTGTGAGTCTGAAAACAGCCATGAATTTCTATTCAGCTGTTAAAATTAAACTTCTTCCCAACAGACAACTTGCACCGTTTGCCGTGTAGTAGCTGCCTCGCTAGATTGTTTCCGCAATACAACATAAAGATGGTCCCATGCAAGTGGCCCATCCTACGTTTACCTATCTTATTTCCTGACAAGACAGCAGAAAGGTCAGCGTCCTATCCAACTGGGACTCTCATGATTGAATGTAATCTGTATGTACTTGTTATTCTGAGTGCCAGGCCTTTCTTTTATTTGCTGGCCCAGAAGTTAATTTCCCCCGTGACCTTTGTGTAATAAAACAGTATTATCTGTTTCTGCAGCCACAACAAGGAAACAAATTAGCTTCCTCAGCAGTGTTTTGTCACATAAGAGATCAGTTATAAGTTTATTTACTTTAATTAGATTAAGGTTGCAGTAAAGGCATGTGTCTGTGTGGGCATCATCCCTCATCTCCTTGCATTATCTGATTGTCCCAGCCACTGAATTGGACAATGGTTATGCTTTTCAGTGATTACTCACTCCAATGCAGTCAATGTTTTTCTTCCCTCGTTGCAAAAAAATAAAAAATAAAAAACAGAGAATAACTAAGTAAATCTATTCACTTTGTAACTGTTTGTATTTTAGTTCACCTTAGCTTTATCTCACACTAATTGGATATACACAGACAAAAAAGCAAAAAAACAAAAAACAAAAAAAACACAAAAAAAACAAGCTGTTGATTTCTCACACTTCTGCACGAACATAAGTCACCTGATACTGTGGAATTCCTCTAATCCTTCCCTCTACTTTTAGTGGGAGTGAAGCGTTTCCTTTTAAACTGGATTTGTTTGTTTTTTTGAAAGTGCATAAGATCAAATGAACATGGTAAATTTCCTCCTCAGTATATCGTGTGCAACTTGCACTCTACAGCTGCTTTCATCGTCGTGGTAGTTAATAAGAATTGTCATCGTTAAATATTTACTTTTTAAAAAAAATTGTCCTTCATTCAAAAAGTTGATAAAATCTGTAAACGTTTTAAAACACACTTAAATATTGATTTCAAAAAAATTTGATTAGTTTCCAGACAATACAAGAATACTTACACTTCCCAGATATTGCTATTTTAAATATATACTTTAGCTGTTGCAGCTTAGACTAAAGGTGAATGTGAGAGGAGAGGCTGTGAGCTGTGGAGGCCAAAGTGAATGCAATGCTTTACTGACCCGAGGAATCTCTTTTATTACGGGCTCTTTGTGCCTCTCCCTCCGCTGCTCTGTCAGCCCATTCAGACCCAGTGGCAGCCACCTACATTATATCCTGGATAGGCAGGACATTCATGCCTTTTTAACCCATTGTCCTTCCCTCTGGGGTGAGGGCCCAGAGCGGGATGTGAGAACCCCAGGCTGGGTATTGTGTCCCTCTGCGCTCTTCACACACCCGGCGGGGGACTTCCTTTCTGGTGTCACCGAAACCTGTGTGGTGTAATCCGCAGCTCCCTGCTGAGCAGGATGGGAAGGTTATTAAAAGTGCCTCTAATGTCTCGTTAATAAATCGCTTCCATTTTCCGCTTCATTTCTAAGTAATCGTGTTGGGAGTGTGGATAGGAAGGAATGTGTACCAGTTCCCGTGTTTTCAGTATCAAAGCAGCATAAAAATTAGCATTTCTTTTTATTGTCAGCTACACATATCACGCATGCACCAGTACAGATCCATTAGAGATGTGACCCTAACATTAAAGATCAAGTATCTGGAATGCTGTGTGACCAGGTCAGCCTACAAGGTGTTGATGCTGCTGTGATTGCCGGAGGAGAGATTTTTAAACACACCGAGGTTTTGGGTTAATGGCGTCTTATACTCTGACCCGGTGGATGCTGCATTTAGGTCTCTTCTGGGGGTAGCTCTATAAAGCGGCCGAGGTCACTCCAGTTAGAGGCGGCTGCTGTGTTAAGAGGTTAGAGAGCAGAGGTCCCCACAGCGTGGTATCACAAGCACTCTCTATGATGCGTTAAGGAGGCTGATGGCTGTGATTGCCACAGTGGGACCTGGAGGTGAGGTTAGAGATGGCTCAGGACTGCTGGGGTAATCCCATTAACTGTGGCTCTTATAGCCCTCTCTCCCGGTGTGTGTTTGTGCACATGCTTTTTCAAAGCGAGTGCGAAGGAGACCCCGTCTGTGTGTGAGTGGCTCGAGGGTGACCCGAAAGACATTAGCTTGCCCTGTAGGTCAAAGGACGGGCAAAATAAAAATACCTGTCAAAAGCTGCAAACCATCAAACTTCCAAGTTTGTTTGTAATAACTAATTTTCTTTCTCTTGAAATATTAACTTTTTTCATCTTACTTTTAATATGTTTCATCTCAGTGATCTTTCAACCCTAATTTTATTGCAAATAAGCACATAATTGCTCAACAGTTTATTCAATATAATATAACATATTTCTTGTATTAAGTGTTGGTAGCTCGACAGCTGGACATAAAAGTGGCTAGGTACGCAGGAAAGCAAAATATCCTTTCAACAAAATGATGTTTGTCAGGTTCATGTGGCGGTGTGCATCTCAGTCATTAGTATAGGCACAACTAATCACAGAGAATAAATAGCAACGTTTCCAACACGGCTGCTGAGAATCACACTTGCCGTCGGTTAATTTTGATCAATTATCACTTGTGCCTCTCATTGTTATGTGCAACAATTAGCTTAAGTTCTGCCTTGACTCGCACAAAATATATATTGACATCCTTGACAGCTGCTCAGATGTCACCACTGGGCTGATTTTTACAGCATTGTTAAAGGTTAAAAGATGGTGGCTATTATGTGCTATACACTGCTGGGCTATCTGCATTGCATCCAGGCAGTCAGTCAATGCAGGTCTACGTCTGTGGAAATATAAGTGGGGCAGTTATGGCAAACAAAAAGCTATCAGTGATTCTGAAAAGGGAAAAAAATCGTGAGGGGGTCAAACGTCAATGGCAGGGAGTAGGAGAGTGTTTGGTATTGTCAATAATGGATTCTGTGTTCGAGGGTGGGATATTCTCAGTGAAAAGCTTTTGGTGGGCGGGATGTGGTGGGCTAAAGTCATTCATGCAAGAGCACTATATCATGTACATACTGATAAAGCAGTGCAAACACATGATTAAGATCAAGAATGTAGCATCTTCCTTTTTTTCCACCTTGAAATTAGGTGATGCTACTGTGTATTTTCTTTCCCCCCACAAAGAAAGATTTTATGAAAACTAAAAATCAGTCAAAATGTACCTATCTATCTATCTATCTATCTATCTATCTATCTATCTATCTATCTATCTATCTATCTATCTATCTATCTATCTATCTATCTATAAAATTGAAAACCTATATATTTTTTTAACAAAAAATAGATTTTTCTTTTCAGTATGTACATCAGCATATGGGAACATCCATTCTTAAAAGGTTGCATTTAATTATTTGACTGTAACTAATGCAGTTAAGACAGATATTCACAGTTATTGGTATTTGGAACAATATGGTGAGTGTGTGTATTGATCAGACTGGGGCTCTGTCAATAACAGTGGATGAATCTAATTATGGTTCCTCTCTGTCTACTCAGTTAACTGCCAGCATGGGAGCCCTCAGTCTGTAAGTCTAGTATGAGCTCACACACACACACACACACACACACACACACACACACACACACACACACACACACACACACACACACACACACACACACACACACACACACACACACACACAGTCAGAGCCATAAAAGCATTAGGACACTTGGCTTCGAGTCCCACCTCCTTCCTTAACATCCCACCATAAAGCTTTAGTCCAGGTGCAAAAGTAAAAGCAAGTATGATGGCACCTCCTAAAAGTGCTTATTAGTTTAAATAATCAAATGTCTTTTTAAAAAAAAACACTGTATACAAGTTAAAGATTTTCTATGGTGTTTCCCTTCACACTTTGTTTTTTTTTTCATATTGATTCCCCTCCATTTTAAACCTATTTTTTTTTTTTATCCTTAATATGAGACACTGTGGTTGAATAGGGTAGAGTTTACTGATGTTTTACGCATGTACGTATAAAAGACTTATGATGTCATTTTTCCAGAAACCAGAAGAAGACAATAGAAAAAGTTCAGTAAAATAAATTAAAATATGTAATTAATTACTTCTGGTCTAAAAGAAGAAAAGACATGATAAATTAAAATAGACCAAAATATGAAAATTAACTACCACATGATAAAACATGCCTTAAAACACAGCAGCTTTATTTTGTCTGTGAAATGCTATTATCTCTGAGTCTTGATCTGAACATATCAGGAACAAAAAAAGTCACTTTGAATACATTTTGAGTACTTTCTTTCTTTCTTTCTTTTTTTTAAACAATATGAAGAAATCGTGCAGGGGTAAGCTCACATGCAATTAAAGGGTGACCTGCCAATAACGTGTCATATAAACACAAGTGCCTCATTTTCGCCAATTTATTCGTCATGTAGAATTCACACTTTCTCACGTGAACACATCTAAGAAAAACAAAAAACAACAAAAAAAACCCCCAAGCTGTGCACATCATCGGCACACAGACTCACACACAAAACAAGCTTGTGTCTTTGTTTGCTCACTGTGTCACTCCACTCAGCCGTGTGTGGCCGTTGAGGGACTCCCCTATCTCCACAGGTTTTTGAAGGAAAGTCATTTGAGTTCGAAATCTTCTTCGGCAAGTGCAACACTTCATCAAGGGTGAAGACTCCCTGGCTATCAGAGATGTATCAGTTGGTCTGATAAAGCCCTTGCCCTGCTCCCCGCACACAGCAACATCCCATCATAAATAAAAGCAGCAGAAAAGAGGCCTTTGTCACTGTTTATCTGGACTGCTTTTCTTCCTCGCCCTTGATTTCCTCTTCAGAAAATTGATGCACCCTTAAATTGAAGCGGAGAGCTTGACAGGTAATGGTTAGTGTGATAACTGCTCAGATTTCATCAGCCAGGGCTTTTTTTTCTCTCTGTGTGCAATTGTTGGAACTTTCAGATAGATTACTAGATTACCTGTCATCCAGTGCATCAGATAAAAATGCAGGACTGCAACACTGGAACAGATAGGAAGAAAAAGATTTGGATAGAGAATGTTAGACGTGAAAGGAACGGTGAGGACACAGATTTACACTTATCTGATAGGGTGGCAAATAGAACATATTATTACCATCACAATAACAGGCGCTTTTCTCCTGGCATGGAGAATTGTGATTTATATTATGCGGTTTAAATGGTGAGAATGCTATATATGCATATAATTAGCGGTTTCAAGAAAAATAAATAAATAAATGTCGCTTCTTTGCCTGAATTAACCTGGTTCAAAGCCTGATATTTTGTTTTGTGCTGTATTTTAAAGATGTATGTGTGAGGTGTGTTGGTGCAATAGTTCTAGAAATGCAAATAGGAGGGAAAAAGTCTTATTCTGTTGTAGGAAGGTTTATTGATTATTTGTCAGAGATGGAGAGAAAAGCTATTACAGAAAAAGAAGAAAAAGAAAGAAAGAATTCAAATCTGCATTTAGTCTTTGCTCCATCAATGTTATGGTAACCAATAGAGCTGAAATCTTTGGCAGATGTGTGGCAGCAATTTTTCTCAGCTATTATAGCATTATAAACACTCGGCTAGAGTTACATAAAACATGCATATTTTTGACTGGGAAATTTTCAGACGAGAGAAACAGCTGTGCTGGCCTTACAATGCATTAAGTATTTCATCCCTTTTAGATGGTTAAATTGTGCATGAAATGTTGCTGGCGCAGGGTTCTCCCGAGCTGGACTGATTAGGCAACATCTGTTACATTGGGAGAAATCCGTGTCGTTTCTAATTAGCTGTCAGGCGTTGTGCCTGATGGTGCCGAGGATCTGCCACAGGTTCCTCTCCTCGTCCTGTCACCTGCTTGTGTGTTCCCTCCTCCCCACGTCCTCCACCCCAGTTCCCCTCTCCCTTCCTCTCTCCCCCACTCACTCTCCCTCACACACACATACACACACTCATCAGCTGTAATTAGAGAGCAGAGTCCATACAAAGGAGTGAGCCGGGAGCCAGGCTTGAGCCCATCTGTGCAGCCCCATCATCAGTGAGCTCACAAACTCCTCCAACACTGGGGGCCGCTCCCGGGCTCCCAAGCTCCCGAGCCAGACCCCTGCACGCCGATCATCTGAGCATGCAAACTTTCTTCCTCTGCCTGCCTCACGCCCGTCTTTATCTTTCTTCTCTGCTTTGCTCTCTTTCATTCCCCGCTGAAAGGAAATCTATCGGCTCGGAGCTGATTCATCTTGCTTTAATAAGGCCCAGATGCTGGTAAATATTAAATGCACTACAGTGAGGAACAGACAACACTGTGACCAGCTATTGACAAAACACAGCATTAGAGGGATGGAATGAGCTGAAATCCATATGGACAAATTAACAAACACAGGAAGGTGTCAAAGAGACACCCACAACTAATGCTGTTTTCATTCGCACACTTGCACAGTTGTTTTACTCTCACATTTCTTTTTTTGCGTCCGATTTAATTTCCCTAAATCTGTTATCATTCATTTTTAGCTAAAAAAAAGGACATAAAAAATACGGCTGACCTTCTAGAGTTTTATTTCATTCATTACTGATCTTGTGCACAGTATGCTATTGCTACAGGTCATCTCCAGCAACAGTCAACACAATATCTGTCTGGCAATTAATTTCAGCAGCTAATCGATGATTGTTTGTGTGCTTCAGTGGAAAAAGACTTCCCTCCCCCTTTTCTTTTAGCATTTTATGCATCGTCACATTTTGAATCTTTAAGACAAAGCACCCCAAAAACAACATTAAAACATTTAAAAATAATAAATAAATATAACTTTAATAGCTTAAGATAACTAGCATCTGCTGTAAGACGATATTGAGAGTATCAGCTGGAGATATGTAAGGAGGTAACTCAAAAACTCTGTAAAGTCATTAACCGAATTTCAAAGCAAATTGTCTAAGGAGCTGGGAGCTTCCACAGAATGTAATAAATTGTGTAACTTTGCAAAACATTTATTGCATTAAAAATTGTAACGTTGGTCTATTTTAAATCAAAATGTTGAATTTGTTTTATGTTGGAAAAAATAATCTTATGTTAACTTCCACCAATATAAGAGCCAGGAATATATATATTTCTTGATAACTAATACACACTTCAAATCTGTGACAGCATGGTTTTGGAAAATTTAGACTCATTTAGAGTTTTTTTTTCAGGCAAATACACGAAAAGAAGAATCTCCATCATTTAGCCACGTCTATAAACGTGTGCGCCCTTCCTTTGTTAAAGCAATAAAACAAGCTAATACTTCCTCTTTCCATCCTTGAACCTCTCAGTCTCCCTCTTGTTCAATCATGACATAGTCAGACAGCATACACATCTGTCCCCTTTGGCTATTCCTGACAAGTTCAACTGGAGAGCCTTTGAGACAAGGGGAGGGGCTGCAGGGAAAAGCCAAAAAGTTCTGCCTGAGTGGTGCCTTAAGGCAGCAGATGAGACACAAAGATAATGCTGGGTGGTTCTCATAGCCCACAACTGAGGGATCCCACCTTAAAATCAGGTGGTTAATTTGAAAGTTGACAAGCAGGACTTGTCATGTACAGTGGAGTATTAGTAAGTCATGTTCATTCAGGTGTCTGAAACATCAGATGGGCCCTTAAAACAGGCACTCAAACACTCCACTGTCCATCAGTAAGGAGACAATGTGCTGACTGACTAATACAATTTGGATCATCTTGTGTCTGCTGTATTAATTTGTGTGTGCAAAAAAATATGCGATAGATGTGACACTTTCCTTGTACTTTAATATCTACAAAGAATATAAATGTGTTTTTATACATCAGAAGCATCAATAATGCTCTCCTGTGTTTTAATTTATCTCAGATAATTTAAAAAAGGGTTAACAAAAAGTCTGCATGCGTCTTTTTTCTGAAAATATCTTGCAAGACATGAATTCTACATAAGCACAACTAAAATTACCGTTTTTATTTATTTATATTTTGCTTTGAAAGAAAGCTTCTTCACTTCTTTAATGTTAATTTGCATCATCTTATGTGAGAAATCAGTCGACCTATGTGGAAAGAAAAACCAAGTCCTGACCCTGAGATATGTAATTGTCTTTCACTGAGTATAAAATGATGATGAAGAAAAAAGTAAAAAAAAAAAACAAAACCAACTACTCTTTGAAGTAGAAGCAAGGCTGTTGCAATTCTGCTGCAAGCAAATCAAAGCAGAGAGGAAAAAACAGTCTGTGACCAAGAATGACAGGCCTGAGAGAATGTCACAGCAATTGTGGGGCCATCACTGGCAAGAGATGATGGGTGATTGCTTTGCGTTCCACGGCAAGTCCATCCTGGAGGACATTGCGCACCCTTGCTCATCTGTGGCCCAACCTTTGGCGCTGACATTTAAAGTGTTGATTTTGGAGCACTTATGCTAATTGTTGTAATTTTCCTGATGAAGCGCCATTCTGATACCTTGATGTGGCCAAGATAGTTTTACATTTTCTATGTGGTCCTCTTTGCCATTTGCACTGTGTAGTGTCAGCGCAGAGTGCTACTGAAAGCAGACAAAATTGCAAGCAAATTGCATCAGATTGCCAACATTGTGAAAAGGTAAATTGCTTGCAAATCTATTTAAACCACTGGCCTATTTTCATCAGCTATGGTACTTGGTATTCATGATTGCTTAATTGGCGACCTTTTCTATTGTGTAGTGCTTTATGGTGCGATGGAAAACGATCTTTACCAAACCAATTACCCTTTTTTTTTTCTCTGCACTACTACATTAGAGCTGTGATTGCAACAGCTAGTCCTTTGTAAATGAACTTTCTGGTTTCAGAGAACAGGCTAAAGTGTCATTTGTTTGATATGATGTTGTTGAGCCTTTTTTTTTTTTTTTAATAAAAAGCAGCGCTAAAAAGATGGACTGTTTTAGTTATACCCTGTACACGTGTGACAGTAATAAGCCCATAATAACCTCGTCCATGTGAGAGACTTGTTAAATATAAAAAATATTTTGTCACACTATCAATCATGTGTATTTACCTACCGCTTAGGCTTTATGAAGCTTCAGATATGGCCATTTGAACATTTCCTGCAGTTTTAGGCAAGACCTCGGTGGGCTGTTAAGTTACATTTGCTGGCAGTTGATATTAAATATGCTGGGATTTAAATCTGTCCTCTTTCTTATTTACAGCAATTTTTTTAATGTGTGGTGGTTTACAGAACTCTGCAAACCAATTCACTATCACAGAAAGCCAGTGCCGTTCTAGCAACTTTAATATTATCCTCAATGCTGAGAAATTAATTTGAATCCCTCTCGTGTTGGTTAACTGATCAATACATTTTTCACCAGCCTGACCGTCCACTGCAGAGTTCCATTTTCATTCATTATTGTCTCAAAAGCATGATAATGAGAAAGTCCCCCCCTCTCTTTCCTAGACAGACTTTTTGCAGTATTGAATTGAAGTGCTGTCAGTCTGCTCACTTCTCCTCTGCCAGACAGGCCAATAGAATTAACCCTGGATTAACCCACCAGGCCCAAGTGCAAGGTAATGGCCTTGGCTAATGGCTGTGGCTGCCCGGTGCCAGGTACTATTGACTCTCGTTGGCACAATTTGTTCCATCTGAGGGGCAGCGTGACAGCATGGTCATCTCTGTACAGCTGGCGTCCATTGCCACTGCCAGGCGGAGATAATGTTCAACCACGCCATCGAGCCAGGATCATAAGGAGCAGTGTTCTCTGGCCTCATCTCCGTCTTGACAAACATGGGAAAGGATCCTTTAGGAAAACATGCTTTAGAAGAGCTTAATTTATGTATTTTTGAATCTTTGTATTTGGTCCAAGAGAAACAGTAATACTCTTCAAATGGTGATGCAGTATAAACCACCGAAACAGTTGGTCATTGATTTAGCAGCTTCCAAGCACTTAAAAGATTTCAAGATGTTATCGTCACTCATATAAAACTGGCAGGTTTGAGGCTACAGCAGGCTTTATTTCAGTCCACTCATTTTCTGGCAGCTTTCTTCATCTAGTCACTCCTGTGTATAAACAGCTCTCATCCTTAGTTTTTTTTGTGCTCATGTCTTTGCCTGGGGTGTGGGAGTGTAATGCAGGTGGGGGGATGAGAAAGAGGGCTTAAATCTGTCTGAACAAGGAAGCAGTCTCCTCCTCTTCAGTAGATTAGCTTATTTTAACTTCGGTCAGGCTTTTACAGAGGCAGAGGACGGGGTTCGGTGTGTGTTTATGTGGATGTGAGCGAGGGGTGCTTATAACCCCTCCTGCCATTTTAGCAGACCTGAGCTCTGAATGGGAATGTGGAGGTGAGGGAGGGGGCTGTAAATTTTCTCTGAGTCAGGCCAAAGCTGATTGATCTCTGAGTGTAAAATCGATAAGTAGACACTGTCATTTTTGTAAAGGATGACTTGGAAAGAGAAAATAAATTAAGACTCCCCAGATCGGACTGGATGTGCACACACTGATGGTTTGGTCTAATTAATTCAGTGCACTCCGTATTTTGGTAACGTTGCGTTCGCAGCTTCAATCTCACAGGTGCCTAGCCATGGCAGGCAGTGCTGGCAGCAGCAGACCCTTTATTACACTATGTATATTTCATCGCAAACATGCAGAGAAATCAGACACGTGCCCTTGCACTCCCTCCATGTCTTGATTCCTGATTAATCTCTGTTGTTATTTTCAGACGTACATCACGTCAGGGGTTGATTAAATCAGGAATTGGAAGCCATTGTCTTTCTTGCATGTCCCTTAGCAGAACTAATGTACCTGCTGTGGTCATTTGTCTTGAGTTGTTATAAGAAATAAAGACTGGTGCACTTTTCTCGTCCACAAGATATTGCACGAAGATTAATTTACTACTTCTCATCTCTTTGCTCCTCAGTTTACTGTCTGCAGTGTCACTTGTAATATTTTTCATGCTTAGATATGCTGTTTTCACTTATTCATTCCTGTTTCACCTTGATCCTCTCATCTATTATATTACGCTTCTTCCGAGCACCGGGAGAATATAGTCCTCATGCCTTATTGGATTGATGGTTACAGAAACCATTGCATAATATCAACTTTCAGTGGGCCATTTTTCACTGCGTTTCCCCCGATGTTTCATTTGATCAGCACTCGCGATTTTCTCTGTGTTCACATCTCCAGCTAGTGTCTTTGTTTATACCCTTGTGCTCTGTGTCATGTAGGACATCCTTGCCTGAAGTGGCGTATGCAAGAGCAGCGTGTGTGCGTGCGCGCGTGTGTGTCTACTCAGTGGCTTTTATCACTTGGTCTCTAATGTGTCAGATGTTACTCAGGATCCACTCATCATGCTGCTGTCTCCACTGTTCAGCGGGACCATTAAGGACACATCAGGCTATCAGGAGGCAGCTCTCGGGGACTGGCAGGCATTAAATACTCCCTTTGGCCTCACTTTGAATGATCTACAGGTCAGAAGGGCTTTGCACATGGCTTGGGGCTTTAGAACAATCACTGTGGGATAGAAACCTGACAGATTTGCGCATTATACATGTGGGTCAACCTTGCAAGTTTATAGCCTTTTGAGATATTTGAAGGGTCTGCCGTATGGAGCGGCTAATGCTGAAGGCTCATATCTCTCTTGACTACGCTCGAGAGAGAGCCAAGACTAACTAGACCAGATTTATCTTGGTGTGTAAAACAAAGGGGTTCTGAGACATGTGTCTCGCGAAGTAAAAGAGTAATTCTTTAAACCATCGACGTGAAAGAAGATAATTTGTATGTGAAATACTCATTTAATTCGCATTCACTAAGCAGGTTATCAAATTAAATCAGGGCTCTGTTAGGCCTGCCACTTGGGCTTTTGGGCCCAGCTTCATGTGTAAAATTGGGCAACAAGAGATTTGGGAGAGCGCTTTGCACACTCCTGTCACGTCATCTCTTGGCTCCCCTCAGGAGGCCGATCCCGGGGTCAGTGCTTGTGGAGAGATGCCTCTATGGACTGCCACAGGGCGACAGGGCCACAACACCATCTCCAGCTGGGCAACTTATTACAGCCCCAGTCTTTCTCAGCCCCTCCTCACCTGCCCCAGCCATTCACAACATCATCAAGCCATCACATATTCATGAAGCTGGGGGCTGGTGGAGTGTGTGTGTCTGTGAGCAATTGGTGTGTGTGTGGGGTGGGGGGGGTACCAGTGCGGTGACACTGTGCAGCGGTTGCGGCAATGGTGCAGTGTTTGGGAGAGTGCAGTTGGAGCTGTAGGGGGGTGAATCTGCAGGTGGCTGTCACATCCGTAATTGCCTCATACTTCCCTCTGCAGCGTAAAATTGTTTTCATTATGTGTCATGCACACAGTGCCAGGCAAGGGCCCCTTGAGAGCATTCCCAAGAGCCAGAGGGAGGAGGCACTCCACTTAAACAGCCGCTTAGCTTCAAATAAGAAAGGAGAAAAGGAGCAGAGAGAGGAGGTGGAGGAGGAGGAGGACAGGAGAGAGGGAAGGGGTGTGGAAAAAACAGAGGAAGCTCATCATTAACTGTGTTCGAACAACAGCAGACAAGTGTGAGCTCATGCACAAAAACCAGGCAGAGCTTATCCTAAACATCTCAGTTACCAGGGGGGAGTTGTGTGGCTTCAACCATACTGTGAGCTCCTGGAGGGCTTCCGTGGTCAGAGGGGGGAGAAAAACAAGGAGCGGGAAAAGAAAAGGAGAAAAAGTTTCCACCTGACTGGAGTTCCCATGGTTTACCATGCAGGAGGGTAAGCAGGTTTCAGCAATAAACTCAGGCATTGTCAGGCAATAATGCTCAGTCAGGTCCCTCCATTGGGATTCAAGGGTGTCTTTTTCTCTGCTCCCTGCGCTGCACTAATCACAGGCCTACTTTGTTTAATTGCAGCAAAAGGGAGAAAATGTGTTCAAGAAGTCATCCTAATCCCTCCCCTTTACCCCCTGCTCCCTCACAGCAACCCCCAGCCAGATTTGGCTTCTCCGTGCTCCGTCCCTCTCTTCTGCTCCACAACGCCCCCCCCCCCCTTTTTTTTTAATGAATTGTGGGACTTAAAGACACAACAAACAGCAGAACTGTGATAAATAAAGGATAGAGCAGAGGGGGGATTGTGATAGGTAGGGGCCTGAGGTGTTGGCTGCTTATGTATGAAAAATCACTTCCGCTGGATTTAAATGCTTGCAACAAGTGCCATTACAGTAGGTTTTTTCCCCACTCCCTCTCTCGCTCTCATTTTTTTTTTTTTTTTTTTGTTGATGTTGCTGATGCACAGGTGGTGGCGGGGTAGAAGGATTAGATGAAAAAGTCCCGTATGCAGCCAGCTGCTGTTAGCTCCACGGGCAACGCAGCCTCGAAATCATCGCTGCTGCAAAAAGCACGTCAAAGCTCCCTCATTTGACACAAATTCACTTCTTCTATTTTTCAATCACAGATTTAGAAACTTAAGGTGCTGTGCATTGTACTTGATGACTCTGGGGTCACGGGCCCCCAGGGGGGCAAAAGAGGGGATTTATCAATCAGGACTCCTCGTCTTTCTAAAGCTGAATAAAAAGCGACCCATGAAGAGACAAACCAGTCCCCTTTTAACTAAAGGCTTTTCTTATTCATTAGATCCGGATTCTGGCTTCTCCCTTTACCTCCTTTTCTAGAGAACGAGGCATCTCAAGCATAGAAAACCACTGAGTGGAAGGAGACAAATATCAAAAAGATCCTTAAACTAAGGTTTTGAATAACATCATAGACACTGTGCCTGCTATGACTGACTAACACAAAATTGTTATTGTGTTTTTTTTTAAATCACTAACAATAAATTGCAAATGTGCAGCCATCATTTAAAGGTAGCTGATACTCAAGGATTCACAGAAAAGAAAAATTGTGATTAAATTCAATTTTTGAAAATAATCATCAGCTGCTCTGTGTCAATCATTTTCTTTGTCTGACATAACAAACAGTAATTTCCATTTTTCTAACAAAGAGAAAAAGTAAAAAAAAACCCAATATAAATATGGTAACATTTGAAAAAAAAAAAACACTACTTATTCCACCAAAATGCCAACAACTATAATCACGATTCTCCATCATCAAAATCTCTGCCAGAATAAAGATTACTTTAATTTTCTTTAAATAAGCTCACAATCTGTATTTTTTTTCCAAAATAAAATCTTCTAGTGTTTTGTTATTATTTCAACAGTCTGTTACGGGTGTTTATGCCTGTTTTAGGCAAATCAATTCAAAGTTTTCCCAAACTGATGTGAACTGATGCACAAGAAAACCCCCCACAAAACACTCTTGATAATTACACAAAAGATCCAGTTTTGTAAACACGTCAAAGCACCGTGAGTGTCTAACAGACTCTCCACGCTTGCGTCGAGAATGGTGACAATAAGAAGAGGACACAGTTAAAAAGAAATAGCTTCATAAAAAAAAAAGCCCACACTGAGTATGTACTTGTAGAAACCCTTCTGGTCTAAGTGGCTGAGGGTTTAGATGAGAAAATCCACCCTAAGTAAACGACTTCCCATGTGACCTGGGGCAAGTCACTTAACCTCTGTCTTCATGCCCACCGCCCAAGTTTAAACAAGAGGATTGCTCAGTTCCATCCCCATACACTCCTCGAGTCCCCTCTGACCGAATCATTTTGCTCAGGATGAAAAGCCTGGTGAAAAGCAGAGCTGTCAAAACAAACAAATATACATTTTTTTTTATTACAGTGCCAACCACAGGCAACACTTACAAAGGCTGCTAAACATTAATATTTCCTATTCCAATCAATTTGCTCAAAAACGCAGTAAAACAAATCAATTTCTTATTAATATCCACCCTGTGACACCACATGGAAGTGATACTAACAAAAAATACCAGCTCAGAAGTGGCAGTTGCATAATGACTGTTGTTACCATCTAACCGTTTGCACAAAAACTGCCCATTTGAATCACTCGGCCATCTTTGTGGCTAAATTTGGATCTTTTCTAACCTTGTTGTCATTTTATGATATCCACATTGTCTCACAGTTTTATGATTCTTTTCCTGCTTTTTCGCTTAACTTTAGCGAGTCTAACTAGAAGACTGTTGCGAGCCAGTGAGAGCTACTGGTGCCTGTGAATGTAGCATTATATGGCCCAATCTCTTTCTCACTCCCTGAAAGACTGTTTAAATGGTTTGGTTTATTATTGCCCAAGGAAGGCTAAAGGCTTCTGTCAGCATTTGGGAGAGGGAATCACTGCCTCTTTACTGGACAGCTGTTCCGGCCTTACCCCACTTTTCATATGGATATGTATGTTAATGACAGGCAATGGACTGGAGATGAAGAGGCCTGAGCGCTAGGCCCTCTCTTCAGCGCACTTCTAAAGCTTCCACAAAAGGAGCAGTAAAAGAGGCTGCAATGGTGAAGCTCCCACTTTTGTGCCCTGAATTAGTTCTGCAAGCAATGAAAGTGATCTTTTCTGGACGACAGGGGAAGTCTGCCGATGGCTGGACCAACTCATTAGCACAAAAGTCTGTTGGGACATATAATTGACTGACGCAGATCCCCCGCCTGTCACAACACAGCATAGACTGTGGGATAGCACACATACTAGAAAAATACCTATCCTCTTCAAAACTCACCTCACAGTTTACATTAGACCTGCCCTCCCCCTTTCTTTAGGTGCTATTGTGTTTACTTCCTTCTTGCAAATATCACATCCTACAGCCTGCTGACGGCTGTGAAGCGCTGCTTCCTGTTGATGTCATTAAGAAATATCGCACCTTTTGACATTTGTTGACTTTGACTTCACTGGAAGACAAAAGTAAATGTTGTTTGGGTGTGTTTACTGTTTTAGTTTCAATATCTTACATTTAGGAAACCTTTTGAAGATTGACCAAAAAAGAATTAGAGTAGATGAAAAGACTATTCATCTTCCATTTGTCATTATAACGTTTGTAACAAATTGCCTTAAGCATTTGAGTTTTTGTGGGTGTTTATTTTACACCATTTTTAAAAATAATAAATGAACTAATATGTGTGCTGACTGGAATATCAAAATTACTTTCTGGATATGAAGCAGGAATCTTTTTCTCTCTCTTTCTCCTTTTTTTATAGACTGGAGTAGCAAACATGCTCTGCACACCAGAAGCCCCTAATGGCTGCATCATGGTTAAATTGACTGGAAAATGCTGTTTTAATTTCCATGTTAATTGAAATGGACTAATTGTTAATATATTCTGAGAGCAAAGTACTAAAATGGAAACATTTTCCCAAAATTTAATCTCTGCAGAAATGGCTTTGGAAGCGATCGCCGTTTTTGAACGCTTCTCTGACCACGCATTAAAAATGAATCACAGATAACCAAATAATTCAAATCTTATAAAGTTATTTTAACTTTTTGCACACCAGACAGGAATATCATTTTTTCCCCTTTCTTCTTAAATCCAGATAGTGTAAAGGAGTTTACTTGAAAACAATTGCCATTGTTTTTCCATTTTTAGGCAGAAGAATTTTGTCAAGCAGCTAAATAGGGTATTCTTCATGGTCTCCCTTCTTCACAGGCAACTATAGAAATTAGCCCTACGTTTCTCGGCTCTCACACATGGATACACACGCTTGCATGGACACAAGAAAAATTTCTTTTCTTCTGTCAGCATTCCTGGCCAACAATGGCTAGATTAGTGGACGTGAGGGCCCCCTCGGGGGCACGTATTGTGGCACAGAATACCCTCGGCAGGAACAGCTGGTAGGGGTTAATGGCTACTGAACCTCTCAGCCGGAGCCCTTTCTCTGTTGTGTGTTCCGCTCATGGGAAGGAAGGAGGCCACTGACAGCTTCTGGGGTGTGAGGAACCCTCAGAACAGCACCCGGGTCACCCCAAATGGGGAGCAGGGCAGAGGGTGGGGAAAGAAGTAAGGGGGAGGGGGATGTTGATGCTTAGGGTGGTAGGATGGTGGTAAAAGGGAAGTCTCTGTGGACCAGTGACCAAAAGCTGCACAGCTACACAGCCAGCAGTAGAATTAGCATCAGTGTATATTCAGCAGAAAACAAAAAAAGGCTGGACAATGGGAGTGGCAAACTGTACACAAAGAGGGACGGGACTGAAGATGACAGCGGGGAGGAGGGGGCAGCTCAGCGGAGGCTGAGTGACATCAGCTTATCATGTGACTTGATGTTTACATGAAATAAAAGCACAACCAGTATTGTAAGATTAATTAGTGGCCAGAGTCTCTGTAGCATCTTAATGATCCCGTTGCCTCGTTTCATTGAGGCAGCAGGATCAGCTTGTTGTGAGCTGAGGGCTGGGGTCGCTCTGCTGGGGCTTCTATCCTCTGCAATAGCCCCACGCATTAGTATTCAAAGCTGAGAATACACAGGAGTAAGCAGTCCTCAGATGCTGCCCCACGGTTGTCTGTGTGCTTGAGCTGTGAGAGAAGCTCTCTCATCCAGTCCTCCTGAAGTGTGCGTGTTTGTGTGTGGCCTGTGTCGCCTTGTCTTGTCAGCATCACAGGGCTCTAGCCCCGCCACCCCGAGGAGCCCCTCTGTCAGAGCCGGAGGGACCGCATCCCCGATTTAATCCCCCAGTTACTCACCCCCCGCTGGGCAGCGTGGAGAAGCCGTTCTCCCTGATCCATCCAAGCCTCTCACACCAGCGGCCACACTCATTAGAGGGCTGATTATGATAGTGTGCGGGTGTAATGTTTAATCGACTCTGACACCTGATTTGCCATGTTACAAATCCCGTCATGCAAATTGAGCCATTTGTGCTGTTTGATATGGAGAGATGAAATGAAAGATTAGCCCTGAAATGAGGCACAGGGGATGTGTGCCCTCTGCTCCTGCCGCTGTGATTACATAGATGAGAACAAGCATCTTTTTTTGGCGCCGGTGTATCGCATCGGGACAGGACGCATTAAATTAACATGGTGTTTTTCCTTCCCGCAGGAATCAGAAGAGGAGCCTATCAGTGAGAAAATGTCTCATCTCGTCCCCGACAAACAAGGGCAGGGTAATGGGCCTCTGGGAGCATGCTCTTTGAAATCACACCAGCCTGTGACAACTGATGTAAATAATTCAAATGTCCTGAGCCTCTCAGGTTTGGAGTCTGCATAATAAAGGCAGTGCAGCGTCTTATGTGGCTGCAGCCAAATCAATGCATGGACGAAATTGTTCTATAGCAAAGCAAATGTAATTTCAGCCTTTTAGTAGTCGGGGAAAAGAATCATTGACATGCTGTCGGAAAGTATTTCAATTTCACTGTAAAGACAAAACAAATCGCTGATATCGGTGCAGCGTTGCACTGAAATTGCTGGGGGTGTCTTGACACACAGATGGCTTAAATTAAATGGGGGGAGCGCACCACTTGGCATTTTTCACATGCCCTGACACCTGTTTTAAGAACGACCACTTCTCATCTGTAGCAACACACAGGGCAGTCCAAACAAGTGCTCTCGAATGTCTTATGTGGCCTCTCTTATCAGTCCTCTTACTGTAAACATTTCATTTCCTCACCCTGTCAGAAATGTCTTTGTTGCTCGGGCTTTAATCTGAAAGACAAAGTCATCCACATGGCTTCCCCCTGCTTGCTATTTGTCTTTTGCTTTCTCCTCTCTCATCTCTTGTGACAACCTTGTCTTTAGAGGGCTTTAAGTTCATGTTCCAGTTTTTCTTGGCCTTTATTGCGAGTGCAGAGGTCCTCTAAAGTATGCTCTTCTGAGTGGCTGACTGTTTGTTTCTTTGTCAGTCTGAGGTTACAGTGCTGATGTTTATCTCCCGATCGGCCGAGGATGACATTACCGCAAATGCTGTCAAATGCCATCAGTCGCACGGGGACTTTTTTATTTTTTATATTTCACCCCTGTGAGGTTATTTGTGCAAATTAAACACCGCTATGATTTCAGTGTCTCTGGGCAGACGGCCAGGACTCGGTTGTGAGTTATTGCTGCAGCAGAAGCCTTTTATGTGAGTCAATTCACGTCTCAGAGGAAATCTACCTGTTTTTACAAGTCATCTCCTCAGAGAAACACCTGTACTGAGAAACAGACTCATTGTTTTTCTCTAAGCTACATCGTAAAAGATTGAAAGAGCGGAGAGACAACACCAGGCAGGTTTGCTGAATCACTCATCCTTTCTGGCGCCACTCGGCTGACTGAAGAGTTCCTGTCAGATGAGTGAGTGATGTCGGATTAGAGATCCTGTAACTTGTTACTACGATTATATTGGCCTGTTTTTCTTTACAGGAAAAATAGGCTCATCTTTGGAAGCCATTACAATATAAGACACATTGATTAATGATCACTAAATGACCCTTTTTTCATATTTGAATTGGATTTCTGGCACAAAAAAGCCCAAATGATTAACCGATTGATTTGATATTTTTATTAATGTGAATTTAACAGGTTTTGTGGACATTCGAATGCAAACAGAAATAAAGAATAGATAGTATCTGTCATTAGTTTTAAGGCAGCTTTAATCAGCTGTTGTGAAGGACAGCGATTTCTCTCCAGCTAGCAGTGCAAACACAGCCTGACTTATTTTCAGCTCAAGTTACAGTCTTATCCATAGATCGCCCCATATAGAACTAGTGACTTGCTCTTTCCTGTTAAATATAAATGTTACTGTTTTCCCAAACTGCCCAGAATATTGTAAAGTTATTGATTAGTCGTCATGTTTGGCCGCTCTTATTGATGGCACAAGAATGTGAAAGTAGCTAGCAACCCTGATGTAAAGAACAGGATTTATTGCCCAGAATCTCTTGAACAATTTTATCAAAAGCCTATTCCACCGTGACATTTTTTTTTCTCCCATAAATCAGTGAGGGGAAATCTATCAGTGGACAGTAGTGAGAGATAGATGAGCAGAGGGATGAGAGGGTCAGCAGAGATTTTTCACTGGTCCTCCCCATCACAGCCGCAGCCTCACTTTTTCACCTTTATGAATTGGTCTTTTACTGACTGGCCGGGCTTTTAATTTGTTCCACACACTTGGAAAAAAAAATCTCTCAACATTTCGACTTTGCACATAAGATAATGTATTGATTGTTAAAGCACTGGTGCATTGGGTTCCTCGCTCATATTTATATAGCAGAAACTTTTAGATGAATGGTTCTCAGGAGCTGGATCAACCCCCACAATATTAATATCCTGGATATATTCAATTTTGGCACTAAAGATATTAAGAATCGGGGGCCTCGACACATTTCACTTTAAAACCATCTAACTGCAAATTCAGACAGGTTGTATTAAAGAGGAATAAGAAAAGGATTGAGCATTTTGCAATAATAACAAGCTTGTAAAGCATGCCATTGTTGGTCATGGATGCATCCTGGTTCTCAGGCATGCATTCATTTGCAGCAATTTGTTTAATTAAGGATCACAAGTGTTGAGCTTGTATTGTTTTACTTCACTGTGAGTCTATATTAGGACGTGTTATTCACCAGCCTCACTGCAGAAATGCTCAGGCATATAAAACGGGAACAACTGAGCATAAAAGCATGCTTCCACCCTATTTGTTTCATCGGAATTAGTCAAAAAGAGTATTATTGGTGTGACCCCGATTTTTTTTCGTGTCCTCTTTTTTTCTTTATTTGATGGATTTATGCCTTTGTTATTACTCTCGCTGTAGGGTGTTGGTGTCCATCCACCCAATCTGAGTTGATTGAAGGCCTTCATTTGCTATGCGGCCATGTAAAGTAGAAGCCTGGAAATATCACGCTGACCTTGATGCTTCTTTCTGATTCATTTTCCCTGACACCCTGTCCTCCGATGGGATTTCTCAGGAGTTAGACATCCAGCTGATATTTGTAAAGTGACTCTTCCCTTAATTTCTTTCAACGATGAAATATTGGCATGTTTGTTTGAATAAATATTGGGAAATTTATAATGTGGATGCTAAATGTGGGGTTTCAATTACACTTATTGTATTTATCATGGAAAAATGCAAGTATGTGTATAGAATCATCTTAGTTTGGGAAAAAAAGTTTTAAGCAGGGAGACTTACTTGGAACTTTATCAGCTTAATGTAATTTTACAGGATATAATCAATATTTTACAAAGGACACAAATTCTCTCTTACTGCCCAAGTAAAATTATTTTTCAGTCTTTTGATGCTTGACAGACTTTGGTGAGATTTGTTGATGTGAGTGCTGATAGTAAAATGTTTTTAAGGATGCTTATATTTTGTTTGTTTAAGCGCTGACCTTCTTTTTATTAAAACGACCTTGTACCAGGAAACTAAAAGACAGTCAAAAGAGATCATAACCAACATTTACAGTTAGACATTCATATAATATATAATCATTCTAATAAACTTTAATTATTAAATATGTTAAATATTCTTGCTGTTTGGTGACAGAAATCAACTGAACATCTGCAAAAAAAAAAAAAAAAGATTTTCAAGATGTGACCTTCCTATTTGCAGTGACACATATCTTCACAGGCGGCTCTGCGAAACGTTTCTTCTGCAAAGTGGCTCCATAATGTTGTCAGGTGACATTGTTGGCATACTTGTTAGCTTTGCCTCGGACTGGGGACAGGAAGCGGTGAAGACAAGTGAGAGGTGTTGTCTACCTGTCTGATTTACTGTCCTGCTGCGTTTGAAGTAGGACAGGCAGAATTTGCCTTCACTCTTCTTCTTTGTGATCAGTTGTCCCAGATTATAGCCTAGGTGAGGCCTCTCGCTGTCGGGCACAGGATATAGGAAGTACCTGTCTCTCATAGCCTCTGGACATTGTCCCACGACTAGTTTTCCACATTGCATGTGCAACCCTACACCAATATTTTAGCCTGCTTCACCTTCAGCTTTTACATTATGACTTGCGTGCAGTGACTAACTTAACTAACAGAGATTACAACACAATAATTTCACAATCGCGAGGTTAAAATATGCATGTAGCATGAGAATAGCCTGGAGCTGTGGCACTGATGTGTTTTAACCAGTTGTGGACCCAGACGGCACAGCTTGAGCTTGGCGTCAGCAGTGTTTTCTTTGCCAGACCTGTTCAGCAAATGGAAATACAAGCCAATACATGCGATGCGTTTGACTCTAGCTCTTTTTGACAACAAGCATTTCAACAACATCAACAGGCACTGCTGCTGGTGCCAAAATCTTCTTTGTTTAAATATTATAGCGTACTGTTTACTTTAAAAAGCTGCCTGCTGGCGAGGGAATGGTTCTTTCGCTAAGGGACTCTTCAGACTATGTGTATGTTTTTATCATCATCAAGCCATGATAAATATTTATGTATTCCTCACATTTTCGGTCTTCCCACCTAATCAGTCACCAGAATGTGCTTCAAGACAGAGTGATGCTGGCACAGTGTGGCTGATTAGAGTCAATCAGCAGGGGGTGAAACCAATGTTTCCCTCAAAACAACCACACAGACAGAGGACTGGAATTTCTCCTCTCAGCACATCAGCTAATGGCACAGCCAGATTTTCATAGACCGAATGGAAGCTTGATTGTGAGCCGCATGTTCGTGCGGACACTGATTTGGTGCTGTTAGGGCATCCAGAGGGGGGAAAGGCAGAATATAATCAGCACCTTCAAAAGTTAAACAGAGCACAGGCGTCAAGTAAATTGATTGGATGAGACCTTGTAAGGGAGCTGATCTATCCCAAGAACAAAAGCAGCCTTAAATGGAATATTTCAAAGTGCAGGAGTCCAATCAGACAGTGGAATCAACAGCATCTGCAATCGTCATCGTATAAATGTGAAGCATCGGTGCAAGTTGAGATGCAGAGTGTTACTTAATGCTGTCAGTGCCAAGGATAACTAAAAATATCAGTATAAGGTAATTGTTCAAAAAAGAAAACTGTCAAACTTTGTGTTTTTATTTTTTGTTGTTGTTGGGTTTGTTTGGGGTTTTTTTTAGATAAAACCACATTTTTAATAGCAACACAAAGTTTACACTGTGACTATTTTGAGAGTGCTGAGGTCAGAGGTTAAAGTTCATAAGGGAAACATAAAAAAGGCTTGTATTTGACAGCAAAGGGGATGACTGCTGTGAAATAAACATTATTATAGTGACTTGCATTACTGTGTGTCAGATAAGAGACTTTCAAGTGTCTTTAGAGAACTAAATTACTGCCACTGATATTTTAGCATTTCAATGGCAACCTTAACTCTCAAGGCTGTCTTTGTTTTTATTTAAGGCTCAGGCCTTTGCTGTTGGTATCAGTTAAGTTTCCCATTGAGGAGGAAATCACAAGAAACCAACATTCAAATGACGGATAAAAGGCCTCTGTGTGTTTTTGTTTTTCATCATTGTATGGCCATTTCAATGTATTACCTCAAGGGAAAACAAAGTAACAGTGATCGCCTTCACACTGTGTAGCTGATGAATATTGCATTTTCATAAAACGGGATTGAGCCATTTCATTTCAGCACAGCTGCTATCTGTCTCTTGTTGTTTGACAGTAAAATATGAAATTTGCCATTTTTTTTAACATTTGAGAATTTTAATACAATAAACTTTGACTGCGATGCACCTTTGTTTGACCTTTGAAAATAAAATTGTACCTTGTGTGAGCATGTCCCACTTCACTCCATCTTTGTTTTGGAATTTTGATTTTAAAAAAATAATAAAAATAGAGCGGTTCAGACACTTTGAGAGGAAAGAAAATCATTTACAAGAGGTAAAGCCTTTACCTTTTATCAGTAGTGAGTAAAATAGTCATTTGCTATTTATGCTAACAGGATTGTTTTGTGTCAGTTTTGTTTCATTTGTTTCACGAGCCGGTATTACGAAAATGTTTTTTTGAAAATCAGGACACAGCACCATATTTTGTGTATGTACCCATAACGGCCTTCAGTGTTGTTTGTTTTGTCCGCATCGAGCATTTCACCTGCGCGTGTGAACTCCAAGTGGCTTAGAAAATCTCTGTGTGGGGTTCTGGAGGCGGCAGTGGGTCCCAAATTGAATTACATGCACATTTCTCAGCCACAAAGGGGAGCTATCGCTAATTAAAACCATGTGATTGATGACACTGACGCTCCATGTCAAGGGAGGATAATTCACTCACAGTCACTCTGCTGCATTGGTTCCTGTCTCCACGCCATAAGCTACTGTAAGTCCAACACTTCCTTTGCTGAGAGGAATAAACACCTGAAAGAACCTTTTTTTTAATATTTGAAGACTGTGGCTTGTTTGCCACATGTGTGAAATCATTTAAGTGAATTAAAGTCACTTGTTAAGGGCAGCATCAGCATATGAATCTGTGTAATGTATATACATTTACCCTTGTATGCGCATACAGTACATGCTCCTAATTATCTTAAGCCGAGTGAAACTTTGACCTGCTAAAAGGGAAGCTGTCAACCTATCCATCCAAGAACAGCACTTTGTGAGTAATCACTGTGTAATGGGTTTCATACTTGTTCACTGTATTATACACAAACCCTATATGCAGCTACTCACACACAAACACACATAAAGACTGGTACAATCCAGCTTGTTGCTTTATTTACTGGTAAGAGTGTGGTTTCTTGTTAGGAAATAGAAAGCAAGCTTAGCATGGGTTCAGCTGGGAGAACTGAGAGTAGGCACACCATACATGACCACACATACATATTACCACCTAAAGACAACACAGATAAACAGAAAAAACATAAACAGGAAGGTGAAGTGAGGATTCGAATGTATTGATGTTGGATTTTTAAAGTAGAAGATAAAACCAAAGCAATAATGTAACTAAGGATTAAGAGGAATGTATTTATTCATGAAACACAGAAACCTGCTGATTGTAGCAGGCACTTTGGCTATTGGCACCGCACACAGTGCACTCAGTCAATATATAGTGTAGTATTTTGTTTGTGTTCTTTGTTATTTTAAAGGTTTTTGCTCTGACATGCTTTCCTAGGGAGTGACTTTTAAGTTTGACTTGAGTTAAAGGGTCATTTTAAATGTAGAAAAGAAAAGTAAACCTGAAAGCAGATGAGCAGAAGAGAATGGATGGATGGAGAAATGGATGTATATGAAAGTAAAACCCAATGACAATAGAACTTTCTAGTGTACCTGAAATTTAAAATCACTGTGAGTCAGTGTGTGCAATTTTAACATCACCTTCAAACTAGGAAAAAAAAAGTCTCCCCTCCTTTTATATAGTAAATCCTACTAAACATTATAACATGTTGCCACCAAAGCAGAACAAGTCCATGTTAATGCTCTCTCTATAGGCAGACTATTACAGTAGTTCAGAGCTGCTGCTGTCGTCGGCCAGGAACAATTTTGCACTCTTAAGCTTCATACAAGTCAGATCCTGTCAGTGGGTTAGTTTTGTTCAAAGGACCAATTAGTGGGTCCTACCTTAGCCTGCAGCTAAAAGGCCTAATGGGGGCATCCACCTGAGAGGTGCAGAGCTCTCCCCACTGGGCTTTAATTTGAGAGAGGAGTGGGTGGCAGTTTCTGAGGCTTTTACCATTACACAGGACTTCATTGTGGCTGCTGACCGTTTGATCTTAAAATAATTTACTTAATGATCTCACCACGGGAGCAATTGGTGCTGCTCGATTAGTCTGCAAGGTCTAATGGACATGGGAAAGAAAGAGGAGGAGGAAGGGAAGGAGGGTGAGGGAGAAATGGGGGGTGCCACAGTAAGGATTAAATGAATCTGCTATGCAACCTTGGGGAGGTACATTTTTAGGCATAGGTAAATTCAGAGGTGAATTTCTCTCAGTTTTACAGAAATTCAGAGTGTGTAACAGTGTGAGGAGCTGCAGCAGTTAAACAAGCCATTAGGCATTTCTTTAAAATGTTTTATCATATAAAGGCTTACTAAAGACTTTGCCACATGCCGATTATGGGGGATCTTTTTTTCTTAGAGTAATTTGGGATAAACAAGAAAATATTCTTGAACCTATGAGGTGATTTATATGTTAAATGAGGCGACCTAAAATTGAGGATAACTGATATATCCAGCCTCTAAAACATGGGCAGTCATTACCACAATTTTCATTAACATTTTAAATTGTGTGATATTTAGAGAAACACTTATTCCAGTTGAATTAATAAATCAATTTACAAGCAATTTCAAAGCATCAGCGTCTTGTGAAAAAACCATGTGAGGGATCACCAAAACCAGTGGTTTTTCATGAAAAACAACCATATTTGCAACTTTCTGAGAAAAGTGTATCGCTTCGTTTAAATAATTGTTTCAAAATGAGTTTATTTGCTTAAAAGGGGTTGTGTAACTAACAGAGGAATATCAAATGATTTTTGAAAACTAAAAACAATCAAAAGGTCTAATTCAGTATTTCAGTTTAAGCTGAATCCCTTTTTATACTATTACTTCTTTTAAACCCTTTTATGTAAAAAATTACAAAATGCAATTAAAAATATTTTTAGGGTTTCTTAAAAGGTTCTGCAGAGCTTGAAAACCAAATGCGGTGTTAAGGTAACAAGTGGCAAAGTTACTGTTGAGCCACTGATACTGCAGCATACTGTGATAACGTCACGAGGCTCGTGCCTGTGTGTGAATGTGAAAGCAAGTGATTGGTTAATGCTTCACCATGTCACTGTAACAATAAAAGACTCTCAGCTGTATACATTTGTTGTACATCATACCCTTCAGGCAGTGGCGGGCACCGTTTTTTAGCTTGATATTATTAGATAGTCCAAATACTGCAGTGCTAGCTAAGCTTCCTAATCCAGCTTCCCAATGTTAGCCATCATTGTGTTCCTTGTTTCATTTTCCACTGCTTATTATTCAACATTATGCCAAGTCAGATTTATAGAATGTATTAAAAGAAAGAAAGAAAGAAAGAAAGAAAGAAAGAAAGAAAGAAAGAAAGAAAGAAAGAAAGAAAGAAAGAAAGAAAGAAAGAGCTAGTTTCTCGTCCTCATGTTAAACTGCTTTCCTATCTTTACACCAAGTGTATTGGCCGGGGTTAGCTGGTTAGTATGCCAGTACATGGACGTCTTTGACCTAAGGTCGTAGATGTTAATGCTTTACATGCTCTTGGTAATTGATAAACTGATAAATACTTTATTGTCATTGCATCCAAGAAAAACACATACAATGACATTTACTAAGCCGTCGTTGCAGCGAAGCATGCCATAAAATCCATAAAACAACAATAATAAACACCATCAAAAAGAAAACAAACAAACAAACAAACAAAAAACAATAAATTGTACACACAGTCCAATCATAAAAGAAAAACAATACAAAAGCAGTATACAAGACCATTCAGTAATGTATTAATGTTGGTAATGTTTCTCTATTTGTTGGTTTGTTTTGTTAGTAAACTAACAATCTGGCTAATTGTACCATTAAGGAGGATAAAACTGTTAAAAATAAACATTGTTTGCATACATTTAAGTTTGTGAGAGGTACTTAATTCAACTTTATTTATACATAACACCTTTCATGAAAAACATGCACTTCAAATGCTTGAGCTGGCTTAAAAAGAAACAATAATTTTTGAAATTGGATAAATTAGTCAATAAAATGAAATAGTAAAAGTATTTGATACAGTAAATACCAGGACTCTCACAGCACATAAAAAGCAACAATAAAAAATCAGTTGTGAAGATAAATAAAACTCAGTAGAATACAATTAATATCAGGGATAGACGGTATATAAAAACTATGACCGTTGTGTTATATTACAGTGTTAGATATCATCATCTGTGACTTAAAGAACATAAAAATGTATGAAAACTAGTGACAGTGAAAAACAGTCCCAACCAAAACAGCTTCAGGGATTCACAGGAGAGTTGAAAAGGTCACTGTACTTCTACGACACACTCCGGTACATGACTGAAAGGCTCTCCTGACCTCTGCGCATTGAAAACGAGCCAAAGAAAGCTGGGGGCTGGGGGTCTGAGGCAGCCATTAGCAGATAAGGCACTTCAGGTAAGTTGGTGCAGTTTATTTTCCCCGCGGCAAAGTATGAAAAGCGGAAAAAGGGAGGTGGGTGATTAACACAGATCACTATTATTAAATCATGCAGGAAGGTTGTTAGTGCACATGAAGTTGTCTGTAACATGTCATGACAAACTCTGGATCACTGGCAGGAAGTACCCAAATAAATCTCTGAATGGAATTTTTGATGGGAAGATACACCATAATTAGTATCTTCACTTTTAATGATGAACTGCATCTGTTTCTTTTGTCAGCATTATAACCTTATTCAGAAAAATGCAAATATGTAACAAAAATGCAATAGTAAAAAAAAGAGTGCTGGCGGTAACATTAAAATAAGCAATTTAAATTATTTTGTAAGATTGTAATTTAAGCTACAACTGTTCCTATCAGGTAAAGCTACTTTACTTGTTTCTCTAAAGTGATTTTTGGGCTTTTCTAAGGAAAAAAAAGTCATCTTTATGAAACTATGGAAATTGCATGTGTTCATGTAAATTGATGAATGTTGAATTTTTTACTAGAAATTAAGTGACTTGCTGTGTTTCTCAGGTAATGTTGCAGAATATCATAAAAGCTATGCAAGAAATAGTAAAGCAGTTAACTTTTTTATAGGGTTAATGTCAGTAATCTGTTCTTTAAAAAAAGTAATGAAAAAATGGTTACAACACTGCAAATAGTAGCTCCCTGAGCTTATGGAGATTGGCATTGATTCTAAGTTTATTTTCATAACACGCCAAAACTCTCAAAGACAAATTTGAATGAAATGTAGCATAACTGGACCACTGCAGTGCAAATTGTCACACATTCATTCATTAATCTGACAGCAACACCAGTAGGGAGTTTTTTTTTTTTAACTCTTTATTTCCCCAGCAGAGAATTCTAACTTAAAATAAAGTCATGATTTCCCTCTGAATTATGATGTTTGTTAAACTAAGTATAATAGTATGATACCTGCAGAGAGGACAAACACTGAAATCTTCGGTGGTTGCCATTCAGTTTGCGCTCTTGATTTTATGCCGACAAGTTTACTGTGGCATGTGCAGAGATCAGCCTCTTCATTTTAAAGTGGGCAGTAACTGCATCATCAACAGTGCAGTAATTAAGAACCAATATTGTTCATGCCCAATGCTTTTTGTGTTCTGTATGTGGGTTGGTGGGACAAATGAGGATGTAAAGGATAGGGCAAGATGGAAGCAGGTGATCCACTGTGGGGACTCCTAAAAGGACCTACCAAAAGAAGAGGAAGAAGATATAAGTATTCTAAAAATGTGCTATTTGTCCCTAATTTGTTATATATGATCATATTTGATATATTTAACTTGTTGTCTTTTAGTCAGACTGACCATACTGAAATAAACTAGGCACTGTGTTCTGATAATGATCTTGTGCGTACATGGTCGTGTGTCTGAAGCGGCCATCAGACTGTAAGGTCTTGGATGAATTTTAAACATTTATTGACCCATCCCCCCACTGAATGGCAGTAATCCTTGTGCCGGGCCCAGCCAGAGACCACGAGGTATGCATATTAAAAGTTTTTACTGAGGCTCCACAACACCTGTGAGCCCCTCACCATTGAGCCTTGCACCACAAGAACATAAATCACAGCTTGTGAGTGGAATATCTCATAGAGAGCCAGCATTCCACAGCTCGTGCTGGGATTAGGAAATCAAAAGGGCACACGCTCTGCAAATGCTGCACAAGGCCCCAAGGAAGCCAGGGTGTTGAGAAACAGCCAAGGAGGCTCATTCAGCTCTGTCATTTATAATGGTGCCGGACTGACAGAAGCCCCTGGGATATTACTGCTACAAACCCCAAACCACTGACTGTATGTGCCATCCAAGCAAGTACAAATTATGGTCTAAACGAAGCGGAAGAGCTACTGCAAATTGCAGGAAGCGTTCTCCTGTGTCTTCATTATCTTGTTAGTTTTTTCGATAAATATATTTTCCACAGCATGTGGCTGAGATTACCACAGTAAAATGAGCTTTCTTCATACAGTGACATCCTGAATTGGCCATTTTACTAAATATATGCAAAATAAAATGCGGATGTTTTGCTGTCAAATGCTACATTCTCACTGCAACAGGTGTATGCATGATTAAAACTACACCGAGGACATCCATGATTTGCCCTTCTTTATAGCCCATTATGCAGTCCTGAGGAAAAGGAAACTGTACTGTGAGAAATGCAAGCATTTGATATGCAAAAATGCTCTTCATGTATCCTTGCCCTCTGTTAGTCAAAACATTGATGAGATTAATTTGCATTTATGGAGTGAATGATTACACAAGTACACTATATGAGGAATAAAGGGCCCAGCTCAGGTTAAGGCTGATTGACAGCAGCATTGTCTGGTGGGGCTTCACTTCATTTTGAGAAGCCCAAAGTGACCCCATGCATTATGGCTATGGGGGCAGTGCCAGTCTCTCAGGATGCTGATTAAGTGGGATAAGCCAGCCCCTCAGACACAAGTGGCCTGACCATGCTGGGGGAGTCCTACCTAACTGCTTACACCCAGCTCCACCCCATACCACATACAACTGACACAAGCATAGGCATACAAACATCAAAAAGTGACATTCATTGCTAAACCAATTTATTAAACAGCTGGACCAGCTAGATCAAATAAACCTGGGGTCTTAGTTTGGTTTTATCAACTTTGGATTTTTAGTTTATTTCAACCATGTAAGCTACTTAAACCACTTGGTTTTAAACCCAAGCCTAAGCATATGCTCTAATAGGTATGTGTGTGAACCTAACTGAACAATGGTGATTCTACAACTATTGTAAGGTAATGGCTGCCCTTAAAGCTTTTGTTTTCCAGCTGAGGGACACTTAAAACGAGCCTTTCAAGATAAACGGCTGTTGTAGGCCACCGGCTTCCCCAGTCCCCCCCTCCCCCCGGGACAACGTATCCATCACCAGATGCCCTCGGGTGTGGGCTAACAAATTTGTTCATTCCGGGGGCTTACATAACACACGAAGAGTTTATTTTGCAGGATTTAGCGTGAACTGCCAGCAGAGATCCCACTTACAGGTTGCGCGCACAGCAGTCCCGGTTTTTAACATGCATTAGGCGTTAATTCACTAAAGGGCAAAATCCCCCACATGTAGGCTATTATTTGCCACCAACACATCGAAACTGGTTTGTCATGTCTGTAGGTAGACAGGTGGAGCAATAACTTATGACGGGGTGACTGACGAGATATTATTATTTAGTCAATGCGATCAATTACTATGTGGACGGGAGGTCACCACGTGTCTGTGTTTTTAAATATGGGTTGCAAAACGGATTTTTGCCAACCAGCTGTTCCACTTGCTACTCTTTTGTCCTTTGGGTCAAAAATAAGAAAATGGGAGAAAAAAAGGAAAAAAGAAAATCAATCAATCAATCAATCAATCAATCTATCTATCTATCTATCTATCTATCTATCTATCTATCTATCTATCTATCTCAAAAAAACGTTTAAGCTGACAAACTGCCTGAAACTGTTTTTTGCTGCACTGTGTGCATGGGTCTCTTGGATCTGTACGACGATTCGTCAAAAGAGAAAAGCCAGTGCCCTCTACAGGACGCCGCTGACGGTGCCAGAGCGCACACTTACAAACACATCTCTCACTTTGTAAAACTACTGTTTTACAAACATCTTTCTCACACCTATGTTAACAACTGCGTAATTTCTGACTTATCTCGCACAATCAGTGCAATTCATTTCATATTTCAGAAGCAGGAGTAAAATATGAGAGGAGAAAATATTTCGTGCTTTGTGTGTCAGCTCATGAAAAGGTCAGACCGTCCGTGTGATGTTCATATTATAATTCCCTTTTAAATCTATGATATAATACTTTATTTTTTTAAAGAGGACTCCAGCTGTAGTACTGCTGTAAGTAGTCATACACTGTGGTGGCATAGCTCACGATTAACCCAGCCCTGTAGAGGGCGATCTTGTTGTGTGGACGATCAAAATCTATTATTATATAGAATTCCGGTTTCTTACAACATAATTTATCTTACAGCATAATTTAAGCACATCAGTGTGTTAAATAAAACCGTGAACTCATATAAACATCCACAATTACATGAAAGAAAAGCAGTACTTTGAATCTTTAAAACACTTCATGAATATTTTTATGACAGTCTAAGGTTGTTGTTGTTGTTTTTTTGTTTTTTGTTTTTTACCAATTGCATCTCCTTTGAAAAGAAAAATGCACTTTTGGAAACTAAATTGACTGCACTTTGAACGCATTAAGAAATGTGTAAATTTTTTGCGACACATACAAATGTACTTTTCATCCTGATTCTTTTCTTCCTTTCTGTGATTTACTGGCAAATTAATTTATATAATAACTAATGTAAGGATGAATGAAATTAAAATACGTATGATTAACAAAAACAATAAAGTTTATCCATTGATAAAATTCCTACAAAAATATAGCCATTACTAGTTCTAGAGATATTTTTCAGTGTTATAGCAGTGGTATGGAAACCTAATTGATTGCCAGAAAAGACATAAATAGTAATTTCCTTAACAAAGACATACTCTTCTCTTTATCATAATAAGAAACAACATGTGTGGTTGCTGAGTGAACCTTTGCAAGGATAACTCAGCCTGATGCACTGTTATTTACACTTGGAAGAAACTGTGAACCCTGGAATTACCAGGATTGCCAACTTCATTGCTTATAAAACATGGTTTTATCATCATCTAAGAAACAAACACAGTCTGACTAAATTAGTGAAACACAGTTGTATTTTTTGTGTCTTCGTGAGACATATTGAGAAATAACTCACAGTTCAAACTGGAAATAATAAGTGAATCATTGCTACATGTATTTTTCTTACTCCCAGTGTTCATTTGGATTTAAATATTCAAACTGAGAAAACAAAACTGTAGCTGTACCATCCATCAATTTATGAATAAAGTCCTGTGCAAGAGTCTTGAGCCACCACTCATTTTAAAATATTTTGCTTCCAAGGAGCCAGACTGTAATTTTTCAAGTAGTCTTAATTGAAAAGTTCTCCAGGCCTTCTCAAGGTCTTTCAAAGTTTCTCTTTGGTGCTTTTTCAATCATTTTCAGCCCAGTCCTTGTATCTGACCTATGAACCATTCAAGGGGAAAAAGGAATCTAGTTCAAAGGCTGAACCATTGTTGTTTCTATTCATAGACAATTTGGAGGGGGGAAAAACAATTTTAAATTGTATCTTTGAGCATTTTTAATGTCACTCTGTTCTAAAAACACATCATTTGTTTCCCTTACTTTAAACAAATCTAGGCAAAATGCCAAAGATAACAAAGTTTGACTGGTGTAAAATAGTATTTTTGACCAAAGAGGTGATTCTCAAGTTCCATTAGTAAAAAAAAAACTTGGCATATCTCAGCACTGTGTGTCTTTAAGAAGAAGAAGAAATGATAGGCCTAAAAAGCTATCTGCGACAGTATCTGAAAGTCATATCCTTAAAAAATAGGAAAAAAGCCAAGACTGGACAAGACCTGAGAGATGGATGTGGAAAATCATTCAAGTCATTATCAATACACAGTAAAAGCAGACCAGAGCCCAGACATTAACATTAAAGGAGTGTGAGATCATCTTAAGAGAAAACAGAACAAAAGGCAGCCAACAGCCAAAGAAGAGCTTTGAATGTCCTCCAAGAAGCCTGGAGAACTATTCCTGAAGACTACTTAAAGCAGGGGTGTCCAGACTGTTTTTTTTGTTTTTTTTACAAGAGTGCCATATTTGTCGATGGAAAATCAACCAGGGGCCAAAAAAGTAGTAATGCATTTTAAGGTAGGAGTGAGAGGCCGTATAAAGCCCCCGGGCTAGACTTTGGACAAGCCTGACTTATGAAATTACAAGAAAGCTTGCCTAATTCAGTGTTCTGTAGACAAACAAGACAAAAACCGAGCTTTCTGGCAAAAATACACAATGCTATAATTAGAGGAGAAAAGATGCAGCTCCTAAACCCAACCTCAGCTATGAAGCATGGCGGTGAAGGAGACATAATATGGTGTAGAAAACCTGAATGCCCTGCAATAACTAACTTAATTAAAATTGCCTACTGGGGAATGTCAAGGCACAAGTCCAGCACAGATAAGGAGAGGCAGGGTTATGCAATGAGACAATGACATGTACACAAACAGCAACAAGATAACATTTTTATAGAGATGAATGATGTGTTGGTGGGATAGGCTTTACTTCTGTTGCGACCATGACTCAACAGAAGAAAATGTATGGATGTAAAGAAGTTGTATATAATGGAAGTTGTGTTTCAGTACAGAGACAGCTATCAGAACTGATTTTAGACTCAGACATTTGCTTTGTCACTAGTGCTTCCCAGATTGACCAGACTGTTTTGATGAAGGGCCATTTTGTGATTTATCTTAGAAATCAATGCAGCGTCGTCAACAAAACTCTCGACACCGTCAATCATTGATATGATGCTTCACACTACAAATAGTCCTTGTCCTATTTTAGAGTACAGATGAGAAAATGCACATATAGAGTATAGAAAATTACAAATACACAGTTTTAACATTCACGATTTAAATAATTCAAAATAGTAGAGTTATTATAGTTTTGTGTTTTCTAATAATTTTTTATCATTTTAATTCATTTTGACTTTTTGTTTTGAATTCACTTTAGTTTTTATTGTATGAAAGTATTTCGTTTCAGTGTTAGTTTTTTTGTCTTTTTGATTATTATTTTAATGTTATATTTTATTTTTGCATGGAGAGCATTTGTCAGTATAAAATCAGTCTAGTATTACAATAAAAACACAGAACTTCTTGAAAGCAGTTGACTCCCACTGTTGCAGACATCCAACGTCTCCATAAACACGTTTTTTCACGTTCATAAATAGTTTTTTTTAACCAAACTTACAAATACTAAAGCTAAAAGTTTTTAGTCTCTATTTTTTATTTTGTTTTAGCTTTTCATGTTCACAAAATTGTTTTAGTTTTGTTTGTTTGGTTTTTTTTTTTTAAGTCAAGTTTTTATTTAACATTTTAACTAAAAGGTTTCGTCACATTCTTTATTAGCTTAGTTAACCATAATAAGGTTGATGAATAGTTGCATAAACAGTCAGTTTGCACCTTTGTGGTGGCAGACTCAACAACTCCATAGAAATTTTTGGAAGGCTAGCCCAGCAGTGTAACAAGCCTTGACAAGGAAATTATTGAGGTGGCAGGTACGGTGCCAGGTTTGAACATCACTGTTTTTTTTAATAAGAAATCATTTTTGGTTTTTTAGAGGGTAAAAGTGACACAGTCTGTCCTGAGCACCTCCTGGATCAGAAACCGTTAACAGAATGTAAAATTAAAAAATTCTTATCTTTACATTGACAACAAAGCTATGTTGTTGGAGTTGAAGCAATCATTTATACAGTGCTGTAATTGTACTTGGAAAGGGTTCCAAGATGTTTGCCTTTCTCTCCCTCTAGCTGTGATGACTGTGATGAAGGTTTTATGGTCCTGGTCCACTTTAGGCTAATAGGGTTTCTGATTCCTTGGCAAAGTGAATGACTCATGTTGTCAACCACGTTAACATCTGTGCTGGATTTCAGAGTAAAATGAGTGTGTGGATTACATCAGAAGCCATCTCCATCTTAACTGCTTGAATGCATTGCTTTCAAACTTGTTATTATCACCATAGCAACAGGCAATCCCCTTCCCGTAGGTGGTCTTGTCATTGTTAGTGATGAGGTCCAAAATGGTAGTGCCACCTGCATATCTGAGGAGTTTGTCTCACTCTCCTCTTCCTTTTCCCAAGGAACCTTCTCTTATAGTGAGAAAAATAAGAAAACAATGTCACTCACAGAAAGAAGGAATACACACACACACACACACACACACACACACACATGCAAATATATACCACTCAGTTAATTTAATTTCCCAGGCACCCCAGACATTACAATATGCATGTTATTTATTTAGTTATATCAAAGCAGTCAGACCCCTAGGCTGCCCTGAAATAAGGTGTTGTAAAGTCACTTGTGAGTGTCCGTATCAGTCTGTGGGTGAAACACATGTATTCACTGGTTGCTTTTTAAGCACACCTTGCTAGTGCGAGTGTGTTGAATCCCTTTTTTGTCTTCAGAACTGCTTCTCTTCATGGCATAGGTTCAACAAGGTGCTGGAAACATTTTCATAGATTTTGGTCCATATTGATGTAATACATCCTCACACATGATAGTTGCTGCAGATTGGTCGCCTGCACCTCCATGATGTGAATCTTCTACATCCCAAAGCTGCTCTGTTGGACTGAGATCTGGTTGTGAAAAAGATCTGAGATGATTTAAGCTTTGCAACATGGTGTGTTATCCTTCTGGAAGCAACAATACCCCAGTCAGATGTGTATTAAACAATGCTTAGTTGGTACTAACAGGCCCAAAGTGAGCCAAGAAAATGTACTGCAACAGTCTGAATGGTTGATAATAGGCAGGATGGATCCATGCTTCCATGTTGTTTATGTTTATTTTTTGATTGTATCATCCAAATGTTGCTGCAGTTATTAGAAAAGATTTACCAGAGCAGGCAACATTCTTTTTCAATCTTCTATTGTGGAATTTTGGTGAGTCCATGCAAATTGAAGCCCCAGTTTCCTGTTCTTAGCTGGCAGAAGTGGTGAAAGTGCAAGAGAACTGGTCTGGTCTTCTGCTGCCATAGCTCAGCTGCTTCAAGTTTTAACATGCTGTATGTTCTGAGATGCTCTTCTGCATACCTTGGTAATTTGATTTACTGCTCCTAGCAGCCCAAAGCTTTCTGGCAACTCTCCTCTCAACTCTGACACCAACAAGGCAGAGAACTGTGACTCACTGGATATTTCTCTTTTTTGGACTGTTCTCTGTATACCCCAGAGATGGTTGCAAGGGAAAATCCCAGTAGAATCACAGTTTCTGAAATACTCAGACCAGGTTAATGAACGATTAGATCATCTTTCTTCCCCAGTCTGATGCTTGAACTTCAGCAGGTCATCTTGATAATGTCAACATGCATGCACTGACCTGCTGCCATAGACTGATTAGATATTTGGTTGAGTTGGTGATTGGCTGAACTGGTGTACCTAAAAAAGTGGCCTGTGTGAGCCTACTCTGTAAAGTAATGAGTGCACATTATTTTTCCGGGCCCATCAGATTTGAATGTTTATTTAAGCCAAGAATCTTTGGAATGCTGCAAATTGTATAGAGTAATGATGAGTAAAGTGAGTAACAGACCATGCCAGACATAAATGCAATAATATTTAGGCAAACTTCTCATTTAAGGCTAAACCCGGAGGGTAGGAAGTGTGTTGAGCTCAACTAATTGGAACAAAATTCAAAAATTAGAGCTTAAATACAGAATTGCCTGGAGTATGTTTACTGGACAAATGGTTGCAATAATAGTCCAGTAGTTATAGCAAAATGGCTCTGACTCTTTGCTGACTACAAATGGTGATAGAAGAGCAAACGAGACAGCTGAAAGTGGTTTAGATCACATTTTAACATGAAAGGTATCATTGATAAAGGGGAAAACCAGGTAATTAGCATTCACTCCTGGATATCAGGTTCACAGTATAAAAACAATAAAAACACCAAAACAGGGTACAAACTGTTCAAGCCACCATGCATTGGTGTGGAATACAAATCACAGATAGTCTGGAATTATATCGACATTATAGGGCCTTTTCAGTAATCATTACACTTCCAGTCATTTTAAACAAGCTAAAATAGGGTCCTGTCTTTACTGAAGCTAGCCGGCTGACACTTACGTATCCGGCAGTGATTGAAGGTCGTTGCTAAGCAACGGAACGCTGAACCGCCCTACTATGCAGCGCTCTTAGAAAAGCACATAAAGCGAAGTTAACACTATCCATGAGCGAATCTAATGGATAATGTATAACTGCTGCAAGTAAGTTGATTTTTTCGAACGTAGTGCGGCGCTAAAGCATGCCATCTTGGCAGAGTAGTCATGGACGAGGAAAAAAATAGTCCGTCTTTTCTTGAGGACCACAGAGTTAAGTTTGTCGAGGAAAAAGTTTGCGGGCTACTGCGGGTGCACAGCCAGACATGGCAAAGAAATGCTGTCAGCGAAGAGTTTCAAGGACCTCTGAAGAACTTCTTTGAAAAGCAGTCGCTTATATTTTTCTCTTCCTCTAAAAAGGGCTGTCTGGTTGCTTCTAATGAGGTATGTCTGTTACAGATGTTGCAGAGTCTGCTGCGTGTGTTCTTACAGCAGACATTTTGACATGTCATAGCAGGAAACTCGCAGGTATAATCATGGCAATTTTCACTTAGGGAAGATTCTTCTTTTTATGTATGTTGGTTTGCTGTTACTGGGGCACTTCATCATTAAAATGATTGATTTCACCTGCAATTTTCCTACTACACAGGTAAAATGTCTGCTTTGAAAATGCAGTGCCAAAGCGCATTCTGTATAATACTGTCTTAGAGTATTTATTATGGACTCATCAACTAGCAAAGATCTTTTAAAATGAAACAAATAAATCGTTTCATCATGACATATTTAAAAGTCTTGCAAAATCTCACATTATTTCAAACGCAGGTTCCACCAGATGCGAAAAATGAACAAATCTATATTCTCAAGAAGAGAGTTGTTCCAGTCACCTCTGAAAACTGCAGGGAACTGCTGCTCTTTGGCCTTTTGACTCCACCAGTTCTCCTGCAGCTGTCATGTGCAGTTAAGCAGGTGACTGTGCCACCCATTTTCATACACATAAGCCATAAAGAAGCTTTTCTTTCCATTTCTAACCTGCCTGTGTGGGTTCTGGGTGAATTGGTTATGTTTTTGTCTTCGCAAGATATGTGTTCCACTGCTGTCCGACAACAAAAACCATCAGACTTGGCCACTTCTGATATCTGAAGACATCCTTCGACATGTGGAAATCATGTGCAGTCAGACCTCAGTTGTGCAGGGACGGGTTATGGGGAAAACTGTCCTCCCTATTCCAATAGCAGCTGACTGGATGGAAAAGCCACACGGCATCTTTGAAAAGTAAGAAAACAACCAAGCATACAGTGTAATCTTTGACACTATATATTTTAAGTAAAGCACTCACCTTCTATTTTCCTCCTTCAGGCATGAAAACTATGACAGGGCAGTAGCCCATACCATAGAGACCCAGGTCATCAACTGGACAAATCTGATCCAGAAAATTTTAAAGGAGGATTCATCAGACAAACTAATAACAGGCTGTAATCCAGGGCCCAGTGCAGAACTGAAGTTTTGGGCATCCAGGAAGAACAACATAGAGAGCATTTATCATCAGGTATACTTCCTAACCACATTGGTATTCACCAAAACACGTTTTAATATCTTTTCATCTCCTTCTACGTCACTATTTGCTAAAGTTGTATCTTGCTGTAGCTTCAGAGTCCAGTTATTCAAATGATGGTGAAGATGTTAGAGACGATGGATAGCAGCTATCATCCAGCAATCAAGATGCTAATTGGAAAAGTGTGTGATGGTAAGATTACCGTGTCACTTTTTTAAAGACAATGGGTAGTGTCTGCCTTGAACAGCATAATATCACCTCCATCTCTGTTATACAGTTAGAGGTTAACATATGATTATGATATATATTTTTTGTCCTCAAAAAATAAAGCTCTGCGAGAAGCCGAGGACATTGACCTCCATCTACAGCCACTACATGCACAGCTGTCTCATTTGGAAAACGGAGAGCTTCAACTCATGCAAACATACATGCCGGCACTTTTTCACACGCTTTACCTCATTTGGACCAACTGCCAGTCTTACCAAAGACCAGCACGCATCGTGGTATTACTGCAGGAACTCTGTAATCTGCTCATTGAACAGGTATAAGTTCTCATTTGAAACACCTGTATTTATAGATGTACATAGGGGGGTCCAGAGAAAGAGCTAGCTACTACCGACAGCTGACGTTACTCTGACTGTTAGCTGCTAGCATGAACAAATTCACAGATACAAAAACTTATTCCCTGTAGGCTTCTACATACCTCTCTGCAGATCTGCTTCTCAGAGAGGATCCAGAGGAAAGTCTACAAATGGTAACGAGAGTCATAAAGGTTTGTAGGTGTTTCAAAGACAGTTACCAGACCCAGAGGGAAAGACTTGCCAGCCAAGTGAAACATGCACCCTGGGATTTTCCAGCTGCTTTGATTTTCTCACGTTTCAACCAGTTCTTTAATCGTATGAAACAGCTTGAGGTGAGATAATATTTTTGCTTTATTGGTTGTCATAGTAATGTTGTGCGTGATTTTGTTTCCTGATCATTTTTTTCCTGATAGGAATTCTTTGAAATCATGCTACACTATAAGAGAATGGAAAAGTTGCAATTTGGTGGAACTAAAGGGAAACTCTACAGTGAGCATGCTGCTAAGATGCACAAAGATTTCAGTGACCTCTGCCAAGCACTGATCCACAGTAAAAACTGCCCGCTTGACTTGAACTCTCAGGTGATACTATTAATAAAGATTTTTTGGGATTTATAATAATAATCATAAGGATTATTTTAATATTATTATAATACACATGGATGCACTAGTGTTCATCATTAAATACTGTTGAACTGTTGTTTCTCTCATTAGGGTTTTGAAAGTGAGTATAAGAATTTCAAGATTAAGATTGCGGACATTGAATGCCGCCTTGCTCGCTTTCTGTGTTTGGCTTTCAAGGATTGTTCAGGCCTCGAGTCAGCAATGAAAGTAAGTAAGACTGCATGCTAGTGTGGTAATGCATTATTTACCAAGTGAATGGTGAACAACAAAGACTCAGAGTGTTTCGGCCCGTAGATGCTAACTATTGCTGGACCCTTCCTGGAGAAAAGACAGATTAGACAGATATTTGGTCCCAACTTCCTTCTGCTACAGCAACATTTCAGAGAAGAGCTGGAGACGTGTAAACATCTATTGAAATTACAGCTTAATCAGGTACTCCAAGCTAAAACTGGATACTAGCAGTATGCATTCACTGCACAATAGATATTGTTAATTAGATTTTTTTTCTATAATCTCACTGTGTCTACAGATGGAAACTAGTCTGGTGAAGAACATGGCACACACATCTGGAGCTTTCAAGTGGGCAAAAATGCTCAGAGAACGCATTCAAAGACCGTGGGAAAAATTCAGATTGCTTTTTGGCAAGTCAGTAAAAACAAAAATTAGAATATGTTCTAAGCATAAGTTACACTTCTTGTCTTTATTGATTATATTATTGAACAGAAAGAGATTTATTTTTCATATTTCCAGGCCTGCAGAAGGAGTAGACATGGTTACCGAGTACAGCATGTACACAGAGATCTTGAATCTACTAGACCAGTTTGAGAAGGACATTTACTCTGACTGGTGCTGTGGCTTAGAACAGACGTGCCTGATTAACCTGAACCAGCCACTTATCTCCAGAAATACCTCTTCTGGCCTGATTTCGGTCAACTTTAATCCAAAGGTAACCAATTTCATGGAAATATGAAAGTGTACACCTTTCAATGCTCAACTTACTCTTTGACTGAGAGCATGCAGTGGCCCACTGCTAAGGCACCCTCAAGATCCCTAAAAACTTCTCAAAGAATACAATTCAAATGATCCAAGAATCATTATTTCTTACCTCAAACTTTTAATCATACTGCTGACACAGTTTGCAAAGTACAAAAATAGTAGCAGTGTTGCAGTGGAAGGAGCACATTTCCATATTTAGTTATTTTATTCCTTAATTTTTTTTCTGTAAATTGATACAAAGTTTTCCCTGATAGGTGCCAACACCATCACAACAAACACTGTTGCCCTGGCAACCTGGTGTTGATAGTACCAATAATTCTGCACCAGAATTAATAGTACTTCTTCTCGTAATCATCTGCGGTGTCATCCAGAATGTCCTGGTAGAGTGTTTTGCCATAATTCTTCTTGTAGTCTTCCTTGATCCTCTTCATGTCAATTTCAGATCGTGATCAGATCGGGCGATCGTGGCTCAAAGCTGTGTAAAGCGCTTTGGGGTCCCTAGGGGGGACTAGTAAAAGCGCTATACAAATACAGGCCATTTACCATTTACCCATTACCTACTCACAGCATATCAATGTTTATGCTTTCGCATACCTGCTTTATCAGTAGCAGAGTATTACTTATACATAATCAAGGACAGGAATATAGATATTTTTTTTTTTGTTCAAGTTAGACATGACCAGGCTTTTGTAGATATAGAAGCCTCACTCTTCTGGACGTGGAGGTGGGTGTGCTATTAGACAACCCACTCACCACTTTAATCACACTCTAGATTTTGTTCTAACATGTGGCATAGAAACTGAACATTTAAGTAAGCACAAGTGTTTTCTGAAAGCCCTCTCTTGTCTGATCATTTTCTAATAACGTACATTTACAATAATTGATTACACAGCAGTGAGGAATAGATTTCAACACAGATATCTTTCTGAAAGTGCTGTAAATAGGTTTAATTATATAATTCACTGACTTTTACTCCTGAATGTCACTCCGACAGAGGTCTTGTTAATAATTTTATTTCTTCAATATGTGTGGCTCTGTATGCTGTAGCTCCTGTGAAAAAGGAATATAATTCTCAAATGCATTAATGCACCTTGTAAGCTGGAGAGGAAATGGTGTATCACAAATTTAGAAGATCATCATTTAGCCTAAAAGTTGTTTGCTGCTTTGTAAAAAAAAAAAAAGCCCTCTGTAGAGCTGGAACATCTTAATATTCATCATTGATTGAAGAAAATAAAGAATAACCCTATATTTCTCCTCAGCACTGTAGTCTGGCTGACAAAAAGTCAGAGCTCTGTTAACATTAACTAGTAATGATTCCTTGAATTTGTTCACAAATAAAAATTTAAACCTTACTCAAAATCATCTCACAGATGTAACATTATCTACATTTATTTAGTATCTTTTACTCCAATTGATCTTTCTGAGTTAACTTCAGTAATTACTTCCTCCAAACCATCAACGTGTCTTTTAGACCTCATTCCTACAAGACTGCTCAAAGAATTCTTACCATGATGTTATGCTTCAATCTTAAATATGATCAACCTATCTATAATAATTGGCTATGTACCACAGGCCTTCAAGCTGGCAGTAGTTCAACCGTTACTTAAAAAGCCATCTCTTGACCCAGCTGTGTTAGTTAATCAGAATCATATCTATCTAATACACTCCAGTTTGTCCATGTAAATGGAGTGCCCTCTTCACTAAGGTTAATTATGGAGTTCTGTAGGCTTACATGTATTTAAAAGTAAAATGGGAGGGAGAGCCTTCAATTTTCAGGCATCTCTTCTGTGGAATCACTGTCGCCAGAGCACTTGCTCATAGGGGGTCATATGACTGTTGGGTTTCTCTCCGTTGTATTATTGTTGGGTCAACCTTACAATATACAACTTCTTGAGACGAGTCTTGTTGCTATTTGGCGCTGTGTAAATAAAATTGATTTGAACTGAACTGACAAGGCTTTTATTGCTGCTGCCCCTCTGCAGTACCTTATTTCTGGATGTTTTCAGCTAAAATGCCACTTACTGATGCCTTTGACTTTTGTGTGTAAAATAAATGAATCCGAATTTTTATTATTATTACAAGCTATTACTAGTTATTACCTGCATTACTGGCAGTTTCTGCCAGGCCTGGGGTGCATTTTAAATAATACTTTATGTATTTAGTGGTCAAACAAAATTTTGTTGTGAATGTCAATTTTGATGACCCTTAAGCTGCATGTGTGATGATGTTCGTGCAAGGTTTTCTTCAGATCAGTCCATTCATTAAGGAGGAGAAAAGGCATATATACATAAAAATGCTACAGTAATTATAGTATTACATTTAAATTAATTCAATTAAATTAATCAGTAATTTCTTTTACTTCTCAGCTGACTGAGGCCTTAAAGGATGTGAAGTATTTTCAGACTGTGAGTGAGATCACCATACCTCCAGATGCACTGGCTCTTTTTGAGAAGCGTGAAATGTTCACAAAGGTTTGAAAAATCATTTTAGAACTGGGCCACACAAGGTCACCCATCAAAGTTAAACAGCAGTTTTGTTTTATTTTTTATTTTTTATTTTTTATTGGCCCTAAATGCATCATTTGCTCACATTTGTATTTTTCAGTATGTGAACGGTTTGCAGCTGTTAGTACAGTGGTACAACGAGCTTAAGCAGACAGTGTTAGAGGTGGAACTCCCTCTCATCAGAGCTGAGCTGGAGTCAGTAGACCTGCAGCTGTCGAGAGCAGAGACCAGCTTGACGTGGCAGGACGAGGACTGCTGGAGCTTCATCAACAACACCAAACACCTTGTACAAGACCTTGTCTGTCGAGTTAATAGAGTGAGGGAAAACTGTGATGCCATTCAGTGTGTGATGAAGAGATGGAGCAAACAGGCCATGTTTTGCAGAAAGGACAACAAAAAAGGTTCACTCATACAACTGGACGAGAGAGGAGACTCTTTCAGGAAGAAGTACAGCTCCATGAAGAATGATGGAGACTATATACATGGGCTGGTGCAGGTGTGTGTGGCTGGATCTGTGAAGAGTAACTGAGCCATTATAGATTTTCTGTGAATAGCTAAGTAAGCACTGAAACATGTATGTTTCTGTTGGTATGGTTAAAAACAGCATTCACCTTGATTAGATTAAAGCACATTATTGGTTCTGTTCACTGACAGTTTAAAACCTTGTTTAGTTACTTTTTGTTCATTTTATTTAAACCTTGAATTTATGTGCAGCTTAATTAAACATCACATTAGTTTCATTATGAAGATGACTTGCATATGATACCATAGATTCAAATCTAAGTTCTTTGGTGTATGTCCTGTATTGTTTAACATTAATTTTTATGCAACATGGAGCTGCTAATGCTCTTAGCTTAAAAACTTTTAATTATAATCACAATCAACTTTTTACTCTGACATTCTGGAAGTATTTTTCTTGATATAAATAGTATTAACATATTTAAGCACTTAAGAAGCCAATAAAATAAAATTACTCCAGTTGTTGTGGAATAGATAAATCCCCCCAAGCAGAGCTTCAAAAATCACGTGAAATAGAAATTATTACAAGCAGAAGCTAAATATTATTCTAATACTCTACTTCTACTCAGGAGAACATGGTTCTTTTCCATGCTGATCCGGATTCAGAAGAGTGGCAGTGCTACCTGGAATATTTGGATGACATGGTTGTTGAAGGGCTCTTCAGCTACATCAGTCGCTCTCTTCATTTCCTCGTGGAAAACATGGAGGCAGGCCTGAACCAGACTCCACTGTTTGAGGCGAAGCTAATCCTCAATGGCTCAAAGATGACTTTCTGTCCCTCAATGGAGAAAGATGCAGGAGATAGCCTCTATGAACTGATAGAGGGGCTGGTTGCAGATGTATTCAAGACTTCAGTGAATATCAGGAGAGTGGCTGCTCATCTTAGCATGGAGACCTATCAGGTACGCTTCTTTTATGTTTGAATTAGCACAGGCTTCTTATACACTTGACAAAAACTAGGAGATGTCTTCTCTGCTTTTACTGCAAAAGTCACACTTTTAGAATTGCACAATTTGAATGACTTGCTAGTTATTATTTGTCATTGTACTTTTATATGTGCTAAAATGTTCCCAGATTACATCGTAAATATGTTCCTACTAGAGCGAAGAGTACAGCCTCCCTGTCAAAAGGAGAATAGTGGTAGACTGTGTTGCTGTGTTATAAGTGAAGTACTGTTACATCCAGGGTGTTATCAGTCGCAGTCTAATTTCACAATGTCATATTTGCACATTGCTAAATTTAAAATATGTGAAAAATGGAAACATGTATTTCCTTGGTGTACTAAACTTGCCAAACTCATTGCTGTGTTTTCTTCTACAAATGGTAGCTATTCCTGATGTTTTGTTTGATGTAATATAACTCTTACAGGATGTAATGGATGGCATGCTAGACTTGCTGGACCTGAGACAGGAAATAATGGAGCGAGTGGAGAACGTCCAGAAGAAAGCAATAAATTACCAGACAAAGTTTGATTGTTATACTCATCTGTGGCAAGATGACAGGGCAGAGTTTCTCAGGCAGTTTCTCCTGTATGGACGTGCACTCACATCAGAGGAGATGGAAGCCTGTACAGGAGATGCACTCCCTGACAATCCTCCTACAATCAATAACTTCAAAGAACAAGTAAAAAATGTTTAAACTCTGGGCTAAATTCTTGCAATTCACGGGAGTTTGAGTTTTATTTTTGTTTTTTATTTTTAATTTCAATGCCTGTTGTGGTTTTAATTTTATAGATCGATTATTATGAGGATCTGCATGATGAAATTTCCCACTTTGAAGACTTCAGAGTTTTTGATGGTTGGTTTCGGGTGGACATCAAGCACTTTAAAGTCAGCCTTCTTAACACACTAAAAAGGTGGAGCTGGCTCTTCAAAGAGCATCTCTTGAACAATGTCACCCACAGGTAAATTTTATTGGCATAGATTTTAAGTTCTGGCAAATTTGTAGGATCAGTTGTTCTTACTCTAACTTTTCCCACTCAGTCTTGATGAGCTGCAGAAGTTTATCCAAGCTACTGTTGAAGGGCTAAGACAACCTATAGCTAAAGATGACAACCATGGCTTTGTGGAAGTGATGAGTCACCTGTTAGCTGTAAAGGACAGACAGAATGCCACAGACAAGATGTTTGAGCCTCTTAGAGAAACAGTGATCCTCCTGGAACAATATGGTGTGACCATACCAGACCATATCTACTGGCAAATGGAGGTAGGAAAAGAGTGAGCCAACTACAGCAATGTAATCATAAACAGTAATTTATCCACAAAGAATCAGATTACTATATTCATTATGTGTACTTTCGTGCTCCGAGTGATAACTGTAGTTTTGTCAACAGGAACTTCCAGAGAAATGGAGTGGGGCTAAAAAACTGGCCCTAAGAGTAAGGCACGAGGTGGCACCCATGAAGAATACAGAAGTGATGGTTTTACGAAGACAGTGCATGGATTTTGAGGTGATCATATGAGAAAACTAAAATTGTACAGTGTAGAAACTATTGTAACATACGTTAAGCAACATGAACATTTTTTTCAGGTGAAACAAACCCAGTTCAGAGACATGTTCAGAGCAATGGCACCCTTCAGTTACAAGGCAGTAAATCCTTACAGTAGTCTTGAGAAAGTAGGTTTTTAATCATTGCTTGACTATCGGATTAAAACAGCATTTTATTTGACCTTTTTGGATGACAACTGCCATTTGTTTTCTAGTCAGAAAAAGCAATCCGGGATATGGAGAGAGAAGTAGCAGAGCTGCAAGAGTCTGCCAGTCTACTTGATGTTTCCATTTCTGACTACAGAGACATCAAGCTCTGCAGGCGAGAGATTACGATTCTCAAAGAACTGTGGGACATTGTTGTATATGTGCAAGTAGGTTGATTTATCAGTGATTTTTAAATGTCATTTTTTTCATGGGGAAATTGAAAAAACAAAAAAACAACTCTAGGTCTCATCACCCTACCACAATACCCCAATACATAAATGACTTGACCTGGCTGTCCTCTTTGAGACTTTGAATACCCTGTAGCCTCTAAATGTCCCTATTAAATAGCCTTAACCCACTGACCCTTCTCCATGTGTCTTTATCTATACAGAGCAGTGTGGAAAACTGGACAATGACCAAATGGAGGCAGATAAACGTGGACCAGATGGATGCAGAATTGAGGAGGCTTGCCAAGGTAAGGTCACCAACAGTGCTACATCACACCAGCTCATCTCTCCTGCTGTCTTGCTGTCACGCGCCATTGCTGTTTGTAACAGATGCCCCTAATAACTAATTATGTTTACCTACCTTCTGTTTGTGTAGGACATACAAAAGCTTGACAAAGAAGCTCGCTTGTGGGATGTGTATTCTGGATTAGACCTTTATGTAAAGAACTTGTTGACGTCACTGCAGGCTGTGAGTCAACTGCAGAACCCGGCAATACGAGAGCGTCACTGGGTCCAGCTAATTAGAACAACACAGGTGCATAAATTCATAAAGCAGAGGCCTTTTTGTAGGAGATCTCGTTGTATATTTTGCTTTGCTTAATAAACATGTTACACTTTTTTACTATTTTTATAGATGGATTTCACTGTGACAGATAGTACCACTTTGGAGGACCTGTTGGTTTTACAGCTCCATTTGTTTGAAGATGAAGTCCGCAACATAGTGGAAAAGGCAGTCAAAGAGATGGCAATAGAGAAGGTTTTTCTTCAGCTATGAACACAAACATGTTGGACATATTTTCAATTCAGTTCAGTTCAGTTCATTTTTATTTCAAACATGTGCCTTCACAATCATTACAAAATATCATTCCATTCTTTTGTTTGAAAAGGAGTATGCAGAAGTATACACTTATTAGTCCCTACCCCCCTTGGAAGTTATTAGAAACAGAATTTCACATTAAAGAGATGTGCTAAACAAATAAATAAGACATGCAGCTGTACTAATAGCACTTTTTGTGAAGTTAGTTTATTGGTAAACTTCTATTTGCTATCAACACTATTCACTGTTTATATTTCAGGTTGTAACAGAAATAAGTCAGACGTGGATGTCAATGGAGTTTTCATATGAAGAGCATTACCAGACCTCTGTGCCACTGCTTAAATGTGATGAACAACTCATTGAAACTCTTGAGGATCATCAGGTAGATGTCTTAAGTTACTGTAAGTTATTTTACAAAAGAACAAGAGCTTGTTCTCAAGATCAGCTGTCTGTGAGAATCTCTGATAGTTAAGTGCTGAATAGAGATGAGATCACAGACGTGCCTTCCCCATTTGAGTGTCTAATAGCATGGCTGAGAGCAGAAAGGTCCCTATTGAGTCCCAAGATTTATAGCTTCTGGACAACACAGGGCATTGTTGCACCGTGGCGATCTTTGAACATGTACACCAGATGCGTTGAGGGGGTTACAGCCAGCAATTAGAACTCCTGACACTTTAGTGCCTCCATCTTTGTTTAAATATTTAAATTTGACTTGGCTTGGCATGCTGATGAGGTAGAAGATGTTTACAAATGCAGCTGATACGTGTAATGGTGTCCAATTCTGAAAATATGTTTTTTCTTTAGGATAGGTTTGATTCTATCTGCTGCACTTTAATTTTACATTAGAGCACATTCTTTATGCTTATTCTTCTTTTCCCTTATTCTCAAGGTTCAGCTCCAGAGTGTCTTTCAGAATAAGCACACAGATCACTTCCTGCACCAGGTAGTGGAACTACAAAAACAGTTGACGGTGGCTGACTCTGTGTTCATGGTCTGGATGGAGGTCCAAAGGACATGGGCCTACCTTGAAAGCATTTTCAAAGGCTGTGATGACATTTGCCAGCAACTGCCTGCAGATACACACAGATTCAAAGCAATAGATGCAGAATTTCAGGTCTGCATGTATACACAGTTTGTGTAGAGCTGCAAATTATGTTCTTGTCACCATTTGTAACAATGGGAATGTTTGTTCTTTCAGGAGCTAATGTTGGGCAGTGCCATCATTAAAAATGTAATTGAGGCCACTAACAAACCTCATCTACTGGAGAAGTTAGAGGATCTACAAAAAAGGTTCATGCTGTTTTCATCAAACTTGTGTTATACGCTTGAAGGTTTCCTGCCTACTGATCCTATTCAATCTTTCCGACAGGCTGGCATTATGTGAAAAAGCTCTTACTGAATACCTGGAAACAAAAAGACTCGCATTTCCACGATTCTACTTTATTTCATCCGCAGACTTGTTGGACATCCTCTCTAAAGGAAGTCGTCCCAGAGAAGTAAATTCAGTAAACTTTCCCTTCTTTGGGGCAGCTGTGGCTCAGGATATAGAGCAGGTCATTCAATTATCAGAAGGCAGCGTTGGCGTTATGGACAGGTCCCTGGGGTGTAGGCCTGTCCAATAGGGACTTTCAAAACGCTTGAGTGCACTGTGCATTTATAGTACTTACGCATGCATATGCATTTGGTCTAAGATAGGTTGTTTATTTTTGAGTTTGTTGTGCAGGGATTTTTTTAACAAAATTAGTTGTTTGCCCATCAAGTCAGAAGGTCTGTGCTTTGGTCTCCAGATCCTCACATGTTCAGGTTTCTGTGGGGAGGATACTGTACCCCAAATTGCTCCTGATGCATCCATCAGAGTGTGTGCATGACAGAAAAAAACTTGAAGGGTGAATGTGTGTCTAAATGGGCAAATGTAGCTTGTAGTAAAAAGTGTTTGAGCACCCGTTTAGAGTTGAAACATGCAAATCCTTTTATTTTATTTTAGTGTCTAGCCTGCGTAATAATTGCTGTGCTTAATGTGTCCATCATGCGCAAATACGACTGACTGTCTTTTGTAGGTGACCGTCCATCTCTCAAAGATTTTTGACAACTTGACCGATCTTGAGTTCAGCAAAAACGAGCAGCTGAGTAATCCTAAAGTTGCTGTGGGCATGTATAGCAAAGAGAGGGAATTTGTGCCATTCCAGACTGAATGTTTGTGTCGCGGGCCGGTAAGATCATATTCATCATCAGCGAATGTAAATTATCGATCACACATCACAAAGTAGCTGAATCGTTTGTTTAAAAAAAATACTTCCCGTTAGGTTGAGGCATGGCTCAGTCGTCTCGAAGAGTCTATGAAGGAATGTGTCAAGGGTCACCTATCCGAGGCTGTGTCCGTGTACGAGGACAGACCCAGAGAGCAGTGGATTCTCGATTTCCCTGCCCAAGTTGCTCTCGCTGGATCACAGATCTGGTGGACTAATGATATGGAACTTGTGTTCAAAAGACTGGAAGAAGGATTTGAGTCGGCGCTAAAAGACTACAATAAAAAACAGGTATGGGAGCTTAACTGACATTTTAAGGCTTTAGTTTTAAATAGTGGCAAAATAGTTTTGCCATTAAAAGGTGTTTGTCATATATTAATGTTTTTTAAGGTTAATGTGATATTTTCAAAGAAAAGAAAGTTTCGATTTGATGTCATGCTCTCGACATGCTGTGTTCAATGATCTGTATTATACATAGTGTCTGCATATACTGTGCATATGATCTGACCTGACTTGGGCTTCAGGAGCCTCACCGTCGACTCTGATCAGAGTTGTTTTATCACTCTTGTCACTTTCATCGGTACCATTAAAGGTTAACATGTCCTTGGCTGCTGTTTGAATAATCTCCCTCTCCCCCATCAACCCACGGCATTGCATTGATTGGATCTGCTGTCACACAGGAACAGGAACAAATTATTTCCAATTATCTTTTAGTAAAAACAAGAACACTAGACTGCTTTTGATCATATGTAAAGTAGACATTCGTGTAATGCTGGTAAATGACCTGCAAGTGACAGGAAAAAAAGAAATGTTAATATCAGTTTGAGGGAAATGATCTCCTGTGTGAATTTGTGTTACTCTCTTCTCCTCTTTGCTTTGAAGTTGTTGTTTCCCACCTATAGGTTTCTCAACTCAACATGCTGATTGGCATGCTACTTGGAGAGCTGAGCTCAGGAGACAGGCAAAAGATCATGACTGTATGCACCATTGATGTCCATGCCAGAGACATTGTTGCCAGCCTCATTGCTAAAAAGGTTAAAACAAATGAATAACTTCTTGCATGCCATCTCATTTTAGTCTGATTGAGCTAACTTTGGTATTATGGCAAGCTTTACTCTTACTGTATGTGTGCAGAACAAATTACTTTTTTTATTAATTTAAAACAGCTTGAGTTGGAATTTGACTAACTGATATCGTAACGTGGCACACTCAAAGATATAATTCTTTTAAAGAAAATAGTCATAGCATCTCAGTATTTGTGTGGCATTTTTCATTGATGACGTTTGATATGAGCCATGTGTGTTTACAGGTCACCACCTCACAGGCCTTCCCATGGCTTTCCCAGCTTCGACATTACTGGAGTGAGCAGCTTCGCCACTGCTACATCAACATCTGTGATGCTCAGTTCATTTACTCTTATGAGTATCTTGGAAATACACCACGTCTGGTCATCACTCCTCTGACAGACCGGTGACTCTTATTGTTTTTCCTTTGGCTGCTCTCTTAAGTGAGATTATCTGCCTCCATCTCACCCTCTTCTGTCACTTAGACCATCTGCATGTCCTCCCTCTCTGACTCTTCTCTGTGTTTTCTACTTATGCTTATCTGCTTTTACTCTTTGCAGACAATACACAACATTAATTGTGTAAAAAAAATTATGTTCACCTTTCACATTGTAGGTGTTACATCACCTTGACTCAGTCACTCCACCTGAACATGAGTGGGGCCCCGTCAGGCCCTGCTGGAACAGGGAAGACTGAGACCACAAAGGATCTTGGCAGAGCCATGGGTGTCATGGTATACGTCTTCAATTGTTCTGAACAGATGGACTACAAGGTGCGAAATTCCCTACATCAGAGTTATTGCCATTGGTCAGTTTATGTTTTCATTTAGAGGTTTCAGTAAAGAAATATATTTTAATGCAAAATTTCTGTGATGCTTATTTTTATGTTTAGTCCATTGGAAATATTTACAAGGGTCTGGCACAGACTGGAGCATGGGGCTGCTTTGATGAATTCAATCGTATCCCCGTGGATGTTCTGTCGGTTGTAGCGGTGCAGGTTAAAACCATTCAGGACGCCATTCGATCTAAAAAGGAAAGGTGGGTAATTGAAGAAGAATACATGAAGTTTACATCATGTTAATTTTACTTAAAAAATAAGTTAACAGTGTGTGCCACCTCACAGGTTCCTGTTCCTCGACAAGAACATTGCTTTAAAACACTCGGTTGGGATTTTCATAACTATGAATCCTGGCTATGCAGGGAGGACGGAGCTACCTGAGAACCTCAAGTCTCTTTTCAGGTGGGAATGATGCACCCACCTTTTTAAATATATATAAAATGTCATTTTTCAGCAGAGAGTTCACCGTGTGCTTTGTCTGTCCTCCTGTAGGCCCTGTGCCATGGTGGTGCCAGACACTGAACTCATTTGTGAGATCATGCTCGTGGCAGAAGGCTTCCGTGATGCTAAGCTTTTAGCCAAGAAGTTCATCACTCTGTACACTCTCTGCAAGGAACTTCTCTCCAAGCAGGTATGAGTAAGACACTTAGTAGCTCTGTAACATTTCACATTGTTGAATTAGAACAGAGGGCACCAGTAATAAATCTTTCTAGATTTGCCTCAGGAGCACAGCAAAGCACTAGGAGTTTGTTTGGATTTATGGTTAGTGTAAACGTGGGAATGCACATTTTCATTTTCTTTTGTTATTTTTTGTTTATCAGGACCACTATGATTGGGGTTTGCGTGCTGTCAAGTCTGTTCTGGTTCTGGCAGGGGCATTGAGAAGAAGAGACAAAACAAGAGTAGAGGATCAGGTGAACTGATATGTGCATTTTATGTCATATTTTATCTAATATCTCACGCTGATATTTGATCTCATACTCATTTTAATACCAAGGTGTTGATGCGTGCACTGCGGGACTTCAACATGTCTAAAATTGTGACAGAGGATGTGCCTATCTTCATGGGACTGCTGGGAGACCTGTTCCCAGACATGGAAGTAGAACGAGAAAGAGACCTAGAATTTGAAAAGGCCATTCGAAAGACTACACTTAATCTTCGGCTGCAGCCAGAGGAGACATTTATCCTCAAGGTTTGAGATGAATCTGTTCATACCTACTCTAAAAAGGATTAAAGAACCCTCTTTTAAGCACCTTTATTTTTGTTAGGTGGTGCAGCTGGAGGAGCTCATGGCTGTACGTCACTCTGTCTTTGTTGTTGGAAATGCAGGGACTGGAAAAAGTCAGGTTAGATTTTTTTTCTGTCACTTGCTGTCTAAATAAATGTTCAGCTGAATTTGTAACATAAATATGAATGGTAAAGTGCTGGTATTTTTATTAACAGATATTGAGAGTTCTCCATAAAACTTATGTAAACCTGAAAAGGAAGCCTGTATGGAATGACCTCAACCCAAAAGCAATAGACAGAAATGAGCTATTTGGCTTCATCCATCCTGCAACTCGAGAATGGAAAGATGGTAAAAAAAAAATGCATTAAAAACAAGATAGCAAAACCTCAACAAAAAGACCAAATCTCACTCTTGTTCTATGCACCCCAAATTCCTGTTTGCTAGGTTTGCTTTCATCACTGATGCGAGAGCAGGCAAACATCTCCCACAGTGGACCTAAGTGGATTGTGTTGGATGGAGACATTGATCCGATGTGGATTGAATCACTCAACACAGTGATGGATGATAACAAGGTACCTCCCTCCTTTTCACTCATACACTATTGTAGACACATAGCAACCAAGGTGGTATAGATAGAAAAAGATGTTTCTCTCCCCTTCCTTCAGCAATCAGCTCCTGAAGTGTGAGTACTTGGAGGTTCTTTTCCACAGCAATGAATCATGTCATACTTGATGAGATATGGGGGTGTTTTCTTATCATTTGGGTAGAGTCTTGTCCATCATATTGGCCATTCAGATGTCGTAGTATTAATGTTTCACAATGTCTCTCAGGTACTGACTCTAGCCAGTAATGAACGTGTGGCGCTTACTTCATCTATGAGACTGATTTTTGAAATCAGTCACCTAAGAATGGCGACTCCTGCCACTGTGTCCAGAGCAGGTATCCTCTATGTTAACCAGCAGGACCTGGGCTGGAACCCGTGAGTTACACAGACTTCAAATTAATCACATAGTGTCTAATATCGGATACCTTTTCTGTGGTAATTTTGTGTAATCTTCTGGATTTGGGTTGCTGCTCAGGTACGTTGCCAGCTGGATTGACCAAAGAGAACGGCAGACTGAAAGAACCCATCTCACCATACTGTTTGAGAAATACGTTCCACGTTGTCTAGAACAGATGAAAAACACTTTCAAGACAATCACTTCCATTCCAGAGATCTCTATGGTGCAGGTGCATATGACACAGAAACATGCGCAATGCATTTATTTCTTCCCTTGTATACCTCTACTGGCAGAAAACTGAAATATAATATGCCTTTCTTTTCATTCAGACACTCTGCACTTTGCTCGACTGCCTTCTGACACCAGAAAATGTTCCTTCTGAATCCCCTCGTGAAATCTATGAGACCTATTTCACCTTTGCCTGCATCTGGGCATTCGGTGGGGCCTTGTATCAAGATCAGGTATTCATATAGTTTAATTTAGGTCAATTTTACATCATGCTGTGTACATTATAGCAGCTGTAAAGATAAGCTTTGACATGACAGTGAAATACTCTTCAGAAGTCTCTCATTCTGTGATATTTCAAACAGAAATTAATTTTATTTTCACAGAACTAAACATCAAGTGCAGTTAGACAGTACTATTGGTTGGTTTACTCAGTTATAGGATTATTTTTATTTACTTTTTCTAGCACTATTATTGTAAAATAAAATAATTCATTAAAAATGTCAGGTAAACAGGACAGTTTTTTCAAGAATAAGCTTAACTGTCTAAATGACATGATGTGAATTAATCCATAACACTGTATGCTTCATTGCTTCATAAGCTCTGTGATTATCGAGCGGAGTTCAGTCAGTGGTGGACCAAAGAGATGAAGACTGTAAAACTGCCAGCACAGGGAACAGTGTTCGACTATTACCTTGACCATCAAACCAGGCGGTTTTTGCCCTGGAGTGACACCGTGCCACCCTTTGACATGGACACTTGTACACCATTACAGGTAAGAACATACCTATAAACTGCTAGAACTCAGAGTAGATCCCTCAAGAGAGAAAGGGAAACTTTTCAAAGTGGTTTTATAAATAATTACCTTTACAATCAAAAGAAGCAACCTCCTTACAGCAAAATAACCAAAAATGAACAATGCAGTCATATTAAAAATGTATGTATGCCTCAGTGAACATAATAAGAGAGGGTAAAGTCACATCCTGAGGTTATGGCAGGGGTGCTAGAATGGATGATAGGCTTGCCACTGTGTCTGATTACCATCCAGTACTCCCTATACCAGACTGTGTGGGGGTGAAGGCATGAGCAACAAGGCTTGAGCTATCACCCACGCTCTTTTGTCTTTCTTTATGCTCCTGTGTACAGCTGTGAATGCTCCAAAGGCTCTTGCTGAGCCATAATTAGTAGGGTTTTGTTCTGAGCAAATGATGCTATTATGACAGAATAGTTGTGGCGTTCAGGGGAAATACAAGAAATTATAAATCACGCACAATTCACTGAACACATGTCTGTCAATAAATCACACTCAAAGAAAGCCATAATAAGCATGTGTGTTTCTGTTCTGTGTCTTCCTGCTGTTTCTATGATTGCAGGCTGTTCTTGTACACACAGCAGAGACCGTGTGTCTTCGCTACTTCATGGACTTGTTGCTGGAGAGGAGACAGCCAGTGATGCTTGTGGGGAATGCCGGAGTGGGAAAGACTGCACTCGTCAGGAACAAGTTAGACTGTCTGCCAGAAAGTTACATGACCACAAAAGTACCTTTGAACTACTACACCTCCTCCCTCATGTTGCAGGGTGAGTGGCGTTTTTGATTGTCATGTGGAACAGAGTAGCACATGCAATGAACTGTAGCACCACCTACTGGCAATGACTGTTAATGTCCGTGCACGACTCACACACTGCTTTATTTATTTATTTTATTTATATCTCTCAAAACTGCACTGTTGTACGTAGGTGTCACTTTATATTTTTCCCTAGAATGTCCTCTATCTTTCTTAACTCTAAATTCTTATTTACACCAAGTTGAGAGAGAAGCAGTATTTCGATTATCCTGTGTGTCCAATACATGTAGTGAATTGCCAGTAAAAATCTTTGATCTTTAAAAATCTTAGTTAAATTTGGTTCAGTCAATGTTTTTATTGCTGTTCATTTGTTTATTTCTGTTGCAGCGATCTTAGAGCGACCATTAGAGAAAAGAGCAGGCAGAAGCTACTCCCCTGTAGGCAACAGAAGGCTGATCTACTTTATAGATGACATGAACATGCCAGCTATGGACAATTATGGCACAGTGCAGCCTCACACACTTATACGCCAACATCTGGATTATGGGCACTGGTAAGACGACTCTGCACACACCAAGCCAAAACAAGTCAAGTCAGAGATTCTGTATAGTTTCTCTAAGGAGCACGGACAGACATAGCATAACAGCATATGCAAGAATAAAAAAAACTTGCAAACAATATGAACAAACAGTACCTGTTTTTCAGCTGTAATCTCGTGACAGTTTTTTTTTTTTTTTTTGATTAGCCATTGAAACCTTCTTCAATTTCCTTCTCTCTGCAGTTATGACAGACAGAAACTGACCCTGAAAGAAATACATAATACCCAATATGTTGCCTGTATGAATCCAACTGCTGGGACTTTCATTATCAACCCCAGATTACAGGTATGATAGCAGGTAAAACTGTTGTATATACCAACATAATCTATTTTTCAAAAAATATAGTTATGCAGAGCAGTGCTGATGGTTTGAGTTGTAGTTTAAATTAATCTAAATTAAAGTGGATGTGCAATAATGCACAAATCCTGCATTATCATGCTTTTTTCATTGCTTTCTAATCTTCAGAAACTGTTTTGAACCTAATTTTAAATGTTGATAAATTTAATCTCCTGAGACCCTACATGCTCATATGGGGACATTACATCTGCACCTTTTACTTTATTCTGACATACAGTGTTTTATATTTGTTACTTACTTTTATACTTTGTTAAGCAATGGCAATTTTATTTACTTATTCTGTAAAATTAGCCCATTGTCACCACATCACAAATGTTAAAAAAAGTATGTAACAAAGTTTGTTTGTTTACTCAAATAAGAGCTCGATTTCAACAGTGCTTTATATTGTGAAGATATTATGGGGGTTCTATTTTATTGGTGTGGGACTTCATACCACTACTTAATACATACTACTGCTACTACAAAGAAAACACAATATGTGTCAAGAATGATTGCTACTTCTACATTCATACATTTGTCACAGTGTTTGGTGTTTAACAGAGCCCATTTCTAAGCAAGATGTTATCTATACACATATATACTAAACACATTTTGCAATTTTTGTGTGCCTTTGCTCTCTACAGAGGCATTTCTCTGTGTTTGCAGTGAACTTTCCTCCATGTGATGCTCAGAGGTCGATCTTCAGTCAGATCCTGTGTAGTCATCTGAAGCAGCAGCTCTTCAGTCCCCTTGTTCAGAGTAGTGCTGCAGCTGTCATTCAGGCAGCCATAACTCTTCACCACAAGATGGTTCATAATTTTCTGCCCACAGCCATCAAGTTTCACTACACGTTTAATCTTCGAGATCTGTCAAATGTCTTTCAGGTATTGCCCATAGTAAACACTCATACAACTTGACTTGTGTATTAAAAGTAAAATATTAATATGATATGTGAAATTAAGGGCATCCTCTTCTCTGGACCTGAGAATGTGAAAGACAGCGCTGACCTGGCACAGTTGTGGCTCCACGAGTCCTGCAGAGTATACTCAGACAGACTGGTAGATCTAAAGGACCTGCAGCTTTTTCAGAAGTTCCAGTTGGAGACTATGCAAGAATGTTTTGAGGTGCAAAGCAGCTTTTGAGAAACAGAATAAACTGCTGCTTTTCATCATCACATAAAAACTTTACCCATTATTATTACTATGCCTGTTTCCTGTTTTCTTCTAGGGACTGGAGAATATAAAGGTGAAAAAGCAGCCCCTCCTTTATTGCCACTTTGCCCAGATGGGTGAGAAAGCCTCCTATACCCCTGTCACAGACTGGTCTGCACTCAGCACCATCCTCACGGATGCCCTGGAAAGCTACAATGAGATTCATCCAGCCATGAACCTAGTGTTGTTTGAAGATGCCATGCAACATGTGTAAGTGGAGCTGGTTTCCATATAAATATCATAGTTATAATAAAACTATGTCATACTGGAAAAATAATATGATGTAAATATAATTAGAACTATAATGAAGAGATGTGTTATTGCCAGCTGCCACATCAGTCGTATCTTGGAAACTCCAAGAGGTCATGGCTTACTGGTCGGAGTCGGGGGCAGTGGGAAGCAAAGCCTGACTCGTCTGGCTGCCTACCTATCCTCTGTGGAAGTCTTCCAAATTATTCTGAGTAAAGGTTACACAGTCCAGGACTTCAAGGTAAATACTTGGTGACAGATTAGAGCCAAGAACATGAACCACTGTTTGACTTTCACAGGTTATGAAAATGTAGAGGAAAAAACGTTCTTTAAATCAAGGTGCCTTTAAAGAATACCCAGATGAGCTTTCCTTCTCGCCGAATGCAGCATATTGATATAATTCAGTTTTGCTGAGATCCTCCAGTGATGCATAAAATAATTGTCAGATACTATTAAAAGACACTGGGCAATATTTTAATACATTATTGATGAGGTAAGCCTATCAATTTATCATTTAAAAGCCTCTTAAAAAATCAAAGTGTTAATCATGGGATTTTAGATATCCAATTGATGAATTTATTGAACAGTTTGATCTTCATGCCACTCAATATGAATATTATCCATTCATGGCCTGTGTGGTTTTTGTGTAGATGGATTTGGCCGGTTTGTTCCTGAAGGCTGGAGTGCAGAACAAGCGTGTGGCTTTGCTCCTGAGTGACGCACAAATATCCGATGACCGGTTTCTGGTCATTATTAATGACTTTCTGGCATCAGGTCAGACCCAAACTCCAAATTAATTTACACTGTGTTGTTTCATCTGTTCACCTGACTCATATACCTGTTCGGTATATGTAGCATTTTTTCTTTATGATTGTGAAGTACAATCATACTTCAAATGCATTCAGCCTCTAAGATTGTTCTGTTCTGAATATCCATCATTAGCATTTGCTAGTCTGTAATAATGACTGTGTTTTGCTGTACAGGGGAAGTTCCTGAGGTTTTCAGTGAGGAGGAGATTGAAAGTATTGTGTCTGGGGTGAGAGCTGATGTGCGAGGCCTTGGTCTTCTGGACAACAGGGAAAACTGTTGGAAATTTTTCACAGATCGAGTGGGACTACAGCTCAAGGTTTAGTCTTTCAGATTTCGTATGTTTTTTTTAATCCACCAATGCATTTAAATTTAACATGTTCTGTTAGAGTTTTAATGGTAATCTGTCTTCTACAACAACAACTACCCCCTGATCCTTTAAAAGGTTCCAGTTATGCACTGAAGGCTGACATTAAAAAGTGAGATTATTAGCTCTGGATGAATTCAGGGCTGAAAATACACTGCATGAATTGAGTGCCCGGATCCCGAAGAACATCTGGAATAACCTCTCTCTTTTCTCATTTCAATTTTATTATAAGCTGTTAAAAAGTAAGAATTGAAATGTTTCATTTTTGCCCTGTCTTCGTCCCCAAAACACCCGGATCCCAATCTGGATCAGGATTGACTCCAAAAGTTAATCACCTCCAGGCTGGGTCAAATCCTACTACTGGTAAATTTATCATGCAAATCCATTCATAACTTTTAGAGAAATTCTGCTACCAAACAAACAAACTAAAATAAAGAGAAATTCTTACACATACATTAGATTTGAGCTGGGGAAATTAAAAGCACAGCTGCTGTTTAATATTACTAAATATGTTTAACAAGCTGAATTAACCAAGCCTGACAAAGTGGGGGGGTTAAAAGGAAGGAAATTCTTTTCTCAGTCACTACACATGTATGCCATCCAGCTAGTGTTTGCGCCAGGGCCTCTGGTAGCGTCACCGTCTGCTCCAGCCAACTGGGAATGTAGCTCCTGTCTATGTGCCAAGGTGTTGAAAGTGGGGGCCCAGGCTGCTGCCAGTTTCCCTTTGGAGATGCATCATTTCAATGTCTGTGACCTGTGTTGATTTTCCTACGTGTACTCTTTGATGAAGTGTGTTTCTACTAATCTTTTAGTGCACATGGTAGACTTTCTCTCTTTGCTTTCTTCTTTGCAGGTAGTCCTGTGTTTCTCTCCTGTGGGCAGTGTTCTGCAGGTTAGGGCTCGTCACTTTCCAGCCCTCATCAACTCCACAATCATCGACTGGTTTTATTCTTGGACCCCTGAAGCTCTGCAGTCAGTCAGCTACAGGTTCATCCAAGAAGTTGAAGGCATTGAGGTCAGGCTTTTGAACTCAAGAACAATATCTCATAATGTCTTATAACTTAACGGTCATATTCTGTACAACACAACATGTGCCAAATTACTAAAAAAAACAATATCAGCTGTCAGATATGTATGCAGCTGGTACTGTATCTTGCCTAGGTTTGTCATGTACCCTGATATTCGGGACTCAGTTGGACTTTAATGAACACCTTGTAATTATTGCTGTGCAGCTGGATTAAGTTTTCCATGGATCCTTCATCATTAGTTCTCTTCTGAGGTTCTGACAAATTGCCGAACACATGCCTGGGGACACTCAGTGAGTGCAGCATATCATTGTTTTCCATCATGGCAGTGGAATGATCACAACCCAGACTCATTTATGTTAATGAGAGAAGAGTGATTAAGCACATAACGACCCTCTAAGGTGGCACAGCTGTCACAACCAGGAAGCGTCATCACATATGTGAACATGTGCCAGACCATTACTTTCCACTCTTGAGTGTTGTGCATGTTCATGTGCAGGCGTGTCTTGTTGTAATAGTAGCTGTAGTGCTTAGAAGTTGTGTGATGATGATGATGACGATGATTAGGGTAGGGGTGCAACGATACACAAAATTCACGGTTCGGTTCGGTTCGATACTTTGGTGTCACGGTTCGATATTTTTTCGATACAAAAAAATGTTCATGCATTTTTAATTTGTCATTTATTAAAATTATAAATATATATTTTAACTCAAAAGTACAGTTTTTAAATTTAACCCTAACCCTTGTGCGTGTTTTTTATTTTGACAGCGAATGCGCACCTGCGGACCACTTATGTGCAGCCCTGGTTATTTAGCTCATCATATCGCAGCCACAGAAATTCTTTTGTCCATGAAACCATAAAGATGCACTTTCTTTTTGCCTTATAGTCTGATTTGTCATAACTTCTCCGTTTTGTGGTAAGCTTTTCTTTGGCTGTCACTTCTTCACCCTGACCTGTCTTATTTGGCTCAGCAGAACTGAAATGCTTTTACACGCTCACTCACATAAGCTCAGCGATTCTCTGCGCGATCAACCTCTCACATGTTTAAGCTTGCTGCGGGAGATTTCACTTGTCATGTTTGCATAGTAAGCTAACGATTAATAAGACGATGTCAGAGGAATTGGTGCACAAATTATCATCACTCACAGATCAGTGCTGTCGCTCTCTATACACAGTTCGCACGATTGCAAAGTGAAAGCAAAAAAACAAGCGCAAATTCAAACGCGATTTCAATATGTCACATATCGACAGTGGCTCACCGATGCCAATGACATAATTACCCAGCTACATTTCTGAAAGAATGCAAAAGCATTGACATATATTTTTCCTACAATAGCCCGACGGGCAGGGAAGAGAAAGATTTTGGTAGCCCGACTGAAAAAATCGCTAGCTCCAGGACGTCGGGCTAGCGATATTGCAAGCCCTGTATCTGATTGAGGAATCACTCATCTTTGGAAAAGAGAGTTTATTACAGAGAAATGGCTCTTTCCAAAATAAAAGCTATACTATCCGCTTCTTCTGGGCTATATTCTCAGCAGCATAAGGAGAATCATGTGCTAACAGCTGTCTAAATGACTCGGCTAAAGTTAGTAGCATGCTTGCTTTTTTTTGTCTGCTTCCACTTGTCTTTGCACTAGGATGATGTCGGCGTAAATGTGCAGTCATATTCGTTGTGTTCCCACTAGTGCTTTCAGGTTAATCTCGTTGAAATGACCTTAACGCCACAACACGGCAAATCTCCGTTAACGAGCTACCGCCGATCGCTCCGTGCATGGGGCTAGACGGCCAACACGTTAACGAGCTAACTGCGCTAACACACTAGTTCACACCAATGTAATTGAGCATTGCATGGCACATCCAACATACTGTTTTACTTTAGTCCATGACTCGCTTACCTTCAGGGTCATACGTCACATGAAAACCAAAATAATTCCAAACGCCAGATCTGAATGAGGTTCAATTTGCCTGTTGCAAGTAGAGCTTAACTTCTGTCTCGCTAGCTTGCCCTGCGCTCTTCCTTCTGACTATGCTGTCTGTGTTGAGCGCTCAGTGGATCTGCGCTGGACAGTGCAGCCTAGGCGGAGTAGTCGAACACAGATTCACTGAGCGCTCAACACAGACAGCATCGTCAGAAGGAAAATTGATAAAATAAATTACAAATGTTGTATTGTTCGATACATATGCGTACCGAACCGAAAGCACTGTATCGAACGGTTCAATATCGATACGAATATCGTTGCACCCCTAGATTAGGGGATGTTGCAGCTGTAGTAGATTCGTGCACAAGGGTGGAGGTAGGACTAAAGTTCTCCTGTAACCAAAATATATGTATGAGAGCTTAAATAGTATAATCAAATCAAATGAAAAGTATATCTTTATAGGTGCAGAGGAGAAGAAACCAAAAACAATGTGAAACTGTACATGTAAAGTAATTTATTAAACCATTGTTAATGATTGTTTATCTTCTTAAAGAGGCAGGACTGCAAGAAATGAAATGATCATTCATTTAAAGTTAGAAATGCACAACCTGCTAACAGTTGTTACACAAGGCCAATCAGAGAGTTTCTGTCGCATCTCAACAGAGCACAGCACGCTTTGTCAAGTGCATTGTGTCAGATCTTAATTAATAATGATTTTTTCCCTGTGGCTCTGTGATCATTAACAATGGCTTTTTGTGAGTTATGGTCAGGTTTGATCCTTGTATTCTCTGATCATTTGTTTTTGCTTTAATTGATCACTAACTGTGTGATTAATGCAGGCTGTGTGTCATTGTGTGCCGTATGATGAATACCAAGTCAGGATGCAGTATTATGGTCACAGTAGATGGTGTTTATAAAGTTGGAGGCCACCAGATATAATGTAAGCAGTGTGCATGTTTTACAAGCTTGCACGTCAGTGGTCTAAACACATTATTTTCACAGAGGTTTCAAAGCATAATCATTTCTGCTAGCTGCACCTAAATTTCAGATTGAGTAAGTCAGGGCCGGCCAAGTAAGATGGCAAAACTTGTAGATGAATTCAAAATTTATGAAGATAATATTTCAGTTCCCATCAGGCCTGGGATGTTAAACTCCACTCAATCCAGCTCACCCTGTTCGCCCCTCTCCCCCCTTGTCTGCTTATTTTTACAGCCTGCCGTCCAGGAATCCATCAGTCTTTTCATGGCCTATGTTCACACTAGTGTCAACCAGGCAAGTGAAAAATACCAGCGCAATGAGAAGAGGTACAATTACACCACCCCCAAGAGCTTTCTCCAGCAAATCACCCTGTACAGAAACCTTCTGGAGAAAAGCCGGGCTCAGCTTCAGCACAAGATGAACCGACTCGACAGCGGCCTTCAGAAACTCCAAACCACTGCTGCTCAGGTAAATCTTTAATCTGCACTGTAGGCGACTGATTTCTGGGCAAGAGATGTTAGGCTAAGGTAAACAACAAACAGTACTTCCTTTTTTATGCTTTTCCATGACATTAAGTATTTCACATATTGAAGTATTGTGAGTATGTTTCTTTCTTATATATACAGGTTGAAGATCTAAAAGCTAAACTTGCATCCCAAGATGCTGAACTGACCCTTAAAAATGAGAACATCGAAGCTCTGATTGCTAAGATTGGACAGCAAACTGAGAGGGTGAGCAGCAAGAGAGAGGCTGCAGATGTTGAGGCACAAAAGGTGACTAGTCCTGTCACATATTGTATAACACACATTCTTTGGCATTGCACTCTACAGACCACATTGTTAAATAGATGTGTGGAATCCAATTTGTTATGGTTGCTTTTGTGCAGGTTGCTGTGATCCAGGCAGAAATTGCTGTCAAACAGAAGGAGTGTGAAAATGACCTATCCAAGGCAGAGCCGTTACTGGCAGCCGCCACAGCAGCACTGAACACCCTCAACAAGGTACTAGATTTTATCAGACTAGACAGAATTACGTAAAAATTTGCAGTCTTTCTCAATATATAATGTTATATAATATTCTTTCAGGTGAATCTTACTGAGCTGAAGGCCTTTCCAAACCCCCCGGCAGCAGTAATCAATGTAGCAGCAGCTGTGATGGTCCTGCTGGCCCCTCGTGGTCGAGTGCCTAAGGATCGGAGCTGGAAGGCAGCACGGGCCTTCATGGGCAAGGTTAAGCCATCATCATGTCAATTGCATCTGCCTGATTAATGTCAATCTAATTTGTGAGTGGGCCTTGACCCTGGCCCTGCCCAACTCCAGTGCTCACATTACAGCTGGATGGCTCTATGAATTTGCTCACTCACTGTTGGAGCAAGTGTGCAAACCTCCCTCCTCTGCTTCTTGCTTCTGTTAATGCAAGTGTGACTGGAAAACGTTTGGTTTTAATTGCATTTGATTAATTATTTTAGATGCCAGCTTCGGGTATCACTTTTTAAAATTTTTCACCACAGGACTTAATCCTAAGAATTGTTGATGAGAGGAATCAAATATAACCCTCATTTTGTGGGACTTTCTCTTTTGTAGGCAAAGAATTAAAGTGTTTGAAGTGGTTATGATTCGCAAAATGCTCTATTTGTGTTCCATTTTCAGCCTTCATCAAATGCTGTCTCATTTGTTTTGGTTTTTGTGTGTCAGGTGGATGATTTCCTGCAGGCCTTGATGTCGTATGATAAGGAGCACATCCCTGAGTCATGCCTGACTGTGGTGAAACAAGAATATCTGAGAAACCCAGACTTTCACCCTGATCTAGTTTGGACCAAATCTACAGCTGCAGCTGGTCTTTGTGCCTGGACCATTAATATTGTGAGATATTACGAGGTCAGCCATTGCATTCAAATAAACTCTAAGGCAGTTTCTTATGTTTCCTATGAGAAATCTTATTCTTCATTTTAAAGTTGTTTTTTTTTTTCACACATGCTGTATTTATTTTTTATTTATTTTGCAGATCTATTGTGAGGTGATTCCAAAAAGGCATGCCTTGTCACAAGCTAATGCAGAGCTAGAAACAGCAACAGCCAAACTGTTGGCACTTCAAAAGAAGTTGGCAGTGAGTACAATGTTATTCTTACCTAAGTCACTCAGTCTAAATACTGCATTTTCTTTATCGTTTTTAATTTGCATGGCTTCCTTCCTTTTGTTTCTATAGGATCTTGATGCCAGCCTCCAGAACATAACAGCTCAGTATGAAATGGCTACAGCTGAGAAAATCAGTTGTCAGGAGGAGGTGATGCGTACCACCCAGACCATAGAGCTGGCCAACCGACTAGTCAAGGGCTTAATGGTAAACAAGGGGAGATAGAGGAGTTTGGTCGTGTCATTGGGGCTGACCTGGCATACAGTTAACTGTCAATTTGCTGGAGATATGCATGGAGAGGTGCTGGTAATAGAATTGCATCAGTAATCTGGACTGGAAGTTGTTATGTCCTGGCAGGATGGCCTGACAGTTGTGTGAGCAGATCAGGCAAAGGGAGATTTTACAGCCCAGCCCAGCAGCATACCGGGGACTTGTGAGACAGGTAGAGAGGGCTGGACCACTGAAAACGCATGGCTGAACTGGGCAACTGGCTGGCTGAGCAGTTTCCAAATTGAGGAGTGAAGAGAAATGGCAAGAGGTCTACACTAACACTACCCTGTGTCTGTGTGGTAGATGTGTGAGCACTTCTGAGCTTGTCCAAAGAGTAAAAAAATTATTTCTTCAGAAGTTTTTTTTTTAATTATTTGAAAAAGTGCAGATGGGAAATTATGGAATGTGGAGAATATAAATGTCGATAGCTGCATATTTATGTAGCTGGTTTAATATAACATTCAACTTTGCTGCATTCCTTTGCATGTCTTTTTTAGTCAGCCAAATCTTTATCTTTATGGATGCTAATATGAAATAAAATATGGTCATTTCAGTGGCCATTTTGCAAGTTCGACTTCCTTATTCCAGAAAATAAATGCGGTTTGCATGGAACGGTTTGGCTTTTAAGCATATCAAGATAAATGTTTTGTCTTTATGGCATTGACCTGGAAGCAATAGTGTACAGACTAATAAATCAGGCCGTCTATATTTAATCATTAACTTACCTCAAAGCCTCAACAGCTGTTGGAAATTAACAATGTCTCACCCCAGACTGAGTGATATTACAGGCAATCCATAATACATTAGAGTAAAATTATAGTGATTTTTAACTGTCTGAGAATTTATTATGTGACATATTCTAGATCCACAGCCCCTTGTAAGAAAATGCCATGCGTGATTTATTGTTGTAGGCTGTCACAGTCACAGTATTGAAGGTTTAAATGAATGCTAAATTGATGCCGAGTGAATCTACAGCCAAACACCCAGAGTTATTGTAAGGGAATTGCAGTTGTATGCTTTACTGCTTACATCTTCTTAGTTTGCATGATAAATGTGAGCAGTGGGAAGCTGCCTAGGATGCACATAATTCAGAAGCACAGATTGTTTACTTCTTGATGTAAATGGTCATGAGATGGACTGCTCTCTTTGGTATTTTGTGTGTATTTTTTAAAGATGATATTGAAGCTTGCTGTTTGTGTCTTATAGTCAGAGAAGGAGCGCTGGTCCCTGAAAATTGTCCAGTTTGAAAAGCAAAAGAAAACCCTGTGTGGTGATGTGCTCCTCACGTCAGCATTTGTCTCCTACATGGGTTACTTTACCAGCCAGTATCGTGTGGAGCTTTTTAACAACAAGTGGATTCCTTTCCTTAGATCTCTGAATGTAAGCAACATACTTTCACTACCATCCTTCTTTCTCTGAGTCTGAACTGGAGTGCACAGCCACCAGTGCTTGAACCAAAATGACATCATTCCTGTGTTTCTGTTCCAGGTCTCTGTACCCCTGACAGACGGCCTGGATCCAGTCCTCATGCTTACAGATGATGCCACCGTGGCTGCTTGGCATAACCAGGGTCTGCCAAATGATAGGATGTCTATTGAGAACGCGGCCATCCTGACCACCAGTGAGCGTTGGCCACTCATCATCGACCCACAGCAGCAGGGCATCAAGTGGATCAGAAATCAGCTAGCGTCAGAGCTGAGGGTGGTGCAGCTTGGACAGAAAGGGTGAGAAGCGGTAAATTATTGTCAGTTTTGCTGTCACAGTGTGATTGTATTACTCGTGACAGTGAGTGCTCATGAAACTTAAAAATTTGCAGCTCCAGTCATGTTTCTTTTTCTTGTTTTTTTTTCTTTCTATACAGTTGTTTAGATGTGATTGAACAAGCTCTTGTCTTTGGGGAAACTGTCGTGATAGAGAACCTGCCAGAAAAGGTAGACCCGGTTCTGGAGCCTCTACTAGGCAGGAAAACTATTAAACAAGGAAGGTTGGTACTAAAACATGAACAGTACACGTTTAAGCATTTTTTAGCTTGCAAAGATCATTAAAAAAACCCACTACTGCTCTGTTACGTAGCATTGGTGCTGTTGCACGCCAAATAATGCTTTAAATCAATATGCGGTTTTTGCATCACCGTTCCTTCATAAGTCGATATACCCACAACTTGTCCCAATGCATCTGTCGTGTGAGACAATAGAAGCACATTTGCCAGATGGTTGAATCTCACTGAGCTTTGAAGCACCAGTAAGACATGTCTGAATGCATTATTATTGCCTGCTCTTTAGATTATAAATGAATTTTGCGGCACATCGCCTGAATCCCTGAGGCCAACGTATTGATTGGCCCCTCAAGACTGGTGATGGATGTATATTTGTGTGTTCATATTCTTTAGGTGCAATGAATATTGAACAGCTTAGCCTAAGCGTAAAGGCTGAATTCGGCACAGTCATGGTTATGTAAAAAGACTCCTGTCTCCTACAGAAAAATGGCATCTAACATAATAAATTCATAAGTCGTCTATCACCATGAAAGACTCAAGTCAGCTTCAGTAACCTAACTAAACACTGTAACTGTAGGTGGTTTGCTCGTATTTGTCTCCATACTGTACCTTTAGAGCAATTGTGGACTAATTTATACATTTACACTACATTTGGATTTCTTTTAACCAGAGTGGGGTCATATTTGTGAATTATATCATTAAGTTTGTCAAATAGTGCTGCTATTTAAATTTATTTACTGAAAATGAAAAATTAATATCATATAAAGAAAATGTATATCATAGTGTCCTAAACAATACAGTGTCTTTATAGTCATGGTTAGAGTTACTTTCAAGTACTATAACAACTCTCACACACAAACAGGACTCACATCCAACAATAAATCCACTAAGTTAGACCCTCGATTCCAGCCCAACTAGTGGTGGCAGATGGCTGCCCCTCCGGGAACCTGGTTCTGAATCTGATTCAGAATCAGAATACTTTATTAATCCCTAAGGAAATTATGTGAGTTCTGCAGGAGGTGTCTTCCTGTTAAAGGGGTGTTTTTCTTTTCCACTGTTGCCAAAGTGCTAGCTCATAAGGGTTTTTCTGATTGTTGCAGTTTTCTCTGTTTTCTTTGTATTCTTGTAGGGTCGCTGCCTACATTACAATATAAAGCATCTTGAGGCAACTGATGTTGTGATTTGGAGCTATATAAATAAAACTGAATTGAATATAATAAGTATAATAGGTATTGCTTTATTGTATGTGTGAAGCACTGGAGACAAGTGAACTGTTTAGTTCTTAAATTAATTACTGATTTGTCTGGTCTTGCTGCATTCTAGCAGTCTTGGCTTAGTCAAGCTTTTCCTTGATGAACAGATGTGCCTTATTGGCTGTAGTGTGAATCTGTTTTAAGCATACAAAGCAAGAAATGCATATTTCACTGAAATTTGTTAATTTTTGTGGGGGTTTTTTTTTGTTTGTTTGTTTTTGTTTGTTTTTTGTTTTTTGTTAAACATTTGGATGTTTATATCTTTGGCTTGGTGTTGTAATAGTCCTTAGTTTGAAAGTGATGGATCTAGCTTCCAGGTCTGAAAAGTGAGCTAGTGTTGGAGTTTTTTCTAATGGCCAGCAGCAAGTGAACTTCTGGTTGGAAAAGAAGAAAATATCCACTTGTATAAAATTACCCTCTGGTTCCTTTGGTCTGTAACCTCAGTAAACACCTTCCTGATGAATTTACGAGCTGAATGTGACACAACATCAAGTAAATTTGGTAAATTATGGTCCCCATTAGAGTCAAAGAGGAGGATAAAGCAGGATATTATAATAGGTCGCTACAATATGTGTGTGCACTATGTTCAGTTTCTCATTTAGTTCCACCTCTCCTCTCCGTCTTGTGTAGTTTCAGAAAATCAATATGCAGAGAGCAAAAATGTCAAGTCCAAGGCTTTACAATCGGAGTTTACTAACTTGTGTGTGTCATCAAAGTGGTTACATCCATTTTTAAATATAGAATTTCTTTACTCAGTAATGATGTTTTACATAAAACATTATAACTATATAATTTCTGGCATAAACATAATAATATACACAACCTCATAATAAATAAAATCATTATAAAATTAGTACTTACTAATATTAGCAACTATTATTAGTAATCACCAGAGTTTAATTAATTAACAATTTAATGTTTGTAAGCAATGGCTATTCTAAAAAGCCACCAATTAAGTTAATATCAATTTGAAGCAGTCAAATCTTTTTGCAAAATCATCGCCCCTGGGAATTCTTTTGGCGGTGATACTCGTGCATTTGTAGTTCACTAATAATTAAGCTTTGTTACGACGATATGGTGACTTTTTATGGTGGTCATTATTATTATTATTATTATTATTATTATTATTAAAAAAAGGACAACTCTCTCTGATTTCAAACTCGGTTTTTCAAACACGACCACTATTCTGGTGAAAATTTCCAAACCACTGGTGTCACTAAAGTAGCTGCTCTGCAAATACCTCAGTTACCAAAGAAAAATACAGTAAATTCCATAAACTGGACAAGCAACAGCAGAATAAATAGAAAATACGACATATTGACGTCCTGCTTTGATCTCCTACTCAGAAATGTTTACATCTTTCTTGCTCTGATATTTGTAAGACCATGAATATTGAATATTCGGGCGAATGTTCATCGAGCGTCTTTTGAAGCCCTGTCTGTCCAGGCGTAACAATTCATCATAGTAAATCTGATTATAAGTTTATCCCTTGTAGATGACCCACACGCTTGTTTCTGTCGATGATTAATACAACCTGCTGGGGCGGCCATGATGGATCTCGTAGGTCTCCACAGCTGAAGTTCATTAATAATTGGAATGTTGTAGAGTGTGAAGTAATGAATACTAATTATTCCTTTCATGGCTGACGGAAGACTACAAGCCAATCCATCAGCAAGGACTTTAATTTGGTGGAGTAATGGTTCTATCAATAGTACATTAATTCTGGCTTGTGAAGATATAGAGTTGAACCAGACCCAGGCCATGAGGAACCTGTGCCATAAAAATTGGGGCCTTGCCTGACATCCAAGGGGTAATTAGAGATAAATGAAAAGCCACCAGGTTCGTCAAGCCACTGCTAATTTAATTGAAATGCAGGAACAGATAAATATTGGCTGGTGCCATGATAATCTTTCATATTTACTCAAGAATATTTGTCTATAGGGTAAGTGACATTTGGAGCCAAACTAAAGTTGTAGGGCAAAAACAGAAGTGCAGTTCAGACCATCTTCATCATAATCATGGCTTGCTTTTTTTAAGTACACTTCCTGCCAGGTAACAAGTCTAACAAGGGGGTACGATACCAGGCTGTCTTCTTTTTATCACTTACTTCTATAATCTAAATAACCAACATGCTGTTGAGGCCTCATTGTCCTTCAGATTAAATAAATAAAAATATTTGTGGTCCTATTATCCAGGTACATTCTAATTGGAGGCAAGGAGTGCACTTACAACAGTAATTTTAAACTCATTCTTCACACCAAGTTGGCCAATCCACATTTCCCTCCTGAGCTCCAGGCCCAGACCACCCTGATCAACTTCACCGTGACTCCTAAGGGCCTGGAGGAGCAGCTGCTGGGACAGGTAGTCTCTCGGGAGAGACCTGATTTGGAGGAACTAAAGGTAATCCACAGATGAAAGTTACATTCTTTTTCGAGTAAAGCATTTTGTCTACATGATAATCCTTAATACCTGATAGGAAAAATGTGCAGTTTTGAACTGTTCTGAGTACATTTTCCAAGACGAAGCTGACCACGCAGCAGAACCACTTCAAGATTGAGCTGAGAAGGTTTGAAGATGACCTGCTGAATCGCCTCTCTGCAGCCCATGGTAATTTTCTAGGGGATATTTTTCTGGTGGAGCAACTTGAGAATACCAAGACTACAGCCGCTCACATTCAATGCAAGGTAAGGCTATTTTTCTTTTTGTTGTTTTTTTTGTCACTCGGTTGTTTTTTTTTTTTTTGAATGTCATAAACAGCAAGCACCTCATTTTATTGCATTAGCTGCAAATGATGTGTAGTTAGGAATAAGTGTAATGAGAGGGTTTTGGAGCATGACTGAGAGCCTAATAGCTCATTTTGTGCAATTGGAACTCACAGGTGGCGGAGGCCAGAGAGAACGAGAGAAAGATCAACGAGGCTCGAGAACTATACCGCCCAGCAGCTGAGAGAGCATCGCTCCTCTTCTTTATCATCGACAACCTCAGCAAGATTAACCTGATGTACCAGTTTTCTCTCAAGGTGAAACCTTTACCCCTGAAGTGCTCTTAGAGGACAGATATTGCTTTGTGGTTTTTGCAATTATTATTTATCTTTATGTAAAAATGAGCTTAAACATGTCCCTCTATACCAGATGTCAGTCCAAAAAAACTTGTTTGCATACACATGGTGTCCTCGTTTTTGTTGCATTCCAGACCTTTAACTCGGTGTTTAATAAAGCAATGGAGCGTGCCGAATGGGATGAGGATGTGAGGACCAGAGTCTGCTCCCTCAGTGAGGCCATCACCTATTCTGTATTCCTGTACACCAGCCAGGGCCTGTTTGAGAGAGACAAGTTAACCTTCTTGTCACACACTGCCTTCCAGGTGAGGGACTCAGGACCGCCTCAGAGGTGGGGCCTCCTGTCATCCTCATCAATCAAAGTACTTTTCTTCCCCCACATTAACTTCAATTAAAAGCAGTCAGGAATACCATACGCTGCTATTGATTACCTCTCACACCTTGCACCGTGGCTGCTGCTCACACAGTTGGTTCTGACAAGGGGGCTGGTTCTGATGGCATAATGCAATTATCTGTCATTGCACCAACTGTTTTCATCTTGGAAACTGTGGCACTCTGAAGGCTGTCCTTCATGTGGCTATTTCACATTCAGAGGCCTGTAAAAGTTTACCCAGCACCATTTCCTGAGTTTTCCCATTTTTATTTCAGTAGCCGTGGAAATTCTATCAATAACAGAGAGCTCATAATAAACTGCTTTTGGTACTTCTCCTCAGATTCAGCTCAAGGAGAAACTGATTGATATGCAGGAATTAGACTTCTTGCTGCGCTATCCCATGGAGGCAAGCAAAGTTAGTCCAGTGCCGTTCCTCTCTATGTCTGCCTGGGGGGCTATTAAGGTACAGTAAATATTAAGATGACACATTCGACAAATGAAAAGTTCATATTTTCACTCTTTTTAAATGAAGTATCAATGTGTGTTTCTTTGTTGCAGACAATTTCTACAATTGAGGGCTTCAGTGGACTTGACAGAGACATAGAGAGCTCACCGAATCGCTGGAGGAAGATAGTTGAGTCCAGCTGTCCTGAAAATGAAAGGCTTCCTCAAGACTGGAAGAATACGAATTCCCTCCAGAGGCTGATTATCCTGAGAGCTCTTCGCCCTGATCGGATGACCTACACACTAAGGTGAGTAAACTCACTAAAGCACATTTGTGTTTCTAGTTATTGTACACAACTGAGCTTTTGATGATGTCTCCTGGCAGGAAATTTGTAGAGGAAAGCATGGGAGCTAAGTATGTGGACAGTGCCAGGCTGGAATTTGAGAGGCTGTTTGAAGACAGCGGTCCCTCAACACCTGTGTTCTTCATCCTCTCACCTGGAGTGGATCCACTCAGAGATGTAGAGAAACTTGGTATGATGTATATTCTTTGTTAGTTACAAATCCTGTATTGTTATTTATGCTCAGATTTTCAAAATTGTCTTTGTGTGCAGGTTTAAAACTGGGATTTTCCATTGACCAGGGAACTTTGCACAATGTGTCCCTGGGACAGGGACAAGAGATAATGGCTGAGAGGGTTCTCAAAAATGCCTCTAAACATGGACACTGGGTCATTTTGCAGGTAGGGAATCCTATTATTCAATGACTGCAGCAGTTCCAGTTGGCTTATAAAGCACCTAATGATATTATCTAACCCCCGGAGCAGGGGAAATAAATTTGGTTCAATAAAAACCATAATTGCCTAGATCAGCTCACTAAATGGCTCCTTTAAGGCAAAGTCTGTAGCCAAGTAAATCAGTGGTTTCAGATCAGAACACAGAGAGACAGTTTTCATGGCATTTACTATGAAATAAAATTTACGCACAAATTCTATCAACCTGTTACATATTCTACTTTATTTTGATGCTCAGAATGTACACCTGGTGGCTCAGTGGCTGCCCTCTTTGGATGCTCTTCTGGAGACAACAGCCGTGGACAGTAACCCCAGCTATCGGGTTTTCATCACCGGAGAACCCGCGCCATGTCCTGAGCAGCATGTAATCCCCAGAGGCATATTGGAAAATGCCATCAAAATCACCAACGAGCCACCCACTGGAATGAATGCCAGCTTGCACGCAGCCCTCGGCAACTTCAGCCAGGTAAAATGGAAAATATGCTTTATTTCTAATATGCTTCGACTGTAGTAGTCACTGAAATCTTCACTTGTTTTCTTTCTCCTTTCAGGACACTCTGGATATGTGCTCCAGAGAACAAGAGTTCAACTCGATGCTCTTCTCCCTCTGCTTTTTTCATTCCTGTGTAACGGAGCGCCGTAAATTTGGCCCACAAGGGTGGAATAACAACTACCCCTTCAGCACGGGGGACCTAACAATCTCAGCTAATGTCTTGTACAACTACTTAGAGACCAACACAAAAGTATGTTTAGCACTATTTTCTACAGCTAAACTGACATTTTAAGTTTTATTTATTTTAATTTAGCATTTCGATTACTGTAATACAACTTTTAATTTGTTTTTGCAGCTACCTTCTTTGCCGGCTAAATTTATAATGATAATGGTACTTAGCATTGGCATTTCTAACAGACAGTAATGTTGAATTACTGCAGTGTCTCCAATTACTTATTGAAATCTTTTGTCCCACTGTTATTTGTGAAAAATGTTCATTCCCATCTTTTTTTATTCCACATTTCTTCTCTTATAACTATGAACACGCAACCTGTAATTTAGCTTTATTTCACATAGACAAAAAATCCATTCTTAAGGTGCTGCTCCCCTCACAACTGCTAATGCATTGCTCTTAGGACTCCTATTACTCTGGTCATAACCAATTATGTCTCCCAGGTATTCTGCCCTCCAAAAACGAATGTCCTTCATTATGTTAACCAAACAGTAACCTGTATGTGCGTATACAGAGAATTCATTAGGAGGGCAATGAAGCGTTATCCTAAATGTAATTACATGCAGCCAATGTGACAGTTCACAACGCTACATAAGTGATCACTGCAATTAGAGCTGATGAAGGAAGCAATTTGCAAAACAATACAGGTACAAATGATTGTGAACCTACAGCTTTTGTAATTTGTTATGAATCACAGCTTCTTTTCTTCCTCCTTCACCCTCACGGATCACAATCTCCCGCTGTGGAAAAGACTCTTCTGTCGCACTTCAGATCAGTGTGTATAAGAAACATAATTTTGCTATATTTCCCTACTGTTGTCATTATGAAAAGTAGCCTATCTCGGAGGTTGTTTGCTTGAAGTTTGAAAACAAAAAAAATTTTTTTTTTTATCAGGAAAATAGAAACATGTCTCTATAAGAGAACAAAAATGAACCCTGGGAATAATTTTAATAAACCTACCACAATGCATTCGTGTCTTATATTTGCAATATGATTTTAGTCAATAACATCTATTGCAGTTCATGCAGGTGCCTTGGGAGGACTTGTGTTATCTGTTTGGAGAGATCATGTATGGAGGACACATTACTGATGTCTGGGATAGAAGACTGTGTAAAACTTACCTGCAGGAATTTATGCATCCTAAAATGGTAAGGCAGAGGTGATGTAGCCTAATTTGTTCACATCTTCTTTATTTTTTTTTTTTTTTTTTTTTTTTTATAAACAAAAGTGTCACTTTTGAAATGTATTTCACTTCATTTAATAACATCTGCTCATTATTTAGGTACAAACTTTTATCTGGAGTTGTGTTCAATTTTATGATGACAGGCTAATCCATAGCTGTGTAGCTGTTTTGAGTTGTTGTCAAGGTAAAGGGTGCCCCCTGGGGGTGAAATACTAAACTGCAGTTTTGCATGTAATACCAGTCTAGGTTTTCTGTTTCTTTAGACATTGTGCTTTTTTGACAGATACTATTAAGGGTTTATTTCATATATTTTTTCTTTTGAAGATTTCTCTTCCAGTACTTTTTCCTGAATCTGCATTTTGAAGAATGTTTTGTTGTGCCTGCAAGAAAAGACTTGCACTTGTATATTGTCCATGATATTAAAATATAAAATACATGCTTAGCTTTTTTTAATTTAAATTTTTTTGGTCTTTGTGTTATGAATTTTCAATTCCTAGTTTGAAATGGATCTCTCTCTGTGTCCGGGGTTCCTGTCTCCTCCGTTCTTGGACTACACTGGTTACCACCACTATATTGACGAACATCTCCCCTCCGAGAATCCCACTTTGTATGGTCTCCATCCAAATGCTGAGCTTGAGTGCCTCACTGTCACCTCAGACAACCTCTTAAAGGCTCTGTTGGAACTGCAGCCACAGAACTCTTCCAGAGGAGAGGGAGCAGCTCAGAGCACAGAGGAGAAGGTCTGCATGCAGAAAGAATCATTATGGGGGAGGGAAAAAAAACTGCTGAGGGTGCAGGGACCTGTCTATATCACTATCCCAGTTTATTGTATTTCTTAGGTCACGTCAATAATTGAAGACATCCTTGACAAGCTTCCTGAGGAGTATAACATGGCAGAGATTATGGCAAAGACAACAGAGCGAAACCCGTACACCTTAGTTTGCTTTCAGGAGTGTGAGCGCATGAATCTTCTGTTAGTTGAGATAAAGAAGTCCCTTCATGAGCTGGATCTTGGTCTGAAGGTACCATAAACACAGTGACTGCCAGCAAGGTGCTTTACTGTTATTATTGTAGCATTAAAAAGCATTTCTCTGTCCACAGGGCGAACTCACTTTCTCCTCCAGGATGGAGAATCTGCAGTCTGCACTGTTCATGGAGCAGGTCCCAGACTCCTGGGCCAGACTGGCTTATTCCTCCACTAAAACACTGGCACAGTGGTAACTTATGAGTCAACCTATTATATGCTAATTTTTCTTACTTCTTAAATAATCCCTTATAGGCACACTCTAAAAGCTTCTATTAATGATCTTCCTAGTTTTTTATTAACAATTATTTATTCTTTAGGTTGAATGATCTAATGTGTAGCTGCCACGAGCTCGACAGCTGGACTCAAGATTTTGTCCTACCTGCAGTTGTTTGGCTTTCGGGGCTCTTTAACCCTCAGTCCTTTCTTACCGGTGAGGACTAAACGAAGACAACGATTAATATTGCCATATGTGCACCGGTAGAACCAGAAATATTAACATAGAGTCATATTTTACAGCTGTGCTGCAGAGTATTGCTCGCAAAAACAAGTGGCCCCTGGACAAGATGACCCTGAGCGTGGATGTAACAAAGAAAATGAAGGACGACTTTGGGCATCCTCCACGGGAAGGAGCCTACATCCACGGACTCTTCATGGAAGGTCGGAATAATTAACCCAGCAGTAGATCCTGCTATACTCAAATTATATAGATTTTTCACAGTATTTTGCTTCCTGTGTCTTGGTAAAATTATTGTCTTGTAAGTATAATTGGTCAAACCCACAGTGCAACATGTGTCTTTAGGAGCACGTTGGGACACTCAGGCTGGAGTCATCTCTGAGGCGGTTTTGAGAGAACTGACGCCGGCCATGCCTGTGCTGTATGTTAGAGCTGTGCCCACAGAGGAGCGGGACATCAGTAACACTTTTGAGTGTCCAGTGTACCGCACCAAGCAGCGTGGACACACTTATGTGTGGACCCTCCGCCTCCGAACCAAACAGCCAGCTACCAAGTGGATTGTAGCTGGAGTGGCTTTGTTGCTGTCTGTGTGAAATTCAGTATTCAAGTATTACTGCAGTGTAAGAGCAGTATGTTTTTAAACAGTATTGGATTATGTGTCATTATAGTTTTACCATGTTTAGTTACTTTAACACATTTCTAATCTTGTATTTGTGTTGTCAGTATTTGAGTGTGTATATCCTGCATGTTGTAGATAAAGTAAAGTAAACAAGTAAAAGCAGATAGCCGATGTTAAACCTGTTGTGTTCATGTCCTACACTGTTGAACATCTCCCTTGAGCCTGGGTGTGATTTGTTGGGAGCTTATGTCTCCATTTTAGACCATGTAATTCTGGATGGGGAGCATATTTTATTGGAAGGTCAAGATTAAAAAAGCTCTCTGGCTGCCCTCTACTAACTGAATGATACACAATGCTGTCTGGAGGGGATCCTGGACAGAATTCCCAGGAGATGATGTGCATGGTTGCTATTGACTTTTAAATGAGGTGCATTTGACATTGACCTTTTCTACGGCAGAGGCAGAATACTAACAGACTAGTGTAATTCATTCAGCCAAACTCGTTGGAAAAACCCATTGAAAGACACTGATAGCTTTGTATGAGAAAGCAACACATTAGATTACCCATCCTTTATCTGCCTCCACTCTCTGTTAACATCTGATGAACCTACTATGCGACAAACAAAGCTAAAGAAAGTCATTTTAAGTAGAAGGTTATTGTTTTAAATGGATTTAATCAGGATTAATTGCAAACCGAGAGGACGTTCAGACTAAAGTTTGTAGTTATGGATACATGTCTGGGGTGTTACTATTTATCTGCAGTGATTCACATGATTTAAAGTCTAATGTATGTCAGGGATATGAGGTAGAGTCAAGGTTAAGGCCATGTACTACACTGAGAAAAAACAGATGTGTTAAAGGAGATTTAAAAAAATAAGACAGGTGCCATATTATCTGCTAAAAATAAAATAACATTATGACGCTTAATTTACTGCAACTAAATCGCGGTGTTGTTTCTTTCTGAAGGGGTGGGGGGCGTCAAACTCTTATCTACTCAAATAAGATTTTCTTCAACACTAATAACGGCTGTGCTGCTCCTAATTTCTCCCTGCAGCCAAAGTGGCTGTAGACAGACAAATGGAGGCTGGAGGATTGATTCTGTGTATTGTATTGCACGAGGGGGGGAAATGAAGAACCGTTCTTCCTGTAGTTTCTCTTCATCTGCCTTCTCTTCCTCCCATTAGCACAGCACAGCAACTAGCCAGTCATTTGGCGACAGGGAAATGATACAGTGCTCGTAATGTTTGGGAGGAAATGGCAGGGTACGGGGCCGGGCTCAGCAGGGGTCGTGCCTCAGATAAGGCATGTTAAAGGCCAAGCAGGACACCTGGTTAAAGTCAGAAAGGGCATCTGGGTCACCACTCTGCCTTACAGCACCAAAAGAAGACATTGTGTTTGGTTTTTGTTTTTTTTTGTCTTGAAAAACTCTAAAGGAAAATATGAAATCAAGTCTAGTTTCCTCGCAGTATTATGAACAGCTTTAAAAATGTTATAGTTTATGATGTCAAATGATGTCGCTGCTCTGTGGAGCCTTAAAATAAAAAGCTGCCTATGACCAAATATTTACTTTGACAAATTGTCACTATCTTTTTGTTATATTCATTTTTACATAATGGCATAGGGTTGCAAAGCTGAGATAAAAATGTTATAATTTGTACTGTTTAGTCTGCTACAGAGCAGAAAATTACAAAAGCTTAAAGCCACATTTTAAGCTTTGAATGGTTCAACGTTTGCCTCCAGGACTTACACGTCACTTTCTTGTCCCTTATGAAACAATCCCATACTTTGTTGTCACATTAGGTAATAAACACATAAAAATAAGAAATTTTAAGACCAATCTTTTCCTTTTTGTCCTTTTTCTATATTACGTGCATGTTTTCACTGACTCTCGACGTATGATTCAGCTCTGATCCTTAATTCTTTGTTAAAAACCATTGGTTGTGAGAACTTCGGGAAAAGTTTACTACAAGCACCTTTTCATAATGTGTTAAAGGTAATAAGAACATAGTATAGTGACTTATATGTACTCTATGAAATCTGAAATCCTCAATTTTGTATGTTTGACAAAGTGCTTGAACATGTCAAGTGTAATAACGTTTCACTTCAAGCTGATATCATGCCAAAGTCTGTAACAGTTCGTCCTGCTGTAAGTTTTGTCTTTGGTTAATCACAGCATTGTGGGCCAAAGTATGGCATTAAGGTACTTAAGCAGACTTTTCAGGTATCTGCACCTGACCGGACCATTTATTTTACTGACAACTTTTTACTTTTAGCACAAGCACCTCTACTTTTTACTCCTGAAAAATTCAAAGACTTGTTACTTTACCTTTAATGCATTTGAGGGAGTTATTGATTATTTCGCATCACAGCGCACCTTTCCAACATTAAACCACTTTCAACCCAAATGGAGCGAACAGTAACACTTAAATGACAATCTTATTGGTCTTATGATCCATCATTGGCAGAGGTGCTTCCTGCCACCAGCCAACTGCTTGGGGCCTTCAGCCAGTGAGGGGGAGAGACACCTGAAAAATGTAACTTCCACTTGCGTTAAATTATTTGTTGACGTTGAGATTTAATATTAAGGTAACACTTTATAATACAATCCACAACTAGTTAAATAGAACATCTGTGTGCTGTATTTGGAATTACAATGTAAATGTATTCGCCTACAAATATTTAAAGGTAGGTACACTAGAATAAAAGAAAAATTAAGTTAGACTTGGCTCCATTATTATAAGATCACATAGGCAATTCTTATAGTATTTTTTTTTCTTGTAAGTTGATAAGGGAGAACAGTCCTTATCAAAATTATATTGGTAAAATAAAAAGGACAGTTGAATAACAGAACATTCAATATGTCATTAACATCATGTATACCAAACAGAGAAGTGGCTCCATTATTCCATCCTATAAGGTTACGAAATGGCCCATCACTGTTACACTCTTATTCTAGTGTGCCTGCCTCTAAGTATTTGTAGATAAATACAATTACTTTGTAATTTCAAATAAAATACATTTAATTACAGGGTAATTACACCTTTTTGTCGAAGACTGTATTATATAAAGTTATTAATTAACTTGGCTAGCAGAACTAGTGTCAGCTGTGACATGACTGAGTTGAAGTTCCAGGTTTTTAATTTGCTGGTGTCAGATTATTAATAAGGGTGATGAACACTTGTTGGAGAGACCCAGTTTTGCCCCGGCAGACCCTTGATCTTGATCTGCACTTACTGCATGCGTTTACTGTAGAAAGAGGCAAAAAAAACATAAGCAGGAAATCCAAGTGCAAAGCAAACATTTGTGTCAGAGGGAAATGGAGTCAGTGACCCTATGAGAGAAAACAAAGACACTGATCAGTTACTGTAGCTTAGCGCAAAAATTTCCTTCAGAATGCTACTTTTCACTTTCATGTTTCATGTACATTTCAGAGCACGTACATATTCACTTTTGTAATCAGTACTTTAACTTCCAGGGTCTTTGTTAACACTGTAGTTCTAAGTGAAGTAATGTTTGCATGCTGGTGTTAGAAAACAGACTTTACCTGTTATGAATTATCACCAAATATTAGTCTAAAAATAATGAGCTCACGATGATGAAAAGTATTTTAATACATGCACAGTTGGCACTAATGGTCAGTCCATGGTTTGACATATCATGCAGACCCGCCAAAAACAGTGCGTACAATAAAAAATCTAACAAACAAACCAAAACAATTAACACAAGCATCCTAAATAGTATCTTGAAAGCAAATAAATAATTATGAGATAAATATCCATATCCAGAATTTCAACATATATACACTGTATAAATTGAATCAGCTGTACACTATTGATGACAAAAAATGATACTCAAAATAAAATACTGCTAAAGCATGTTTTAAAATTTAAAAAGGTGAAGAATATAAAGCATAATTGTATGTACACACTTCACAATAACTACCTCAGTTTGCCTGACCCAACCTAGCAAAACAGAACAAATACTGCATGTTTAAAATTGTACAGTAGTGCTACGACACAATGCAAACAAGCAAATGGCTTCCAGTTTGTCTTCTTCTTCTCCTCTCTTCTTATTCTTGCCCAGAAGGTGCTATTTTAATATTTGATTTTTGCTATCGCTAAATCTAACCACAAATGAATCAGGCTTCAAAGAAATCAGGTTCTTTTCTGGTGCTAAATTCTTGAACTCTGTGTATCAGAAGTGAACAACTGCTGTCAGTCTTCAAATCTCAACAGACGGATGTATGGATGTCTGCGAAATGCACCAATATTGATGAACTTTAAAGCCCAGTACAGAGAAGTACCAGTATGAGTCTGTGGCTTCATTTAACTGATTGTCCACAGCTAAACCACTTAAAGTTCCCTGTGCTAGTGATTTAAAAATGATTAGAAAATGATCGTTATTTTAAACACCTATTTTTCATGGGATTTGGCACAAAGATAGACAATTATTACACATGCCAACAGAATACAGTATACTGTACTACTCTGTAGTTCCCTGCCTTAATACAATCTGTACTGTGCAAAGACTCATCATATATGCGTCACTTTGTGGTCAAATAAAACAAATACAAAAAATAAAAAATAAAAATGATATAAAAAAACTGTTAAACATGTAGCAACAGTTTCAATCTTGTTGTGCATAACACTGTGCTGATTTGCTTTGGGAAAAGCATGTCTTACATCTGACCTGGCAACAAGAAAATCTGGATTGTGGCGAACTCTGAGAGCACAGAAGTGTGTGTAACAGTGCAGACTTTTATTAGCTGAAAGAATCTTTGGTTAAATCTGATGAGCTGACCACCACTGTTTTTAGTTGATGTAAAAAAAACAAAAAACAAAACAGTAGCTCTCTGAAGAAAGTCAGAAACAGTTATCAACTAGTCTTCCTTCTGTGCTCACTGTTGCTTTGTGGTGTGCTAACAGCTCAAAGAAAAGTCCAGGACAGTGAATCTACACCCATTGGTTGCATTTGTTGTAAGTTTGTATTAGAAGGAAGCATTTTTCCTGCAAAGCAATCGTTTCTTTTTGTAAATTTTCGTTGTTAAATGACGTCTAGACTTGCCTTAAACTGTGTGATTTTGCTTTAGGTGCTTAAAATGTCATGTTTTTATTAATCTGTTTTAGCCGCCTGCTCCTGTCTCTGGTAAATAATCTCCTGATCAAATAGCGCCCTCCTGTGGTTGGTTAGGGTCTTGTAGCCTTTGTCCTGAGAGTTAGATGAGACAGCAGTAAGGTTGTCCCTTGGCACAGAGGGTCAGAGTTGTTTTCTAAGATCGAGGCTCCAGCCTTTGTGACAGTTCAAACAGAGTCTGCTGATTGTCGATGATGTGAAGATAGTCAATGTAGGCTCGCACCTCTGAGCTGCTCTTCTGTGTTATTCCATTTCCTAGGATGAATAGAAAACGTGTTACTTTTCTGGGTGAAATGGATTTTGTTGACTTTCTTAAAGCCATTGTATGAAATCATGTAAGGCAATGTGCTGGTGCGAGAGGATCATGAATGTAAGTGACTTTGCTCACTGATTTTGTTATTTGCCTTGCAAAAACTGATGATGACAGCTTTAAAAAATGATGTTTCATCATTGCTTTTAGTATGGAAGTTTGTAGAAAAGAAATAACAATATAAACAATTTAAACACTGACCCATGTGATCTTTCTGGCACTGTCGAATGAGACGCACCATGTCTGCTATCATGTGCTGGAAGCAAAATGTGGAAACAGGCATCTTTAAACATACAGTTTTGTATTCGGTGCTGAAGCATGCCCTGCCAATTCAGTTCAATTCAATTCAATTTTATTTACTGTATATAGCGCCAAATCACAACAAAAGTCGCCTCAAGGCGCCACAAAAATGCACAAACCTACCAGCTTTTCAAAATTGACCAGGTTATCATGAAACGTCTTGTTGCCTTCATGAATGAATGTGATATCTAAAGGAGAAAAACATTTTGTTTAGTATTCTCCAGCAGGTTTGTTCTTCCATGTCAGATCTGCTTGATAGAAATATCTCCCCAGCACTCTGCTCCTAGAGTTAGATTTTCTGCAGGGGAGCTGAAGTGACAGAATAATGAGCACACCTTTCAGCAGCAGAGGAAGAAAAGGAATCTTTGGAGCCTTCATCTTCTTGAAGGAGTCCCTGTAGGCCTTGTGATTCAGCGAGGGATCCTGTGAAGACATTTTTAAAATGAATGAGTCTTATCCAGCGGGAGTGACTGTGTGTTCCTGGATGCTTTTATTAGAGACTACTAACGATCTAATGCGGCCAGATGTTTCCACTGATTTTACAAGTTCAAAGCATCTGTTTGGTTCGGCCAGTACACACCGACACAAGGGTTTATACTCTCTGTTACAGTGTGAATTCATACCATGCTCAGTAAACTTACTGTAACTGTTTCCAGCTCTGAAAATAGCCGTTTGAATTTGCCAGGAACTTTCTGCAGAGAAAATAAAAGCTGATTTCAGATACTTCAGCTAGACATATAATAATGGAAAAAGATGGAAATTATTAATTCCTTTTAGAAAAAGAAAAAAGTAAAGAAAACATCTGACCTCCCATGTCTGACTGAGGCGGCTCACGGCTGCTGTGTTGAGGCCCATTATGATCGCAAAGAAACAGTTGAGGTTCCTCTGTGCTTTACAGCTGCACACAAGCACACAGTTCATTTACTTTCAGACTTGTAACCACAAAAGTAGATGTAGTTCAACGATTTGCCACTGGAGGGTGCAGTATTCCCATATAAAACATCTCACCCTACAGGTTGAATGCTGTAATAACTTTGAACTAATAGTAGGAGAAGCCAATGTGAATACTCGGTAAGTGAATCTCTTATCACACTGCTGTGGTATGGGAGGAACAATACTAACTGGGCAGCAATCTTTATGAATTTCTTGATGAGCTGAACCCGTTTGCAGAGCGTTGGGCACAGCAGCACCTCGGTCATCACCCACAGCTGGATGTCATTGCATCGCTGCAGCAGGAATTCTAAAGCTGTCGTGTGGTTGCTGCCAGCGTGGCGGTTGAAGGTGAAATAGACCAGCTCTTGCTGTAAAAAAAAAAAAAAAAAAAAAAAAAAGAACATTTACTGAACATTAACATCTTTGAAGGATTCAGTATGAAGAGAAGAATTTTTGCAAGTTCAAGTTGTGAGACAAACCTCGTGCACTGCATCAAAAATTGCCCAGTCAAAATCAGTGAGTGCAACAGCGACATCCCAGGTGTTCAAACTCAGCATGTGAGCTGTCCTCTGCTGCAGCTCTGAGTTATCTGTTAAAGGGTTCTGCAAAGAAAAACAAGCAAAAAAGGTTCAGATTTTCCTTTAAAACCACAATGCCCTGAACACCGACATAAACATTTAGACATTTTTGCAGACACTGAATAAGAATTAGTTTTGCCTCAATTTAAATACTAAAAATTAACAGTCTCTTCGCCGGTTTTTAGGTATCATATATAAAAATGCATTTTTTTCTACTCTCAAGAAAATGCATATTTAAAGTTAAAGTTAAACATAAAAATATTATTCCTACCAGGACTTCACTAAGGTCCTTCCTGCACGCATGCAGCCTCCCCACTGACCGTAAAGAACTGGAGAAAACTCGGTCCTGAGGCTGCAGGAGGAGTCTGCCTGCAGGGGAGAAAAGAGCATAAACAGCAGAATACCATTAGAAATCTGTCTGGCAGCATGTACGCAGCTATCACTGGTTACAGATAAGACTCTGTGTGCCAAGCTCCACTTTGAGGTAGCCTGACACTTTAGTGACTGATAACAGATGCTGACTCCATATTACTTGACTCCCTAGGAGACATCGAAGTCAATTATGTTGATTGCAATCTCTCACATACCTATCTGGGCTCAGTATCAAAATGAATATAGAAAGAAACATCAAATATGACAAAATGTTAGAAAAAAAAACTATAAATGAGAATTTTTTGGTTGGATTCACTTGTCTCCTAAGAGGAAATGATCACTAAAATCAATACACAGTTGTTCTGAGAGATCACCATATCCTGATATGAGTGCTCTCTTTGATAGGGAAACAGATGGACTCAATGGTGTTGAAGAATATGAAAATGACTGTAGCCGTCATAGTGCTTAAACTCATATGACAGAATTTGGACCAATGCGTTAAACATAAAACACAAAAGAGAACAGAGACTTGTTCTAGTAGGAAGTGGTGGCCCAGCACCTCACTCAAACACTTGTGAAGCATTTTCCTTTAATTTGTCACACATTTGCATTTAGAGTAAGTAGTCTCATAGCTAGTTCTGGATTACTCTAATATTCAACTGTAGTGCTACAGTGTTAAGTTGTGAGTTTCAACATTGAAAGTATTGTCATTATTGCTATGCAATGTTCTCCAACCAGTTAGAGAAAATACTATTTACCTCCAGGATAAGTGACACCCACGAGTACCAGCTCCTCCTGGGAGACATCCATCCTTTCTGCCACTGCCTGCACCAGCTCCTGTGCCACCACCCCGGACTGGACCCTCATACTTAGGTATGAGTCCATGGTTATATACACATGACACAGCACTGGCAAAGGGAAAAAAATAATTTCATTAAGTTGTAAGATCTGTTAAAAAGTGCAGCCCACTGCCCATATGGGAGGTTAACATGAAATCCATGCCTCTATCAGGCACAGCAGAGATCCATTGACCTGGGATCTTCTGGTCCCATTAGGTGGGTCTTGGGAAGTTGCCCACTGACCAAGTTTGCACATTCTGGACACAGACTAAGAAATTCAAATCATCTGCTTCGGTGTATTTTGGCCAACTGAATGACCAAATGAAAGACCCACTTTACGACCCACTGAATGGCCCACTGAACTGAATTTGGTGATGAAAAATGTTTGTTATGCTAATTTAAGAGATGTTAAAACAGACCAATTTTGGCCGGGAACACTAAAGTAAGGGGGTGACGTGACCACAACTGGAGGCTTATTTGAATGAACTAGCTCTTTAAAAGGAATATAATCTAAAAACTTTTTTCCCCCTTACTGTCTGTCTCCTTTTACTACATGTTTTCATTACAAATCACCTTTTAACTGTGCTTTTGAGAGGTGCTATAAACATTTAATCTTATTAGGCTATTATATGTCATAAGTCAGATATTTGCACTCCCAAATACCTCATTCAATCCCTGGAAAGATTCCCATTGTTGTACAGTTCAGACTAAAAGTCTCCTTTTTTCTTACTTTGGAAACAACGTATGGCGGGAGGAATGTGTGAAGAATGAAGCTTTTTTTTTTTTTTTACGACTTACCATCCTTGGTCTCCCTCTGTGTTGCCCTGGACTGGAGCCCGTTCTCTTTCAGACTCAATTGGTGGAAAAGTGCTTTGCTCTGAAAGAGAGGAAATGCGTGGATTTTGAGACACGCTCTTACTGCCTGAGAACATCATGCATTTCGGTGGAACAACGGAACAATGTTCTTAGGAGGAAATGTGACTACAATAACCCCGACACCCGAAACGTCAATTGGGAAAGCCAGCTCATGTTGTATAAAATCTTTTATTTCTTAGCCTTGTTCACTTACCTTTCTTTGAGGGGAATATTCCACAGTACTGAAAAAAGGAGAAGAAGAAACAAATCACTAAAGTGCACCACAGTGTAATTAAACATTTACAAAAACAATCGTTGTACTTTGTCTTAAAAACTGATGATGATGATGATGATCCGTGGACCGCAGGTAGTGTCCGTAGTACAACAATGTAACGACCCATGCAGTTTATATAATCAAGGTAAAAGGAATCCATGTATACTCCTCTGCTGTGTTGAGTCCATTATTTAAGCTTGGTGTCAAGGACAGATTAGAGTGCTTGGTAGATTTTAGATCTTCCAGTGTGATACTTTCATTTAATCACCCTATTCCCATGGGTTAGTCCTGGTTTGATGGATAGCCCCGTGTCTATTATCATCCCTCAGCTTTTCCTGGGCTCTGCATCACAAAAGGCATGTTGGCACAAAGCCTGCCCGCAGGGATCTCCTCTCATAGGCCAGCAACGACTGTGCACTAATGAAAAACCTGACTCCCCCTGCCATGTCAAAGCACCGCTTGTGATCTAACTAGCTCTTTTACTCCTCAAAAAGCCGAATCACCAAAGAAGTCGATTAGCTCGGTGAATTATAATGGCACATGATTGGAGAGTGCAAGAAAACAAACAGTCTTTTTCCCCCAGCTTAACCTTCCCTTTGCACAAAGGCCAGATGGAAGTTGATGGGAAGCTTCTTTCTATGAAAAGAATGACACTTTTTTCACTCTGCAGCAGATTTCCACACGGCAGTCAACCTTGTCCTCCCCTAGGGTGGGACTGATTGTGAAAAGCTCCTAAATAGAAGAGTATGTCAGCCGGTAACACCCACGCAAAATCGGCTGCTTTATAAGAGTGGGTGTTGTGGATTTCCCTCCGTGCATATAAACGGGAATGAGATGCGGTCAGATAACTGTAGGAGGCTCGGGTTGAATCATCTCCACTGGTTTTAATGGGCATCAGGCAAGAGCAGCCTCAGGGGAAAAGATGTGACTGGAGGCTGACGAAGGGCAAGGGGCGCATGGGTGTGGCAATGTGTCTTGTGACTCAGGGTTGTACCATCAAAAGCAACATGATGTTTATTTTTATCAACGAAAACACTAAAGCTACTCACAGATTCCAGTTTCAGAGCAACAAAACTGTTGAAATTCATCTTTGATTGAATCTATGTATACATTTAGCAGATCAAGCATGTTTTATTTAATGGAGAATAAATACTGGGTTATTCATAATGCCTTAGTCTGCAATTATAAAAGGTTTTACATGATTTCATATTCTTTTATATATACTTATATTTATTTATTGGTATCTGTGCTTCGTAGCTTCCACAGCACTGTGAATATTCATTTGATTGGACTGATACTGTATATTGTGTTCTGAATATTGCATAATGATTTTATGACTCAACAAATCTGAAACCATACTGATGCGTATCACTGTGTTTGCAATTATTCTCATGTGTTTGGCCCAATCACAGTCAGCTGGCTAGAAATAGAGTCTTGTAAACAAGTGGTGGGACAAAAAGTACGTGCGTGCTCTTCGAGCTTTTTTCTTTTTCTCACGGAAAACATTTGTGGCTTCTTATTTCTCAAACTTCTTATACATCCTCAGTTCTGGACATTTGAGATGAAGACTTCTGTGCCATTCATATGCATACCAACCCAGAACACTGCAATTACTTTTCAGTTTCTGAATGGATTCATTGATAAGCATCTAAAGAAAGACACCAAGGGGAGAAGAAGCCCTTTCTTCGTATTCAAAGAACAGTGTGTGTTCCAGTTTGAATCCTTCAGCAGTCACAGATCTTACTAGAAATTTTCCACACCCAGGCCTGATGAGGTTCGTTTCCATTTAATAGAATTTGAAAGTATGTCTGTATTAAACTATAGTTCTCTTTCTGTTTCCACCAAATGAGGAACAAATATATGAACTCACTGTCTGCGATGCAGGTGGTAGAGTTTCTGCAGCTCCCCCACATCCCTCTCCAGGGCCGGGTGCTCATAAAGATCATCCAGCACACAACGATAAAGAGTCTGGAAGGAAATGTCAATTTTCATTTCTCCCATACAAAGTTCACCTCCCACCCAGTTTCCACCCTTTTCCGTTTGCACAGTGTGTCCTACCTTCATGAAGAGCTTGACATGCTCGTCTTCTCTCAGGAAGTCTTTGCAGAGCAACATCCACTGCGACACCAGGTGCAGGAGTTTCTGCTTCCTCTCCAGAGCCTCCTTCCGATCCTCTTTCCCTCTGTGTCGCTTGGTGCAATAGGTGGGACTCGGTTAAGGAAGGGAGATTATTTTTCATGTCTGACGTCAAATGCACAGCACAGCGAAGCATGGTGCATGATATCGATTTAGTAAAGGGGCCAAGAGAGTCAGTTATATGAATAAGATGAGTGAAGTGGAACAGCTTTAAGAAGGTAAAACATACTTTGTTTTTGAATAAAACATCTAATTCAGGATCCTATAAAAGCCTATGTGTTCAAGGATATTGTCCCAGTAGAGCTTGGCATAAATCGCTTGTAGACATGAATACTGGGTAGGTTAGCAGGAAGTCATCTAGAAGTGTGTCTGTAAAGAGAAATAAAGATCATTTCATGGAAACTATAACTTCAGAAAAAGCAAAAAAGACTTTACACATCCCATTACATCAGTCATAAGCCACGGACGCATATTTCAGACATGAGATACACGGCCTTCTCACTGCTAAATCAGTGATATTCTGCCACCCAGACACGGTCCACTTTTGCCTTGTAGGAGTGCGACCTTTACCAAAAAAATGAGCAGAATTCCTCAATTAAGCACGAAGCTGACACACTCAGATACTGTTAGATTAATGGAAAGGAGTGCATGCTTGGAAGGGGCTTTATGGATATAGCCTTATGAGCTTCATTCAGTGCTACAAGATGCTGGAGGGCATGCACTCAAGTGACCTTGACAACTGTATGATTAATGTCAGCTGAGCGCTACGTACAGGAGAGCTTTACTAATTGCGATGGCTTCCGTTTTCCACTTTAATAATGTGAGAAGAAGAGCTCAGAAGAGGCAAACAATATGCTAGCGGCCTTTTCTTGCACACCATTTTTTACTTGCACTATCTGCAGTCTCACACATTTGCTACTGCAGGCTGTATCAGTAAGGATAAGCCAATAATGTTAATGTGTCAGGTGACTCTCTCTGACCTGTAATGAAGTCAATATTTTCATTGTTATTTTCTCGCTCACAGACAGGAAATTTGATGTTTCTGCTGTGCAATCATGCAATTGTGTTTACAAGCAGTACTTTCTGCCACGGTACCCTTCTACAACCTCTTACCAAGGTTTAAAATGAAAAAGTGTTCCTGTAAATAGATGACACAAAATGGATGCACGCTCTGCATTTGCGTACCTGCAGTTGCATTTTCAAGAAAGACAGCTGATTTTGCTTAATGGGATTTCTTTAATGATCACAGATGAATCTCTCCCAAATTGTGGCCAGCGATTCGTCTGAATATCCTCAGGAACCACTAACCAAAACTGTCATAAAAAGATACACGCAAAAGAAAAAAAATTGTCTAAGGCATAATGTGAAAGAAAAGGACACTAACTCTTAGACATAATGCCCAGCCACAACCAAAAAGCTTTACAAATCCTATTAGAGCCAACCGCCTTCCAACCCCTCTGTAAGTGTGCCTCACACCCAGAATTGTAAATTCTTCTTTTTAATTTCACACTGGCTTCCCAACGTCTTTGTGTACGTTCTGGTCCACAGGACTCCCTGACATCATTATGTTAATCCAAGCAGAGCAGCTGTGGACACATCACTCACTGCTCATGAGCGGTTACATATGCACATCTTCTATAAAAACACACCTTAACACAAAACCAGAAAACGACAGGAGAGATATCACAACCCACCCACATGTACTGTATCTACTTCCACACACACACACGCACACTGACTGACTGCATACTACTCACTCACACTGCTGCCTACTGCTGTATTTTTTCAGAGCTAAGCTGAAACTGAAACGCTTTCTCATGAGTAAAAGCTCACATGCCGCTCCCCAGACTGTACAGTCTGATGGTTTCTTTTTTGAAGTTGGAAAACAGACCTAGAGGTCTGCAGTTTTCAATTGGAATAGAGGGAAAAAAACAAAGTGGCTCACCTGCGGGATCAAGATTTAACCCAAACAAGTTAGCAGAAGATGTATTTGCTTCATAAAGGGAAAGACATTGTGTGTGAATTCTGCCGTTTGAATGAAGTTTAGCAAGCGGTTGGGTTGTTTTCTGGCTCCAGTCAGTCATAAAAGTCAGTCAGTTTTTAATATTTCACAGTTAGAACTTGTAGTTGACGTGTACTACCATGTATCATGTTGCTTTCAGACACACAAACCAAAACAAATTTTGTCTTCCTTTTAGCAGAATTACATAATTGATTCACTAAACTACCTTGTCAGTGTCATCAATAGGCTTGTCAATCAATCTGCACGTCTCTTTTGCATTTCAACAAAGCTGATCAATGCAGTCTTTGAAATTTGCATGTTAATGTGTCACTTGCAAGCTTGGTAACCACCAGAAGGCATTAGTTTAGCATTTAGAAAGCTTTTACATGTTCTGTTCTTTCACTTTCAGTACAAATAAACATCTCTCCACATGGTGCATTGGCAAAAGAGATAGGACATCCTCTCATTAAGGGCACAAATGTTCTGTTGCGTGATTTTCAATGCTACCAGCGAGCAGTATGATCTGTGCAGAGCAAGAATCAATAGCTGCACTCAGGGATTGGGTACAGGAAAGAAGGCAATGCTGAAGACTTGTGAATGCTAATCACAGTGCTAAGAAAACACTTGCACATCAGACATCCACTGATTGCTGCAGTGGTTCACACTTGCTTTCCCTCAAACATGCCTGCGGTGGTTTCAGAAAAGTGCCATCTCTCGCAAAAGAAGACAGAAAGCTTTGCATTCCTAATGTTGTTTAAACATGGACGTGAGTGCTACCATAATGAAATAAAAATGGCTTTCTAATGCGATGTACTGTATATAAAATCATCAGCTTATCTGAGCCATCCAAGAGAGACGAACCAAAACGCAGCAGCTCGTTGAATGTTGGAATAAATCTTGTTTGGAGAAAAATTGGAAATCTGATTCTATGAGATGATCCTCAGCAGTAGCACAGAACGACAAGGAGCCAGCAGCAGTCAGATTATTAAACATCACTCAGTGCAGATCAATTGCTGCTCAGGACTCATCCTCCTGAGGTCTCTGGCTCTTTGACCCTGGGATACCACTCAGCATCATGCTCTGCTTCATGGCTCCCTATGGAGCATTAACTTCTATACACTCACTGCAAGTTGTACTAATGGTGAACGATGCATAAACAACACAAAGCCCTTCTGGGCCGATGGATTTATTATACTCTAAATGAACAAAGAATAGAATGGCTAAACTATTTGTCTTAGTGGCTGACTTTATGTTTAACTTCATACCAGAATAAAATATTCTAATAAAGCGATAAAAATACGACACTCAACATAGTCTATAACTCTATTGCATCCCTGATAAGACATTTGATCTCCAGTTAGTCATGCCTCCATCCCAATGAGAGATCATCTGTTACCACCTCCATATCCCAAGAAAACTGCAGCTCCTCTCCTAATCTCCTTATGCCCACTTTCTTTCCTCTTCCCCGCTCTTTTCATCAATCTTTCGTCTCCTTGCCTCACAGCTCTCAATTGTCATTCCTCATCCAGTTATCTTTTCAGCTTCAGAAACAGAGGGTCTCCTCTGCCTTGGCAACAGAGCCAAATTATCAAGTACCTGCTTGGATGAGAGGAAATGTGTTGATTTTTTTATTGCTGTGAGGCTGGACTGCATGTCGTGCAGACCATTTACAGCCTCACTGAAAAGATATGAGAGACATTTATCTCTGTCATGGCTTTTAAATGAATGCTCTTAAACTTAACATCATTTCGGCAATCACAGCACATGATTAACCCAGTAATAATGCCCAGAGGGAGAAGCTGTCCCAGCTTTATCGGTAAGAGAAAGGGTGGGGAGGGCAGAAAGTAAAACAGAAAGTGAAGGTAGCTCATTTACTCTTTCTCTTCTCAGTCACATAAAGATACATATGTGACTTCTACATAAAGGTAAAAAAGACTTTGTGTTTTTGCTTTCTAATATCAAAGAAACGCTTTATGTCAGACACAGGTAAAGCCAAAAGAGGGTGAAATGATATGAAAGCAGTATGCTGACCTGACTCTTTGCCCTGTGTTATCCCTCGGTCCTCGTCCAGCGTTAGGTCATTCAGCAAGTGCTCCAGGATCTTCTCGGGAGTCCCTGACACTACCATGTACCTGTCAGACACAACAGAGTCATTGGACGAATCCTCCTCAAAAGAAGAGAGAGACCGGCTGCTGCTCCATTCCTCCTCTCCCTCTGTGCCCTCATCATCTATGTAGCGAAAGTAAGGGACATCAAACGTGGGCATTGTCACCGGCTCTGCCCGGCTGGTGCTGTCACTGCTGCTCTTTTCCGAGCCCTCCTCATCCTCCTCGTCCTCCTCCTGCTCCACCAAGGCAGCGTGTAGCAGCCTTACCTCCTCCTGCTGCTGGTTCGGGGGCTGTGGCCGAGATCCCATCCTAGCAGAGTCCCCTTGCCCTTATGCCGGCAATGTTGCTGTGGTTACTGCTGCATGACCCCTTTACCCATCCCTCTATCCACCTGCACCTGCTAGAGCCTGTAGTCCACAGAGGTATCCCAGTATGCTCGCAACTACAAAAAAAACCCCTCTCCAGTTACTTGAATGGGAAGGCTGACAGCGCAGCTTTGCCTCACAGTCCCATGCTGCCTACTTGTATGTATTTAATGTAGTCATTTATGTGCACGGAACTGTGATGTAAGCATGCCTGAGTGAGTGAGTGTGTGATCCGCAGAGGGGGAGAAGGAGAGTGATTATAGGGAGAGCGCTGAGGGAGCGAAACATATAGTGAGAGAGGGAGGGAATCTAGGAGGGGAGGGGAGTGGAGAGGCTTACCTCCTGTTTCTCGCCTCCTCTCTCCCTCCTCCCCTCGCTGATGCAGAGAGCTGCTCTGACGACAATCTTTGGAGAACGAGCACATTGTGGCCCCTCTCTCTCAGACACAAGCGGACTGCCTCGTCACTCTGGGGCTGGGGAGAGAAAAGCAGGAGGGAGGGAGGGAGGGAGGGAGTGTGTTATCACCAAGGAGATTCCCCTGTATTTTCTCCCACTCGCACAAATCACCACTGATTTCCATCATAATACTGCACTGTAAGTGAAAGAGAATTTCCATATATCATTATTCAGCCCTTATCACTGGAGCCCATTCAGGGATTAACATAAAAGACTATTTTAATTATTGATTTATGTGTAGCGCCTATTAAATCACGGTTGGCGACTGAAGGCAGTCTATTTTCAAGCTGTCACATGGTTCAACTTTGCATAGTAACAAAGGTTTTGTGGTTTGGAGTTTAGCATAGACCCCCGATTCCCTTGCCAGGTACTTGTCCTATTACCACCACGACATACAAGCAATGATAAATTCATCTCCTTTTTGTCAACAAACAAAACAAGTATTTTTTTTATTTTATTTATTTTATTCATGCTTTCACATGTATAGGGCAATATCTCTGTTTCTATTGCTGGGCATACTGGACAGCCTAGACATTCTCTTAAAGTATCTAAAATCTAACTTAACTAAAGTCGACATCTTAAACCAAAAAGGATTACTAGAGTGTCTCTGAAGTATAAAGATGGCTGACAGCTGCTTGACAATGGAGTAGCCTGGATCAGTGATATTGGTCTTAATGAGATCTTCACTGTATGTTGCATACGCATGCATCCTGAATTAGGCCCCCTCCCCTCACTTTTCACCCATCCTCCCCTTCTCAGCCATCAGTCACTGCAACACAAGCCTCTGTTCATGCAATTAGCTGGGTAGACATGCTGGAAATGGTTGCAGTTTGTGGCCCTAATTGCCTTTTGCCAGAGAAGCATTCAGGGTCGTTCAGTTAAGCATGGCTTCCTGGCACTATTAACGCTTGTCAAGGGATCCGTGGACATAAAGACACACTATAGATGCACGATACATATGCAAATATATGCATTTAGATACAAAATATAACAAAACAAAGACACACAAACATAGTGTGTCTTTCATCATTATTATTGCATTATCCCACTACAGTAGTTTAGATTGGTGGTACTTTTCCAGTCCTGTGTTGTCTGACTGACTGAAGAAAACTTTAGATATCTGCTAAAACTGCAGTAGCAATTACGTTTTCCAATATTACATAGACAGGTGCTCTCAAGCAGTTTCTACGTTGCTGAAGAAGCATCGAGACTTAATTGTCTTACTACTGGACTAAGGGGCATGGAGGATGACAAAAATGGAATGAAGAAAAAAATCCCATTGAAGCGAAGCTGTTCCTTTCTTCCTGTGGTTCTAGCTTTATCAACATGTGGCATACTGTGTCTGTTAAATTCCTTTAAAGTTAGAAAAAAAAAAGCACACTTTTTTGTCTCACCAAGCCTGGCAGTACAGCACAGTTGATTCTTGACTATAATTAACATAATATCTCAGTGTATGGCTAATGGGTCAAACAGCAAATAAGACTCTTCACAATTAATTATTGATTGTTTCTTGGCTGCTTCAGACTACTGCTTAGTGTGCACTGTGCTTTGTGGTTACCAGTGTTCCTATACAAAAAACAACCAGGCGTCTAGAGTGGATCATTGTAAGGAGACAGCAGGGCACCGGGCCACTCAGTTTCAAACCTAGCCTTGATCTGACCTTGCTCAAAGTTACTGAAGCCTTTCAAACATGGACGCCATCAGCAGAAAAGCAAAAATAATTTTCAGGCCTCTGCACAAAGTCACGTCCCCCTAAGAGCTTCACTGTCCCATCTATGGCTCCAGATCTATTCTGCTGGCTAGAGAGATGTGTTTTATGTATGTCTGTGTGCATCTGACATGCATGGTATGAAACACTTAAAGTGCCCTGGAAGGTCTCAGTCATGACAAAGTGCTGATTTGTCTTAATTCCTCCCAAGCACCAGTGTGGATTACACAGGATGGGAAGAAGAAGACGGGATCCATATACGAGTGCTGTATTCAAATAAACATCATCTCTAACAGACGCTTGATGTCATTCATATTTCATGTGTGAGGTTTGAAAAATAAACAGTGAGCAAGGGAGGTGCACATTATGTAACATCAAGGTAATAAGAGTAAGACAAAATGTGTTCAACAGAAAAGATGAGAATGTGTTGCTATCTGTTCCCCATAAACTGAAATTAAAGAGGCTATAAAAGATAGAAAACTGTAAAAGATCTGCAACCTCGGGATCCGAAAAGCAAATAAATGCAGAACCTAGTGTTAAACATTGCATTTGAAAAACCTCTGGTTGCAAAGAGAAGTCAAATTGTACAGAACTCCTGTTGACTTGAGGTATGATCTCAGTAAACATCGTCTTGAGTAATCTTTAGTCTCAATCACTATTTTTTTAGCTGTAATAAAGCATGGACTTCTTTTATTGTCTCATTTAAAGCAAAATATGATGAGTGGCTATAAACTATAACGCAATATGTTTTAGGTTAAAACAGAGTGCCTAACATCCACAGTCTTTCTGCATCAGAGACTCTGACATGCAGCACTCTGTATATTAAGCACCCCTTTTCCCACCAGCTGGGATTTAACTGATTCCTAAACACTTTGATGTCTGTGTTTAGATATCTGTATGAGTCACGTTTTACAGCACTAGCAGCATCATTAGATTACTTATAAGATGAGGAACACTAGAGAATCATCTCACATAATGTTAATATTTCCAGAAAATGTCAAGTGTTAAATGTACTGTGTATTCTACACTGTAAAAATAAATCGTGATATAAAAGTATTTTACTGTGTATTTTATAGTTTTGTGCTGTTCTTCTAGAATATCATTAAATTCACATAAATAGACTGATTTTACATTTCAAATGTAAATTAACGTAAAATCACTGTAAATGTAATAAAACATAATTTTCCTGTTTTTTAAATGTATCTGTCTGTACATATGCATATTTAGATTGTTAAAATACATTCACAAATGTATCATAATTTCACAAATATTTGTCCGTTATTTGAAAGACTGAACTGTTAAATTCAAATGTAATGCTATGGAAAAATATATAAAATGATTCGTATAAACTTTTTTTACATCAAATAATTACTATTATTGTTGTTATTTAGGGTGATCGTGGCTCAAGAGTTGGCAGTTCGCCTTGTAATCAGAAGGTTGCTGGTTCGAGCCCTGGCTCGGACACTCTCGGTCATTGTGCCCTTGGACAAGATGCTTCACCTACCACCTACTGGTGATGGCCAGAGGGGAATTGTAAAGTACTATATGAATGCGATCCACTGTTATTTAAACCAACTGTTAACTGTATATCTCTGTACATTTAAGTATTATTATTCATATTGCCACATTCATTGACCTTTTTTATAGGTAATTTCATTGTTTAATCACGTTAAATTGTTCCTAATTTAATGTTTAAAAGCACTTGAAAAAGGCAAAATCCGATGTAAAATAAGGGCAACAAACTGTATTGTCATTACTGAAAATAATGGGAAAATTATTTTCTGTTATTTTATGGTATTATTTTGGCGCCCCAGCTGCTGGAATATTACTGTTTTTTTAGGATTTGTTTTTTTTTTACGGTGTAGTGTTAAGTGTACTTTATCATACCTGGCTATTATTTCTGGCATTATAAATGACACACAGACATATATACTCAGCCTTTTTTACAGTCATAATTTGACAAACTTTGCATATGTACAATATTGTGCAAATCATTGCCAAGCTGAAAAATGAAGCCATTGCCAATCAGACATTTCCAGATGGTGGATCAAAAGCTGACTGTACTCATTTTCATAATTCCATCAGGTTTGCTAAGATCCCCCAATGAGAACCAACAGCTTGTATTGCAGGAGGGCATATATAGATATAGGCCCAGAAGGGAACTGCATTAGGTGTGGTTCTATTCCTGAATTCAGGAATAAATTTTCATTAATTTAAAATTGCTTCTGTGGTAAGTTTCTGTTGAGACACAAGCACTGATTCATTCCTTGAGTTCTTTATTTATTTATTTATAATTTATAGGTCAGTGTTAGGGATTGGTCCTTCTAAAAATGGTCAGGAACAGGGACTGGACTGAAAAATGAAAATGAGTGAGAAAACAACCAATGTCCAAAGAAAGCCTGAGAAACTATTGCTCAAGACCACTTTTAAAAATTACTAAAAAGTCTTGATCCTTGGAAACAAATATAAAGAAATGAATGGTGGCTCAGTACTGTGCTCAGTATGTCACTAAAGAAACAAACGTAAAACACTGTTGTTATGTAGCTCTAACATTTGATCATCCACAGACTGGCAGCAGCTGCAGGCGACAGGCTGTTACTGAAAGTGCACGGTGATAAGGAGAGCTTGCCTCATGGTGGAGAAAAGGTCATGACGCTCGGGAATCCACCCTGAAAACATACAATGTCTTGGCATGATGACTTGCGTCATTTCTTCCTGCAATTGTTCAGCAGGTCAACGCACAGACACAGCTGGCAGGAAGAGAGAAGCTGAACCCACCATAAAGCTAGCCAATCAGATTGCTCCTATACAGGTGATGTAATAGTTTTAAAAGTGTGGAGGCTGACGTGCACATACAACACTTCTTGTTGTATTTGAATTTCTTTTTACCCACGTTTTGAACAGCATCCCAACTTTTTGAGAACTGGGGTTGTAAACACAGGCATAGTGATTCATCTTATAGATACAATCTATTTTGACATCTATTCTTGCGTCTAAAATGGTCTTTTTTCTCATATTTAATGAGACACTTCTTGCAATCTGCACATAATTTAAGTGGCAACACTAATCTTTAGATAAGGTGGAGACACTATAGAACGTAAGGAGACCGATTAAAAAAAAACAAGACTGCAAATTCACTTCAGTTTGATTAATGGGATGCTACACAGACTGCAATGCTTGCATAAAACACTGCAGTATAATCCTGAGTGAATGTAACTAAGGATGCAGACTCCACTTGCTTTCACTCATGGGGAAAGCTTGCTAACAGAGTCGGATTTATAATTAAATAAAGTGGAGCATCAAATATGTTGAACTAAAGCTGCGTTTTCGTTTCGATGCATTTACATGCTGCAACAAACAAAAGTTGTAGAAATATCTGCTCTGTCTGCCGATGTGTCATGTATCTCACCTCACTTGTCCTTTCTGGGTTCTTGCTGTGGTTTTGCAGAAAGCGACAGCCATCCTTGGCCAGTCTCTGGACCATCTCCAGTCTGGACAGGTCCTCCTTGTCATGCAGGATGCTCTTGTTCCCATGATGCAGCCCAGGGGACACAGAGAACATGTATCTGAGGCCACAGTCCCACGACATTGCCGACTGATTACTGGCTGCTGGCTTTCCACCAGGAACAACAGCAGAATTCCTGAACATGGGCTTACACAACTCGTAAAAAATGCCTAACAGAGGTGAGCAGCTCAAGAATGAGTGTAGGCTATATGTACGAGTTGTGAATTTCTGTCATCACAGCCTGAGTAGATTCCAGTTGCTGTACACCTCAGTCAAGTCTACAGGCGCATCAGTTGAACTCCAGGTATCGCTCTGTGTGGTTGGCTGTACTGAGAGTGAATGACAGAGTTCTCCTCTCCGTCCTTCTGGTGCTTTTCAGCACCCGGGCAGGGAGGGAGTGAGTTAAGGACACGGTGGGTTCAGGAAACATCTGGTGAGCCAGACAGACCCAAAAAGGAAGTTTAAAAATCTCCCGAAAGCAGGAGAGAGTTAAGATTCAGGATAGGGCAGGGTACTTCACACTAGAAGGTCAAACTCTTGTTAGGGTGGAGATGTACTACGTGTGAGGCAAACAATACTTAACCGCTTTATTTTCAGTTAGGGTGAGGTAATGTAATGGCGCCCATAAGAAGCTCGTAAAGTCAGAGCAAAAGCTACAGATCTGTCACAGAAAGTTACTGACATATTCAGGTGGATGTGTAAACATCAGAGCATTTACCTGCTGTATATAAAGTGGAGCAAGCATTAGAATTTTGAGTAATCAAAACTCTTTATCACTCATCTAGATAGCTGCTGATTACAGTGAACAGTGAACAGAGTTTCCAGTTTTTTATGTGATATATTGCAAATTGAGGCTGGATCTCGGGGAGTTCATCAGACAAGAGATCAACTTATGCTGGGAACTTACAAACGGCTTCATTTAACATTCGGTATTCTGTAATATTTTTGAGTCTAATTAATCTCCAAATGATTTATTGAATTTCTCAGTCAATCGTTGGTGTGTAAAATATCAGTAGACCTATACAGAGGATCTGAAACCCAGGCATGTTTGAAGCTTTTGTGGGAATAATTACATTTTTGATTTATTCATTTATGGCCAGTGAAGCTGATTAATCAACTGTTTGTTTGGGACACTTCATTTGAAACTATACGTTTCTCTAATAGGACGATAATGAAAAAAGAAGAAGAGAAAACTAACAAAGAAAAAAAGCCCTTTAATCACCCTGCAGACTATTGCTGCAAGTGTCCATTTTTATTACAGAGCTCTAAGTTGTCCAACTAAGATGTCCAACTGCAATTGCTGTCAGTGTGCTTAGTGAACTTGCAGAGGGATCAGTGTGACCCGACATGTATCGATCAAAGAAAAACAAGGACATTAGGCAAGGGCAACATTTTATCTATTATCATTATATCTTTTTTCCCCTCTGTCAGCGGTGTGATGCTTGACTGGGTCCTTGCAAAGCCATTCAGCTGTGCTGCCATCCCAAACTGCTGATACAGCAAACTGCAGAATGAGAAAAGGTCCCCATCTCTAAGTGGTGTTTCTCTTTCATGTGAGGACGAGTCCTATCATTCCACTGCGGCCTTTTTGTTCTTTTAATGTAAGTGATTGGCACGACACCAATTGCACTCCTCCTGCAGAGTACATATTAGACTTATTACAATAGGTAACTCTTCCTTTAAGTCCTCTTAAAATCTTTTTTAAATGAAAAGAAAAAAATTACCAAATACTAAGTAAATGAACTAATATGACCACATCCTTGGTTTGTACGAGACTTAATTACATTACTGTATGTGGCTGTCTTTGCGCATTTGCTTTTGTGATACCACTGTAGGAAGAAAGTGAACGTGTTACATCGGGACAAAGCCAGGGTGACAAACCTAGTTTTAATGTGCTACCACTGACCCAGTTTTTCAAGTAAACGAATTGCAAAGTGAAGATGCCTAAAGCCAAAATTGTAAGGCAGCTCTGTGTGCTACTAGTGTCTTTAACCAGGGACTGCCATGACAACCATGGGAGGAACTCTACTGCAGGCGCGCAGCGCTGCAACAGACTAAAGCAAATGACGAAACTCTTTTGGGTTCATTACAGAGATTTCCAAAACAATAGCCACTCACAAAAAGGTCAAAAGTCAAGCCACAGTCTGCCACATATATTAAATATTTAGTAGCAGTTTTTTTACAAGCACATTAAAATTGCACATTAGACAAATAGGTAAATTATGACAAATAGCATAGATCCTCTGCTGTTTATCAACTCTTTCCTCTCTTCTTTGAGCTCTTTATCACAATCTGGAATGAAAACCATTCATCTCCAATTAAAATATTATATCTGAGTTTGGGAGTTTAAAAATAATGTAGTGTAATGTAAGAGCTCTTCAGAAAATTCTAGCAAAAGTCCATTTTTGTGTCTATCATGTGTTTATTTGCCCAGCCCTAAATTAGGTCATTGGCCTTAGCTGATATAATCTCAGCTTTGGCCTCTAATCATCTTACATGCTATCACAATCATAGCCAAAGCTTATAATATTATCATGAGTCACTGACAGCACATGAAACCCTGGTGTTGCAGTTCATTTGTATAATCCATTTTTCGTCATAGACATTTTTGATTTTACCAATTTTATATTTATTATAAAATTGCTCTGAAAGACACAAACGGGACAAACGGCCATCTATTATGGGGCTCTATTAGTAGTTTCCCTGTTCATAACAACTCTGAAGGAGATGATTATTTACTTATTTTAACCCAATTTATTTGGACACAAAATGTGGGGGACTCAATTGTCTCCATAGTCTGCTAGACCTCACCTCTGCTATGTGGAGTGTCCAAACTGGAACGCTTCACTTTTTGTCCTGCTGGTGCTTTTTGGAGCATTTTTAATTGAACTGTCTTATAGAGGAGAGTTGCAGTAAGGCATAGCTCATCTAAGAAGTTTCTGTTTCAGTTTTGGTGAGTGAAATTTTAGCGTTTTATTAGTCTGTCGGTTTATTTAGCAGGTGTGTTTTTGTTTTTGGCCATTATATATATAAGGAAGAGGAGACATGGGTCTTTCCCCTAAATGGTTAGCCCATAAGCAGCCAGGCAGTGTCTCTAATTTGCCACCAGAAGACAAAGGAAACCTTATTAGCTGTAGTTTTAACAGCTAGCATTAGCCACTCATACTGTAGGTAAGACCACACCACATGGCATGCTAGCTTGATAGTGCTACTTGGTATAACAGGCATAAATGAATGACTAATCTGTACTCATTAATCCTCAAGCTTAATCTGCAGAGATACATTGTATGTATAGGGTAGATATATGTCAAAAGTCTAGTCCAGTCTTGCTTTATACAGATAAGAAATATAGCAAAGGTCAGACTGGACCAGACTGGAGCTCTTCCTGGCTAGTTGTCTTAGGAAGCCTTTTCATAGGTTCTGTACATTACCAAGGTTTATCACTCCAATCTCTGATTCATACACTGTCGGCGATGGTGATAGAAACAGTACAACCTTAATTTAAATGGTTGCAAAAGTTACACATATAAATGTAAACATTCTATTTTGATGACACTCTTCGGGACCAGTGATTCATTTATTGTAAATGCCTTTTATTTACATAGTGGGAATTCTGCAGATAGCAGTTATTCATTAGCTTTCTGTGCATACTTGTGTACCAAAAATCTTAAAAGTACAACTGTAAAATGTGTATTTTGTGACACTTTTTAGTTGGATATAAAAATCATGCAGCTTCTACTTTGTGTCAGGAATCTTGTCTGTGGATGACTTGATATCAATCATTTGAGATTGGTTTGACATATGCTCCACAGATTACAGGCAATCATTTTTGAAACAAGATTGGCATGATGATGAGCACTTAATGGAACATTGACCTCTTCTGATGACCAAAAGCTATTACATTTGCATGTGGCTTTGTAACAGTAGCTTATTTTCCCAGATATTGATTATGCCTAATCCCTCACTAAATACTTTTTTTAAGGGGATTCATTCATTAAATGTTTCATTTAGTCTAGGACAGTGCTTAATGTGTGACTGAGAAACTTCAAGTACCGTTAATGTACAAGTTTATGCTAATTAATAATATTGTTAACCTTCTAGCAACTACATTTCACAATAAACAGTGCTCAACAAATGTATTAAACCACCACTCAATGTAAGAGTCATGCAGCTGCCCAAAATGATCAGTATTGTTAGTTATCAAAATATTTTTTGTGTGTTTCTGTGATGGTTAATCCACAAATATTTATAACCTCTTTCATTAAAATTTAAAAATAAGATGAAATAAGATAAATGAGATAAAATAAGACGACAAATTACACATTTTTAGTGTTTTAATGTTCTGACTGAGCATTAAAACTGATGTTTGCTGCTGTTTTCTAATTGTGTTTCTTATTTTATGAAAGGTCATGTACTATGTTTGTAATCAATGTATTTAGTAGGGGTGCAACGATACACAAAATTCACGGTTCGGTTCGATACTTTGGTGTCACGGTTCGATATTTTTTCGATACAAAAAAATGTTCATGCATTTTTAATTTGTCATTTATTAAAATTATAAATATATATTTTAACTCAAAAGTACAGTTTTTAAATTTAACCCTAACCCTTGTGCGTGTTTTTTATTTTGACAGCGAATGCGCACCTGCGGACCACTTATGTGCAGCCCTGGTTATTTAGCTCATCATATCGCAGCCACAGAAATTCTTTTGTCCATGAAACCATAAAGCTGCACTTTCTTTTTGCCTTATAGTCTGATTTGTCATAACTTCTCCGTTTTGTGGTAAGCTTTTCTTTGGCTGTCACTTCTTCACCCTGACCTGTCTTATTTGGCTCAGCAGAACTGAAATGCTTTTACACGCTCACTCACATAAGCTCAGCGATTCTCTGCGCGATCAACCTCTCACATGTTTAAGCTTGCTGCGGGAGATTTCACTTGTCATGTTTGCATAGTAAGCTAACGATTAATAAGACGATGTCAGAGGAATTGGTGCACAAATTATCATCACTCACAGATCAGTGCTGTCGCTCTCTATACACAGTTCGCACGATTGCAAAGTGAAAGCAAAAAAACAAGCGCAAATTCAAACGCGACTTCAATATGTCACATATTGACAGTGGCTCACCGATGCCAATGACATAATTACCCAGCTACATTTCTGAAAGAATGCAAAAGCATTGACATATATTTTTCCTACAATAGCCCGACGGGCAGGGAAGAGAAAGATTTTGGTAGCCCGACTGAAAAAATCGCTAGCTCCAGGACGTCGGGCTAGCGATATTGCGAGCCCTGTATCTGATTGAGGAATCACTCATCTTTGGAAAAGAGAGTTTATTACAGAGAAATGGCTCTTTCCAAAATAAAAGCTATACTATCCGCTTCTTCTGGGCTATATTCTCAGCAGCATAAGGAGAATCACGTGCTAACAGCTGTCTAAATGACTCGGCTAAAGTTAGTAGTGTAAAGTGTAGAAGTAAATTTAAATCTAATTTGATATACAAAGAGGTGTTTACAAAGGTTATAAAGCTAGTTATGTAGCTATTTGGTGGTTACGTGTTTTGATATTTACATGTTTACATGTTTGAATGTTTAGACATGCATGTTCAAACAAGTAATAAGTATGTGTTATATCTACCTGGTTGTTTTCCCTGTTTTGATCTGAGTATAAGATTTCCTGGCTTCTGAGAGGCCAGTGAAGTATTCATGAGGGCGGCACACAGGAAGTGTGGGTTGTTGTTGCGGTGTGCAAAAAGTAAAGAGGCTGCTAAAAAGTTATCCGTCTCCGTCTTGCTGTTCCTAATTATTCAGAGAGATTCCCAACCATCTAGTGAACCCTCACGTTACATCTGGTGGCAGCGGTGGGATTCGAACCCACGCCCCCGAAGAGACTGGAGGGATTAGTCTCCTCTAACGTCTTGGCTATTGTCGAGGGCATTGAAGTGTGTGCTCTAATTGACTCTGGTTCCTTTGTCTCCCTTGTGAGTGAAGATTTTCGAAACGCTCATCCAGCTTTGAAAAAACGGCCTATGGTAGCATCCTCTGTGCCAGCTCGTTCGGTCAATGGAGAACGTCTGGTAGCATGCTTGCTTTTTTTTGTCTGCTTCCACTTGTCTTTGCACTAGGATGATGTCGGCGTAAATGTGCAGTCATATTCGTTGTGTTCCCACTAGTGCTTTCAGGTTAATCTCGTTGAAATGACCTTAACGCCACAACACGGCAAATCTCCGTTAACGAGCTACCGCCGATCGCTCCGTGCATGGGGCTAGACGGCCAACACGTTAACGAGCTAACTGCGCTAACACACTAGTTCACACCAATGTAATTGAGCATTGCATGGCACATCCAACATACTGTTTTACTTTAGTCCATGACTCGCTTACCTTCAGGGTCATACGTCACATGAAAACCAAAATAATTCCAAACGCCAGATCTGAATGAGGTTCAATTTGCCTGTTGCAAGGAGAGCTTAACTTCTGTCTCGCTAGCTTGCCCTGCGCTCTTCCTTCTGACTATGCTGTCTGTGTTGAGCGCTCAGTGGATCTGCGCTGGACAGTGCAGCCTAGGCGGAGTAGTCGAACACAGATTCACTGAGCGCTCAACACAGACAGCATCGTCAGAAGGAAAATTGATAAAATAAATTACAAATGTTGTATTGTTCATACATATGCGTACCGAACCGAAAGCACTGTATCGAACGGTTCAATATCGATACGAATATCGTTGCACCCCTAGTATTTAGATGACATTTTGGCACAATTCTGCAATTTTTTTAACATGTATTTATTTTCCCTGAGCCCAAAGATCTTCGTCAGTCATCTTTATTGTCATAAATAGTCTTAAAAATGACAATGTACAATACAGAAATGTCACAAGAAAATGTTACAAAAATACTGAGATGTGATGCATGTTTTATGACAAAAGATTCAACTTTGATATTGTCTCCACTGCACATGAATGAGATATGAAAACACGCAGTAGCTGAGGGTAATCCCCATGTTGGATTCAGTGGTCTTGCTCTTAGCTGAGGTAAGGAAATGTTTAGTTCTTCAGAACTACAAAAGAATGAAGCAAACTGTCAAACAATATTCCTAATGGCAGTTATCAACATGTAGTTATCACTGATTTCAAACATGTCCCAAGATGAAGATGGGTGGTTTTGGATTTCTATAAAACTATTAATATCACTCTTTATATGAGATGACAAGAAAGTATGTTTTTATGTAAATTTTTCTAAATACACAAGCAATTAGAATAAAATATTTTGTGTGTGTTTGTGTTGTAATTCATAATCCAGGATTTCATGCATGAAAGAAAGGCAAATGTTTGCTTGATTCATCCACAGAGAAACAAACCAGGGGAAGAAACACTTGTCCTTTCACCTTTGTCCAATAAAAAGGGCGGGGGGGGGGGTTGTTGTTGCCTGTCAGGGGTTTTTTTTTCTTTCCTTTTAATTTAAACAATCTTTGAAACAATCTCACATCAAGTTCCCTTTATCTTCCTTTTTGGACATCCTGGAATATTTCCAAGTGGACGGATCAGTAACATCAATGCCACTTGAAAATGTACAGCTTTGTCTTGTCTTTATTTTCATGTGTCACGTTCAGGATTTTTTCACAGCAGCAGATCTGTACTGAGGTGATGGTTAGATTCATCTCTTTGTCCCTTCACCTTCCCATCCAAAAAAGCTATGAAGTTAACCGTCTTCTTTGAAAGTCTTGCAGTATACAAGTATTCTGCACAGTTGGCAAAAACATTTGTTGGTGCCTTAAGTCGTAACCTTTGTGTCCTCTTAGGACATTTCCCCTGGAGGCAGCATTTATGGTAGCCACTTCGACTTGTGTACATAAAGCGAGAGCTTGTCTCCCACTCTACTTCACCTGAGTTTTCGTTTGCTGCCATGGCACATGGCCCTGCAGTGTGAAAGCAGCTGAGGTGGGATTGGCACTTGCTGTGTTGTGCTGAAATGAATGGCTGAGTTAGAAACAGTTGGAGTGTTGCAATTAGTTTGCTGAAGGATCAGGAGGGAGACATTCATTTCACTGGTGCAGAGTGGATTCAGTGCTAGTGAGCATCTCATGCCTGGATGTGTAAGCTGCTCCTTATGTGTCGAGGCGGCGTTTTCTCTTGGCTTTATGTGCATACAGGAAGTACATAGTGTGCCCCGTGGTGATGAAGAACACAGAAATTATAACTAGGATGCCAAAGTGTTGTGGCTGCGGAGCAGAGATCACCATAATGAAGTGAAGCAGGTCCATCAGGTAATTCATGGAGCTCTGCACCCCGTTAACCACTCCTCTCTCTGATTCACAGATGTTCTCCTGCAGAAGCTGAGTCACAGTCAGGTCAAAGGACCAGAGACCTGAAACACAGTAATAGATGAACTGACCTTTATAACAGATGGGCACTGATTCAGCTGCGAGTAAATTTCATTTGACCAGATTAAAATTTGTACTTGTATAACAAAATTACCCAGAAAAGTCACATTTTGGGCAGATTTATGTATTTTTTGACATATATTTCATATTCTACACCAATATTTAAACTCTATGCATCAATAGAAATAAATATCCAAAAACCTTGTATGTAATGAGAAATACATTTTAGAGTTTACAATAGTGCTCTCTGGTGGACTGACTAGGTAATTTTTATTTTTTGTTAAATTGCCTCAAAAAGATAATTATCACTATATATCAGTATATTCAAAATAAATTATTACTGGAATATCTGCCGTGTGCCCACATGAGATGGGCATTAAAAATGGCAATATCACTTGTACATAAGTTTTTCTATGCACTGAATAAGCTCTGAATTTGTGTCTACTCACCAATGCGCGCTGTAATGACACCCAAGAACAGCAGAATAATGGAGATGTAAGATTCTGGAGCTGTGCCGGAGGGAACATTGTCAAAAAGCACCGTGTTGTTGGTCCAGTGGATAGAAGAGCGGTCGGGCAGAAGTGGCTGATTGTTGCCTCCCATCATAGGGTATGTGTGTTTTTGCCTTTGGCCTGTCATCCCAAGCGCTGTAGAGGAATTGGAACTAATGTCGGGCATCAGCAAGCTGAGATCCATGGGGCTGCCAGGGGCAAACACAGAGCACACGCACAGCAGCAAGCAGCCCAGGTGGAGGCAGCTTGAGATGATGCCTGTGTTGACCAGGCCATAGGCCTTCCTGAGCCTGGTGAACATTATTGTGCCCATCAAGCCTGTGATGGCTGACACGCCCATCAGCAGACTAAGAAGAGATCCGCTTATCCCCTGAGTATAGGCATAGCCAGTGGTGATGCAGTCAAACCCAAGCACTGTGGTGTAAAGGAAAGCCAGACCCATTCCCGCGAGGAAAACAGGCTGACGATAGTAGGCCATCCAGCCATCTTTACAGGTGCTCACCAGCCAGCGGAACCTCCGAAAACACAGCGGCAGATCGGTGATTTCCTTGAGGTGCAAGCTTGAATTGCAGTTGCCCTCTGTCAGAGCCTGAGGTTGCGCAACATTGCCTTCTCCTAATGAAAAACAAGAATGGCATCCATCACTTGAGTTCATTAATTCTAAAGGCCTAATCCTCACTAGCTTTTCTGCACCCCCTCTATGCCATGTCACGTTAGCCTCTACATCATTTGTCAAACGCAGTTCATCTACGCTAATGTGTGTGAGTACAAACAGAAATCTATACCATGTGGACCCTTGCATTTGGATGCTGTACACAAACTCAAAACTGTGTTTTAAGATAATGTATGTCAAAAAGCTTTGGTGCTGGATCTTTTTTTTTTTTTTTCGGAAAGAGGCAGCTCCCATGAAGATATGATTCCTCATCTTGATATTTTGAAAACAAACATAAGTAACTGAGAAACGGAGGCACACTGTAGTACTGACTTCTCATTCACAGTGTAAGCCTGCCCTAAAGCACCTAAACACTTTTTTTAATCCCACACTAGAGAAATTCACTTTATCCTCCCTTTTGACACTAATGGGGATGTAAGGGCTGTTTTCAGACACCCCAAATCTTTTGCAAAAGTAGTTTTTCTTCTATTAGAAAGAATACAGGTTTAAGGCACTGCTAGATTGGATTCCCTTTTTGATCTATGAAAAAGATCCAATGAACAGTTCATACCTTGTAACCTTTTCCTCTCTATCCTCTGGAGATATGCTTGATCCACTGCAACCGATGGTGGTTTGGCTGACAGAGCAGGGACGATGCGATAAACCCGTGACAAGAAGAAGAACTCCACAATTAGAGACACCAGGTTCCAGCCCAGGATGAATCCACAGCCAACTACGTTGGAGGCAAGGGTCATGACCTGTCCCACTGCTAGTGGAGCCAGGATGTTAGTCACCTGATCTATCCGCCTCATGGTTGCATTCATTCCTTTTGTTAGGAACAAACACAGAGGTTAATGTGTGTCCAGCATCGGAAGCTAAGCAGTAGCCAGTCAATATCTGATCTTTTCTATAGTTCGAGGATCTATCTTCCACAGACAAGCCTCAAATACAAACCAGAATATTCATTAACAGACTGAATGTCCTCACCCGCTAGGTGACCTCGGTTGTAGCCTGTGATGACCACAATCCAGTCCCTCTGAATGGCAATGGTCAGTGCTGTGCTTGCAAGGTTTGCCACATCTGCCAGGACGATCACCACCGTATAACAAACCACCTTGTGTGAGTTTTGCGATGCAACATGTTACTATGACAGCACAGAGTAGCCACAAGCTCAGAGGCAGAGACAACAGGGACACGAGACAGAGGGGACAACAACAGCAATGACTTCTCTGTGTAGTACTCATATCAAGTATATATAACCGAAACACAGCGATTGTGTTGTAGCAAGTATGTAGTGTCTACTCACAGTAAGCCATCCATCCCAGATCTGTTCAATCCTTTGCTTGTATGAGAACACCAACATGAGCACAATGCTACATATTGTCACCGAGATGTTCTGAACGAAAAGAGATGCATGTGCAACTAAAATAGAAGATGGAAAAAACGAATTTCAAATATGCATTTTTTTTTTATGGGGGTTGTAAAAAACGAATGCTAGTCATAACAGATACGAGTCAGTGGCTATGAACCTTGTGCCAGGAGGTTTACACTTGAGACATCTGGCGAATAGCAATTCACCTCCTAGTGGGATAGGAAACCAGCAAATTTCCTGGCCCAAGATTGAAATCCACTGAGCTCTTATCACTGTACCTCGCTATATTACATGTTAGAATTTTCATATGGGTATGAGATTGCTGTGCATACCTTTATTCCTAGGATTGCGATCAACCCAGTCTCCAATCAAAGCCCCAAACATGAGAACTGACCCAGCCACCACCAATCCAAACACCGCAGTCAACAGCAAGTTACGGCCGTACAGTTCAATCAGGAACACAGAGATTGCGAAGTGCCACATGCGGTCGCCCTGTTTAACACATGAGAAAAGTCATCATCGTGTGTTGTGTTGCAATATTTTCATCAGTGTGCTGTGACACAGTGTAAAGAGACTACCTTGCAGTCCTTTAAGTTGCGAAGTCTTACCTATTGCCCCACGAATGTTTCTTCAGGAAATGATTCTTACCCACATTGATAATGCTCCACTGACATAGATGAGAAACTTGGGACCCCTGAGGTAGATAAGAGCTGAACCTTAAAAGGAAATGCATCAAATCAAATAAGCAGATATTCCATTGGCTACAAAGACACTGCACAAATTCTAATTGGATTTTAATTCGAGTTCACCTGGTATACGCGTAGCTTTTTCAGCTTTTGCATCCCGGATGTTGTCAGACTCGAACTCAACCACAACCCCACCACACTGGGAGGCATCTTCCCGCTGCGACATGTCCTAGTGAAGTGTTATCGAACTTGTCACACCATTCTGATGTTGCTGATAGCACAGTGTGTCATATACATGATAACAGTAATATTTAGATGATCACAAATACAGCTGATTTGTTTATCCTAAAAGGTCGCTTTCCTCTTGACGACTACAAAATCCTTGCTTGGACGATTACTGTTTATTTACTTAGTGACAACTCTAGAACAGCACAGAAATGAATATGTGACAATTTGTAAGCAGCTGGTCAAACACTGCATTTTTTTCTTACCTTGAACTTACTTCAACAGCAGTTGAAACGGCACGTCCTTTTGAACTCAGTAAACTTCTGTAGTCAGTCACATCAGGTTTCTTTTTTTCCCCCAAAACTAAAAGAGCCATAAATAATGACCAACATTGGTAGTGCCAGATTGTGAAGCAGAGAAGAAAGTAAGTAATTGTATATGGCAATAATTAAAATTAAAATAGAATTATTATGTTACCTTGCATAGCTCTATCCATACAGACATAAAGCAGCAATAATCAAAGTTAATGGAGGCTCAGTTGTTACCTTTTGTTTTCTCGTTGCAGTCAATCCTTGCTGTTGTTCCTCGACGATGAATCTTGTGCCATGTATCCTACATTGGGATGCTAGTCTTTCCTGAGAGCTGGAATTCAAACTGTAGTAGTTTGAAAGGCTTAATAACATCAGGGTGTTCAAGTGCACCATTGTATGAAAGTGCCAGAAAAGCAGAACAGGCAGGGAGGCAACAAAGGCAGCCAGCATATTCCAAAGCACATGACGCTGGAGGGACAATATCACCGTCCACCCACACCACAAAAAGGTAACTGCGTGTAACTCAAAACACACACACACACGCACACATGAACATGACTAGTGAGCACATGCATGTAACGCTACTCTCATACAGTCACATGCACTGTTGACATGCAGCATACCTAAAGGACACATCATGCAACACTACATCACTCTTGTGCATGTAACCAAGAGTAGAAAGAAGATTATCATGTAGCAAAAGTTGGGTTGGGCAAATGTGAATGAAATCACAAAATCAGCTCATGTGCTTATGTACATTTTAACTGAAAATTGTTTATTTTATTAATATATGTGCTGATCACAAACTACACATGTTACAGTATCCATCATGCTCCATTCGTTCCTATCCAAACATCAGCACAGGAAATTAACTGTCATCTTCCTTTAATTGAATAATAACACAAACATGAGAGTCAGTTCCAGCCCTTGGTGATCTGTATTCACAGAGATATTGTCATGCATTGAATTGATCAGGCTGCATCTCTGTCTCTGATACAAATGATGCATTTAGGTAAAAAAAAAAAAAGATTTTCAATATGTTAAGGATATTATTAGGTGTAATAAGCATGCAAAACCATACCTTAAAAAAGATGGGAAAATGTAAAAATAAGAAGTGGAATCATTTTGCTTGCCTTTTTGTTTTTCAAATGAACATACAGAGAACAAAGTTAATAATGAGTGGCAGGGGTTACTTGTAATCCTGACCACCAATCAAATAACATAGGTCAAGATATCTATTTACAATTCCCCATGATAATACTCATTTGCATATGGATTTTGATTGTCTGTTCATGGTGTAATTCTTCAGGAAGCACATGAATTTATAGAAAGCCACAAGGGGAATGGAGACTACAGGAAGGATCGATAAGAGCACACAGATAACAAAAACCCATTCAGGATAGTGCAGGACATCAGCAAGGGGGAAGTGAACCTGCGGGGTTGATGCAGTGCAAAGTCAGTCTTTGTTCCAAATTTAATGAAGTGTCATAATGGTACATTAATCTGGGTTCCATGCATTGTATGTTGGTTGTTTCTCAGCCTCGATCACAACATAAGCCACAAAAACCACCAGAAGCATGAACGGGCTGATAAAGCGCCACATTGCCTGCCAGTAAATGTTAGGTCTCCGCCCTGTCATCCATTCAATGTCGTCATTAAACCTGTGGGCAAATGGAAACATTTGTAACATTTGTCCTTTTAAAAATACTGTTTAACATAAGCATAATCATGACATACATTGACAATGATAATATCACCTGTTTATTCCAAAGATGAAAGCCACAGCGATGATCTCAAAGAAAGCTATGTTGAGTAGTGGCACGGATCCTACATAACTGTTAAAAATTTCCAGCCAGTAGTTTCCAGAGCCCAAAGTGAAGATTAGGGCCACAGCAAAGGAGATGAGACAGATTAACCCTGTAAGCAAAATATCAGACATCATAAGACATGTGACTATAAACTAAAATCACTAATATAAACACCTTCAGAGAGAACATAAAGGTTTCTTGCAAAAGTAATGCATGTGTTTTGAAATACCAGGTGGGATTTAGTCATAGTCACAATTCTATGTAGAGAGTAATAGATATCTTGCACCTAACTTTATCATCTTTATTTTTGTTTTAATAATATAACACAATACAAACCAGTTTTCTTAGTGCCGTCAGTGAAAATGCAACATTAAGCTGTTCAGTCTTTTTGGTATACCTGTGAAAGCTTCCTTAGGAATCCAGGTGGAACTATGTGTAAATCCAGCAGAGGAGTAAGGACGCCCTCTAGATTTCCAAACATGGAGGACAGGCCGAGACAGAAGAGCATAACAAAAAAGAGGACCCACACCTGCGAGGCTGACATTTCAATCACTGCCTCAGTAAACAAAATAAATGCCAGTCCAGTTCCTGAAGTGCTCTAAGAGTGGGAAATGATATATGATCACAAATACATAAATGCTAATTATTTTTAATATGAGTAGATGTACTACACCTCTTCGAGGAAGGTCTGTAGATTGCAAGCTTTGAGATTGAGACTTTTAACTTCCAAGGGATCGTCTTATTGAGATAGTTTAACCACTCGCCATAGTTTTCAAGAGTTATGTTGCCAACCCCGATGTTAAATGCATTTGTCAGGGTTAATATGTTCCTGATATCAGCAAAAAACAAACAAACAAACAAAAACACTATTAGTATTAAAAGCATTAATATTAAATGAGAAATGTTTGCTTTAATATTGTATCTATGTAATGTTAAAGCTTAAGTTTCACATCATTTTTTTTATTTAACTTACCAGTTTTGGTAGTTGTTGTTGTTTCAATTTGCCTTAAAGCCAAGAATGGCAAAGATAGGAACTGACGCATATATTGATGTAAAACTGTTCACACATCCAACAATAAAGGCATCTCTCTCACAGTTATTCCTGCAAAAATAAAACAAAACAATGTATTGATCAGCATAATGTATGGCTTTTAAAAAAACATTTTCTTTTGGCTTTTCTTACTTCTGAGGATTATAACTGGAAAAAGCAATAAGTCCCCCAAAAGCCAAAGACAAGGAGAAGAAGATCTGGGTGGCAGCATCCAGCCAAACCTTAGGATTTTTCAAGGGTTCCCACTGTGATAAACATTAGTTAGATATCAGATTTATCACATGAAATTATGTTGGTAAGGGGAAAAAAAGTAATAGACTTACATTTGGAGTGAAAAGATATATCAAGTCATCACTTGTTCCAGGGAGAGTCAAGGCTCTGATCAAGAAGATGGTCAAAACAAGATATGGAAAAGTGGCTGTGGCATAAATAGCCTGTTGGGGAAAAGTTTGGATGAACTCTTTTCATCAGTGTATCGTCAAAATAGATTTTTACAGCTTGCAACACTTTTAGGTATTGTTACTTTTATAGGTAATAAAGAAAAATAAATGTTTAGTCTTCTGCTTATCCATCACAGTTACTGCCTTTAATGCAGCCAGTAGAAGTTGAATTTTGACCTTTATTCCAATTTACGGAAGTTTGATCGAAAAATATTTCGAATGCATGATGAAGTGAAAGTAACATGCTGCACATGTGCAACACAACTAACTTATTCAACCAACTGAATGGATGCCACAAACTGCAGTACAGTGAATATGCATGACGACCAAGAAAAACAATGTAGTGGCTATTGAAGGCAATCACTAATGTTAATCAAGAAATCTATAAACGTGAGCCTCTAGACTGTCTGCCAAATCACCAAACAGTCACATTCCATTTGGTTAACAATTTGTGTTGATATATGTTTCGACAAATGGCCAACATATGCAGGGCAAAAGTATGCTATTCCCTCATGCAACTATCTTTTCAAGGTGGAAAAACCTTTATCAAACCTTATTTATCTACCATGCGGGTGCAATAAATGGAGCAAAAAGCTTAATATATCAACATTGGAGACCCAATGGTCTCAATTCCTCTTATGAAGCAGATGTACACGATGCACCAAGCAGATGCAAGACACAATACCAGCTACTACTGTAAGGACCCACTGGTCTCAATGTTTGGTGTTATGTTCAGGGTTTAGAAATTAGAGATATCATAAGTAATCTGTGGGCCTTTAGTTAATTTTGGCACATATTAATCTATAATATCGTGATGTCAATATTACCAGTATGATTCAGGTTTACTGGGCAGTCCCTCCAGGGAAGTGGACTCTGAAAGGAATGGAAGAAGTATCACAGGATCCAGGCCAAGATCATGTTGTAGAACAGTCCAACCAGGAAGGACACCAGCATCGAAGCCACGCCTGTTTTTAAAAATTCAACCTAATTAACATAAATTATAGAGCGGTGTTAAGTATGACACAAGTTTGCTAATTTTTCGCATTTTTCGAACATCTGGTATACGACCTTTTCGCAAACCAGACGTTCTCACCTACACCTCCCGGATATGGGGAGATTGAACACTCCACACTCCAACGCTTCCCATGCGTAGCCACTGTCCAATGGCCAGTTCCATGTGCAGCAGGGGAAGTCCCTCAAACACCAAGGCAATGACATAAGGAATCAGAAACTACAATCTTGCATTTTTTTCAGTAAGAAGTAAAAAGAAAATAAAAATTAAGGTTGGTTTGATGGTTGAAGGACATTTAGTTTTTGACATTTTGTTATCAGCAGGCAGACCTTTATCATGCTCATCTGCACCAACTAACAGATCTTAACACCAGATACAATTTTTTTAGAGTTTACATTATAGTGAGATTTAGGTAACATTAAAATTTACGGTCATGTTGAAACAAAATGTCTTCAGAAACTTTAATCATTCTCTTCTGGAAATTTAGATCTTGAAAATTATTTTAATATATCATCACTGCAACCAAGTCTTTGCAGTGAGAGCATATGAAATAAGACCCACGTGGAAGCTGAAACCAGAAACCTGTCAGTATTAATTATTTTTAATACATGCATTGTTACTTTATTAAAAATATTATTTAAAAGTGTAAAAGTAGTAACATTTAAGAGCATCTATTATCTATTTTTTTGTTTAATGTCAACATTAAACGACACTGTGTAACAGAGTTCTGCTTACCTCCACCATAGCTCTGACACAGATATGGGACTCTCCATACATTACCAAGCCCAACAGCAAATCCTATGCAGGTTAGCAAATATTGAATTTTATTGTCCCATTTTGGCCTTTGAGTGATCTCTTTCTGCTCATCACTTTCAGCTTCCATGTCGAACATTTGCTCCTTGTTATTTTGGTGTATTTCTAAGGTAAGCACAAATCCTCACATGTAACTCATCTCTCCGTTAGGTCTGATGAAGAGAAGGGGAGAACGTGGTGACTGCTTTATCAGCTTCTTCTAATTTCTTATTGACTGTTAAAGCTATGGGAACAGTGCGGCTTGTTTGATAAAAGTGTTTGTATAAAATGACATGATAAGATGCTGATAACAGAAGCAATGACAGTTGACTGAGCACGGATACCATAAGGAACCCATGAAATAAAACTGTGGTAGTGAGTTTTCAGTTTGTTACATGATACAGTTTATAAGTCTCTGCTATTCCAGTGAATGAATATAATGACCAAACTATTACACTGGAAAAATGTACTAGTTCATGAAATTTAGTCTTGTACTTATAGTTTGTTATATTCACACAAAATAATATCACTCACACATTTATTGCAGCCAAAAAGCACATGTAATATAGTTCACTTTATATTAGAGGCAAATAAATAAATAAAAACTTGTAGATTACAGTACGTGTCAGACTAAATCCATATTTATTGTATTTAGCTTTGCAGACCATTGGTATATTGTTAAACTTACTCCAGTTGGACAGACACATGTACCGTAACATGTCAGAGTTTCTAAGTCAGCATCTCCTCCCATTCTTGGCATCTACATTAATTACTACATAACTACTGTTTAATCAAATGCTAGATTGTATCTGTCAGATTATACCTAACCCTACTTAAACATCAACTGCAAGGAATAATGAAGGACTACGAAAAAGTTGATTATAATAGAGGCATCTTATCTTAGGGCCTAGCTGTTCACCAAATTGATGAAATCAGATTGAGAAATTCTCTGTGGAGCAGAGCTGCAAACATATGCCAAAGTAGTATCAGGGCATAAACAGCAACACACTGCAATCCACTGATTTTTTTTCTTTCTTTGTTCTTTTTAAACAAGTTCTCATTGACAAAATATTTTTTCTATTTTTTGTGACTCTGAGAGAGCCATGCACTCTTTATATTAGTGCTAATTAGTATCATCTGGCTGCAGGTTTTTAACCTACATACAGCTGAAACATGCTCAAACATTTTGGTGAGCAGAACATTATTTGATGACCTGGATGACTGAGAACCTTCACAGACATTTTGTGACAGAGTATTTTGCCTTGAGTTTTCGACTGATTTGAGCGTGTTAGCTGTCCTTAATTATTTTATGAAGTTGAAAGTTACAAAAGAGGAAACAAAGAATTTAAGCGTGATGATTTTAATGATTTCCCAAGTGGAGTGTGTGGTGAACTCTTATGAGGCTATTTTACATTACAAATCTATAATCTGCTTTACCCCCAAACAAACAATCTTCAAGAGACTCGTACCTGTTTTTGATAAATCAGCAGGCATGTCTCCAGTGTGAAGGCTCTTTAGCTGGAAGATCGGCACACTCAGAGAGTGAAGAGAGGGAGGAAATTAAATTCAATTCATGATGACAAAATCCAGTTTCATTGTTAAAATAATTTTAAATATGCAGCTTAGATTTGGTGAAACTTTACTGCATTGAAAGAACTCAAACCTCTTATCAGAAATAAGGTCAACACTGCAGGGAAGGCATGAAGTCACATATGCAACCTTGGGAAATTAAAATATTTACTCTGTGGAAAGCAATAAGCTGCACCTTCACAGCAGTATCAATACCACAAACTTCACAGATACAGAACATGTACAAACATGATACAACAGTATGCGGCACTGCTGCCCACCTTCCTCTTGTCGAGTTGCGTTCAGGGTTTCCCAGTACCAGAGGTAATCCACAGGGGAAGCTTCTCTCACACATTTTCACAGTATGTCGCTAAGGCTCATCTTGCAGGCAATTATGGTGGTGTAAAAGAAATCAGCCACCAAAAACACTTATGTGGATGTAGTACAGCCAGTGAATGTTTTAAAGGACACTCTGTAGTGTCTTATATTTGATCTAAACAGGACTATTATACAGTACTACAGTTTTTACAGCATGTTAACATTACATCAGTGATGTTGAACTAAACTTGGAGAAACATCTCCACTATTATAAAGCATTCTAATATATATTTATTTTACATTATAATCATGAGAAATTATGCGAAATTACATTATAACCTGTAAATATTATGTGTTCACAGCCATACATGAGTATTCCTGTTCCAATATTTTATTTTCAAGCAGCATGATTGTGAATAGTTAAACCATGAAAGTATTACCCGTGCCCTTGACTCTGAGTTAGATATTGGAAGCGCCAGATATTTCTGAGACCCACACAAAACCCCACACAGGTCAGCGTGTACCAGAATTGTTGCCGGTCTCCAGCCTCTTCCACCTCCAGCTCACCCAGCTGCCGATGGGGCAATATCCTGTCCTTCAGGCCTGTGTCGGTTAGTTTTTGCTTCTTTATCAGTGAAACACTGTAGTATTGTGGTGATACAGTAGTTCACTGTTCAGTGCTGGAATGTAAATTGTGGCGCACACTGTGAGATAATATGAACTAGATGTTTGTGATGGATTGACTAGTCCGTGGTGTCATAGAGCATCAACTGGAGGTGTGCTGCCTTTGAAGCTCAAGCTCAGAATGAATATAACGTAGGATATAACGTGAGAGTTAACTGCGGTGTTCTATGATGGAGAGAGGTAAATCCACAGAAGCCACTGCTCGTGTGAGGCTCACTCTTTTATAACATTGGTTGTGTGGGCCTCCCTTAAAGCGTTGATTCGTCCAACTGAAGAAAACAGTTTTTCTGACATAGATCAAAAAATTGTTGAAACTCTGAGAACATATACACAAAAAAGTTTAAGCAAAGTTTAATCTGTCTACACAAAAATAACATTTTTTTAACTAGACAATGTGTAAAATATAAAATATAAAAAACATAAAACCAATGCTCACTTAACAGACATTTTTCTATCATTTAATTGTTAATCTATTACTTAACAACTTAAATACTTAGTGTAGTGTAGATGGCTGTGAGGGAGGTCTTTATTAGCAGGAAAAGCTGTAAAACTTGTGAAAATGCAGTTAAAAGTCCAAGCATGTATGCCCACCTTCATATTTTCCAAAGCCGTCCAGCAGGCCAGATTAGAGTCTTTGCCGGGCCGATTCTGCCCTCGGGCTTATGTTTGACATCCCTGCATTAGTGACAGTGAATAAAACAGGGAATTTAGCGTTGAGTGGCAGTACTCCAGGTCGTTCAATGTTTGACTCAAAGTACAGTTATCGTATGCCTGACTGATTTTAATTAAGACAACACTGATCCTGTGCATGAGCGCACACTCGCCCTCGGTTTCTTAGGCAAATTTACGCCTTGCATGTCACATCCAGTTTCAGAACACCAAGAACCCAACGATGAAAACAATCATTTTGAGGCTTCGCAACAGGACTTTACTAACCAACAGACAAGAGTCAGAGTGGCTACATCTGTGTTTATATATGTAGTCTGTGAATGGGACCAAGACCAAAAAGATATTTACACAGACGTGTACTGAGATGAGTGATCACAGCTGGACGAGAGTGCTGGGTTTAATCTATTTAGCATTTACTGTGTAAGTTCATTACGCAGACACATACAACACTTATAACTGCAGACAATAGTTATTAGTTATTATTAAACTCTCTCTCTCTCTCTCTCTCTCTCTCTCTCTTCCACAGCGTGTCTTTGTCCTGTATTCTTCTCCTCACCCCAACCGGTCAGGGCAGATGGCCCCGCCCCTCCATGAGCCTGGTTCTGCAGGAGGTTCCTTCCTGTTAAAAGGGAGTTTTTCCTTCACACTGTCACCAAGTGCTTGTTCAAAGGTGGTTTGATTGTTGTGGTTTTGTCTCTATTATTGTAGGTAGGGTCTTTATCTTAACATTTAAAGTGCCTTGAATTGAACTGAATTGTGCTACATATAACTTTTGATCCAAAATAAGAAGGTAAGGTATGGGCTCCATAGAGTCTATATTAAGTTGACTTCTGTTGCTGTAGGCAATGAGAGCCCCATTTTCTCATCTGCAAGATCAGGTTGGTGAATTAGAGCACTCTTTAGCTGGCAACCTAGTCTAGCTCAGTGGTTCTCAAAGGTTTTTTGTTACAAGGCATCATCTGTGGAAACAAATATTTCTAGGGCACAGATTTACATAGCTGTAGCTTCAGATGATAAATTCAAGGTATGTCGGTTTGTATTCAAAGAATTGCTTTTTTAAATTAAACTAAATGTAAGCTAATCTTTAAAGTTCTTTTTCCAGATTGAAGACTTTGTTGGCTGGATTGTATTTATGAGCTTGAGTGAATAGAGGTTAAAGAGAACTGGAGGAGAGAGAAAAGCACCGTTAAGACACCGAAGAGCTAATGGACAGGTGAAAAAAATGTTTAAAAAACAGACTAAAGCTTGTTTTAGTTTAAAGAGTTCTTTCAGCTTTCTTTTTATTTTGCCTATTGTTTACTGGACCTTGGTGCAGCCCCTCAGTTCATCTACTGTATGAGACAATCTGTTTTAATCCTCCCCTCTTAAAGACCACCCTCCATTTCTCTGTATGTATTATTGTAGGGTCTACATTACAATATAAAGTGCCTCGAGGTGACTATTGTTGTGATTTGGTGCTGTATAAATAAAATTGAATTGAATTGAATTTAAGGCAATTTCTGATTGGCTGCCACTCGAAAACAGATGATTTATGAGCAGCTGGGTGATGCTGCATGGTTTTTAAATGACCATATTAACATCAAACAGACAACAATTTAATGTTTGTCTGGAAAGCCTTGGAGTCCTGGCATTTATGTGGATGGCACCTACTTGAACGAAAGCACTCCTCAGTGGCAGCAGCCTCCTCCACCACAAATCCACCACAAATGCTACTTAGGAACAACTCGAGGAACGTTAAAAACCCAGTGCTTTGACCTGGCCTCGAAGCTTCCCAGATCCCTGTCTAAACAGGCGTCATGGGAGTGCCCGGAACAAGCCCAAACCACAGAGCTATAGCAGAACTTTGCCTTCTTGTGTTTCTTGTAGAAAGCCTTGAAGGCTTGTTTCGTGTATCCCTGAAGGCCCCACCCAACAACCCATACCAGCCAAGGTTGTGCTGCCAACATGCCAGTGTGTAGAGACAGCCCCAGAGGCTCTGTGGCTATGCACTGACAGGTCAGAACTGTTCGAGGCTCAGGGTGGACCTACGCAATGTTAGACAGCTGACTCTAGAGATGTTTGGAGATTTGTTTCATATTTTTCAATTGCTCTAACCACTCCCATGAAGCATCACTAACCAGGGTATAAGCATAAAACTAAGTAATACAGAAATGTACCATAAGGCGTATTTTTAGACAGCTCATGAATTTACTTCTAGATCATACATATTGCTGTTAGATGCATTTTTTTTCAAAATATATGCAGCATTGTGTTTTTTTCTGGTAAAAAAAAACAAGGTTATCATAGTTAACTAAAACTAAATGGGAAAAGAAATTGTTATCTAAAAGGAAAAAAACCTAGACCTTTTGTGAACTTTTAAAACAGCAATTAAAATAAAATAACATTACAGAATAAATCCTTAGTTTAGGTGTTTCTAATTTGTTAACATTTGTTATCACAAACTGCATGATGAGGGTTTAAAGCATCCGTTTATTAAAGTTTGGGTGTCTACAAGGCTGCGAGTCAACTGCTGTCAAAAAGCTCTGTTTATATTGTAATATCTAATTATTTTCCTAAATCTCATCTCTGGCATTTCCCATGAATGAAAAAGTAATAAACATTAAAAGTGAACAACATTAAAACACTGAACCTAAATATTTTAAGCTGAAGCAAGAAAATCCACTCTGGAAACTCACTGAAACTAAACTGAATTAAAAGGTCAAAGCGAAACAAAAATAAAAACTAATAAGAAAACACAAATATGTTATAACTCTGGTGTCCACTATAGCTCTAGTGTGTGTTTGTCAACACCGAGTTGAAGGACTGTCAGCATCCGTTTTGCTTTTTTCCCACTGGAGGCCGCTATAGCGCGTGTAATCCGAGTTTGGCCGGGCTGACTGGGACCTGGCTTGCAGTGTCCCTTCTCAGGCTTTATGCATGAGGAGGGAGCCGCTTCCCATAGACCAGGCGCCAAGTGTAGCAGTGCCGTCCGCAGTCTGCCTCAGCACCTCAACCGCCCGCAATGCCCTTGGACACTGGCGCTCCGCTCGATTCCGCCACACACTGACTAATCGTGACATCTCAGCGAGTTACTCCGGATCTCTACTTTGGGACTTTTTGCGCACACTGTCCTGACACATCTACGCTGAGTGAAACAAATGGGGAAGGTCCAAGGATAACAGGGTGCAGGATTTTGTTACTGCAGAAGACCTGCCGGTAGTTCGCTGTCCGGAGGGGGGGCTGGCTGCGCCTCTGTCAGAGACCGTAGTGCCGCATCCACTGTTTTGATCATCTAAACTCGCCTTGCATGGATACATCATGGCTACATTTATATGCAGGGTGCAGTTTTTAGATGATACTGATCCATTTAACAGCACCAATTTCCCCGAGCCCACCAGACCGCCTCTGTACACCTTCAGGGAAGATATCCCTCTGATAAATCAGATTGCTGGAGTCCACAGGCTGTTAAAAGCCCCACACAAGGTATGCAACGCACGATTAACCTCTTGATTTTGTTTTTGTGCACGTTTCGTTAAAAGCACGAGTTAAAATGTAACATCAACGCCTAAATTAATAATTAGCTTGAACAGGTCGATTGTGTTACTACCAAACAAAACCAATTCACCAATGAGCAAGCGTCTTAGTAAGCACTTTGTTGATAGGGGATGCTGATGGGGCATAGACGTGCATTCAAATAGTTACTGATAGACAGAATAACTCCAGGCGGTGTAGGCGTAGATTAGATACCTATTATTTGGGGTGGGGGAGGGGCTGCCATCGGTTAATATTTACATCAATTACCCACCTGTGCACTGCCAAGACTTTAGGTGCTCCTTCAAAGTTTGGAAAAAAGTATCCTGTTTGTGGTTGGCAAAGGAGGAGACGCAAACAAATAAGCAAAAAAGACATTTGTGGTTGCAGTCTTAATGATTGTTTGACTTGAAAATCTAACCTCCTCAAAGGAAAAAAAACCCAACTTATTTGTGGGAGAAGGCGACCTATTTGCAGTGTCATAAATGGACAGACTGGAAGCCCATGTGGAGAATTAAAGTAGGTTGGGTCAAATCATGCTCAGTTGGTCAATTCTTGAAGGATGGAAAAGGGTAATTTCCCACTTGGCTTGATTAGATCTGTGATTTTGAATTGGCAACATGTCTTCCTAATCAAACGTGTTTTTTTTTTCTAGCCCCTTTTTTTGTATTTTGACTCTGTTAACCAGCTTTTCTTTAGTCTGAAATAGAAAGGTATTTGTGTTTGATCACCCTCAATTTTCAGGCTCCATTTACTGCTTGGTTTTTGAGGAGGTGAAGCAGTGCACATTCTTTTTGGTTGCAAACAATGGCCTTCCCAAGATCCAAAATGTTGGAGACAGTAGTTGACAAAAGTAGACCTGAAACTCATTTTCTTTTTCTCCCTTTGGATGCCTCCAGAAGTTAAATGTCTTGGCATATTTCTGCCTCTTGATTAGATTTTGTGAAGCCCCATCTACTGACCTTTAAATTTAAACAAATCACAGAGACCATATCATCTGAGGCTGAGTCTTTTTACTGAGCATTCGTCTTAGTCTGGGTAGAAAGTTGCATAAATGGGGAGTTAATTTGGGTCTTTATTCATTCTGTCAGATCAGTGGTACTCCATCTTGTTTGAGTCAAGCTGGTGAGATAAGTCATAGGAGCCTCAGGATGCTGTGGATCACCACAAGCCAGGCTCTCATTCTGCAGCCTACTCAGTCTGACCAGCAGCATGGGATGGGGACGCTTTCCACCGAAAAGGAAGTGGGCAAAATTAAAAACACAAACAAGGAGCTGATGTACTTTGCACCGTCTCAGTTTAGCTGCAGACCAGCTGGACCGCAAAGCAGACAGAGAGGGAGTACCTGTGGTTGGCTGCGCAGGGCCTGGTTAGTGAGATTTGGTCACATGGGCATTGGTGGTTAGCCGTAAGTTGAGGGGGAAGTCCCTGTTCTTCTCGTAAACAAAAACAGTCAGGTGGGTGACGCAACTGCGTCGCCGCGCTTGACCAAGCAGCTCCCTGATTCACACCATCAGACGTTTGAAAACGAGACTTTAGTGCGACCTTGTGAATACAGCAAGGCTGTCTTATCCCTACAGTGCAGGCCATTCTGTTATAAATAGTACGTGACCAACACATGGTGCAGGGGCAATCAAAACAGCTGACATATGCTGTTTTAGGGATTTTACTGTCATTTTCTGTGGGCATTCTCCAGAGTGGAGATCAGTTGTGTGTGCTGGATTGGGTTATACATGGGATGACAACTTGGAAAAGTAGCTGTACAGAGTCGAATATCAGTTTGTAGAAACTGATTTTTATAGCTGCACAAGGTTAATTTTTAATAGTGAAAACTCTCAGTGAGGGTGGGAGACTCACTTGAAATGTGATGGTATGTCTTATGTACAGTACATCATAGTGTAATATAGTTTGTAGTATCTTTTATTCTGCTTGAAGACCATTTTGTATAATATAAATCTGGTATCTTTTGTGCTGCTTCGGTAAAAGGGAGTGATTCCCACCTCACCCAGACATTTGGTTTTCTAGTGAATAATGCATTGTCTTCAGCGTTATTCAGAGTTATTCAAAATATTCAGTTTTTCAGGGCAAATCAATAGCTCATTACTCCTTCATTTACTTTCTTCTCTCTCTGTGTTTTGTATTTTGGGGTTTTGTGGCCCAGAGGCCTTGCATCAGTTTATAAAAACAGAATTTAAGCGAGGTCTTGAAGAATGGACTCTCACTTTACCAATTTCAGTTTGTGGGACAGTTGTTTTTCTGCATTTTTTTGTCCCATAATGAGAAGTTATGTTAAATGCTGCAAAATGTAGGTTCCTGCTTCAGGCCTGTCAGAGCTCCCTTTGAATTCTTTTACACATTGTCATGCAGATTTGAGGTTCTCTTAATTTGGAGTGTTGTCTCAGCTCCTTTCAGAGGAACACATCGAAGGAAAAAGTTGCCTTGGACTGGACAGGAAAATTAAGGTTACTGTTGTGGTTTTGTGTTCATGCATCAGGTGTAATGTGTTTTAAATCACTTGCTCTCACAGAAATATCACAAATTGCATCTCCACCTTATCGAGCAAATGTGAAGCTTTTAAAGTGGCCAGATGTTAATCCTCTAAACTGATTTGTAGTCCACTGTGGTTGCTATATAGACGTCTTTACCGTTTTCTGTGCTCTGTCTTCTTCTGCTGGTCAAGTGAATGGCAGCCCCTGTGTGTGATTAAATAAAAAAAAAAAAAAAAAAAGGGTTGTCCTGTCTACATGTTGAGCACTCCGCTGGTCAAAGTTGCAGCTCTGTTAACACACATTACTAGTGAACCATATTCCCTGTTTCCATTAGAGCTACCAAACAGGAAGTGAGTTCATATGTCATCAACACTCTTGACCCATTTTTGGGTCAGAGTGCAGTTTACCATTTGGAGAAATAGCAAGAACCAAAAAATGTCATTTGTTTCCAAACTGATGATCTGTTTGCTTTAAATCAGTGATTCTTGTGCTGGCACCACTTTTTGTTTGTATAAATAAATAATAATAGAGAACTTGTTTTTCCCTTCAGTGCTTACAGCCACACTTTTAACACAATGAGATCAAACTGCAGGCTGAACTGCTTGGCCCCCTCATCACTGCTTACAGCTAGCTTTCCAAATGTCTTTCCCATCTGGAATATAAAGAAATTTGGAGTGAGATAGCAGTTTTAATTTTGAAATTGCATGGTGTTTATTTTTAGTTCTTTCTGCCTTAACTGCCTTCCTGGTCAGTGGACCACAGTATGGTGGTTGAAGGGAGAGGCCAGACCTCAGTGTGTGAGCAGAGGAGCTTGTGGTTGCTTCTCTGGACTTGGCCATCACAGGGCCACTGTGGGTTCAAGTCCTGGGCAGGAGACAGCTAAAGAAGTCTCTGCCTCTGATAATCTGGTAGCACTTATTCCTGGATTAAGAGCTGTTTAAAGTGCATCAACCTGGCTTGGTTGTACATTGTAATTCCTGTGAAGTAATCCACACTGATTATATAAAGAGCGCCTAAAGTGACACTGGTTAGAGGATAGATTTATGGCTATATGGAAGAAAAGATGGGTGTACAGATGGGGATTAGTTAATGGCAAACTTGTGTAATTCACTGCAAGTTTTTTTTTTTTAAGTTTTTTTTCTTGCCTGTGTTGATTTTGGTCTGCAAGTCAAACCCATGTGTGGGGAATTGCATTTCTTGGTTCCACAGTTGGCTAATTACTGGTTACAGCTGCAGATTCAGCCCAGTGTTTTGTGCAGTTCAGGTTGTGATACAGAGTGAAGCCAAAAGAGTACAAATATTTTGTTTGGTCTTGTTATCTAATCCGCCTTTTTTAGTATGTAAAGTATAATTTAAAGTATAATATATACAGTATAAAATAGCAAAATGATAAATCTACCTGTAATAATGTATTTGGGTTTTTTGGATTGTAATTTAGTGGCATTTGCACAGTCATAATTATAGGGCTTATACAATTCAGTTTAGTTTTATTTATATAACACCAAATCACAAGAATAGCCACCTTAAGGAGCTTTATATTGTAACGTAAAGACCCTATAATAATAGAGAGAAAACCCCAACAATTAGATGACCCCCCCCCCCCCCCCCCCCCCCCCCATGAGCAAGCACATGGCAACAGTGGGAAGGGAAATCTCCCTTTTAACAGGAAGAACCAGGCTGCTTGGGGGTGAGGGGTGGGAGACAGGACAAAAGACACGCTGTGGACGAGAGCCATTTAATTATTAATAATAACTAGTAGTTAAATGCAAAGCGGCATATACAGTAAGTACAAAAGAGTGAAAAGAAGTGAGTGAAGGTGAAATGCTCAGTGCATCATGGGAAGTTTGCATTTTCTCCCTGTGCCTGTGTGAGTCCTCTCCAGGTGTGAATGTGAATGGTTGTCGGTCTCTCTGCGTTAGCCCTGTAACGGACTGCCAACATGTCCAAGGTGTGTTCCAGCCCCTCCTGTAACTCTGAAATGGATAAGTGGAATAAAATAGATGGATGGACAAAAAGGCTAACCTCTACTGACTTATGGTCATGTAGTACATATTTTTTTCAAACATTAAGGAAACCACATTTGGAAACGTAAAGTTGACATTCAACAAAAATACGTTGTTTCTGGGATTGTTGAGTTTCTTACAGGTTATTTAAGGCCCAGCTACTGGTCACTCCATACAGTATGATTTAAAGTGTCTTCTCTGTCATGCAACATTTCATATTACTATCCCTCTTTTTATTTTCAAAGGCATGTCAGTCCATAGGCATAAAAAAACAGAAGGGGAAAAAAAAGAAGAAATCATGGGCCTAACTTGGGCCCCTATGCCTGGTTTTCCTGTCAGGCCAGAATCTGTCTTGTAATCTGGAGAATCACTTGCTTCCCGCTACCGACTATGTGCAGAATAGATGTGCTTGTTTTCACTCGCAAGTCTTTTTCTATCACGCCCTGCCTCACCTGAAGAACATCTACAAATAAGACTTGCAGATGTCTTGGAAAGGGCACGATCTCCTCACCTGTCTCCTGCGTCAACCCCATGCTTTGCCTCATCCCCCGATGTCTCCTTTAGAAAAATGATATTCAGCTCCGCTTCTACATCTTTTTATATTCCCAATAATCGTTTGGTTTGGGCAGCAAACAAGACAGCTCCGAGCCAGAGAGTGAGTTGGAGAGAGACTGAAAGTTATCCCAACCAACCACATGTTTTGTTTCAGCTCTCAAATATGACACAGTCCTTGAGTGCTGTAGTGCAGTAATGCAGAGTGGCTGAACAGATCAAAGCTGTAATGTCTTTCCCAGGGTTGTTCTTTCACGTTTAATTAAGTTACTGTCATATGCGGAAGGAAATTGAACTGCATCGGACCAGGCAATAACTGGTCCGATTTAAAAAACACATGGTTTTGCATGTTAAACTTATGTTTACATGTGTTGTGCATTAAGAGAGAAATTCTTGCAGGCTGCCTATGTAAGTAGTATTTATGGAAGGGTATCATTGCCTTTGTTGCTTTACAAAGCCCAAGTGAGGGCTGACAAAAAAGACAGGTTACTGGAGTTCAACGTATTTGTACAAATCGTTGTTGGTTTAGACACTCGGATTGTTGATGGTGCAGAGCAGTGCCACTCTCTGCACTCGCATCATATGTTCGCCCTCCCATAATGGTATTTGTTTTCCTTTACTCTGCTTCGCTGTTGGAGCCGCTGTCCTGTGGAGCTGACAGACTCTGAATATAAATAGGTTAATATCTCCAATTTGGAGGTCAACCAGACAAGTGAACAGTCACTCTCATTCTTCATCTCTTTGACCACAGTCTGGTGATGACAACCATTCAAGACCAGACAAATCATACCTCCTCTGCAAAGTCATCATATGTGATGATAGTTTATCAGAAAGGAGAGCAGCGAGATAAGAGGCAGCAGACTGCCAAGCTCGTTCAAATCTGCATGACTTCTCTGCAACCTTGCACAGTTTTTCATTGTAGAGCACTGACAGGAGCTGATAAAAGAGCCTTCTGTGGTTCACGGCGAACAGACATAGACCTGAAATATGCTACGCATGTGTCTGTGGAGCCATCGAAACAGCAAAGTTTTTAAAATATTTAAAGAAAGTTACTTGTCTAAAATTCTTACGAGTCATTTGCGTGTAGTTTTAAAGTTGTGTGCCTGCATGGGCGTGAAACACAAATAGTTATTCAAACCCCCTGGATGTCAGTGCCATTTGTTCAGCTGATGTGTGTCATTCAATTCAGAAGCTCCCAAAGCATCTTTCCACTGTCAATGCTCATAAATATCTCTTAACACAGCATTTTGAATACATGCTGACTGTGCCTTTTTCCTGTTTAGCCCGATGACTGTGCCCTTCAGCTGTCCCATAATGGAAGCTACTTGGACCTGGAATCTACGCTGGCAGAACAGCGAGATGAACTGGAGGGATTTCAGGAGGATGGAGGGTAAGATAATAATCGCTGCCATTTCTGTCTCCACTCTCGGCGAATGTGCACAGCCGCCGAAATGAAGAACATTCTCTACACTGTGCTGAATTTAAAAAGCTGAAATAAAACTAGATTCTGGCGTTAAAAAACTTGGCCTTAATATTCCTTGCACTTCAAAAGGTGCTGCTCAGACTGATGCCAGAGCCACTCAGGCTGAAAACTAAAGTGGGACTGGCACGGTCTAGCAGGTGGATACAGTAATGTACGATGCTTGCCAGGTTTTGATTGTCCAGGAATAGATTGTTCCTGTTGCTGTGGTCAAATAGCGGTGCAAATACTTTTTTTTCTTTTGGGGGGGGGGACTGAGTGATTTTAAAGCTTTTGATTACAACAGTCCGACTTAAAAAAATCTTGACAGTCAGGCATATTTCAGTACAATGTGAGTATTTTTAGTGGAAGAGAGATTTGAAGCAAGACAAGAGGGAAAAGCTATAGTATTTAATCCTTGCCACTGGGAATGCATATTAATAAACATTTTTACTATATTCCTTTGCCTAATTTAATACTATTAAAGGGATTTGTCTAATGATACTTATTTGGATCTAGAATGAATGATCCCTTTTCCGAATGATCCTTTTTTGAACTGTGCCTTCCTCTATTAAAAGAACAGAGGAGAAGGTCTTTACTCCACCTGAGAGTCTCCTAGGAAAAAGAGACTCTGATTTTCCTCACATAGGTTTTGTGAGTCTCTCAAGGGTATTTTATCTGCATGCAGGTCACTAAAATGATCGTGTTTGTTGTATTTTTAAAAGACCTTGCAGTAGTAGCAGTTGCAGGATTTTATAAAGTTGGTTCGGTGGTGATACTGGTGCCCTTTTTTTAGTAGACTGAAAAATCTTGGAATTTCCATCGAATTGATCTATTTGTGTCGAGTGGCACCAAGGTTGTAATCTTAACCACTTGTGTTCTAGTCATGTCTCATGAGTAATCACCCACATCTCTTTGTGACTTTACTTTGGTTCTCATTTAGAGCACTGGGGCAGCTACACAGTATACACCCTCCTAACACTCAGCTAACGATTTAGCCATATTGTTTCTGCGTAATGTGTAGGTAGATATTGCTTTGGCTTGACACAGCTCCTGGAGCTGGATGAAGAAAAAGTTCACAGTTGTGTTAGGTTAACTTCTGGTTCATACATTTTCCTTGGCCATTTACTTTATTGGCTCCATACATTTTTTCATGTACTGTGCAGTATGTTGATACATCCTTCATGTACTGCCCACTTTAGATGATCACAAACCAAAGGTTGGCATGAAAGTTCCTGGTCAGTTGGACCACAAACATGTATGGATTTATTTGTCTAACTTGAAATTCATAAGCTGCTCTCAGGCTTGGTGTTTCTGTTGGAAGTTGGGAGCGCTGGCCTTTCCCAGTTCCAGCTGAAATTGTTAGGAGCTTATTGGAGGCTATTAAGAGCTGTGAGGTTAAAGTGGTCCACTTCTTCTCTCGTCAAAGACTGAGCCTGCATGGGTCGGTGTTGTGCCAGCTGGCACGAGCTGGTATGGATGTGTGTCATTAAACCCACACAGCGTTGTCTGGGGGGGGGGTGAAGGTGGTTAGCCAATTATTTAGTAAAAATAGGGCAGTGCTGCTCATTGGCTTTTTACGGTGCTGATGGGCCCAGAATTACTTCCCCCCACTGCTCAGTGTTCTTGATTTGATGATTATTGAGCCAATAAAAGGTCTGATGAGGGATTTCACCCTTACTTGTTCCATTTTGTTTTGTTTTCGCTCTCATTTTTACTGCATATGATCTGTCAGCAGCAGTCATAACACCCGAGTATTTAACGTAAAGAAGAAAAAAAAAAGCTGACTTGCCAGACAAAACCAACGGTTGTTTTTTACTTTCTGGGTTTTCCACGTTTATCTCAAAATAAACCTCCTGCAATAACTTCAGATGACAAGCGAAAATGATGCTTTCATCATGCTTTCACTATTTTAGCTTTAAGCTAAGTCACCTACTACTAGAAAAGGGAGTAGTGCAATAGTTCTGAGCTCCCCTGATCATTGGCAATTGAATCCATCTGTAATTGATATTAATGACAGGTTACATTCCTGAGGCGCCTGTGTCATACCTAGTGTCTTTACAATCAGATTAAAGTATGATCCTCTGACAGAACGCTACGAGAGCCAGGAGATATCCATGTCACGGGAGCTTAAGGGCCATAATCACTTCCACGCCACGTTATGTAGCTCAGCTATACAAGATTGTGACTCGTAAATCCCCTTGTCCCCTCTCTGATACCACCCCACTTCTGGTTACAAACTGACCATGTAGTTCAGACACGTGCAGAGGCATATCTGCACAGTTCCTGGCAGAGTGTGTGTGTATTCTAGCTGTGATAGATTGACACACACGCTGTTTTTTTGGCACTGTAGTTGGAGGTGGAGTATGCGGGACGTGTTCTCGTAGGACCAGGATGGATAGAAAAGTTGTAGCAAATTTGTTTTGATCTTTTAGGGGAAAAACAGTGTTGTGCGATAGTGTTGAGTTATGTGTCGAGCTTGACACATTGTAAGACATATTCCCTGGCTTGTCTTTATAGGATAACATGAAATGCTGTTATTGACTGGATAATGGATTCAGCATGTGGATTTTTTTTTTAGCATTTTCTTTCACCTTTTCGCATTTCACGCTGTAGTAGATGTAATTTCTGTTAGAAAGCCAGCAATTATATGCTGAAAATGCTCTTGCTGGTTTTATTGAGTGTTTCTGATGTGTTTGACAACTATTCAAAAGTCAGACATATTAAAAATCTATCCGTTCTTGCTCTGAAGGCCTCAGAAATTCAGCGTTTCTCATCACATCCTTTCATGTCTCCAAGGGCAGCTCTGCTTTCTTTATTTTCGCTTTTTTTCTGACCCACTTGGACATTGTTTCATAGATGCTCGAAGCACACAAGGTTTTCATTTGAAGAAGAAAAAGTTGACTTGAAAAGAACCAGAGTAATTGTCAGACTTAAAACTTTACCCCACCTGGCTTACTCGGGCACTGGAGGTCCCGCTACAGACGCAGTGATACGGGAGCCTTCTCGAACAGGGGTGTCCAAGAAGTGCTGAGTCAGTAGACCTCAGCGGGGCCTTCTTGTCTGGCATTAATTGGTCTTTGAGGGGGAAGTACTGGCTTTACTGTATTCTAAGTATGTGTGTTCACTTTCTGTGGGTACACATTTTGTGATGTTTTATAAACAGGGCCAGTAATGCTCCCTTAGATAAAGCCAGAGAGCATTGAGCTGGCAGGCATCCACCGGTCCAGTTGCTGCTGCTCTGTATGAGGATTAAGCCCGAGCTTTATGAGGTGCTGTACAACGGGGCAGTAAAGGGGCAATCAAGATGGGGAACGTAAGGTTTTATTTTTTAAATTTTTATTTATTTATTTTTTTTGTCGGGTACAGTTGTTAACTTTCTGCAGCTGCATTCCTGTTTGCTATGTTTGATAGAGAAATTGATGATGATGAGCATTTGGTTGGTGCCTTGAAATGCCCACTACTTTTTATAAATGTTCATACTAAATAACAATGTCCATATGTTTTCATTTAATCTATTATCAAGTGCTCTACTTTTGACCATTTGACTTGTGTAATGGTCAGGAAGTATGACATAAGTAGGAAGTAAGTGGTTTAGATTGCATTCAGTCCTTTTGTGATATTATAAAAAGTAGTAATTCAGTGATTCACCTATTTCAGAAGCTTCATGTATATTATGAATCAAGGTTAATTTGGCTCACAAGATTTTCATGGCTCACTATTATATACCAGCATGCCCCCAATTTGTTATTTAGCTGACATTCTTTATAGTTTTCATTGTTTAAGAAGGTTTGGGCTCCATCTTTTATAGGCCTGCAGCACTGTCTGCAGGAGTGTTCAATTTTCATGTTTAATTGGTGGTGGTGGGGGTCGGGGTCTGAAAACCTCACTTATATTCCATGCACGTTTGTTTAATTTGATAATGAGCACGTTGGCCTGTGTAGCCTCAGGTCTTGGTTAAGCACAGGGATACTGTTGCATCTAAGCGGAGAGAAAGCAGACATTCGTGACAAAATGGGTCTAGTTACCGATTTGCCTCAACAGCATCACAAGGGATAAAGTTCCTGTTTGCCGTCTCATCTCGCAGCGAAGGGCCCTGTTGACAGATGTTGCTCCTGTGTCGCCTCTGCCTGTTGCGGGATATTATATTTGATAAACAGTGAGGATAAGCAGACTTCCCCTGTCATGTCACGCGCTTGTGCGCGTATCAGCTCGGCCTCCCGCTGACTGGTTGGGGCAGGAAAAATGTCAGTGTGTCAGTCTGTCTGGGTCTGTTTGTATGTGGCGAAGCAGCAGTAGGAAGTGCCTTCTGCACCGATACAGTTTTTTCTCTTTCTGTCAGAGCCGCTCACGCCCGACGGTTTGAAAGTGACAGTCTGCTGCTGGCACTGCGCCGGTCAGAACAATCACACAAACTCTATGCAGCCAGCATAAAAGCCCATTTGTCAGTGAGCCAAATTAGGAAGGGAGGGTAGGGGGGTGTTGCGCAACTCTACCTGCTGTGCTCTTGTCTACATTTGGCCTGCTAGGTTTGTTTGTGTGTTTCTTTAGGTAGTTGGGAGGTTAAAGGCCCAATGAAGGATCTAACCTCAAGCAAAACAGTGATCAACCAACCTACTTTATAATTTTTTTTATTTTTAAAATGAAAGTAATTAAAAACTGTTAAATGATTAGGTCTGGGAGTACCACACACCGAGTATGGGAGCAGCAAAGTATTGAGAGTTGAACTTTTGCAAACTTCAGTGTCTGTTCACAGACACTAGAGAATTAACTTTTGAGGGATCTAAACTGTTCTCACATTCACTATCAGGACTGAATAGCATTCAGGGGCATTGTTGTCTTCTTTGTTTTTGATTTTCATTCGCACATTGTGAGCTCTTGACAGGATGCTGACAGGGTCTTGGCATATCTCCATTAACGCAGGGGGTGGAGCTGACCTCAGAGTTGCTCCCATCCTTCATTTTCATTGATGAAGACCTTTTCCCTGATCTGCTTCCTGCTGTGTTCAAACTGCAAATGTTGCCTGAAACGGAACAGAATAACTTGTTGAAAAAGGCTCGAAGATCATTTTGCACCATTTAACAACAGCGTTTCAGCTCCATTATCCTGTCAACATGTGCACCTATGTCTGGCACGCACATGAAAATTGAAATGATCACAATGGTCCAATACCTTCTGACATGTTGCTTTATCTCCGTTTGTCTTTTGTCTTTGTAGACGAGGAAAGAAACACGGCATCATTCTTCGAACGCAGCTATCAGTCAGAGTTCACGCGTGCATCGGTGAGTAATAAAACTGTGCTCCAAACTCTGCATTTGTCACATTTCCCTCTATAATTTGTCTCCTTCTGACTACATCAGCTTTAATTAGCTCTGTCACCAGTTGATTATTTTATGTAGATCCTTGTAAAAGTTGCACAGCAGCACTTGTGGAAAAAAGCCAAGTGACAGCACCGTTTCAGCAACAGTACGAACACAGAGCACTGGCACGGAGCAAACCCTGAAAACATTTTATGTTTTTGGACTTACTGGGTTCTGTCACTTTGTTTAATTGGGCCTCCTGGTATCTTTGAATAATGTGAGGGAACCAGCATAGAGCTGAGTGAAAACATATGCAAACATGCATGCACATGGCATGTGTGCCGACCCATACGCTCACACACAAAAAGCCTTTTGATTAAACTGAGGATGGCTAATCTTTTACTAACTGCATTGTACTCTCTGATTTAGATTTAGCTACTTTATTTTTCCACATCTTTATGGAAAGATTAAACCAACAAGGTTTTATCTGTTTTGTTACCTTTTTTTTTCAATATTTTTAATACAATAAATTACTCCACATGCTTTTAAGAAGTCATTTTCCAGTAGAGCATTGAGGCTGTCGGTAATGTCATTCGGAGGAACACATGCCTCCTCTGCAGGCATCAAGTGCAAAAATAACCCAAGGTCTGCAAAGGCTATTAGGCTGTAAATTGTCAGATTTTATATTTGGCTGCTTGCAGTACAAGTGAACCAAAAACACAGACATTTTTCATTTGAATGAGGTCACTATGATGAGAGAACTATCTGAGGGTCCTTCTTGGTTGTTTATTGTACCTGCTGATGATAATGGAAAGGTTGGGAAAATTGCTCGTTCAGGGACTGATGAGACAACGGAGAAACACAGCTTTTCCTCCAACCTGATTAACTCAAGTTTGCACATGTTGATTGCAAAAAAAGGATTTCTCTTTCATGTGTTTTACACTGTAATTATGTAATTGATACAGTAGACCTATCATATGTTATGCATCGTTAAATTCTTGTTGTTAACGATACTGATTTAATAACAGTGGATAACCAAAAGTCATTTCTAATCAGTGCTTGATGTAACATGTCACACGTTTAACGTGGCCGTACTTGTGAATATTTGGCTGAACACAACTCACAACTGAACTGGCTTTCTTCTCTCCTCCTGCTGGTGCTTGGCTTAGCTTAGTGGAGCCTGGGGAGTGACCGACAGACTTGCTGCTCTTCTCTAAGTGGATGATGACCCTCTTTCTCTCTAAGTTGACAGCCACCTGTTGCCCCTCTCCAGTCTCCCTCGGTGAATGCCTGGGTGGTTAGCTGATTTATTTCCTCAAGCTGAGGTGGTCACTGTTACTGTAAATTGTCCAGACATTTGAGCCTAATTTTATCTGACTAGTGAGCTTACCTCGTAGCCCCATGAGTACAGAATTACTGGGTGATTTTCTTGTTATGTGTAGTACATAATTCATTAGTTTCCCAAGCACAAATGGCGTGCTATACTTCAGGCTTTGCCCTTGCTCTGTATTAACGGATAGAGTATTTCTCTAAAATGCCTATAAATTTCAGTGACTTTGTTCTTTAGCTGGCCACATTCTTTTGTCTGCATATAATCAATAATCACGTGCAATAAAATAAAAAGAAAGCTGCACTCTGTTGTAATAAAATATGTTTGTACAAGAGCCAGTAATAGATGTACGGAGGCATTAAAGTAGCTTTAACACTAAGATTGTCTAAAGCTCTGGATTTTCTTTTTCTTTTTTGCACACTTAAGCACACTTAAGATTGTGTGCTAGAATAGTACACCCACGTCGTTAAGATATTCTGTTTATCCTAGAGGCCCCCTTCATGAACATGAGTGATGAGTTGGTTACAGCGGTGTGTATTCTAATCGGTATAATTTAGCACTATTTTGTGGAAAACATGTTGCGTGTATTTCAAGTTTGAATTAAGCCGTACATTGCCTTGTTTACGTTATCTGGGTTTTTTGGCTTTCTCCAAATGTACTCATCACAGGGGCAGCTTTCTATTTGTCTGTCTGTGTGTATGTGTCATGAACCACAGCGAGACCTAATCCGGGCTTCCTTAATCATAGTCATTAGCACTCACATGCATATGTCAAGACAGAAATCTGTGCAACAGAGGGGAGGAAGGAAATGCTTCACCCAAGGAGTTAATGGTTTATTAAACTGCTTTTTACTAATCCGCTGCTGTTGTAATCACAAAGTGAGATCATCTGGTTTCTTTGTGTGCTAAAAGTACCTACCTGGCACTAAACTATGTTTTAGCTAAGCGTATTTTCATTATCTTGAGCTGTTTTATAATCGCTAACATTTACGATAAATGAAGCCTAAATGACTTGTGTTCACTTTTATGGTGTTCAGGTGACTGTTTGACTAGATTGGCTTGTTAGTATGAGCCTTCCTGGAGCTTAGAGGCCATAAACAGTGCTCGGCAATGATGAATGTAATGAATAACAGTGGAATGGATATCTCACTATAAAAGATCCAGAGCACTATGTGGAGGCAGTCTGAAGCTGTTTAGGTATTTGTATTTATGTCATAAGGTTTCATTTGATTCATTTTTTGTCTTTGGATAACCTGTAGAAGTTATAGTTTGAGCTTTGTTTGCATTTTGTAGGACCAGCATAGCAGCTCGGGATTTAGACAATAACCTCAGCTTGTCCCTCTCAGTGCGTTAGCGTCGGGCCCGGTCTGTTTAGATCTTTAGGCTGTTATTGTTGTTGGTGAACTAGATGTGGTATTGAGGGCCTGATTAAAGCAATCTCGTGATTATTTTCCTGTTGTCTGCCAGTCCTCTTTTTAAGTGCAGTTTTGTTTCTGAAGCTGCGGGAGTTGCTGTGTTGTCATGGCATGAAGAGGCTGAAGACAGACAGATGTATTAGTGTGAGCCGCAGAATGTTTTAATAGGGATACCAAGTTAAGAATTAACAAATGTCACATGTGCTTTGTAATCATTAGCAGTTCTCACAAAGTAAAAATTCCAAAATAGCTTTCTGTGGAATCATATGTGGATATAGACTCAGTGGGCTGCGATGGGCCCGCTTTTGCCTTCGAAGTTGCCTTAATTCTTCTTTACTGATTCAACAAGAGGCTGAAAACATTTCTCAGAGAGAGATTTGTCTATCTTATTGTTATGATGGCATCACACACACAGTTGCTGCAAATTTGTCGATTGCACATCCATGACATGGATTGAAGTGAAAACTGGGAACTGTGGAGGTCATTTGTTCGAAGCAGCCATCAGAAGATGGGCACACTGTAGTCGTAAAAGTATAATCGTGGTTAGCAATGATACTCGGGTAGACTGTGTGGTTTAATAATGCAAAATGTGTTCCAAGAAAATATCCCAAATGCCATTACACCACAACACCAACCTGAAACATTGATGGAAGCCAGGCTTAATCCCTGTTTTCATGCTCACACCAAACTCTGATCGCACCATCTGAATGTTACAGCAGAAGCTGATTTCTGTCTGGATCTGCTTCAAGGTTCAATGTCTCGTGCGCGGTTACAATGAGTTGTTAATTGACTTACTCTCTCATTCCTATCAGCTATCAAAGTAGTCTAGGCCAGCGATCCCCAACCCCCGGGCCACGGGCCGAGTCATTTGGTACCGGGCCGTGAGAGTTGAGACTCGGGTGTGAAATGTATGCTTTTCAGGGTTTATATCGGTTTTTAGCGTTATTTTGTTATCGTTTTTATCGTTAACTCGGTTTTCCTGGGTCTTTTCACATGTGTTATGAATAAATCTTCTTTTTTTCGGTACCGGTACTAGTTTTATTTTGTTGTATTTATCCGCGACACCTTAAAGGCCGGTCCGTGAAAATATTGTTGGGCACAAATCGGTCCGTGGCGCAAAAAAGGTTGGTGACCGCTGGTCTAGGCCATTCCCCTCTAACTTCAGGGTAGCAACAAGGCATTTTCAAATGCCTTTTTGTTTTTCCATTTTCTCTTTTTAGACCATTCTCTATAAATCCTAGAGATTGTTATGTGGAAAATCCCAGTAGATCAGCAGTTTCTGAAATACTCATATCAACCCCTTTGGCATCAACAACCATCCCATCTTCAAAGTCTCTCAGATCACCTTTTTTCCCCATTCTGATACTGTGTTTAATCGTCAGCAGGTCAACTCTACGATGCCTACATCTATTGAAATGCTAGAATGTGATTGGCTAATACTTGTTTTACTGAGGAGTTGAAGAGGTGTACCTAACAAACTGTCAGGTAAGTGTATATGATCAGAGCTTGCTCCTGTGCCAAATCGTGTGATTTATGCAAAGCTAAATATCTGATGTGGTAAATCTGTCAGCTGCAGTCTGCAAATTATGTTGTCACTGTAATACCCATAGAGAGCCATCACAAGTTAGGGTAGTGCAAAGCTTTTTCTTTCTTATTAGCAAATGCCTTCTATTGTCAGAGGTCGAAATCATACATTTCAAAGCTCAAGTTTGTTGATATTTCCCTTTGAGAGCAGGTTCATCTGTCAACACACTGATCCCAGCTGAAGAGTGGCAGCTGTAATCAGAGGCGACACATTCTCGCTGGATTATCTGCCTTGTCTTTTACAACCTCTTATAATCCGGGCTCAGGGCATGAATCATTGTGACCGCTCGTTGTTGACTTGTGTTTTCTCTTAAAGCTATAATTTTGTCAAATTGGTAGTTTTGATCTTCAGGTTCACAACTGAAAACTCTGTGGTCGTTAAAGTGGAAGACTATGAGCTGTAAATTTTCTTCAATTATCCCTCTGCACACCATGCTGGAAGATTAGTTCCTGGCAACTAACAGTGCACATTAAGAGCTTGGGCTCTTTACATGTTTGTTTGTCTAATTAATCTATTATTGTGTGGGTGAATGGGTGATGTCAGCACAATAGCTTAAAATGATAAGATCACCTGTGGGTTTTCGTGTTGCTCCCAGCCACAGTGTCTGTTTTTTCCAGACACCCTGCCAGATATGTACTTAGCGATCTGCACTTTTTGTCCACACACATAAAAGTAACTCCAGTAGTTAACTTGGTTATTAAAAACTTAGGATCTGCATGAAGTTTTTGCTACAATTTTGTAAGGAAACAAGGGATTTATTTTCCAAGTTAAAAATATTTATTTGAATTTCCTATTTGATTGTTATCACCATTTTAATCCTTCATGTCTGTCACGGTGCATATTTAGATGGCTGTATGTACATAGAGAAAATCCCCAGGGTTGGAGTCACCACACTTTGGAGTCAAATCAAAGCAATAAAATCCAATAACAAGCCACATTTGAGGCAGGGGAGTGCCAGGCAAGAGGAGAATAATTAAAAACATGCATATCACATGGCACGTGGGAGACGTAAGATGATCAAATGGCCTGGACTGCCATCGCTTTCACTGGCCTCAAAGAGACTCCAAAATGGGATCATGGTCTCAGAGTCTCCCCAGGAGGCCAACCTAAACAACGCTGTGCCAAAGAAGAGAAATCTGAGGCAGCAAACAAGAAAAGTGAGGGGAATGGGTCTTGCTGTTCAAATCATAGCTGATAGTAACACGAGATCACTGGAAGGCTCATCTCACACTTTGACTCATTCTGCTTTTTTAAATGTTCTTTCTGTTTGGCCGTGAGCCCAACAGCCACATGCAGTGAGATAACAACATGGCTTAGGTTAATGTGGCGTTTACGTGCAACAGTGCAGCTCAGTGTTTCCATTCATTTTGCGTTACGTCCCTCTGTCGTCGCCCCTAAAATACAAAAATGTTCCATATATATAAAAATCTATTTAACGGGATTAGAGTTAATTGCTCTGCTGTAGATTTGCTTCACATATTGCACAAATAGACTACTACATCAATTCACATAAGCGCCCTCATCTGTTCGCATTCACTCGCACACACACTCATCCAAAGGTATGCACATATTAAGAAACCATCTGTTTCCAGTTGTAAGGCCCCTCAGCGCTGCTCCTCACCCATCCAGAAAAGAAGCTCGCTGTCTACATTTTCATCCACGAGCGGAGTGTTTTTTTCCTGCTGTGTTTACAGGACTGCCAGAGAAGGCTGAGTGTGCAGCCTGACCAGGGGACTAAACATTGTCCCTGTGGATAAGAAGGGATGTTTCAGTGCTGTAAATTCTCTGTTTTACTCTTCCCCCTTCACTTCTGACAGCTGCCCAGACTTTTGTAGCAAAATCAGATGACTGATAGGTGAAACTTTTGCAGGTTATAAGAGAATATAGTTTGTCCAAGATGCACATTACGGCGTGTATGTTGGAGAGCTAAGAGTGGATGCTATGCGAACCAGACCACCACTGCTGTGAGACTGTTGAAGTGGACAGGTGTATAACCTCGGTAACCACAGTTTTTTAAACAGCTGAAGCTGGTGGGAGGAGTCTTTTTTTTGTTGTTGTTTTTGTGCATAAACCCTGCATTTAATTGCTGTATGCGCAGAAATGTTTATTGATGTCTTTGCAGGAATCTATTTTGGGTTTAGAGTTGAGATTTTAGGTGTCTTTACTCTCCATCTGTCCTCCTTGAATGGAGGACAAAGAAGAGCTGAGTGAAATGTTGCATTCTGTTGGTTGCTATGTTTCTTAACTATTTGTTTGGCGTCAGATTTCTGTCATAAGTCACAATCGCCATGAATCTCAGTACCCACAGAGGTGTTTTTTCTAAAAATCTGGAGATAACATAACCAGCCTAATGGGACAGGAATTGAAAGAATTCTTCAGTATCACATTAATTTGGTGAAGGTCATCAGTACTTACTACTCCTGTAGAGCAAACATTGATTTCTAATAGTTGGGGAAGGGGGAACTTCACTTTGTAAAACAGTGTATAAAGAAGTGTAATCTAAGGTTTATGTTGTTTTCATGGTGTCACTAAATACCCATTCGCAAGAAGGGTAGTTCCTCCCTTGATGTAGATTCAAGAGAGATCTACATCAAGCGCAGTGTTAGCTGAAAGAGTGTCCGTATCCTAGGCAGAAACCTGAAACGCCTGATAGCTGCTCACTTCTACATGTGCAGGTGCTGAAACTGTGCAAGTAATACTGAAGTAATATTGAACATCTGGGTGTTTAAAATGATCCGAGTTTGTTTTATCAGGCCGCTTTAGACAGAAATCTGATGCCTTAGATTCATTGTGGAATTCTGGTCGTTGTTTCCTTGATTATTTGGAACGACTGCTTGTTCTTTAAAAGGAGTTAGAAAAGATAATTATTGAAAAATGTTTCCTAACAACTTTATGAAGGTTCTTCAGTTAATGCTTTTTTTTTCCCAACAGAAATGGAAATGATAAATTAAAGAAAGAACAGTAGTTACAGTTGTCCTTTTTAGCATCTAGGCAGCGCATCGCTCATCCCAGAACTGACTTAAACTGTTAAGTGACAATTACAAAAAGTTGAAGTATTTTTGTCTCTTAGGTTAAATTCATTAAGCTGACAGGTGCAGATTTTAATCTGCTACTGATTTTTTTATTTGCTTTATGGGTTTGATATTCTAAATATGCCCCCATACACTGAACCGATGCATGCATCCTTGTATTTTATACCTCTGAACTTTCAGGTTGTCTTTAATTTATCATCTTTGTCATATTTGAGATCTGAGTTTGGGGTTATGGTCATACTGTATCGGCAAGGAGAATCTGAGTGCCAGTCTTGACTAGAAAGAAAGAAAAAAGACCTGACCTTTAACTCAGTACCCCACTGGCCTTCAGCCAAATCCTAGTGGGCCATGCAATTCATCACACATCCTCCTTCACATGTCACGCTGGCTCCTTTTGTTTCCCTCAGCTTTGATGTCCGCTTCTTTGTAAGGAAATGTCTCTTTCTCTCTGCATCCATCAGGAGAATATGAGGAATGCTTAAGAGCCTGTTTGTCGTTACAGTAACTGTCACTCATTCAGTGTTGTTATTTCTTCTCTCACCTTGGATCAAGTACTGTTGCCACAGCTGGCTGGCTCTGAATTAGTTTACCATTGCTGTTTTGCTTTGAAGGGGGAATTATTGGATTTTCTAACATCCATGTGCTGAGATTGATTCGGTCTTAAGGCTGACATCAGCTGGAAAAATAAAGATTTATACTACCTCTTTAGGACTAAGCAGGAAGGGATGTGACGGTGATCTTTTCGCCACTCACGAAACTGGTGGAGATTTGTTCTCCTGTTGTGGAAAAGTGCTGGACTGTCACCTAATCTGAATCCTTCCCACTTCAAATCTTTGCCATTGTATAGGGCTACTTTGTTCTGTGGGAAAGTTGTAGATTCTTCCAGCTAATTCTCCCTTTGCATCTCTCTGACACATTTTGTATGAATTTGTATCAGGTAAGCAATAGCTATTTGATTTCTTAGTGTAAAACAGATTAGGAATGTCATTTTTTTTTTTTTTTTTTTATCTCTGCAGGACTCTTAACTGTTATCTAGCTCTGGAACACCTGCAGCCTCCACCTTGTGCTGTGGTAACTGGCTGCTTTCCAAAAGAAACTCCAGGAATATTCACCGCAAGTTATTTGGCAAAGGCACAAAGTATGCTGCGTTTCGCGGTGATGTGTTAATGATTTGAAAGCTATCCGCTTGTGTTCGTGTTCTCCAAAGTATCGACCTCCACCCAGAGTGCAGGCATGATACGCAGCTGTGGAATTATTGTGGATATTGCAGACCATATATCGATCCAATATTAACTGTGCCTTCACAGCTAACAACGGGTATCTGTTTCTCTTTATCATCTTCAAACACGTCCAAGGCCAAGCAGCAAGTGCAGTCGTTATTTTTAGAGCTGATGTAAGCTCAATCGCAGCCCATAACTGGGATAAGGAATATTTGTGTTGTAGAATCTTTAATGAAACATAATATCTATATTTTCTGCTCACGTTAGTTTGAACAAAGCATTGGGGGTGGCACTCAAGAGTTTTGTAAAATGTAAAAAAATAAATGGGAGCTTCAGCCTTTTCAACAATGTGTGAACAAATACATATAACGGGTATTACGGTTATCTAAGGAATGACAGTGGAGGACATTGTCGGTAATGTAGCAACTGTGTAATGTTTGCATCAATCACTGAAGCAACCACAGTGTTCTTACTTGGCTTTTGTTTAAGGCTACATCTGAAGCAGAAAACTGTCCACTGGAGACCCCAGTTAGAAAAAAAAATAAAAAAGAGCTCAAGCATCAGGAGAATCTCCTCTTGCAGCCCACCCATGGCTCTTAAGGGGAACACTCAGAGTGGCCTCAGCAAGAGAAGACTGGACAACCTTTGTTGCATTCTTCAGAGCAGAAGAAAAGAACCATAGATAGAGAAGCGAGAGAAAGGCCCCAATGTCTTGTGTGAATTTGAGCCAAAAGCCTACTTAGGCGGTTCAGGCATGTTCAGGATGGTTCCATCTGAACTGCAGGTTACAAGAGAGGTCGACGCTAAAATGCACGCTGCGTTCACTGGTCAGCGACAGGTATATAAAAATCCCTTTATCGTGAGGAAGCATGGTGGAGCTGAGGTAATTTGGAAGCGGATACTGTTCTTAAATTTAACAATAAATTTTTGTGTGAAAAAATAATAATAATAATTACACTTAAACAAACAACTTACCCAATCTTCCTCTGCGGTGAGAGCAAAAGAAACATTGTCTGCTTTTGCTTAGACTGCGTCGTAAAGAGGAGTGAAAATCTCAATTGGTGTAACCCATAAGTAATGTTTCCTGATGCTGTGAGGAAAGCGAGCCATGTTTACATCATTGCTGTGGTTAAAGCTGTGTAAAGTTGAGGCTCATCTTTCAGTGAGCATGTCAGACATTGTTCTGATCCATTTAGATCTACTCATATGTGTTGTATGGTGGTTTTGTCAGTGGTCACTTAAGGATCATTGAGCGCACAAAGCACTTAAATATTTTGCATAGACTTCTTGTTTATAAGATAAAAGCCTGAATGTAAGCCTTTAATCTCTGTGTTTGGGAATATGAAAAATGTTTGAATCTCTCCCAGTGTCTGGACCTCAGAATTGAATGACATCAGTAGCAGCTCTCTCTGTCTGTTCTCTACTATTATGAATGCCTTTTGTATTAGCAAGGTTCAACACAAAAGCTAAATGAAGCCATGTAGGGTTTCACTCTGAATTTTCTCTTCCGAGACACACGCAAACACAGAGGGTGGACACATTATGCTAACATCTGTTTGTTAAATAAAAATCGATTGCATTATCATGATTCGTATGCGCCAGTTAAACACCACCACCAACTATAATCTCAATCAGCAGTTTTCTGATGCACGGTCATCTTGTGTACTTGTATGAAAACATGCAGAGCAAAGGCTGAAAATAACACCTCCCAAGCAGCAAATGGGGGGAAATTTTCAGTCTGATCTTAGTAAATCTCAGAGGGCTATCGGTTACCTTGTTGGGTAGATACATTTACCAAAATATTCATGTGGGGGGAAAAACAAAAAACACTTTGCTTAGGTTGGCAAAGCATACTAACACATTTTTTCTGCTTTCAGCCAGTGTTTGACACTTTGGCAGCGTATGTGTTTTTTGACCTACCTGTATTTTGCCTCTACTCTGATTAGCTCAGTAACTCTAACCAAGCAAAGAGCACTAGCCAATCAGACAAGTCACACATGTCAGTAAAAACTGCAACTGACGAAAAGGAATGTGTTTTGATTCTATTTTGGTCTACTTTTAAGTGTACGATAAAAGGACGGCATCAAATCCAGAGGGTCTGCTGGCAAACATCAACTGTGATTCTGCCACATGTTTATTGGCAGGTATAAATAACGTGTACTCTTAGCCACCTGTTTTGTGGACATGATGATATGGTAGCAGGATCTGGCACACATTTCACTGCTGCACCACAGATACTCGTGAGTCCATTAAAATGCAATCACTGCAGTCAACTTAAAAGAAAAGGATAGTCAGCCTCTCATCTATACTACAGGCTTTAATCACTTGTCTTGTGAGGCAGGAAGTATACCACCCATTAATGAACTTTATGTTGTAGACCACTGGTGACTCAGTGTGGCAAAAATGGCAAGTAATGCTTGGGAACTTTGTAATCCAAATAATTTGAGTTTAAGTTGAATATGACACGCAAAGAATGCTGCAGCTGCACATCTAATGTGTCCTCGTGAACCACATATGAGTCCCAGACTCCCTTGTAAGTTTCCACTGCTCCAGCTGAGTGAAGCACACAGCAAAGCGACAGAAGCAGCACCTCCAAAACTGTTTCCTGCACATCGGTCGATCGATTGCATGCCTCATAACTGATGGTTAAATTAATTTTGTTAACCAGTTGCAGTCGGTGAACAGAGAAAACAGACACTGTAACACTGGATTTACACACTTCAGGTTTTTGAACTTTTTTTTTTTTTTTACATCAGTTACAACAAAACTGGTGAAGTTTGAGCCAACAATCACAAGAAAATGCAACTGCAGGTTTTCACCATGATACTAGACAAAGAGGTACTCATACTTGCTTATGCACGCTTCGAATCATCTATAATTAAGTGCCTGCACACAAATAACTGGTGGATTCATTTAGCATATAAAATATTTGATATGCCTGTTGTCTGTGCGTAAAATTTACTAAAAAAGTTACTGTCTACATCTCTGCAAACCCCGCCTGTCTTATAAAAGCTGTCTGCTATGCTTTTCTACACACAAACACATTTATCTCATTCTGATCAGACCAGCTAGATTCCAGCCACATGGGCGACTAGAAGAAATGCTGATTGTGATTGGTAGCTTTTTCGTCCCAATCCCACATTTACTGGAAGTGGTCACATGTGAAGCCCTCACATAAAAGCAGGGAGCAAAACAAAAACAAAACAAAATCTCAGACAGGGCGGACTATTCATGTAGTCCAATAGATCTGAAACAGTGATATGGAGAAACATAAACTTCAATAATCTTCTATTTGCAATGTTGTTTAGGTCTGTTTTAAACAAAAAAGGCATGAAAAATGACGCCATTATTGTTCTTTTTAATCTAGTATATTTGAAGGGCCATGATTTTATTCATACACTAAATTATTATTTTATAAAATACAACAACACATCCACCAAAAATGATACTAATCATTTATTATTGATAATTTATTATGATAGAGTAGAACTTGGCCTGGATATCTAAACCTAACATTACCATACTGTAGTGTTGAGATTTTTCAGTTGTGACAAAGTCAGCAGTTTGAGGCTGGAGAAAAAGCTACAATACGTAAAATGACATTAAAAGCTACCCTCACTCCAGCCATATGTTGTCATCTGAGACCTTTGTGTCTGAGCATTTAGAGGAAGTGTTTAACCCTAACCTGCCAACCAGCCATGTTTTCCTTGCCTTGGCTTGCCCTGAGATAGAGACTCTCGTGTCATTTTGAACAAATTTAACTGGTTTGTTTTTCAGACTTGGCGTGCATTCACTGGGGCTCCATTGAAAATCATATGAGCCCATACTGCTATTATGAGATTAATGCACAGATAGTGGATGAAAGGGTGTTGTTGAAACGCAGTTTTGAAAAGGCAAAGAAAGCACAAACGACAAAGAGAAATAGCAGTGTCTTCCATGGTCAAGAGGTTTCTTTTAAACATTTTTTCCAAGAGAAAAAATAAACTTTATAGACCCTTTAGTGGATGTTTTACATCAAGGATACGCCGCAGTGTTCAGCTTTCTTTGACAAGCTAAGCATAGATCCGCTTCTGACAGCGGTGTCAGGATCAAATGGGGTCAATCCTGTTTAACCCTAAGGGCCACCTGGTGACACCCCCCCCCCTCCCCCGCATGGCTCATCAGGAGTGCCCTGCACCCTCCTCTGGATGAGCTACACACATGTTAAGGGTCAGAGAGGTCCTTTCTCAACCCCTGTCAAATGCACTCACACACTCCCTCACTCTCTTTCTCTTTACATTTGCCTGTATTCTAGGATGCTGATTGTGTAGCTGCTATAGGATGAAAGCACTGGTTTGGCGGAGGCCTTTATGGCTTCATCTTGCCATACCCTCTTTTTTGTTTGGGTTCATGCTCGAGGGAAGCTGTCCCTCTTGAGGTCACCCTGCGGGGGTTGGCTGACTGACTAGAGCACCACCTCTTGTCACTGTGAAGTGATTTATGGAAGAAAGACACAATCCCATCTCCTGTAAGCTATGCTGAATACTGAAGCCATAACATCATTTCACTCCACTTTCCCTTGTGGTGTTTAGTAGTGCATAGTTGGAAAGAAAGTACTATAAAGACACTGTTTGGATTGAATTTTGCCCAACTTCCTTCCAAGACCTTACCTTGTGGACATACTTTAGATACCTGTCTCCTATCCCCCTCAGAGAGATTTCGTGATGGTAATGTTTTGGCGAAGGTAAATCTTTCAACCATTTCTTCCTTTTTTGTTCTTTGGCACATGGTAGAATGAGGCTAAGTGGAATTCAGGCATTTCTTCCTGTGGAAAGTTCCTGAATAGGAGAAATGATTTTTCATTCCCAGTCTGGGACATTTCACATATGTCAGGTTTTTATGGCTTAATTTTGCATTAATCTGCTGCCCCATATTTTTGCACTAAACCGCTTTTTGTGCCCCCCATTTCTAAATCGAGAAAAATGGTTTTAGAGGGAGAGAAAAAGACATGGAGGAATGTTCCCCTACTAAGATGCCATGTGGTGTATGACTGTGCACACAGCCAGGCTGGGCTTTTTAGGCCCTCTTAGAGGGATCGTTCATTTCTGGAAATCTCAGTTTACCTCTGGATATTAGAATAGGACAATATATCACAGACATATCTACGGGCAACAGAGAGTTAATGGGACACAGGAGCCATTCGCGAAGAGTTATACATAGTAGACAAAGAAATGCACTTATAAAGCACTTGATTTGTTTGCCTTTTTGTACTTAGTGACATTCTTATTATTCTGTCTAAGGTATCATTTTCTAAAGCCACTTGCGCCTCTTTATCCCCTGAGTGCACAGTCTTCTGACACTGTTGGTCCCTGTTTTTGTCATCTGAAGTAACTAACTGCAAACCTTGACGGCATATCACATAGTACAGTGCTATGCATCTTGTGAGATGTGGCTGCTCTTTTTGGTCTGTTCCCCATCAGGCAGTCTGCCTCAGCAGGGCCTCAGCCTGCCCGTGAGTGGAAATCTGTGGCCCGTGTTATCTTTGGAAAGTGTTGAGTCCACAGAAACCCAGGATCACCAAGTCCAGTGTAAGCTAGATGTGTCGGGCTTACTATTACTAAGGAAAGATGGAGACATTGTGCTCCACCACAGTGAAGATGAGCAGAGGAGGATGGCAGCAATAGGACTTCTTTTGCATTATCAAAGCACTATCTAGTCCTGTTGGGAGTGGGTCATATGTTATGTTTAGTGATATTTTTTTAAGCAACACAAATAAGCAGAAGATATATGCTAAATATATGATACAATAAAATGGTTCAAAATTGGACATTGCTTGTAGGGTTTTGTTGTCGTGAATAGGGAATGAGGGGGAATGTGGGACAAAGAAGTCCATATGTGCAGTAGACTGTACTGTAACCCAAGTCCTGTTATGAATTGGACCCCATCCACTTAATGCAGGAATCCATCTCATTCTGTCTGTCTATATTGCTGTGATTTTTTTTTCTCCCCCTCAGAATGGCCCACATGAGCCAGCGGGACATTGAATGGCCTTGTATACATTCTGCATGTTGTGGTGGGGCATGACAAATTAGCACCCTGCTGAAATGCTGGATTTCTATGGATGTTTGTCTCATCAAAACAGCAAGAGATTTCCTGACTTGGCAAACAGAAGTTTCTAGTATAATGGGACATTCATACGGCTTTTGAGAAGAGACAGTTTCTCATCTGATCTAGAATGTTCTTGGGAGTGTATTTCATTAGTCTTATAGAATTTTAGACTTTTTGAAGCTAGCTGCCAATGTATCCTATTTGGACCAAAATCAAAGTCTCTGCATAATTAAGTGAACTAAATGCAATACTTTCCATGTTTAAATCTCAAGTCACTGCTATCAATTTCTCCCTGAGGCAGTCAAGTGTGACTAAATATTTTATTGTGGTGTTAAGTTAATCATATCCATCTTCTTTGCGGCATGTTCGCGTTTTCTTGAAATGAAAGAGATTAGATGTCTTTTCAAGTTATATATGATCATAGAAACGAATCTGTAAAGAAATACAGCTTCTTTCAGAGGATCATATGTATCATATGTAGCAAAATTATGTGCCTTTCCTTGCTTCACATTGGTAAAGCAATCAATGTTGTTATTATTTTTAATTAGCTTAGGTTAGCTGAGTCTGTTGTGAAGCCAAAATATGTTACTGTGATTAAAACCTAGGGAATTACTTTGGTGTACTACTGCCTTATTACATTAATTTACACTGGGACATGCCCATGCAGTGTTTTTTTGTTTTGTTTTGTTTGGTTAAGGTACTGATATCCTTAATCACATGGAGAAATGTTCAAAAGTAGGGGTGACAGAATTTCCAAAATGGGTCATTTTAGCCTGTTGCAAGGTGGTTGCTAGTCAACATGATTGCATTATATCATCACATCATTGCTAATGTGAAATTCAAAAAATAAAATGTAAAATCATTTTCTAAGATGTCATAAATTGGTAAATGCTAAAATGCTGCAGTTTTAGCCATTGCTAGCAGGTAGCTAGGCAACATGATGACATCACAAGGTCTGATATTAGATAAGAGCCTTCAGGGGCCTAAGATGTACCTGTCTGCCAATTTGGGATGCTAAACTGTCTAGGAAGAGGTGCTGGACAAAGAAGCAAACATACATACAGAGATGTTATGTATTACCGTAATATGGTTAATGGCTAATTAAAACAATAACATCAGAATACTTCACCAACCTGTAGTTACGCAAGATCTTCTTTTCCCAGAGGAATTATTCAAAATGTTAGATGCACCCAATTAAATGTGGCTATTATTCTTATCATCACCAGACCCAACACCATGTGTCACTTGATCTCTTTGCGAGACTAAAATATCACATCAGCTGTGCTCATAATACATAATATATTCCCAGTTAGATAAAGAGTGCTACTGAAAGAGTGACCTGAATATTAACAGAGGCGCTTTGTCATGTGTTATTTGCCTTTTAAAAAGGATCTGAGAAAATTAGGGTAAATTTTTCTTTACAGACTTCACCACATGCCCAGCACCATATCTAATGCAATGGACTGTATTTTTATCTTAGGGTTTTACATGAGCTCGTGTGTATATTTAGTGTAACCCCCATCTATTTTAGCTCAGCTGGTGACTCATTAAGAGTTTTTTGCAATGGTGCTAATCTATTTTTTGATCTATCCTGCATACATTACCTATACTCAATGCATAACAGCTCTCTCGAACTGATTAAATCTGTAGCATGCTTGCTTAGTGAGTAAAATAACTAATAATAGGTCATGTCCTATTCAGTCATGACCTACCCAGCTGAAACCTGTTGAAAAGGAATTTAAGAGATATATTTGCGTGTCTGAACAATGTTGAGATTTGGTTAAGGAAAAGTAAAAAATTAGTATTTATAAAGATTTCCTTACTAGCAATGTTCAATTCATTAGAGGTTTATAGCCTTTTAAAAGTGTATCTATGTTAAAGTCAGGTTGAAGTCAAATTATGTTATAGCCATCATTTTAACATAATTTCACTCGTTGAATCGAATGAAAAAATACAGTATTCTGAACTGCTACCCTGCTTTCTCATCATTTTATGAGCTAATTATATATATATATATACTTTAATGCTATATATATATATATATATATATATATATATAAAGGCGAGTGGCTCCAGCAGATCCCGGGAACAACATCGGAGATCTCTGTCCAGAAGAGCGCAGTCCTGGGAACAGCTAAGATACTGCGCAGGACCCTCAAGCTCCCAGGCCTCTGGTAGAGGACCCGAGCTTGAAGGATAAACCGCCCGCAGGGGCGTGCTGGGTGTTTTTTTTTTTTAGCATTAAAGTATATGTATATATGTGTGTATATATATATATATATGAGTGTGTGTGTAATTTGCAAAGTTTTTATCACCCTGTGTCCTTGCCTAGCTTAGCATTAGCATGCTGTCTGTGCAAGTGCTAGCAAAGAATCAGAGTTGTGTTAGCAGGTTAATGCGGCTGTTTTGTCTGGTCTGGATGCAGTGATTTCATCTTTTTGTGCAATAAAAAAGTAATGCCTGTGCAGACTGTGCAAATATTTTCCTCCTCTGGCACACAAACTGAAATCAGCTGATTATAGCACGTGTGAAAATGAAACCGATAAGAAGGATTGATAGGCAAGCAGACTAACAAGTCCAAGGAAGTAAATTACTGGGAACAATATTGTTTTCTGCAGTATTGTATGGGTGCAGGTCATTGCACATGGATTGTGTTTTCTTCTTCTGAATTACTAGGTAGCTTTGTTAAGCTAAGTGTGTCCAGTGTTGGTTGGTTCTTTAGCTGAATTGACTTTAGCTTTGTTATCTTTGGCTAACGCTGTCTCAGGATGGTAGCAAGAAGAGAATGTTTGTCATATTCCTAGAGTATTTTTACTTTCATGCAACACAAACCACATGTGTCATATTAATTTCCTATTTTCCACCATTGTTAAAAAACCCAAAATAATTACAGTACTTATGTTTGGTTTAAACAGGGATGATGTTTTTCTGATTTCATTCTGGAATTTCTCTCTATCTTTGTTTTGCTTCTTCCCACTGGGCATCACCTCAGCTGACCTCACTACATAAAGTCAGCAGGACCATCTGCTGGACTGAAAAAGTGATTAAATTTGTTATTCTAGTACTGAAAAGTTCAATTTGTATTTGAGTTTTTATAATAAGATACAATATTGACATGCAAAATATTGCAATACTAGTGATATCCTAGCATCAGGTAAGCCTTTGGCTGATTTTGTCAATGCATTGGTCTCATCTAGTCCAAAATCTCCCTGGCTAACTATAGCCTAGTCCTTCATGCTGTTCATTGCTTTATTGAACATTAATGGATGTTTTGCAGATACGAAGATGTAGCAATGATTGCGTTAAAAATAGGCAGCTAAAACAACTGTGATACTAGAAATAGCAACTCATAATAAAGAATAAAGTGTTTGGGCTATAACTGGTTTACCTTTAGCCATAAATCTTATAAGCTATATAAGAACTATGCTCAGGGGGATTACTGCAAGTAAAAGATCTCTCTCTTCTAGTCACTATTACTGAAGTTTGATACAGACTTACTTATGTTCAGGCCATGAGCAAGGTGGTGTTTTTGTAGTATCTGAATCTGCTATGTTACAATAGTTGACCACCCATTAACTTGTGACATGAGGGAGAATAAGCCTGATGGCTTTACAGGATGTCTGAGGAATTTCTGTCATGTTCAAGAAGGCACAAAAAAGAGAAAAGCAGGCGAGAGCATTTTAGACACCAATTAATTTAGCATTATTTCTTTATATATGGTCATTTGGTAATCAGCATATTTTTATTTGCGTTGACTCTTCCCTTTACTAAAACCTTTCAATTACATAAGAAGGGGTAGAACTGTTTTCATCTTTTCTTGCAGCTTCATTTTCCCAAAGAATGCAGTAATACAAGGACTTAGCCATGTATATGAGGAGATTTAACCGCAAAGGTGCTAGAATTCACTCTGCTGTTTGTGAAATTGCACTTTAATTTGTTTTAACTGTGTCAGTGAGGGGGGCTTTACTATTTCTTAACTTACTGAGTGAACAATGCATCAAAAGGTGCACCTGGTCCTGTAAAAACGGTTCATATTTCTTGGCCGTTACACTGTTATGGAGAGCTAACATTAGACCTAATGCCTGGCATGAGAAGTCTCCAGATCCACCATGTAAGGAAAGGGGTGAAAACTTCTCACACTGTATTACTTTTTCCAGTAGTGTGCCATTGCATGTTAACTTTGGATACAGGCCTAGAGTACATGTTTTTTTTTTTTGTTTTGTTTTTTAAAATATATACAGTATAGTGTTACATCTGTAAATGACATTTTTTGAAGTTGATGACATTCTGGGACTTCAAATTGTAGGTCACTGTAAGTTTTTAAGCAACTATAATTTTCATCTTTCTCACTTAGGGTGTTGTGAGTCATGATGTCAGCATGTTTGTTTCAAACCATTCGTGCCACATTAAATAACTTGACAGGTTTTGCTATTGATATACATTGTAATTTGAGCATGATTGTATGTTTTCTAAGTTAAATTACTTTTAGAAAAACACAAGTATTATAACCAGGCCATCACCTAGGCACGAATCAGTCTACAACAAGGCTGGCCAGGTACAAAATTAACCTGCAGCTTTACCACTGCTGTGATGGACGTATGCACAGATGTGGATGTTTTAGGAGAAGGAAACGAATTACGCCCACCCCTGATTTTCACTTCAGGGACCAAACAATGCAACAACAGAAAAATGTGGGTCAGCAGAATCAGGTGGTTATGTCCCAAGGCTCACAGTATTATAAGAGACCTTTATCCTGTCTCAGTCACATGAACTAATACAGATGTTTGGAAAAGTTATTGATGTCCACAGGGGAGATGGTCAGGCACATGCTCTAATTCCACACCCTGCATTGCTACTAAGACTACAAGTTACTGATGTGTTTAAAAGAGTAATAGCCACACTGTAGATGTAAACTTTGTGTGGCAAACATGCCCGTCACTCTAAGGCGAAAGACTAAGGCCGTTTTTGGCAACTAACACAATCGCCAACCATTAAATTCACACTGAGTGAATTTACTTTGCTTCACAGGAGTTTATTGCCCTTCTTCGGCTTTCAAACATGTCAGTAAGATGTAATGAATAAGATGTTAGTTGTTTTGTTGTGTGTATTTTTTTTAAACTCATTTTATTGTGCTGTTGTGGTCACAAAATCCTGTGGTGGACATATTTGGTATGTTTCCATCCACTGAAGAAGATGGTAATTTTCTCTTGATCTCTGTTGGATATCCCTTTAAACAATATAATCTTGTCAAACAAAAATAAATCTATATTGTAAAATAATTATATTCATTTTTTTTTAAATCTGCCAGTGTCTAATTCTCTGATGTGTTGCCACACTGGGCATTCACAGGAGTGTGACATGACTGGACTGACTGACCCCAGTATATTGTATAATCATGTCATGATATCGTTTTTAATTACAATTTTTGTCTCTGAGTTTTTATGCTGCACTGCAGTGGCTGTGTTTTTATGACATCCTAGATCCAGCAGTGTCGAGCTGGTGTGATCAGATTTAAGGAATTCAGTTTACATATGTCAGCAGTAGAGTTTCATGAATTTTACAGGCATTTTTTGTGCAAGTATAGTAGAACTTTTTGTTACCTAACACTCCAAATTGTTATTAGCATTTATCTTTAATAATACTGACTGTAATATCAGCTGTGTGGACATACAGCACATTTGATCCCAAATGAGTTAATTTGATGAAGGTTTACAGATTTTCTTTTTTTTGTTTGTTTTAGGCTACTGAAAGTTGGTGGTAATCAACAGCAATTATGTGACACATTATATGAAAGACTAGGGGATAGCTGTTTTTCACTATATTTAGAAGTTAAAAATTTACTTAAGGAGAAAGTAAGAAGCACACACAAACAGTGTAAGAAATGGACATACAGTAGCTGCTGTGATGTCACCCGCTGGTTTCAAAGTCTTGAGAGGAGCATTTTGATTGTCTTGGTTTCATCTGACTGTAAAACTGCACACTCGGTCATTAGCCAGCGAGCTTCACTTTTTTATTATCAAATTTAATAAGACCCACACGCAGTAACTGAACTCAGCAGAGAAGTGACAGAGATCAAGATTGAAAACCATTTTCCCATAGACTTCTGTGGGACCAGTCTTTTGTGAACCACAGCTATCGCCATCTGGTGTAACTTGCACATTGGTTTAATTTTTCTGACCTGGAAGCTACAGCCGTGTTTTATACTTTCTATGGGATCAACCTGAAAATTACTAGCTACCTGGAGGGAAAAAAAACAGTTATCTTTTTACAATCACCTCAAATCAGCAAAAAAAAAGGTGAACTGAAGCGTGATGATCACCACTGTCATTGAAAACAGTGAGAGAGATGTTTGGGATGTTTTGTTTGGGATACATGAATACCTACTCAACACAAAAAATATTTATCTTCCATTATCAAGAAAGTTAAGAGTACAAGTTCCAGGAATTAGGCATTCACCTGTACCAGCTCTCTGCTTGACAACTTTAGAGTACCTCACTATCAAAAAGACTGAATGGATCACCTCAGATTTTAAGTGAGCATTTCCAGCTTCTTCATCAACATCTCATTCCCTCCTTTGTATTTCTTTTTTTATGTTTATGTTAATATTTATGTAACTTAAATACATATACAAGATTAAAGAGCAAACGCAGACCAGCTGAAACAAAACTCTCACCCTGCATATGCTAATTACAGTTGAGGCTTTATTGGGTGGTGTGACAGAGTGGGCCACAGTGGCTATGTGAACCAGGCCTGCAGCTGTCACACACATCACACACATGCAGACTTCGCTTTTCTCCTCTGTGTTCCCCACTGATGTGGCCCAGTCAGCCCAGAGACAAATGGGCCCGGACATGGAAGACATTAAGACTAGCTAAAAACAACATGCTAAGTACAGGCTTGCTCTCCCGCAATGCAAACACAAAGTGTTCACTCTGTTGCAATTGCACACATTTTGACATAGACAGCAGGGGAGACAGCTTGCTTTATATTTATGCAAACGCTTCTTCTAGGGAAAGTCTGAGATGTAGAGAGGGACTGGGATACAAGTGCAAAAAAATACAGCAGCTAATTATCCAAGTCAAGGGTTAACTTTAGAGATACAGGAGAGCATTCACTGCACACAATACCAGAATTAAATGTTTAATTCAGTAGATTTGGTTCACACTCTTTGTGTTAATTGAATTCAGGCTATATTATAAGGTGAAAATAAGTCCTACAACTTAAGTAGCAACTTAACATATCAGGAGCCATTGATATGAGTTTGTTTTAGAAGCAGAATATTCATTTTATGGCACCTACTGTTCGTGCCTTTTCCCACTATAGTTGAAGAAAAGTTTTAGAAAAACATTGCAACATTTATATAACGTGCATGGATGCAAACATATTGGCAGTAAGCAACATGTTAGGAAAAGTCTGGTGTGCGTAGTGATATAATCATTTTGCCTTTGCTAATAACAACTCGAGACACTCTTGTAAATGAGAATTCCTAATCTCAAGAGTGTCGCCTCCTGGTTAAATAAAGATTAATAAAGACTTTCTAAAATGCTTCCTATTCAGAATTTGGCGTATTGGATTAAGACATGCCTCTATTTGAGTGGTAGGAACATTCATTGGACATGTGGACAACACATGTCCAATATGGCTTTTAGCTAAACAGCTGGTGTTCTTCAGACACCTCCCCTTAGTGAGAAATTTTCCTATTCAGATCTCATTGCAAATTGGCCATTCATTGTTTAAGGTGCAGGGGGTAAAGTCTGTCAACCCTTGAGTGCACACCTCCTCGAGCTGTGGCCTTGAGGCCTGCTTCATAAGCTGCAAGACCAAGTCCTTGACAAACTTTAAAAATGAAAGTACTAAAAATGTTTACTTCTCCATCTTACTATATGAAAATCAACCAGAGATTTTGTTTTGTTTTTTTGCACCATCCTGCTAACATCGATCCATCCATCTATTCATATTCTGCTGGATCGTGCTAACAGTTAAATAAAAACATAAACATTGCCCCAAAATTTATTATGTTATTCTGTTGTTCTGTTCATCCCCTTTCTCAAATTTAGCTTCTACCATGTTTCTGTTTAGAATAACAGCAGTACTCTCGGAATATTTGATTTCAGCTTGTTTCTATTCATATCTAATGAGGGCAAAGTTTGGGACGTACCGATTACATGTGGTTATAAGCATAAAGATTGTAAGCACACACTAATATTGAAATTGTAAAATGTTACTAAGGTGAGCTATCATTACAAAGAAATTGGCAACTTTATGCAGGTCCATCATAGAACAGATCAACAAGAATAAAACTGGGATGGTTATAAAGTTGTAACAGCACACCAGTGATCTCATCAGATATCACCAAGTACAGCAGACAAAATTAGATCTGAAAATGTAAAACTAAACCACTAAATTAGGTAGTATGGATCTTGTGCTGGACACTATTTATGGAGCACAGCTGTCGTTGTTTGTCCAATCAATAGAAAACCAATAAAAAGGGAAAAAAATAATTATCCCCACCCACTGATCAAACATTACAGCACTTCAAACTGTTCAATACTAGGTGAAGGAGACTAAATGAAACTGTGCCTTTACGCTGACTTTGTAAACACACGTCTGTTTTTTTCCCCCTGGATGCTGTTCGGACTGTTTCACTTTTCGCTTTAGTCGTTTAACAAAATGCGCTTTCTTCCTCCTTATACGGAAACGGTATGCAAATCTTAGCGATAGGCACCCATTTTCAAGCGGCCATTGTTCTCAGTCCAAACACAGCTTTTGTTTGTAGGTCTGTAATTATGTTGTATATTCTGCTCCGCTTATCTAACCTCTTCTCCTTTTAATCATGTGATATTTAGAATGTATAGAAATTATGTTGTCTGCTAGCTAAATTCTGTGGCTTTTACCAAGTGCAAAGGCCGTTTTAATGTTTTTATGGAATCCAGCTGGGGTGGTCGAGCATTTCCAAAGTTTCACATTTATCTGAACAAGATCAGAGCGTAGGCCAGTCCAATACCTGCTTCATCTTTGGAACAGCAAGTTTTTTCTTTTATTTCTTTTTAAGAATATGAACACAATTTGTAGAGATACAATACTGGGAACACAAAGTTGTTTTCATTTGAGTATCTAATATACTACAGATTTAGTCCTTACAGAGTCAGGGGGTTTCCTGGAAGAAAAACTCGTTTTAACTCTCCTGAACTGTGAAATTTGATCTAAATCAGTGAAATTACGCCTTCCGTAAAGCCTGTGACACAGCAGCTGGTGAATGTGAAAATGGATCCACTGGCTCCACCTATGGAAAAGTGCTTTAACTTTCCTCAGCAGGTGTGATAAAACACTGGAACCTCGCCCCTGCACTGTAATGAGCTGGCCCTGTTCATTGTTGTTACAAAATATGCTCACTGTGGATAAGTGTGGTTGTGTTAAAAAAAAAAGAAAAGAAAAAAGTACATAACACTTTCATACTTGTTCCTACAATTATCTTTGATCCAGATGCACTATCCAGTAACACAAGCGGCTCAATAAAAGGTTTCATATTTACAAAAGAATTGTTTGTCACATTGTAAATCCACTCTGAAGTACAGTAGATAGTCTTGTTAGCACATCTTTGCTGTCTTTACTGTTGAGTTCTTCCTATATTTTTTTTCCTCTTTTTTTTTTCTCCAGCAGCACTCAGGAGCTTTTGTGCTGTGATTGAGCCTAACCACTACCAGGTGTGCTTGAAAAGGTTTTGGCGAAACTGGCACAGGGTCAAGACAGGGTGGGAGATGTGATAGAGTGGGGGAGTACCTGAGGAATGGAGGAGGTTAATGTGCAAACATCAAAAGGCCTGATTCTTGTACCAGTCTTGGGCTAAGGTGTCTGAACTTGTTACAGTGTGATCGTGCAGGGCTGCTGCCTGCTAAAATATTGCCTTATGCAGACCCAGAAACCCCCCCCACCCGAACACGGTATTACTGCATGCTTTCTTCACCTTTTTTTTAGGAGTTGCAGGGTAGGTGGAACAGGGGTATATGTAGGTCAAGTGGAATTTTTTTTTTTCTTTTTGGGATTTGGCTTTTAAAAATAGTTGATTTTATGGGTAGATCATGGTTGATCAAGATGAAAAACATTTGAAGTGAGTTTTAAGATTTAGAATCTGTCATGGCCGCTGTACGAAAAGCACACCGGGGCTTCCAACTGTGAAGCCCTACCCTGTACCTTTATGCAAAACATACCCCAAAGGTATGTGTGGTCATGCATTGTTTGCACTGTCCAAATCATACTTATTGTTTTTTTGGTTTTTTGGCTATTGTGTCCAAATCATCTCCTGGATAAATAATTGTTGCTCTATGAATTTGTTGTGCGAGTGGAGAATTATGCAGAATTAGCTCAGAAAGTATCAAAGTATTCTAAAAGTCATTATCCTGAAATTTACAGAACTTAAGTTTGATGAAGAAAAACACATTTTAGTTATACTATAAAGCAGACATACTGCTGATGTCTCATGATGATGCAGACGTAAGTATCCGTCATCTATGACAAACTTATATTAGTCATTTTTTGCCCTCACTTTGGTAGAAAGGGGATAAAATGCTAAAATCTGAGTGTTATCTCAAGTGACCCAAATTATGCAAGAGTTTTTCTTCATCTTTGTGTCTCCATGGATTTAAATTCAGCCATGCGTAAATCTCACCCCCTACTGCGCACAGAGCAAGCCCCCCACCCCACCCCCCGTCTTTATTACACTGGCCTCCCGTCTTGTTGGGATAGTTAAACCTGTTAACTCTACTTGTCATGCAAACATAGTGAAGCTAGGAGAAAAAAAAAAACAAAACATTGGAGAGAGACCTCTAGGGGTTAGGGTGGTGAAAGCACCCACTCTACACTGAACCAGTTGAAGAATATCAGTAAAATGCTCATGCTTAAAAGGTGGAACACGTCTTATTTGCCATTTCTGTTTAAACTTTCCTTGAACAGCTTCGTCGTTTTTTATTCATTTTGTTTACTGTCACATGTTTAGTCGTTACTCCCATGCTGTTCCTTTTAAAGGCTGCTGGGAATCTCTTATCTCTGTGTCTTATCCAGGAAGAAACACACACACACACAAACACCCAGTTGTCACATAGAAACACAAGCAGACAAACACTCACACACAGGAAAAATAAAGATCCTGCCTTCACAAAAGACAGTTGAAGTTCAGCATCGCTGGACAAGATGGAGAAAATGTCACGGAGCGCTGTGCGGCAGGCAGGAGTAGGACCCAAAATGCAGGACTCACAGGCACGAGGGAATGAACTCAAAACTCAGCTTTATTCGCTGGCAGAACAGACATATAAACTAAACCAAACTGGGAAACCATAAACTAAGAACTCACAGAGAGACACACAGGGAGATCCACACAGCAAGAGGGACGACGTCACGCTGAACAGAGGGAGACGCAGACAGAAATACACAGAGGGTTAACGAGGGGAGTGGGAACACACGGGGAACACAGGTGACACTGATAACCATAACGAGACAGGGCGGGGTGAACTGAACACTGGCGGGAGAGGTGAAACAGGGAGCACAGAGGTTCAGACAGGAGGAGAGAGAGCACGAGTAGAACACCAACGTAACAGGCAGGGGAGACACGGAATAAACACGAAAGGGGACGAGGGCTCATAAATACATAGAGGGCACACAGGGGGAAGAGAGAGCACGGGGAGAACTTAGACATGATGGGCAGGGGAAGCATGGAATAAAACATAAGGAGAGACGAGGGCTCACAGATACACAGAGGGGCACACAGGGAGACATGAAGGGCAAGGGATCAAAAACTAGAAGCCATAGAATAAATCACACACAAGTACAATAATACGAAAATCACAAAGAACTAAAAACGCTGGGTCAGGAGACCCAGGACCGTGACAGTACCCCCCCCTCAAGGGCTGGCTCCAGACAGCCCAAACACAGAAAAACAAAACCAAACAGAAAACAACCCAGGGCGGGCGGCGGGGGCCCAGGACGGAGGGCTCGGAACAGAAAACAAAGAGCACAGAAAACACCGGAGCCCAAGAAAACAACCCAAAACACAGAGCAGTTCAGGGGGCCGACCGTGCGGAAGGCAACGGCGGAGACGCGGAAACAGTTCAGGAGGCCGACCGTGCGCAAGGCAACGGCGGCGACGCGGAAACAGTTCAGGAGGCCGGCCGCGCGCAAGGCAACGGCGGCGACGCGGAAACAGTTCAGGAGGCCGGCCGCGCGCAAGGCAACGGCGGCGACGCGGAAACAGTTCAGGAGGCCGGCCGCGCGCAAGGCAACGGCGGCGGCGAAGGAGACGACGGAGCAGTTCAGGAGGCCGACCGCGCGCAAGGCAACGGCGGCGGCGAAGGAGACGACGGAGCAGTTCAGGAGGCCGACCGCGCGGAAGGCAGCGGCGGCGGCGAAGGAGACGACGGAGCAGTTCAGGAGGCCGACCGCGCGGAAGGCAGCGGCGGCCCTCCAGTCCCAGGCGTGCCGGCCATGGCCCGGTGGGCGCAGGGCCAGACGAGGCAGCTGATGAGGATGCTGGACCAGACGAGGCAGCTGATGAGGATGCTGGACCAGACGAGGCAGCCGATGAGGCTGCTGGACCAGACGAGGCAGCCGATGAGGATGCTGGACCAGACGAGGCAGCCGATGAGGATGCTGGACCAGACGAAGCAGCCGAAGAGGCTGCTGGACCAGACGAAGGCTCTGAAGAGGAGGCTGCGGCAGACGAAGGCTCTGAAGAGGAGGCTGCGGCAGACGAAGGCTCTGAAGAGGAGGCTGCGGCAGACGAAGGCTCTGAAGAGGAGGCTGCGGCAGACGAAGGCTCTGAAGAGGAGGCTGCGGCAGACGAAGGCTCTGAAGAGGAGGCTGCGGCAGACGAACGCTCTGAAGAGGAGGCTGCGGCAGACGAAGGCTCTGAAGAGGAGGCTGCGGCAGACGAAGGCTCTGAAGAGGAGGCTGCGGCAGACGAAGGCTCTGAAGAGGAGGCTGCGGCAGACGAAGGCTCTGAAGAGGAGGCCGGGCCAGGCGAGGTTGCAGAGGCTGAGGCCGGGCCAGGCGAGGTTGCAGAGGCTGAGGCCGGGCCAGGCGAGGTTGCAGAGGCTGAGGCCGGGCCAGGCGAGGTTGCAGAGGCTGAGGCCGGGCCAGGCGAGGTTGCAGAGGCTGAGGCCGGGCCAGGCGAGGTTGCAGAGGCTGAGGCCGGGCCAGGCGAGGTTGCAAAGGCTGAGGCCGGGCCAGGCGAGGTTGCAGAGGCTGAGGCCGGGCCAGGCGAGGTTGCAAAGGCTGAGGCCGGGCCAGGCGAGGTTGCAGAGGCTGAGGCCGGGCCAGGCGAGGTTGCAGAGGCTGAGGCCGGGCCAGGCGTAGCAGAAGCACAGGCGGATGTAGCCGGGCCAGGTGATGACGAGGCGGTCGCAGATGGCGGCTGGACAGGCTCCTCGGGCCCTCCAGCTGATGCGGCGTGAGGCTGAACGGGCCCCTCGGACCCTCCAGCGGAGGCAGGAGGCTGAACGGGCCCCTCGGACCCTCCAGCGAAGACAGGAGGCTGAACGGGCCCCTCGGACCCTCCAGCGAAGACAGGAGGCTGAACGGGCCCCTCGGACCCTCCAGCGGAGACAGGAGGCTGAACGGGCCCCTCGGACCCTCCAGCGGAGACAGGAGGCTGAACGGGCCCCTCGGACCCTCCAGCGGAGACAGGAGGCTGAACGGGCCCCTCGGACCCTCCAGCGGAGACAGGAGGCTGAACGGGCCTCTCGGACCCTCCAGCGGAGACAGGGAGGTGCTGGCCGGGCTCACTGGAACCCCCAGCGGACGAGGTAGATGGCGGCGTGGGAGCCGCGGAGTCCTGGATGAGCTCATCCGAGCTTCCAGCAGGAGCTGAAGTAGAGCCAGAGAGGATTGGGACCCCGGGCTCAATGTTAAGCTGGCTAGAAAACCGCACTGCTACGGGGAACTGGGCCAAAGGTTCAGGTGCGAGCTGAGCTGCTGGACACACGGGGACCTGAGCTGCTGGACACACGGGGACCTGAGCTGCTGGACACACGGGGACCTGAGCTGCTAACGGTGGAGAAGTAAATGACTGCACAGGGGACTGAACTGATGTCTGTAGTAACGGTGGTGGTGAGGGTGGAGTAGGTGGTGGAGTTAATGACTTCACAGGGGAATGAACTAGAGGTAGTGACGGTTGTGGTGCTGGTGGTTGAGTGGGTGACTGTGCTAAAGGAGGCTGCACTGGGGACACCGGAGACTGCACTGGGGACACCGGAGACTGCACTGGGGACACCGGAGACTGCACTGGGGACACTGGAGACTGCACTGATGGTTGTAGTGGAGGTGTAACGGGTGAAGGAGTGGCTGAAGTGGCTGTGGGTCGGACGGCTAGTGGCTCAGCTACAGGGTATGGCAACGGCAGGGCTATGGGTTGAATGACTGGCTGAGTAGCAGCCTGAGTGGCTGGGTGTAGTGACGGTTGTGGTGGAAGAGAAACAGGTGGCAGTGTGGATGATGGAGCTAAGGGCGACTGAGTGGCAGACCGAACTGATGACTGAAGCGATGGTAGAGGCGAAAATGGAGCTTGTGGTGGAGTTAATGGCTGAGCTAACGGGGACACAGGAGACTGAACTGAGGGTGGCTGCGAGGGAGCCAACGGAGCTGTGAAGGGCTGCGAGGGAGCTAACGGAGCTGTGAAGGGCTGCGAGGGAGCTAACGGAGCTGTGAAGGGCTGCGAGGGAGCTAACGGAGCTGTGAAGGGCTGCGAGGGAGCTAACGGAGCTGTGAAGGGCTGCGAGGGAGCTAACGGAGCTGTGAAGGGCTGCGAGGGAGCTAACGGAGCTGGGACGGGCTGCGAGGGAGCTGGCTGAGCTGGGACGGGCTGCGAGGGAGCTGGCTGAGCTGGGACGGGCTGCGAGGGAGCTGGCTGAGCTGGGACGGGCTGCGAGGGAGCTGGCTGAGCTGGGACGGGCTGCGAGGGAGCTAACTGAGCTGGGACGGGCTGCGAGGGAGCCGACTGAGCTTCTGGTAGCACAACAGGTGAATTAGAAGGCTGAATGTCCGGCTGTGGGGTGGCGCGTCGGCGGCGTGGATGCCGTTTCTTTTTCCCCGCAGATGGCTCCAAAGGGCCGGGAAAAACCACATCCGGCCGGTGAAACTGACGCGGCTGCTCCAGGGTGGCTGTTGTCTGTTGCTGCTGGGCCAAGTCTGATATTTCCCGAGTTCGCGCCGCCTCCCGGGCGTTATTCAAATTGGCCAATAGGTCCAAACATCCACTGACCTGGCGGAGATGAGAATTTCCTTTGAGGATTGCTTCGATAGCATTTATCCCCACGATCTTGGCCCTTGTATTGGAAGTGTGAGTTATCCACTCGACTAGGCGTTGGACACGTATCAGATCGCTCTCCCCGGGTAAGTCTGCTGGGTCCATATCTGGTGACGTCGTACTGTCACGGAGCGCTGTGCGGCAGGCAGGAGTAGGACCCAAAATGCAGGACTCACAGGCACGAGGGAATGAACTCAAAACTCAGCTTTATTCGCTGGCAGAACAGACATATAAACTAAACCAAACTGGGAAACCATAAACTAAGAACTCACAGAGAGACACACAGGGAGATCCACACAGCAAGAGGGACGACGTCACGCTGAACAGAGGGAGACGCAGACAGAAATACACAGAGGGTTAACGAGGGGAGTGGGAACACACGGGGAACACAGGTGACACTGATAACCATAACGAGACAGGGCGGGGTGAACTGAACACTGGCGGGAGAGGTGAAACAGGGAGCACAGAGGTTCAGACAGGAGGAGAGAGAGCACGAGTAGAACACCAACGTAACAGGCAGGGGAGACACGGAATAAACACGAAAGGGGACGAGGGCTCATAAATACATAGAGGGCACACAGGGGGAAGAGAGAGCACGGGGAGAACTTAGACATGATGGGCAGGGGAAGCATGGAATAAAACATAAGGAGAGACGAGGGCTCACAGATACACAGAGGGGCACACAGGGAGACATGAAGGGCAAGGGATCAAAAACTAGAAGCCATAGAATAAATCACACACAAGTACAATAATACGAAAATCACAAAGAACTAAAAACGCTGGGTCAGGAGACCCAGGACCGTGACAGTACCCCCCCCTCAAGGGCTGGCTCCAGACAGCCCAAACACAGAAAAACAAAACCAAACAGAAAACAACCCAGGGCGGGCGGCGGGGGCCCAGGACGGAGGGCTCGGAACAGAAAACAAAGAGCACAGAAAACACCGGAGCCCAAGAAAACAACCCAAAACACAGAGCAGTTCAGGGGGCCGACCGTGCGGAAGGCAACGGCGGAGACGCGGAAACAGTTCAGGAGGCCGACCGTGCGCAAGGCAACGGCGGCGACGCGGAAACAGTTCAGGAGGCCGGCCGCGCGCAAGGCAACGGCGGCGACGCGGAAACAGTTCAGGAGGCCGGCCGCGCGCAAGGCAACGGCGGCGACGCGGAAACAGTTCAGGAGGCCGGCCGCGCGCAAGGCAACGGCGGCGGCGAAGGAGACGACGGAGCAGTTCAGGAGGCCGACCGCGCGCAAGGCAACGGCGGCGGCGAAGGAGACGACGGAGCAGTTCAGGAGGCCGACCGCGCGGAAGGCAGCGGCGGCGGCGAAGGAGACGACGGAGCAGTTCAGGAGGCCGACCGCGCGGAAGGCAGCGGCGGCCCTCCAGTCCCAGGCGTGCCGGCCATGGCCCGGTGGGCGCAGGGCCAGACGAGGCAGCTGATGAGGATGCTGGACCAGACGAGGCAGCTGATGAGGATGCTGGACCAGACGAGGCAGCCGATGAGGCTGCTGGACCAGACGAGGCAGCCGATGAGGATGCTGGACCAGACGAGGCAGCCGATGAGGATGCTGGACCAGACGAAGCAGCCGAAGAGGCTGCTGGACCAGACGAAGGCTCTGAAGAGGAGGCTGCGGCAGACGAAGGCTCTGAAGAGGAGGCTGCGGCAGACGAAGGCTCTGAAGAGGAGGCTGCGGCAGACGAAGGCTCTGAAGAGGAGGCTGCGGCAGACGAAGGCTCTGAAGAGGAGGCTGCGGCAGACGAAGGCTCTGAAGAGGAGGCTGCGGCAGACGAACGCTCTGAAGAGGAGGCTGCGGCAGACGAAGGCTCTGAAGAGGAGGCTGCGGCAGACGAAGGCTCTGAAGAGGAGGCTGCGGCAGACGAAGGCTCTGAAGAGGAGGCTGCGGCAGACGAAGGCTCTGAAGAGGAGGCCGGGCCAGGCGAGGTTGCAGAGGCTGAGGCCGGGCCAGGCGAGGTTGCAGAGGCTGAGGCCGGGCCAGGCGAGGTTGCAGAGGCTGAGGCCGGGCCAGGCGAGGTTGCAGAGGCTGAGGCCGGGCCAGGCGAGGTTGCAGAGGCTGAGGCCGGGCCAGGCGAGGTTGCAAAGGCTGAGGCCGGGCCAGGCGAGGTTGCAGAGGCTGAGGCCGGGCCAGGCGAGGTTGCAGAGGCTGAGGCCGGGCCAGGCGAGGTTGCAAAGGCTGAGGCCGGGCCAGGCGAGGTTGCAGAGGCTGAGGCCGGGCCAGGCGAGGTTGCAGAGGCTGAGGCCGGGCCAGGCGTAGCAGAAGCACAGGCGGATGTAGCCGGGCCAGGTGATGACGAGGCGGTCGCAGATGGCGGCTGGACAGGCTCCTCGGGCCCTCCAGCTGATGCGGCGTGAGGCTGAACGGGCCCCTCGGACCCTCCAGCGGAGGCAGGAGGCTGAACGGGCCCCTCGGACCCTCCAGCGAAGACAGGAGGCTGAACGGGCCCCTCGGACCCTCCAGCGAAGACAGGAGGCTGAACGGGCCCCTCGGACCCTCCAGCGGAGACAGGAGGCTGAACGGGCCCCTCGGACCCTCCAGCGGAGACAGGAGGCTGAACGGGCCCCTCGGACCCTCCAGCGGAGACAGGAGGCTGAACGGGCCCCTCGGACCCTCCAGCGGAGACAGGAGGCTGAACGGGCCCCTCGGACCCTCCAGCGGAGACAGGAGGCTGAACGGGCCCCTCGGACCCTCCAGCGGAGACAGGAGGCTGAACGGGCCCCTCGGACCCTCCAGCGGAGACAGGAGGCTGAACGGGCCCCTCGGACCCTCCAGCGGAGACAGGAGGCTGAACGGGCCTCTCGGACCCTCCAGCGGAGACAGGGAGGTGCTGGCCGGGCTCACTGGAACCCCCAGCGGACGAGGTAGATGGCGGCGTGGGAGCCGCGGAGTCCTGGATGAGCTCATCCGAGCTTCCAGCAGGAGCTGAAGTAGAGCCAGAGAGGATTGGGACCCCGGGCTCAATGTTAAGCTGGCTAGAAAACCGCACTGCTACGGGGAACTGGGCCAAAGGTTCAGGTGCGAGCTGAGCTGCTGGACACACGGGGACCTGAGCTGCTGGACACACGGGGACCTGAGCTGCTGGACACACGGGGACCTGAGCTGCTAACGGTGGAGAAGTAAATGACTGCACAGGGGACTGAACTGATGTCTGTAGTAACGGTGGTGGTGAGGGTGGAGTAGGTGGTGGAGTTAATGACTTCACAGGGGAATGAACTAGAGGTAGTGACGGTTGTGGTGCTGGTGGTTGAGTGGGTGACTGTGCTAAAGGAGGCTGCACTGGGGACACCGGAGACTGCACTGGGGACACCGGAGACTGCACTGGGGACACCGGAGACTGCACTGGGGACACTGGAGACTGCACTGATGGTTGTAGTGGAGGTGTAACGGGTGAAGGAGTGGCTGAAGTGGCTGTGGGTCGGACGGCTAGTGGCTCAGCTACAGGGTATGGCAACGGCAGGGCTATGGGTTGAATGACTGGCTGAGTAGCAGCCTGAGTGGCTGGGTGTAGTGACGGTTGTGGTGGAAGAGAAACAGGTGGCAGTGTGGATGATGGAGCTAAGGGCGACTGAGTGGCAGACCGAACTGATGACTGAAGCGATGGTAGAGGCGAAAATGGAGCTTGTGGTGGAGTTAATGGCTGAGCTAACGGGGACACAGGAGACTGAACTGAGGGTGGCTGCGAGGGAGCCAACGGAGCTGTGAAGGGCTGCGAGGGAGCTAACGGAGCTGTGAAGGGCTGCGAGGGAGCTAACGGAGCTGTGAAGGGCTGCGAGGGAGCTAACGGAGCTGTGAAGGGCTGCGAGGGAGCTAACGGAGCTGTGAAGGGCTGCGAGGGAGCTAACGGAGCTGTGAAGGGCTGCGAGGGAGCTAACGGAGCTGGGACGGGCTGCGAGGGAGCTGGCTGAGCTGGGACGGGCTGCGAGGGAGCTGGCTGAGCTGGGACGGGCTGCGAGGGAGCTGGCTGAGCTGGGACGGGCTGCGAGGGAGCTGGCTGAGCTGGGACGGGCTGCGAGGGAGCTAACTGAGCTGGGACGGGCTGCGAGGGAGCCGACTGAGCTTCTGGTAGCACAACAGGTGAATTAGAAGGCTGAATGTCCGGCTGTGGGGTGGCGCGTCGGCGGCGTGGATGCCGTTTCTTTTTCCCCGCAGATGGCTCCAAAGGGCCGGGAAAAACCACATCCGGCCGGTGAAACTGACGCGGCTGCTCCAGGGTGGCTGTTGTCTGTTGCTGCTGGGCCAAGTCTGATATTTCCCGAGTTCGCGCCGCCTCCCGGGCGTTATTCAAATTGGCCAATAGGTCCAAACATCCACTGACCTGGCGGAGATGAGAATTTCCTTTGAGGATTGCTTCGATAGCATTTATCCCCACGATCTTGGCCCTTGTATTGGAAGTGTGAGTTATCCACTCGACTAGGCGTTGGACACGTATCAGATCGCTCTCCCCGGGTAAGTCTGCTGGGTCCATATCTGGTGACGTCGTACTGTCACGGAGCGCTGTGCGGCAGGCAGGAGTAGGACCCAAAATGCAGGACTCACAGGCACGAGGGAATGAACTCAAAACTCAGCTTTATTCGCTGGCAGAACAGACATATAAACTAAACCAAACTGGGAAACCATAAACTAAGAACTCACAGAGAGACACACAGGGAGATCCACACAGCAAGAGGGACGACGTCACGCTGAACAGAGGGAGACGCAGACAGAAATACACAGAGGGTTAACGAGGGGAGTGGGAACACACGGGGAACACAGGTGACACTGATAACCATAACGAGACAGGGCGGGGTGAACTGAACACTGGCGGGAGAGGTGAAACAGGGAGCACAGAGGTTCAGACAGGAGGAGAGAGAGCACGAGTAGAACACCAACGTAACAGGCAGGGGAGACACGGAATAAACACGAAAGGGGACGAGGGCTCATAAATACATAGAGGGCACACAGGGGGAAGAGAGAGCACGGGGAGAACTTAGACATGATGGGCAGGGGAAGCATGGAATAAAACATAAGGAGAGACGAGGGCTCACAGATACACAGAGGGGCACACAGGGAGACATGAAGGGCAAGGGATCAAAAACTAGAAGCCATAGAATAAATCACACACAAGTACAATAATACGAAAATCACAAAGAACTAAAAACGCTGGGTCAGGAGACCCAGGACCGTGACAGAAAAAGGTGAAAGGAGGACACCAGACTGTGCCAGTAGTAGCTTTCTGTAGCCATTAATATAGAAATCTAATCTAATGTATTATTAGCTGGAATATAAAAGAGAGTGGGCGAGCTAAAACTCTCATTAAATATCTTGTTATGTTTGGCAAACTTAGCAGAGGAGGCTGCTCTGGATTAAGTCTTTGAATAGCTCCTCCACTTAATGAATATCTGGCCCATCGTTTTGGATGTTATCACGTCTCTTATCCCCCTGTGCACACTTTTTGTCATCCCCATACCACAAATATTTTTACGTTACTTCAAGGTATGTGTTGTTGACGTTGTTTTTTATTGCTTTGGATCATAATCTTGGCTGCACCTCTGCCCCCCCTCTGCACGCTCTGTGATATGATGGCTGTCTTTGGCTAAATAAGGCAAGAGAACACTTCACATTCTTTCATGCCAAAAGACGGTTGATCCTCAGTAGTTCTGTGAGCCAGAACTCCTTTTCATCCTATCAGAAATTGAGGGCACTTTATGTGTGCCAGCCAATCCCTTTGCACCTCGACACTGTCATGCTATAGCAATGCATGACTTGCTCTTAATGGTGGTTTTCCAAAAATCTCTTGAGCGCCATTTATATTGCTGGGGCATGTTTGCTGAAAGCCAGGTATGTCTCTCATCAAAACGGACAGCAGTTGCCGGTACAACAGACGTTCGCTATCTCACTTTCATTGAGGCAGTAATTTTTCCTCGTGTCTTTTCTTTTGAATGTGGGCATAATCTGAAATAGCAGATGTTTTTGGGGTTGTTTTCAGTAAAACTTTTCCCTTTTGAAATACATGTGAAAAGTGTAAAAACAAACAATGGTTTAATAATGGATTTTTGGGGCTGGTGCTGATTAAAATAAAAAATTCCGATGTTTATGTGTTGGCAAATATTCTTTATGCATGCATACACATAAAGCTATGTAAACAGTGGAATTGGCTGTTCACCATTTCCACATCATACAAAGCATTTTATCTGCATTGCACAACTTAAAATTTTCACATGCACATACGATAATATATAGTCATGTGAAAAAGAAAGTTTATCGCAGGATTCTTTGCAGTCCTCGGATAAACTAAGTGCACCCCATAATTCAGTAGCTTGTAGAAGTACTTTCAGCAGTGATAACTCGAAGTAATCGTTTTCTGTATGACTTTATCAGTCTCTCACATCACTGGGGAGGAATTTTGGCACGCACTTCTTTACAAGAGTGCTTCAGGTCATTGAGGTTTGCAGGCACTCATTTATGCATAGCTCTCTTAAGGTCCCACCACAGCATTTCAATCCGGTTGAGGTCTGGACTTTTGTCACACCTCGGATCTTGTCTGTATTTGGGATCACTGTCCCGGTGCGTGACCTGATTCAGCTTTAGCTGTTGAACAGCTGTCTCTATGTTTGACTCTAGAATACTTTGATTTATAGAGGAGTTCAATCTTAAAGGTGGTCTTTTTTCTGTAATGAACTTTGATCTCTCGGGGGCGATCGTGGCTCAAGAGTTGGGAGTTCACCTTGTAATCGGAAGGTTGCCGGTTCGAACCCCGGCTTGGACAGTCTCGGTCGTTGTGTCCTTGGGCAAGACACTTCACCCGTTGCCTACTGGTGGTGGTCAGAGGGCCTGGTGGCACCAGTGTCCGGCAGCCTCGCCTCTGTCAGTGCGCCCCAGGGTGGCTGTGGCTACAATGTAGCTTGCCATCACCAGTGTGTGAATGTGTGGATGACTTGTTGTGTAAAGCGCTTTGGGGTCCTTAGGGACTAGTAAAGCGCTATACAAATACAGGCCATTTACCATTTAACATACTAACTGAGGCCTGGAGAGTCTGAGATGTAGCTCTTGAGTGATTTGCAGTTTCTCTGAGCATTGCATGGTCTGAGCTTGTGGGATGTTTGCCAGGATGTCCAGTCCTGGGAAGATTGTCACATTGTGTTAACACACACCTGAATGCTCCAGACCAGCGAACTGCCCCAACTTCTTTTAAACTCACTCTTGCTTATGGTTAACTAATTATTAAGTGCAGAACCTGGTTGCTAATTACCTTCATAATTTCTATGGAAGCAGTAAGAGTGCACTTAATTTTTTTCACAGGACTGCATAGAATCCGGTGAAAACTTTCTTTTTCCCATCTGTAAAAATGGCAATATTGGAAAAACTGATATACAAGTTTGGCTACATGAATTTCTTGTGTGTGTTTGAGTGTGTCAAAGTAGGATTCATTTGGGCTGTAGTTACTTTCTCACTGGGAGGCAAGCCCACTGTGGTACAGTGATCCAGAGTGCTGTATCACTGTATTTATTCAAACTAGTCCAAACATGTCAGGGATACTGTGAGGCCCAGTGACACTTGACCCTCCTCGGTGAAGTGACCGGGAGGATGACATGCTTGAATATCTGAGATTTTTCTTCGCAGCACGGTGCAACAAAGAGAAACTGGGATTTGGTAACTGAAATGTGCCTCTGTTTGCATTGGTGTTTTAAAAAAAGCCAAGCAGCTGCATTGCATTGCTACACCGTTCACATGTCACGACACGGGCTCATGTACAGAAAATGTGTAGAAGACAGCCGGCAGAAAGACGTTCAATCGAAGCCCACACGAAAAACAAAAACCAGGGAAAAACATTTACCGTGCCAATAGGCAGGTCATCGACCATACCTATTTGGCTTGCCAAGCAAATATTTGATCCTTATCTGCCAGCTGCTAACATGAGTGGAAAATTTCTGATATGATCCATGAGGAATTGAAAAGTGAACACATTAGTCATTTGGCATTGTTAAGTAGGATTTTGACGAGAAAGCAGTCAGTCATGTTTATGGTGAATTTGTTCCAGTTGGGCAAACAGGTTGGCCCCAGAGGACAAAACAGGTCTTTGAGTCCTTTGATTGCCTGTGCCAAGAATGGATTATATTCATTTCAGTGACACTTGGGAATAAAGCGGTATTAGTCCAAACAAAACACTTTCTTGACAAAACAGATAATTACCTCCTCAGGATGAAAGTGCCTCGTGTTAGGTTTCATTGCATTTGCTGTCTGTTAAAGTATTTAGATTTGACTCTGTTATACATCTTATATTTAAAGCTTCCATTGTCAGTCTGCCTCATGCATGGCTATCATGCCTCTTTAATCAGAGAATGGCTTTCATTGCCCACTTTATCTTTACACTTTGGTTGTCAATAATAGTGCTTACTTCACCCTTTTCCAAAGCTGTCACCTGTCAACAGTCAGATCACGCTTTACACCCAGGTCAGCATCACAAAGCCGCTGCCAAGATGCAACAATCTGTCATGACGGGGCGCTCATGAAATGCCCGACATAGTCATGGTAGCTATTTGTGATCGCTGCAGAACATCAGTGGTGCCTCGTTTTATGTCCACCAACAAGCTGGACAGGATTTTTGATAAAGTTCTTTCCTCATTATAAATCCTTTAGAGATTCTTTTACTCTGGAGACTTCAAGGGGTAAATCCAAAAGGGAAAGATTACACACAGCGTAAGAGCAAACTCGTGCACTACACTGTAGCTCGTTTGATTGTTGTATCAGGATCAAAGACTTCACACAGCCAATAAATGAGTAGTATTTGGAGCTTGGTGTTTCTGGCTTGATGGGAGTTTCTTTACTGGTGCTGTGCTTCATTTACTGTACAGTTTGAGTTTTTCTCATTAAGCTGAGCCCTGCTGTTTTCAGTCAGGGCTATTTTGTTCAGTAGCTAAGTAGTGATGTTTGTGATTAAAATGAGAGAAGATACATTCTCTTTGCGATAACCAGCGCAACACATTTGAACAACTTGTTGGCTGGTGGTAGTAATTATGTGGAGGCATTAAGGGCTATGAAAGAGTTTATCCTTATTTCAAACTCTTCCTCACAGGTGCTACAGAGGACAGCAGCAGGCAGCAGAGGATCCAGTCTGTGTAGAAATCAGGTGCTTCAACATCTCCTTTCCATTAAGAGTAGTCGGTCACTGAGATGGTGTACTGTGACTCATGTGTTCACTTCCTATTCCTAGAGCACAGTCTGAAATAGATGTGGTCTCAGCACAACTGTGTTTATTGGACACAGTTTGCACTGGTGTTTTTCCCCACATGTCAGGTTGTTAAGAATAGGAGGGAGCAGAGAAAGTCGGGGGCAGAGAGGCCGAGAGGGCTGAGAGAGGAAGGGAGGTAAAGCTTGCTAGGGGGGAGTCACCGAGGGTATTGCTGATAATTGGCTATTTTCCAATTCAACTTTAGAAAGGAAGAAAAACTTTTAAATTCTCCTTCTATTGCAGCACATAAAATACAGCGTTTTTTGATTTTAAGGATCATAAAGTCTGAATTGAGTAAAGCACTTGGCTTTGTGGATCTGTCTTTTATGGATAAAAAGATTTTTTTTAAAAAAAACCCAGAACTATAGCATCTGCGCACATGTGACAGAATTGGAATATATGAAGTGAGATTTTAAACTTTTCTCTTTAGACATCTGGCCTTGCATCTATATGCACATTTTACTGCAGTAAGAAAAACTGTTTGCCCTGAAGCAGCTGCCAAGCAACACATGGGGAATAGCCTAGACTCAAACTCCTTCCAATTTTATATACACAGTTTATTAGAGAAGCATATAGATGCAAAAATAATAATGCTGCGCCCCAGCCGTTACCACAGGTTTGCGGTAACTTGGTTGAACCTTGCTGCAGCTGGCCTTGCTGCACGGTCCACCTACACCAGATGGACTTAAAATGTTGATCCCCTCGTTTATATCTGTGTCAGGCTTTTGTCTGGTATGTTGAATGGATGCGTTCTTTAACTTCTCTCCTCGCTCCACTACGTATCTGTGTCAGTGCTGGTGAGTATGGGGGAACCCTGCTGAGCAGGTGAAAGGGTGGACGACACAAAAAGTGGAGGGAAGAAAAAGGGGAGGGGGGGGCATGAGGATATTTATGTTGTGAGGGTCACCCCACCTGGTAGCTAAGGAATGACTCATTAAGCAGGCGGGCACTAATGAAAGATTTGTCTGTCCTCACACTGGCCTTGCTGTCATGTCTCTCTCCTTGTCTGGAATTCTGCAGATTCCACCATCACTTTCCACTTCTGTTTCTCTTTGACAGTGTCAGATAGTATCTTGATGGATAATTAGCATGCAGTTTATTGAAGAGACTTAACCAGAGATAAGTAGCCCTGTAAGAGGTCTGCAGAGGAGCGTCTAAAGAATAATGAATGGCTGTATGAATCTAAACAGTAAGCTAAAAGACAAATGCTACTGCTACCTTCTGGAAGAATTATCGCAACTGACAAAAGCATTAACTCCGTTCCAAGCCTTATGTAAACACATCAATAAACACAACAATTCAGTATCTCCGCTTCCATCGTGGGACAATGAGCGCTGTTGAGCTCTGAGCCGACTTTTGTGTTTATTGGAACTTGGCTGTGGTATGCCTTGGTATCAAATGCCTCTGCCAGGATAGTGTTGCAGACCAGAAACCCGATCCCCTTACCGCTCTCATGAGAATGTAGATAATGTTCATTCTGCCCAGTGTGCAGAGGAAGTCCAGGTAGGTGCAACATCTGTGGAGGAAATCGCATCAAAATAAATTAGCATGGTTTATTTGCATGTTTCTAACACTGTCATTAAAATTCTTCAAAGAACATGTGCTTTTGTGCTGGGACTCCAGACATAATTTATCACCGACCTCGTAAGATCTCTGCTGAACATCGTTCATGTAGAATCGATCTGTATTAATGACAGCAAACCAGGCGCAGAGACGCACATTTGACTTTCGGTCTCGCACTGTATGTCAGCTCTTTTTTCCCCAGTAGATTAAGCCCACATTTACTAGTTATTTTGAAGATTTTGATCTTGTTCCAAGCCTCAGCAGTTTGCCTTTGCTCTGAGACTTTCACACCCCGTAGGTCCATGTACGGCTTGCTGCCAGTGACAGTCTTCTCCAGTCTGTGTGGCCCTGAGTCAGTTTCCTCTAATCTAAACCATCAACTCCATATGTCTTCTATCACAGCTTCCAAAGCATTTGAATAAACTCCAGGCAACAGGAACAAATTAATTAATGTCTTTATTCCTCTGTGCACTTTGTAAACTGCCTGGGTGAGTGTGCGCATATTCCTGCATGTGCGCAACATGTGTAGTGCACTTTAGTGCCCACACACTCCCACACATATACAGATATTTTCCGTAAAATTGTCTTGATCCTGCACTTAAAATCCAAACATGTTGGAATTGATCTTATTTATACCTGCATTCCTGCTTAATGATTTCCACCTGAGTGCTATAATCTGCTTTTATTGAACCATCATTCACCTTATGTTTTCCCTCAGAGAGTAGGGGATAAAAACAGCAGAGAGAAACCCCAGTCCACAAAATGTTGCAATCCATTGCACGTGTTGGGAGGTCTTCCACCTTAATTACTTGTGTTTTCTCTTCATAAATTTTGGAACACAAGGTTTCTGTTACCGAGTGAGAAAGGAGAAAAGGAAAGGGAAAAAATGAAAAGGAAGCAGTGTTGATGTTGTTGTTCTGTTATGTTTCGTGACTGCAGAGGGCCATTATGGATACTGTAAACTCAAAAGTTTCTCATGAAAATACCAAAAGAGGAAAATGAAAGAGGGTTTCCTTCATCCTTAGACATGGTAGCTAGTGATGTGGCAATTCTGGCTCATGTGAGACTGTGCTCTCCCAGATGGCTACAGTTTGTCTGACCTCAGCTTTGACCTCTTGCAGAGTCTGTGGCCTTTACTGACCAGTGGAACAGCTCCTGGCTCCCTGGGACAGGGCTAAATTCAGACGTGGGCAGGCAGTGGCTTGTGACTGAAGGTCTAGCTTTGAGCTGAACAGAACTTTGAGGCGCTAAGTGAACTTTAATGTTGTGAAGCTACGGTACATCTTGATTCATGTAGTTTGTAGGTTATTAGTTGGTTGATTTAACCAGGATCACGAGAACTGATGCTTTTTTTTTTTTTAAGTAAATATTGTGGGAAGTGCCTGAAGTGTAATAAGTGATCAAAGCAGCTCGTGCACCACATGGCAGACAGCTTGAATTGCACACTGTTGCTACACTAACAGATGTCAATTTTTTCTGTCCTCCTATTTAACCTGGCAATGCTTTACACACAGTGTTTGCTGCTTAGAAACACTGCTACGACATTGCTGCTTCTGCGACTATACTGTAATATACTATAACATTGGTCATTTGATGATCTGATCTTAGATATGGACAAAGTTTCAAACAAAGGTGATATACAAGTAAACCTTGTGAGGCAAAAACGTCAGACTGTTATGTTTAGGACAGTTTTTTTCCTAATCTTTGCTCTCACTGACATCAAGCTGACAGGAGGTACCTTATAGGGTTGTCAAAAAAGTCAATACGCAGATTCTAATTGATGCTAACAATTACTTTGGTAGCCTACAGCATAAATATCAACAGTGCTTGCCTTAGCCTCCTCTTTCTCACACCTTGACACGGCAGCAGTGCAGACAGACAGGAAAGCAGCCTCTGCCCTCACCAGCAGCTGAACACATGAACAACATTTAAATTTACTGAACTTGGTCTTTACTTAGAAATTTGGGAGGTCGGTAAAGCCCCTGGTTCAGTGAAGTAAACAGGCACATATTAACCATGTTAGCCATTTAACTATTACCAATTGCATAACCACATTAGCCATTTATTAAGTTAGCATTTACGCAGCGGCTAACTGCTATTAAAAGAAGTAGAGTCCAATAAAAAATATGAGCCTCTTTAAGTTTACTCCAGGTAGGGAAATGGGAAAAGTCTCCACCATGTTAACAGGAGTAACAACATATGAAAAAAACATTTTTCCTTTCTATCTCTTTCTCTCTTCTTTTGATGTTATGAGGACTTTCGGTAAACCTGGCGCTCTAACCAGGTCACATGTTCGAGTATTGTATAACATCTTAACTTTTCTTACGTCGTCACTCAAACATGTTTTTGTTTTTAACTTGTGTAAACTTGCTAATTAGCAGCACAGCACACACAGATGGAATGGTTAAGTGGGTGATGAAAGACTAAAGACCTTGCATAGTGATTTGCTTTTAGCTAAAAATACTCATCCAGTCATTGTTAGTCTGACAGACAGTGATGAGGTCAGATGTCTAGATAGTCCAGAGTAAAATTCAAAGCATTTAACATATAAACACAAGAGTTTTGTCTGCCCCCCAGTCTGCTGGAAAATTGTCTGAGGCCTCACACCATACTTCATGCTTCTCAACCTTCTCCCATCTCTGCATCCCACATGAAAGCTTCTGATGCAATTGTGCAACATGTATAAAAGGAAAAAGATTTATTTACATGGCAGTACAATATGTTAAGGATCTTTTTCTTCAACATCCACTCTGACACATCCTCTCCAAAAAGCAAACAGAGTTTAATTTACACCAGTGTATGTGGGGTTGTCCTGCCCAGTGGGGTCTTTGTGGGTTTCCTGGCTGTGCTTTGGATGTGGTTTATGCGTTCCGCCTGCTGCGCAATGCATAAGCAGCAGTAGTCATCCTTTTCATTTTACAGTGCGTTCTGGAATAAAGGCATGTGAACAGTGTTTGCAAGGTTAATGACTTTGTTGGCAAATTAGTTTCGCTATTTATCGTTTCATTTGTTAGCTGGACCACAGTGGGTTTTAGGGTAAGGTTGAGATGGAGATTTCAATGAAAAAGTGACTCATACAAACCTGAAACGTGAAGCTGGAATTTGCTGGCAATGACACATTGAATCATAAGGTATTTAAGCAGCAAAGGACAGATTTACTTTCTCAGCAGCAGCGTGACCATCCCTGAAGTCCTGGCCTGTCTGAATGTATCAGCCCACCACAGCAGTTTTTTTTCTTAACTCTTCCGCTCTGAGCACATTCCTGACAATTATGAAAATCCTGCTCTTACTTTTATGATTGTTATAATTATGAATGCATTACATCCCTGTAGCTATTTGAACTGAGAAAAATGCAACGGTGTGTTGCCGTTTAAGAGAGGAAAACAGCTGCTTTCTCTGGTGCATCAGCAAGAACCATCAAAGAAACACTTTCACTGCATTGAGTCATTCTGCAGTCTTCGGTTGGCTTGTCAGTAAAAGCCTAAGGTGAAGTTGAAGATGACAGGAAAGATGAGCAACCAGAACTCAGATGCACCCTCAGACCCATTGTTTTAACGGTGAGGGCGTCTTGTTTTAGGGTGTGAAGAGTAATGAGCAACATGACTCGACATGACATTAAAAAAAATGTACATTAAAGCAATCGTAAGGTTAGACTGCAGAGAGATGCTTTGCTTCTATCTGCAGCTGAACTTCAATCAAAACTGAACGATGCCCAGAAAGTTTTTATGTGAGCAAACTATGTGCTATCCCTCATGTCTTCCTTTGTTCATATAACATTTGGTTTGCAAAAGCCCTCAATACAAATCCATGGCCAATGTAGTAAACTGTCGAGTTTGAATAGTCAGGTGGTTTCATGTGAACATGACTCACAAACATTTCTTGTAAATAAACGAGGTCCCACTCCAAAAGTTCTTTCCTAAATAAAGAAGTGCAGAGGGCCCATACGTTTGGGTGCATATCTGTGCCAAATGGTATGGAACTAATCTCCACTGAGTTATTTCTCATTAGAGATGGACCTCTGAGAGGTGCATCGGTGTGTGGACCGTAGACGGGGACAGGGAAGGAACTGTCTGTTCCTGCAGTTGATTTAATGTTGCACAGGAATAACTTTATGACAAATTTAATGCTGTACAAACTACATGGTTAAGTAGAGAAGCACAAGCCCTTTGTGCAAAGCTGCAGTGGAGCTGTACGTGGAAGAATTTTCTCAGTCTTACCGCTGCTGACAGACATACACGCACGCACGCACAGACAGACACCGACACACGCCATGCTACTGGGATTTAGTCAAACTCAGTGGAAACCCATGTGCTGATGCATCACTGTTATAGCACTCTGTTGACTGATTATTGTGGAAGTGCAGTAAAGACTTTTGGAAGAAAAAGGGCACACTGATTCAGGGCTTGAGGTTAAGTAGAACCACAAATCAGGCTTGATTTGTATGTTGAAGGTGTGATGAGTAACTCAGAGTTATCTCGCTCTGTTTTTCCACCCCAATGATCAGAGAGTTTGTCTGTTTAGAGATCGCTAATCTGAACTCTTAGTCATCTTCCTGCCGGGCATAAGGTATGACCCTACCTTGACCTCGAGGGGAGAAAGAGTTGTTAAAAAGCTTTGGCACGTTTTTACATGATGTTCAGTCAGTGCAGATATAATGGCACAGTCACGGTAGTAGTCATAATACAAAGACTCAGAATACGTGGCATTATTTTATCTTTATTTGTTTTCGAGCCATAAAACTCAATGCAATTTATACCATTATTAGTGTTGTGCTATTAAAATTTACATTTCTTTTCCTTTTATCAATAGAATTACAATGTGCTTAACCACAATAATGACAGTGATTAAAAGGAGCGTATAAAACAAAATAAAACCGATCCAATTACAAAAATGTGTCAGCTTTGAGAAGACAAAGTGGAGACTTGGCAATGGTGATTCGCTAAGGCTGGAGTCACACACTGTTCGGGGGGGGGGTAAAGTGAAAAGGTCCAGTCTCACTTCCTTCCTGTTATTTTTAAAGACATAAATTACCAACATCACACAGCTTCCCTTCTTAATACCTCTGGACTTGTAGAGATTTATTCCTTCTGGATGTTGCTGCCAGTGACTTGCTAGAACTCTTCCGTAGAAGGCTAACGCTTATCAGGCATTTGAGTCATGTACGGCACCGAATGTGCAAAGCATTTAAGGCCCGGGTCTAGTCATACTGAATACCACGAAAGTCACGAATTACTGTGCAAATAAGACATCCTTTAAAGATAATGAACTCTGCTAGAATTGAATAGTGAGATGTATGATTTCAACAATGTCGTCAAACATGAGCCTCTGAACCGCATGTGGCCCTGTCCCAGGAAGTCTGCATCTCCAGTTACTTGTCTGTCTGTAGAGCGAGTGGATCACGTTATTAAAAGTGTGTAGGGTTACTGTGGACAACCTTTTCTTGCGATAACACGTCCTGGAACATGGCAGCAGGTTTTAAACTAGGAATGCAATTTAGAGCCAAGTTTATATTAAACAATATTAAGACAGATGTAAGCATGGCGATATTTTAAAATGTAAGGTATTTATTTGTGTTCATAACTACAGTGTTGTTCTGGCTGAATTTTTTCCTTCCTCAGATGTTTGTTGTCCTAGTGGACCTCCCTGTCCTAGCTCTTGCTGCGTGTGAAGTTTTATGTATGCTGTGAAAATGCTGTGTGACACCGAAAAGGCACCAGACCGTTGAGTGCTCACTCTGTCTGGTCTATTCTCTAGAAGGTCTAGAAGTAGCCTTTGTTTGTCCACAGAACTGGCAGAAAACAAACCCACTCCTTCCTCTTGCTCTCTTTCTTTCTCTGTCAGCTGAAGGGATTTGCTCTACAGCTGAGGAGGCACGCAACAATAATGAATAGGAGCCTCTTGCTCTGTATCCCATCTGTATATGCTCGTCAGTGTGTGTTTCTCACAGTTCATTTAATGGCAGCTCTCTCAGAGTTTGTGTGTGCAGGGTGTATGCAGAGCAATATGTTGTTTCTCCTGTTTGTGTGTTCTAAGTATTGCTGGTCATGTTTTTGTGGTGTGGTTGTGTGCGAGAGTGAGCCTTATTGATGATGCCTTTTTCTTTTTTTGTACATACTAATGTTTTTACACCTATCCCTTCAAGTGAAACTGTGTATACAGCTATAAGATGCCAACAGAGAGTAGCTCTGCATTGGACTGTGTTGCTGTATCTGCAGCAGTAGCAGGCAGGTTTTGCTGAGTCAGAGCGAGTTCACACAGCAGTGATGATTGAGCGTTTAAATCTGCGCTCAATGGTGCCACTCGCTGGCAAACTTTGCAAACTGCATGCAGGGAGAAGGATGGGCAATAGCAGTTGCAGGAAATGTATGCTTTTATTGCTGTCAGTCACAACTCTCCTTTACTGCTCTGTAGAGTTACCATAACTGATTAAAGCATGTATTGTTTCTTAGCCTTTGCGGTGGCTATTTCCAGCATGACTTTGTATGATGTTAGCAGGAAACATCCTCTGTTCTCTAACTCACTGCAGATGTTCTCTGAGTTGCTCCTACTGTTTTGCTCTCACTATTCTCTTTTTGGATAGCTTTCATATTTAACCACTGGGGATAATTGCTTCCAATGAGTGCACGATGAAGGGGTTTTCTCTACATTTTCAGTCCATGGAAACGTCAAGTTTGATGCAGTTAAAACACATTACTTTAAAGCAAAGTCAGAATCATCCTGCAAGTCTAGTAACATTACATACCACATGTGTGACTGTCAGCTGATTTTTTTTTTCCACTCACCCCTGATTTCTTTCCATACAGAAAAACTCTACAACTCAACAGGACGGGAGCTGCGGAGAGCCCTCTTTTCCCTCAAGCAGATTTTTCAGGTAATTATTTATTCATTCTAGCTGATGTCTAGTAAGAGCATCTTAAAACTGCACCTCATTCAACTCCCACAGTGCTTTGTGTTTCTCATAATCATTTTTTCAAAATCTTGTGAATTCTTTGGTCAATTTAAACGCATTAACATACAAGAAGTCAGTGCACACATTCACGCTCGCACTTGGACACATTACTGTTTTCTTGAGGCAGAGTTGTGCTGCTGAGAGTCTGCCTTCGTGGCAGCTGTGGAGTGTTCAGGTCTGGTCATACTTCACACTCTGGGCTGGGCTAGCGGGCAGTCGGTCGCAGAGGGGGAGGGATAACTGACAGTTAAATGGAAAAGAGAGCAACAGGCATTGATATATGCTCAGGATATATTAATATACCTTACTTTTTACACTCTGAGTGTCCCTGTGAGTTATCAGCTGTAGAGAACAGTGACAATTCTTGTAAAATATCTCTGATCGATGTCTTTCTTCCCTACATTCCAGTTCTGTAATACACATGTATGAGTTTAGTAACTGCTGGTCATTCTGTTTCTTTAGTGCACGCCTTTATGTTTAGGCTGTGCCAAATGACTGGAGTCTCCATCACAGATATATGGTAAATATGTTCTGGAAGCACTTAGACTTCCTCCTGGGGGAGAAGTAGCCCTGACCACCCCACTGTGTTTATTGCTGCTTTCCTCTCGATCCCATCTGAACAGTAGAGCGCATCAGAAAATGTTAAATCCTGCGGAAAACCTAATGCTTGGCCTTAAATTATGGAGTCATCGACAGGTGTGAGAGGTGCAGGTGGTTTTGTCATCAAGGACAAAATGTGGGATGAAGTGGAGGGGCCGAAGCAACAGGAATCCATTTGAACAAGCTGCAAACAGATTGCACTTCTCACTGCATCTGCAGCCACTTTTTACTGAATTTGAGAAACTTCTGCTGAGTGTTAACCAGCTGATGATTTGGAATGAGTAAAGTGTGTCTGTAGCTGTTCTCTTACAAGAAATAGTTTTTTTGCCTGCAGTAAAACAAATATTACAAGTGTTGTTTAGTAAATCTTTTTTGCAGGAGGATTAACCAGTGGTTTTACCCACTGTGCGCAGATGAAATTACTATAATTTGCTCACATTAAGTCACCAGCTCTCTTGTTTTTGTGGCATTCATTTAGTTATAATATGATCAAGATAAGATGGACCTTTCTGTAGTGACTATCTGCACTAAACCAAGCGCTGCAGGCCAAAGAGAAAATACATTTTCTTGGGTAAACCGTGCCTTTAAAGATCAGCATAAATTATCTCACTAGATTCTTGAGCTGATTTTATCAGATTACTGTGCTTCTTAAGCTTACTTTTTATTAGCCTTATAGCTAAGTATATAATGCCCAGAATAACTCTATCAATATAATAGTATAAAGTAAAAAATACAGATAAACTGTATATTAAAATGGATGTAGCCACTGTGACATTCATTGTGCTTCACTCACATCATTTCATTTACTTTATTTATCCATAATTTTATTTAAACTTATATAAAAATGTGTATGTATCACCCAGACACAGAGTTTAGTTAGTTAGTGCTGTTTGACATACAAATAAAGTGCTAGAGTTTCCCTCACCAAAACTGAAGAAGACATTGTTTGGATAGGTTGTTAGTACAGTTACCCACAAGAACGCCACGGTACCTGCCAGATATTTGCATTTAAAATACTTCAAAAGGCACCAACATGAAAAACGAGGTAGAGATGTTGAGTTTGTTAGACATGAAGTCTAGCAGAAAGCTAGTAGCCATACAGTGTCTGCCTGTGTTTGTACCCACATGGCTCAGCATAGGTACCTCTAATTATTCATAACTGTTAAAGTTAATGCAATTAAAACAATGAGTTATTTAAAAATGGCTCCCCATACAGTTGATATGAAAGGGTGTTAGCTTTTGAGACCAAAACTGTTTTCAGCAAAAGGCTGTAAGCATGTTTGTTTTTGCTAGAAATTTGGCCATTTTCACAAAGGCATCTATGAAATCTGAGTTTCATTTGGAGCCATCCTTCAGTGACCATAGAAGCAACTGTCGGGTTTTTAAGTTTAAGCTTCAAACTTTCCCTTTTGATGAGGCTCATAGTTGGGGCTGGATTAGGTGACCCTGAACAATTCTTTAGTTATGCTGCTAAATGCTCAGGCTGCTGGGTGATTTCCCATAGTGCACTGAGTGCCATGCATTTATATGCTGCTACATTTTCTTTTCTCTCCCATAGTTTGTGGGGGTTTTTTGTCTTTTCTTTTCTGATGTTGGCTCTCTCTGGCTGCTGGAGGTTCCTTCCTGTTAAAAGGGAGTTCTTCCTTCCCACTGTCACCAAATGCTTGCTCATATAAGATGCTCTCATTTCTGGCTTTTTTACCTTGCAATATGAAGTGCCCTCTCGAGGCAACTGCTGTTATGAATCCACACAAAATAAATAAAATGTTTGAGTTTATAATCTTGGATATTTTCCTTTTTCTCTGTTGCCAGGATGACAAAGACCTTGTGCACGAGTTTGTGGTGGCCGAAGGACTCACGTGTTTGATAAAAGTTGGAGCCGAAGCCGACCAGAACTACCAGAATTACATCCTCAGGGGTATGTACGTTGCAGAACGGCACAGCTTTGCACCAGTGAAGCTGACAGCCCCCCCCCCCCCCTCCCCCGACCTCAATTTTACAACACAAGGATGTTATTAATCAATCCAGTAACACTTTTCTTTCCATAAACCTATCTACAGCCACATGTGTTTATATAAACTATGTAAATTGATGATTCTGCATGATGACCTTCTCACACTCACACATTTTACCCGTATAAACAAACTCAAATGTGTGCCACAGATAATGTGGATGCTAGGCCAAGTTTAGCAGCTGTTTAATTTATGTCTCCCGTGTCGGTGATGTCAGAGATCATGTGCGTTGAGGTTAAAAGGGGGCAGGGACAGCATGTTTTGGGGATACTAGAGGTCCACAGCTCTCTCTCTCTCTCCAAGGTCACTACCATTTAACAGCCTGCTGTGAGGAGGTGGGTCACACACGCTTAAGTGTCTAATAAAAGTTCTGGCAGGATATTGCAGATCATAAAACTAATTTTCCTCTCCTCCCTCTCATTTTTATTTTCCCTGCTCCTTATTCAGATTGGTTGCACTTCTGTTGATTAAGTTGGACTCTTGACGTCAGTGCTTTATTAGATGTTTGATTTTATATGTAGAACACATAATAAACATGAACTTGTTAGCTTGGATCGAGTCATTGCGGTTAGAAAAAAACAAACAAAACAAAAACAAAAAACCAATTGTGTAGCTCAGTCATCTCATCTGTTGTTTTCTTCATTAAGCCTCCCTAATAAAAGGTCACAGTGCAGCTGACCCCTGTAATTTCGTTGCACATTTCCAACAGATGTAACCTCCCTTGTGTTTACAAACTAAGCTACAGCATGAGCCCAAATGCTTCCTCTCTAATTTTCTAACACGCCAATGTTGATTTTTTTATTTATTTTTTTGTTACTAAAGAAAAAAAGTGACAAAGTACTGATGGTGCCCCCCCCGGCAGGTTATAAACATGAACATGACCCCTGCCTAGACCGCCTCTGCAGGCGTGCTGATCTTAAATGTTGGAGGCTTCATCTAAACTTGGCCCCGTCTCTGATTCAGACAGATAAATCACACGGGTTAAATGGCCAAAACATGACAGGCAGATAACAACTGGTTTTTGGAAACTTCAGAGTTTACCACATGCAAGAGATGTTAGTGTCATACAGCTGTGAATGATGAGGCCACTTCTCATATCTGTTCACTCCTCCTTATTGTGACATCCATTTTTTTTCCTTTAATGTTTGGCAAAGCATGTGAGACTCTTTCCTTTCCTTCGTGTGCTAGTTTATCGCCTCATCTCTGCGGATTGGAGTCCTGCCCCTTTCCCCGTATCTTTACATCAACATGAGAACCTAAACCAAACTAGCACTCTCCCTGAAGCCCGTCTAACCCATTTCAATTTTTGACCTAATTTCTCCTGACCAGCTGAGGAAATGTGGAGTGTAGTAGATCACCCTCCCTCGTGAGCCATGTGTTGGCGAACGCAAGTCGAGCATGTGCTGGAACCCAGATGTACAGGTCAGAAATGAATATAGATCTGGCGGCTTTACTGCTGATGACTTCCAAGAGGAGCTATGTCATAAGGATCCCCAAGAGGGGAGTGAATTATTTGCCTGAAATTTTCACACGTGCACACACAGAGAATGGAACAGAGGCAGATAGCAAACCAAGAGCAGTAATTGCTTTGGTATCAAACACTGATCACTTCTAATGCTTTTTGCTGTAATGTCTTTCAAGTTGAGCCCAGTAAAGGAAAAAAAAAGAAAAGAAAAAAAAAAAGGAAAAAGTTGAGAGGAATGTGGCCTTGAACCCTGGTCTGTCTGGTGTGCATTAAAAACCTCCCGACAAAACAATCTTGCTCTCTTTCAAGAATAAATATCAATCTTATGGGTCTTTTGTAGTTGAAAAAGGCACAGTCACACGTGCACACCAGTCTGCTTGCATTTTAGAACAACAGGTCTCCAGCCTTAGCTCTGTGGAACATTGCCTTCATTGTAAATGCTTGTTCCTGCAGCATTCTTAGCAATCTACACCATCTCACTTTGCTCTTTTTCTTCGGGTTTTTTTTTTTTCTCTTTCCATCTTCTTAAACCCCTGGAGGTGTCTGTGGCGGGTTAGTGCTCCCTCAGTGATGTGAGTGGTTTCTGTGTCTGCCTGGTTGGGGTCTGGCCCCTTTCACGGCCCCTCACACCTGGCTCGGAGGGCTTCCAGACCTGGGCTTAACTCCTTGGAGAACTGCGATTTTTTTCTTTTTCTTTTTTTGGACCCAGGGGAAAGCTTGTATGCCCTTATCACCCCATCAGAGGAAAGGGTGTGAGGTCACTGTTTCAGAGGTGCTCGTGCCATCTGGTCTTCCTGTAAATCTTACAATCAGCTGCAAACACAAGAGAGCCAAAAGGGCAATGAAGGCCTCATTAGGCTCGGTCGTGCTTCTTTCATGCTCATTTATTATCTTTCGAAAGCAGCTCTTGAAATCATAAATCTTTTGTTAATGAAATGAAAATCAGAGCAAAGGTTTCATAGTGTATGTTTCTTTAGTTAAGAATGTAGTTTCTCAAACCAAAAAGGTGTCAAATGTTGTCAAATGTTCTTTCTCTGCAGCAGACTTGTTGCAGGTTGGAGAAGTTTGACTTGTAACTCGTGGTTAACATGCGAAAGAATGTATTTTAAACCATATCATTTTTTTCAAAACCTATCACAGAGTTAACATGATACATGACACACTAATATATGACAAGAAGTTCCCAACCAAGCATCAGTATGTGACTAGTTGTTAGTGAGAATGCATTGATTAGAGATGTAGTTGTCAAAAGTGATGTGGCTCAGGAGGTAGCGTGGGTCGTCTACTAATCAGAAGGCTGGTGGTTTGATCCCTTGCCGTCAAAGTGTCCTCGGGCAAGATGCTGAACCCCAAGTTGCTCCTGATGTGTTTATTGGAGCGTGAGTGTTAGATAGAAAGCACATAGGTGTAGGACAACATGCTTGTGAATGGATGAATAAGGCTTGTTGTCTAAGGCACTTGAGTACTCAAGCAGAGTAGAAAAGTGCTACATAAGAACGAGTCCATTTACCGTTTAGATTAGTTAGTGTTGTCTGGTTAGAAGCTGGTGGGTTTTACTTGTAACTGCAACTATTGTAGGCCTGCGCTTGACATATGGCATTGACTGTAATAAAAAACTGTTACTTAGGAAGCAAAGGTTCCCTGATTCGATGTCAGGAAAAGACACAAAGCCCTTTGGGGCTGTGCGTCTTTAATTTGACACAAAAAATCTGCCAAATACAACAGGTGGAGCTATCACTTGTGAATAAGGGAGCAGCTGAAAGTAGATTTGTCTTCTTCCTCTTCTGTAATTGCTTATCCCTCCTTTGTGGCACTCACAGGCTGCAGTATGTTATGTTACCACACTTTGAGAAGCATGGGTTTCATGAAGACCACATTTATAGTAAAGTCCAAAATGCTAATAAATCAGATGGTGGTTTAGGTCCACCCTAATATGTGCCTTTGTGCCATTCTGACAAAAAACGTTCTATTCTGTCTTAAAAAGTGCCAAATAAAATACTGAAAGTTGGCACAGTAACTCGTCGTTGTTAGTGCTTCCTCAGCCCCAAAATAAAAGCAGCTTTTGCCAAAAGGTCAAATAAGTTTCATCAGTAAGCTCAGACTTTTTTTTGTCTTCACTGTGGTTAAAAAAAGATCCCTATGGTACTAATTATCATGAGCAAAACAGGCAGAGGAGTTGGAAGAACAAATGACAAGGTTTTTCCATTTGTAGAATTTATAGTAAGAACGCTAACAAAAGCAACAACCGTGTTTAATTGGTAACTGTAAAAATGGGAGCGACAGACAGAGAGGGCAGATTAAAGACAAACCAATTACAGTCAACATGAAGTAATTATTCCCTGCTTTGAAAGGTTCACTGTTGACATTCCTCGCCATAAGCTTTGTTTTGAGCTACACTTTCTCTGCGTGCACTTCTTCGAGGCCGTGCTATTTCAGCCTGCATGCTGCTGTTGACAAAACATTTGCCATCTGTAAGCACTGGTGGAAACAAATTGGAAGTGAAGCGTTAGTTTTTGATGTATGGGAATTTGGAGAAACAGACTCTTTTTTTTTTTTTTCTTTTTCTTTTTTGTTTCAGCTTCCAGAGCAAGTGAGGATATATATTTGATGGAAAACACATTTGTAAACAGGGCATAACTTATCTCCATACCCAAAAGGCCATCACACACTGAATTATACTGTATATACCTGGGCTTGCATGTTCTAACTTAGTCTTGAAAATTTATAGCTCTCAAAGATATGAGTCTAGAAGTATTACCTTATGCTATAAGTTATGCCCATATTTCATTTCATACTTTTATCTCATTCGCTCTTCCTTGGCTTCTATGTCTCGCTACCACTTTAAGATCTCCTGGTTTTAATGACACGGCTGTTATAATCCCACAATGCTGAAGCACCTTGACTTCCTGGTTTCCAGAAGGAAGTGCTCAAAAGGGCCGTGTGGGAAAGATAGATGTGTTCTAGTCAAGTGTTTCATTACCTCTTAAACTGTCTAGGACCTAACCCCCCCCCCCCCCCCCCCCCCCCCCCCCAATACAGCACACAGATCAGCTTTTAGAGCCACATAGCAGGAACTTTAGTGGCCGCTGTTTCCACAAAGTGCACCTGAAACACAAGAGCCTTTTGTTCAAATTTTAAGTGTCTGTAGTAGCAAAGGCTTTAAATTTTATATGTGACACACTAGCAAGACATGTGCAACGGTTTTCATCTGCGTGTCACAATCCAAAACGCTTCACCATAAACAAAGGTAAGAGCAGCCAGCTTCATTTATGTACTCTGCACTTTGTAGCCGAACGGGCGGCTGTGGTGTCGAGCTGGAATGGAAACCTGTAGTTAAGAAAAATCACCATAGGAATAATCTAAGTTTTATATACAGTATTTGACTGGGCTATGATTTTAAGTTGGCCATATTAGGGATATTGGCTGCCACTGACATCAATGAGAGCCAAGAGTAGAAAAAAATCTGTTGGAAACCGAGGGTTAGAGCAGCCTTTAACCAGACAGATCGATAGATTGATATGTTAAGAGAAAGTTCTTGTGTATCTTAAGTGCAAAACAAAACACCAGCAGTACATTTTTTTAATACTGTGTGGATTTTTTTGGGGATTTTTTTAGCGTGGATTTTTTTAATCCACACTAAGGAGACTTTCAGTAGTCCTAAATTTAGATTCTGTTTTGATTGTTATGAGTGAAAACCCAGGCATAGCAGCAGTGTTGGAAGCTCTTCTTGGAAACAGTGCGTATTGTGTTGTCTGGATTGCTGTGCTGGAGGAAGACCTTTATGATGGCCCGTTGTCTGGATAAACATTTCCATTTTGTCTGTACCAAGCTGTGTGGATTTGTGCGAATGTATCAATATACTGCATGTGCTGGTTATTACAGGTGTAATCATTTCCTTGTTAGTGTGATCGTGCAAGAATGACTTTTAAAAGAAGATAAAGTCATGCTTTGTTAATTTTTCTCTAGGGTAAAGGGAATTCGAGAGGGCCTTGCGGGAACTGCTGACACACATATGTAGACAAGAGCGAGACGGGGATCTCACGGAATGCCCTTGTTGTACCAATAGAAACTTGACCTCCTGGTTTGTAATGAGATCCCATGGGAACACGTGCATGTTTTCCACCCAATCTCATGCAGCTTTTTGAAAAGCCACTGCTCCCGCTGCCCTCTCAGTGCAAATCTTTTCAATCTGAAAAGCACTCACTCACTGAAACACACATAGACATTGTGGTGACGTGGATGTTCATTCATGCACACTTACAGCTTAAGTCTGCAGGTTATGGTCGTAATTCAATTTAGTTCAGTTCATTGTTATTTTTATAGCACCAGTTCACAACAACTGTAACCTCAAGGCATGTTATATTGTTACCTAAAGATGACACCCTTTGGTCAAGCACTTAGTGACAGTGGGAAGGAAAAACTCCCTTTTAACAGGAATAAACCTCTGGTGGAATGATGCTCGGGGAGGGGCAGCCATCTGTTATCACTGGTTAGGGGATGAGGGGAGGGAGACAGGATAAGATACACACTGTGGAAAAGAGCCAGAGATTATTAATAACTAATGATTAAATGTAATTATGGTTTATGAAAGCAAGGAGAGGGAAAATAGGTGAGTGGAAAAGAAATCCTAATTGCATCATTTGAAGCCCCCAGGGTAACAAAGGGATGGTTCAGGCCACTGAGACACAGCCAATGAAGTCCCACCTACAAAGAATATTAAACATTATGGCTGTCCATTGAATTTGTATTAGGTGAATGTCTCTCTTTGTCAGTCCCCTTGGCAAGTAAAAAGAAAAACATTTTAAAGCTGCTGTTTCGTGGGATAGAACAACCTCATTTTTAAATGCTGCCAAAATTGGAAAAACTGAGCCTTTAATAAGATGTGCAATATCAGGCACCATCAACAGGAAGAATAGGAAACATTTTGTCACTGATAGGTCAAATATCTAAATGTCAGTTTTAAGTTCCTGCAAGTTAAGCTAAGGCATTTACACAACATTCAACTTGCATTACTGTAGTGGAATGTGGTTAATTTAGGAAATCGAGTAATGTTGTGTTTGCAAGTGCCTTATTCAGCTACAACAGCTTGCTAAGACACATATTACAGTTGGTTTCAACCAGCTAGCTAAACATTGATATAAAATCTAATGTTCTGTGGTGGCTGCAAGCATTTTGTTATTTTTTGAGCTCTCACTTGCATCTTAGTTTATGTTTTCCCCTCAGCTGAATGTAGTTTTCAGATATTTGGCATATCCTGAATCAATAAAAGTGTCTGATTGTGAAATGAAAGACCAAAGCCCCACAAAAAAATCTAGATAGTTGTAGTTGGTAGTAACAGGGTTTGGTAGTCTAGAAAAAGCTAATAATATTTTTATGCCTTGGTGCTGGTGATAAAATGTTGGTGGTCAAAGGTCAAGGACACTGTGACCTTTCATGTATTCAATCCTGGTTAATGTGAGATGTCAGGTACAGCTGGAGGAAATTTTATTACATCTGGGACAAATTTCCAGTAAGACAAGAACTGATTGGGGTTCGGTGGCTCAAGGTCGGTGTCGCTCTGACCTCACAAACCAGTTTTTATCCATAACTCAAGAAATCATATGCTAATTATAACAATATTGTACACAAATGTCTTATAAAGTAAAGTGATAAAACATATTTTTATCCAAAGGTTGAAAGCTCGAGTCTGGATCGACGCCGACGTAAACAGCAAGTCGACTGGTTGGCAGAGGCATACAACCCTGAGGCTGTAATCCTAGTCATGTGTTATATAGCTTCAGTACCTGCCTAAAAATTTGGTCCTCTGGGATGATGGGAATAACTTCATGTGGTCAGTGGAAATTTAGGAAATGAGTGTTACGCGTGATTTCATCCCACAGCCTCTCAACTCTTTCTGCTCCACTGGCACCATTTTGGTTTTTTGCTTCCAGCATGTTCTCTATAAATTAAGTCACCAGTGTTTAAACTGACATACTGAGTCACGTACTCAAATATACACAAGCAAATACTCCATAGACTGCTTGACACTGTGTTGAAAATACTAACATTACCTACATTTACCATTTACCTACACAAACACAGCAGCATGTCATCACGTGTTGGGGTTAAACTTGAAACCTTCTTCCGACCGGATGTGTCCCACTCTGTCCTTCCTCTGTGTCAGACCCCTCCGGCCCTCACGTGAGCAGACGGCTTACATCTGAACCCACTTCACCCCACCTGCCTGACCTATATTCTGGCTCCCCTTATTCTTCTTACCTACATCTGTAGAAGTTTTTAGCCTGAGCAGACCCACTGGCAGCAGAGTTACAATCCCATCCCAGAGCCTGTTTTACGGTAACAGAATTCAGTATACAAGCCAATTATATTATAAGAATGTTTGATTTAGTTCATTTCTCAAGCTCTCATTTTATCATCTCTGACCTTGCTGTCTAAGGTACATAAACTCTAATTTGGAAAAAAAAAATAATCCTTTGCAGTTATGCAGCACGCAGGCACATAGATTGAAATCGTCAGTGTTTCACGGCTTTAAGGCTGATTTTTGTAAGCTGACTGTTTTTTGGGACTGAATTCAGGCCAGAACCAGACTCAATCACACTACTATGCTCTGAGGAGCAGTAAGAATTTACCACAGCTCATCTTTCAGTTCACTTTACAAGAGGGTGGATGTAACGCAGCAGCTTGTTGCCAAAGTCTTTCTCATTTGGATGCGGTGCAGAAATCATCTGTTGGACTTCTTCCAGTTGTTCATTGTCCTAAAATCATTTGATAAAATTTATTTGGTGCAGTAGCCCTTCTACTCTCTCAGCTGTTCAAGTACAAAGAGGTGAGCAGTAGAACAGAAAGTGATACCACATTTAGCTTGTTTATTCTCCTCATAATGTTGTAGGAGATTTTGCCCTGCTCAGCACTGCAGTGGGTCTGCGGTGCCTGTGGAGCTTGCTCAGCCAAATACTGGGGAGGCGCTCTGCGTTACTTCATGCTATTGTTCCATTAGGCCTGTTTGTTTGTCTTCAGGGAATTTGTTTGGATTTAGGCCCACAGTAAATTTTGTCAAATGCTGGCAGACATTTATTCAGGTCTGAAAATGGAAGCGTCCCCCTGTTGTTTTACTGTATGGGGTTCAAATAAGTAAGTCTGGTAGTTCAGGTAAGTCTGGCAGTTGGCTCAGTGATTGGAATTAGTCTGGCTTTAATGGTCTGGGTTATTAGCTGACTAACAAATGTCTTGGTCCAGTACAGTAGAGCTGAGTAATAAACTTGACTTTTTATGGCAGACAGACTCTAAGTCAGGACGGAGCTAGAGATATGGATGCAGAAATGAGAAATAATAAGAGTAATCAATCAGACTGTAACTTAATCAGTAACTGAAATTCATTCTTTTTCTTCTTTATAATATACTTTGCAAAGAACTGTGTGTTAACAAATTTTACTGAAACTATCAAAGATAAGTGTTTATTCGACAGAAAAGTTGAAATCATATTGTATACATTGTATATAGAAGGGCTGTGTGAAGAGCAATTATTCCTTTATTCTAATGAGAAAAGAAAAACAAGAACACACCTTGTGAATATGTACAGATGAAGTTTTAAAAAATATATGTTTCAAACTAAACCTGAGCCTACACCTCTTTAATGTTTTTATGAAAGTTTTATTTTGATGTGACACTTCTCTTCTTCATTACAGATGTAGGTGGTTCACAACAACAAAAAAAAGTTATTTAAGATGATTAATCACTAATTAATTTGGTTAAACAGGTTTTTACTGCTACGGTTGTTTTATACCCATCTGTCTCATCACAACTGATCACAGAGTGGTGAAAGCAGAGTCGAGGACAGCTTGATGAGCTTGCTGGTCTACTGTCATCAGTATCGCGTTAAAGAGCAGAGGGTTATCCAAAATATACGTCCACAAATAATCAGATAATGCTGTTTGCCTTTCAGCTCCCAGTGTCATGCTAACTTCCAGAGACACTAAGCTAGCATTTTTTGCTATGCTAGCTATAGAAGATGGATGGATATCCTCTTAACTTTTTTTTAAAAAAAATCTGCATTCACTGGTGCCAGTGAACTGTATGTTAAGAATTGATGCAACTAAATCGATATGTGAGATATGTGTATATATTTTTAATCAGAAAATCCTGTTGGTTCCCATGAACTGACTATGAACTCATTTAACCAGTCTGTTTTGGTATCTGAGAAAGGATGTCTCAGCTGCTAGTTTAAAGAATTATTGGATACAACTTGATGCTAATATTGTATATTATCTTTTCCATTAGAGTTAGAAGGAACAATAAATCACTGTATTAGTGTGCAGTATCCCTCGTTCTCTCAGTCAGATATCCTTTCGTTTGTGACATCTACATTCATAACAACATAGTGATGGTCAAATAACTTAGATCAAGGCTGCAAGGTAAAATCTCACTAACCAACTTTATTGATCCATCCATTTTCTCACCCCCTTGTCCAATTCAGGTTACGCTTAGGGCAGAAAAAACAGATTTTGATTGTTTTGAAGACTTGGGAAAGTGGAAACAAGCCATAAACAAAATACTTGCATGATACCAGTTTCTTAAAATGAGCAGATAAGCAAACTCATTTTCCCGTGGGTGAAAACAGAGCTGTTCCATAAAGTTTAGAGCCGAGTTCCATAGATTCATTGCTACTAGACCTTTTCAATGAGTCATGTGATCCACTGTTGATAAACTGTTGATTGTTGCTGCTTTTAATATGCACTTAGATCTTTTATTTTAACTGATCATCCAATAAATATGTAAAACCATCTTAGGTTGCTCCAAATAAACCCTTTATACAAATTTGCTGGAAATACTCCTGATTTGTTTATGAGTCACAACAGGAAAAATAGTGGCTTTGCAAGTCTGTATTCAGTAATAATCTCCATAACTCTGTGAATACTAAAATCTGACATAGTAGAAAATCAATTTAGATGAAAAAAAAAACCTTTGTTAGGCCTTGCAGTATACAGCGATCCAGGTACAGTGGGCACAGGGAAGTACACCTCAGAAATCTAAGCGCAGCATCTGGCTAATGCACAGAATGCAAGATAAGAGTCTCCATGTTGCACTGTAGGGGCTAAAGATTTGGCCCCATTCCCAAAGTCCTGGTAAAATAAATGTTGCACACTGACAGACAGTTTGGCTGACCCAGTTTAGATAAATTCCAAAATGTAAATGAAACCAACGGGTCAGAGTGGTAAGTGGGAGAGAAGTGGACAGTTTTTTACTGTAAACAGAAAGTTGTTCATTTGATTTCTTGCATCCTTATAGATAAAGTTGTCTTTTTAAAAAACATATACGTCAGCTGGCTTGCATTGGTGCTGACTTCACAGACCTCAGACTGCTTCTCACCTCGGCAGTGGTCACGGAGCAGCCCTTCCTGCACATTCCTGGGGCTGTGGAAGATAATTGCTGTGGTTTATGAGAGGGAGAGGCCCTGAAGAAACACTTCCACCAGACTTCAGTTGTTTGATTTTGTACTTCTCTCAGAATTTGAGACACGGGAGCAGGGTCTGTCTCCTCCAGTCTCCTAGTCTGTGGTTCCCTGCTGCAACTCTGTGTCGTCCAAATGTTCTACTCACTCTTAAGGCAGTTGCATGTTGAAATAAATTGAGTGTAAGAGTGCTGCACCGATGACAGGCTGCTCACTCGACACTTCAAAGTTTCTTTAAAGCTGTCCTTTTTACCCTGGCTGTCCTTTTCCCCAGTGGCATGCATCTTAACTCTAATCACTGTGCTTTGAAGGGAGCTCATTGTCTGCAAGCATCTTATTACGTGACATACAGTACATACAAAGGGAGTTAGCAGTGTTATTGTTGCTCTTTGTGTGAGGTATGGTAAAGCTGCTCATGATTATATAAATGGAGGCCCACATTGTTGGCCCCAAATCAGTGCTTGAGAGTGGAGAGAGTCCTTTACAGACTCTGGACTCACATGTTCCTCTTATTAACCCTCTTCTAAAGTTATAGATGACTGTCTGTTGTACAGTTTAAAAACAACCCTGGGTTTTGGGCCAACACTTAGGGAAGTATGGCAAACGTTCATCCCAGTTTCAAAGCTTAAAACTGTAAGAAGCAGGCAGCCTAATTCTTAAAGGGCCGTTAAATGACTAGTTAAAGCAAAGTGTGTGTAAATCGCTTTCATTTGCAGTCCGCATACGTGATTGTTTGGAGAGTAATTAAATGTCTCCTTTTAACTGTTTTGACCAGAATATGAAGGTTTCCCATAATGACAGGTAATTTAATTTTTTTTCTAAACAGTTACAGTATCATTTTACCTAACCATTCGGTCTTTGCGGTTTTTGGATTTGTAGTCAAATCGTACATCAAGAGGCCGCTGGCAATGAATAATTTCATGAAGCAGCAGTTTTAATGAATGTGAGAAAAAAGGTAATGGCTGTGTGTTTTCTGGCGCCACATAACGGTTCAAGTAACATATCATTTCCATATCTTAACTGTTCGCTAAATTAAATTCAAATATGATATTTATTCTGATTGTTTTTTGCGCGGTTGACTGCTTGAGTGACTGGCTCTCAGTAGCAGAGATGTCAGACTCGTTTTGCATGGTGGGCCACATACAGCCCACGTTGATGTTAAGAGGGCCGGACCAATTAAATTGAACTTTATTTATATAGCGTCAAATCACAACAACTGTCACCTCGAGGTGTAACCAATGAAACGCCTCCATCTATCAAATCAAAGATTTTTACCTACACATTTAAAACCTGAGATATCGTAACATACAGCGGCTTGCAAAAGTATTCGGCCCCCTTGAACTTTTCCACATTTGTCACATTACAGCCACAAACATGAATCAGTTTTATTGGAATTCCACGTGAAAGACCAACACAAAGTGGTGTACACGTGAGAAGTGGAACGAAAATCATACATGATTCCAAACATTTTTTACAAATAAATAACTGCAAAGTGGGGTGTGCGTAATTATTCAGCCCCCTTTGGTCTGAGTGCAGTCAGTTGCCCATAGACATTGCCTGGTGAGTGCTAATGACTAAATAGAGTGCACCTGTGTGTGATCTAATGTCAGTACAAATACAGCTGCTCTGTGACGGCTTCAGAGGTTGTCTAAGAGAATATTGGGAGCAACAACACCATGAAGTCCAAAGAACACACCAGACAGGTCAGGGATAAAGTTATTGACAAATTTAAAGCAGGCTTAGGCAACAAAAAGATTTCTCAAGCCTTGAACATCCTACGGAGCACTGTTCAAGCAATCATTCAGAAACAGAAGGAGTATGGCACAACTGTAAACCTACCAAGACAAGGCCGTCCACCTAAACTCACAGGCCGAACAAGGAGGGCGCTGATCAGAAATGAAGCCAAGAGTCCCATGGTGACTCTGGACGAGCTGCAGAGATCTACAGCTCAGGTGGGGGAATCTGTCCATAGGACAACGATTAGTCGTGCACTGCACAAAGTTGGCCTTGATGGAAGAGTAGCAAGAAGAAAGCCATTGTTAACAGAAACCATAAGAAGTCCCGTTTGCAGTTTGCCATGAGCCATGTGGAGGACACAGCAAACATGTGGAAGAAGGTGCTCTGGTCAGATGAGGCCAAAATGCAAAACGCTATGTGTGGCAGAAAACTAACACTGCACATCACTCTGAACACACCATCCCCACTGTCAAATATGGTGGTGGCAGCATCATGCTCTGGGGGTGCTTCTCTTCAGCAGGGACAGGGAAGCTGGTCAGAGTTGATGGGAAGATGGATGGAGCCAAATACAGGGCAATCTTGGAAGAAAACCTCTTGGAGTCTGCAAAAGACTTGAGACTGGGGCAGAGGTTCACCTTCCAGCAGGACAATGACCCTAAACATAAAGCCAGGGCAACAATGGAAGGATTTAAAACAAAACATATCCATGTGTTAGAATGGCCCAGTCAAAGTCCAGATCTAAATCCAATCGAGAATCTGTGACAAGATCTGAAAACTGCTGTTCACAAACGCTGTCCATCTAATCTGACTGAGCTGGAGCTGTTTCGCAAAGAAAAATGGGCAAAGATTTCAGTCTCTAGATGTGCAAAGCTGGTAGAGACAAACCCTAAAAGACTGGCAGCTGTAATTGCAGCAAAAGGTGGTTCTACAAAGTGCTGACTCAGGGGGCTGAATAATTACGCACACCCCACTTTGCAGTTATTTATTTGTAAAAAATGTTTGGAATCATGTATGATTTTCGTTCCACTTCTCATGTGTACACCACTTTGTATTGGTCTTTCACCTGGAATTCCAATAAAATTGATTCATGTTTGGCTGTAATGTGACAAAATGTGGAAAAGTTCAAAGGGGGCGAATACTTTTGCAAGCCGCTGTAAGAAAAAGAAGTGTAATTTCAACCACACCAGTCACTCAATCACAAATTTCTATGGTAGATAGTGGGGAAAAAAATGGTAACTTTTCTCTCATTCAATTGTTTTCTTTTTTCTCTTAATCACGTCAATGAATGTCATAAAAGCTGTAAAACGTAGCAAAATACAGTGCAAAATATATGCCTTCACATTTTCCATGCAGTGAGGCTGGTTTGGAGTCTTTGCCGGGCCGATTCTGGCCTTATGTTTGGCACCTCTGTTCTATAGGCTAAAACCTTTAAATGTTGCCTTGTGATAACATGTCAGCGTGATCTAAAAGCCTGCTCGCTTTGTGGTGGATAGATAAAGTCTCATCTGTCAGCAACTGAACATTCGTGTTGCGTAATGACACTTAAAAGTCTCATTAAAGACGCGTGTTTTCAGTGGAATTTCTTAAAAGCACATTGCACTAAGGCAGATACCGTACACAGGTGCACGCAAGAGATAAGTGTGCAGTGATGATATTGCAGGTCTGCTAATGCCACACAGCTCTTTAAAGTTGAGGCTGTTTTGTGTTTGTATAAAAATTGACTGTGCATCATTATTTTGTACACTGTGCTCACAGTGTGCTGTAAATGATCTCTTTAAAGCTGTCTGGTGGGAGAGCTACAGAGGGTTTCTCTCTGGCCTGCACTGACCGATAGTCAATCGCTTTTTCAAAAACACATTCTATTGTGGTCTGCTGTGACACAACGCCCAGAGCTCGCAGTGGGAAAGGACCGTTTCTCTGTTCTGACATGTTGCGAGTACTTAACCCCAATTTATAAAAGATGCACTGTCGCCACCGCTGCTTGCTGCCGCTGCAGTACGCCGACAGCAAGCACATACACACAGACACACACAGGGCCTGTCCACCCACACGCTCTCACACATCATGTACACACAGCAGCTGCACCTGGGAATTTTGGCCTATCAGCTGCATATTCGCGATTTTCAATGCCGCTCTAGAAGACTGCATGCAGAAATTTATACGTATATAACAGAAAGTGCAGCCTGTCATCATAACATGTTATAAGAAAGTGATGTAAACATACAAAGAAGAGATTAGATCAAAATCTGTGAATGTATACAGTTTCAAAGCACCTGTTTCTCTGCTTTTTTGTCACAGCTGCTAATATATCTGATCACTTTTATATATATGATCCTTCTGAATAAAAACACCAATGGCTTGACTTATTGAGAATATTCTCCTATGTATTATTACCTCCCAACACTCTAACTTCTGCCAAGAAACAGTCAAACAGGCTCTCCAAAAATGTTCCACTTTTAATGCGTCACGTGCTCTTCCCCCCGTGTCAGCTAATGTATCATGTAAAGTTTCTGTGGGTTCAAACTGAACTCATCTTGTTGTGGTCTTCTGTATGAAAGCATTACTTCTACATGTGTGGACTTCCTCTGAGATGCTGCTTTAAAAACAAAACAAAAACACCCACCACATTTTAAATGGTGCTTTTGTCTGTTCCACTCCTGTCCTGTAATGTTTATCTCCCTTCCCCCATCTCCTTCAACAGAAGCCCTACACTTTTACTGCCCCCCACTGAGATCCCTTGGCTCTGATTAGGTTCTTATTTATGTATCCTGTTACAGATAGAAGTCATGTCAGCTTCCATTGAGGCACTCTGCTCAGTTATACTGCCCCCAGTTGTGTCCACTAACTTGAGAGTTGAATGTGGACAAGTGATGTTTTTTTTTAAGATCTTCACCTAATTGTTGAGATTTTCAATTTTCACAGCAACTCCAGTTTGCATGTACAGTTCATATATAATTACTACTACATTTACTACAATTACTACATATATAAAACTAGAGTGTTGGAAGATCATTGTCTTATTTCACCAAAATAAAAAAGAATTAGAGAATGTGTGAATAATACAGGGGGAAATGATCTGATAGTGTACATTTTTGGTCTTATATACAGTGCTGTGCACAAGTCTTGAGCCATTCCTCATTTCTTGATAGCTTGCTTGCAAGGAGGCAGATTTTCTTGTATATTTTTTGTCATCTTGAACAAGTTTTCCAGGTTTTCTGAATGTTTTCAAAGCTTTTCTTCAACCATTTTCAAACCAGTCCTCATACCCGACCAGAGCAATGATTTTTGTTCGTTAAGCCACTTAATATCAACATATGAATCATTCAAGCATAAGGAAGGCAACCAGCTCAAGAGGTGAAACAGTGTTTTGCCTATGCATGACATTTTTAAATGGTATCTTCAGCAGAAGTGAACGGTTTCAATGGAAGGATGTCAAGAAGTCATTCTTAATGGAGGAAAACGGGTAGAAAAGCCTGAGGTATGCCAAATTACACAAGAACTCAACTGAAGGTCAGTGTCAGAAGTCTTATAGAGTGATGCATTGTCAACAGTATTTACAGAGGAGGAATTATGAATGCAGAAAACTGCCATCATATTTTAGTCCACTATGAAATACCATCTGGTAAGATCCTGATTGGCAGAAGCTTCATTCTTGACGTGACAATGATCCCAAACACACTGCCAATGCAGTAAAAGCAGAGTCATGGTTTGGCCTCCCCAGCCCCCCCTCCACGTTATCGAAGCAGGCTGGGATCATCTTGACAGAGAACAGACTGAAAAGCAGCCAAAACCCAAAGAAGAGCTTTGAATGTCCTTCAAGAAGCCTGGAGAGCAATTCCTGAAGACTCCTTAAAGAAATGACAAGAAAGCTGCCTAAGAGAGTTCAGGCTCTGATAAAGTAAATCAAATATTGATTTCCAATCTCATTAAAATCAATTGTACAAACTCTGGTTTCGCCATATAAATTTCCATGTATACTTGCACGTATGAGTAAACCACTGTACCTCATTTATCTAGCAAAATATAAAGATTTTTGCACAGTATTGTACCACAAGGTCATGTCTCCTGTCATATATTGGGGCTGAAATCTCTCAAAAAGCACCAAAGTAAACTGAATACAGTCTGTTATCCCTTAATCATTGGTGAAACTTAAGTTTCACCTGCTTTGCATAGTCAGGATTCCACTGAGAGCAAAGACAGGTTTGATGGACAATTATGAAACGATGAAAACATCAACTGTAATACCATAAGATTGACCATCCCTGTGCTCTTTCCTCCCATGTCTTTCTTTTGTCTGCCTTTCCCACTCTCCTTTTCTCCAGCTCTTGGTCAAATAATGCTGTACGTGGACGGGATGAACGGCCTCATATCTCACAATGAAACGATCCAGTGGCTTTACACGCTGGTTGGATCCAAGGTAAAAAAAAAAAAAAAAATGTAAAAATGACTCCACACTGTAGATATCCTGTAAGATCAACTCAACGACACCACCTGGCCACTGATGAGAAGGATAAAATCCTATACTTGCTGCCCTGCTGTCAGTGTGGTCACCTCAGCCCTCTACTGGCCAGACTGCAGTATGTGCAGCAAATGTGCAGCAGATGAGGGAGCTGCACTGGCTCTCTTTTCACACAGTTTTGATGTTCTTACAAATTACTTTCCTGCCTTTCCGTGTAAATACTGACAAACTATTTGGTGTCTGGTTTATTTTTCTTTTAATTTGAACCCTGTCTTTGTAATCACCTCGCCAGGAAAGAAAACTTGTTTTGCACCACCCCTCCCATTGTGTTGATTTTAACCTCAGCTTTGCAGCATATCATAACCATAACACTCTTCTCACCTACTTTTTTTTCTTAAATCTCTTTTTCCATATTTTACAGTGGTGTAAATCACTGGAAACATTTACTAAACCTTAGATATCTTGCTTTATTTTGAGGCTCATCTGTGGTTCAGCATTTTGATTTTTATGGCATTTTTATACCGTCTGACTGCTGTACAGTGTGTTCCCATGAGCTGTCAGAGGCACACAGCACTCTTATCAAAACCTTGCAAGACTGCCCCTAAAGGAAAGGGCTTTTACCATTTGATGCCATTAAGCATCTGGAATTTAAAGGGCTTGCACATGCTCATCATAGTTGTTTGCAGAAACATTAAGTTCACAGTTGAATTTGTGCGCTCTGTGTTTGTTGCTTTAACAGATTGTTTTTCTTTCCACAGTTTCGTCTGGTGGTGAAGACATCCCTAAAGCTGCTGCTGGTGTTTGTCGAGTACACCGAGTCCAATGCTGCCCTTCTCATAAAGGCTGTGAACGCTGTGGATACCAAAAGGGGTACGATGCTTGCATAACTGAGAAACAAACATAAATGCACAACACTACTGTCAAAGGAGGGACCGACTCGTTCTCTATTCCCACACTCACATAGTATAGATATTAATAAAGGAGAAAACATCGGAAACCTGCTGCATTAACCAGAGTGTCAGTGAATTCAGTGTGTAATATGTTGGAGCTAATGGAGTTATTTGCGTATGCTAGTCTTTAAGCCAATCATAAATTCCACTTACTTCCCCATAAAACTACAGTGTGTGCTACTATTTAATCATTGAATATGTTCACCTTATATTTAGTCTCTGTGGGATTTGTTTCTACATAGCATCATCATTAAGTTTTAATTCTCGGCTGCTCAGTGAAACCTGAGCAGTAAAACACAGAAAGCGCAGTCCGATCAGTTGTTCTCAGCCGCGCCACAGCCACACATGGAATGAGGCTTATTGAGAAGGAGTCTATCTCCTGCCTGCAGTGGGGTTCAGTTACCTGCCATCCTAAAAGCTCAGCATTGTGCTGTGGCATACAGCAGGGGGTTGGTCATCCGTGTGCAGGGCTCAGGTATCCCTCTGTCACTTCTGCTGTTGCGTAAGAGGACTGAACATGATCCCCTGTCTCCCGATGAGAGGAGTTGGTCTTCATGGCTGAGACGGTGCTCCTTGCTTATTGCCACATGCAGACGCCTCCGTTTTTTGTTTTTCATTTTTACTGCTGTGTTTCTAGAGGAAGATGAAAGCCATACTGCAAAGTCTGCTGGCGCAATAAGATGACTTAAAAGGTTTTATTTTTTATATTGCTACACAGCGACAGAGCCAAATCGGTTTTTATGACAAACTGTGAGATGATCAAATGGATGATTTCAGATTTTGTAGTTGTTCAGCATCTTTGTAAACCTTGAAATAACTTTTCTTTTTATACACACTTGTGTTGCATGTGTTTTCATGATGCAGGTACAAAACTGTGGTCAAATGTCATGGAGATCCTTGATGAGAAGGATGGAGTGGATACAGAGCTGCTGGTGTTCGCAATGACGCTCATCAATAAGGTCAGTAAATACTATTTAGATACTATTTAACCAACTATTTCTGCATTACCTTGAAGTATAGCATTTACCTGCCTGTCTCTAGTGGTTTTCCTTCCCAATCTGCTACATTTAAAGCCCCCTTTATATATTGTATATAGATTGTTTTATCAGCACCTGAATAATGTAGAGATAACAAAGAAAGTCTTTTGAGGTGAGAGGTCATTTGTATTTGTGTGTTTGTGGGATTGCAAATGTTGCTTATATGAAATTGCAGTAACTGTGGTAATGAAGAATAAACTGCAGGAGTGTAAAATGATTTAAGTGTGGATACAGGGCTGCTGGTGTTCAGTGTTTATTATCCTTGTGGATATAGAAAAATGTGTTTACATACTACTAATGTGTTTAGGTATACAGCCTGGCTACAGATCGTTTTTAAATATATTACTTGAATATATTATTTATTACTCAGATTAGCTTCAGTCCTGCAGGTGAATTATCAGTTTAGTTTTGTTATTGTTTCATTATCATGTGTTGGCCCTGGCAAGTATCGAGGGTGTACCCTTCCTGTTGCCCTGTGACAGCTTGAATGATTGGATAAGCAACTAAGAAAATGGATGGATGGAAAATCGCATGTGTTTGCTTCTGTGCGTGTCTCAGACGTTGGCAGGCCTACCAGACCAGGACTCCTACTATGACATGGTGGATTGTCTGGAGGAGCAAGGCATCGAAGCCACGGCCCAGAGACACCTAAGCAGAAAAGGCACTGATCTCGACCTCGTGGAACAGTTCAACATCTATGAGGTCAGGAAGCCTTCAGTACAAACCTTTATCTCTGTACAAACAAGCTCAGTGTGTCTAATAAGTCAAATAGCAGCCGGGAATGCGTCTGTGTAAAGATCCCTGTTATACTTTATTCACTCGCTGTCTCTTTGACCTAGATGACTCTCCGTCATGAGGACGGTGACGATGACACCCAGTTGCCCCCGAGTGGGCGAAAGGACCGCCGGCGGGCCAGTGTCGGCGGCACTAATGAGAGGCGAGGCCTGGAGAGAAGACGCAGCCGGAGACATTCGCTTCAGAATAGCAGAGGCCATGCTTCTGCCCCAGCATCACCCAGCACTAGTCACGCTCGTGCAAGTGGCTTCCTCCGCTTTGGTAGCCAACATGAAGATATCAGTGAAAGGTAAAGTTTGCAAAAGAAGCAAAGGAGAGGAGAAGTGGAAGAGAATTAGGACACTAAAAGAAAGATTTAGTTTGGCGTTTATTAAGTAATGACCTAGAGCAGAGCACATGCACAGGCAGGTCGACCATGACCTCGTTATTAAATGTTTCATCCAGCTGGGTGATCTAAAGCCTGAAAGATAGCTGCAAGTAAAAAGGAATCACAAATGATTCCCATTGAGTTATTTTACAGGAAGGCTGCCCGACTACAAGTGTGTATTATATTTCATTTGTGGAGCTCTACCCTGTCCAGAGCTGAGGAAAAGAATTTCATTATATAGTAATTTAAAGAATGGCAAAGAGAAGACTGCTGCAGCAAAGTGACATTTAAATTAATTTTCTGTCACAGACATTCTCCTGCCGCTCGAGGAAAAAGGAAGCCTTTGCAAACACGAGATATGAGCTATCTGCTCTCACTCTGAAGTCAGGCTTCCTTCAGCGGGCGTGCACTGAACTTAAACTCCACCATGCCACATGTTTTATATATGACAGACCTTGGTGACTGCACAGACTGCATCTGGTGACTCCGGCAAGAAGCAAATTGCAGCCTTGTTTAAATGCTTAAAGGGATTATACCCGATAAAAGCACAGATCCTTTTGATGAACATTACTTTAACCTCTTTATTCTAGATCATGCTCCAGGAGGCAAACTGGAAATTATTTGTAGTCTTCTTTTTTGTCTTTCTCTCCCCAATCATTATTAACAAGCTTTTTACAAGAAGCATACCCCTTACCCCTGGTAGCACTCAGATCTTCAGGTTAACTTAAATTCAATCCAGCAGGTCATATGATACCATGCTAGCTAGCTTCTTCCAGTCCACCACAGGAAATTCAAGCCGCCTTTGAAGATCACAATTTTCCATATTGTTAATGAAATCCAGACAACTGAGAGAGATCCAAACAGCAAACCGGCCCAGACTCGTGTATGGCGACCCCCAAACTATCAGCTCAAACACACAACATATCCTACAGGCTTAACACTCCTTATTAAATCAAATACTCTTCTTCTCTTTTGTATTAGTGGTATTATTAAAGTTGTCCTTTAACTGTTTTATCATGTCATAAAACCAGGATTACTAAAATTCTACTAACCTTCTCAGGCATGTCTCTCTTCTACACTAATAATTTTAATGCTTTCTTAAAAAGCATGTCTGTAGATTTTCGTCATTTCTGTGTGCTCTCCCTTTCATCTTCTGCTGTGTGGTTTCACGTTGTCTTTGTCCAATTTCTCTTCTCTCTCGCCTCCCCTGCATCCTCCCGTTCCTCCTTTCAACCCTCAACCCCTCCTCGCCCACCACAGGGAAGAGGAAGAGGAAGACGATGAGGCTGATAAGGAGGAGGGTGAGGAGGAGGAGGAGGATGAGGATGAGGCAGATGATGAAAGTCATCCAGTCTCTGATTCCTCTAGTCAGGGCACTCACAGGTATTTTAGGCCAACTACCGTGATACAGTTTCTCCATTTTTATTCACACAGTGCCTCCCTACTTTCTCTTCCATTTTGGATTATTTTCACTCTCTCTCGACTCCTACTCTCTTGTATTTTGTCATCCTAGTGCGGTTCCAGATGTAGCAGACACTCCTAACATGTGTTTGAACATAAAGTGTATGGCCAACATCCTCCCTAAAGCCAGTGACCCTGAAGGGCAGAGAGAGTATCTCAGCGTCAAGACCAGGGCATCTTCTCCTGTGTCCGTTCCACCTAAAAAGAGGACCTTTAGTCCTTGGTGTGTTCCTCACAGCCACCTGACTCTTTCTTCCAATTTGCTTTGAATAGAGCGGCAAGCTCAACACACCCTCTGTATCAGTCCACCCCAGCCTCTCCACCCCTTTTCCATCCCTCTGTCCCCTGACTTAAACCAGAGGCAGGTGTCGTTTGCGGTTGAGAAAGCACTACTTTACATGCACACCTCTCAATGTGGAACCACTCCATCACCGTTGTCTGTGTATATCTCACTATATCTTTACCCAGCATTTCAATCATAAAAATACAAATAATTGTACAAAAATGAAATGCCATCACTGAAGACTTGCACTACACGATGAAGTTATTAAGCCCCGTCCTTTTCCATGATGTTGGAAAGCATTATTTTGCATTTAGTCCTCATCTGTCTTTCATTGTGGCTCTGTGCCACAGTTAATCCAAGACAAGGCGATAAATGATGTCAGAGCATTAATGAGTTTCAATTGTTACTGTGGGTTACAGTTACTGTGTAGTTCTGCTCATGTTTAAGCTGAAGTCTGTAGGTCTGTAGCAACAGAAACCACATTGCTCTGCATGTAGCAAATGGTGTTCACTGGACAATAAAAAATGAACACTAAATTATGGTAGATTTTGCTTTTTAAATTGCACGCTTAATCAGTGAGACAGAGGGAGATATTGTATCGTCCCTGTCTGCTCTGTCGTCTTGTAGTCTTGCAGCCCTCCTTCCTCAAACTGTCTTCTTTATGTGACTAACAGCTAGATATTTAATCTTTGGAGTCTTTCAAATCTGACTTGACTTTTCTCTCACTTACATCTTCAGTCTGACAGATAATACATCTCCTTCATCTTGCCCTGCTAGAAAGCCCTGCTGGGCTGAAAGGTAAGACAAGGAGTCAACAGGCCAATGTTAAACAAGATATATAAGAGCTTTAGAGTTGAACAGTAGTATAAAACCTTTGGCACAACAGTGACTGGGTCTGCTTAAGTTACTGAAAATGTAATGATACCATTTTTACTGTTGTGCAAGTTAGTCAAAAATAATAATAATTACAGCTGAGCTGTTTTCACACACAGACATGGATGAGCAATAACTGATGGATGGATTTTCTCACAGTGATGCTGCTGAACTGCCTTAGTGGGATTTAAGTTATACAGTTATAAGTCATACAGTGCTTAAGAAATGTATTACACCACCACCCAGTGCAAGAGCATATAGCTATAGCTGCACGGAATTAAGAGTACTGGTAATTACCAAAATCATTTTTGATGTTCTTGTAATGGCTAGTCCACAAGTATGTGCAAGCTCTTTAATAAATATTATATTTTTCTTGCTAAAATATATTTAATAATATCTCAAATTTATTGTTTTACAAAAAAAATCTGAAAAAACGTCATTTGTCAGGTTTTTTCATCTTTTTGTTTTTATTAAGAGGCCACATTGAAGTTATTTACTTAAATTGTTTTAGTGGTGATGATGTGCATCCACCTCTGTGTCTTCGTCTGTCTTCAGCACAATACATATTTTTTCCTTTTCTTTTGACAGAATCAGTGGCAATGGCACTCCACATCCTGGCGTCAAATCCATATCCCAGAACCAAACTCCTACATCACCCGTCCATCGTTTTAATAGTTCAGCAACCTCCACACCAGAATCCAAACCTGACAGGTTAGCAACACGGCTAATGCAAACGATTTTTAATGTTAACTATAACTCTGTCAAGCTTTTATTTTGAAGAAACTTCCAAATGCATAAATCAAAGTATATGTCATTCACTTAATTAGCAATAATTTAATCTTATTTGCTCTTTTTCTCTGATTCACAGACCTGCTATAGGGGGGCTGCTAACATTATCATACAGACAGCATCAGGAGTCTCTGGCTGCAGAGAGAGAGAGGCGACGCCAGGAAAGAGAGGAGCGACTGCAGAGGATTGAAAGAGAGGAGAGGAACCGCTTTAGGTTAGCCTCCCTTATGTGACTTCTTAGCATTAAAAAAAATGATGTATAGCTTCTGTACAGTGGAACCTATTAAAGACGGGTTAACAACAGGCCATCTTCACTCACTAAAGATGACCACGTATCTCTCCAGTGTGAGGATACGTGGTGATGGTGAGGATAACCAGATAAACTAAATGGTCAAAATTATTGGGCCACACCTCTTAAACTTTGAAATCAGCTAATTTCACTCCGTTGCCACTGGTGTTTAAAAGCAAGCACCTAACTATTCAGTCTATCTTTGCAAACATTTGTGAATTAATGGGTCGTTTTAAAGGTCATTCTTGTCAGAGAAGCTCAGGAGAATTTTCACTGAGCATGACATCCCAGTGGACTTAAGACCCAGCCACACCCTCAGATGAACACTGGTTCAAAACTAAGCAACACAGTGTATTGCTGTGCAGTGCGGCGAGCAATGCTCAGACGTCTACATTGGAGAAACCAAACTGCCACATCATAAATCGCACAACATACAAGAGCCACCTCAACAGGACAAATTTGGCTGTGGATCTGCATCTAAAACATAAAGGCCACTCTTTCGAGGATGCCAGTGTTCACGTTTTGAACTGACAAGAGTAAAAAAAGGCCATCTATGTCCACTCTGAACATCCAGCATTGAACAGAGGGGGTGGCAAGAGATCCCATGTAAGTCCAACGCTCTGCTGATCCAGTAACTGCACAGTTCCTCCTCTGACATCAACATCAGCAGCTCCTGTAAGTTTAATGTGTACACAGCCCAGTACTTTTGTCCATACAGTGGTGTACACTGTAAAGAGAATAACGGCAGATGGAGCATCATACGGCGATCTCTTTGTACATATCAGATGTAAATAAAAATCTTATGTAGTATGAATGCAGGTTTAAACTGTCTTTTGCCCATGCTCTCCCTGCTCTCCATGATCCGTTTCTGTCTTTCTGTCTCAGTCGAGATTATGTTGAAAAGAGGGAAGAAGCAAGACAAGCCAGAGAAGAAAGGTGAGGTTACTTTGTTTCAGGGTTTCACATGCATGCACTGCTGCAGCTGTGAAGCTAGGTTAAAAACTAAAAAGCATTTTAATATCTGATCAGATATAAGATGTACAATTTGCCTCAGCCTTAAGCTGTTCCAACGTTTAACAGGAATAGTGTGTAGTTGTCTTTTGGCATGCATGTTTTTTGAAAATGCAACTTACACAATTTTGAGGGACATGTGAAGTGTTACCTCGTGCCAAAAATCTTATAGAGAACTTTGGCAACTTTATCAACATGGATATGATTTGTCATCATTTCAGTCATTGAGTAATGGGACTATGGCTCCATTTTCCGTAATTACCCTGGAATGAGACAACGTAAATGGCTTCTATTCATTGACATAACTTTTTGATCATTGTTATATGAGGTCATCATACCTCTAAAGTCTAAACTGTCATGTATATTTCAATAGTTAGAGTTGCTGGAGATTTATGCTTACATAGATGTCACTACCCCAAAAAACATCATCCTCATCACCATAACAAATTTACTGTGCATCTTGTATTTTATTTAGTTATCCATTACCGCTTTTCATGTAACTACAGCGCAGTGTCCACATAAAAGTAAAAGCAGCTGTTTGTCACTGCAGGTACAAGGCTGTGGAACGGGTAGCTGCGGAGGAGTTTGAGCGGGAGCGCCCCAAAGTGCCAACAAGAGGGCGGACGGAGATAACTCTGTGTTTGAGTCCAAACCCCGCCAGCCGCTCAGCATCCCGCTGTGCTACACCTTCATCCGTGATTTCACAGGAAGACACCTCCACCATCACACACCAGAGTTTGGGTACACCTTGTTTGTCAAACATGTATTCTTCATTAGGACTTGAGAGATATGTGCATGAATGAGTGAATGAATGCTTGATGACACAGCTGAAGGACACAATACTGGCTGTTTGTGCTCCTGTCTCCCTCACTTGGCCTGTCATTAAAACTTGATAAAAATAATTCTGTTTCCATCTGCTGTGATTTAATGGCTCCATAGTGTAGTGGTTAACACATTTGCCTTATACGCAAATAATATAGGGTTCTAGTGTACTCCTTGTACCAGTTCCAAGCCTGTGTAAGAGGGAGGGTTGCATCCAGTCCAAAAACCTGTGCCGAATAAATTGTGCTTATTCATCTGTTGTTGTGACCACTTAGTAAATAAGGGAAACCATCTATATTTACGTTACAATATAAAGCACCTTGAAGCAAGTGTTGTTGTGATTTGGCGCTATATAAATGATAAAGTCAGACAAAGCAACAAAAGGAGAAGCTGGGCTGAAGCTGCACTGCAATGTAGATGTGCAGAGGTGCTTACGCTCGGCCTTCAGCTCCTATGGATTGATATCAAAGGTTAACAGCTGATGGACTCTCAGTAATTTCAAGATACTTCAATGTAAGATTGTAATCAGAAATTTCTTGTTTTTTTCTTCAGTTTATCTTCGTAAAGCATGCTTCTTTGGTGACTTTAAACTGAAGATAAAGGCTGAAGCTGAAGGATTTTTCTTAGACTTTTTGTAAAGCATTGCAGTGTTTCAGCCAGTCGTATAAAGGGATTAGGTGACTGATTTATGTATTTCAGTCTGAGAATGTCAGTATCAGCACACTTAATGATATGCCGGGAAGCAATTTTAAATATATTTTTAGATTTTCCTTTAACTTTTTTTTTGTTCTTGAACACTATCAGAGTTATACGTTGGCACATAACTCTGTACAGAAACATTTAAAGTAACATTTTTCTTTAATATTGCCGTAATTTCTCTTCCAGGAACAGAACACATCCCACATGCTGAACCACAGACCAGAATAAAAAGCGCAGCACCAGAGTTACCAGTATTAGAACCTTCCCCTGCACCTCCCCCTGAACCAGACAAACAGCAAACTGAGGCGGCGTCGCAGGCAGAGACAGAGGATGTTGTTGCTGAAGAGAAGGTAGCGGTAGAGGTGGCTTCAATTGGACAGTCAGGCAAGAGTAAGGAAGAGACACGAGAGCAGGTGAAGCTTGAGGAGCGGAGACAGCGTATGGATGAGGCAGAAGAAGAAGAAGCAGATGTAACTGATAAGGTAAAGGAGGGAGAGCCGGATGTAGAAGCAGAAGCAGTAGAGTTGGAGGAGGAGTCTGAGAAGGAGCAGGTGACAGAAAGGGATGTAGATGACAGTGTGCTGTTGAGTGAAAAAGAGAGGCAGAATGAAGAGGTGAATGAAAAGGACAACTGCTCTGCATCCAGCATCTCCTCCACAAGTAGCACTCTGGAGAGAGAGGAGCGGGAGGTGAAACTCAACCGTGAAATCGAAGCAGGTAGAGTTAAAACATTTTGCAGATTTTATTTGCTTACTTTGATGATCAACTATTCATATTACCTTCTATTTGATCGAAATTGTTTCTATACCTTCAGGCCAATGGACTCAGTGCATTAAAGAGGCAGATGTGAATGACCACTGCAACAAAATTCTCAACGGGAAACGCTTCATGCTGGACATGCTCTATGCTCAGAAGACGGCCGCTGAGGATGATGGGAAAGTGGGAGAATCTGAAAAGGAGAAGTGTAAATGTGAGAAGGAGGAGGTGAATGACTCTGTGGCGAGTTTGGCTAGCAGGATCTCCACACTGGAGGCTCACAGACAGGCCAGAGAAGAAAATGTGAAAAAGATGGAGGTGGGAAATCTGGACAATCAGGGCAGCGTCCGGGCAGTGGCGGGGAAGTTTGGAAATTTGGTCAAAGGCCTGACATCTCCACCTGAAGCAGAGACGTCAAAAGAGCAGCAACAGGCTGAAAAATCATCGCCCGCTGCCTCGTCAACGTTAGCCCCAAAGAAAGAGTCGGACTATATCTGGGACCAGTTGATGGCCAAACCAAGAGAGCTGCGGATCAAAGATATGGACTTCACCGACCTGAAGGATGAGGATGACATGGACATTTTAGATATGGACAGCACGACAGGGTCAGGTGACCTAATACCACCTCTTCCTCCCCTGCCGTGCAATACCGCCCTGCCACCACCACCACCACCGTTTGGATGCCCCCCACCTCCTCCCATCCTTGGCAAAATGATGCCTCCACCTCCACCATTTATGGCCCCTATCCCTCCGCCATCCCCTCAGCTGAGCCGAGGGGATATTCCTCTCTTCCAGAAGAAGAAGAAGACCATCCGTCTCTTCTGGAATGAGGTTCGTCCTGTGGACTGGCAGTGTAAGAGTCATAAATTCTGTAAGGATTCTCTCTGGTCCAAACTGGAGCCAGTTACACTGGACACATCCAAGTTGGAGCAGCTGTTTGAGTCCAAATCCAAGGAGCTCTCTGTCACGAAGGTAATTGCTGTCTAGACTGCTATTAGAGCAGCTCTCCTCCCTAGCTGGTTATTTGAAAGGATCATTTTGTGATTTAGTTTGGTGCTAATTGTGCTTGTTGTCTCATATAAATCAGGAAGCACACGGTACAAGATGGACTTTAGATTAAGTCACCCCTACCTCTATGTTAAAGTAAACTATGGGACCAGAGCACATCAACACATTCTTAAATCTTCAGAGTTATTACAGGATCCACTGATTCAAAAATCTGTAGGTTCAGGGGCCAACCCTGCTCCGGAAACTAAAATATGTTCTAAAATAATGCCTTCAAGTGCAGAAAGCTGTGACATTTTAAGAAACATGTACTGTAACACCAAGAAACACTGCCATGTAGACCTCCAAGTCTTTTAAGCACAGACCACACAGGGAATCAGGAAAAAGAAAAAATAATTATAACTGAGGTTTTTCTACCAAGGTTGATGTGTTGGATACATTTTTGCAAACTTCTTACACACTGGTAATATTCTGTATCTTGTAGAAAGCAGCTGTTGATGGCAAACGGCAAGAGATCATAGTCCTGGACTCAAAGCGCAGCAATGCTATAAACATCGGTTTGACTGTCTTACCTCCTCCCCGCACAATCAAGACTGCCATTCTCAACTTTGATGAGTACGCACTAAACAAAGAAGGCATCGAGGTAAGTCTTTTTAATAAGGTTCTGCCTTATGACGCACACCTATGGACTCTTCCTCTCTCTCCCACTCATCTTAACTCCCCAGCTTATCAGAATACAGAGATGCTAAGATATATTGTGATCATCAGCTTGATTTCGAGTTGTTTTCATGCAATTTTGAATTGAATCTTCTCTTTTATTTACTCTGATTTACAGTAAAAAAACAAAACAAAACAAAAAAATCAATGTGTTTAAATGGTATTATACGCCTGTTTTCCCACCTTCTCCCCAACTTTTCTCTTCCTGCCACTAGAAAATACTCACAATGATCCCCACAGAGGAGGAGAAGCAAAAGATCCAGGAAGCTCAGCTGGTCAACCCTGCTATCCCCCTGGGCAGCGCTGAACAGTTCCTTCTCACCCTCTCCTCCATCACAGAGCTGTCTGCTCGCCTGCAGCTGTGGGCATTCAAGATGGACTATGAAATTATTGAGAAGGTCAGAATCAATCATGCCTGTAGCAGTAGCAAAAGTGCATTATATCTCATTTTTGCTTCTAATTTTCTTATAATAAAATTTAATTTTGTGAATTAAAAAGGATATATTAGGAAATATGCTTGCGATTAGTTAGTGAAATATGAGCAATTATCGCACGAAATCTGTAAATATGAAGCTACAGCCAGTTGGTGATTATCTTGGCTTAGCAACAGCTTTCCAGTAGACTTCAGTACAACTGTACTTCCTTTTGCACCCAGTGGTCTCCCCCTGCTGGCCACTAGAAAGAATGCAGGTTTGAGGCACTTTCAAACTATCTTCACTTTTGACGTCCACAAACTTCATCCGCCTTTTATATACAGTGAATAGTTTAAACAAGATTTGTTTTTCCTATATGGGGTACATCTGTATGATGAGAGAAGAACAGACTTCACTGGAAAAAAAATAGGCATGTGCTTCATGTGCTTCATGACTGTATTTTCCTGCTCTTTTAGGAAGTGGCAGAGCCTTTGCAGGACTTGAAGGAAGGAATGGATCAGCTGGAAAAAAATAAGACACTCAGATACGTTTTGACCACGTTACTTGCCATTGGCAACTTTCTCAATGGCTCCAATGTAAGTAAACCTCCAAGTCGTTTGTAGCGTTTACTCGCTTTGTACATTTTCTGCAGTGCTCCTCACCCCCCACCTCCTCTGACAGCCTATTGATTTGGCAAGAGTTCTGCGTGCCTGACTGCACCAGATACTGTCCTTCTACAGTAAAAACACTTGTCAAGGCCTCTGCTAAACCTGGTCCTTTCTCTGTGTGTGTGTGTGTGTGTGTGTGTGTGTGTGTGTGTGTGTGTGTGTGTGTGTGTGTGTGTGTGTGTGTGTGTGTGTGTGTGTGTGTGTGTGTGTGTGTCAAAAAGAGAAAAGGGGAGGGAAGGTTTTGGGATTTCTGAGAATTTCTTTCTGTCTGGCCTTTTTATGTGTGAACCTGCATATGTGTCTCTGTTTTTTTCCCTCATTTGTTTTGTTTTTGTCTCACTTTGTCATCTGTGTTTCTTTGCCCTTGCGTGTGCCTCGGTGTGTATGCAGCTGTGAGTAAGTGTATTTATGAATGAACCTCTGGGATATGCGAGCCAAACATGCAAAGGGGAAACATAAGTCATTAACATCAAAACAGGCAGTTACCGTAAATAATGGCCACGTTTATATTTTGCAGTAAGCCATTTAAAGCTGGCAGGAGAACAAGGGGAGATCCCGTTAGGATTAGGATTATGTCTTTCATTCTGGCTTTTTAGCTTCGCTGTGGTGAGCAGAATAATCAGTCAGCCCTGAAATAGAGTGTAGTTTCAGTCTAATGAATCTACGTATCTACTCTTAGCTCTTTTCAACTCCCTTTTTTTTCCCTGACTCTGCCAAAGAGGAAGTTCACTGCAGTTTTGGTCCTAGAGTAGCAGCATTTGATTTTAATTTTAGACCATTGTTTCCATCCCACACTCTGAGAGTGCTCCTGTGTTTGCATATATCTCTAGGCTAAAGGCTTTGAGCTGAACTATTTGGAGAAGGTCCCTGAGGTGAAGGATACAGTTCATAAGCAATCTCTGCTGCACCACGCCTGCTCCATCGTGGTTGAGAAGTTTCCAGACAGTACTGATCTCTACTCTGAGATTGGCGCTGTTACCCGCTTGACCAAGGTTCCGTTTAAAATTTCACTTTAACAACTAATCTAAAATAGTTTGTTGTTAGTAGACATAAATGCCAATGCCACATCACCTCAAGTCTGTCTTGGTTGTTAGGTGGACTTTGACCAGCTTCAAGACAATCTGGCCCAGATGGAGAGAAGGTGCAAAGCATCATGGGATCACCTGAAAGTCATTGCAAAACATGAGATGAAACCAGCGTTGAAACAAAAAATGTCCGACTTCCTCAAAGACTGTGCAGAGAGGATCATCATACTCAAGATTGTACATCGAAGAATTATCAACAGGTGCATTCACATGTAGATAATCCTTTACACATTAAAGCTTTCCTTACGCATTTTCCAGAATTTTTATATCTTAGAAATATAACTGTGTAATCAGATTTTGAATTCTCGTTAATGATAAAGCATGTATAATGATGCATTGTCGCTCTACTCTTCTCCAGGTTTCATGCTTTCCTGCTGTTCTTGGGCCATCCGGTGTATGCAGTACGTGACGTCAGCATACACCGCTTTAGCAAGATACTGAGCGAATTTGCTCTAGAATATCGCACGACAAGAGAGCGCGTGCTGCAGCAGAAACAGAAGAGGGCCAACCACCGAGAGAGGAACAAGACCAGGGGAAAAATGATAACAGATGTAAGTCGTCTTCAGCCGACCTACACGCACATTTTTCCATTTCATAAACCTCGTCTTTGTTTAGTTTGAGCTTTCTGATTTCTGAGAAACAATACGGCCCATCCCTAGACGCTGCTTATATCCTTAATCTGGTTAAAGCGCCAAATGCGGCATTTGTAAGGACATCGGAATAGCTCCTTGGTATTCACATGTATAGGTTTCTGTAACAACAATCAGTGAATTGTTTTTAGTGTATCCTATTCTGTAGCTGGAGCCAGCTAAGAAAAGCCAGAGCAAACACCTCACCGCATGATTAAAATCCCCCGGACTGTCAGAGCAGACTCAACAGCGGGCTCTGGCAAGAACACCCACTCTTCAAAAGGTCCCTAATTCAATCACTGTGTGAGAATTCAAACTCTGGATTTCTGGATGGCCCACTCCTCAGCTCACACTCCTACAAAGAAATTCAGTCAAATATGCTCCTCTGGGCTGCACAGCTTGAATCTGCAGTGATGATTTTATGGTGTACGACAGGGGTGTGAAACATAAGGCCCGGGGCCCAGAATCAGCCCGGCAGACGATCCAATCCGACCCGTTGGACATATTTGTCAAATGTAAAGGATGGAATAAGTTTTTAGACTTTTAACTGTATTTTTAGGACTTGTACAGCTTTTCCTACTGATAAACACCTCAGACCAAAGCCATTCATGCTGCAGTAAGAAAGTAATTGATAAAAAGTTGACAGGAAACCATGACAGGGAAGTCTATAGTAATTTTATCTACTATAGACATTTCTATTTTATTTCACAATGTGTCAGCAGTAGAATAAATAAGTAAAACAGGGCATTTTCTGTGAATTAGCAAATCATTCCACTTAATACTGAGCTACCAGAATTGTCTGTAATTTTATATATTTATTCTGTACAATTTAAGCCCAAAGAGTCATCCTGACTCATTTCTTTCAATAACCACAACAGCATTTCTTCATCATGTTGAAAAACTGAGATATTAACACTGCATTTCTTTTTCTTGTATTGACATATCTCAGCAATTAAATGCACAGTTAAACTACTTTACACTGACAGAAAGGGTATTTCCACCAGTCTGGCTCACTTAAGATAAAAGGGGGCTTAATTATGGCCCAAGATGTAAAATGAGTTTGGCATTCCTGTTCTAGGAGATGAAAGTCTCACGAAAATGCAGGTATTAAAAAGAACGTGTTTAAATATTTAAGGACTTCTGGTATTTGCTTTCTTCCTAAAAATTAGGTGACAAGACTGCACCACTGTCTTATCTTAAAACTCGTATATAAAAACTTATACTATTATTTTAAAGTCTGCAAAAATGTAATTTTTACTATTTTTTTTCCATAGAGTGAAGATGACAATGATAGTGAGGTAATTGTGTTTGCAGACAAGTGCATGGGTGTTTGCATTTAACCCTGTCTTTTTAGACACGCTGTTGTAACTTTGGAAAACACCAAGTGTTGTAACATCAGGAAAAACAGAGTCGATTGTGACACTGACAGGCTGTGTGTGTAAGAGAGACCGAGCGTGGATGAGGAAACTCGATGGACAGAAAGAAGTGACTGCATGATATGTTCTGTTGATTGAATCTAACTTCAACAACTCACAGATACTCAGGTGAAATATAATGAAATTCTTGAACCCGGCATGTCAGCATTGTTTCAAGAACCAGTCTTGAGGGAGAAAAAAGATTGTATCTCAGAGTTGTGGGTGGAGTGTTTGAAATGCCTAACTGCTCCTGTTTTAGGTTAGAAAGCACTGTCACCTCTAAAGGTTTACCTGTGTGACGACTTTCATACGTAAAAGGTCTCAGAGCGTGGAGTTGAGTCACATTATACTGCTAACACAATCTCATGTGCCCGTCTGTTGCTGTAGAGTGGTAAATTTGGTGGAGCCCCTTCAGACAAACCGGAGAGTCAGCCTCAGAGTGTCCAGAGTGCCGAAGATGCAGCAGAACACGAGAACATGAAGGCCGTCCTAAAAAGTAGCCTGCAGAGTGGAGAGAGTGGATCATCCACAGTGCCGGGCCTTCGAACACGCACCAGAGCCAGTAGCACCAGAGGTTCTTCTCCTTTACGTGTTGTGCTTTTACACTTTTAAATATTTCCTTATTTTTACCACTGCCATCCAGAAAACTAGATTTGCATTATTCAAGTCAAACACAGTAACAGTTGTTTCATCTTTATTGAAGGAATTCTACCTAAAACCTAAGTTTAATTAGGACTATTTAGCAATGTAGCAGCAAATCTCTTCAATCTCTATGTTTATACACCACTTTGGTGCCTCTGCTCACCCCAACCAGTCAAGGCAGATGGCTTATTATTATTTTTCAGTTCATTTTTAATCAGTCATTTCAAGGCAGTAAGCAGCAATTCAGTTATAGGGGGGAGACATTATAGCAGGGAATGGTCATCCATGAATCTTTAGTTAAGTTTTGGATTTTACAAATAAATGTTATTTACATAAGACCAATTCACAATAGTGAAGGGGCTTTATATTACATGGCACAGACTACAAAATTAAGGAGAGGAATACAAAATTATTTGGTGATCCTCAGTGACAAAGCATATGGAGGACGAAGACTTTTTTTTTAACACAAATAAACTGGTAAAACCAGGCTGAGGGAGGGTTGTGGGAGGAATGTGAGTGTGACATAAAAGAGGAGCAGAACATCTTCCTGTTTTACGTTTACTTCAGCTGATCCAAAATGCCAGCTGAAGGCTTTTCAAGGGCCTATTATGACATCCTGTTTACAAGATGTTGCTAAATGTTGTAGCAACATTTGCTGAAAGTAAGCATGCAAACTAAAAGTACTATCAAAAACGATTTGCATTAGTACTACAGGCCAAGGTAATGCTACTGAGTTCAAATATCTGCTCAGACATGCTATTTCTGAGATTTACAGAGCCAGATGCCTCAAGTTTAGTTAATTGAATTCAGAAATAACTACAATTACAGGTTATCAAGTCTGTCGTTAAGCCTGCTTGTAGTTTAACTAAATGACTTAGCCCTTTAAAGAATATTATGAGATGCTATTACCTTGGTACCATCAGACGTTTCGCTTACCCATTTTAACTGTGTTGTTTTAGGTCGTGTTGCCCCATGGTGCTCTGCCAACGACGACCCAGTAAACTGCACAGATGACACAGCAGACGAGATCATGGAGAGGATTGTCAGGTCAGCCACTCAGGGGCCCAGCCAGCGGACGCAGCCGCGGGAGAGGAGACGATCCCGAGCCAATCGAAAATCATGTGAGTGGTGTCAAATATTGGGCGAGCTGCCTCATTTCTTATCATACACAGAGCAGAAAGCTCCAATCAGCTCCATATGTAAACTCATATAATGCAAAAAAACAAAACATTTTTCCATGATAGGCGATTATGTTTCCACTCTGAATTTTCCTCTTGTGTGCACAGTGAGGAGGACACTGAGGAATGGTTTGACAACAGAGGAGGCAAACGCTCTTGGCTTGTCTAATGGTTCGGAGATGCAAGTGTGAGCTGGACCCCCATGGGACACCACGCTATCTGGAAGCCCTTTCACTGCCCCAAACCCCCCATAAGGACATAAAGACCCAACCCGTCAACCTACTCTGCTCCGGTTTGGCACTAAAATCCCCCTCCCCAACCCCAGCTTTGATGAGTTGATCTCATCTTTGTATGTCTGGACTTGACCAAGTGCTTCCTAACGAAAGAGAAGGGAGAACAGGATTTTATTCCTGAACTGATGGGCAGAGGGAGCAGAAACGGCGTGCTGCATTAAAACCACTAAGCTTTGCCCTTGCCGGTTAAACACAGTTTACACATGATTTGCTTTCATAAGGCTTCATCACAGTTATGCTTTCAATGTGATATTGCATACAAACACCTGCAGAAATGTTTGGTTTTTTTAAGGCCGAGGGAGTCAAAACAGTTGGCAGTTTAATCCCCGTGGCCTTCAGTGAATTGAGAGGGCTAGAAAATCAGTTCAAATAAATGTGTTTGGGTTTAGTTTCAGCCCAGGAGCTTTCGTGACAAAAAAGACATTTCATCTATTGAATAGATGGCCTTGTGCAGAGGGTTATTTTGTTATATACTACTGTGGTAGTTTTGTGTTTCGTTTTGCTCAAGAAGGTGCTCAAATAAGGAACAATTGCACTGGATGTAAAAGTTGGGTCTCAAAGGAAAGTGAGATCCTTGACACTGATTAACCATTCAGACATCTGAATCTGAGAACATACTCAGCAGTTAACCAGCAATTCAGCAGTAGCACAGTTTTTAAATATTTAATCAAAGTCAACATATCCAAGGCAAGCGTGCATTAGTTTACTAAATAAGAAGGAATTCATCAGAGAAACGGCGCAGATATTTTTTAAAGTTGATATGAAGAGAGAAAGGCGATTGCCAACAGCTCCGTTACAGGTTTGACTGGCAATCCCACTAGTTTCAGACTAATGCTAACGATGCAAACATTTATAGTTTGAACTGAAGTCGCATCGTCACCGTCGTGATCTATTCTCACCGATGAACAGCTGGAGTGAGGTGAAGTACAAGTGAGCAATCTTCACAGAGTTTATTTCGTTTTATTTTGTAGAGACTATGAGCTGCACATTTCAGAGTGCCTTTCAGAGACAGCTATTTATTAAGATGTTTTCAGGGACATATAATAACGAAAATGTTGCTACAGATGTGCGGTCTGTGGGGCAGGGAGGGAGCAGAGGTTAATATTGCAGTGTAGATCATTCTTGAGCTGTGATTTATTTTTAACCAGTGTTTTTAAACTTGTCATGGCAGAATTACTTTTTTGGTTCCATGCTATGTCTTGGATCAAGTAGTTTATGAAGATAGCTTTAACATATTTATGACAACTTAAGGATTGGCTATGCACATTAGCTGTTATCCTGTTGCCTTATTGTAAGATTCATTTAGGTTCACTCCATTCATAGTGTAGGTAAAATTATAGAGAGAGAGAGATCAGGCCATTTTTGCCATTTTCAGGGTATGTGGGGTGTATTTTTTTAATTCTCAATGAATGCAAACCATCAGGGGGCACATTTATAATTATTAGTTAGGAAGCACATAAATTTTTTTAATTTATAGACTTTTTAAAACATCAAAATCTGTACTGAACTGAATATTTTAGAGGTCCACGTGCTGTTAATCAATTTGGAATGGCCTTGACTGAATTCATAATGATCTCTATTCACTTTTAATTTTCACTGTGATGGAAACATAGCCATTGAGAAAATAATTTAGCGCATTGTGATAAATCTGCATAAAAAAAGAAATCAAATGAGCACTCCATTTTTATTTTGTTTTGAATTGACTGGAACCTTTTCAGCACCTTAGACTCGATGTGTAGCATGCCACTTAGTAAAACTGCAGTTACAGGAGGAGCTGGGAGCTCAGTGCGTTTCCCGGGTTGTACTGACTTTTCAAGAGCAAAAACATGTTTGAAGCAATACAGGGGAATGTTGTAAACAGATGTACATGTCATAACTGTCTTTTTTTTTTTGCTCCATGTGTAGAATAGTGTATTATAGACTAAAAGCAGTGTTATTCAAAATATAATTTAAGAAAACCAAGCCATGCATGGTTTTAAAAGAAAGTGACACTTCTGCTTAATCCAGGAGGTGGTTTCACTTTGGTTCTAAGAGCTGTAGGATTTTCACTTCAGACTGTAACATGAACACCCAGCGATCAGCTTTACCAGTTACTCCAGTAAAATCCAGATGGAAGCCTTTGATTTAATTGCACTTATATTTTTATCATTAGCCCATCACACACTGCTGCCTGTGCCATAACATCACTGTGGAACTTGGACTAAAGTGCTTTACTACCAAGGCTTCAATTGCATCTATACCCACAGCAAAAACTATGTAACAACTACAATAAAAAGGCAAAATGCAATTTTTTTTTGTCATCAACTTCTTTCTGCCACCTTTTCTTCTATGAATACAGAAATAAGTCACGTTTAGACCAGACAAAGCATGTGAAAGAAAAACTTAAGCCTGTTTATTTTTAGTCCACACAACCCATTTTTCAAGTCACTTTTATGTTCAAGAGCATACAGATGTCAGTGACACGTTTACCATTACAGCTGGTGTTTACATACGGCCCACTCATCTGGACTTAAAATTCATGTCTGTTCACAGGTGGTATGGAGCTAAATGCGATTACTGTTTGCTTGCAATAAAATGCAGAGACATCACGATGATGAGGATAGGTAGGAAAAACAAGCATTCAAAAAAGAAGAAGAAAAAAAAAAAAAAGCCGAAACTGTCTCAGCAAATCCAGTGCAACCCAAGACACGTTCTGCTTTATACTAGCTGAAAACAGAAAAAAGGGTAAATAAGAATTATAGAATTTGTATTTCCTGATCATAGTTCAAATTTATCAATATACACTGTCCCTGAACAATTACTTTTGCACAGTACCTTAGATTTGTGAAGATAAATTACAAAATGGAGTCTTCCCTTTCCACAGGACATAATTTTCTTTGTAAAACCCCTGAAAAACTGACAGGCTTACCTAGTTTAACATTTTGTATTGCTACATTTTAAACAAAGATTGACAAATGAATTTTTAGCTTTGCATATATTCATAGGTTTGTGGTTTGGTGTGCATCTGCGCCAATAATCATCTCTGAAATAGCACCAAAAGACAAACACTTGACCATTCAGAGGTCAGGCATTTGTTAAATGTATGGTTTAGAAACAGCACGTTGCAAATGTGCAGAAAAGTCTAATCATTAACCCCAACATAATTATTCTTTTAAATGGCAAAGTAAACAATACTCTGCATATATATGTATATGAGACACATAAAGCTGACCCTGATGAGCAGTACGAGTCTGGCCTGACAGTTTCAACTGCTCACTTGTCTTCTGTCTCAGGGTCACTGCTGGATTTTATCATGTGCAATGGATACAAGTAAACTCAAAGCTGTCGTTTGGTACAATAATGCACTTTTAGATCTGAGTTGAGTGTAAATTTATAAAAAGGGTGCGTCGTTAACGCGTTAAGAAAAGAATCTGGTTGCCGTCCTCTCATGTATCCCATCATTTGGAGAAACAACAATCTTAAAATCTGAGGTGTCTAAAAAGTTTATACAAAAATGTATATCCAAATTATAGTTTATCCTGTGAGGGAAATATGTAAATGTTTATATTTTCAAAAGATACTTGTGTTTACCCATAGTTACACATGAAGTTAATTAAACATATAGCACCAGCTTGTAGATCATGCCAAGCCTTGGGTTTGGTCTAAAGCGCAAATCTGTGCCGCACTAAAAGAAGTGTAACGCAGACAGCAGTGAGACAAATCGACAAATCTTCAAAGAACTTAAAGTGCCACTCCAGTCCCACGCCCGCTGCCCAGGCTTCAGCTAACTAACCACAGTACACGCTTCTTATCTAAGACAACTGATGGGGAGCTTCAAGCATTTCCATTAGGAAAGTGTCAATAGGTGTGTCACCGATCAGCTTGAAGAAGAAAAGATGCTCCAAGCACTTCAAGCCAATAGATCGCAGTGCTGGCAGTCGAAGGAGGAGCTTAGCAAACCTGCAGGGAACAGAGAGGACATCATCTCACTTAACAAGATCAAAATGTACGAGACAGGACTACAACAAAGACTGTTACAGCAGAGGACCATTACCTTCCTTGCTGCTCTGGATATTTCTGTTTGCAGTAAGCTTCCAATGATGCATAGACCTTTTCTCTGAGGAGCTCCACCTCACCGGTGTTGGAGAGCCCTTTAGCATCTACATGAAAAATGCAGAAAATTAAAAAAGCCCAAAACATTTTTTGAAGAAATAGTTAAATGTTTCTAATTTCTTCCATGTTAAGTACCTGGGTTAAACAGGACAATGGCTCGAAGGCAGCCCAGCTCTATTTTATCCATTTGCATATCTCTCATCTTATTGACCAGCTCAGTGAGAACTCTGAGAAAGAATGCAAGGTTTCAAAGCATTAAACAAAAACACTGAGCCTACACTGTGTAAGACACTCTGAACAACAAGAGGAAATGTACCTATCAAATATGGCGCCGACCTCTGCGCTCTGCACACTTTCTCTGTATCAAAAACAAAAGTCAAATTAGACAATACGTTTTTATAACACAAATCATTGCAGTCAAGTGCAGCTTATATGTTTGTATCCTGGCAATTCTTTACTTCCATCAATGTACCTGTCAAAAATGGCTCCAACTCCTGCACTGTGTGCGTTATCGCGCTGTAGCTCAGAGGCAAGAAGAACTCCATCCTTCAACGGAATGGAACGATGGGAGAACGAGGCGATAAGAAGCTCATTCCACCCTGAGAAATTAAGTCCATTTACACACAGATATGTAAAAAGCAATAAGATTTTAATTCATCATGACATTTAAAACAAAGACTCATGTGTCTCAGAGTCCTTTCTCCCTTAAGTTGTAGGCAATAATACAAAGACAGTTTAGTGCAACTGTATACACCATCCCCGCTGCTGTGAGATTTATGTCCTCAGGGTTCTGAACCACTTTCCGTATGGGGGGGGAAAAAAAAAAAAAAAGTTGTTATTGCCACTTTCCTTTCTGGGCAAAAAACCCTTCTGGGGAATCACCAGACACATAACAACTGGAGTTAGGAACAGTCACTACTTCAAAAATATTTTCTAAAACATTTCAGCAAAATTGGGCAGAAATGTGGTCATTCACTCACAGCCTTTTAAGTTTCCTCTACACTTTGTTTTTACTAGACATTCTCGTACACTAATTCTTAGCACTGCTTAGTTTTATAGGGTATGCAATTTATTGCGATTTTGCAATTTTTTGCAAGGTATGCAATTTATAGAGTATTCAAGTACACAAATATAATTAAACGGCTCCAAACAACAATAACTTAGATAGCAATGTAACTGTATGTTAAGAATTACAATAACCAGCATAAAAGGACATATTTGGCCACTTCAGAAGAATACTGTATGGTGCCTTTGATAAACTTATAACATCAAAGCTGATCAGATCACTTGTGTGTGCTTGTTCATACCTGCACGCAGAAGGATGACCTGATCATCAAGGGGCAGTTCAGAGAAATGAGGGATTCTCTTTGCCCACTCCACCAGGGCAAACAGCTGTTTGTCTGCAGTCTGACAGATGTTGCTAACAGCATCATGTGGCTGAAACAAAACAAAAAAAGACAATCAATGCTTCCAGTAATTTTAGTAAGCTTTCATCTTAATAAACATAGCTATCACTCTGTTTATAGTGCTGCCATGTAAATGCATTTACGTTCCAACCACTCACCGAGTTTCCTGCAGAGCCTCCGTCTGAGTGAAGCTCAGTCTTTTGCTCCACAGCCGTCTCTGCCTCCAAGATCTTCTCCACAGGCATCTCGTCATTCACTCCAACACTGAATTCCAGCTCGCCTTCCCGCTCTCGGTTCCTCTGTCGTTCCTCTTGTACCGCTGCATCACACAAAACACACAAACAGACCATCAATGATGCTTGTAAGAGTTAAAATGCAAAGTGTTCTGACTATGTGCAATCATTTTCTGATGCACTGAGAAAGTCTGCTATACAGACAAAACTTAGTAAGAGCAATATAGATGTATATGACTTTTAATGTAGTGAATTGTTATCAATTTTAACTGAGTGGTGGGACCCAAAATTCAATTGAATTTTACTTTATCTTATTTATATAGTACTAAATCAAAACAACAGTCGCATCAAGGCTCTTTATACTGTAGGGTAAAGACCCTACAGTATTACAAAGGAAACCCAAAGAATCAGTCGACCCCCTATGAGCAAGCCCTTGGTGACACTGGGAAGGAAAAACTCCTTTTTAAAAGGAAGTAATCCTTTGGCACAACCAGCTTCATGGAGGGGCAGCCACCTGCTGCGACTGGTTGGGGGTGAGCGGAGGCACCAAAGTGCGGGTTGAGGACAAAGAAAAGGGAGCAGAGGGAGAAAGCAAAGAAGCCACACCGTGGGAGGGAGCCACAGTTTAATAATTACTGCTGCTGGTTGAAACCTCTAAATGCAACAGTGATGTATAAACACACAAAGTGAAAAGAAGAAAGGTTCAGGGCCCAAATTCCCCAGCAGCCTAAGCCTACTGCAGCATAACTAAGAGAGGGTTCTAGCCCCAGCTATAAACTTGATCAAAAAGCAAAGTTTTAAATCTAATCTTAAAAGAATAGGCATTTGTCTCCCCAGTACAAACTGGGAGCTGGTTTTACAGTAGAGGGGCCTGATAGCTGAAGCTCTGTCTCCCATTTTACTTTCAGAAACCCCAGGGTGGGGCAGTATATGATGGGAAATGATCATTCAAAACTTTGTATATGAGAAGGATTTTAAATTCAATTCTGGATTCGACAAGAAGGCAATGAAGAAAATCTAATATGAGAGAAATATTTTTAGTCCCAGTTAGCACTCACACTGCTGTGTTTTGGAATTACTTGAGGCCTTTCTGGGAGTATTTAGTGTGAGATGAGGATAATGAATAACAATAGCCCAGCCTACATATAATAAATGCATGAACTAGATTTTCAGCATCAGTCTGAGACATGCTTAATTTTCTTTTAGTCACATTGCAAAAATTAAACAACGCGGTGCTACATATTTGTTTTTAGTGCATGCTGAAGAATATGACTCACAGTGTTCAAAGCTAAAGTAAAGAATCTGGTTAGACATCATGTTTTAAAGATGAAGACAAGTTCACTGGATCTAATTTACAGTGGAAATGAAACACAATTATCTACTGTTGTGTATTAATGTCTACAACCAGATGTTCAATCAAGTTCAAACTATAAATAAATTAGGGTTTTCTGCTCAGAACCTTAGGGTCAAATCAGAACTCGACTCTATATAATATCTGTGTGGATGTTCACCAGTGGAAGCTCACTCAGTAGAGAGTGGTTTATGTAGCACAAGAATGAAGCTAAGCATAAACATACAAATACAAGCCTTTGAACCCAAAAACAAAAAAAATGTTTTGGACCAACTCAAAATAATCTTTCTCTATTTAAAGCAGTCAAGCAGCCGTGCAAGTTAATTTGAAGGTTTTCACACATGCTCTTCCTCCCGCCCCATTTTTCCAGAATTTTCAAAACTGACTATGAACTGTTGTATTGGTATTATATTACTTAAAACTTAAGTAATTTTGAAGCAGTATAAGCAACACAAGCCAGGACTCTTCTTAAAATGCTGACACTGAGGGATAATCTGCCATTATCACTAGGCAATCAGACACTGAAAACTGCAGCTATACGAATCCGATCTGTGCCCTTAACAGCAACCAAAATTAGAACTCCTTGGATTACTGTTTATTAGACCACATACGTGCCACATACTACATTTGGCAGTCATCACTCTCCATCATTCCATCATTCTCAGGTCAAATTCACACACAAATGTCATGAACTTTGCATTTCTAACAATTTCTAATTCTCCATGTGACATTAAAATACAGTATCCTCAAGAATTCAATGTCATACTCATCCATCCTTCAACTTTTCCATCTTCTGTTATGTCCTTTACAAGTTTGATTGCTAGTGAAAGATGGAGAAAGATTTGAATTGGAGACAGGTTAGTTGCACCAGCCCCAACAAACCTGTCTGTCCTAATGTATGTTATCAATAGTCCACATTTACTTAAACTGTTTTATTTAGGCTTAACTCTGTATAATTAATAACTTCATGAAATTTTAATTCACAGCTAGTTTTTTTTTTTACCGCTAACATACAACATTTTGACTTATCACTGTGGGTACAGTTACATGTAAGACAAGTCAGAACAAAACGCGTTGCTAAACCGTCTGACTGCCAAACAAGCTCTCTACGGCAATATTCTAATACTTTGCATACCTTCCCTCTTCATTCCCATGGCCAGGCACTTCTGGTAGCGGCAGTACTGGCAGCGATTGCGCTGGCGTTTGTCAACCAGGCACTCTTTGTTATCTCTGCAGGTGTAACTCAGGTCTTTTCGCACAGTTCGTTTAAAGAAACCTTTGCAACCCTCACAGCTGTACACTCCATAGTGCTTGCCTGTAACATAAGGGGGGGGGGGGGAACGAACGTTACGGCCCAATGAGAAGACTGGAAGGAAGACAACATCAACCTGCATGTATGAGTTGGGGAAACTTTTTGCTATCATTCGTAATAAGTAAGATCCACTACATGAAAGTGTTATCATGGGTTGAAATATTCGTTGGCTGATGTTTCACTTCTGTCCTTTACCTTGTGCTGATTAAGTTCACTCACCAGAAGAGCGGTCCCCACAGATGACACACAGTCGTTTCTGAGACAACATTATTCCCGGGCTGTGAGCCTGCATGGGCCTCAGGCCAAACGGAGGCTTGATGTCTTCTGAGCTGCTGACAGAGTGCATCCCTGATATAGGCGCTGACGATGAAATCTGGGTACGATTGCAACCAAATAAAACAAGGGAAACAATGTAACAATGTCATTATTTGTATGTAATGGCCAGACAGTATTTTCCACCAATTTGAATAACCGGAGGCTAGGGCTGTCAAAATTAGGCAAAGAAAAAACCCAAAAACAAAACAAAAAACACTGTTTATTCCTTCAAAAATATCTTCAAATATCTAAATTATATCCACAAGAAGGCAAATTGATACGAGACTCATTCTTACTTTTGTGAGTGCATTTAAACTGGGATAATTAGTGTGGATATTTAGCTCTGGTCACTGGGAAAAAAAACACGTATACCCCAAATGGATGACAAAAACCTGATGGCTGTTTCTAGATGAAATTGATCATGTGCTACACTAAAAACCTCCAAATTTCGAGTTCACACTATAACTTTGAGTTTCTCACCATCACCTATTCATGTATATCTACTAATTAAGGTATCTTATGTTGTTCTGATTTTTCCACATAATATGGCATAAGTCATGTGAACAGCGAAATACTAAGAGTCACAGCTACTGATTTAACAACTTTTACTCTGCAATATCCAGCGGTGCATCCTACACAGCTTATGACAGACACTATTTCTTAGTTATTTTCATTTTTTCACATAAATACAGAAATATTTTCATAATCAAATGCCCTTTTGTTATTAGCACTAACTGTGACAATTTTTGCTTACAACGCCTTCTGTTAGGAGCCATTATTCAAAAATGCCTGCCTCTATAAGTGGAGTAATGTAAATAGTCAGTAAAGTGTTTGTTTTTTCCCCACTACAGTGTACCTTAAGTGGCTGTGTATATTCGGCCCAGTTTAAACAAGCATCATGGCTCTCAGGCTACAAAATTAAAAATAAGAGTTAAGTGCACTGTGACATCAGTACAATACATACACCCTCATGCATATGAATTACCTGACTGTTGCTGATGGGTCCAAATCCCAGAGAGTGTGGCACCACTGGGGAGTTAAGTGAGGGACTGATGACTGAAAACGGAGATCCTAAGATGCTGGTGGGGCTGTTGGAGGCTGAGCTGTTAGGTTGCTGTGAGGACATGGCTTGTAAGCTGCCCGCTGAAAAGAAAAACGTCCCGTTCGAAGGATATCAATCTGAAAGTGATAAAAAAATTAAAAAAAAATTAAAAAAGGAATATAATAAGCTATGGAAACCTTTCTGATCGATCTTGATTAAAAGATAACAGAGACTGACTTTGACAATTATTATTTTGAGCTAAAGTTGCCAAACATGATTTGGTTGCAACTTCTCAAAAAAAAAAAAGAAAAAGGAAAAAACGAGGGGGGGGGGGGGGGGGGTGTATTTTGTTAATCATTACACATTTGGTGTCTTTCAGTTCTCAAATGTTGAGAGTTTGCCAAGATTACATCATTATTTCTCCCATTTCAGAAATAAAGTAGTGGAAGTCTTATAGCTGCGATTGCATTAAGTGGCAGAGAAACCAATTTTCCATAAGTGAGTTATATGGGCAGAAATCTGTGCCATCAGAAACTAAATTTGAATAAATTAAATTTGAATTGCTCAGATTGAATCTGAATTGTAACTTGAATAAATGCTTTTGAAAACTGAATTTGAATTAGTCTAATTTGAAATTGAATTTATGGTTTGAAAATGATCATCACTAAATTGAAATTGAATTTTATATTTTGAAAATGAATTGATTTGCTTTGAAACTGCATTTTATCCTTTAAAAATTCAGCTCTCGAATAATTTCAGATTCACTTCTCACCATTCAGTTTCAGGTCTACAATTCAATTTCAGTTCCAAAATTCAGTTTTTTGGAACTTACATCCGGTTCCGGTTAAAGAGCAGATTAATAGAACTACGTTTTACTAGCGGACCGAAAGTGTTACTGACGGGAATCTACAGCGTCTTGAGCTGAATTAAGACTTCAGAAGTCATTCGTCATATCGAATGACCAGCGGATGAACTCTCAGGTTGGTAATAAATGTATTACATGTATAAGAACAAGCTTCATGTTAACAAATGATTGCCGTAAGGTAACTTTTATGCTTATTGTAGCTGCTAGCTAAAAACGCTAATTTAGCGTAGTTTGCCCTGGATTCAGCTTTGACAAACAAATATGATCGACTGTTTCTAGTAGAATTCCAAAGTTGTCATCTTGTACCCTCTCAGAGTACCCCCTCTGTATGCTTGCAGAGACCCCTACAGTAGGGAAACATGCAAAACGGTGTCCAAACCTTTGTATTTTAGCTTTATTTATGTCTTACACAGCATCCCAACTCTTTAGCTAAAGTGAATAGTTAGTCTAATTCATTAGTGCAGCATTACTGGATCACCTCTGTTTGAAGTGATATAATATGATATAAAACTATCACTGTGTTTAACTACCATAATAATTCTTAGGGTACTGAGTGCATGCTTAATTAGATTTTTATTTTTTTTTTTTTTTTAACATACTGCTCCATTACTATGTTTGACAAGCTCAAGACGCTGTAGATTCCCGTCAGTAACACTTTGGGTCCGCTAGTAAAACGTAGTTCTATTAATCTGCTCTTGAACCGGATGTAAGTTTCAAAAAACTGAATTTTGGAACTGAAATTGAATTGTAGACCTGAAAACTGAATGGTGAGAAGTGAATCTGAAATTATTCGAGAGCTGAATTTTTAAAGGATAAAATGCCGTTTCAAAGCAAATCAATTAATTTTCAAAATATAAAATGCAATTTCAATTTAGTGATGATCATTTTCAAACTATAAATTCAATTTCAAATTAGACTAATTCAAATTCAATTTTCAAAAGCATTTATTCAAGTTACAATTCAGATTCAATCTGAGCAATTCAAATTCAAATTTAACTTATTCAAATTTAGTTTCTGATGGCACAGATTTCTGCCCATAGAGTTAGCTGGCCACGTACAAATCTATAACCATAAATCACTGAACATAAAAAGGTCCGTTTATTTAGCTAAGTTGAACTCAAAAATCTTCCCCCCCAAAAAAACAAACAAACAAGCAAATCACCCCTCCTCAAAAAACTGGACAAATAAAAGGGAAATAATTCTCGTGGCAGGTAATGTTTGTACGTACAAATATTTGCTTACATTAATCAGTGTGCGTTAGCGTTTCATGTTTGCCAAAATGCTGCTGCGTACCTTTAGCAACGCTACCGCCGAGTCACTATTAAGTACATACCAGACCTTACTAGAACAAAAAGCAAATACATTGTCCGTATTCTGTAAAAACTACAACGCCTAACTAATTACGACAGTTTGCCTTTATCGATAGCTCGTTAGCTGCAAATCTTCGGCTTCAAAGATCCATGCTATACAACAACATTAGCAAACATTAGCTTTGGTTTTCACACGTCTAAGTGATACTACCTTCTGTAGTTTTTTGTAAAACTGGGATATAGCAAACAGACCTTGTTTCGCATCTAAAAATGTTGCATAATAATCGACAGTCCGCAAATGAATCCGCTCGACCTGCATTTGCTAAGATTAGCTTGTTAGCTTAATTTACGGCTAATATAGCCAACATTAGCTCGATGCTAGATTCAGGGGTAATACCCCAAGGAAGCGACTGTTCACAACTACCTCATGGTTGTTGGAAGATTGGAATTACATACCAGACACACCTTCGAAGCATTGTTGAGAATCACTTCTAGATAAAGGCCGAGTCTCAGACACAGTTTGCTTCGGTCAGAAGCTGTTGTTGTTTACAGGCCATGATGGCTCAGTGCTACAATCGACTTGAGCCAAAATGTCCCACGGGACCACCCATAACAGCACCGTCATATGACACCCCCGCTGCAGAGGTTCAGCTTGATTTAGTATTTAATCACAGCTAATTTGGTTGGCGATTATCGCGTCACAATTGTATGCAGTATTTGAGTTTAAATAATATCTATCTTCTCAATATATACTGTTATCAAATTCAGCACACTACGCTCCAAAAATACACGACATCAAAAGGCCATCCGTGATGCGTTCAAGAAACACTGAACATTTCATACCTGCACAAATACAAGCGAGTGATTGTTTTGGGTATGATAGGGGGAGTGGTAAACAAAAATGTAAGTAAACAGTAGTAAATTCAGCCAGAAACTGTGTGTGTTTTCGCGTAGCCCAATTATGGCATGCTATTATTTAAGAATCTGAGCAAGCTGTTTTAAACAGCCACACCTACAAAAAGAGTTGGAATGTTTTCCCTTTGACAGAAGGAAGGGGTATATACAGTATTGCACAACTTGTTCTTGCACCAGTGATTTATTTGTGCAGTAATATTTTCCACTATTCAAAATATTGAACACAGTGTTCTGTTCTTCTAAAGACCATTTTTGTCCAACGTTTTTTCTCCTGGGCTGGAGAATGACTTGCACTTTTGTTCTCATGAATTAGTTGCACTGCCTCCTAAAACCTCAAAAGCTGAGGTTCAGTTTATTTTGTACCATTTGCAGGACATTTTACAAGCAAAACAAATTTGTTTTATTTCAGTTAGAACAACTAGACATTGACACCTGCATTCTAGACCTACCTGGTGAATATTCTCATATAAATTCATCTCAACAAACAAGAAAACTCATATGGCCTACAGTATGCAGGCAATCAAAATAAACTTGAAAAACTGCTTTGCTTTTTGTTAGTTGGTGAGAAGGTGGCTGTTAACAAGCCAGGTGGCATTCCTCCTGCAAACACTGTGCTGCCTGAAACTGCTTGCACCTTATAGGAGCAGCAGCTGATCAGAACAGAGCAATATGGTGAGCAGTATTATATGTGTAACATCTTTTGGCTTGTTGCTTTGCAGTTTGTCATCATGACTGAAAACAATAGACTAACCACGATGAAAAGGACCTCTGCTGCTTATTTGACTTTTTTGTCAGGTTAGTATGATACATTTGTATTTACAATTTATATAAATTTAGCTATATAACGTTTGATTAAACATAACATGATGAAAAAGAAATATTTTTTCTGTACTTCCACAGTTTTTTGCTTTTTCACACTGGGATCTTCAGACTTTCACCATATTACTCTCACTGAGAACTACACACAAGCCAAGAGTTATTGCAGAGATATGTACACTGATTTAGCAACAATTTACAACTTAGAAGATATGAATAATCTGGTTTCTTTAGCTTCAAATATAACTGAAAACACTTGGATAGGACTGGAGATCGGAGCTGTGTGGATGTGGCATTGGTCTTTGCCTGGTCAATTAACAGATTTTTTTAAGTGGAAATCAGGAGAAGTAATAACGAATAATCAAGAAGAATGTGCAGCATTGGATCAATTTGGTGGGTGGTTTGTCAGTGCCTGTGGAGTTCTAAGAAAGTTTGTTTGTCAAGGTAAGTAAAATTACAATAATTTATTTCAGAGATCAATAATAACAATAATACTAATAATAATACATTTAATTACATTACAGGGACACATACTGGTGATTTCATTTTTGTTAATGAGTCCAAATCGTGGTGGGATGCTCAGAGTCATTGCAGGGGCTTGCCATCTGATCTAGTTAGCATACACTCTGAAGCAGAGAATATGGCAGTGCTCAACGTGTCTGCATCACAAACTGTCTGGATTGGGCTGTTCAAAGATCCCTGGAAATGGTCGGATGGAAGTAACTCATCTTTTCGTTTCTGGAGAGCTTCTCAGCCCAGCTATCTTCCAAATCAGGATTGTGTTGCTGCAGTATTTCAAGATAATGGGAAGTGGAATAAGCAAAGCTGCAGTAACCAACTCAATTTTGTTTGCCATGGGGGTAAGTTTGTGTTATTTATTTATAAATTGTATGTATTTACTATGTCAGCAAAATTATATTATAACTTTTTGTTTTCTATTACACAAGACACAACAATCTATATCTGTCCACTCATTACTCACTTTTACATCAGGGAAATCATTTTCAACACTGCCATTCACAATAGACAGTGACCTGTAATTGAGACAAATGTACTTCAAATTAATTTGATTGCAGCTGCTGCTACCAAACAGTCAAGCACCATTACCACAACAGAAGGAACAGCTGCAGGTGGAGTGAGAACACCAAATACCACAGAGTTTATGTCACCTACATCAAGTACTCATCTCCAAAGTACAACTACAGAAATGTCATCTTTGACACAGTCACCTCCTGCAACTACTGTGAATTTAACTACAGGTGGTGACTCTATATTAAAAACCCCGGGAGGAATTTCAGCCCAGATCTCAACAACACAGACAGGGATTTCAGTCCCAAACACTACAGAACATATAGAGATTTCATCCCAGAACACTACAATACAGAAAGAGACTTCAGCCCAGAACACTACAGCATACATAGGGACTTCACTCCAGAACACTACAGCATACATAGGGACTTCACTCCAGAACACTACAGCATACATAGAGACTTCAACCCCAAACACTACAACATACATAGAGACTTCAACCCCAAACACTACAGCATACATAGGGACTTCAGCCCAGAACACTACAGCATACATAGGGACTTCAACCCCAAACACTACAGCATACATAGAGACTTCAACCCCAAACACTACAGCATACATAGGGACTTCAACCCCAAATACTACAGCATACATAGAGACTTCAACCCCAAACACTACAGCATACATAGAGACTTCAACCCCAAACACTACAGCATACATAGGGACTTCACTCCAGAACACTACAGCATACATAGGGACTTCACTCCAGAACACTACAGCATACATAGAGACTTCAACCCCAAACACTACAGCATACATAGGGACTTCACTCCAGAACACTACAGCATACATAGGGACTTCACTCCAGAACACTACAGCATACATAGAGACTTCAACCCCAAACACTACAACATACATAGAGACTTCAACCCCAAACACTACAGCATACATAGGGACTTCAGCCCAGAATACTACAGCATACATAGAGACTTCAACCCCAAACACTACAGCATACATAGGGACTTCAACCCCAAACACTACAGCATACATAGAGACTTCAACCCCAAACACTACAGCATACATAGAGACTTCAGCCCCAAACACTACAGCATACATAGGGACTTCAGCCCCAAACACTACAGCATACATAGAGACTTCAACCCCAAACACTACAGCATACATAGGGACTTCAACCCCAAACACTACAGCATACATAGGGACTTCAGCCCAGAACACTACAGCATACATAGAGACTTCAACCCCAAACACTACAGCATACATAGAGACTTCAACCCCAAACAATACAGCATACATAGAGACTTCAACTCCAAACACTACTGCACACATAGGGACTTCACTCCAGAACACTAGAGCATACATAGAGACTTCAGCCCAGAACACTACAGCATACATGGGGACTTCAGCCCAGAACACTACAGCATACATAGAGACTTCAACCCCAAACACTACTGCACACATAGGGACTTCACTCCAGAACACTACAGCATACATAGAGACTTCAACCCCAAACACTACAGCATACATAGAGACTTCAACCCCAAACACTACAGCATACATAGAGACTTCAACCCCAAACACTACAGCATACATAGAGACTTCAACCCCAAACACTACAGCATACATAGGGACTTCACTCCAGAACACTACAGCATACATAGGGATTTCAACCCCAAACACTACAGCATACATAGAGACTTCAACCCCAAACACTACAGCATACATAGGGACTTCAACCCCAAACACTACAGCATACATAGAGACTTCAACCCCAAACACTACAGCATACATAGAGACTTCAACCCCAAACACTACAGCATACATAGAGACTTCAACCCCAAACACTACAGCATACATAGAGACTTCAACCCCAAACACTACAGCATACATAGAGACTTCAACCCCAAACACTACTGCACACATAGGGACTTCACTCCAGAACACTAGAGCATACATAGAGACTTCAGCCCAGAACACTACAGCATACATAGGGACTTCAACCCCAAACATTACAGCACACATAGGGACTTCACTCCAGAACACTACAGCATACATAGGGATTTCAACCCCAAACACTACAGCATACATAGGGACTTCACTCCAGAACACTACAGCATACATAGGGATTTCAACCCCAAACACTACAGCATACATAGAGACTTCAACCCCAAACACTACAGCATACATAGGGACTTCAACCCCAAACACTACAGCATACATAGAGACTTCAACCCCAAACACTACAGCATACATAGAGACTTCAACCCCAAACACTACAGCATACATAGAGACTTCAACCCCAAACACTACAGCATACATAGAGACTTCAACCCCAAACACTACAGCATACATAGAGACTTCAACCCCAAACACTACAGCATACATAGAGACTTCAACCCCAAACACTACAGCATACATAGGGACTTCACTCCAGAACACTACAGCATACATAGAGACTTCAACCCCAAACACTACAGCATACATAGAGACTTCAACCCCAAACACTACAGCATACATAGAGACTTCAACCCCAAACACTACAGCATACATAGAGACTTCAACCCCAAACACTACAGCATACATAGAGACTTCAACCCCAAACACTACAGCATACATAGAGACTTCAACCCCAAACACTACAGCATACATAGAGACTTCAACCCCAAACACTACAGCATACATAGGGACTTCACTCCAGAACACTACAGCATACATAGGGATTTCAACCCCAAACACTACAGCATACATAGAGACTTCAACCCCAAACACTACAGCATACATAGGGACTTCACTCCAGAACACTACAGCATACATAGGGATTTCAACCCCAAACACTACAGCATACATAGAGACTTCAACCCCAAACACTACAGCATACATAGAGACTTCAACCCCAAACACTACAGCATACATAGAGACTTCAACTCCAAACACTACAGCATACATAGGGACTTCAACCCCAAACAATACAGCATACATAGAGACTTCAACCCCAAACAATACAGCATACATAGAGACTTCAACCCCAAACACTACAGCATACATAGGGACTTTAGCCCAGAACACCACACATTCCTCAATCGTAACGGCCAGTGTAATCAGTCAAAATTTGCACCCAGGTATGTTTAAAATTTCACATCTTTGATTTTGTTTTGCATTACATATTATGCAATTAAGTAATTCTCTTCACGTTTTCTTCCAGAAGGAAACATGATATTAATTCAAGAAAACATGACATGGATTGAAGCTCTGAGTTACTGCAGGAAACATTATTTTGATCTTGTTGACATTAAGACCAAAAACATACAGGACCAGGTTGCTCAAAAGGCAAAGAATGCTACATCATCCTATGTGTGGCTGGGTCTACGCTACACTGTTCAATTTAATTTTTGGTTCTGGATTAGGTCAACGTCTAGCTGTTACCAGAACTGGTTACCAGGAGAAGGACCTCAAAGGGATTATGGCAGTGCTGTTAGTGGTGCCATGGAGGCCACTGGGGGGCAGCAGTGGGTAGGTTTGCCCGAGACAGAAAAACTGAATTTTATCTGCAACACATGTGCTGGATGAATGAGGGCCAGTGCCTCTTAATGTAATGCAAATGTTAACATTTTCATTGTGCTGTATGAAAAAATTAACACATTTTCCTATACTGACATGTGCACCCCTTGGTTTAAAATTCATGCTGTGTTCAGTTACACCATCAATCCAGTGAACCTTGGGGGCCGTGATCCTGATTGTTTCAATGCTAAGTTATGACATCATATCTCTGTTGAAATACAGCTGCCTCCTCTGTTGTTAATATTGAATTTAAATAGATATGAAAATGTTTTTTAATCTTTGCATTTAATGAATATGACATTTTCTACATGTGTCATTTACAAGAGCAGGCATCGTTTAATCCCTCACCCAGCCGGCCGAACAAGAGGAAAAGAAAGTAAATGGTAAATGGCCTGTATTTGTATAGCGCTTTACTAGTCCCTAAGGACCTCAAAGCGCTTTACACATCTAGTCATCCACCCATTCACACACTCGTGATGGCAAGCTACAATGTAGCCACAGCCACCCTGGGGCGCACTGACAGAGGCGAGGCTGCCGGACAATACAGACGTTCACCCTCCTTCCTTTACCCTTGAGGTACACAGAGAATTGATAAACCATGGAAGCAGGACATGATGAAGCCTTATTCAATATGATAAACTGTATATAAATTTTATCTATTGCAGAATTGCATATGTCAAAGAAGTTGATACAAAATAGTATGTTTTGTATGTTTATCTGTTTTTATATACATAACAAAATGTCTTATTTTTTTAAGTAAATAAATAATCCCTCCAAATACCTGTGTTATTCTTTATCAATTTATAAATGATTATATCTCCTTATATAGCTCCTTGATATCACAAATGAAACCATACAACACAGGAAATATCATGTGCTTGATACTATAATTTATTATATCTACTGTCAATTAAAAAACATTAAAAATCAAATAGTGATATTAGGCATGCACCACGATGAGCAGCTAAACTACTAAATTATAGAAAACATGCATTCATTTGCAAATATTACATTTTCTAATACCTTTCTAGAATGTTAGCACTGGTTTATGTTTTATTAGTATCTAAGAACATTTGCAGTGTGGATTTCAATAACTCCATAAAGTCAGTAAATAGCAGCTTGAAATTCACTGCTATATCATTTTTAACTGCTTTTGCATCCAAGATGAAAATCATGTCACTTCTCAATTCTACGGATCATTACACAAGTGTGTCACAGGTTTTCCCTGATCAGCCATTGGTCAGTGAGTCTCCCATCAGTTCAATGTTAATGTTCCAATAGGGCGCAGTCAGTCAATCAGTCTGTGGACTACTCCCTCCCCTCCTTTTCTCACCCTCATCTCCTCTTGTGTGCTGTCCAGCTGGCTCTGACCCCTGACCTTTCACCCTCACTCCTGACCTTTGGCAACATTCCCACGCCACACCCTTTTGTGCAAATCTCTCCATCCTAAACCACTGGTCACTCCCTCTGAATTTTAAGAGATTATGGTGAAACATGATGCATTTCCACTGCGATCAGTGCAATGCAACCTAATTTGGCCTAATCCCAATTCAAGTGTGAGATGTGAAACTTACAAAGCAATCTGAGTGTGTGGAAAGTAACACAACAAAAAATATATCTAGTGATTTAGTCTAAAAACTATACATATAATGTTCAATAAATCTAAAATAGCAACTAAACATTGCAATTAGTCAATGCAATCTCTGCAAAGTAGTGCAAGGTTTATCCAAAATTCATCCATAGATGTGGTCAGCAAACACACTTCAATTTGGGCAATATTTTTGATATTCAAATTTAAGAAAATTTCACGTCTTCATGTCTTACTACCTGCCTTTGACTGCCCTATCTTTCCTCTCTCTCCATACCTTATGTTAGTGTGGAGCCCTATGCAGATCCCACCCTTCTGTCACTTTCACAGTTAATTGTAGAAAAGGAGATTTTCTTCATTGAAGCCCAGTCTCTTAGGTAACCTCACTCCTGCATGAAATGAGATGGACATCGGTGAAGAGACAGAGAGGGGGACAAGGGACAGGCAAAATGAACGAGAAGTAGTGGAAGATGGATGCAGAGGAAAGCGGACTTAGAAATATTTATTAAAAACACCCTCAAAAAGTAAGAAAAAATAGCTTAATGTTCCATGTGCATATGGATACATGATTAATAACAACTTCGCTGGGACTATAATTACTATATTGTTGATGGTGCATTATGTAAGTATTGGAATAATTAATTTTTTCACTTTAACTCATTAATAAGCTGGTTCACAGATTTTTTAAAAAAATGAATATTTAAACATTTTTGAAGCATTTGAGAGTTCAATACCACATTTCTACCCATGGCTTATATTTTAATTATCAGTCTGCTGACAGGCTACAAATTTTTGAAAGAACTCTGCACATTTTATCATAGCTATTTTTCTATGTGTTTCAATTAATCTTCCAGGGTATTTTATCAAACCATCCACTGCAGGACTGAATCCCAAGCCTAAAGGTTGCTGTGACTGTTCAACCAAAACTTGACAGGGAGTCTGGTGTTGATTGTCCAAACGCAATTCTTGTATTTAATATCCATATCCAGGAGTTGTGGCTGGACATCATGCTCCCAACTCTCATTCTCTACCTCCTGCAATAGCGCAGAAGTCAACAGAGGAATTAACTGACTGTCCAAAGACTTGACTTCATGGTAACTGTTCTCCTGCTCTGTTCTGGATGACTCTCCATCTCACGAAGTTAACCAGTCATGGCATGTATAGTTAGAGCAAGTGAAAACAAATAATGAACTCTAAAGGCCAAAAAATGCCCAAAAGATTTACTTTTTCAAGTGGACCATTAAGGCATTTGCTATAATGGTTCAAGTGATAGTCATGTTATATTTGAACTTTATTGGCATTTTTATTTAGAGTTATAACAACCACAAGAACTTGGTTCTCAAATTAAAGTCACTTTTGGTAATTTCAGTTAAGTCTTCAGAGGCAGGACTGTGGCATATCATGTAATTATTGTGGGGTTTACTTTTTCTTTTCTTTTACAAATCTGTATAGAAGTCTGTGTTAATAATTTGTTTTTAGGAGAACATTATACTAACCTGACAAATTTAATCGGAATTAAGATATTCAATATTTACATGGATGTTTGTGTTTATATTTCCACAACAGTCGTTTGTGCGAGTGAATATAATGCTGCATTAATGTTAAGTTGAACTTTTAATTTAATTCCATTGTTCGTATGTTTTAAGCTTAAATTGATCTAATAACTATAATAATGATGTTTAACATAAAATGTCACAATGTGCTTTGCTGACTTAGAAAATATATAATGAATGAAATATTTTCTTTTATCAAGCTGTTTGTGTAGAAAAATAAAATTTTAGATATCATCTCAGTCTTTGTCATTATTACCAGAGCCACTCAATTTGCAAAAGACTGGCTGTTTAAAGGGGAACGATCAATACACAAATATGGATCATGTACAGTGTTAAATGGGACACTTTAGTTATTATTAATAGGAGATTAAAAATACTCTGATTTGCTCAAAGAAAAGAAGCTGCTGTTACCAAGAATAATGATGAACATAACTGATTATTTGTAAATCATTTATAAACCATTTGTTTAGTGTGACAGGTATGGGAGGGGGAACATGCGGGAAATCTGGCTTGAACTGAGATGGTTACACATTGTGAAAGAAAGGAATAAACACTTTCCAGGCAGCAAGCCAAGCAGGGATATAAAAAGGATTTTTTTAAATTAAACATCTTGTGCTCAGAAATGTTGGCCTGAGAGTCTATTGTAATATGCAAAATTAAAATCTATGTTTTATGTAAATCTGTACAGATTAAGTATATTTTTAACACCAAAATGTTCACACTATGGAAATCACATGTAGGTTACACATCTGCGCACATCAGGACACATGCTACATCTAGTAGTATTAAACTGTTATCATATTATGTCTTGAGTGTCATGTAGTTTTATCACTTTAAGATGCAATAGATGTTTTTTCAGCTCAAGCTGGAAAAACAAACCAGGGGGAGGGCAGTGATAAGATCCAAATGTTGTGAAATACAGGGGTGGATGACTAACAAAACCTCAGTTAATCTAAAGTCTGTGTCAAAGCAGGCAAAGAAATCAAAGCAGCGCGATGATGTGCCACATTTTTGTGATACAGCTCCTAATATGGATCGTGGAGTGTTCAGCGCAAAACAGGTAAATTTAGGAAGAACTAAATGTGATGTTTTAATGCGATGTTGACTCATTTATTATTGTTATATAGAAGATTGACATTATAGATTAAATAAATTACATGTATTAGTATTCCCATATATCTTTCCTAAGACTCAACTTGAGTTCATGTTGTAGATAATACTGAACATGCAGCACTGCAGATTGCATAGTTATCGAAAAATCATTTAATGGGAAATAGATTAATGAATGATGCAGCAAACACTATCTTTCATTTTTGTGTGCAGATTCATCATCTCAGCCCCAAATGTGTTTCATGTGGGTGTTAATGAGAAAGTATTTGTCCAGATGGAAACTTGTAACAGACCTGTTAGTCTCTACCTGGAGGATGAGGTTTCTAATACTATTTTGTCTGAGAAGGGAAATGCTTCATGCAGAGAGAAGACAGAACTAGTTAAGCTCAAGGTATGCAAACTTCACCAGAAAGTAAACAATACAGACATTTCAATTTTATTTATATAGCACCAAATCACAACAACAGTTGCCTCAAGTTGCTTAGACAGAACAGAGTAGCAACTACCCACTTTACCCTAACTTTATAATTTACGTCTTTACAGCTAAACATGGATTCTTTGTTAAGATTGCCTCAATTTCCTTCTTACGTTATGCTCGTGGCAGAGAGCCAATCCTTCACACCCAACAGGAAGTTAACAAGGGTTCTGGTGTCAAAACACAGGGGCTACATCTTCATTCAGACAGCTCAGCCAATTTATAACCCAGCAGACAGAGGTAAAAACAAAGTTAAAAAAAATAAATGAAGCAATTCTACAGACTTTACCTAACGGTGAACCTTTAAAAAAAAAGACATTTTATATTCCTTTTATGTTATCGTTCTTTTAGTGAAGTACAGAATCTTCACTCTTGACCACACGATGAGGCCTCATGAGGAACCTGTCCACATATCAGTAATTGTGAGTTATAATTATTAATATTATATATTTTCTTTATAAATATATCTTTGGAAATATAACTTTGAAAGACAGAGACATACAGTTTTCCTGCCTTCTTGTCTTGGTCTGTGTTTTGGTCACTCTATGATAGAATGCTGCTGGAAACAAAATACTGAAAATCATGAAGATTGCAAAGGGAGGAGTACATCAAGACTCATTCCCCATACCTGAAATCTCTCGGTAGGTTACAACAAATTTCAAATAAAAGTGAAGATGTCAAGCAACTTTGACGCTTACTGTACTTTGTTGTTTGTAAAGAACGGGTATGTGGAAGATTACTGCACACTATGAGAATGATGAAGCAAATGCTGCCTTCAGAGAGTTCAAAGTTCAGAAATTTAGTAAGTTTACTATAAACTGATTCACACAGTTTATATTGTTCTTAAAATTCACAGAAAGTATATGTTGACTCGGAAAAATTGTTTATTGTTAAAAAACTCTAGTTTTACCAAGCTTTGATGTGAACATCGCAATGGATCAGAGATACATTTTGTTGACTGATGAAGAGCTTCAATTCACCATCTCAGCAATGTAAGTACTTATTTTCTTTCCGTTAAAATAACTCTGCTGATAAGCTTTCTTTACAAATTAATATCAAGAAAAACCTTGAAAATAGTCAGATCCCATATCCTGTCATTAAACATAGGATGTTCAGCGAAATTAGAAACACCTCCCCGTTGTAGCATGTATGAATAAATACAATAAAAACAAATCTAAAAAAACAAAATATGAACATTTTAAAAGTGAGTTCTGTAATATTGCACATTGTCATGTGTGTGTGTGTGTGTGTTGTATGCTTGTCACAGTTATTGATGTTTGAGTTTGGGTTGTGTGTATGTGGTCAGTATGGAGATCACCTGTGGATAGAAACCATTCCTGAGTCTGTTGGTACTGGTTTGGATTGACCTGTAGCGCCTCCCAGAGGACAGTAGGTCAAACAGGTGAGATGCAGGATGGGTGGAGTCTCTTGTGATTGAGAATAGGGAGCTGCAAGTAATCCCAGTGGAAGGGGTTACATGAAGAGGATGTGGGGCCTGTGGATTCTCTGAGACCCAACAGGATTTTACAACATGCCGTTCTAAAGCAACTTCTATCACAAATAGAAACTGATGAGGTACAACAGTCAGGTCAGGGAGGAGATATCATCCCCGACCTTCAAGACTGAGTACCAAGCCCCAAGAATAACTACTGCGCTGAATGTGCTGAGGGTGACAGCAGCTGACCTGAACGAGGCTCAGCTGGAAATCTGTACCCTGTGTGACCAATTACCCAGACCCAAGACCTCTGCTTGATTGATAATCAGTTAAAATTGTAGATATGATAGTTGTAGGAATGCTTCAAGTGTACATGTTACTATCATATTTCCTTCTTTCTTTCTTTGCTTTTCTTCTTTAGGTACACACATGGTGAAAAGGTTAAAGGAGCTTATCACTGCCAAATTGGAGTTGTAAAAAAACATGGCTCCAGTGATCAGAAAACCACTTTTATCAAGGGTCTAGAGCTGACTGGTTCGGTGAGGATGTAGACAGTCCATTCAAAATTCAAAAATCCTGCTAATTTTAAAATCAGTAACATAATGTAAATCAGCATTGTTGCATTTTTTTAAAGCTTTACTGTTTGTTGCAGGTCAAAGATGGAAATGCAAAGGTTTCTCTTTGGTTAAATGAGACAAATGCAAAACTTCAGAACCAGCTGAGCACAACTGTCTCTAAGATGCAGGAAAATGGAGATCAACTCTATTTGAGAGTGTTTGTTACCAACATACAAAGTAAAGGAGATATTTACATTCATCCGTTTGTAATTATTCAACTGTAGTTTTATTGTTGTTACTTGATCAGTAATGTTCTTTGTAGGTAAGTACACCCTACACATACAATATGTTAGAGTGAAAGATTCGAATATTTTTCATTGTCAATTTATACACGGGATACATACACAGGACATACGAGCCAATCTAAATACTGCTTCTCTTTTACTTTAGTATACTGTAGTTTAGGAATTACAATGTACAATAGTCACAGTAAAGCAAGATATAATTAAATAAATAAAGCATCTTGAAAAACATACAAGGACAGTAGTAGACCAACAGCTGCAGATATGACAGTGTTGAAATCATTCAAACATTGTCCTTTTAGAAGTCAGTCTCACCATGTGGGTAACCCTCTGGAAATGTATTTGAGCAGTTATGTTTTGAGAAAAAAATAGTTGCAGACTCTGGTGTAAACAAGATTTTAGAAACTTTCTACCCTCTAGAAGTTATACTGTTACCACCAGATGTTTCCCGCTGTCTCACCTATATGTCAGCTGGGAGTGGTACAGTCTCTGCATTACCCTAGTTTCACCCATCCATTTTCATTACAACTGCAAAAGCAGTTATAAAAATGGTTAGATGGAATATAATCTCATGAAACTATTAAATTACTGAAACTTAGTGGAAGTAGACTGTCCTACTGTGCAAACACTATATATTACTTTATATGGAAATTTTAATTTAATTGACAGAACTTACACTACAATATGACTGATAATGCAGTTAATATTAATACAACTAAAACCTAAAGAGAAACCCACTGCAATGTGCCAAAGACATGGAGAAATATTAACGCGACCTTTTATTTTTCTTGATAATACTGTGTACATTTTTTGGCCTAGGTGGTGAAATACAAGAGGCAGAAGTTTACCTGCGAATCTTCGCCCACAAATACACGATAGACCTCTCTCGAACTCGATCTCATTTTATTCCTGGATATCCACTGGACATGGTGGTATGTCTGAAACTAACACATGGGAATAGTTACACAAATTACTGTAATGATCTTTAATATAACACTTTTCTTTGTTTTTCATATAGGTGCTCGTGCGTCTGCCAGATGGCTCTCCAGCAGCTGGTGTGCCAGTAAATATTAATCTACCAACATCACAGCCTTGGGAAGGCACCACTGATCAAGACGGGGCACTGTTCAATACTTTTAATGTTCATGATAAAGCTGATATTACAGTTGAAGTTAGTATCCCCAACCTTATTCAAAGGTGTTGTTTAACAGATTTGATTCCAGTTTTAACTGTTTGTTCATCTGCCTCCAACAGGTTTCTACAAATGGATTACGAGAGAGAAAAATAATGCGACGTGCTTCCTCTCAACATGACAGCTACCTTTACATGACTTTTACCAGCAGGATCTACTCTGTGAATGAATTCCTTACCATAACATTCAACACCATCAACAGCCCACGCAGTGGATATATACACTACATGGTCAGAAATATCTGACTAAATGCAATATTGTGTATTCTCATAAAGGAGCAGCATTTTGTCTTGATTAAACACGTTTTAATTGTCTTTGTTTCAGGTCTTAAGCCGGGGAATTGTAGTAAACACCGGCTCACTCCCACTTGGTATATCAGCTAAACACCAACTGCAGATAACACATAATATGGTTCCATCGTTCCGTGTGATTGGCTACTATCACAACACTAACGGTCACGTCATAGCTGATTCAGTGTGGGTAGATGTCAGGGATGAATGTGAGCTAAATGTCAAGGTAAGTAAACAGAACAGATAAAAAAGTGCAGCACGAGCAGAGAAAACAAAACTATTTCAAATGTGTGCGCTTAAATCTGTTCATTCTCATTAATTTGGATCCTTTTTTAGTGTTCGTTAACCTATAACTTCCATAAGTATTTGGACAAGAACATTGCAGGACACTGTAATATGTCCTATGAATATTAGTTTATCTATGTAATTTCCTCTTATTTTTAAGGGGTTAATAAATTGTTCCAATGATCATTTAGATCATCATATAACACCCCCCACTCCAACACACACACACACACACACACACACACACACACACACACACACACACACACACACACACACACACACACACACACACACACAGGAAGTGACATTACATACAAATATTTAACTAATGGAAGTGTACAAACATAGCATATATTTAAATAATTTAGATTTACCCCTGTCTACATGTATTTATATTGATAGATTTATTTGATTTTGGTTTTAGAAGTACTATTTGAATTTTCCTTGACTGAACATAAAATAATGAAAATCCTTATATATCTTAAATGTCTTAATTTAGGTTCAACCCAAAGGTCCATTTGCACCTAAAACACAATCAAAGATAGACTTTGATCTACATGGGAACAGAGCAAAAGTGGCTTTGCTGGCTGTGGATAAGGCCTTCTACGCTCTCAATGCTGACAATAAACTCACACCCAAACAGGTTACAGTCTTACACACTACTTTCATACTTATGGTATTTTTTGTCATTTATAGGTAATCATAGTAGTAAGTCTAAGCTTTTCTTCTCAATTGTCAGGTATTCTCTACTATGAACTCATATGATCTGGGTTGTTCCTATGGTGGTGGACCTGACTCAGCATCAGTTCTGTTAGACGCTGGCTTGGCTGCTGTATCTAACGATCTGTCTGTATGGAGAAAGGGTAAGAGAAAAATTAACATTGAAATGAAAATACTAAATGAAAAGAGTTTGTGTTTTATATTTGGTGTCAAATAAATGGTTGTCTGCTGGAATAGACAGTTATCCAAAATATGGGTTCAAAAAAGTCTTAGGAAGTGCTGATTACACACCACTATTGTGTTATTCTTGTAATATGGGCCCTGTTGACCTTAAAAAGCAACAAGGATTTTTTAAATAGACAAAAGCTGAAAGTTAAAATAAAGCTACTGTTGAGCAAATGTATGAGGTATGCTGACTGTTACTGTTAATTTTATATATATATATTTATTTTATTTTATTTTTTTTCTGTTGCATTCAGACTTTGGCTGTGCTTCACCATCTGTGCGACAAAGACGCTCAGTGGACCTTGAACAGGAAATGATGACCTTAAGTAAGAGGATTCTGGTATTGAAAATGTTAGTCTTATAACAAAAATACCTCCTGAAAGTGCATCATTTGTCTTTTCTCATTCCCTTTAGAACTGAACTACACAGAGGAAAGCCTGCAAGAGTGTTGTGTTCATGGATTTTCTCGAATCCCAATGGAGCGAACTTGTCAGGAAAGAGCAGATCGGGTCCTTCTAGTGAAAAAAAATCCAACTTGTGCTGAAGTCTTTTTAAGGTGCTGCCTTGAAGCCGAGCGTCTAAGACAAAAAATGATCCAAGAAGAACTCCAAAAAGGATTTGGCAGGAGTGAGATAAAAATGACACTTTAAAGATCAACTTCAGTAGCTTTTAATGGGTTATTAAAGTTTGACTATGAACTTTTGTTTGTTTATCTTTTTGTTTTGTTTTGTTTTCAGGTGCAACCGCTGATGATATCGAAGACTTCTTCTTGGACACGTCTCAATACATTCGAAGATATTTTCCCCCAAGCTTTGAATTTGTAGAATTTGAAGTCACCAACAAAAGAACGTAAGCATTTTTAATGTTAATAAACATATTTCATTTTTTCCATTTCCAGTCAAATACAGTGGTTAGATGCTTAATTACACTATGCAGTAGCTTTGTCTATGTACTCATCTTTATTGGTGTTGCTGGGAATACTGTGAGTGTGATTATTTCACTTAAGCAGCTTATCTTTGAACCCCAGTATAAACTGTGTCATTTGTCTGATTGATTTGATTTAATTTGATTTCTCTTCATCAAAAACTCTTGTAGCTACTCATTGCTCCTTCCTGATTCCATCACCACATGGGAGATTCAGGTTGTCACATTATCTCCATCCACCGGTAATAATAACTCTGTGCTTTATAAACACATCACAGATATTTAGGAGCTCCTTAACTGCAACTTATTTCTATTCACTCAGGTTTCTGTGTCGTTAAGCCAGAGGAGATCAGAGCCTTTAAGAGGTCATTTGTGTCTCTGAGACTGCCCTCATTTGTGAAAAAATTTGAGCAGCTGTCGGTTTCACCTGTTATCTACAACTATGATGACTCCGAACTGCAGGTAGATTAACCTCAACATCAGCGCTGAGTGTCACTGGAAACAGTAACTACTTTGTGTGGAATAAGTAAAGATTTTTTTGTCTTCTTGGACACCTGCATGTTCACAGGTGGCAGTGCACATGGAACAAACTGAAGGGCTTTGCTCTCCTGGTTCAGCCACCACCTCATCTTACGTTAACATTACTCTTGAACCCCAATCCTCTCACTTTGTCTCCTTCTCTGCTGTGCCCATGGTCGCTGGTCCAATACCCATCAAAATACGTCTCTATGATATGGAGAATAGCTTCGGAATAGATGCAATAGAAAAAACTTTGAATGTGCAGGTGAGTGAAATGCATTAGTTTATCGTTCTATGAAATGTTTTTTATAGTAATTAACAATCCAAACCAAGGCATCTTATGTTATAGATGGAAGGATTTGAAAAGAGAGAAGAAGAAGAAACCATAGTCCTCAACTTAGATGGTGAGTGATTCGGTATTTCTCAGTAAAACCTTCATGTCAGATGTTATCTTTATATCAGCTTACTTTTGTTATGATAGGGAGAAGCTCAAAGACCTTGATCATTGATGGATCCTTACCAGATGACACAGTCCCTGACTCCAGCTCCAATATATTTGTTTCAGTAGAAGGTAGACACTGAGAGACACAGACATACAACTCACAGACGTTCGTAAATAGCTGGACTCTTAACTTTCCAGTGTTCTCATCTAACAGGGAAGGGATTTGGCAGTTCATTTGCACGAAAACTTCTTTCTCCTGAAAAAATTGCTAAGATGATCGTTTTGCCAACTGGATGTTTAGAGCAGACAATGTCAAAACTGGCTCCCACAGTTCTAGCTGTCCGGTACCTTGACTTGAGCAATCAGTGGCTTGAGCTGCCTCCTGGAAGCAGAGATGATGCTCTTAATAAAATTGAGCATGGTAGGTACACACCAGAACAGTTAATTCCTTGTATAACTACATCTTTATTATTTATTGAGGATGTTTGTAATTGTAATTTCTAATATTTTTGGCTTATCTCTTGAATCCATTCTTTGTCTTTAAAAAATACTTTAAAAAAAAGAAAAAAAAAGAAAGGAACTCAATTTCAATTTTATTTATTTATAAAGCACCTCATCTCATGCACCTCACATCTCAAGATGCTTTATATTGTAAGGTAGACCCTACAATAATACATACAGAGAAAACATCACGAGGCTGTACTAGTGGCCATTCTCCAAATGTGAATGAGTACTTTTTAGCTGGATTAAGTTTTTCTTCATTATGTTATTGGTTTCTCTGTTGCAACAGCAACATATTTGTAATGTCACCCCCAGCGTAAACAAGACTCAATGAGAGACTACACATCTCCCTATTATAGGTGTTCCTCTCTAAAGTAGGCTTATAAAGTAGAACGAAGTTTACTTTTATAGATACACCATGAGGAAAAAATCCACTACATATACTCTTGTTAGCGCCCCGTATTGTGAAGCAATTGGATGACATTTCCTGCCACAACCCCTGAAACATTTATTAACTGAATAAATTAATTACGTAACAAGACTTATGATGTGACACAAACACAATTACTATTGTGCTGCATTCTTTCACTGGATCAGGTGAAGAACTCTGTCTTTTAAACCCTATAAATCAACTATTTTGGTGTAACTGGTTCTCAACCAGTTCTTCTTCTTTTTTTTTTTTCAAATGTTCTCCTCTTCAATTTCCATTAAAAATAACAAATAATATATATAATATTGATCTGTGGCACTGAAAATTAGGTTGGGCTGGTCGATTGAATATGTTGTCTGGTGTAACTGAAAAAGCAGTTATGTTGTAAATATTATATACATACATATATATATATATATATTTAATCAGGCTATACGTGGGTTATGACAAAATGGGGAACCAAAGCTGATGGATCTTATGGCTCATTCTATACAATGCCACACAGCAGTAATTGGTGAGTATTTGTTATTGCCACTATTATTATTACTTCTTCAATTTTTGTTGTTTTTTGGTTGTTACTGTCACAGTGTCACATAAAAACAAATTTTCTTCATTTTTACTCTGTACGACTATTAAACAAACTTTTCCATATGCTCTTTTCACTTGTTTATCTTCTTTTGTCCTCAGGGTGACTGCCCTTGTAGTGAAAATATTTTCATTGGTGGCACAACGCCAAACAGCCGTTTTTGGACTGCAGGGTCGAATTAATAAAGTTGTGCCAGAAATAAATATCAGGAAACCAGTCAAATACCTGCTCAAAATACAGAATACTCAGGATGGGTCGTTCAGTGATCCAAATCCTGTGATACACAGAGGAGTCCTGGTAACTTCTCTCAAAAGTTAAAACATGGTCTGCATGTTGGCCTATATGTAAACCCAGTATCAGATTTTTATAGATAAATCTGAAGTACATACATTTGAATGCACACTACTGTTTCTGTGTGTTTAATGTAGAAAGGCAAAAACCAAGATGCATCCATGACTGCGTTTATGACTATTGCATTGTACCGGTCCCTTGAATTCCTCCAGCTTGAAGTGCGAAATGATGTGGTAAGTTGATATTTGAACCTACTGTCTGTGCTAACTGTTATTAGCAGTGACAGTGGGACAACGTAGTCAATCATCTCAAAAGCTAATTAAAATATCAAGAGTCAAGTTGCACTGAGGATGAATCCTCATAACTCTGATGACTCATCAAATACAAAAATACGCTTAACAGAAGTTTATTTTATGATCAAATTTCAAACACTATTGATCAGAAAAATGAAGAAAGCAGAACGTCATCAAAAGTTGGAATGATAACATTTAATTTAAATAGTAATATCTCCCAGTACAACATGTTTGTATGATTATGATGTTTCTCTTATAAATGGCAATTAATAATTTGCATTGGAACTTTTAATTTTTTTTTCACTTATTCTTTATTCTGCCGCTAGGAAGCAAGTATTTTGAGATCGACATCATATCTCCTATCACACCTAGCGGAGCTTCAGCATCCCTATGCCATTGCCATTACAGCCTATTGCCTCTCAGTGTGCCTGCCAGAAGGAACAGATCATTCACGTACATGGGCAAAACTTAAAGCAGGGGCTGTTAAAAGTAGGTGTATCTGATATTCTTATGTAAGGGCTGTTTCTGCATCACCATAATAATGTTAGTCCGGGATCAAAATTGCAACTAACCAGCCATATTGTTGTGATGTCATTGCTTTGAAATATGGGAAAAAAGAAAAACAAATTCCCTTCATTATGTAGAACTCTTTTCTGGAACAAATGGTAAGCATTTCAAGTGATTTATTTAATAAGTTATATAGTATAATAAATAAATGATCAAGTTAGGTTTGGTGTTAGCCAACTTCAGGCTTGCTCCTCCCCCTTTTGTGAGTGTGGACGCTTCCTCTCTTTGCTCTTTAAATGCTTTGCTTCTTTTCCCAGGAGAAGCTGGGACCCTGTTTACTAGAAGGTTTTCAAATTTCTGTACTTTTAGGTGACAGAAGGAGACATGTGGCCTGGTCAAAACACAGAGAGCGGCACTCTAAAAGATCTTTAAATATAGTAAACATACCTTGTGTGCCACAGACTGCTCCCAAACACTCTAAAACACTTAAGTTGGCTTTATTAAACATTAGATCCTTAGCTGGGAAAACATTTTTAATTAATGATAACTGTTTTTAACTGAAACTTGGTTGGACCAAAGTAACAGTGGAGCTGTTCTCATCGAGACGACCCCTCCTAACTACAGTTTTATCAGTGAGGCCAGGGTGAGCAGGAGAAGGGGGGGGGGGGGGGGGGGGGGGGTTGCTGTCTTATTCAATGAATCATTTCAATGTAAGCAGCTATCACCTGGAAGTTTTCAGTCTTTTGAATATGTGGCTTTACGGCTGAAGGCCCCATCCAAAGTTGTGTTTCTTTTTCTCGGTATGTAACAGAGGCCACACATAATAGAGGACACACTCTTGACCTACTGATCTCCAAGGGTCTGAGCATTTCAAAGGTTACTGTGTCTGATGTGGGCCTGTCTGATCATTACTGTGTTTTCTTTGACAGTAAAATTTCAGCCCACACAAATATATCAACAGCAGTGATCACAAAACGGTGCATAACTGAATACAGTAGTGAGATATTTAACCAGGTCTTCCCATTAACACCTGACCTGTCCAGAGGTTCAGTCAATGAGCTCGTCAATAGCTTCAAAGCTAAAATGTTAAATGTAATGGACTCTATTGCTCCCATTAAGGTGAAGGTTATCTCTGGAAGGAAAAAGTCTCCCTGGAGAAACTCCACACTGGTGAAAAATGAAAAAAGAGAGTGTAGGAAAGCTGAGCGCAGATGGAGAAAAACAAACCTCCAGGTCCACTATGACATCTATAAAGAGAAACTTCACAATTATAATTCACAACTGAGGAGTGCAAGGAGGTCCTACTTCTCTGACATCATCACTAAAAACAGTCATAATGCTCGGGTCTTATTTTCTACAGTTGACAGGCTAACAAACCCTCCTGTGTCAGTGGCAGCTGAACTTCATTCGACCATGGCCTGCAATGACTTCGCCAAATTCTTCACAGACAAAATCCAAAAGATTAGACAAGCAATTGGTACATCAACAGCAGATCCAGGATATGTACTTCGTCCACCGAAAAACTGTTTAAACACCATGAAACAGTTTCACCCTATTAACAGCAAAGACCTGGAGGACATCTTAGGTCAACTGAACTCCTCCTCTTGCTGTTTAGATGTCCTGCCAACAAGTTTTTTCAAAAAGGTCTCAAAGACTTTGGAGTCAGACCTGTTACAGATCGTCAACTTTTCTTTAATGTCAGGTGTGTTTCCAGAACCACTAAAAACTGTAATTAAACCTATACTGAAAAAGGACAATCTTGACAAGACACAAATGAACAACCACAGGACGATCTCAAATCTCCCATTTTTAAGTAAGATCATTGAAAAAGCAGTTTCAAGTTTTTTATCAAGGATAAAAGATCTGATGTCTCAACAGGACCTGGAAAAACTAGTCCATGCATTCATCTTTAGTAGGCTTGATTACTGTAACAGCATCTTTACAGGTCTACCTAAAAAATCAGTCAGACATCTACAGTTCATTCAGAACTCTGCTGCTCGAGTCCTCACTAAGACCCAAAAAAGTGGACCACATCAGTCCAGCTCTGAGGTCTTTACACTGGCTGCCTGTCCGTCAGAGGATAGACTTTAAAGTTCTGATGCTGGCCTATAAAGCTCTGAATGGTTTAGGACCAAAATACATCAGTGACCTCCTGACCCAGTATGAACCTTCCAGATCCCTCAGGTCATCTGGATCCGGTTTTTTATCAGTTCCCAGAGTCAGAACCAGACACGGAGAAGCTGCATTCAGCTTTTATGCTCCTTATATCTGGAACAAACTCCCAGAAAGCCTCAGATCAGCTGAAACACTCGGTTTATTTAAATCCAGGTTGAAGACTCACCTGTTCTCAGCTGCATTTGAATAAAGCACCAAATCCACACTTTTAAGCTTAAATTTCAAAACTTATATTTTAACTACTGATTTTATCTATTGTTCTGATTTTATCTACAGTTTTTTTAATCAATTTTAAATCATGCTTTTTATTTTTTAATGTCTCTCTAAAGCACTTTGAATCACCTTGTTGTTGAATTGAGCTATATAAATAAACTTGCCTTGCCTTGCTAAGGTAACCCCTGACTCATGCTAAGTAGTCTAGCCAAAAGTAGCCAAAAGTATAGACCAGTGACTAGGCTTGACAGGATTACAACAGGAACTGAGGTGAATGCAAGTGAAAAAGATACACAAAAGATACAATTTACAATTTCAACAATACCAAGTAATAAGCTGTCATAACAAAGCAAACAAACCAAAAAAAACCAAAGTTCTATTAGTCAAGTCAAGATTGCTTTTAATTTCAGTTCTGTTATTGTTTTGTTACCGGTAGAAAAGAATGAAGTTCTTTAACAAGGGTTCAGTTCAGTCTGGGCACCAGCTCGCCATCTCCATCCGGAGAAAATCCAGGAATCAGTTCAAGCTGCTTTTTAGACACCAAAATAAATACAAGATGAGGTATCAGGGCGAACATAGCAAGGCACACAGTCACACGGTCTCTCTAGCTCATGCTCCTATCAACAAGAAGACCCCAATAGTTCAGCATGGACTGTCTGCAGCCTGTCTTGTTTACTTCTCAAAGTGCAAAAGACCTAGCTAATACGTGATGGTGATCCTCCTGCTTGGAAGGCGGGACGAGCATTGCTTCTAAACTAGTATCACCCATCGCGATCTGTGAAGCAGGAAAATAAAATTAGAGAGAGGATTGCACCTCTTTTCAAAACAAGTATTTTTTTCAAGTAAAAGTGTGAAAATGCAATGATACAAATAAAAGGGAGAAAGAAAGAAATTTGAAAAATAAAAGAAATTTTCTCAGCTAGGTTACACTAACTTCTTGGCTAAATGCTTAAACAATGTCAATGGTCAGTTCCAATGTTTACTCTGGAACAAAATTATTATGATTATGTAGGAACAACACCAACACTGAGAACTCGATTGGACTGGACTTACCTTCAATGCACAAAGTCTGGGTGATCGGTGTACAATCCACTGTTGCTATCTGTAATTTAAATTGAATTTCTCGATATTGCTAATAATGGATGATCAACTGAGAAAAGTTGGGATATCTGGAAAGAAGGATCACTTAGCATTATATTGTTTAATAATTACATTACTCTTTGCTGTTATTTGATTTATTTGTTTATGCATCTTTAATTACCAGGGAAAGATGGCTGTTCTTTCTGGCCATCTGATGATAACCAAAAGGTGGATGCTATCACAGTAGAGACAACAGCCTATGCTCTCCTAACTGCAGTTCAGCTTGGGCATGTGAAAGAGGCTGATGAAATAGCCTGCTGGTTAAACTCCCAAGAAAACTATTATGGAGGCTTCAAGTCAACACAGGTGATTAGGCTAGAGCCAAAGAGTACATCTTTGAATGGAGCTCCTGTTTCCCTTTTTGTCTGACATCATATATTCACCATCAGAGTAGAGATATTAAATATTATATTAATAAGTTCTTACCATTCCCAGGATACCCTCGTGGCCCTGGAAGCCCTCGCAGAGTATGAGCTAAAGAAATCTGCCAGTTCTGAAACAAGAATGAAAGCAGAGTTCACATCCCCAACAAGGAATGAAATTGTAACACTTCAACTGGAAAATAAGAAGGAAAGAGTGGAAACTGACTTGAAGGTATCATAAAACATTGCACTCAGACATATCTATATAAGATTAAATCCCATTCTGAATTTTTTTCTAAATACATTTTTTTGTGTCTGTTGTTCTAGAAATTTACAGGGAACAAAATCACTGCAAATCTGACTGGAAAAGGAGAAATTAAGTTTAAAGTATGTTGGATTCACTTCTTTGTTTTTATATTATGAATCAGATCTATAATTGACTCTAAATGTCCCTTGTAGATTGTTAAGGCTTACCATTTATTGGAACCCAAGGATGAATGTGACCAGGTGTCTATCAGTGTCAGAGTGGAGGGGAAAGTGAAGTACACTGGTGAGATTTGTAAATGCTAACAAATCACAACTACTGATAAAAGGCACACACTTACATTAATCTTTGTCTATCTAGCTCCGATATTAGAAAATTATGAATACTATGACTACGATGATGCGAAACAAGACCAGGAAGACCTGGGACGAACAGCCATTGAGGGGTCTGATGCTCACACCCGATACAGGAGAACTGTTGATAACAACTTAAGTACAAAAGAGGCTGTTACCTACACTGTCTGTGTCAGGTTAGTTAAAAAAATCCACATCACATTTATTATTTATTAATATACACAAAAGAAAGAACTCTGCAATAAAAAGTCCACAACTCCTGAGCCATCTCAGAACATCTCTTTTCCTTTCCGTGGCCATAGGCAGAAGAGCAATCTTACAGGAATGGCCATTGCTGACATCACATTACTGAGTGGATTTAAGGCTGAAACTAAAACTTTGGAGAGGGTTAGTGGGTGTCTTTTCTTACTCTTCATCACTGTGTCCCTTGCTTGCTCAGCAGGAGCAAGGGAGGACCACATCTGTTTTAGTCACCTGTGGTCCTGGGTGTCACATCTGGATGCTGATATCAAAGGAAATAAAGGGCACATAATAAAACAAGCCATTATTATTAGGGCACAAATCAGTCCTGCAGTCAATGAATACTTAAAGTCCAATAATTATAAACAGCAAAAGTTCAGACAAATAATGTCATATTTTGGAGGAGTGAGGGCCCAGAAGCAGACTCTACAGGTAAACAGATGTAAGCAAAAAGTTAACCTTTTTGGTTGATAGCAAACTCCAAATAAACTAAAACTAGCATAGAACATGTAGTGAACACAACAGTAAAACACAAACAACAGTAAAACACTTTAAGTACACTCAGACACAAAAGGGCAATTAGGGAGGAGTGGAAACATGAGTGTACCACAGCTAATAAGCAACAAGAAAACTTGGAAAGTAAACCTAAATACAAAGCAGGAGAGACAAAGGACTATCAAACTAAAGCAGGAAGTAAAAACTGTAGCTCAGTAGAGAATGCAAAGACATGCATGAACTTAACAAAAGTTCAAATAGAGGGTGACTGGGGTGTGACCTATAACAAGCTATGATCATCATGCCATCATGTTCACATGAAAGAGGTATCATGTGTTTGCGTCATGTGATATGTTTCTTGTGTCATTTTTTTATCAGTACAACTTGCACTTTAGGAACAAATGGTAACACCTGGATATGTTTAATATTCTGTGCTTCTGTGAATCAAGGTGTTTAAATCATTTTGTCTGGCATGTAGTAACGTTTTAGCCTTTTTAGCTGCATTTGGACACAGGCAGTATAAACACAGATTTCAAAACTCCAAATACACTTATTTTTAAACTGACAATCAACAAGAACAAAGCTTCTTTAGGCCTATAGCCATAAAATTGCTTTGAAATATCTTACAGCTAGCAGAAAAAAGAAGCAAGGAATGAAGTTCCATTCTGTAAGAATCAAGGTTTCTTATTGATGCTTGTTAGAGAAGGAGAAAAGCTTCATATGATCAAACAAAAGACCATATATTAGCTGTGTCCCAATTCCTAGGCCGATTACGTCACAGCCAGGCGACGAAGGCCATCCCAATTCGAAGGATGCACCAAATGGGGCAGACAAATGCGTCCTTCATTTTCCCTGATTTGAAAGATTGGTTGGGTGTATCCTTTGTGGCCCAAACTATCCCAGAATTCATAGCGCGCCCAACCAATTCCAGTTTCTAACAATGGCGGCAGCTACTTAGTTTTAATATTACTCTTTCTGGTTCACAAACTAAACCTTTAAGATATTTTCAGGCGAGAATGTAGCTGTGTAAACTTCAAATATCTGCTCGATTAATCAAGACATCACATATTTGCAAAAGTCTGTTGCCCCACTGGGAGGTCGAGGCTCACTAGAACCGGTGAGAACACTGGACTCCCGGCACATTATTTTCAGCTGGGGAAGGAAAAAGGAAGGGAAATAACTAAATGGAAAGATAACACACATGGACATGAATAGATAAAATACAAAGGAATAAAAGGAAATCAAAGGTAAACTTCAGAAACTTCCTTTTTGCTATAACGTAGAATCAATTAATTCTTGTCTTCTCCAGCTAATGGAGCCATCTGAGCAATACATTTCCCATTTTGAGGAGTCTTTTGGAAAAGTTCTGCTCTACTTCAATGAGGTACTGCTGAATTCAAATTATATACAATAATTGTACTTGGCCAACACTGAAACATTTTTTTAATCTCTCTAGCTTTTTAAATCTGAGGAATGTATTAGTTTTGAAGCTACACAGCAGGTACCGGTTGGTCTTCTACAGCCTGCTCCAGTCTCGTTCTATGATTATTATGAACCAAGTAAGATTTTCATTTCAGAAATTTCTGTATGTATTTGTTAGGAAAGAAGGGATTTTATCATCAGGACTATTTGTGTTTTTCCTGCAGATCGAAAGTGTACTGTGTTCTATTCTGCACCGCAAAGAAGCAAGATGGTCTCCACATTGTGTTCGGAGGACGTGTGCCAATGCGCAGAAAGTAGGAAAATACTTTTACTGTTCAATCTTTATTAGGGCCTCTGTCTAAACTGAAACATCTAAATCTGGAAAACACTGAAACAGTCAAATTAATGTAACTATCTCAGCTGAAACAATCTTTATTTTATTATCAGTGCTGTTTGTAAAGCATAACTCAAAATTAGATGAAATTTTCTTTAAACTGCTTTTGCCACAGACCACTAGCCCATATTTGTGATTGGGCTGCACAGACTCTGCTGAAACTCCTTTTTCATTTAATGTAAGAAAGAAATTTTTCACAGGGCTCATTAAGGGTGCACCTAAATACACCCACATCGGATGAGCGAGACATAAATAAAGCCATAGTGGCTCGGATGTCTCCAGGATTAACAAGGTGTGCGTCAGGTGTTGAGGTACCAGGGTATACTGATGAGAATTAGGCTACTAGGACAAAGCATAAGTTGATAAGGGATGATAATAGAGAACTGCTGTAACGCTACTATACATGTAACCCTAGTGAAAGAGGATGTGGGACCGATGAATTCTTCATCTAGACTAACATTCAAAACACTGGTAGCTCAGTGTTCCAACATTTTCAAGAAGCAACTGCTATTGCAACTAGAGATTGATGAGATACAACACAAATGCTATAGCAAGGGAGAATCAGGATATCAGGTTAGGAGGGAGATATCATCATCCCCACACACTGAGATCAGGTATCAAGAAAAAACAGGTACATTAAAAGCCAGAGCAACTGACCTGAAAGAGAAGATCCCGGCTAAGCTGGACCCTCCATGAATGAATACCAAAACTCTGAACATCTACCATAAGATTTAATCCAGAGTTACAGAGTATCCCTACTGCGACCATCACTGAAATCAACCAGGTGATCTATATCACAGCAACAGTTATCCTTCAGATACTTGGCTACAAGATGAAGGGCCACAAGGAGCAGTACCCTGTATGGATAAGGAGACTAGAGGTCAAGATAAAGGTCAGTTAGCCAACTGCAGAACAGTGTTAACTGACAAAGGGTCTAAGAAGTAATCCGAGGCCTGCCAAAAAAAGGATCCCAGCCTTGGCTCACCCCTTGATGAGGTAGAATACAGAGATAGAAGGCAGGAGAATAAACCAGCTATACTCCACTGAACCATTCAAGGAGTACTCTAGGTGGCAGGGGAACAATATGAGAACAGCCCCACTCAGCCTGGAAATGAAGGAAAACTAGAAAAACATATGGGAGAAGGATGCAACACATAACAACGATGCTTAGTGGTTAGTGGGTCTAAAAGCAGCCCGCAGCCACCTCTCTGAACAGGATTATCATAACCAAAGTGTCTGTACTGGAACATTTGTGCTGAGTAAGACCTGAGGTCAAAATGTGATAACCAAGCTAAGATCCTATCAGACTAACAAACTGGTGATGGCTAAGCAGCCAGACAAAGTAGTAGTGGAGAAGCAGAGGAAGATGGCTGCAGCAATAGATCTAGCTATACCAAGTGATAGCTACATCAGGCAGGAAGAGCACGAGAAGCTTGAGAAATGCCAACCTGAAGGCCACATGAAGTTTGTAGGTACTGACTCTGCAGAAATCTGGCGACCTCTGTGCGCTCGTGCCTCAAAATCTGCCAACCCCACACTGTGATTTGACTGCCCTACCACTTTGTGGCTGAATTGCTGTTGTTTCCCATCGCTTCCACTTAATTATAATACCAACACTTGACTCTGGAATATTTAGCTGCAAGGGCAGGTGCATCCTATCATGGTACCACACTGGAATTCACTGAGCTCCTGAGAGCGAACCATTTGTTCACAAATGTTTGCAGAAGCATGCTTAGGTACTTGATTTTAGATACCTGTGACCATGGAAGAACACCTGAATTTAATGATTTGGATGGGTAAATGAATACTTACTATACTGGTAATATAGTATATGCAGTAATATATATCGACCGTCCGTGAATGTTACTGTAGTCTATGAATGAGAAATATTGATTTAAACCCAAAATGCATCATATGACTGTAAAATCACCCTGCTGTGTAATCGATTATCATGCAAACAATGAATGAATGACATCTACCAATGAATATTAGATAGTGTTTGAAAGCAATTAGCTTAATATGCACACATTCTGACAAGTATTTGTGAATAAAAGCATTCCAGTGCCTTATTAGGTTGATGTATAATTGAAAACTCACTCATGTTCATTCATGTTTTTATAGGACCTTGTCATAAACTACAAGATACATTCAATCGAAGAAGAAGAATTAGGAAGATTAACCGTGTCCAACATGCTTGCTTCTTCCCTATCGTAGATTATGGTGTGTATTCTAAACAAAACATTTATTTGCATCAAATAATAACTGCTTGCTATCATGATTTTTAAATATTAATCATATTAAGCCTTTTTTTTTTTTGTTTTCCAGCATACATTGTTGAGGTCACCAGCATTTCTGTGAAGAGTAACTTTGAGCTGTACACTACTTCTGTAATTGACGTTCTCAGATCAAGTAAGTGAACTAACTACAAGCCTTATAAGATGCTGTAAAACTGACTCTTATATCGTATGTTTCATTATGTTTATTAAAAAGCTTTCTTTAAATATTATGATTATAATGAATATAATTTATTGAGTCTAATCCTTCTGCTAGATAACGATGCGTCAGTGAGTGAGAACTCAGTCCGAGTGTTTGCTAAGAGGGTTCACTGCAAAGGAAAATTACACTTGGAAAAACAGTATCTCATCATGGGCAAAGATGGCACGACAAAAGATTCAAGTGGAATGTGAGTATGTCAGTGATATTAAGGAAAGTGTGTTTTCATAAAATGATTCTCTGGTCAACCATTTTTTCTTTTTATAGGATGCAGTATCTGCTGGAATCAAACACGTGGGTTGAAAAGAAACCTTCAGTAGAATGTAGTAAAAGTGTCAATAAATATGTTTGCAAGGAGTTTGATGAGTTTGTAGATGAGTACAAGGTGGATGGCTGCAGACAGTGAAGCAACCTGCTCTCATTTTCATTTTCATGCAAGTCAGTTAAATGAATTTCCCATCAGATACACAGCATGGATGTTAAGAGTTTCTGTTGTTGCTTTTACTTATTCTACTGCCACATCACATAGTTGCACATGTATGTTCTGCATGTATCTAGTGATTTGGCTTTTCCTTTGCTCCTTCTAAACTGCTTTAATAAAATATCCTGCATTCAAAAAGTCTAAATTCTGGACATTCCCTTTTTAACCTTTTGTGAAACAGCAAAGGTAAAAACCTATGTTTTATCACAGGTTACTCTACCATTAAAAATGAACAGATTCTTGAGGTCTATTAAAGGCCACTAATTTTCATTAGTTAGTTACCAAGCGCACAGATTTAGAGGAGAGCTGCTGCTACACTGACAAGCACGCAATCAGAGGGAGCAGGATCAACATCAGGAGGGCAGTTAGAGCTGGGCGAGTATCCTTCCTGCCTCCATCTGACCTCAGTCTGCCTACTGGGTGATAATCATAGCATTAGAGATTAAGACTTTTTAAACAGAGACCCTATTAACTATTAGCAAAATCACATACAGATAAACTCTGTTTTAGCACCCTGTAACACTTTTAACATAAAAGGCTGGATGTTAAGTCCTTTTACCCTCTCTCAGATGTAAAGAGAGGTAATGCCATCTTTCTCAACACTAGCTACCCATGAATCAAAATGGTATAAGCTTATGACTCAGTCACGTTGTGATTTAACCTGTAACCTTTAACCATTTATTTATATGCAAAACAATGTTCTGTGTTTCATTTAAATCGTCTAATATTGAGCAAATGACATTGCATGTGTATTACAGTACTAGTCCAAAGGAGCAGTAATACACACACAAAGTAGCAAGAAACAGAAGCAACTGGAAAAAAGATTTATATTTATAGTTTAAAACAATCTAATTACCATAATGATGTTTAATTTTGAATATCATGAAGTGCCTTGCTATATTTATTTACCTTATTATTCAATTCACTAATTAATACACACATAAGGACCATGTGTCACGATCTGAGGAGACAGACCATGCGGTGGTGCATGTGGTGGACCCAGGTGCGAACACAAGAGAGTAGACCGGAGTAACTTATGAGTCTTCTCTATGAAGACTCAGAAAACCATGACAAAGACTGGTCGTGAGGACACGACACAGACTGAATAAAACACAGAGACTAAATACACATAAGGGATGATCAAGGGAAGTGGAAACACATGAGGGGGAACAGCTGATACACATGAACCTAATGACAGGACAGGAAAAGTGAAACTACATACACTGACATTAGACACAGACTTTCAAAGTAAAACAGGAAACATGGAGATTAGACGTGATCTGAACTGAACATAACCACACAGACGTGACGCATGACAGGTAGACACACGAACCAGGGAGACTGCGTACAGGAGGAGATGACATAAACACTAAGAAACAAAGGACTAAACAGCAACCTCAAAATAAACTAGATGAACTAAACTAGGGCACAAATGAATACAAAAGATACATAAAACTCAAACACTGGGTCGCTCGACCCAGGACCATGACACCATGTCCAGCAAGTGTGGAATAAACAGCTTTTCTAACTATTACAAAGAGATGACAAATACTCTATGACTGCTAAAGAAAAAGAGAACAATTAATCTGTATTCGTCAAATAATTTGTCAGCCATTTAGTTTCAAAGGTAGCTAGGAGGGGGGGGGGGGATGAAAACAGAAAAAACAAACATGATTTCTTGTAAACCACATGACTTAAGGGAAATCTGGCTTCAACTGACCAATGAGGAGATGGTTACACATTGTGAAACAGGAACACTTTCCAGGCTGCAAGCCAAGTAGCAATGTAAAACGGATTTTAATAAAACCAAACAGCTTGTTGTCAGAAATGTTGGTCTGGTGGTCTATTGAAACCTAATGTGCAAAGTTTAAAAAAAATATATAGATTTAATAATTTTAATAATTGACAAAAAAAACACATTGTGTGTTAAACAACAGCATGCATCGAGCAACATGCTATATCTAGCAGTATTAAACTGTTATCATATTATGCCTTGAGTGTTTATGCATGCATTTTTTAAAGTTTTGTAATTGGTTTTAAGTTTTATAAGTCTGTTCATCTGCAGCTGAAAAAAACAGAGGGAGGGCATTAATGAGATCCAGATATTGTGAAACAGGGGTGAGTGACTTACAAAACAGCAGTTAATCTAAAGTCTGTGTCAAAGCAGGCAAAGTAATCAAAGCGGCGCGATGAAGTGCCACATTTTTGTGATACTGCTGCTGATATGGATCGCGGAGTGTTCAGCACAAAACAGGTAAATTTAGGAAGAATGAAGTGTAATGCTTTAATGGCTGATGTCTACTCATTTTAACTGATATATATAATTAAATATAACTAAAGTTTTTGTCTTCAAACAATTTCATAACCTTACAAATGAAAAAAAAATCATATGTTGGTATTCCCATATTTATTTCCTAATAATCAACTTGACTTAATGTAAGATACGCTCAAATATGCAGCACTGCAGATTGCATAGTTATCTAAAAATCAGATTATGTGAAACAGATTATTAAAAGATGTAATATTCACTATCTTTCATTTTTGTGTGCAGATTCTTCATCTCAGGCCCGAAAGTCTTTCACGTGGGCGTTAATGAGAAAGTGTTTGTCCAGATGGGACCGGGTCACCTTAACAAACCTGTTAAGCTCTACCTGAAGGATGAGATCTCTAGTACTGTTGTGTCTGAGATGAAAACGGTTACGTGCACTAAAGAAGACAAGATTGAAATAGCTGAGCTCAAGGTATGCAGACTTCACACTCAAACAAAAAGCAAACAATAAAAGACAGGACTGAGATGTTACTACCCACTTTACCCTAACTTTATAATTTACATCTTTACAGCTAAACATGGATTCTTTGTTAGGATTGCCTCAATTTCCTTCTTACGTTATGCTCGTGGCAGAGAGCCAATCCTTCACACCCAACACGAAGCTAACAAGGGTTCTGGTGTCAAAACACAGGGGCTACATCTTCATTCAGACAGCTCAGCCAATTTATAACCCAGCAGACAGAGGTAGAAACAAAGTAAAAGAAAATTAAATAATTCTACAGACTTTACCTAACAGTGATTATTTTGTGAAAAAGACATTTTATATTCCTTTTATGTTATCGTTCTTTTAGTGAAGTACAGAATCTTCACTCTTGACCACACGATGAGGCCTCATGAGGAACCTGTCCACATATCAGTAATTGTGAGTTATAATTATTAATATTATATATTTTCTTTATAAATGTCTTTGGTAATACAAGTTTGAAAGACAGAAACATATTCACTCTTTCTTGTCTTGGTCTGTGTTTGGTCACTGTATGACAGAATGCTGCTGGAAATAGAATAATGAAAATCATGAAGATTGCAAAGGGAGGAGTACATCAAGACTCATTCCTCATACCTGACGTTTCTGAGTAGGTTACAAATTTCCAATGAAAGTGAAGATGTCAAGGAATTTTGACACTTACTGTACTTTGTTGTTCGTAAAGAACGGGTACTTGGAAGATTACTGCACACTATGAGGGTGATGAAGCAAATGCTGCCTTCAGAGAGTTCAAAGTTCAGAAATTTAGTAAGTTTACTATAAACTGATTCGTGCAATTGAGATCTTTTTTTTAAATTCACAGAAAGTATCTTTTGACTCTCATAACTTATTTACTAACTGTAGTTTTACCAAGCTTTGATGTGAACATCGTAATGGATCCGAAATATATTTTGCTGACCAACAAAGATCTTCAATTCACCATCTCAGCAATGTAAGTGCTAATTTTACTTCCATTAAACTAACTCTTTCTTTGCAAATTCATGTCAAGAAATGTTAAACGCTAAGGCTTTGGCATTGGGGTGATTTTGTCAACATCTTATCAGCAGGATGACTTTTAACAAATAGAACAGTTTAACTGTTTAACCAAGTCATTACCTGACCAAGGGCTGCCAGTATTCAAATAAGCACACTCATGCAATGAAAAATGCAAAAAACGTAAGGGAATCTGCAAGTCTACTGTAGCACGATTTGAAAAATGAAATTAATGTCACATAATGACTCATTATGACACATGATGGTCCTTGCAGCCTCTGATCACTTACCAGGTGAAAACCTGGAGTTTGAGATTGGGCATTTTCTCTTCCATAATTATTTCCTATGCAGTGAAAATAATAAAACTTTTTATTAACTTGGATTCAGCAACAAAAAATATTCACTGCTTGAGTCAGACCGTTTAATGCTTGGATTGACTGTCTCAAGTATAAATATACTATTGCATTTTTAGACTATCTTTGCTCCAGTTAACAGTTGTTTTCTTTAGGTACACACATGGTGAAAAAGTTAAAGGTGCTTATCACTGCCAGTTTGGATTTGTAAAAAAAGATGGCTTTGGCGGTCAGGAAATGACTTTTATCAAGGGACTGGAGCAGACCGGTTCGGTGAGGAAATCCATCCAAAATTCACAATGCAGCTAATTTTAAAATGAGTAACAAACTGCATGCCATTATTGTTTCATTTTATCAAAACTTCTCTGTTTCTTGCAGGTCAAAGATGGAAATGCAAAGGTTTCTCTTTTGTTTAATGAGACAAATGCAAAACTTCAGAGGCAGCTGAAAACAACCCTCTCTAAGATGCAGGAAAATGGAGATCGATTGTTTTTGAGAGTGTTTGTCACAAACATACAAAGTAAAGGAGATATTTACATTCATCAATATATCTGAGTTTGTTTTTGGTTATTTTATTTGAAATCATAGATATTAGAGAGTATTTAATTGTTGTAAACAATGTGGTTTCATATAGCAGTGCATAATACAGAATTTCTGGAGCTACATTTAATTATTGCATTTAATAAGTAAAAGTTCCAATATAATAAATCTATTGATAAACTCATTAAGACATGGAGAAATATTAATGCGACCTTTTATTTTTCTTGATAATACTGTGTACATTTTTTGGCCTAGGTGGTGAAATACAAGAGGCAGAAGTTTACCTGCGAATCTTCGCCCACAAATACACGATAGACCTCTCTCGAACTCGATCTCATTTTATTCCTGGATATCCACTGGACGTGGTGGTATGTCTGAAACTAACACATGGGAATAGTTACACAAATTACTGTAATGATCTTTAATAAAACTTTTCTTTGTTTTTCATATAGGTGCTCGTGCGTCTGCCAGATGGCTCTCCAGCAGTTGGTGTGCCAGTAAATATTAATCTACCAACATCACAGCCTTGGGAAGGCACCACTGATCAAGACGGGGCACTGTTCAATACTTTTAATGTTCATGATAAAGCTGATATTACAGTTGAAGTTAGTATCCCCAACCTTATTCAAAGGTGTTGTTTAACAGATTTGATTCCAGTTTTAACTGTTTGTTCATCTGCCTCCAACAGGTTTCTACAAATGGATTACGAGAGAGAAAAATAATGCGACGTGCTTCCTCTCAACATGACAGCTACCTTTACATGACTTTTACCAGCAGGATCTACTCTGTGAATGAATTCCTTACCATAACATTCAACACCATCAACAGCCCACGCAGTGGATATATACACTACATGGTCAGAAATATCTGACTAAATGCAATATTGTGTATTCTCATAAAGGAGCAGCATTTTGTCTTGATTAAACACGTTTTAATTGTCTTTGTTTCAGGTCTTAAGCCGGGGAATTGTAGTAAACACCGGCTCACTCCCACTTGGTATATCAGCTAAACACCGACTGCAGATAACACATAATATGGTTCCATCGTTCCGTGTGATTGGCTACTATCACAACACTAACGGTCACGTCATAGCTGATTCAGTGTGGGTAGATGTCAGGGATGAATGTGAGCTAAATGTCAAGGTAAGTAAACAGAACAGATAAAAAAGTGCAGCACGAGCAGAGAAAACAAAACTATTTCAAATGTGTGCGCTGTAACTAATTTTTACTAACATTTAACTAATGGAGGTGTACAAACATTGCATATATTTAAATAATTTGGATTTTTAAATTGCCTACATCTACATGTATTTATATTGATATATTTATTTGATTTTGGTTTGAGAAGTCTATTTGTATTATTTGAATTTTCCTTCACTAAACAAAAAAAAAAAATCCTGGTATATCTTAAATGTCTTAATTTAGGTACAACCCAAAGGTACCCTTGCACCTAACACACATTTAAAGATAGACTTTGATCTACATGGGAACAGCGCAAAAGTGGCTTTGCTGGCTGTGGATAAGGCCTTCTACGCTCTCAATGCTGACAATAAACTCACACCCAAACAGGTTACAGTCTCACACACTACTTTCATACTTATGGTATTTTTTGTAATTTATAGGTAATCATAGTAGTAAGTCTAAGCTTTTCTTCTCAATTGTCAGGTATTCTCTACTATGAACTCATATGATCTGGGTTGTTCCTATGGTGGTGGACCTGACTCAGCATCAGTTCTGTTAGACAATGGCTTGGCTTCTGTATCTAATGACCAGTTTCTGTGGAGAAAGGGTAAGAAAAAAAAGTTTTTCTTCATTTAGTTAAAGGAACATTAGGTAATTTTTTGAGGTTATTTAATTGATTAGTGTGTAATTATATCTTCTCCTTGAAACTTTTTTAATACATTATTGAAATAATCCAATAAAATATACATAGGAGCGGGCACAGCTCTGTGGAAGCCACCATGTCGTCCCACCATCCTGAATACAGTAGCTGAGATGGACAGGGCCTTTCTACTTGGTTTCGTTTTATGTATGCGATTAGAGACTAGCCATTTACGTAGTATTGCCTATTGCCTATAAATTTTATCAAGATCACAAAAAGCTCTTTCAAAGTTTATATGACTATTCAACATTTGTACTTTTATATCTATATCATGTCCTTTTCATAATGACTTTCTACTCCTACTTATCTGCTTCCTCCACAATTGCCCGGTCCTTTTTCATTTCCACCTCATTATCTTCCTCGCACCAATCCCCGTCTCTTTGAAGTCAGGACCCTAACACACAAAAATGTGAAGAAACATGCTTATTTCCTCTCGACATTGTTGTAGAGCTCTGTTATGCTATTTTAATGTAGTAAAATACCCTGTTTTTAGAAAGAAAACTAACAACCTCTGTTAATTAGTACCAAGGTGTTCTGAATGCCATAGCAGTTGTTACTTCATATTATTATGATATCTTTAGGTTATTTTCCTTTTTAAAATACAATGAGTGTCTTTTAAGGAATTGTATTTTATGTAGACTTCACTGTTTAAATAAAAAATTGTATTTTCTGACTTTGAGAATAAAGCTTCCATCAATCCAACCATAAACACAACACTTTCCCATCCATCCATCCATCCATACATACATACATCCACTCTCTTCCGCTTATCCTTTTCAGGGTCATGGGGGGGGGGGGGGGGGCTGCTGGAGCCTATCCCAGCTGTCTTAGAGCAAGAGGCAGCCTACTCCCTGGGCAGGTCGCCAGTCTATCACAGGGCTAACACATGAAAACAATCATTCACACTCACATTCATACCTGCATTCACATCTATGGGCAATTTAGTTTCCAATTAACCTATCCCCACTAACTGCATATCTTTGGACAGTAGGAAGAAGCACTTTCGCTTTTCCAAATTATTTCCTACAACAACAGCTAATAAATACGTATTACATTTTTTTATTCCATTCGAATCATTTTTCTGTTGCTTTCCTGCTTCTCTCCTACTACTAGATTTTGGTTGTAATTCTTCATTAACACGACAAAGACGCTCAGTGGACCTTCAACCCGAAATGATGGCCATGAGTAAGAAGATTCTAGTATTAAAACTTTGGTCTGATTGTATAAAATATTTTTTGCAAGAACATGCTAAATGTGTCTTTTATTTTCTTTAGAATTGAACTACACAGAGAAAGAGCTGCAAAACTGTTGTGTTTATGGATTTTCTCAAATCCCGATGGAACGAACATGTCGGGAAAGAGCTGATCGGGTCCTTCTAGTGAAAAAAAATCCAACTTGTGCTGAAGTGTTTTTAAAGTGCTGCCTTGAAGCGGAGCGTCTAAGACAAAAAAAGATCCAGGAAGAACTCCAAAAAGGATTTGGCAGGAGTGAGATGAAACTGACACTTTATGCTGACACTTTAAAAATCATCTTGAGTAGCATTTAATAGCTGTAGCTTAATTATCAAAGTCTGACTTTGACTGACTTTGACTTTTTCTGGCTTTTAGCTGCATCCGTTGCTGATATAGAGGAGTTCTTCTCAGAAACCTCTCAGTATATCCGAAGATATTTTCCTCCAAGCTTTGGTTTTGTGGAATTTGACGTCTCCAACAAAAAAAGGTAAGCATTTTTAATGTACCTTTAATATATATATATATATATACAGTATATATATATATATATATATATATATATATATATATATACATATATGTGTGTGTGTGTAGACTACATGCCTTTGGAGCAGAGGATCGCATGTTCGATTCCCCCCTGGGGTGTCTGTATCCAGTAAGGGTCCTAAGGCTAGACCTCCCATGCTAAGCGAGCCTACCGCAGACATGAGCGAGACAGATAAATATGAGGCATACCGGCTTGGATGTTGCCCGGATGAACAAGGTCCGTGTCAGGTGTTGAGGAACCAGGGCACCCTGACGAGAAGTGGGCTACTGGAACAAGAAGGCATCGGTGGGCAAGAGACAAAAATAGGGCATTGTTGGAATGCTACTACACTAGTAACCCTCGTTGAAGGGGTTACATGAATAGGATGAGGGACCTATGGAATCTTCGATACCCAACATCCACAACGACGGCGAAACAACTAGCTCAGTGTTCCAACATACGAAAGAAGGGACGGCTCTCACAGCTAGAGATTGACGAGGTACAACACAAATGCTGAGCCAGGACGCCAGGTCAGGAGGGTGATATGATCAACCCCACTCGAGATTGGGTACCAAGCACCAAGTGCGATAGAAGAAGGATCGTTGAGTGCGAGAGGAAGTGACCTGAAAGATGGGATCATGGCCAAGCTTGAAACCTGAATCCCCCGTAGCCGGTTACCAAGTCTACGTGAAGTACCCTCAGAAAGTCTGTTAGACTATGTTAATGCAGCACTGTGGACGATACCTACAGCCACCATTACCGAGACTAACAAGCTGATCTACACCATGGCAGCAGTGATCAGTGAGATGCTTGGCTACAGCCACAAGGGGCAGTGCCCTCCATGGAGAAGGAGGCAAGAGGCTAAGATCAAGGTAGTAGGGAGGGAGGTTAGCCAACTATCGGAGCTATACAAGATCAACAGGAGTCTAAGAGCCTTCATCAGGTAACAGTGGTCCCAGTGGTAATCGGAGGACTAGGTGCGGTGACTCCCAAACTAGATGAGTGGCTCTAGAAGATCCCAGGAACAACATCATGTGGGGTGGCTGTGGCTCAGGTGGCAGAGCAGGTCAGCCACTAATCAGAAGGTCGGTGGTTCGATCCCAGGCTACCTCCTGGCTGCATGCCAAATATCCTTGGGCAAGATACTAACCCCATGTTTGCCTACTGGTGGTGGTCAAAGGGCCCGGTGGCGCCAGTGTCCGTCAGCCTTGCCTCTGTCAGTGCGCCCCAGGGCAGCTGTGGCTACAATGTAGCTTGCCATCACTAGTGTGTGAATGACTGAATGTAGTGTGAAGTGCTTTGGGGTCCTTAGGGACTAGAAAAGCGCTATATAAATGCAGGCCATTTACCATTTTACATCGGAGATCTCTGTCCAGAAGCGCACAGTCCTAGGAACAGCTAAGATAACGCGCAGGACCCTCAAGCTCCCAGGCCTCTGGTAGAGGACCCGAGCTTGAAGGGGCGAGTGGGGAATTTTTTTTTTTTTATATACACAAATCCATTTCCAGTCAAATACAGTTGTTCGATGCATAATGACACCATGCAGTTGCTTTGTTTATGTACTCATCTTAATTGTTATTGCTTGAATAATGTGTGATTATTTCACTTAAGCAGCTTATCTTTGAACCCCCGTATAAACTGTGTCATTTGTCTGATTGATTTGATTTAATTTGATTTCTCTTCATCAAAAACTCTTGTAGCTACTCATTGCTCCTTCCTGATTCCATCACCACATGGGAGATTCAGATTGTCACATTATCTCCATCCACAGGTAATCATTACTCTGTGCTTTATAAACACATCACAGATATTTGACTGGATCTCATTAACTGCAACTTACTTCTATTCTGTGTTTCACTCAGGTTTCTGTGTCGATAAGCCACTTGAGATCAGAGCCTTTAAGACGTCATTTGTGTCTCTGAGACTGCCTTCATTTGTGAAAAAATTTGAGCAGCTGTCAGTTTCACCTGTTATCTACAACTATGATGACTCCGAACTGCAGGTAGATTAACCTCAACATCAGCGCTGAGTGTCACTGGAAACAGTAACTACTTTGTGTGGAATAAGTAAAGATTTTTTTTGTCTTCTTGGACACCTGCATGTTCACAGGTGGCAGTGCACATGGAACAAACTGAAGGACTTTGCTCTCCTGGTTCAGCCACGAAATCATCTTATGTTAACATTACTCTTGCACCCCAATCCTCTCAGTTTGTCTCCTTCTCTGCTGTGCCCATGGTCGCTGGTTCAATACCCATCAAAATACGTCTCTATGATATGAAGAATAGCTTCGGAATAGATGCAATAGAAAAAACTTTGAATGTGCAGGTGAGTGAAATGTATAAGATACTTTTATGGCAGTCTGAGTTCCAAAAACAAGGCATACTATAAACTGGTTGTCTTCTATCTTATGTTGTAGAAAGAAGGATTAGAAAAGAGAGATCAAGAAACCAGTGTCCATAACTTAGATGGTGAGTGGGTTTGTATTTCTGATGGATAGTTTAATGTCAGTCATAGTTATTGTTCTCCTTTTTATACTTATCTCTGTTATGATAGGAAGAAGCACAAAGACTATAACTATTGACGGATCCTTACCAGATGACACAGTCCCTGACTCCAGCTCCAATATATTTGTTTCAGTAGAAGGTAGACACTGAGACACAGACATAAAATTTGTTGACTTTTAGAAATACCTGACATCTTATTATTTAATTTCTCTCATTCAACAGGGAATGGCTTTGGTGATTCATATGCAAGAAAGCTTCTTTCTACTGAAAGGGTTGCTGAAATGATTGTTTTGCCAACTGGATGTTTAGAGCAGACAATGTCAAAACTGGGACCTACAGTTTTAGCTTTCCGGTACCTTGACTTGAGCAATCAGTGGTTTGAGCTGCCACCTGGCAGCAGAGAAGATGCTCTTAATAAACTTGAGCAAGGTAGGAAGACATGAAAAAATATCCTTATTAGGCGCTAAATATGCTACAAATTAAAATTGTTTTATAATTTATAGATTCACTGGTCAGTCCACATACAATTATTCGGATCTTAAAAAAGTTACCATTTGACCTCTCCGAAGGATTTCTTGAACAAATATTTTAGCATGAAGTTCACCTTAGTTTAATGATGTTAGAGCTGAGTTACAGGCTCTTGAAATATACTGTAGCTCAATTTAACCAGTCTCCTGTCCCACATGGTAATACAACACCATCAAGTATACACAGCATGCACTTTTTAAAAAAAGTTTTCTCTAGTGACTTATCAGAAAGCAAGTAAAACATTAAGGATGTGAGTGCTTTTTTCTGTACTCTGCATCATTAAATTGGTAAAGTTTTGCTCAATAGTAATTGAAGAACAAATCCTAATGAACAAATACAGGACTTTTTAGATTATTATTTTTGGATTGGGTGCATAATAAACCAAACATGGAGCTTGAATGTGTTTTTAGCTCAAAAGATTTCATGTGTTTTCATCTCCTGTAGTTCAGAAGCTATGAGGACTCAAATATGTTGGAAAAAATTATGCAAACAAAAAAGATTACAATTTTTGACTGTGGTAAAAATCAATAGAATAAAGGTAAAAAAAAAAAATACATAACCTTATTAAATATGTTAAAGTTATTGTAAAAAAAAAAAATCATACTTGAAATGCACTGAAATGCACTCACAAATTTTTTTATGGAATAACTTTCTGTGTTTTAATTAGGGGAAAAGTCAGTTTTGTGTCACAAATCATCACTATGCTTGTATTTCGCCTTCGTGATTCATATATGTATTCATATATATATATAGTAATGAACTGACACTTTTATAAGCACAGTGTACTTTTTTGCTAGGCAGTAAACACATCACAAGCTATAGAAGGCATGATGGAGCCTATGGTACATTGAGTTATGTGCCATCGAGTAATTGGTGAGTATGGGTTTATATAACTCTTCTTTAGTTTTGGATGTAAAGTAGTAATTTGAATCTCACTTTATATTTATATTTTAAAATCTCCATTATGAATAATAATGAATCAACCTTTTCACTTTGTTTTTTCATGTTCTCAGGGTGACTGCTCTTATAGTAAAAATGTTTTCATTTGTGACTCAGCGTCAGACTAATGAAGAACGGAAGAACGTCAGATTAGGAGAAGACATCAGAAGATCAGTCAGTTACTTGCTCTCAGTCCAGAAACATGATGGGTCATTCAGTGACCCAAATCCTGTGCTACACAAAGGAACCCTGGTAAATTCTCGCAAAATAAATGTATTGTGCATATTAGAACTAGGGGTGCAACGATACTCATATCGATATTGAACCGTTCGATACAGTGCTGTCGGTTCGGTAAGCATATGTATCGAACAATACAAAATTTTTAATTTATTTTATCAACTTTTCTTCTGACGATGCTGTCCGTGTTGAGAGCTCAGTGGATCTGCGTTCGACTACTCCGCCTAGGCTGCACTGTTGAGCGCAGATCCACTGAGCACAGCGCAAGCTAGCAAGACAGAAGCTAAGCTCATTGCAAAATGGCAAATTGAACCTCCCCCACCCTCATTCAGATCTGGCCTTTGGAACTATTTTGGTCTTTTTTTTTTATTATTATTATTGTATCTTTATTTCAGACATATACAGAAAAAAAACAATATGTACACAAGTACACATACTTGCATTTACAAATATGAATATATATGTAAATACACACATATGTATGGGGCGCCGTTTGTAAAGTGAAAAATGCTGAAATTAACGGCAACATTTTTCCACATTGTGCTCAGATAAAACCAAAAAGAAAATAAATAAAACAAAACAGAGTCTTCATGTGAAGTATGACCCTGAAGGTAAGCACATCATGGACAAAAGTAAAACAGTATGTCGGATGTGCCACGCAATGCTCAATTACATGGGTGGGAACTACTGGCTCGTTAATGTGTTGGCCGTCTAGCCCCAAGCACGGGGCGATCCGCGGTAGCTCGTTAACGGAGATTTGCCGTGTTGTGGCGTTAACGTCATTTCAGATTAACGCTGACAGCACTAGTGGGAACACAATTAATATGACTGCACATTGACTCCGACATCATCCTAGTGCAAAGACAAGTGGAAGCCGACAAAAACAACAAGCACACATGCTACAAACTTTACCCGAGTCATTTAGACAGCCGTTAGCACATGATTCCCCTTATGGGGACCTGATATGTTTAATATGCTGCTGAGAATATAGCCCAGAAGAAGCGTATAGTATAGCTTTTATTTTGGAAAGAGACATTTCTCTGTAATAAACTCTCTTTTCCAAAGATGAGTGATTTCTCGATCAGATAGATTTATTTTTTTATTACTTTGTTCTTTCAGCAACATTAAATTTAAAAACTGTACTTTTGAGTTAAAATATATATTTATAATTTTAATAAATGACAAATTAAAAAAGCATAAAAAAATTTTGGTATCGAAAAAATATTAAACCGTGACACCAAAGTATCGAACCGAACCCTGAATTTTGTATATCGTTGCACCCCTAATTATAACATTAGGGGTATAAACAGATGACAAATTAAAGGAAAAGTCATAAAGCCTTGGTTGGCCCATTTCCATCCTGATGGCAGCGGTTTCTTTGCAATAGTCATCATCTTTAAATCTAACTAAAACACAAAAAGAAGGGAATATTTTTGGAAGAAGAACATACTATTTTACTATCAGAGCTCCAGACACTGGCCGAGTCAATGCTAAGTTACATTAAAGCTGTTCTGGCAGCATGTGATGGGCCAATGCACTGCATTTTATAATGTTCATTCTTTTCCTTTAATTTGTCTCCCATTTAGATCTAAATACAACAAACCAAAATACAGTGATCTGAGTGCAACTTTATATCTGTGTGTTTAATCTAGATAGACAAAGACCAAGATGCATCAGTGACTGCTTTCATAACTCTTGCACTGTACCGGTCTGTCGAATTTCTCCAGCCTGATATGCAAAATAAAGTGGTGAGTGGTGATATTAAAAACCAACTGTACTTTTTTTACTAGTTTTGACTACAAGTGGGTAATTGTAGTCAGTCTGGTATCTGAGTCCAGACTGCAGTCCAGACAGCATTTAAATGATAAACTCTGATGGAATATTACACAAAAGAGAAAAATAACCAAAGCATATGCCAAATTTCCTGCTTTTGTAGTGGTGAGCACGCTCACAAATGATCAGTTATTCCGGTGCATTTAATTAGAAGCACTAGGTTGCTACTTACCTTCCTAATTCCTATGAAAGGTGTCAGGATGTACTTAGCGTTTCACCTGCAGGGAGTCCTGTGAAAAACGTTCTATATATTAGCATTACTGTTGCTATTTAGATAAAACAGGACATTCATCAGGTTCGGGGACACAAAATAATTGATGCTACATTGAGAATTGTTAATTTTTATTTGCCACAGTTAGCCCATAAGTCACAACAAATATGAGCAAAAAATAATTCACCACCTTCATGTTATTCTCTTCCAGAGACCAAGTATTTCCTCTTCAACATCATATCTCCAGTCACTCGCAGTGGAGCTGCAGCATCCCTATGCTGTCGCCATTACAGCCTATTGCCTCTCAGTGTGCATGCCAAATACAACAGATCATTCACATATATGGAAAAAAGTGGAAGCAGCGGCTATTAAAGGTATGTCCAGTACAAGAAAATGAGTGTGGGCACTATACATACAATAATCTATTACTATGACCAAATTATATGTGCTGTCTCTTCCTATATTATCATATAATGTCTAATTTTTGTATAATTATTCTGTTTTGTTTTTTTTATTAGGAACGAATGACTGCTATTTTTGGGCAGTTAATGACAGCCCAAAGCTGGATGCTATCACAATAGAGACGACAGCCTACGTCCTTCTAACTGCTGTTCAGCTTGGGCATATAAACTGGGCAGAGAGAGCAGCCTGTTGGTTAAACTCCAGAGAAAACTATTATGGAGGCTTCAAGTCAACACAGGTGATTAGGCTAGAGCTGGAGAATCCATCTTTGTGTGGAACTCCTGTTTCCCCTGTTGTTTAACACCATTTATTCACTGTCAGGGAAGACATGTCAACCATTATATTATTAAGAATTCTTACCATTCCCAGGATACGCTCATGGCCCTGGAAGCCCTCGCAGAGTACGAGTTAAAAAAGCCTCCCAGTCCAGAACCAAAACTGAAAGCAGATTTCACCTCTGCTGGAAGGAATGAAATTGTAACACTTCAACTAGAAAATAAGAAGGAAAAAGTAGAGACCAGCCTGAAGGTATCATAAAGCAATGCGCTCAGACATATCTGTATAAGATGAAACCCCCTTCTAATTTTTTTTCTGTTGCCCTAGAAATTTACAGGGAACAACATCACCGTGCATCTGACTGGAAAAGGAGAAATTAAGCTTAAAGTATGTTGGATTCACATCTTTGATTTGTATATTATCAATCAGATCTATAATTGACTCTAAATGTCCCTTGTAGATTGTTAAGGCTTACCATTTATTGGAACCCAAGGATGAATGTGACCAGGTGTCTATCAGTGTCAGAGTGGAGGGGAAAGTGAAGTACACTGGTGAGATTTGTAAATGCTAACAAATCACAACTACTGATAAAAGGCACACACTTACATTAATCTTTGTCTATCTAGCTCCGATATTAGAAAATTATGAATACTATGACTACGATGATGCGAAACAAGACCAGGAAGACCTGGGACGAACAGCCATTGAGGGGTCTGATGCTCACACCCGATACAGGAGAGAGATTGATAATAACTTCAGTCCAAATGAGGCTGTTACCTACACTGTCTGTGTCAGGTTAGTTAAATGAGATCCAGTAAATTCATATTTACTTTTCATGAATATGAATTCAGAGTATGAGCTGTGCAGTTCAAAAAACAAACAAAAAAAAAAACATTTCCTGATCAATGTCTTTCTCAATGTCCTTTTGTTTTTTGTATTCATGGTCATAGTAAGAAGAGGAATCTTACAGGAATGGCCATTGCCGATATTACATTATTGAGTGGATTTGAGGCTAAAACGGAGGACCTGGATAAGGTTGGTATTCTTCACCATTACTCCCATTACAAAGTAAGAGAAGATTTTCTAGACATGTGCAAATCTCGATGCCACAGCAATTATTTACGCTGAAGGGGAATTGCACGTGGTGTGCTTCATTTTAACATTCTTTGAGGCAATATTTGTCAGAGTTGCACTGTGACATAAATACAAGTGCTGGGGTGTCATTCTGATAATTAGAAATTACAAAAATGTAAAAAATAAACATAAAATAAGACAAGAAGCCTATATGGAAGGTTCGATCCTGTATAAACTGCATTATACTACTTCCAAGTAAGTTCGTCATACTCAGGAAACTAACATTAGTAATCAGACTTAGTGGTTACATAAAAGGTGGTTATCAGCAGTGTTGGGTAAGTTACTTTAAAATAGTAACTTAGTTACATTACTAGTTACTTCTCTCAAAAGTAACTCAGTTACTTCAAGTTACTCGTTACTTTCAAAGTAACTAGTTACTAGGGAAAGTAACTTTGGTTTTACTCAGAATTCTCTTGTTAATGTGTTTCTTCCATAACTTTGCCAGTCTTCTAGCTTGCTTACTTGCCACAAGTGCACTGTGCCACCTACCAATAGAAAGGATATGATAACGTGCATATTTCCACGAGAGAAATCCCACGCCTGGACCGTCATTGACTGCTGCCATGATTCTAGCCTACGTCACAGAGTCATGTGCGCCTTTTACATCCAACACAAAAACTGCAGTCGTAGTGCTTTCGATTGTACTCAGAACTCAGAAATTCTGCCTTCTGAATAGGAAGATGTAGGTAACACCAGACTGCAGATGAGCTGCATACAGGGCTGGACTGGGAAAGAAAATTGGCCCGGGCATTTTGACTAGAAACTGGCCCACCATTATAGGAAAAATCATAAAGCCTTTGAATGAAAACAAACGCTGTTGTGACAGTGATGTACACTGTTTTGATGGTATATATGCATCAATCTATCAATCGTTTGTTGTAAGATTCAGATAATTATTTTTTAAAAGCTAGACATTTTAAATGAGAATAAGAAAGTAAAGTATTTCTTTGTGCCCCCCATTCCCTGTTAATGCCCTACATGCCCCCTTGGCCACACTTTGCTAGATCCGCACCTGCACAGTTACCAGCTGTCAGCTACCTAAAAAAGGATCCTGGTGTTATTTGTCTCTCAGAAACAGTTCATAACTTCCCTTCAACTCATTCATGTCACCTAAAAGGTAAACCTGTTTCTCCATCACCTGCTCAGCTCTGATGATCCAGTAAGGACATCTCCTGGTTTCATCTTCATGTTTCACTCTCACCAGATAACCAAACCATATCATGACCAGCAGCTTTTTTTTTTACAGCTGTGGCTCCAGCAAACATCAGCTGATACTAGAAATTAATATTAAATAAATTCTAACAACAGCTGATCAAGCTTAAACGTGCTGCTGTTGTTTAGCGCGACATCCGCTGGTTTCCTCTTTCGGCGCAAAGTGAGCGATAAACAAACAAGAGAGCCGATCAGCTGATCATTGATCAGTTTCATGATTGAAGTAGAAACAGGAGAGGGAGGGGGGAGAATGAGAGAAGAAGAGGCAGCTGTGCAGCAAAGACACAGAATAACTCCAGCTTTGTGCCTTTTTCATTGTAGCTGAATTACGGGACAAACTGTTCCTTTTCACCTCAATAAGAAACGCGTAATATTTTCTCTGAATACCAGACGGGACGGTTGGCAACTCTAATAACTTATGAACAAAATAAGGTTCAACATCATTAACTTCATAGCACCCACCCAGCTGTATAGAAACTCCGTCATGCTAGCTAGCACGCAGTACGGAAAAAGTCAGAATAACGAAAATAAACTCCACCTAAACTTGGTTTATATCTGACCCAGAGAGACTGCAGGTCATAACTTCTTACCTGAAGTTCAGTTCACACTTGGACCGGCGGCCGCCTCGGGTCTCTTTTCCTTCTGCGTCCCTTTTCCTTCATCCACCTGCTGCCTCCACCACTTGCTAATGTTACTGAATCTGTGGAAACTCCGCGATGCCACCACACGAAGTAACGAGTAACGACCCTATCTAAATCCCAGTAACGAGTAACGCGTTCCTGATTTTGGCATAATAACTAGTTACCGTGCTCGTTACCACAATAATAACGTAGTTACTGTAACGCGTTACTTAATAACGCGTTAGTCCCAACACTGGTTATCAGCTGGTGTTTTCAGCATGAGAACATGAAATCATCCCACAGCAGTGTGTAACTGGGCTGCTGACCAACATGAGGACGAGGTGCCAGGCTTTTATAGCTGTGTATGGTTCTTCCACATGGTGCTGGAGCCCATATTGTGAAACAAATGAATTAAGATGCAAACATGTCTTGTTGCTTCACACTTCAATGTGAAGCAACCCAAACAAGAGTCAACAGGAGTATAAGCTGTTTGGCATTGGCAGAGCAACCCACATACTCAACTGTGATGCTTAACCCATAAGGCATTTTAGAATAGAATAGAATAGAATAGAATTCAACTTTATTGTCATTGCACATGTCACAGGTACAGGGCAATGAAATGCAGTTTGCTTTAGCCATGATATAGATATATTACAATATATATTAGCAATAATATAGATATGTAAGTGTATTACAGAAATGGGTCTATTATGGGTATGTTATAATGTACACAGTATGAAGTATGTTATGAATATTCTATAACTATAAGTATGTACAGACTATGAACAGGATATAAATATGAAATAAAAAAAACTATACAGAAATCTGAGGTATACAGTTATACAGAAATGTGAACTATGCAGGTTATAAACAGTTTTAGGATTAAAAATTATGGTATGTACAGAATGATTATTTACACAGAACTATACATATATATTTTGCTTACAAATGTGGCGCCATTTAAGGGTAAAACACAGGCTTTCTGGCAGTATTAGATTTCTTGTCAAGAAGTATTGTTACAACAAAGAAAAAACTGACCAAACACAAATGATCTTACTTTTTGTGCTAAGTTTAAAAACACAATTGATAACCTTAATAAGATGTTTTTGCAAATTTACAGTAAACAAATACAAGCCTTTAGTTTTCTCTGTTAAAGAGAGAAAACTTATGAAAAAAATGTTTTTAGTCTTTAGATCTTTTCTTTATCTATGTGTGAAGTTATTTTAAGTTAGCTATATTTAACATACAGAAATCTCATTTAACTCAAGAAAAAAATATTTTGTGGTTTCAAAGAGCACATCAAAAATATTATAATAAAAGTTACATGTGAAACTGGAATGACCTGTACTCACACTGAAACTTCAGAAGATTCTTTTTTTCTGCTAAAATGCAAAATTGTTTAATTCTTTTTTTCCCCAGTTAAAAGATTCACCTGAACATTACATTGACCATTATGAGACGTATTTTGGAAGACTTCTGATTTACTTCAACGAGGTATGGATGAATTCAGGTTATGGAAAATAAATGTGCTTGTCAAATGTTAGATTTACTTTTTTATCTCTGTGAAGGTGAAAGAGGATGAGGAATGTATTAGTTTTGAAGCTAAACAACTGGTACCAGTTGGGCTTCTACAGCCTGCTCCAGCCACATTCTATGATTATTATGAACCAGGTAAGACTGTCGTTCTTTCTTTCTCTCTTTATACAAACACATATGCGATCTCTTTTATTGAATAGGACTTCATAAATAGTACTATGTGTTTTTCTTACAGACAGAAAGTGTACTGTGTTCTACGCTGCACCACAAAGAAGCAAGATGGTATCCAAACTGTGTTCAGAGGACGTGTGCGAATGCGCAGAAAGTACAAAAAAAATTTAGTACACTACAATGACACCCCCAAATCTAAAACGGCCGTCTAAAATCAAAATAAAAACTGAATCCAATGATTTTCAGATTTCATAAAGTCATATTTTATTCAAAATAAAACTGAAAAGATATTAAATGTTTAAACTGCTTAAAATGTTTAAAAAAAATAGCCCATTTTTAATTGAAAGGCAGCAACGCATCTCAAAAAACAAAAGTCTGTAAATTTCTGTATATGTCTGAAATAGCGCTGGACTTTTGAGAGATGAATGTTGTCCAATTCTTGTTTGATACAGGACTTGAGATGCTCGACACTTGTGGGTCTTTTTTGTCATATTTTACATTTTGTCAAGCACCAAATGTTTTCACTTGGGCAGAGGTCTGGACTACAGGCAGACTAGTTGAGCACCCAGGCTCGTTACTAAAATATCATGTTTCTTAACTTGATGCTTTGTATGGTTTTACATTGTCTTGCTGAAATATGCAAGACCTTCCCTGATATATATTGCCTGGATAGCAGCATATGTTGCTCTGCAATGCATACAGACCTTTCAGAATTGAGGGTGCCTTTCGAGATGTGCTAATATATGACTTTGATGAAGCCAACAGCTGTATTCACAGAAAAGTGATCCTGAGTCCATGCTGGGACTTCCATAACAGAAACATGTCTGTTTTTAATTTTATGTAATTTTGTGTAAAAAACAATCAAAAAAATATAAGTGTCTTGACTTTTTAAAAATCTTTTTATAGGACCCTGTCATACCCTACAAAAAACATTTGATCCAAGACAAAAAATTTGGAAGGTTACCCGTGTCCAACATGCTTGCTCCTTCCCTATCGTAGATTACGGTCAGTATTCTAAACAAGACATTTACGTGAAAAGAATCAAATATTAACTGTTTGCTAGTTAGCTTGTTAGCATTTTTGGGGGTGTTAATCACTGCATTATTTCTATATTTGTTTTGTATTCCAGCATACATCGTTGAGGTCTCCAGTATTTCTGTGAAGAGTAACTTTGAGTTGTACACCACTCTTATAATTGAGGTTCTCAAATCGAGTAAGTGAACTATTGTTGCCTTTCATTATGTTTATTTGAAGACTTTCTTTAAATATAATAATTATAATCCTTCTACTAGATAACGATGTGTTGGTGAGTAAGAACTCTGTCCGAGTGTTTGCTAAGAGGGTTCACTGCAAAGGAAAACTAGACATGGGAAAACAGTATCTCATCATGGGCAAAGATGGCACCACAAAAGATACAAGTGGAATGTAAGTATATCAGGGATATTAAGGAAAGATTTCAGAGAACGATTCTCTCTTCATTGCTTTCTTCTTTTTATAGGATGCAGTATCTGCTGGAATCAAACACGTGGGTTGAAAAAAAGCCTTCAGAAGAATGTAGTAAAAGTGCTAATAGAAAGTCTTGTAGGCATTTTAATGACTTTGTACAAGAGTACATGATAGATGGCTGCAGACAGTGAAACAAACTGCTTTCACTGTCATTTTAATGGAGCTTGATTAAATGACTTTCCCATCAGATACACGATTAGCATGAGTGCTTAGAGCTTTTGTTGTTTTTCTTATACTTTTTGGCTTATTCTACTACCACCTCACAGTACATAGCTATACATGTATGCTCTGCATCTATCTAGCTACCTATAAATCAAAATGATAAAACCTTGAAACATATACAGTAAGTACAGTAAGACATTGGTAGACATACTGAGTGTGACTCCATCACTTTGAAATGTAATCTTTCATATGCAAAACAACGGTCTGTGTTTCATGTTAAATAAAAACATCTTCATGCTATAGAGAATATGTCATTGTTTGCATAATATTCATTTTATAACTTAAAATGAAACAGAAGCAACTGGGTAAAAAGAAACACAGTGGGCCCAAACATGTATGTCTGCACTTTCATATTTTTTCCCAGAAGTGTGATTCAGTGTGGTTTGATTTAGGTTTCTGTCGAAAATACTTGTTTTTATGTTTTTTTTCTTCTTTTTACTGCAGCAAAGGCTCTGAGAGGGGTCTCTGTACTCAGTGTAATTCCAGTCACCCCCTCACGATATAACATCTGCAGGTTGAGGAGAAAAGGGGAGGAGGGGGTGGCTTTTAGTGCACGAGTCCATTGCTGCTCATGGATTTGCACACTGACAAGATATGGTTCAATCATCTCTTCACAAGCATTAAATTTGATCTGTAGTCCCTAAAATGTGGTCATATTACACAAATGCAACATGGGGTACTCTGTGCAGTTATATAACTTGCAGGTAATGCAGAGGGGCGGGGAGAAAACCAGAGGTGCCGGGTTGCACGGTGAAGTGGCTGAGAACAAGCAAAGGCTTATGTGCTTATATTATTCTAATCTCTGAGTCCAGGTCCAATGTAAGCAACACAGCGCACTGACCATAACTTCAATCACAACCAGATCAATGTGCGCACTGTTTCAGCCTCACCATTAGACATTTCATTAAATCTGAACCAATAAAAGTTAAATAAATAGTCTGACTTCAGCATCGCATATTTTCATCTCGAGATTGCTTTGGTGTGCTGTGAGCTGCCAACAACACATTTTAAAAAGATGGGGGTTTTTTTTCTTGTCGAAGTAAGCAGTGGCTTGTCGTGACCGAACAGTTTCGACATGAGTTTTCGTATAATGACGTAAACCAAAGAACACTTGATTTACGCAACGCAATAAGTTATTCTCACAACAACAACTGATTGAAGTGCAGTTGAAAAATAAAGTGTTTATTTTTGGTAGATTTGTGTATTGCCCAAAGGGATTTACTGTAAATGTACATTTTCCATTCCAAGTACAATCTGACCTGCTCTGGCCTATGAAATGTGCTTGAGCAACATCTGGGAACAGCTCTGGGGGAAATTTGAAGTGTGCTCATATAATCAGGTGTATTTTCTCAGGTGTGCATTTGCCATAGGTGTTGATGGCACGTCTATAACCATTTTTTTTTCCCAAAGGCCAAGAGAGGGTCAGCAGTTTGAGGGTGGTCTACGATGTCGAGCGGCGTAAAAGGCACAGGTGTTTCAGGACGGTGCCGCAAGATAAAGCGGGACCCCCCACTTAGCAGTCCATGCTGCGCTGTCTTTTTGTTTTTCACTTTGTTTAGCATGATTTGTTCTGTTAACAGGATAAAACTTTGCCACAGAAGGTGGATAGGGGAATACCACTCAGCTTCTTCAGTTTCAGTTTTCAAATCAACATACGCATCTGAAAAAGAATATACCTGACTTTCCCATTACTTTGTTACTGGTTTATTTGACTTCTGTGACTCAGAGATTAATTTATAGACAGACAGGAAAGTGTGTATGTATCTGTAAAATGGCTCATAGAAACCAGTTAATTAGGTAAATGTGTATATGCATGTGTAGCCTTGCTTGTATACTTATACATGCAGTGTAACCATTCCTGGCTTTCCCACACTACATGTTAATTGTTTTGACTGTATCCTTGCCCTTTAGGTTATGTGATTACATTTTTGTAATCTAACAAAAGAAGCTACAATTTAACAATTACAGCTGTAAAAACACACAGTGGTGTTAATATAACTCAATTCCATAGATCCGAATGCCTCAGAAGACTGCTGCTGTTCAGTCTTATAGCTTTCTCCTCCCAAAGGCAGGGCGCAAGTATGCTTCTGTTTGTTTGTCTGTCTGTTTATATTGAGTATCGAGTAATAATAATGTGTTATTGAGTAATATATCATATGAAAGGGCATTAAAAGAACAGACTTCAAAGTTTTTCAGGGATGCCCTACGGCGCTACAATCACACCATAAAGTGTTACAAACTCAAACACTACATGAATATATCTTATCTCGGTTTTTTACAGCTTATAGAAGCCAAAGATTTCAGCCATGTCTGCTCCAATCATGAGGGTAAAGAAAATAATTAAATACACAGTTTTAGTATCTAAGGTCATAGGTCAAAGGTCAGACATGAGAGTGCTGTTATAAAAGCAGCTGATGACAACATGTTGTAAAAAAAAAAATCATTAAACATTGAACTTTACATATAGTCCATGGCATTTGGGGGGAGTTGCGCTCTCTTGTTTAGACTTGAGTCTCACTCTATAAAGTCTCTGAGCCACATCATTTTTTTATCAAGTCAAGTCTCAGGTTGCACTAAAGTTACTAAAATTAAAATAAAAACAAGACTTTTGAAAAAAAAAAAAAAAAAAGAAGTTTAATCATTTTGTTAACTTGGAAAACGAACTAAAATAAAATGAAAATATAGAGGGAGTATCTCAACTGAGTTACCTAAATGTTTCCTCTGGCATATTATATCTAAATAAAATGCTACTCAAAAACACTAAAACTAAATAAAAACGAAACTACAACTAAACATTTCCAACCAAAAGGAAAGCTACACTAAAACAAGCAAACCCAATGCCTGTTCTACAGTGTCTATCTTCAGGGCAGTTGTTTGAATTGCTATAAGCTGTTTTTGTCTCAAGGGTCAACAAAGACACGGAAATCAATGTACTGAAGGCTATGCAACTTTATACTGTTTTTTTAAGATGAGGATTTATGTTATGTTGCGTGTGGATACAAAACTGTGTGTAGGGATTGAACCAGTGTTACCGAGAAAGAAAAAACACACAATAGAGCTCAGTGATGGGCTGGCCTCCCCACAGTCTGGACTGCAACACTGCATTGATAAGTATTGACTTTCAAGCTTGTTAGAATTATGCAAACTCTGTTTTTGCCTCATATACTTTATTTCTGCGTACTTTTGCACTATTTCTGCAGTTTACATTACATTAGGTACACTGTAAAAATAACTGCACAATAACCTTTTTGTTGCCGGCAGTTTTCCGTAATTTAACAGTAGTACTTGTTACACTGTATGCCATTTTTAAGAAAGCAAGTGACGCCAGCAGCTTTGCTGTGCAGCATCAGCTGTTAATGTTGCACTCCTGCCGGCCTGGAATCCCCATAATTCAATATGCAATTATTGTCGATTTTTATACATTTACTATCTGCTTGTCATTGACATTCCAATACCACAACAGTGTATTGTAAGTTGCTTGTTGTGTCTACCAAGAAAAACCTAGCTACGTCAAGATATTTGCAACAAAAGTATGAAATAACAAAAGCTGAATAACTGACGTTTTACACACACAGACACACACACTGTAACATATATGGATTGAGCAGACGTAAAAGTAAAAGAAAACACGCTTCTTCTGTATCACCCATAGTTTCTTACCTCTTATGTTTCTTATGTTAGCGCAGTGTCTTAACCTATATGCGCTCTTGTACGTTTAGATGAATGTCACTTACATACCTTGTTTGCTCTACACCCTTGATATAGCCTACTTGTCTTCATGTGGTTTACAAAAGGTGGGTTGGTGGGTGGCCATCTTGTCTGAGATGCAATGCATCCACAGAGGATTCCTTAAATCTGCTGGATATTTGGTCACTTACATAACTCCCACGTAGTTACATCTCATTACTTCCAACAAACAGCCGATTCATATAGAGAGAGGGTCCTGTCCCCCAGAGTCTGCTCTGAATGCCCACAGTGTTATGTATTCCAGATGAATCATGATTCTCACACCGGGGCTTTATTCAGCCAAAAACTGTGTGCTGCTAGCAGCAATCTTTGGGATAAGGCAAGTTACATGTGACAGACATTTGTGAAATAACTGCTATACAATCTGCAAAGCTGAGTCATAATAATTTTAAATTACCGGTAAATAGATAAGATTTATTTGATTGTTTTAAACAATTCAGCAATTCAGTTGCCGTGTTCAACAATTCAGTGTGTTGTTGAGACAAACTAAATGAAGTCATTTTGAATCAACTCTTGAATCAACAGTGGATTTTCAGCTATAAGAAGCAAACATGTGCTTTCTTTGTGCAAGCAAATAAAACAGAGTAACTTGTCATGTTAGATACAGAAACCAGTGTAAAATACCATGCCTTTTTGTAAGTCCAATACAAATATTTTTCATGGTGGTTGAGAGAGTGGGACCATAAGATTTGGTAAAGGGCGTGGGGGTGGGGGGATTTTCCTTAAGTAGGAGCAGACTTTATCACTCTCCTCCTTTCTAGTGGTGGTCCTTCTTCTCACCTCTTTCCTCTCAGGTTAGTTGAAGAAGTTCTGTGTCCACTCTTCCAATTAGATGGAGGGAGAAAGTCAAAGAAAGAGATAAAGAAAGAACCAAGTCATTATTCAAGTAAGTGCAACTTTTTATTCCCCTTTTTTGTGAAAACTGCATTGGAATAACTAGCATCCTACTTTCAGGTGTGTTTGTGTGGATGGGTTTTTAATCTTATTGTTTATTTGTAGAGTATAATGTTATAATTTTCTGTGTCTTAATGAGTAGAAAGGGTTTTGGTGTTGATTCTTTCCTTGTTTTATTTACAGTGAAAAGGATTTATAAATAGTAGTTTTTGTGAGTGCAGTGGAAAAACAATTTAAAAAAAACCCATTATTGCTAAATTTTTCCTTTTAGTTTTAATCATGGAATCAAAATGAATTCTATCAGTTTTAGAAATAAAGAAGACTTATTAATTCAACCAGCACTGAAGCCCATTTAAAAGCAAGGCTGGACGTATTTTCTTTTGTGGTTTTATGAGTTGTGGGTGACGAGCTTTATGTAACCGTCTGTATAGTGAAAGACATACTGTGTCCCACAGTTCTTACAGTAAAGCTCTGTTACCTGGCCACATAGTCTCAGTGGCACACTCTGAGTTTCCCACTCAGGTCAGCTTTTCCTTCCTGCTCAGTGTCCAGTGACTTAGACCTTACTTGGTTTGAACAGCAGTCACTTTACGACTGAACACTTGGAACACTTCTGAATATCTGGATGCATGTCTGTGTCAATTTTTACAGCAGCTTTATTGTAAAAAGCACATAACAGAGGTTTGGACATGTTTTCCAGTTATGAGTATTTAGGTATATAGCATATTTATAGTATATATAAGTGGCAAAGCTCAAAGGAAATACTTAAAAGGTCATTTAAATAAATCTGCTTAGTTAGCTCTAAAGGTCAGCTCACAGCATACAGCTTCTGCATTAACACTTTAACACCTAGTGTATCATATCTGATATTTTATTTTTGAGAGTTCTCCATCATATGCGTATTTTCCTCTCTGGAAAAACTTGAAACAATTGAAAAATAGATTTTTAAGCAATAGACTACAAAAAACAAACAACAAAAACAATTAGAATTTTTCAGTAAGTTTGTTTTTCAGGAAAAAAAATCTAAATGTTTTTTGAAACTGAATAGAAAAAGTAAGTACTTAGAAGCCAGAAATGTCTTGTCAGTTAACCACTTTTTAAATTGCTGCCAGTCTCTGATTAGCCAGTTCTACTGAGGAGCTTTAAGTGTGAATGGAAGCTCTGTGAATGTGATGCTGGTCAGTCCTGTAAAAGATATATGTATGCTCATTAAAGTCCTACTTGGAACTCAAAAATCAGCTATAAAATGGCCTACGTTAGTGTTTCCTGCATTCAACTCTGCCATAATTCAGCTCTTTCTTTATTTCTGTCTTCATTTCCAGGTGAGACCTGGCAAAGAAAAAAGCAAAATATAGAAGAAGGAATTCATAGATTTACAGTAACGTAAATTCAGTTCCACTGAAGCAACAGCTTCTCTGACCACAGTTGCTGGATCAAAATGTTATTTACTCTAGGACTACTCCTCCTTCTCACCCCATTTCCCTCTATTCAAACCACAACCAATGAGAAGAGAGACTCCACAGGAAGTGATGTGACCAAAGCCAGTGCAGCATTTACCCGTTCAAAACCAAAAACCACTGCTCTCCCTGACAAACAGACCAACCAGCTCACCCTTAAGCCAAATGCCATCAATCAGACAGTTTTACCCACTCCAGCTACCAAGCAAAAATCTCCAACAGCCAATGTTACACTGACCACCAAAGGCAGGCACAGCCCAACAGTAATTCAAACCACTCCGTCAGTGGTAAAGGCTACTACACCCAGAAGCACCCTCTCAAACAAAGACAAGCACACAGTCCCAGTTAACCAGACTAAGTCCCCTAAGTCAGCCTCAGGTGGTGAAGTAAAAGGAAGCAAAGACAAGCATTACCCCACTGGAATTCTAAATGTTCAGCCAACACCCACAAAGACTGCTTCATCCAGCGGTGCTAAACCCACCAAACACAAACTTCAGCCCTCTGGCAATCAGACTATTCTAATTAGGTCTCCTTCAACTGATCATGGGAATACTGCCAAAGACAGGCCTGCCACCACCGTAGTTCAAAATACTCAGTCAACATTTATAAAGTCCACTGCTGCCACAAAAAACAAGCCCGCACCATCTGTCAATCAAACTGTTGTTGCTAGGTCCCCCACCATCAATGACGTGAAGTCCAAGGGCAAGCCTTCTCCCACAAAAGTTCCAACTGTGTTGCCACTGGAGACTCCAGCAAAGACAACTGACAAAGAAAAGGTCACAACCTCTGCCAATGACACAGTTTTAATCAAAGAATCCAGCAAAGACAAGCCTGCCTCTTCGCAGCCCATCAAAGTGATTATCAGTGAGGGCTGCGACTCAAGCAACACCAAGGAGCAGGAGCTGAAGCTGAAACCTGGTGCTCCACTCGTCATGACTCATAAGATCAGCTTGTTGCCTGGTGGCTGCAGTGGAGAGTGTGAGGCTGAAATGGCCGAACTGAAAGGGCGTGTGGCTCGGCTCGAAAGAGAGATGTCCTTTCTCAAAGATAAATGTATCATTTTCTTATGATTTATTCACCATATTTTATCATTTTAAACACTATTCAGTATAGACAGGATTAAACATTCCTTGTTCTGTTTGTTTCTGCCCAGGTCCGTGCTCTGCAAACTGTCCAAATGACTGTGGCGACAATGGGAAATGTGAGAAGGGTAAATGTATCTGCCACAAAGGATTCATGGGTCTAGACTGCAGTAAGTGTGCACAAGGAGCCGAGTGTAGCAAAAGTAAGTTATGTTTGCACTAAAATGAGAAAAAATAAATATTTTTATGTAACCTTTGAATGATGCAGCCTCTCCCTGGGCTTTTCAGAAGCTAGCAAAGGGAGCACCATCCAGCCAACAGTGGAGACTGTAATCCTGCAGGTGAAAAAAGGAAAGGACAGCATGCAGGAGAAAAATACCAAAGCAGAACAAACACTTTTCCAGAAGAATGTGTCTGAGACTGACACTACACCTAAAGAAGCCACTAATGCCAAAGGAGCTGTTGATAAAACACAAGTGAAAGAAGACACCGCTGTGAAGAAAACAACTACTAAAGGTTCTTCAAATCCTGAAAACACCAGTCGCCCAACTGTTGACAAAAGTCTCCCGAAACAAGAGGAAAACAAGAAGGAGGTAACCCGAAAAGGCAAAACAACACCCTCAGCCTCAGAAACCAACATTAAAGATGGGACTGGCAGCAGAACATTTTCAACGTCCGACCATCTGAAAGATGAACCACAAAATAATGCAACACAAAGCAATGTGAAGAAGGTTTCTAAAACTGACACAACCATCTCCAAGGGCACAGGGACAACCAAAACCAAAACAGACAAGGACATTTTGGAGCAGTCCACGAAGGGTGAAAAGAATGTATCTCAGTCATCCGGCCATAAACCAAATAAGACAGGTAAATTAGACACTTTAATTTTGCAGACTGTGGACAAAAAAACTGACAAGACTGGGAAAGGAACACAAATAAATCTGGATGTATTGAATCGAACCATTGGAGCTGCATCAGATAAGACTAAATCTCATCATGACAAAACAACTCACCATGACTCAGGGATCAGCATCAAGAGGACCGGAGGATCTGGATTAGGATCTGTGAAGGCTGTAAACATATCTTCCCACAGCTTCACAGTCACATGGTTAGCACCCCAAGGGATGTTTAAGAACTTCACTGTGATCAGAAGAGAGCCACAGACAGAAGGAGACGAAGATGGTTACGAGGACTTTGAGGAGGAAGCTCTTCCAGGACAAAAGCCCTCTGCAGCTAGGAACGCAACGGAAGTCTTAGTACAGAGTGAGCGCACCAACACAACTGCCTCCTCCAGGAAAGCTGATGGATCAAAAGTTAAAGCTGACACCAAGAGGATCTCGATGGTGGTCCCGGGTAATGTGCGCTCTGTGGAGTTCAGTAATTTGCGGGCAAACACGCGCTATGTCCTGCATATATATGGTACAGCAGCACAGAGAAGATCAAAGATTCACAGAGTAACTGCAACCACAGGTAATAACAGCAGGAAAACGTTTATGTATAAGTCCATCAATATCTAAGCAAATGATACACTATGTTGTACTTTTTTCTCTTGCTAGGTCCTGAGCCAGCCACAGAGATGGTTTTCAGTAATGTCACAGAGGCTTCTCTCAATGTTTCCTGGTCCAAACCAAAGACAACGTTCACAGGCTTCAGGGTCACATACACCAACATTTTAACAGGTCTGTTAAGTACTGCTCATATTGTTTATCTCAGACCAGAGTTATCCAGCATAAAACACTTAATTAATGCCAGCTCAACCCAAGTGAAGGTTAATGTCAGTTTATTAGGAAATGTTCTTAGTGTCTCATTGTGGTGCTTGTTGTCGTCCTGACAGGGGAGAACCGCTTGGTGACAGTGGGCTCTAAGCAGTCTTATGTTGTTCTGTCCAAGCTGTCTGCTGGGTCTTCCTACATAATCACTGTAACTACGACACAAGGCCAATTCCAGAGTGATCCACTCACATCCGTCATCACCACAGGTACAATCTTAGACAAGTTTACTATTATAAAAGGCTACTGTCTTTGTCTTGGAGTGCAAAAATAAAACATAAACACTGTGGATAATATCCGAACTGCAGTGCCCGCCCCTCCAACGCATCTTCAAGTTGTCAATGTGACAGACACCAGAGCTGTGCTGCAGTGGACTCCCAGTCTAGGGAAAGTAGACCGCTTCGTCATCAGCTACGAGTCCTCTAAGAGTGAGTGTGGCCACACTGACATAATGACTAATGAATAAGTGCTTGCGACTAAGCGGAATGCTCTTATTGCCACAGCTCCTAATGTGACAGTGACCGTGACCTTGTCAGGAAACTCAGTGGAGCACCAGCTGAGAGGCCTGCAGAAAGGCACCCTCTACAGGGTCAAAGTGCTGAGCCAGAAGGACAGTCTGCAGAGTATGGCCATCTCAACAACATTTACTACTGCAAATGGTGAGCAAAAGGGTGGGAAAATGAAGTAAAATCATAATCTTAAACAAGAGAGAATAAAATAATCCTTCATGGATGAGCAACCTAGAGAGTATGTTTAGTTTTAAGTGAGTAAACTTAAAAAAAGAAAAAAGAAAAACTGCCAAGGGGCTTCTTGTGTCTCTCAGTGGTCAAAGCCAGTGAAGTTGGGGCTCGAAGTGCAGTCATAGCTTGGAGAGCCACCCCTGCCGTTTATCACAGCTACAAAGTGCTCTATCAGGTGGCCGGAGAGGAGACAAAGGTCAGTTGCAATTTTTGATCTTTGGTATACAATAATTAAAGAGAGACCCGACTTTTACAGAATTTCAAAGCTCTGTGTGTGTTACTGTGTTTATATTAGGAGGTGATTCTGGAGCCCACCATCACAGAGTACAAGTTGACTGGGCTTTTGCCCATGTCCCGCTATTTTGTTGTGGTGCAAGGCGAGAGAGATGGACACTATACATCTGTTGTCACCACAGAATTCATCACAGGTATGCATTTTACGTGTTGCAATGTAATCCCATCTTGTGATTACTCTAAAAACTAATTTTCTTTTATCTGTTAGGAAAACTGCGCTTCCCTTTCCCTACCGAGTGCTCTCAGGAGCTGCTGAATGGAGCTCTGCACTCAGGAGAGTTGGACATCTACCCTCAAGGACGAGAGGGGCGAGCAGTTAGAGTCTACTGTGACATGGAGACTGATGGAGGCGGCTGGACAGTAAGACAAACTGCAGTCACTTGAATAAAAGTCAAAAATAGACTTTTATTTGGGTTTTAGACAGCAGTCTCTGTGTTTTGCAGGTGTTCCAGAGGAGGATGAATGGAAAAACAGATTTTTTCAGAACATGGAGTGAATACAAAGCTGGCTTTGGAAACCTGAGTGAAGAATTCTGGCTTGGTACAGTATAAAGCCAAGCTTCTAATCACTTTATCTGATTCAAAGTGTTTTCTTTTGTTTTCACTACATCTGCTTAAACAGCATCTTTTCTCCCAACTCCCACCAGGAAATGAGCTCCTGCACAACCTGACTAATGTTGGCCCTGTGAGTCTGAGAGTGGATATGCGATCAGGAAACCATACCGTCTACGCTCACTACACGAACTTCTCTGTCGATTCAGAGACGAGGCACTATACGCTCACCGTGTCTGGCTACACCGGAACAGCAGGTCCAGTTTCAAAAACTGCATTAAAACAAAACAAGTGCAGTTATACCTGACAATTTGGATCTCAATATCAATGCACTTTTCTGACAGGTGACTCTATGAGGTACCATAACGGTCGTCCATTCTCAACCCGAGACAAGAACCCTGATCCCATGGGGATCCACTGTGCCAAGGCCTACATGGGAGGCTGGTGGTATAAAAACTGTTACAAGGTCAACCTCAATGGTCTTTATGGCATCAACAGTAACAATCAGGTACGACTAATCTCTGCTGATTTCTAAACGTTTTTATCTTTTAAAGCACACTGGCCAAAGATAGATTTTCTTTTTCTGTTTCTGCTCTAGGGAATAGTCTGGATAGACTGGAAAGGTAAAGACTCCTCCATTCCCTTCACTGAGATGAAGTTCAGACCCTCCAGGTTCTCCCCTGCAACTCATGGGTAAGGATGGACCAGCCTCCATGAAAACTCTGCATCTGACAGAAAATTAAAGCTCCAGAAATTTTCGAGAACCTTGGATCTCACGGTTTCTGTGTCTCTGTCCGAATAAAATAACCTATAGTTGTTTTGATAGCTGCAGCTGTCAGTTCATTTGATTCAATGTGCAAGTAATTTTCTGATCTGTTTTTATAGCAGACGTAACAACTAATTTTATTGTAACTTTTGAATTCTGTTCTACTGTTCTGCCTGACTCATTCATTTCAATACAAATGTGTTTTGTGCCCCAAAATTGTATGCCACCCCACTACTACTGTAATTAAACATGCACTGTTTCACTCCATTGGAATAAATGTGGCTAACCTTGGTCTCGTGAGTTTTTATTTCCTGAAAGCAATTTACAATTTCTCACCTCCCTGCGTTCGTCGTGTTACAAGATTGAGAAACACAGGCTTGACAGATTGTAATGTCAACTAAAATGTGTTAACATGCCCTTTAGTGAGTGCAAATCATGTCTAGGCTGTCTTGTGCTGCATTTATCACATCAACAGTCATGCTGACCTAACAAATATTTGGATGTCCTTGATTATAGCGAAAACACCAAACACTGTATCGAGCTGACAGGCTTTAAGACCTGTGAGAGGACTATAAATGTTCAGGGCTGCGTGTTGACCACCGCGAGAAGACTCTAAGTGATAATGGAAATATCAATAGTCAGTGTGGGAGCTGCGTTCCTGGTTGTACTGCTGTTCATGGTGCTGAATTGGATTTCTGGTCAGAAACACAAAGATGTTCAGGAAAATCATAAGGGAAGTAAGTCAAGTTGAGTATATATTCACGGTCTTTTTATAGTATATGGTTTTGATGGTTGCAATAAATAATGAAATTAAAAATATGGAGACTTACAAAACTGAAACTGGTTGTTATTCTATATCGTTTGCGCCTGTCCATTTTACTTTGTCTTTTCTAATTCTGTGTAGGAGATGATTCTAGATTTCTGGACCAGTTTCTTCCCTGCTCCTCATCTCTTTCCCTCCCGGGCCCTCCCGGCCACTTTCTCATTGGTAATATGATGGAGCTGAAACATGATCATCTACCAATTCACCTCACAAATTTGGCACAGCGCTATGGAAGCATTTATCGCCTTAAATGCGGAACAACAAGTAATGATCCATTAATTGATAACGGTTGACATTTTTAGTAAATTTCAGATTGCATAACACCAAAACACTGCACTTATAATCGTGTTGTTTCAGCTATGGTAGTGCTGAACAGCAGCGAAGTCATAAGAGAAGCACTGGTGAAGAAATGGTGTGACTTTGCCGGGAGACCGATCTCATACACAGGTAAAGAGTTCAGTTCAGTGCACTGGGCTGCGTAGTTGTCATATGATATCATGACCCTGACTCATTTCTTTCAGGTAATATTGTGTCTGGGGGAGGTTGCAACATATCTTTAGGTGACTATACTGAAAAGTGGAAGGCACAACATCGCCTTGTCCATAGTTCTCTGCAGCGTTGCTGCAAAAAGTCTTTGCATGATGTCATTGAGAGACAAGCGCTGCATCTGTTAAAGGTACAGTTAAAAAAAGCTGGAAAACAAGATTTTAGAAGGAAGACTTTGCAAACCAAATGCTCGGGATAAAGCACGGGTTTGTTCACTGTTTAGGTTTTGATGGGCTATAAAGGCTGTGCTGTAGATCTGTCAGAGGATTTTACTGTGGCGGCCAGTAATGTCATCACCACTCTGGCTTTCGGAATAGAAGTGAGTATTCTTCTCCCCCTAGTTCTGTTTGTTTTCATGTCACCGTCTTAGAAAAGGTACATTCATAATGTTCTGTTAATCAGGAAGTGAAACTCTTGAGGATAAGCATGACGACATCTCGTTCCCTCTGTTTTTGGACAGTGTGTCTCATTACTTTGTGTCTTGTAGTATGATAAGAGCTCATCGGAGCTGCAGGAGTTGCACAGATGTCTCAATGAGATTGTTGCTCTGTGGGGCTCCGCTTGGATATCAGCCCTGGACTCTTTCCCACTGCTTAGAGTAAATATCCACCATTTAGACTATTGGTCAAATAAATAAAACCAGTACCATGTTGTGAAAATAATTTCATGTCATTTGTTCTCTCAAAGAAATTACCCAATCCTGTTTTTGCCCATCTTCTGAAAGAGGTGGTCAGGAGAGACGAAATCATAGGAAGACATCTCAACAATTACAAGGTTAGTAATGTAAGATGATAAGAAAATAATGATCTCATGAATTGAAATCATTCAGATCGCAAGACAAAGAAAATACTTGCTGTGATTTTGTGAAACCAAACACAAAATCACACAAGTTATTTAAAAACATCCAAAATAACTCTCTTTTAATCTACTTTTGCTATTTATTTAAGCAGTCACAGGACAAAAAAAATCAGGATGTCATCACAGGATCCCTCCTCCAGGGACTTGACAATCAGAACACAGAAGACAAAGCGGTGAGTACATACAGTGAATACCAGGAGAGATAGTGGACTGCTTTCCTTAATAAATCACCTGAAGTCCCGATAATTTTACAAACTATGATGATAGAGCAAGCTTAGTTCAAGATCACAATTAGAAGTGGAAACATGCAACACTGTAAAAGTATTAAATTACATGTCTTCATGTTCCCAGCTATTAACAGATATTCATGTTCACATGGCAACAGTGGACCTTCTTATCGGGGGAACAGAGACTACTGCGGCCTGGCTAAACTGGATGGTGGCCTTCCTCCTGCACAGACCAGAGGCACTGGGAATTTTTACCAAAAAACAAAAAAAAGTTAAAACAAAATACATGTTTTTGTTTTTTATGCATCCTTTCTAATGTAATCTACAGGTGCAGGAGTTGGTATATGAGGAGCTGTGCACAGTATTGGAGGGCCGATACCCTAAATACAGCGACAGACACAGACTTCCGGTCCTCTGCTCTCTGATCAGTGAGGTGCTCAGGCTCAGGCCAGTCGCCCCTTTGGCAGTACCACACAGAGCCATCAGAGACAGCAGGTCAGCCTGCACATAATAAATAGCAGGAACTACACAACACACAATAAGCACTACTGACTAAGTACCTGTGTGTGTATATGTGTGAGTGTGTGTGTGTGTGTGTAGATGGGGGTGTGTACACACATGTACCATGTTTACATATCTTTGTGGGACCAAAAATTTGAAGTTTTCTTTTGTTGTGCGGACCAACAGCCCTTATGGGGACAAAATCCATGTCCCCACGAGTTTGAAGCCATTTTTGAGGATCAAAATGTGATTTTAGTATCAGGCACTCATTTCGTTTATTTTTGATGGTTAGGGTCTGGGTAAGCGGCTAGGGAAAGCATTATGTCAATTAGATGTCTCCACAAAGATATGAAAACACAATTGTCTTTGTGTGTGCGTGTGTGTTTATGTGTGAGATACATGTGCTAGTACAGCCTGGCTGAGGTCTCCAGATCTCCCACAGTCTCACATTTCTCCAAAGGGAGTGGTTTTAATTAATGAAGTATGCTGGAATGTGATGCTGGAAGTATGAAGTATTGCAACATTTGGCACCGCTCTTCCTCCAAGATCAGACTTATGAAGAGACATCCACTTGAATTACCTTTAGAAAAATGTAATTTATTAAAACAACAAGCACCAGCATTGTTTATTTATGTAATTGTGCAGAAAGAAGATGTGTAGACATTATTTAAATTAACCAAAACCTGAAAAAACAACAACAACAAACAAACAGGCATACACACATACACATTTTCTGCTGTTGCCCTGTTATGTATGTGTGTTGCTTGATACTTGGCATCAAGACAAATACATGGCTCCTCCTCATGTTTAGCATTGCAGGTTATTTCATCCCTAAGAACACAGTCATCATTCCTAATCTTTTTGGAGCACATCATGATCCTGAAGTTTGGCCTGACCCATACAGCTTCAAACCAGGTACTGTCCCAAACGCTGTGTGATTTGTGTTCATTTCACTTGGCTCAGAAGAGTTCAAATAAAGTATTGACACTCTCTCTTTCAGAGCGCTTTCTGAATGAAGGAGGGGGAAGCGGAGGCGGCTCCACCCGTGACCTGATCCCTTTTGGAGGGGGGGCTCGGCTCTGCCTGGGAGAGTCTGTGGCCAAAATGGAGCTTTTTCTGTTCAGTGCCTACTTGCTGAGAGATTTTCAGTTCCTCCTGCCTGAGAGTGAGACCTCACTGCCTGATCTGAGAGGAGTTGCCAGTGTTGTGCTTAAAATCAAGTCCTATGATGTTGTAGCACGTCCAAGACCTGTGACTAATCCCTGAGCTGCAGTGGGTGTATTGCTGACTTGTTGTTTGTGTTGGCCATGCATGTGCAAATTTATGTTTCACATATTTATATTTTCTCTTCTTATTCTTATTTATTCTTACACTTTATTATCAAAGTTATTTGTTCCACCATCACTGAATAAAATGTCCAAACCAAAGTCTTTATTTCTTCAGTGGCGATAACCCTGACAATAGGTGACCACTCTTGCGAAATTAAAACAAACACTGCAGTCAGAAATGTCCCATTAGAGTGCAGTCACAAGCAGCTTTATTAACTATGCAAAAAATATCAGATAATTAAATATATATATATATGTGTTGGTCCGACTAAAACATTCAGCTTGTCAGTTAATCAGCTATAGTGAGTAATCTACCCAGTAGTACATTTACTACCCCGGTTCACTGAGCAAGACAAAGGCCTACTCCACACCTGGTGCACAGCCTTTTGTCACCTAAGCACCTCCCACTAATACGCCCACTATTCTCATTCATCTCGCAGGGACCTGGACATTCCCATACACTACATAACACATAGAAAACTCCACTGACTCTTAAAAATGCCACACAGTGGCATAATGTATGGGATAAGTCCAGTTTCTCCTCAGCACTGGGTTACAGGCGTATCTGCTGTTTGGGTTTTCATCATTAATATCCTACTCATGATGAAAAGGAATGTAAAAGTTATTATTTGAAACAATAATAATGGATTGTATTTATATATATGCTTTTCAGTACCCCTCAAAGCACTTTACAATACCACTATTCTTTCACTCTCACATTCATACACTGGTGGAGGCAAGCTACAGTTGTAGCCACAGCTGCCCTGGGGCAGACTAACAGGGGTGAGGCTGCCATATCGCACCATCGGCCCCCCTGGCCATCACCAGTAGGCTTTAGGTGAAGTGTCTTGCCCAAGGACACAATGACCAAGACTGTCCAAGCCGGGGCTCGAACTGGCAACCTTCCGATTACGAGACAAACACACAACTCTTGAGCTACGATGGCACCTTTATCAAAATAGTAACCCACATGTAAAACACACAGCAGTCACGAGAGTTAAAGTGACTGTAGCAGAGTCAACATAAATAACTCTTACAAGTAAAAATAACTCATCTCTTATGACTCACTCTCATGAGCAAAAAGTGAGGTTCCTGTGTCATTTCGTGCAACTGAATGGGTTTGTGTTGTAACGAGAAAGTTAAAAAATGAGAAGTTAATGAAAAGCTTTCTCTGGCAAGTAATTAAATTACATGTTGCATTACGGCCCTGTCCTTTATTAAGGTCATTAACTGCTCACACCTGCATGGGTTTAGAAAGTTTAATTTACAACATCCAACTTTGATAGCTAGGGAATGGACTGCCAGGGTCTCTCTTCTTGAATGCCACCCAGCACACACTGCACCTGACTATATGTCACCTTCTGGGTTGTGGGCCTACACGAGGGTAGCCCTTTCTTCCTGGGCAGGGTAAACTGTCCCCAGATCTGACCAATCAGACTACTGCATTTGGCAACAAGTGCACTCATAGCTCAAAAACGGTACTGAAACTACAAATACCTCAGACACATAGCTAAACATAGCTCCAGCTCAATCAACTGAACTGAGTTTAAAGAAACCCTCAGTCCTCCTGAAATATGTATGAAAGCCACCACAGACAGAAGGTGCTTCGATGACATCAAAGAAGTGATGCATTGCTGACTGTATGCATGAATTACTGAACGGTTGCATCTTCATGCAACCTCTGTTCTTGATTCAACTGATGAAAATGATTGCTTTCCCCAGCTCTGCAAACACATGCCTGTAAGTATCCTCCTAATCATTCTGATAGTGGAAGGGAGGATTCTATGGGGCGATCGTGGCTCAAGAGTTGGGAGTTCGCCTAGGTAATCGGAAGGTTGCCGGTTCGAGCCCCGGCTCGGACAGTCTCGGTCGTTGTGTCCTTGGGCAAGACACTTCACCCGTTGCCTACTGGTGGTGGTCAGACGGCCCGGTGGCGCCAGTGTCCGGCAACCTCGCCTCTGTCAGTGCGCCCCAGGGTGGCTGTGGCTACAATGTAGCTTGCCATCACCAGTGTGTGAATGTGTGCGTGAATGGGTGGATGGATGACTAGATATGTAAAGCGCTTTGAGGTCCATAGGGACTAGTAAAAGCGCTATATAAATACAGGCCATTTTACATTTACACCAAGAGGAAGCGCAACAAGGATCTGGGGAATAAATCCGATTTATTCTGGATCTGAAGGTTGAATACTTCCACAATGACGACAATGTTTTCCTTCTTGGTCTGCAGCTAATGATCAGCCCAGTACTGAAAGATATTTTTGAAAGATATCAAAAAACAGGATCATGCCGAGTCAAGCTCACATGTCCTATTTCACTAATGTTGGTGCTCTTCTCCTCAGACTCATGTGTACGAGGTCGTTCAGGATGATCGTAATGAGGAACAACAACAACAACAACATTTAAAAAGAGAAGCAGCCACTGCAACAACCAGTTTTTATGATTTATTACAAGCTGTGAACTAGAGTGAAACCACATGCTATTCTTTGTCTTTATCACAAACTTCAAAATCATCAACAGATGTGGTTTACAAAACCTGTTTGAAAACAGACTTTTTTCTATTTCAAGAAACAGAAATGCACAGTAAATCAGCTCCTCCTTTGCCAGACATGCATGCAAGATGTTTTAAAGTAAATTTAAAAAATGTATGATTACATTGTAAGCAATTTTTAAAAACACATTTTATTTCAATAATATGGTTTTTAAATTATTCATTTTAAAATTTTATTTTACACACTCAGTCAAACTACACAAAAAAAGATGAGATAACTGCTGAGGAAAATCTTCTTTAGCTTGAAAGTGGCTAATATTGGACTGCAGTAAAAGAGAGAAATTATTTTTTGCGACAGGCTAAGATTTGAAAATCATAATCAATTGAGAAAACAAGGCATGATACCGCTAACAAGTAACCAAGATTACATCTGGCATTGGGTAGAGACTGCTGACAAGCTGGCTTGGATTATCTGTGAGAAAAGAAAAAGGTTCAAGTCAAGTGTTGAACAGAAAGGCATCAAAGAGGCTAAAAAGCGCAGTAAGAAAAGAGTTGGCACTCACTCCCCAAAGGCGCAACAATTTCATATGTAGACATACAATTACCTGAATAACAAGAAAACACTGAACCATTTAAACAACTCAACACTACATTATGATAGTGTGATAATTTCAATTCAATTTTATTTATATAGCGCCAAAACACAACAACAGTCACCTCAAGGTGCTTTATATTGTACAGTAGATCCTACAATAATAGATACAGAGAAAAACCCAACAATCATATGACCCCCTATGAGCAAGCACTTTGGCGACAGTGGGAAGGAAAAACTCCCTTTTAACAGGAAGAAACCTCCAGCAGAACCAGGCTCAGGGAGGGGGGGACATCTGCTGGGACCAATTGGGGTGAGAGAAGGAAGACAGGATAAGACATGCTCTGGAAGAGAGACAGAGATTAATAACAGATATGATTCAATGCAGAGAGGTCTGCTAACACATAGTGGTCGTGTCCAAATTCATGGGCTGCATCCTCCTGAGGACCCGGCCTTCGCGGTCTACGTGGGCCGGGTCCTCAGAAGGTCGGGTAGGCCGGAAGTAAACGGCTGTGGAAATTGGACGGTCTAGCCTTCTGATTTACGTCACCGCTGTCTCGGTGGAGTTTAATGAACTCAGCCGTCTGCTCCTTCCTATCTAAAATATAACAGGACACTGGCGTAAATTCTCAACCGTCTCACACTTCTGTTTAATCAGTTTTCTGTTTGACGTTTATTCAGCTGTGTGAAAACTAGGACTTTAATCTCAGCCAAACCGATTTACTCAGGAACAAATCAAACAGTGAAAAAAGCCCAACAATAACATTTTTAGGTTGCCTAAGTGACTTATATATCACGTTTAACCTGAGTAGACTGCGGTGATCTGAAAGTGATGTGCCGGGAGTTGTGCCGTTCTCGGCGGCTCCAGTGACCCTCGAGCTCTCGGCTAGCTATCGAGCTGGTGGGTAGCAGACGTCTCCGAAAACGTCGAAGCACTTTTGCAAATATGTGACATCTTGATAAACCGAGCAGATATTTGATGTTTACACAACTACTTTCTCGCCTGAAAATATGTTAAAACTTTATTTTGTGACCCAGAAAGATTAGTATGAGTAATTTTAAAACTTAGTAGCGGAGCATTGGTAAAACTTAGGAGCATTGTTGGAAACTGGAGTTTGGCTGGGCCGCGCTATGAATTCTGGGATAAGGTGGGCCACGAAGGACACACCCGACCCATCCTTCAAATTTGGGGAAAAGGAGGACGCATTTGTCGGCTGCATTTGGAGGAGTCTACGAATTTGGACAGCCTTCGTCGCGTCGCTGTGATGTAATCGGTTTACAAATGCAGCCTCAGGAGGATGCAGCCCATGAATTTGGACACGACCAGTGAGTGAGAAAGGTGACTGGAAAGGAAAAACTCAATGCATCATGGGAATCCCCCGGCAGCCTACGTCTATTGCAGCATAACTAAGGGAGGATTCAGGGTCACCTGATCCAGCCCTAACTATATGCTTTGGCAAAAAGGAAAGTTTTAAGCCTAATCTTAAAAGTAGAGATAGTGTCTGTCTCCCGAATCCAAACTGGAAGCTGGTTCCACAGAAGAGGGGCCTGAAAACTGAAGGCTCTCCCTCCCATTCTACTTTTAAATACTCTAGGAACAACAAGTAGGTCTGCAGAGCGAGAGCGAAGTGCTCTAATAGGGTGATATGGTACTACAAGGTCATTAAGATAAGATGGGGCCTGATTATTTAAGACCTTGTATGTGAGGAGCAGGATTTTGAATTCAATTCTGAATTTAACAGGAAGCCAATGAAGGGAAGCCAAAACAGGAGAAATATGCTCTCTCTTTCTAGTCCCTGTCAGTACTCTTGCTGCAGCATTTTGGATTAGCTGAAGGCTTTTCAGTGAGTTTTTTGGACATCCTGATAATAATGAATTGCAGTCGTCCAGCCTGGAAGTAATAAATGCATGAACTAGTTTTTCAGCGTCACTCTGAGACAGGATATTTCTAACTTTAGAGATGTTGCGCAAATGGAAGAACGCAGTCGTACACATTTGTTTAATATGTGCATTGAAGGACATGTCTTGGTCAAAAGACATGAGACTTTCAACTCTTTCATAAGAATGAAAGTGTTGAAAGTCAGATCAATCCAAAAAGGTGCCTCTAGTGTAACTGTGTGATTCTCCGGGTTTTGCATAAAATGGAACAGCTAGTGAAGAGACAAAGATCAGTCACACACAGGCCTTTTTATTTTTGCTTCCACTTATTTTCATTTCCTTGACGTTACGCAGAAGTCTCGACTTGAAACTATAACCAGTCTTTTGGTTGTTCTGCGATCCATAACTGCCAGTTTTGTTGCATAAGCCACAAAACTGGCCCAATAAATACAATTAATCATTGCACTTGCAGTTAAAGTTGGGAGAGAAAAATAATAACAGAGAGTTCTTACGGAGAAGTTTAAAAAAAAAGCAAAAAAAAGCAAACAACCGACAAATAATCAGTTGCTTATTTTTTGTTTTTGTACAGAAAGAAAATTTGCAAAGATAAGAAAACGTAAGAATATAAACTACACACACACATGAAACCTGGAAAAACAGCATATTTCTATTTAAATGAACATTCATACACAGACAAATGTCTGACGTACACATTTTCTAATGTTGTTAAGTTGCTTATTAACACTGTTTTTAGTTGGCCTCATGACAAATATTTGACTCCTCCTCATGTTTAGCATTGCAGGTTATTTCATCCCTAAGAACACAGTCATCATTCCTAATCTTTTTGGAGCACATCATGATCCTGAAGTTTGGCCTGACCCATACAGCTTCAAACCAGGTACTGTCCCAAACGCTGTGTGATTTGTGTTCATTTCACTTGGCTCAGAAGAGTTCAAATAAAGTATTGACACTCTCTCTTTCAGAGCGCTTTCTGAATGAAGGAGGAGGAAGCGGAGGCGGCTCCACCCGTGACCTGATCCCTTTTGGAGGGGGGGCTCGGCTCTGCCTGGGAGAGTCTGTGGCCAAAATGGAGCTTTTTCTGTTCAGTGCCTACTTGCTGAGAGATTTTCAGTTCCTCCTGCCTGAGAGTGAGACCTCACTGCCTGATCTGAGAGGAGTTGCCAGTGTTGTGCTTAAAATCAAGTCCTATGAAGTTGTAGCACGTCCAAGACCTGTGACTAATCCCTGAGCTGCAGTGGGTGTATTGCTGACTTGTTGTTTGCGTTGGCCATGCATGTGCAAATTTATGTTTCACATATTTATATTTTCTCTTCTTATTCTTATTCATTCTTACACTTTATTATCAAAGTTATTTGTTCCACCATCACTGAATAAAATGTCCAAACCAAAGTCTTTATTTCTTCATTGGCAATGCACAGAATAACTGTAGGGGAGACCGGGGATAGTTGTAACATTTTTGACATTTCTGTCTGTAAATTGAAGCTCTTTTAAGGTAGTGGATTCAAAATGTAATGCAAAGTATTTACATGTCTCTGCTATTAAATAGTGCAGTTATTTTCTCTGCAGCACAATTACCCATTGCATGGTATGGTCTCAAACACGAAGAGTGAAATATTACAATTAACCCCATAGTCTGGGTTAGTTGTAACATATCCTGGGGTGAAATGTAACACAATGAAATAAGGGTACTAACAAAACATTAACATGTAATCTTTGTTTATTCAACACATGAATGCACTTACATCCATTTATGTAGCTATGTGTGTGTGTGACAGAATGCAGAAATCTAGCTTTTGAACATATTCCAACCCCCCAAAAAAGACAAATTATGGAATTTTCTGCAACTGAATATTTCCTTAATTTTGGTTGGTCTTCCTTGAGTTTGGCCTCATTGGCTCAGTGGGCATTATAACCTACAACTCTTGCACCAATTTTGAACACAACAATGAAGCTGAAAAAATGTAGTTGTTCACCAGCATCGCAATTCCATTACTTTTTATCATGGCTTACCTTGGTGTGGTTTGCAAAGTGCTTCAGAAAGATGAGGAAATCTGTTTCTTGCACCCATCCTGACTTATTTCCACTACCAGTACTTCCTACTGGTCCATCTCTGACACAGTGGTCTGCATAATGTATGTGTGGGAACACAAACAGTGGAGGAATTGTGTTGCCAATGGCATTAACCGCATATACAAAAGCGACCAGTGAACCGCTCTCTGCTGATGTCGTTGTCCCAACTTGTTTAATATAAGTTAAAGTAATAGTGTGGTAAGTTGTAACATCTGCATTATTGTTACAACTAACCCAGACTGTTGCTGTTACAACTGACCCAGACTCCTATAGCCATGAACTCGCTAACATTACAGGCAACGGCTAAAACATTAGCACTAAAGACCTACACAGAATATATCCCCATAGACATACAAATAACATAATTTAAGTTTGATGAGTTTAACTGCAAAGCAGATAATGCTATTACAAATTGAAATAAAGTAGAAAAACTTACTTTTTGGCATACAAATTACTTTTTTTCATGTTAAATTGTCTGTGTTTGACAAAATGTGCTGATTTTTCACATGTGATAGCAGAACTGAATTGGGCATGCACAGGATGAGTCACATCATTTGAAACTTAGCCCTGATTGGAGAAATTGGAAGTGTTACAACTGACCCACGTTACAACTATCCCCGGTCTCCCCTACTGTTGGTGCTCATTAATGTTCACCTGTAGTGGAGGGAAATTACAACAATGATCATATAAGTAATTATATTTTTGCAAAATGAAAAACTAAAGTGAGAGGAGTAAAAAGTCGTAAAAATGAATGCTGTTAATGTATCTACGGAGTTGGACACCACAATGTGAAAGAGCCTTCTTTTTTGCAGGTTTCACTGAATCTGACAGCACCACCTGGTGGACAAACCTTAAAAATGCAGTCTCCACAGCACTGGATACAGCAGTATCTGCTGTTTGGGTTGTTACACAATTAATAGCATCCTGGTGATAAAAAGGAATGTAGACGTTATTATTAAAAGTAATTTAATTGACAGGTAAATCACAACAGTCACAACACTTAAAGTGATTGTGACAATTTTGGATAAACATGACGGACTCGATCACTACATAAATGTAAATTTCTCTTATGAGTCATTCTCCTCAGTTAAACATGATCTTCATGTGTCATTTCCTGGAAAAGTGTTTTGCAAGACTTCTGCTATAAGAGCATTTTGCAATAACAGAGAAAATCTGGAAACGGCAAGATGGACTCGCTCTCACTGTTGGTAATCTGTCTTTTTTATCTCACACAGGCAGCAAGTGGACATCATCCAACTGGTAATTAAACAAACATATAACACCTATAAATATATATACACATGATGTAATATATTCACACGCGGTACCTTGTAAAACCCTCTTGGACATGGCTTGATTTCATCCTTTCTGATTGTTTTCTAACCCACGAGGCACCGTTATGAGACAAAACTTGTTGGTGTCACAGAAAAATAATTAGTCAGTGGTTACTGATTTTTTTTTACCTTATATTGTATCATAGCAAAATAACCATAATAAAAATAACTCACAAAATAATTGTGATCTCAGATATTCACTCAGTCCTTTGTGAACTGCTCACATGTACACAAGTGTTACAGTTTTCATTTTATGGCATATATAGATTTTAAGAAATCTTTTTCATTTAAAAAAAATGCATTTTTCTGTAATTTTCTTCAGGGAACCCTTTGCTAATGGTCGCTGTAGAAGGAGATAATGTTACTTTGCCATGTGGTATCCCTTCTATCAAAACCTGTTCTTCTATCAGCTGGGACATGAGTGCAGAATTTAATTTAACTGATGAGATTATAAAGAAAGAAAAACCGACAGCTCCAAGCAGCCACAGGTATCGCCTGCTCAAAGACTGCTCTCTGCAGATTACTCAGCTGGTGCTCAATGACGCACGGCTTTACACGTGTAAGAGTGGAACGCTCAAGTCAAGTGTTTCACTTCGAATTCTTTGCAGTAAGTATTTTTGCTTCACACCTTCTTTTTGTTTTTTTTGTTTTACATACAGAAATAGTAAACAAAAATATCACAATGCTCACTTTTTTTTATCCACCAGTTACTGAAAGGTCACTTCCTGCAAATGACAAAAAGATGGAGCTTCATTGTTACCTCAGTACAGATAAAGGAGCTGACCCCTGTTTCAACCGCAAAGAGCTTCATATCAACTGGAGCTCTGAGGATGATACACCAATAAATGGAAGCAGATTTGTAATTGAACATCCACATAATTGCTTCTCTAAACTGATCATTGATACAAAATCGACAGACCACCACAGAAAATGGAGATGTCATCTAACTCAGAATGACCTTGTTAAAGCCACCATCAGTTATACGACAACAGTAGAAGGTGCTACACAGCCTGTACACAAAATGAAAGATGTTGCTCAGTACGTACAAAGTGTGACCAGTTCTCCCTTTTCCCCAGATGGACTAGAGGAAGTGTTTGCCACAGTGGGTGAGTCAGTACTATTGAATTGTGGCAACACTTCCTCTCCTGATATGAAGTGGACTTTGCGTGAAAAGCAACTGAGAGATGCTAGCTCACCTGATAATGGCCAAATAAAAGCATCACATGTTAATCAAGATTCCTCTCTGGTCATTAGCAGACTGAGCTCACTGCATGCTGGAGACTACCAGTGTTCACACTCCACTGATAAAAAAGATGTGCTCAATAAATTCAGGCTGCATACCCTTGATGGTAAGTATTAAAACTTTGTAGATGCAAGTGTATATATATACACATACAAATATGAGAGAGAAAGAGAGAGAGATGGAGAGATGGAGAGATAGCTATCGATATCTGATGTTTCATCTCTCATGTTCTACATTTTTACAGTAACTGCAATGCCTGCAGGGCTCAGAGGAGAGAATCTCACCTTGACCTGTGCACTTACCTGTGCCACAGAATGTGAAAATGACTTTGAATTAACTTGGTCAGGAAGTGCCCACAAAGGTTGGCAGAGTGAATTAATGAATATCAATAATACTCTGATAAAGAAGTTATTTCTCCCAGAGTCATCAGTGCGATCATACGAAGATATAACATGCTCTGTGCACAGAGAGGGCGCTCGGGTGGCATCAAAAAAGTGGCGTGCCGTTGACCGTAAGCATGAATTACTTTACTGTTGCCTTGTCTGCTGAATGCACCTTCTATTCATGACCAAACTGATCGGAAAATTATTCCTTTCCCCAGCTCTGCAAACACCTGCCTGGGTAGGCCTGCCTCTGGTCATCCTGATAGTGGCGGGTGGGCTCTACATTTACACCAAGAGGAAGCGCAACAAGGATGCAGGTACTGAATGTGCTTCAGAAATTACAACCAAACAACAGCTACAACATGAATTACTCTAAGGCTTTGATGGAGATTGAATATTTCCACAATGACCACAATGTTTTCCTTCTTGGTCTGCAGCTAATGATCAGCCCAGTACTGAAATGGTAAGATATCAAAAAACAGGATCATGCCGAGTCAAGCTCACATGTCCTATTTCACTAATGTTGGTGCTCTTCTCCTCAGACTCATGTGTACGAGGTCGTTCAGGATGATCGTAATGAGGAACAACAACAGCAACTACATTTAAAAAGAGAAGCAGCCACTGCAACAACCAGTTTTTATGATTTATTACAAGCTGTGAACTAGAGTGAAACCACATGCTATTCTTTGTCTTTATCACAAACTTCAAAATCATCAACAGATGTGGTTTACAAAACCTGTTTGAAAACAGACTTTTTTCTATTTCAAGAAACAGAAATGCACAGTAAATCAGCTCCTCCTTTGCCTTGCTACAGACATGCATGCAAGATTTTAAAGAAATAAAGTTACAAAAACATGATTGGTTACATTATAAGCATGCAAACTTATCTACTTTTGAAAATCCAACCCACACTGCAAGGATGAGATAACTGCAAAGGAGAATCTTCTTCCTTACTTGAAAATATTTATTATTGGACTGCAACAAAGGAGAGAAAAATGTTTTGGTTTCTTTGGTTTTCGTTGTTGTTGGGTTGTTTTTTGTTGACATGATAAGATTTGAACAATTTCATAAAGGAGGCAAAACCTCATACAACTTACAGGTAACTAAGCTTTCGTCTGGCATTTGATACAGACTGTTGATTCGCTGGCCTGGAGTATCTGTGAAAAAAGAAAAAGGTTCAAGTCAAGTGTTGAACAGAAAGGCATCACAGTGGCTAAAAAGCGCAGTAAGAAGAGAGTTTGCACTCACTCGTCAAAGGTGCAACAATCTCATATGTAGACATACAATTACCTGAATAACAAGAAAACAGAAATATTTAAACAACTCAACACTACGTAAAGTTAGTGTGACTGCATGACAGTGTGATAAGAATGAAAGAGTTTAAAGTCAGATCAAACCGTTAAAGCGCCTCTGGTGTAACTGTGTGATTCTCTGGGTTTTGCATCTGCGGTACACAACGAGTCCAATCACAGCAGCAATTATGATCATCCCCAAAATGACACAGACCACAACTGCAATTAAAGCATCATTGCTCTCCTCCTTCCTTTGCGACAGAGATATATCATTGGCTTTTGGTGCTAAAGAGAACAAGGCGAAAGTTAAAGCAACAATATAGTGAACATATAATCATAAATATGATTTAATGAATGTGCAAGACAGCAAAGGCAAATAGACCTGGCAGACTCGGAGTTTTTGTTGGAATAACCGGAACCGTTGTGGTCACAAAAGCTTCGTGTGAAAAAACAGGAATCTTACATATTACTTGTGTGTATGTTTGATCATTGCTTTTGACATGTCAAAGAAAAAAATCACTGACCTTGTACTTGTAGATTGGTGTCAAAGCAGCGCTGAGTTTTACCAAGCGTGTAACTGCATGTATACCAGCCACTGTCGCTGGTGTTCACAGACTGGAAAGTCAGAGATGTACCATCAGTTTTGGCTTTGCTGGAGTCGAGTGATTCACGCATGTCTCCTTTCTGGATTGCCCAGGAGATGTTTTGAGGTTCTTGTTGTCCACTTGTCATGTTTACTGGGCAGTTTAACTTGGCAGGCATGCTGGGTGCGGCCTTCACAGGTTCAAGGACTTTGCAGTCTGCAAGATCATAACAAATCATGTGACTCACCAGTGAGATATTTGCTTGCAAAGTAAAGAGAAAGTAGTAAAAAGTTTTACCTTTTATTCTCAAAGATATGTTTTTGGCCGCAACACGGTCCCATCCTTTCCACATTTCACAAGTGTACAGTCCTGCGTCGGATTTTTGAAGTTTTGTCAGAGTTAAGCATTTTTGTCCATTTCCATCAGCTACCCATTTTACACGTTTATACACATCGTTGCTCGGTGTGGGCCATTTAAACATATCCTTCACTTGATTAGGATCTGTAGCAAACTTTGTCACGCTGTATCTGTAGAAGCTGTTTGGATCCGTGTCATTTTGACTGAAACAAGTGAGAGCTACATCTTCTTCTTGAACAGCTAAGATGGGCTCAGTATCTGTTAAGCCAAAAGTTAAATAATGAGTCTAAATGTACTAATACATGCATCGCATTCAAGGAAGCAAGTACCTCATTTTTGCTGGTTAGAAAGTTTACACCAAAATATGCAATATCAGATTAGCAGTATGCATATTTTTAGATTCATGGCATATAATGAAATTGCATTTGTTGTTAAATAATTTTTGGAGCCAAGATGATATACACTGAATAAACCTTTAGTTACTTAATTACAAATGTAGCAAGCATAGTTAAAAAGCGTTTATTTTTATCCAATCAGATCCAGACATTATCTGCAGAACTGCTTACCTCCAAATCCTGATGCGACATTCAACAGAATTAAAGAAAGGTAACCCTGAAGATATAAATGTAACATGTTCTGTGTAATGCAGCTAGTGAAGAGACAAAGATCAGTCACCTCTAGACCTTTTTATTTTCACTTCCTTGAAGTTACATAGAAGTCTCAACTGGAAACTACCATGAGTCTTTTGGATGTTCTTTACCTGATTATGTGATCAACAATACCACAGTGTGGCAAGAACTAGGCATTACATTTGGCCAGTTTTGTGGCCAAGTTGCTTTCTGGGCTCATGTTTAAAGTAAGGAAAAGAAAGTGATAAAGCTGCACTAAAGTTCTCTCCAAACACATTGATCTGACTTATGTGACTGCTTAAACCATTTTACTTCCACCCGTTCCAGTGGAGCTGTTCACTGGTACAGACATTTCACCTTTGAGGTACTTCCAGGTGTAAATGTGCATAACTCTTTCATTTAAATGAATAAAAAGGAACCCACACCCAGAAAAAAAAAACTGTGAATAACAAAATATGATGTAATCCAAAAATGCCTCATGAGCAAAAGTTTCCAGACTAGAGCACTAAAGAAAGATCTTATTGCCACATACGTCTTCTTCCTAAAACATAGAATTTTAAATAAGCTGATAGATCACACGTGTGTCCTGCATGCACAGTTCTCCTAAATTATTATCTGTGTCATCAGGTTGGCTTCGTTTTCTGCAGCCTTAAATGTAACAGAGGAACCTCTTCTGTCTAACTGAAACTTTGTCACTTCACTTCCTCTTCTCGTTCAGTTTATAGAAGCATCATCGTAACCTTCCGCCTGTGTTTGTGTTGGTTTCACAGTTTCTCAGCTCTCTTGACAGAAATGGACTGTGCTCAAGGTTAGTTTGTCTTTCTGTTAGCTTTGGTTGTTAAAGCCACTTTAACCAGCCTGAACAATACAAGACTGAATTTACTTATTTAATCATTCATTTATGTTATTAATTCATCCATTAAACTACCAGTTCTTATTGATTGTTTGTGAGAGTTCTCTCAGGCTGTTGTTGTTCCTAAAATATTGGTTTTTCACAGGTGGTAAAGCATTTGGTCTTCTAAAGTCTCAGCAGGAGGAAAAGCTAAATGGTATCAACGAGGTGAGCTAAACACAGAACTGTCCAAGACGTCGACTGACACCCTGCGATGCTAAATTGTGTATTTATGTCATTATTAGGCTTTTCTCACAGATCCTAAATATGAAGGAGAGGAAGACCTGGCCTCAAAGCTTGAAATGTTTAAAAGTGAGTCTCAAAGGGGGTACCAGTAACACTTCAGTTCATTGTTCAATTGGTGCAAAGTCATAAATTTTGGAATAATAATAATCTTATTGTTTATGTTACAGAGAAATACATGGAGTTTGATCTCAACGACAAAGGGGAAATAGGTAGGACGCCACTAGCCGTGCAGCCCTGAAGTAATTTTTTTTAGCAACATTAAGCAAGTGCTACTTTCAGTAGTGCCTCAGACAAAAACAACAACAAAATAAACCTCTCAGATTAAGCAAGCAGTAATGTTTTTTACTTCATTTTTCTTTTTGCGCACTTGTAATTTTATAGACATAATGGGTTTGAAGAGGATGTTGGAGAAACTTGGATTGGCCAAGACTCACCTGGAACTGAAAAAAATGATGGCAGAGGTGGTTGGAAGTAGCTCAAAAGACACTATCAGCTACAATGACTTCCTCAATATGATGCTGGGAAAGAGAAATGCAATTTTAAAACTGTGAGTATGAAATAAGTTGCTATTCAGAGCATAGCTGTAGACTGCAAGTGGAGTCCAAGGTCAAATAAGGTTATAGTGAGAAGAACTTCCCAAACAACTGAAAAACTGAACTAATACTGGACATCAGAAACCTATACTTGTGAAATTACTGGTTATGTTGAAACTGAGCCTATATATCAAAGTAGTCCTTCAGATATTTTCTGCAGTTTGGTTAACTTGGGGAATGAGTTTCATTTACATGAACACTTTCTTCTCATTTACTTTCACTTTACTTGCTACGTGCACATGCTCTGTAGGTTTGTCGTTTTGTTGTTGGCAGTGGGGTAAAAAGATCCTATCCATCTCACTGTGATAATAACAATTTTACATAAATAAATACTATTCACAATAACAGCTTGCACAGCAACCCATAAGATACATTTACAGATGAGAAGAGTTTTTCTTAGAAGGAATAATAAAAGAAATCTTGTATTTCAATTCCAGCACAGAAGCATTTTCATAAATAAACTGAAACTAAAAAGATCTAGGCCTACCGCTTACCGACAATAGAGAAACAAATGCGTAACGTCTGAGGTTTGCAAGAATGCTTTTTAAAGCATGTAAAATGTCTTGTTTTTATTCAAGGATCTTGATGTTTGAAGGCATGGCAAAGGAAGAAGAGCAGAAAGAAGTTGGACCACCTCGTCGTAAAACCTTTTCAGACCTGCCCTGACCTTCCATCCGAGCTGAATTCTGTCAATAAACCTCCCCCCCTTCCCCCCGCCTAGATTTTAAAATCAATCAAAGGTAAAGTTGTGAAAAAAATGAAACATGAAGTAAAATGTGCAATTTTCATGAAGAGATGTAAACTAGCCTGCATGTACTAGAACTGTACTGTTCTAGGTGTTTGTTCAAGTACTCTGATAATGTGAAATGTACATGGCAGTGGCAAAATATGTGCTCAGTGTGGTTCATGTTAGAAGGTCAACATTTTTACAAGTTCATTAAAAATTACGTGGTTAAACAGTCACGGATCTCATGTTGTGTTTGTTAAAGTGAAAAGATTAAACTGCATTGCATTTTGCTTTTCTGTTTTTAACCCTTATAGCTAAAAGAGCCTAAAAGTAAAAATATTAAACACATGAGATATAACTACAAACAGCTGCTTTCGCTCGCTTTTATTTTATATTCTTTCATATTAATTAAAAAAAAACAAAATCAAAGGTATGTTTCCATTGCATCTCCTCCATGCATCAAGGTATTTTACAGACAGAGGAGATAGAGGCACACCTCTTAACTATCACATTCAATTTGGGATGCATGACTGACATTATCATAACATTAGCCTACTTGAACTAAGGTGAACCATGTCTCATTTGGATCTGACGTATTACTTCCATTATTGTTGGATTTGATTGTATTTATTTACTATAGTAGTTTAAAAAATTGGGTGTTTCACAATATACAACAGTGTGGCCACTTTTCTTCTAATATAGCAACGTCAGATGTTGATCTTAGAGAACATGGCAAACAAACAAACAACAAAAAGATAATTGTACCGGTAGTAGGCTTATCTCTCCTTCGCTTTCGCCTAATATATGCCGTATGTAGTGATGGCGTGTGTCAAAAAAATCAACACACTGCTTCAGAAGCACTGTGTCGAAGCTTGATTCGTTTGGCCAGAGTCACGTGATCAGTGACGTCCGAAGCTTCATTTAGAAGCTAACTGCTTCGGTATCTGATTCAATGGTTTATAAGCAGGTGAATCATTCGCGGGATTTGTGGAGTGTTTTGATGGTGACAGATAGCGAACCACTGATCAGGGGTCCGTTCTTCGTACCTCGCTAAGTAGGTTAGCCGGATTAGATTGTTGACGATTTCGCGTGATCCTGGATCAGTCGGTTCCCCGAAGCTCATCCGGGACTTGCTGTCATAGCAACAGAGCCGTAAGCGTAAACCTGCTCGGGAGCAGGTTTACTTTATGTAAACAGGATTAGATCGCGGCCACGCAGGTATGTCCGCTTCATTTATACGAAAGCAACAGCGATATTTTTCCACTGTTTCACCATAAATAAATATTATCAATGTAACTAAAGATAATGCAGCACTTGATCCTTTTATTGATGTCACACAGATACATACAGGTCATTTCCTAAAAAAAGGGAAATGTACTATTAACATTCTATTACATGTATGTGATTATTACAGATGTAATTCATATTTCAGAGTAGTAATTGTAAATTACTTCGTGTAATCAAGATGAGAGACCACGGCTATAAAAGCGAAGGTGGATTTGGGAAGCCTGTCGCAGCCATGTCCTGTCCGTATACGCGAGCCACCCATTGCGGAAGGTGCAAGATTGATAAGGAGAGTCCTCAGAATTCAGCGTATATTGCGGGACAGACAGGATCCTTTAGCTCAGCGCGACAGTGTGCTCATAGAGAGATATCGATATTCCCGTGAGGGTATTATTTACTTAACCAACTTGTTGACGAGGGGGTGCAGGACCACCACCTGTCTTTTTTTCCTCTGCCCTTTTCTTGGTTGCTGTTATGAACAAACTAACAGAGTATTACAGGCCAGTATTACCTTGCCAAGAGACGCAAAGCAATCTAAGAGATAAATATTACCATTCTGTAGAATACTCCTGTATTCCACTTTTACTTGTTCCCATGTTCTTGTGGGTCCTGTTGTGGCTCTAATGTGAAAGGGGATATAATATAACATATTATAATATAATATAATGCCATATGATATTGGACAATATAGTGTCATATGATAGATCTACCCTACCGCCTACTGGTGTTGGCCAGAGGGGCCGATGGCGCGATATGGCAGCCTGGCTACAACCGTAGCTGCCTCCACCAGTGTGTGAATGTGGGAGTGAATGAATAGTGGTATCGTAAAGCGCTTTGGGTGCCTTGGAAAGCGCTATATGAACCCAATCCATTATTATTATTATTATTAAATTACCTACGAGTTTGATTTGTCAGCAACTTTCTGCCAGCCCTCTCTCCTTGCTTTTGCAGCCTTTGCAGTGTTCTCTTGCGTTTTAATTAAACTCTGAAACTCCTGAAATCCCTCACTCATGAGTTCTTGCTCTGCTGCCGGAAAATACCGAGCACGCCCCTTGGACATTTTCGCCGACCAATCAGCGGGTTGCCGATCAATGTTTCTACTATCGATGCGTAGCCCCTTTTACGACACCCAGTGATGTCACATTCCTGCGTCCAGCTGTAGTAATCGTCAACAGCAGGTGTGTTCGGGGAACCGGATTAGCGAGCTCACGGTTAGCGAGATGATTTGATCTTGGATGTGTCATTTGATCTTGGATGTAGTAAGCGACGTACGAAGAACGGGCCCCTGATTTGGAGCCAACGAGGAATAGAGGAGGTTCTGTTGTGTGGGAGTATTTTGAGTTGATTTTGGTCAATCGGGTGGGTTTTTCCAGCTTTGTGTTCTGGCTGTTTGCTTTTGTTTTGTGCGTGTTTATTTTATCTGGAAACGGGAAAAACTTAAAATGTCAAAAATCTGCTTTTCATAATATAAATATCATTAAATAACTTTAGAAAAACTTTCATTTGACTCGTAACATTTAATGTTATAAAAAGATATATTTTATTTTAAAAAATAATCTTAAAAATGTTAGTCTACAAAATGTGCAGCAATTTAATTTATTTATTCTCTTTAGCTGATAGTTTGTGAGGCCCAGTTAGACTGTATAACTGCATCTCTACCAGTTTTTCTGCAATCCAGCATCTTCTGTGCCATGTGAAGGGATTTTCCTTAAAAAGTTTGTATCTCATTTTTATCTGTAATGATCAGTACATTGAGCCAAAGTGCTTTTCGTACAGATGAGAACAGAAAAATTAAGGCAGGAGAAATTAACTCCACGAAAAGGAACAGGTTCGGCCATCGCACAGCGGAACAAATTCTCTTCTTAAATAAAAATGAAAAGTGTTACCTTAAATGCATCATGTTTTTAATTTGCAACCTCATAAGCATTTTCCCTTTCCATCTCACAATCAATTCTACCCCCAGGTCAAAAATATGTATAGGAAAATTTCCCTAATATAATATTGTTTATAAATATACCCGTCTAGCGATTAATTGCATAAGTACATGGAGGCAGGACGTCACAACAGAAGCATACTCCATAATGTGCATTATTATATGTATGTTATATGTAACGTGGTATTTTTCAATTATTGTATTTACCAACATCAAGAAGTCACAAGCAAAGAAAGACCACACCATGGTGCATGTTTAAACAAGGAAAGTTTACTGGTCAAAATTATTTATTAAACAAATAAACCACATTTTTTTAACACAAAAAAATACACGTTCAAAGCAACACAACAGCAGCCCAATATCAGACAGAATTCCACTCTGTAGAGTGGACAATCATTATGAAGCAGTTGGTTTTATTTTGTGGATTCAAGCTGCTCTTCATATTTTTGGCCACAAGATGTCACCAAAAAGGACTGTGTTGAAAAGCTTCGAGTAACGAACCGTTTTCAGAAAGCTTCATTTGGCCATCACTAGCCGGATGTGTAGTCGGCTACCTTATTTTGAAAAGAACGCATGACCGGAAATTATATTTTGTCACCCTGGGAGGGAGGACAGCTTAGCAAAGCTTCCAAATTGATGCGTTATTTAATATAAAAGAAGGGTGAGTGAAAGCGAATGTTTGTATACAGTTATACAAACACATAGGCGGTATTTATGTTAATGTGCCGTTACAGTAATACATTTGTACTGAACGTGTTAGCATGAACGCTAGCCAGCATGCTAAATCAAGAGCTGACGTATTTCCCAGGTTTGAGAGGCAGGTCTAAGCTCAATTAAAGATTATGTTTAACATTTTTAGTAAAACCCCAGGTGTCAGCTGCAGTCCTTATCTGTGCTGAAAATAATGTTGTGCTATGTTCACTTATAAAGCTCGGCTCACTAACCCTGTTAATGTTTTACTGCCTTTGTTTTTAACCTTTCTGGGTGTAAATTGGTTCACTGCGGCTATGTTGGTTTGTCAGGAGGATGAGCAGCTCAGAGGAGGTGTCCTGGATATCGTGGTTCTGTGGACTCAGAGGGAACGAGTTCTTCTGCGAGGTCAGTCTCATTTTCATTTTCACTCTTTATTTTTCAAAGCTTTAGTTGCACCGTCATAAGCTTTTCACAGACTTCATCATTCGCATCGCCTGCTGGCGGAGTATACAGAAGCGTAAATTATGTCCCCACACCATCAGGCTGCTCTACACTGTGGCAGCACAAGCACTCTGCATAAATACACAATTCCTTAGTGGTTCGCATGATTAAATTAAATCGAACCTTGACTTCTTGATTTTTGGTCCATATTCATCACAGCACCAAGATATATCAAATGTATTTGCACATCAGACCATACGTACAGACTTTCTTTGAATAAATCAAACCTGATGTGGTGTGCTGGTTTCTTATGATCACTTTCTCTGTTTGCACACTTATGTTAATAGTTACAACATCACCTAAAGAATAATTTATTGATTAAGATCATGGAGACACTTGAACTTTATGATTGAAAGATTTCTATAAATCATGCAGATGTAATCTGTGAACCATTTCGGAGTTCAGCAGGATTCTGAGACCCTGCACCATGCATGCTTAGACTGAAAGATAAATGCCTAGTATAGTGGTGACACATCAAAACAGCCAGTACTTAAGGATATGTTGCATGTTGCAAAACCATTTGGAAATCGTAGTGAAGCTACTCTCAATCAAAAATTACTTTGCTAAATTTATAATCTCAGCTAACAACATAAAAAATAAAAAACAGTTTGAGAGCGTACTGGGACCTTTTGCCAAACCAGTAAAGTGTGACGTGTATGGTGGACTAAAGCCATCAGCTATAAAGAAGACAAAAATGACCACCACACTCATGATTTTGTTTGATATATTATGTGGAATAACACATGCGAGTACTGAAATGTACAGAATGTGCTTAAATCAAACTAACCAGGCTATGTAAAGATGATATTTTACCTTCTTACCAGGTGTATGTGCTTAATGAATTTATTAGACCACCTTCCATAAAAACAAGAAAAATTCAAATGCATCAAAAATGTGTTTGAAGTTTTAAATCTGAACTGTTATCTATTAGGCAAACAACACACTGAATTCAAATGAATTTGTAGATGCTAGAAGTAGCTGCAGCTTTACATTAGAAGGACTCTTGGAAGTTCCTTTGGTTAGAAATCAGTTAATCACCTCAGCTACTTTTTTCCATCCAGTAGTTTCTGTTCTGTTGTAATTTCAGAACTGAAACCACCAAATAAAACACATTTCCCTTTTTTTTTTTTTTTTGTGTTTGAGTGTCTGAATTTCTCTCTTGGTCAAATATCCCTGTACTGTTATTTATATTGCAGTGTCTCAATAACTTGCAGGGAAATCTTTAAATGATGGAGTAGGTCGTCACCTACTGGATATCAACCTGGGGTCAAGGTCACACTATGGCCAGTAACCTGTAACCAGGATAATCTGCTGCGTCATTTACTTTCTGGTCTGCATTATTTATTTTATTATTTGGTATCTTTGGGGCTGGAAGATGCCACCTTGGACATTTTACACACACGTAGTTTTCAGTTCAGCTACATATAGTTAAGACCTGACTGTTGCAACTGCTCTCCTCGCCTGTTTGTGAAGAGCACGGAGGGTTTTCTTTCTAAGAGTACAAAAAGGACATCAAGTAAAAATGCTTAAATGAAAAATGCCAAGAAATAGCTGGCTGCATCGCAGTAATCTTGTTAAACTTTTGTATAATGGTTCTATATCAGTGTGCTGTGCAGTGCACTGCTGCAACAGTAACTTGTGCTATTAATAGCCTTTGGTTTCCTTCTGCTGCTGTGTTTTAGGTTGATGAAGACTACATACAGGACAAGTTTAACCTGACGGGGTTGAATGAGCAGGTGCCTCATTACCGCCAGGCTCTGGATATGATTCTTGACCTGGAGCCAGGTGAGATTTTAAAGTGGTGCAAACCACTTCTCTCATAAAATGAGATAGTAAAATAGTTAAACAGGCTAAATTGTTTCTATTTAAACAGATGAGGAGCTTGAAGATAATCCAAACCAGAGCGACCTGATAGAGCAGGCAGCAGAGATGCTGTACGGACTTATACATGCACGTTACATCCTCACAAACAGAGGCATTGCACAAATGGTGGGCTCTTATTTTATAGTTTTTGCAACAACCTCTTACAGGCACCACAACATGATCATCACGAGTGATTTAAGTTTGTTCTTTTTTGTAGTTGGAAAAGTATCAGCAGGGGGATTTTGGCTATTGCCCCAGAGTGTATTGTGAGAATCAGCCAATGCTTCCGATTGGTAGGTCTGATTGTTTTTGATCTTCTCATTGGGGGGGGGGGGATCACTTGAACTAAACAACACACTGTGATATTTGTGACTATCCCTTCTTTTCTCTCTCTCCTGCGTAACGTAGGTTTATCGGATATACCGGGAGAAGCGATGGTGAAGCTTTATTGCCCAAAGTGCATGGATGTGTACACCCCTAAATCCTCTAGGCACCACCACACGGATGGAGCCTACTTTGGCACGGGGTTCCCTCACATGCTGTTCATGGTGCACCCAGAGTACCGCCCAAAGCGACCCGCCAATCAGTTTGTGCCAAGGTTTGTTCTTTTGCATCAATGTTACACTCAGTTTTCAAACGACACCAAACCACTGACCTCTGAAAAGCGAGGAATTTATTTATTTATTTTTGTTCTTTTTTTTTTAGGCTGTATGGTTTCAAAATCCACCCGATGGCTTATCAACTCCAGCTTCAGGCAGCATCAAGTTTCAAGAGCCCAGTAAAGGTGATTCGCTAGAAGCCATCTTTGACAAAGACAGTGGACTCAGAGACTTTGTTTACAACTTGCGTGAAGCAATTGATTGTGTATAACCAATAAATACCTGTACAGTTCTCCAAACTCACCTCTGTGTTGATAAGCACTTTCAGATTCAGCCATTTCCCCTCTTTTAGGAGGCAGTTACAGTTGAGCAGTTTTTAATTATACTAATTAATTGAGCTTCAGACATGTGGTTGAACCTTAACTGATGTCAGTCCATCTTTTCAAAATAAAGGGGTTTCTCTTTTAGATTGAAAAGTGACTTTTACTGCAGTTTGCTTTGCGGCTTAGTTGAATGTAACAGAATGTCTCACCACCAGCCCCAAGAGGTTTGCCTTATCAGTGATTAAGCCTCATGAAAATGTAACTATTAAATCCAGAACACATGTAGGAATGTGCTTAGATGTTGTTCTTGTAATATGTGCAAATAGATTCAGGTGCTCTTACCAACAACCAGTGAATACCAAATTAGAGAGATAAAGAAAAGCCAAAAGGACCTATGCTTGTTTTAAATGTTACTCTTCAGTTTCATGAGATATAGTGGCTGTGTATTTGCTTGTTTAGACAGCTCTAACAATCATTTCCTGAGGGCTCTGTTTGTATATGTTTAAATAATGGGATAACGATCTAGACCAGGGGTGTCAGAACATAAGGCTCTGGGGCCAGAAGTGGCCGGCAAAGACTCCAATCCAGTCCACTGGGCAAAAAAAGTTCAGAAAGTTTGAACTTTTAACTGTATTTTCATAGTTTTGACAGCATTTCTTATTGATAAAGATCTCCCATTCATAATTCATCACAATAATTAATAATTACATAAAAGTTTGTTTTTTCCACTACCTACTATGATTTTTTTTTTTTTTTAGGTGTCTGAAGTTATGAAAACTTTATATTGTATAATTACAGAATAGTCTGGGCAATGAACTTCCAGAACTACTGTAATTTTAAACATCCATCAGTTTCATTGATTCGGCTCACTTAAGATCAAAGCGGACTGACTGTGTAAAATGAGTTTGACATCCCTGATCTAGACAGATGTGACTCTCTTTTTTTTTAAGAGTTTGGTATTGAACGTGCAACATCCACTGCAAAACAAGTGACTGGCATTAAATTAAAAAAAAAAAAAAAGACTGGCATTAAATATTTATTACTTACCAAGAGCTCATTTTTAATATGACGTGCTTCATTCACAGACAGCCCAACAACATGCAAAATAATGCTTATTTTATTTTATTTTCCATAAAAAGACAGGGATAAGTCACAAAGCAACAATATTTTCAATTTTCTAAAAACTATTATTTTTTTCTTAATGTGAAACTACTTTTTTATCGAGGGAGGAAAAATGCAGATGTGATTGAGTTTTAGCTATAATAGCAATGGCTTTTTTTTTTTTTTTTTTTTGTTTAAAAAAAAAAAAAATGCTACCAAACATGCTATCTAGAAAAGATTCGTATGTTTTCTTCTCTATGAAAAAGTACAGGAAAAACAGCAAGTGAGAGCAACCTACTCAGACTACGTGGTTAAAAAGGCTTTACAAACTTGGTTGATTATGAATGTAGTATTTAACATGGTGGAAGCCTGGAAACCAGCTTGTGGTGAAACATCACAATACATCAAATCACATGAAACAGTTCCTACTTAACAAATAAATTACTGTATAGTAGAACACGTAGAAAAGAAAAAAAAAAAAGACAACGTGTGCTCCCGTGAGAGGAAAAGCCACATTTATCGGGCAGCTGCCTTCATGGCTTACATGTGTGGCTATTGTGACAGACAAGCTTTTATATTTATTGACCTCACTTGACTGAACATACATGTACATTTACAATAGAGGTGGATAATAAATACATGGACATTCCTCATACAATCATACGGAGGTCTGTAGTCTTACAAAGAATATCAAAACCTGAGATAAACAGACCAAAAACCTGTAAAAACTTTTCATATCAACCAAATATGTTCAAAGCAGGTAGGACTTCTATTAAAATGAACAAAAACAGAGCTGAGTAAATCTCCACTGTTATCTGTGAGTTCTGTAAAGTCGGATGTACTTGGTGGACTACGAGAGGAAACGAATAAGAATGATTCAGGGTGATTCAGGCAAGACGAGTCTTAAATAGAGACCTCAAAATTCAGTAAAACACCACAAATGGTAACCTACATTTTCATGAGCAGATATGAATAACTTAAAAACCTCACATTTGTACAAATACTATAAAAAGCATTACTTCTATAAAATAGAGAAATATTTCAAAATAGATCAATTTTTTAAAAATTCAAACTTTACAAGAATATGTAGGCTACTGGTTCTTAAGCTGGTTGGGGAAGAAAATATTAACTTGGTTTTTTTTTTATTTCTTTCTTTATTTTTGTACCTGAGACGTGAACAAACTGTCCAAATTTGAGCAGAAAATATCTTTGTCCACATAGAGATGTGAGGTATGTCATTTCATTAAAATAAAAAGTCTCTCCTGAATTAAATAGACAAGTAAACAACAAGAAAAAAAAAAAAAAAAGAGAGTTCCCTTGAATGTGGTCTTAACGTTCCCCTAGCAGCACCGTGGGAAGAAATGCTGATAATGGCATCTAAACTATAATGGAAACAGTAAATTTGTATAAAATCAACAATGTAAAAACCACTAGGAAAAAAAAGTATTTAAAAGCAAACGTAACTTGAGATCACACAACTGCAAATGCTGGGATTTAACCAATAAACGTGTACTCGCTAAACTTTTACAACACTAGGATAATCTGAGGACTGTGCAGCTCTGCCTACAATGAACAGCCTGAAAAAAATACAAAAACTGAAAACAAACAGACTATTAGGAATTAATATACGCTGTTATCAATCATTTTAGCTGCAGAGTTATGAGTGGGGGTTTTTTCCTGTTTTTTAAGATATGTGTGCGCAAGTACAGCTGGTCACTGTGTGTTGAGTGCTGGGGATATCGGAGGTGATTGGTCAAAGGAACAAGGTGTGGTTCAGTTACAATGCTGATGCTCCGCCGTGCTTCTCCTGCAACACAGACATGTTTTGTTTATATGATCTCAAGTTGCTAAGACAAAACTGTCCTCGTCATTAAGCGCTAAAGAGTTGATGCAAGTACAAATTTAAGCAAAACACTATAACTTCATATTTCAGATTAAAGAGTAGTATCTAAAACTAAGGAAGCTTGTTTTCGGTGCTGAAAAAAAATTGGATAAGATTAGAATATTCTGTGCATTAAAAATATTTTTTGGACTCGCCTACTATTAATGCAGCTGTTCACCTCAACCGCTCACATGATTTTGCGGGATGAGGTTGTGGCATTTATTTTTCCAGTTCAACCTCAATTTTTTTGATTTTTCACATGTAAAAAATACAGATCTGACTAATCACAGCACTGCATTTGGCAGCAAGTGCACTCGTAGCTCAAAATGCGCACCCGTACTGAATATGCAGTGATTAAATAATATTGTTTTACCTCAGAGACGATTACACGACAAGTTTGCATCTGAAAAATTTGGAATGAAATGCTGTTATTTTGCACCGCACTCTGTGTAACGTCTTTGCTAACTATCTTGGAATTTCCTTCCAGTTGTTGAAATTTTGAGTTAAGGCTTTCTTTCCTTTTACTGCACAAACAAGCTTCCATATAAAACTCAGCCAAGAGAGCAAATACCGCCTTACGCCTAAACCTGTGTGTAGATTTTGTACCTTATCTTGGTCGATGTCAGAGTCTGCGGTTATGACAATTCTCTTCTCCACGCGAGTTTCTGAAGATCCACTTTTTACTACCTGTACAGGAAGGAAAATCTATATTAGGCATATAAAGAGTAATAGAACGGGAAAGGCGAGAGCCTAATTTGCTCTGCTGACCTTTGAGATGTGAGTGGTGGTAGTCGTCACTGAGGTGCCACTGGTGGTCTCTGAGGTAATGGTCTGGGAACTGGATACTGTTGAGCAATCTTTGTCCTCCTCTGTCCCATCAACGGTCACCTGAAGGAAAGAAGAAAAAAGGGGGATGTACTGAATAATCATTTCTAAATCATGTGACATCAAGGTTTCACCGAGGAAGGCACGAGGCTGCTTCATTCTTATTTTGGAGCCCTTCTACTGATCCTCCCAGACCTCCTTATTGGGAGTTTTTGAAGCCACCTCCACCATGCAAACCTGACTGCCTATAGCTGAGACAGATCTGGGCTGAGCAGCTGCTGGAGCCCCTACCTTTGAAGACTCATAGGTGAAGGTCCTAGTCGGGATGATAGGGACCTCTGTGGTGGAGATGCCACTGGGTAAGGGGCTGGAGACGGCTGTGATGGTGACAGTCTGCGTCTGCACCAGAGGGGGCTGTGAAATGGAGCACAGCCCCATGAGTGGCTGTTTAACCAGACACTTTGCACCACAGCAAACACTTTATTTCACACCATGCATTAGCTATTGCCTTTTTTTTCTTTAATTAGACTTTCACCACAACCGCTATTTCCTCTCACCAGATTAGTTTATTGTATTCGAAACAGAAGAATCAACGTGTTAACGTCACTTCCCACCACCAACCACTCCAAGAGAAACGGTGAATAAACGGCACAGGTGCGTTAGAAAGATGATCAAAAGTAATGGTTTTGTAGCAGAGATTTTTACAGTGACCCGTCACCGTCGTTAAAAACTTAGCACACCACTGTGCAGCACCTCTGCAGCGTCTTGAGTTCCATCTGACAATAACAAGCACTTTCACACCAAACCGAATACCACCTTAGGAGAGTCACAAGTTTTTTTATTTGTATCGGTGCTGCAAAGGAGTGTGTCAGCCAAGAAGGGAAATAATCAGCATCACCCCGAGGGAGTCAGGAGGCTACCTGGAAACAGCGCATGACCTGTGGACCATCGCTCCAGAAATAGGAAGCTGGGGAAGATCCAGCTATCCTCCCAGAGTCAGCCGACACTCCGGGACACGATCCTTCTTCTTCCGGGATCACTTCTAAAGCATTACAGGAGGGATCAAAGGAAGGAGGCAGCTGTGCCATTTCCACCTCTACGATTGGCACCAAGTTCGCCTCAAACACTACAACCTCTTCCTGATCACGTAACTCTTTCTCAACAGTAGCGCTGTGGACTTCGACACTCTCGGGCTCGCTCTTGATGGGTAGGTCTGTAAATTCCAACCTACTGCTGGTTTCCTCATGTGCAGTCTTTGTGTCTGAACCATTGCTTAGGGGTCTAATGCACACACTCTAAAAAAGACATAAAATAGTTACTATGTGAAGTATTTCCAACTGATACTGTGAAAATGATAAATACACATGCATGCAAGCTAAAAATATGTACATAGAGTGGATTAGGCTGCACAAAGTATAGGTTTTATGAGGTACTGCAGAGACTCTGGTTATCTGATTGCACTTATGTAATAAAAATCAGCCCTGTTTTAATGCCACAGCTTAACAACACACAATGGCCACAATCATTTCTACATGGTGCATGCTAAAAGTAGATGAGCAAGTTTTATGAATGGTTACAACTTTATGGCATGCATCTTAACAATAAATAGAATGCGTCATGATTCAATTCTCCTGTTTAAATTTGGAGAGGAAGGACCAGTGGAATATTATGAAACCTGAAGTTTATATGAAATAATTCAATTCCATAAATGGAAATAAGAAGCATATGAACTGAATATGGAATGGCTTTTATTCTTTGGTCAACGTTGATTGTCAAAAAGTCATGCAACAAGGAATCTCTTGCAGCTGCTACATACTCCCTTTCCAAATACTGGTGGAGGACAAACAGGTTATTAAGAATAACAATTAAGCTGCCTCAAGAAATACTATAGTGTGAAAGGGTACTGATCATTTCCCCCATTAACAAGACTGCTGTTTTCTAGTGCATGTGAGCTCAGGAAAAAAGTCACAGTGGTCATCTTTTTCTTTTTTTAAAGACTACTGACAATATAAATGAACCTCAACACGTGTATAAAAGCAGGCTCAAAGTGATGCGGTCAAACATTAAAAACCTCTGGATAAAAGTCAAAACTTGTATCTTTAAAAGTCCAAAAGACGTCACAGAAAATGCAAACAGCACTGCGTTATCACTTCCAGTCCTGATCAGTCTTTGGAGAAGGAGAGGTCTGATTCTGGTTGGAGAAACCAGGGGTGGGGTGGGGGAATTGTGCCGCAGTGGAGGAAACAGGGAATCAAAGTCTCAACAGTTCAAAGGAAGCCTGAGAGAAAAAAAAAAAAAAAAAGAGGGCAGCTTCTCAAGTGGAGCAGAGGATGAGAGGTGAAAATGCTGGAGTGATGCTGCAGAGGAAGCAAAGGAAGGAGAAGAGGAGAAGAGAAAGCTAGAGGCTGATGGGTAGATGGGCAGGGTGCGGTCTCCGTGGGTCACATTCACACCTTGTGTGGGGCCTCCGCAGGGTTGAGACGACCCCCTCAGCTGCGTTTGGAGTAGAAGTCGAGCAGGGGGCCGCGCGGAAGGCGGATGACAAACTGATGGGGGGACGAGGATGAGCAGGAGGAGGAGGGGGGAAAAGATGAGAGGGAGGAATTTTAAAATACGATAATGAACTGAATTTGTCAAATCTGAATTTGTGCAACAGCTGATAAAATTCTAACATTTTAAAGCCTTTATTAGAAAACAAACCAGATTTTATTCACTTTTCGTTTGTTTTCAGAGCATTGAAATGTTACATGCATTTTAACATGCACTTTATTTGTTTCCATGAACAACAAACTTTTCTTTCTTCTCTTGAAAAGACAGAAAAGTCATTCACACTTGCGGTATCTTATTTAAAACTATCTCATCAGCTAAAGCTGATGCAGCTGAGAGCTGATGGATAGCAACAATGCTATGCATCTCAAGTGACATCAAGCTGTCATAAAGGTTCATAATGTCAGCAGCTCAGAACCTAAAGTTTAACTGGTTGTTTTAACAAGTAGCTTTTACTTTATTTTAATTCAATTATCAGTCCGTTAGAAGCAGCAGAATCAAATCTAGCTCTGCTTAAAGTTGATGTTTACTTTTCTCACAGTAGTGAGCTGTAAATAAGACGATAAGCTGCCTTGGAAAAAAATTATAAAAAATAATATTACTCCTGTTATGAGTCGTGTGGTTGTTGGCTCATAGACTTTCTACAATTGTTCTGTTTCATTTCCAAACTGCTCGCTGTGAGCTGTCAGTACAGTTGGTCCATAATTTGTTGGACAAAGGAACAGTGTTTGTAGTTTGCCTATGCACATCACCACAGTGGATTTTAAATCAATATGACTGAAATGCAGACTTCCAGCAATTCAAGGTGTTTAACAAGTTGTGAGGTTTAAAAATAATGACTTTTTTTTGCCAATTTTAAATATCAGGTTTGTTCACTTGAATAAAAATGTTCAAGTCTACAACCTGCTGACATCAAATCTTCTGTTTACGTCTATTTGTGCATCTTTGAAATTTGTCTCCAGTAAAAAGAAAATCAAAACTGTTTGGCTGAGATCAGGTGATCAACTGGCCGTGGAAGAGTATCTCATTTCTTTTCCTTGATGGCCTTATGATCATTGGCTATTTCCCTCCTTATCAATACTTTTCTCTTCCCATCATTCTGGTAGTTCATCTTGGTTTCATGTGTCCAAACTCTTTTAGATGTTTTCTGGCAAAGTCTAATTCAGCCTTCTCGTTTAACCACCCAGCTGTAAAGCCTCTGTATTTCCATTCATTTCCCTCTTGATAATACACTCGGACACTGATACTCTTACCTTGCTAACTTGCTTATGTGTTGTGAAAATGTTTTTTCTTAACCTTGGAAATATTTCATCATCCACTTTGGTTGTTTTCTGTGGTCTTTCAGGCATCTCGGTGTTGCTGAGTTGGCCATTGAATTCATTATCTTATAAAACGTCCGAGATTATTGATTTGGCCACTCTGTAGGTTTTTGCTATTTCTCTGATAGGTGTGATCGGATTGTTCAGCCTAATGACAGTCCCCTGACTTGCTCTAGCCTCATATTTTTGAATAACATTTTGACTCAACTTGTTATGTTACGTCTGTTTCATCTGTCGAGAAATAATAAGGGCACAAGTTTCACCTGGCCATGAAAATGTTGTGGAGACAGTGCATAAAAATGGCTGTAATTCCTAAACAGATAATGCTATACTTTTGTACAAGCCCTTAAATTAAAGCTGACAGATGGCACTTCAATCACATGTTGATGACTTGATTTCAAATCCACTGCGAAACTATTAAAAACAAATGTCTATCTCCAAGAAATTATGGCCCCTCCTGTACGTTTTTCTTTGAAAACTCAAGTGCATACTGACAATATGATATTTTTGAAGGAATTTAAGTTTTCAAATGTAATAATCTTTGTGTCCAAGTCATCATGAAGCACTTGATGCAAATGCATGTCAAGTGAACGTCAACAGATTACATAATTACTCATGTGACAGCGACTAAATTGAAACTGAGTTTCCATCCGTGAAAAGCTTCAATTACCTGAAATACTGTCATTCAAATATTTACTCATGTCAATAACAATATTAATAATAATAATAATGTTGTATTAGCTGTTTGCTGATACAACTGTGAATGAGGCCTCATCTCTTCATAAAAAACAAACAAAGATGCTCAGAGAAAGCAGCAAAATGAAAAAGGTGAAAGCAGCGTAAAAAGAAAGTAAGCCAAGAAAAAAAGAGAGGAAAAAGAGAGGGAAGAGGGGAAATACTGTTCAGCGCCAGCACGTGCAAAACGTCTTGAAGGTGGGTTGCCTTTTAGTCATGCAGCAAATTTGTAAAAGTCAGGTCTGTCAGTCATGCAGTACAAACGTGTTGGGCTTCAGAGGCATCCTAAGCAGGTCTGATTCAGACCGAGTGACATCTCAGGGAGGAAAACCTGTGCCAAAGATGCCTCACCCACAGCGGTCTTTTATGTGAATGAACAAATATAAAAGTCAACGAGTCCGGCTGCATTCTTCATACACATTCAATTAATGCATACCGCATGCCATCAGCTCAGATACATGCACACGCAAACTGTCAACACTGTCTACATCAGAAAGAGCCTGAATGACTCCTCTTCACAATTTCTTCTTCTTTTTAAGCATTACTCAAACACAAGTAAGTGCCAAGTCAGTTCCAAAACTGCTCATCTTAATTAGCCAAATTAGATGTTATTTTTTTTACTATTTTTTCTCTCAAATTCTTCAACTGATAGACTAAATGAACTAAAAGGATCAGTTGTTTTTTGTGCCAGACTTACCCCATCCGCGCTGGGCAGAGGCTGACCGTTGATTCCCAGGGTGCGGAAGGGAGAGTGTGTGGACAGGCGCTTGTCCCACTCACTTGGCTTGTGATCTGGGACCGCCTCCATGAAGTTTCTCTTCAGCTCACTGATGCTGGCGTGATGCCTGAGCAGCACCTCCTGAGGCTTATCGAAATCCTTTACAGAGGAAAGTCGAGATGGGAAAGACGTTGCGGTTGAGGGGGGGGGAAAGGATGGAGGATGGAGAAAGAGGATAATACAAGGACAGAAAGTACACAGAGGTTGTCCGGGAAGGGAGAGGGAAGGCAGAAGATGTGTCGTAGAGAGGGAGAGATTAAAAGAAAAAAAAAGTCAGATTATTTGGTGTTTTTTTGCCGTTTTGTGCAACTTTGGTTGATTTATTGATGATTAAATAAGCAGAAGCGGGGTTAACGTGATTCTAAGCAAACATAAATGTTTCAGATTCCTTAAAAAATTATCAGTGTCTCCTATTCAAAATGCAAATTAAACCTGGCAGCTGATTCATGAGAGCAGCCGCGATTTATCAAGCTGATAAATATTTGGAGTCATTTGGAGCCGTGGTTGGGTAGAGGGCCTAAACTATACAGCGCAACACTGAGCATCTATTTCACAGCATTAGGCTCGCAGTGAAACATGTTAAGAGAAGAGGCTGCAAACCAAAGAGCAGGAGAAAGACGGTGACAGCAGACATTGTAAAAGCTCTTGAAGATGAAGGCTTGTTCCAAATGAAATCCCCGTTCATTTAAGACAAATGAACAACGGTCAAAGCGCTGATTTGGCAACATTTAGCACCAAGTTGATCTTTACAGGCAACCGCAGGATGTGATAGCAAATAAACAGAACATACTGCAAACTATATATCTGTAAATCATGAGCTGTTGTGGTGCAAAAGAGCAACTTAATGATAAATGTTTCACCAAATGGCATTTCTTTCATACACAACACAGCAGGGATCCCCCCCCACACACACATTTTCATTTCTACAGACTAAAACACTCATTTCCATAATTGTCAAGAAAATGAAATGCATTACTGACAAGTCTGAAAATGAGATGAAGGACAGAGCAAAAGCAGGAACAGGAGAATACTGATGATCTTGAATAAATAAGTGCATAAAACATGAGCTCGGAATGAAACCTGCCATTAAAAAAACAATTAAGGAAAGCTTCACCGTTCTTAGACCTTGGTGCCGCACCAACACCGCACGGTGAATCACTATGAACAGTTTGTGGATTATCAGGAGTGCAGCATCCTGAACAAGTTCAGATTGAACCCAGTCATTTTTTCTTGTTGTTCTAAACTCAACAGCACTCTCCTGAATCAATCGGATCAGAGTCGGTTGCCCCACACAAACACACATTTTTCATGTAATCTACAGCCGCTCGTTAACGCCGACGAGAAAAGTGTGAATCATGCCGCATGCAAGCGTGATGTTAAACAGCAGCCGGTGCGCCAAAGAGCAAGAAAATGCAGCTGGAGACCGACGTCTCCAGAAGGGATACCAACCTCCAACATTAATTGGCTATGTCTGATATATATTGAGTCACCCTCAATTTTCTTAGCTCTTTTCTGTGAAAAATGAAAAGAACAAAAAAAAGAAGGTGGGTTTGTTTCAGTTTCCCTTTATGCTGGCATCAACCACACCTCTTCCATGCACACTACGAAGTTCACTAATGTGTTAATAAAACAGAGAAAGTAAGAGTAAGAGTGCATGCACAGTCGTTTGTGTGACCATAAGGGACCAAAATCTGCACTACACTAACAAAGCAAAGAACAGATGGCTCTGGAGGACTGACCGAAGATTTCTACTCTTATACCGAGAAAAGAAAAAAAAGTGATGGAGTGACATAAATGTGATAAAACACCAGTTACCATGCCTCTTTAGTGCATTTAATCTATAATCATGCATGTGTGCATTCCAGTGTTAAGAACAGCAAGCAATGGGAAGAAATGATGTAACTGTTTCAACTTTTAAAAACAGCCAGTAGGTGTTAACGTACTCTGAGACTGTGAAACTGTTTGCGATCTAGCCATTGTTATATTTTCTACCTTTTATGAAATTAATAAAAAATAAATAAAAACATTTCTTGTGCATCGAACCTGATGTAGGTTTCATTTACGACCTAGCTGTGTGGAAGCACAACATGAGAAGAGGGTGATATTAGTCTTTGGGATGAGAAGCTCTTTATCATCAGAAATGGAGGTGGAGAAAATGGCTACGGTAGCATGTACGGCACTAAGAATCTGACCTTTCGCATTCGCACCACCTCCGTGCTCGTCGTCTCAGACTCGTGCTACCCCAGGGGAGGAGAGAGGAAGACGTGTTAGCATCCCCTGAATGTTGGCGTTAACACTCAGATCTCAACCGTGGTATAAGCACGTCTTCTGACATGCAAGACGCCTGCATCTGACACTAACCTGGATGTCCCCATTCATGGTGGATATCAGTGATGAGTCTAGTTCTCTCTGGTCCCTCCACACTGCTGGCTACAGCAGCAAGAGATACACAGTTCACACTCAGACACAGAGAGCGATCTCAGATACTTTAGCATCTTTCGCCACAAAGGCGTTGTACCATTCACAATAAAAGACTTTCTATGAAAACACAACATTTGTTATCACTTTTTTCCACACATATTACATTACCAACATTTACAACAGCAATCAGAGTAACTGAATACCTTGGCGTCAGCCCCGGCTTCGATTTTTGAGGGCTCCACAGCTTCTACGGTGACCTGCAGTTTCCGTTCCTCCTGGCGGCTGGTTTTGATTGGAGTGGAGGTCTGAGGCTGGTCGAGAGTGGCCATGGGGATTCCCGCCTCCATCAGAGCAGCCTGGGAGAAGACCGGAGCACTGACAGGGCGCGTGCCCCTCTGGGCGCTCGCAGCTAGACAAAACGCAGACAAAATGGAAATGAGTGAATGTTGGGTTTTAGCACTGAGCAGGCTGCGAGTGGAGAGTTTTGTGAGGATCACGGTGAGTAAAATGCACACGAAAACAGATATAGCATTAAAAATAAAACAGCTTAACAAGCATATGGCACACTTAGCCTCAATGCTGCACAGGTATACTGTACCTCATTTGTTTCCTTTGCTCTCATTTAAAAGGACAAGCACGCATAAGCGTAAGGATGTGATGTGGGCCAGAAGCAGATGTCCACAAAGTGGATCAGTAAAAGCGGTTCTTGTTATATTCCAAACAAATGCTGCAAAAAGGCATAAAGCTAAATGAGATTGAACCAGGGAAATGACGACGTTAAGAAAGCATTATTTCTTCAATCGAAGGTCCGTGAATAATGGAAAATGCTAGCTGTGAGCCAGTGTGTCCCGTGCAGAGGTAGCAGCTGTTAGAAATGAGTGTTTTTATGAAGCAAACAAGGCATGACCGTGTGAGGTTTTTTTTAGCCACACACAAAACGAAAAAAACTCCACACAAGGAAAAAAATACCTGACGCTTTGAGGTCACCCTCGAGTAGAACAAACCAATTATCACTGACACGTGTTTGCGAGGGTCTTTCTTCCAGGATCCGTTTCTCAAACCCCGGTCTCGTCTCAGAAATCGTAATCTTTTTCGTGGCCGCGGCAGGAGCAGGAACTGTGACCTGTGCTGGGAGCTGCTCGCGCTCCGAGACAGCGGCTAATACAAACACACAACCAGGTGTTACTCACCTCAGCGAGAAATGTTTCGTATGTATTGGCATACCAAGCTCTTTGGGATTATACCTGATTTCTTAAGGGACTTATCCAGAAGAGTAAACCAATCATCTTCCACCTCTCTCACTGCTGGACGTGGCTGCACCACATCCTGCTGCTGCTGCCGTATTCTCTCCACTACTGTAATTGTCTGCTGTGCTGTCTGCTCTGTGAGTGTAAGCTCTTTAGCAGGTCTTACATCAGGATATATATGGATGCGTTCCACCCCAGCCGCTGACAGAGTACAGAAAAAAAAACTAAAATGAGATCTGCATGAAGTTAAATATTCCCTCTACCTAAATATCTTAAATGAGCATTTTCCCCTGACATACTGCACCACCATACAAACACAATATAACTAAGGCTGGTGCAGTATTTCTGCATTCGTTTATAATGTGCTCCTAGTACAACATAATAGAAGTCGAGCACAGTTGCCATGTTATTCAGTCTGATAGCATCTCATAGCAAAGCCGCATGGCCATACAAGCAGCAGAATACCTGGTGCTTTTGCTGCTACATCCAGCAGCACAAACCAATCATCGTCCACTTTTCCTGCTCTTGCCATTTCAATCTTCACCATCTCCACAGGTGGCCTCACACCTTCCACGATCTTCACTCTTGCTTCAGTGGTTGCCACTAGATCAATAATAGGTTTGACTACAGCAACAAACACAAACATAAACGTAAATACATCTGATGCAAACTTTTTGCGCACAGCTTCACACAGCACCCATTCGGCGTAGAAATCTACCTGGTTGTACGACCACAGGCTTTTCAAACAGGACAAACCAATCAGCTTCTCTCTCAGAGAGGGAGGCAATTTGGCTCGCTCTAATTTCAGACACACTTGTCCTGTCTTGCCCGCTGTCCGCACCAATTACTGTCTTCTTCCATTTTTCGGTCACCTCAACCTCAAAAGTCTTCATTTCTGGAACGATCTGAGCTGGAGTCACTGGCACAGACAGAGTCAAAGGCGTTGAGTGATACTGCTATGACCACCATAGTCCTCTTAGAATATTATGTTTCAGTCTGAATTTACTGTAATACCTGTTGGTATCATGACTTCATCACGTGCAGTACCAAACAGAGCAAACCAGTCATCCTCTCTCTCTGGCTGGGGAGGCTGTGGTGTAACCTGGTCAATCTGAAGCAATCTCTGCTCTATACTTTTCACTTCAGTTGAAACATCTGGATAGATTTTAGTCTGCATCGACATAGAAACTGCAAAACAAAATTTTGATTTCAACACCGGCTACTATGAAGCACAAGATAAATCTTTTGTTGATCTTATAAAAGCACATTTGTGAGCTGCAGATACTTATAGGGACATCTGGAATACCTTGCTTGGGAGCCACTGCTTCCACTTTCTCCACAGCAGCATCCTCAACTACAAGCTCCCGCCTGGAATCAACAGCCTCTGCTTCAGTCAAGGCAGAAACACTCTCTCTGGTGTAAACCTCAACATACTCAGCCATGGAAGCTACCAACAAAGAAACGGAAAACTCGCTGTATGACACTTGAGGCAAAAAGTGAATGAAGAAACAGCAGGAGCGCAGCGGAAAATCTGCTCTACCTGGTGCCACAAATGAGGGCTGCCTAATGGGAACATCCAGCAGCACAAACCAGTCATCTTCTCGCTCTTTCACATCCTGTAGAAGTGCTACCCCCTCCCTTTCTGGCAGCATTTGTTTTGCGTCAGCACCTTCAACCAAAATGTCAACTCTTCTTTCTCTCTGCTCAAGAGCTGTTACTTCAATCAGAGAGGCACGTTCCTCTGGGTGAGCAGCAATTCGCTCTGAAAAGGTGACTTAGTAAAAAAAAAAAAGAGGAAAAAGCTCAGGGACTTTGAAAATAAGAGTACCTGCAGTGCTTAGAATAATTGGTTCTGCTAAAGCTGTGAGCCAGCACAGGGGACTTTTATGAATACCTGGTGGTGCGTGTGACGTTTGTCTTGAAAAAACATCCAGTAACACAAACCAATCATCAACTTTGTCTGACACTTGGTGTTGTAGCTTTTCTCCTATATATCTCGATCTGTCTTCGATTGCTATTTCTTTCCTCTCTTCCATGTGAGTAACTGGTAAGCAGAGTCAGGAGAGGCATCTTTAATCGCCAGCATTAACATGCAATTCTTTCATGAGCGAGTAAGGACAAAATAAAGCACAAGGAAGTTTCAAAAAACAAAACAAAAACAAGACCGAGCAGTACCTGATGGCCCAAAAAGCTTTTGTCGGGGAATAAAATCCAGCAACACAAACCAGTCATCAACCCGTTCAACGCTGATATGTGGTTTTTCTTTCTCGGGGTTGAAATGACCACCCTTGTCCACTTGAACACGTTCCACATCGGCAACTATGTAGGAAAGTGAAGACAGAATATTTGAGCGCGACGGAAAACAAATGCCCAGCTGGAAGAGAAGCTGGGCAGTGGTGGTTATTCTCTCTTTAAAAAATACATAGGCCGTATGAAAATCTAAAGTCGAGTATATCTTACACCTCACTGCAGAAATCAAAGCAAAAGAAAAGAGCAAAACGAAAGCCGGTTTGGTTAATATAATGCTAGTGCTTCCGGACATGTATGTCTTTATGGTTTTGATGATATTAGAATATCAGAGGGATTAGCATACTTTACCTGGTGTTTTGAAACCAGCTTTGTGTGGAGGCTGATCTAAAAGTATGAACCAAACATCATCAACTCTCGCCTGAGACAGACCTTCTGACCTCTCTGGAACCTCCCTATGTGGCCTCTCCTCCACCACTTCTGTCTTACGCCACAGTTCCTGTCTTTCTAACATCTCCTCTGATGCAACACTAGACTGTCCCTGCACGTCTTCCATGCCTTCCTGCTGCTGCCCCCTCTCTTGTACAATAGTCACTATCTTCTCAGTCCTATGCTGAACCTTCTTGTATCCTGCTACAGCAGCAGAGCCGGCGACGTCTGCATCTTGCCACTCCTGTTCCATTTCACGCAGTTTCTCTCTAAAGCTATCGTCTGTGTCTTCTTCACCCTCCCACTTCACCCGTTTTATTTGTTCTTCCAAGTCATCCACTTCACCCTCACTTATATCTATTCTCCGCACAGATTTCCTCACCACCATGTCCGTTATAACCCTGGATTGGATTGACTGTCTCTGCTCCAAATTGCTCTCTCCTTCCCTTAACGCTTCTACCACTTTCTTGCCCACTTGTTTTTCGCTCTCCCGCTTCACCATGATGTCTTCCTCCTCAGGCAACAAGTCCTTTAAAAACACCTCTTTTATTTGTTCTTCCAATTCGTCCACTTCGCCTTCTTCACCCTCTTTTATAACTCTTCTCCTCACAGATTTCCTCACCACCATTTCTGTTACACCTTTGGCTTGGATCAACTGTTTCTGCTCCATGTCTCTCTCTTCTTGTTTTAGCTTTTCTACCTCTTCCTCCCCCAGTTCTTCCTCTACTGCATGCTGAATTCTCCCTGCAATTTCATCAATTTCTTGTAGCCTTTCCTCAAGATCCCTCACGTCCCTCAATCTTCCTTCCAAAATTTCCTTCTCTGTAAATGCATCCACCAACATCACTGTTTCCCGCATCCTCCCAATCATTTCCTCAGTGATCATTTGCTGTTCTTTCACGCTTATGACCTGCTCCTCCTCCTCCCCCTCCGTGGTAGAGACTGGAAGAGTGATACAACAAACCATTTAAGTGCTGCAATTAATTGTTTTTTTTACCATTTTTTACCCAAAAAAGTGTGAAGGTTTTTGCAGAAAGCCAGACGAAGAAACTCACGTTGAAGTTTTTCAAAATGCTCAGAGGGAGACACGCTGAGCAGACGGTCAAAGTACAGGAACCAGTCATCCTGTTTTATCACCACTGGTTCCAGTTGGTGGTCCATAGAGCTCGTTTTTGCCAAGCTAGTTTCAGCTGACATCAAAAAACAAGGTGCAACATTTTTTGTATCAGGTGATCAAACAACAACAAACTTCAACCAGCTGAAACGAGAAGGCCACGTGGAGCCATGCGCCTGGTTTCTTACTGAGTAGTGCCGTGTGCATATAGTATGGTGGCAACATGAATGAAGTGCATGTTAAATTTGCGATATTTGACGCTACCCATGCACTATAAAGGTAGATACCTGGCTCTTCAACAAAATCAAAGGGTGAGATAAATGGAATATGAGGCTGATGATCCAGAAGAATAAACCATTCATCTTCCGTTCTCCTCTGCTGGTGATCGTCATCGCTCGCCAGATCCTGCCATGGCTGACTGACTGTCTGGATAATGGTTTGAGGACCAGCAGTCCCAGTCTCTGTGCCAACAGTACGCCCCTCCTCCTCCTCCCAGGACTGAGTGAAATTCTGCTCAAACTCCCTTCCGGCTGTGAAGACATGACGAGGTGATGCCAGTTATGTAATGGTTTTGCTGCAGAGATGACGACCGGCTGTGAATGCTGCACAGCGCTTCAAGCAAGCAAGATTTCAAGCTTTTGTGCCAGACTTCTGTGAGTCCAGTAAAGCGAAGTTAGTATAAAGATGAATGAAAGATGCCTTTTGCACTTTGGAACACAAACAGGCTCCAGATGGAACCCGTTACAATGATGGGCACTGGGGCAGTGATGAGGGAGGTCAGTCAGTCAAAAATTCAAGCATAAAGGCAAATGAAAATAAGCAAATGAAAGCGGTTGTGCAACACACGTTAAGTGCAAAGTTATGAAATGAAAAAAAAGAGGAACAAGAGCCTCAAGACTGGAAATACCTGTTTAGAGTTACATTTGTGAGGAAATTTATTTAATTTCTTTCAGATTTCAGTAACCAACAATACTGTGGAGTCACACCGGGGAAAGTACAGGGTACGTGTCCCATCTCATGTATCAGAATAGGTCACTTTCCAGACAAGCTAACTGTGCTGAACAGCAACAGTTTTGCAGGTATGGAAGCAAAGATGAATGGAAAAATGATGCAAAAAGGCTGTTAGATCCTACAAAGCAATCTGCGAGTAGAAGGTATGCCAAAAGGCTTCACACACTTCGAAGTACCTGTGAATTCGGAAGAAGGCTGGGGTCTTTCAGATACCATCAGCAGTGACCAATCATCAACCTGAGTCCTGGCTGATGCCGAGACTACCTGCAGAAACTGGAGAGTTTCATCTCCAGGTTCTATAGCAAAAGAAGTCAGAGGGCACCTTATTGGACCTGTGGTTTATTGCAGGACACACTCACACACAGGTGTGACAACATACACTCACGCATACCTCCATCTAGGTTGCGAGACAGCCTCTTGCTTGCAGATCGTGTGAAGCGAGGTGCCGGCCGGTCGATCATGGAGCTCGCCTGGCGGGTCTGGGCCTGAGTACGACCGCTGTACCGGAACTTAGAGCCCAAGGCGAGGAAGCGACGTGAAGAGGGCGGCTCCACTGTTGAAACCCTGAGCAAGAGATATAAGAATTACATTTTAATCTACACATTATTTGACCATTACATGAACACTGTGGATTCAAAATTATAAACCCTGCACTGTCTTCTTTAAAAAAAAAAAAAAGGATTCGTGTTATGTAAAAAGATTAGCGACATGTTTGGATTTATCTCATTAAACAGACAAAAGCTTTAAGAGTGTTCAGCTTTTCCTCTGTGGTTAAAACTGCTGTGGTGCCAATACAGGGCTTAAGGTGGAGTGAGGAGTTAGCCAATTAACAAGTGGATAGGGAGGACCTAAGTGTCACTCAGAATCAAAGCGTTGTTACCTGAAGAAGGTATGATGTTCAACACAAACTTTCCACAGCTTCTTTGAGGCTTTGTAGTTGGGCAGCTTGAAACCAATGGTGCTTTCATACTGCTCTTGCTAAAAGCAAAGAAACAAAAGTCAAATTCAATGACTCCATAGCGACACTATTCTGCAATTGTGAAACACAGTTTTCTTTAAATAGTGAAAGAAACTGAAAGACATCTGAAAAGCTGGATGTATCTTATCATTCTTGCAATCAGTTGGCTCAGTCGTACAGTTACATTTATGTGTATAAGAAAACCAATAGCAATATAAACTAACAGTACTATTACATTTTATACCAGCCACTTCTGCTGAGAAATAATAAATAAGTCTAGGGGGTTAGAGTAAACCCCCCCACACACACAATCTATTGGTTATTAAAAGAAATCAGTTCTTTACATTTTTCAAAGCTAAGCTCAGAGGAAATCTATGGAAATTGGATCTGTATAGAACAATACAAAAATCAATACAGGTCAAACATACAGACTATGTAAAGTGAGATTTACCTCTGACGGCCTGATTTTGATAAAAAAGCTGCTCCGTTTGTATGAGATCTTGAGCACTTTGGGCCAAGGGAAACGGTTGATCCTCAGCTTGTCTTTGTAAACCATCAGACCACTGGAGCAAACGCCCAGCATTATATCAACACCGTCCAGATCCTGCATGCAAGAAACACCACGGAACATTTACAGCCCTGACCAAACACCGCCAGCCTGCTCTTGCAATAATCAGTCACCGGGGGGCAGACTTTCTCACGAAACACGAATGCTGTTTGAGGTCATGGAGTTTAGGATGTTATTAATCTCTCTTTTTTTTTTTTCCAAAGGGGGATGACATCAATTTTGTAATTAAATATGGATGCTACTGCTGCAATACAATGATGCTATTGTAAAAAGAGCATTTTAAAATCGAATAAAAATCAATACATGCATACATACTCGTGACATGCTTCTATGAAAAAGACTGGACCACGTGTTAAGAAGCAAACCATTCATCCAAACCAGTAAAATAATTTTAAAAATAAAAATAAACATACCTTGGCTTGGTGCAGGTCAACTCCATACATGGCGAGCTTCTTGGCATTTTCCAGAAACAGCAGGTCTGCCTGGGCTGGACTCATTGATCTGGAGGCACACACGATAACGTTTAATTCAAAGACGTATTTTACTGTCAGAATCATTTTTGAGGCTCAATCATCTTCAAGCAGCTTCGAAAATGAATTAGGTTCCTTCAATGTATGCACACTGGGCTTAAATGAACACTGTGAAAAGGGCGTGTCTAGACAACTCCTTAATGACCTGTATGTGCGGTGCAGATCCATCACTTTTTCCTCCAGCTCTTTGCTCTGTCCGGGGGCCAGGTTCAAATCTTTAACGTAGTCTGTTCCATGGAGCTCGGGGTCATACTCTCCGAGTTCTGACTGGGCTGTGTAGGAGCCCAGCAGGGACAGTGTGACAAAGGAACAGGGAAGAACACCAAGCATAATGTCCTTTCTCAGCTGGAGACACAGAAAGTACCTGGAAAAGGTGTGAAACGATTAAGGAATTGAGTCTATGAACATTTATCCTGGGTTGAATAAATGCAGTGCAAAAGCTCCCTATTGCCTCATGTTGATCCATTCCTCCAAGCTGATGCTTGCTCACCTGGTTAGGTCTTCAGTAAGCTGAGCTGGATCAGGAGGGTAGAACTTGACGTTGAATGTAAACTCATAGACAGCACCTGGGACCTGTTTCCGTATTTCTTTGGTGGGTTCCAACCATGTCTGAGCAAAACGGAAGAAATGCAAGAAAATTTGCTCACTTTTTTTTGCACTGTCATTCATAACATCCAGTTATGCTCCAAGTAATTAACACTACAGAAGGGTAAAACCATCCTACCTTGCTGGTTGGGGTTTCCCAGTGAGCCAGGCCAAAGTAGTCTTTCTCCAGGAGGTTAACATGGTCACACACCTTTGTAAGAAGTTCTTGGCCTTTAGCATGTTTCTAAATGAGAAAGAGAAACGCAGACATGGGACACACGGCAAGAGAAACTCTTCAGTTTCCATGTTTATCATCACAGAAAAGCAAACGCAACAGTGGTGCATTTTGGGAGGGTTTGCTTACATCAAGTTCACACTCAAACTGAGCGTCGTCCAGCAGGGTGACTTTGCACTGCATGGTCTTCTGACGTTTAGAGCCTTTAACCTCTTCAGTCTTCTTTTCTGTCTTTTCTTTTGCAGGCTTCTCTTTCTTTGCCTGCTTTTGTTCCTTTTCCTCTTCTTTGATTGGCTCTTCCTTTTCTGCTGGTTCTTCCTCTATTTTCTCCGTGTCCTCCTGTTTCACTTCTTCCACTGCTTCAGGCTCTTTTATCATAGCCTCTTCCTTGTGTTCCTCTTGGGCTGGCTAAAATAGTCAAAACCAGACAATTGCCAAAGTGTGTTACAAAGATGAAAGAGAAAGTGGGAGACATTATACAGAGCACCATACTAAGGTAGTACTCAAATAACCCAGGATGAACCCGAGCGGTTGATACTAGCGTTAGTTCAAACCAGCATGGGTCATCTTTGTTTCAGACCAGCCTTTAAGCCCAAGTGAGCACAGTGATGCTCACTGAGCAAGCTGTCCACATAAAAAATTCATTAGAAAGCAAAACCCAATCAGCAGCATGAAGTGCTTTTTTTATCACCTTTGTCTGCAGTGATGTTCTTTTTTAGCCCTTGTTTTAGAAAATACAGTTAGAGGAGTTAGATAAATCCGTCTGGAGTCGGTCTACAGCACCTCTGAAAGTCTGTAATACCTCTTTTCCATCAAGGTCAGGCTTCCTGGGATCTTGTTATCACAAGGACATTGCAAACAGTCTGAAATCACGGCAGTCAGCTTAAAAATAGAACTGCACATTACTCCAAATAAATACGGTCTGTTTTTAGTGTTAGCTTTGTTTTTTGGTAGAAATATACAGGCAAAATATATTGTTTGACCCGTAAGTTTTGGAGGTCTGTTTAGGAGAGGCTGCCATATCTTTACATTTCCAGTGATCATGCTAATTTAAGCCAACTGCCTACTGGTTCTACTTTCATCTTAATCACAGCGAATCTTAGAACAAGTACTCTAAATGTGAGATTGTTAGGACTCACCTGCGCCTCTGTGCTGCTTATAGAGTGCTGATCAGCAGCCTGTTCAATATCTGGCTCAGTTTTAAGCTCGGGCTCAGGAGCAGCAATCGGTGCTTTCACCTGCTCCTCACTTGGTCCTTTCACTTCCTTCACTTCCTTCTCCTCTTTCTTTCCTTTGCTCTTTCCCTTGTCTTTTTTCTTCTCTTTGTTCTCTTCTTTTTCCTCCTTTTCTTCCGGCTTTGCTTCCTCCCCTTCTTTCTCTTCCTTCTTTGCTTCTTCTTTCACCTTTTCGTCTTCTTTTTTCTTCAACTCCTCTTTTGGTTTTTCCTCTTCTTTTGTTTTTGCTTTTTCCTCTTTCGTTTTTTCCTCTTCTTTCTTCTTAGCTTTTTCCTCCTCTTTCTTCTTCGCTCTCTCGGCTTCTCTGGCTTTTTCTTCTTCTTTCTTCTTTGCTTTTTCCTCTTCCCTCTTTTTTATCCTCTCTTCTTCCTCTGCTTTCCTTTTTGCTTTCTCCTCCTCTTTCTTCTTTAATTTCTCTTCTTTTTCTTTTTTCTTTGCCACCTTCTTGTCAACCTTTTCTTCCTCCTTCTTTCCAGCGTCTGCCGCCTTGCCTTTGACCTCAGCAGTTTCCTTCTTTTTCTCTTCCTTTTTCTCCACTTGCTTTTCCTCCTTTTCTACAGTCTGCTGTGTTGTCCCTTCCTCGTTTTGCTCCTCTTTTTTCACCAACTTTTCCTCCCCCTTTTTTGTCTCCTCCTTTTTTACTTTCTCTTCATCCTTTTCTTCTGCTTTTTTCTTGGCCTCTTTCTTTTTCTTTTTGCTACCTTTCTTCTCTACTTTTTCTTCCACGTTCTTTTTCTCTTCTTTAGGTTCTGCTTTGTCGTCTTTCTTTTTCACTTCTTTCACCTCTGGTTTTTCCTCCTCTGCTTTGGCCTCCTTGTCTTGACTTTTCCCTTCTTCCACCTTCTCCTCTTCTTTCTTATCTACTTTTTCCTCTTTGTCTGCCTTTTCGTCTTTGGCTTTTTCTGCCTCAAACACCTCTTCCTCTGAGCACTGCGATCGGCGCTTGAGGAAAGAGGAGAAGAGACGAGAAAGGCCTTTGCCAGCAGAGGTTCTGGTACGAGGCTTTAGCTGCTCCTCCTCAGGGGAGGTCGCTGCTTCGGCAGGCCCAGGCTCAGTGACCTGTTCCTGGGCCTTTGTGCTCGACTGCTCTCCCTCTGGGTCAGATGTAGCCGCCTCTGCCTTCTGCTTGTTCTCTGGTTCGGGCTCAGCACTACTGGTCTTCTGCTTGCCCTCAGTGTCTGCCTCAGTCACGGCAGTTGCCTCTGTTGTCATGGTAGCCACTGCGAAGGTGAAACAGAAGGGAGTCATAGATGAAGAAAGGTCACAGCATTGATGGTGTCCAACAAACCAGGTTAACTTAACACTTCATTTACACATACGCAGTTTTGGAACAAAAGTTTTTTTTAAATAAATTTTAGGACATTTTTAAACCATTTTTTGACATTTTACAGGTAAAACTAGTGACTTTTTAATCAAGACAGCAACTATCACATCAGCTACACAAAATTTACTAAAATCTGTGGATTATTTCCTGTTTTAAGCTCTATCTAATCTGCCTTTCAGTCATCGCCCTCGGCTCAGATTGCCAGCGGAACAGATAATGTTTTATTTTATGACACAAACAGGATTATTTCTACCCGTTCCTGCTTATTTTCTCTTAAATATTCTGCATTTTGGCTTACACTCTTAATTAACAATAAGCTATTTTTCACTGTAATTTTCATTATTGCTTCAGTGTATCGTTAGCTGCCTACTCCTTAAGAGTGCCTATTATTTATTAATATTCCAGGAAACATGGAGCCAACTGCCACCTACAGACTGCGCCGTGACTCAAACACACGCACGTATTTACACATGCACAAACATCATTTCATCGCACAATGGTCCTCCTTGTTGCAGAGTGTTTCTCTGTCTGCACAGAGATCTCACAACAGGCTCATTAAAGCTCACTGACACAAAGGAGGCATTCTGCTCTGGATTTGCCTATTAGCACTGTCTACATTGGGCATGCCTGGCTCTTCAAATCACACACGCCCCTCATGCTTAGGTCATCTAAGGCACTAGAACAATATGACAATAAAGACATAAATAAACCAATAAAAAGCTTATAAAGTTTTTTAAAAGTCATTCCTAATGTCTAAAATTGCAGGTCAATAAATTAACTCTTACTTCAGTCACATTTTGCTCTGCACAGTATTGTTATTGTATATGTCTGCTAGTAATGAGTAAATAAGCCACCTGATTACTCACACAATTTCAAATAGTTTAACACATCGAGATTTAAAAAAATATTTCTTAGTGGTTTCACGTCCATCTCATTTTACCTCTTGTACTTTTCAACCTCACTCGGTTAAGGTGAGGCTGACTTCTGTCAGTATGTAACAGAGCGAGCATACCTGCCCGTGTTATTACAATCAAAATGATGTGACTCGCAGTCCCAGTACTTGGGCCCTTTAATGAACACAACTTTGATCCTCTGCGGTGGCAGTGTGAGGACAGATCTGGTATATTTAGAAACTTCTAACCAGCTGATTAAATCACACAGGGACTAAAAAAAACTGCAGGTATTGTGCAATGGCACAACACCTCGCTTAAGCAAGTTACAGCCACTCGCATCGCAGATCAGCTCCTTATTTCGACTGTGCCGATGTGCACGCTCCCCTGAACTAGGTCTCGTCTGACTGGTGACGAATGTGGCTGTGTTTTTGTCTCGTCCATATGTAGTTCAAGTCCCACCCTGGGCTGGGGGAGGGGTGGGGGATGGGAAAACGCTAGACGGGCAGACGGGCCAATCTTCCAGATGCACGGGGCCGCCCCCGTTGGGTGCAGCCTGGACCTCTATACCGTGCACTTCCCACTGGCACTACAGGACAGCGGGAGAGGAGGAGGGGGGTACACATAAGAACAAATCCTCTTTAGCCCTCCCATTGTTTGTGTCCAGTGACCAATAACTGGGCTGAACACTATAACTAATCCTGCCTACCCTTCCCCCCCCATAAGACCCCCCCCCGTAGGCCTATTCCCTAGGTCACCACACACACACACATATGCACATACACACACAGATAGTGGTATGCATCAATGCTCACAGTCTCCTTTGGGTCTTTTAGTGCTCTGTCATCTCAATTCTGATTGTCAGAAAGCAGACATGCTCCTAATGGACCAGCTGAGCTTGTGTCTGCTGCCTCCTCCATTTTGTGTTGCCTATCTAACATCTCTGCTGTCACCCAGCTGAGCAGGCCCAACCTGCATCCTGACCAATTGAGACGGCGACCGTCACGCCACAGGATCTCAACTCACAGTTAATTTCTAGCAACGTGACTAATATCTCCTCCTCTTACACATGGATGAAATGTTGCTGCACCGAGAGGGATAAAACTGCCCTCAATACCATATAATTAGTGTCTCTAATGAGCTAAATTATAGATGAAGCAGGCCACCCTCCAGCATAAGTGAGCTGCTGGATCAGGTGTGAACAGAACTGGAGTCAAAAGAGGATGTGATTTAGAGTTTATTATGCTCTTAATTCATCTGAAGGTTATTTAAAAATCTGAAAATAGGTGATATGATTGAGTGAACCTGACTTACAAGAAAAATTGCATATGCTTAGTTATTAGTTATTAGAATAACTGCTTGAACTGATGCTAACCCAGCCACACGATCAAAGCTCTATTTATCATTCTCACACTCCGAAAATATATTTGTCTCGCTACTAAAACCGTCACACTGTTTACCAGTGACGCTGCAGCAGCACCGCTGTGTGCATGTGTAATAAAATAAAAGCAGAGGGCTGAATGAAGACGAGCTTGCAGAGACGCAGGAGGAGGAGGAGGTAAAGTGTATAAATAGCAACGTGTGCGCAAGAAGCTGGGACTCATTAGTTGGCCTTTACAGACAACCTCATATCTATTCCTGTTCACAACACGTGTATGTATACATGCGTGCACCATCGCAACTGCACACTCAATTCCACTTAAAGCCCAGTTTTTGAAAATGGATTTAATCTGAACGAGTGCACTGCTCCGTCATTATCAGCACTGACCGCTGACTTAAAATAAGCGCGGCTCCCAAAATAACTGCAACGACGTATAAATACTAGAAGACAACGAAAGCATGTTTCCTGGGCACTGACAGTAGGCTTAAGGAATTAGAAGGAGTTTAGAGTTAATCAGCCCCCAAGTGACCAAGTGAGATTATCTCCATCTACCTGCCCACAGGATTTCTCTCTCTCCCTGTCGCCCTCCACCCTGATTCGCCAGCTCTGTGCTCCTCATCCTACATGCATCTGTATGTGTGTGTATGTGTGTGTGTGTGTGTGTGTGCGTGCGTGCGTGCGTGAGCAAGGAAAAAGAAAAGCTGGCAGAAGCACAGTGGTGATCCGCTGTGCTGATTCATGGTTTTATGTGGAGCCCCGCCTACCTGGCTGAAAATCAACAGAAATGAACTGAAGACCAAGATATCAGCCCCTCCGCCACATGGTGGCTCCCATTAACCTCTCCTTGCAAACAGAGGCACACATGACAACATACACGCCAACACGTGCCTCGCTAACCTATTCGTGTGCGGTTAACATAGAAGCCTGCCTAGCAACACTGTGAATACAAGCACACGGGCAGGGATTTATATCCATATTTCGTCTTTACAGTTTTCATAAACACGTTTCTTAAATGATCACAGGATGTAAATTGCTACTGTGTAGTTATGGATTATGGACAGGAAGCATAGACTGACTACAACAAATGAAATGTAGCAATCAAAGATTGGGTCCACAATCTCCCGTGTGAACCGGAGGACGGTCGAACAAACGGTGTTGGTTTCCAATGGTTTATTTCAGTCTGGCTATCAGTGTAAACCTATCCCAAACTCAGTGCCACACCAATCAATACACACAGATGGTGTCTGTGAGTGTGATGCTGTAACATGAACCGACATGGGAAAACAATGAAGTACCGTGATTGATTTACTGCGGTTGCCCTGAAAGCAATTTCGAATCCTTTTCCAACATTACCTCAGCCGCCGCCGATTAGAGTCATAATATTTCTGTACATTGTGAACGAAAGCTTCTTTCCATGTTGCAGAGACATAGAAATACAGACACGTTATAAGATTCAGAATCAGCTTTGTGCCATTACTCAGTTTTCTGTCATTAAGTGAAAAAAATGTCTAATTTGATCCTAGAATTATTTGTGAAAAGGTTATGTTAAATTTACTTTTTCCTTGGTGTTTAATAATCGTAATCACTGTCCTAACTCATGAAGGAAAGAGCAAATGGCTCTAAGGGATGCAGAGTCTGTTCCCTGTTTGGTAATGCTCATACAACACAGTAGTAGTCTAACTGCTCGAATGCATCATAACTCCCAAAAGAGGATTAACATTAGCAAGCTCTTCTGGGACCTGGATGACCTCACTCTCACACAGAAAGACCAAAAACATCTTTGCGTATCACTTCAGCAGCTCTGTGTCCACAACACTGCTGATTCAGCAGTGCAGGAGACCCTCGGTCTTATCTGTTATTTTTAACCTCCGTGTTTACCTCTGTTGCTCATGCCAGCACTTGCCAGTTCTGCTGCATTAGTTCAATCCGCGACACTCTCCCTCATCCGCCCTACATCACATCTGCAGCGCTTCATAAAAGATTATCTGACTATATATATTCAGCAGTATCATCAATGGAGGTGAGGCTTATTGGATGAGTTGCTCCGAAGTACGCAGGCAGGAACAAGACAGACACAGGCACAAGAAGCCCTGTGGTAAAGATGGGCATCTTTTAACCCCTAATACACTCCTCACGGTGCAAAAGCGAGCAGAAAATATGAAATCCAAAGCAGAGCAGCACCAATTAAAAATAAACAAACAAGCAACAACTGAACATCTGAACAGAGAAGACAGACACAAGAGCATCATCAGCAATAACACATTTTAAGTATGATTTAAGAGACCTAAACAGGGCGGCCATTCTCAGGCATCCCAGTCAATACTTTTAAAGCTCTTTATGTACCTGTCAGACAATAAAAAAATAAATGAAATAAAATAAATTAACAAAAAAACAGTTTTATAGAAAACCTATGTTTTTTCTCTTGTTATAATCTATGTTTATCAATTTTTTTCAATCATAATATATCAGGATTACTATAATAAAAAGAGGGAAAATTGCAAAGTGGGTTTTCCCGAAATGTCTAAATGCGCCCTCTTTTAGCAGAGCGATCAGTGCATTTATTTATTTATTTTACACTAAACAACAACACACCCTGCCTCCACACTACTGTTCGTTTCTAAAGGTGTTTTTTTTGTTTGGTTGTTTTAAACTAAACAATCCTCAAGCGGAACAAATTCATTAATTACGCGTTAATAATAATAATAATAATAATAATAAATGATCAATTACGTTTAAAATAATCTAAAATGTAACTTTTTCACCCTCCTTCCCTGAAACAGTTACGGGCTGTGTCGGACCTACATGCCGGGGTATTTAAACAATCTGTGCACGAAAATGGCGCCGAATGTGCAACAAAACAAACACACACCAACTCATCTCCACAGCCCCGGCGCATGCGAGCCTGAAATGCGGCTTACCTACTCCGGGATCAGCATCAAGGAGGAGACTGGATGGCGCAAAGACGGACAGAAAAAAATGCGATATTCCGCGCGTTCACACGAGAAACAATGCTGCTGAGCGACACATGCTTTGTTGTGCTTGAAGGTGTCCGATGCTCGTAAAGGGGTGGAGTCTCACGCCGAGGCTTGGACTTCAGCTGAGCGAATGAGCACCAACCAGCGTGGCTTACAAACCCATGCCAAGGCGGAGGCGATGCACACAACTTTCATATAAGGCTGATGAGGCCAGCTCCAGAGAAATTCTGATTTAATATAAAAATGGTGCATAATAATGACGTCTAGAACATTTAAGATGGTTTTAGAAATTGCTCATGAATGAAATTTAGTAAGGCTATGTGGGTTTGCCAAGTAAAAACCCATATTTTGATTCATTTCACTGTATTGACCCCTTTTAAAAGTGCATGCGTGGTGTGGCTCGGTTAAAGCGAGCGATCATTAGTACTGTGCAACGCCTAGAAGCAGGAGGAGGCAGGCACCAACACAACATAGGTAAGGGTCTCAAGAATGCAGACGTGACAGAGGAACAGCTTAAAACTCTGCCCAGCTGAAAACTACAATCCCAGACACACCCACCCGTCGATCTACATCTCAAAATTCAAAAACAAGCTCACACACATATGGGTCTTGTTTTTGGGCACACACATACACACAAGCAGTCTTTATGGACCACATGACGGTTCCCCCACCCATCTGCTTGACCCCATTAGCGACATACGGCTCATAGGCAGAAGGGGGCTCATTATTCTCAGAACCACACGGGGGTGAGGCGCCATCACCTTTGTCCTACACAGGCAAGTTCATGTGGCGGGCGTTATCAGTGTCATGTCATGTCTAGCACTATTATATGCTGAAGAAGATAAAATATCTTACCGGCAAAAAAAAGGTTATCCTGTGATTCCAACTAAAATAATACCGGGTTGCCGTAAAGTCCGAAGCTCTTACCGTTGGGGCGAATGATGAAAGTGAACAGAAAATATCTCTCCAGGCCAGTAACAGTCTGTGTGCGTCTGTGTGCTTTTTTTTTTCTTTAGACTTTGATCGCAAAGCAAAGCGAGGACACCATAACAGCACACCGACTGGCATTTGTTAAACATTTACTTTGACATAACACATTAACAGGAATCAGGGTTGCGCACAGGCAGGATGTAAGTTTTGTGTCGCTACTGAGGAGAAAACAGAGGAAGGGGAGCAAGGCAGGCAAACAAAACCCATATGAACAACTTGTGTTGCTTCCAGTTGCTTAGGAACCCCTGCCCAGCCCTAGGCCTACTGCAAGGAGCAGGTGTTGAGCTGGACCCAGGAGAGGGAGGAGAGACAGACTACAAAGGGGAGGAGAAGAAGAAGAGGTGCAGAGCACTGGCAGACCCAGTCTCTTGAGACAGTGACAGCCTGGAACCGCAGACCCTGAGATGGCCCACCTCCATGCACTCACACAGTAGACACACCCAAAACACTGACGCAAACATTCTGCTTCCCCTGCCGCTCTTCTACATTTGTTCAAAAGCGCAAGCAAACACGCGCATATAACGGAGCCGTGCATCACTCCAGCTGAGTGCATGGGGGTTATGTTTGTTTGGAACATCTTTATCCCTCTCTGGCACTATTGCACGGTGATTACGTAACGCCCCCCATACCACTTCCACCCAATTCATCTCTCTTTGACTTTCGTGACTACATCTGGGTACGCATGTCACACACACGCACACACACACACACGCACACACACACACACACACACACACACGCCCTGTACCCTTCCATTTACATCTTATGTAAAACAATATGTGCAGCTTAAAAAAATGCTTTAAAATGTGAAGTTGGAGTGCATCTGAGAGAGGCACAGTTGCAGGAGGTTTTCTCTGTTGTTTTTTAGCTCAGAAACTGAGCTCTCAAAAGCACTAACATGATAGATGGTAAGAGTACATCAATATTAATTTTGCACCATTATGTTATGAAGAATTTATGAAGCGGGAATGTTCCATGCGTCTGCCCTTTCCTTCCCACGGACAAGTTGCCCCTTCTTATTCTACTAGGACACATTTGACTCTCTTGCACTTTAAGGACAATAAATTACGCTATGAAAGGTACAGAGCAGGAAAACAGCTGAACGAGAGTGAATTTAAATGATCAATTTATTATTAATGAAGGTAAAACAATTGTTGTGCTCTGCACTCCACTTTGTAGTGATGCTCTATCCTTCTGCCCCTCTGTGGTGCAATTTTCACTTTGAATGTATTTACTTGTTTATTTTAATCTTAACTATAAAAACAAGAGTTAAAAATGTCTTCTTTATTTTGCTTCAATCATGTTGTACGGCTAATCAATGCAGTATAACAATCAATCTCCTTTCATAAGGAGAAAAAAGAGAGAAAATTCTGATAAAGATACTGTTGAGGAAGTCAGATTGGAAGCAACATGCTTACATACATGTGTTTGGATGTCATCTGATTTTAATGGCTGGTGGAACATTGAACAAATTGTGGCAAAAATGTGTTCTCAGCCAACGAAGAATAGATGTGATCTGCTGAAGCTACTGTACAAAGGTGTGTTGGGTTAGTTTGCACTGCCACCTGGTGGTTGACTTCAATGTAGTTTTGCATGTAAACTCCCAGAATGGAAGCTTTTAATTTCAGTAACCAGTGTGATGGTAAAACCAGTCTCATCTTTGTATCATAAACCACAGTAAACCTTTCACTAAAATCATCTTTCCATTATTCACTTTTATCCATGTGTAAGTCATATTTTGAGTCTAGTAACAAACAAAACAAAAACAAAAAAAGACACTGAGGCGGAAGATCAGCTAGTTCAAGCAGTTCAGCGTAAATTATATCAGATGAGTAAGAGAGGATCACCGCCAATTCTAGAGGTGTAATGCATGCTGGGAGCGGGTGTTCATGAGAGATAAAGACCTGTTTGCGTCCAGATACCTCAGGGTGACACCATTAAACAACTCCTCCCAAAATTTAACTAGGCTTCGAGTAACCAGCAGTAAAACAAAAACTATGTGCCATAATTTTTGACAGGAAGTACACTATAGCCTTTTCAGATCAAAGCCTTAACAAAAGCAATCTTCTCAATTCTAAAACATTTTTTTAACCCCCAAATTTTCTTTTTCCCAGATAGAAAGAAAGTGTCAGAGCTGACTCTTCCCTCACATCCACTACCCCAAAAAATACTGATAGAGTCTGAACCCAAAGTGAATGGTTTAAAATAGAAATAATGAATAAATGAATATTTAATCATCTCTCTAAAGCTTGATGAGCTACGTCTTTAGGGAAATGCTTCCTCAATATAAGTGAAAAGCATCTGTGCAGCTATTTAATTATACAAACACTCTGCATTAACTATGAATTGCATTCAGGTGCATTAGGAGGACATCACTGGTGCACATGACAGGGTAAAAAAAAAATCATTGTAGGGCTTCAGCAGAGCACTCACAAAGCACAGCACGAATGCCTTTCATTCAAATTAAATGGGATAATACTCACATTATATCCACGTAGAAGGTCATTTCATAATGCATGCGCAGTCGCAGATGGAGTGACCAGGTCAAGACAGAAAGAGGGAGAGGGGGACAAAAGTGCATCAATAAAAAAAACACTTTTCTGTTTAAACAGTACAGATTTTAAGGATTTAGTTAAAAGCTGAGGTAGACAATAATATTATACATGATATTAATAAATGGCACTGCCTGTTAAGAAGTAGCATGCAGTGCTAGCATCATTTGAAGCACATGAAAGGAAGGGGAATGGGCCTGGTTATAGGTGACTTATCAGCTGTCCGCTCAAAGTAATTACATCACCAAATGTTTTCTTTCTCGGCTTCTTTTTCTCCACATTAACAAACAGGCGTTGAGTTTTTACACAGTTACTACACCACTGCTGCTACCTGCATTCTTCCTATTATGCTAAGTATGTAAAGTATTTAGGGCCCGGGAGGTTTGAGGTACTGGGAGCAGCCTAACGACACACCTCTGCATTCATTTGTGGGCATTTTTCTTTCTTGTTATGAAGTCATATTACTGCAGTAGGTCAGCAGTTCTACTTATCTTTTTGTTTTCCTTACCACAAATACTCCTGACCTCGCATAATCCTTCTAAATGCGTTGCAGTGAACTCTTCACGAACCACCGCCGTGAAGAAAACACGCCGCGAAAAGCTCCTGCAGGTGAAAAAAAGGTGTGCAACCTAAACACAAGCAGTGTCTAAGACTGCGGGTCATACCTGAACACGTAGCAGTCTCCTCTGTGCGTCTTCTCCACCTTCAGCTTGCTGCCATAATTCCGGTGTTTACCTTCAAGACTAGTTGGAAAGTATCGATGGGGTTTCCACAGGGAGGCGGTGACACAGTCACAATGACGAAGCACTATGGTGATGGGTGGAGATCAGAGGTGGGAGCTTTGCTCAAAATCCTCATGGGGTTCTTATTTAGTTCTCACACAGTCTGTAAAGCAAAGATCTTTTTTCTCACACGGAAAGACATTTTTGTTTGAGCCTGTCTTTACAGATGAGTGTAAGCGGCACTGCTGAGGGGACTGACTCGGGGCTGCTCTGCCAACTATATGACAACTTTAGGGCCTGAGTACCTGAACAGCTTCTTCTAGTAAACTGTTGGAAACTTTCAATGTGATATCATAAGTCACTAGAGCTATTTGTGTCTGTGTGTGTTTTGTTTTTATTTTACAGCTGACTCCACACAGAGGCGCTGTTGTGCATGCATGTGTGAAAGTGCAGGTAATGGTGGTATTTACAGTCACCAAGGAACTTTTATATTTACTGAGACGTGTTTCTGTATATGTATCAGGAGTTAATAAAAGTCGTGTTACTGCATGATTTGTCCCTCTGATCTCATGTGTTATCGTGTGTCCTCTAAAAAATACACAAATAAATAAATAAATGGCTCCCTCTTGTCACGGCCTGTCATGGGTTTGCATTGGTCCCCTAGAGTAAGTGAATGCACAGAGTACTAAATCAGCCCTCACAAATAGACAGCGCCCTTTGATGACCTGGGATGTCTTCTTTAAAATGCAGAGTGAAATCCCAAAAGGTGCAATAGACCTCAATCTAACAGCTGATGCAGCTGGAGCATCTGTCGCCGCGTTACCTAAAGCCCAGAGGTCTATGCTGGCTCTGTCCCAGCAGGATATTATAACATACCCGGCCTTATAGATTTACTCCAGTGATGTGGAGTGGAACATTCACTTCAAACGACTTTAAACATTAAAAAAGAAGCTTGAATTGAGATTCGATTTTTGTAATCTATAAATTTAAGGAAACTTGAAATTCTATTTAGTTTTCAAATGCAAATATTTCAACCCTTATTATCACACAAAGCAGCCAGGATCCGCCCAGTGTGGAAACATTTAACTCCTGCACAAGATAAGAGCGACCGTTTCCCTAAACACACTGTGGAACGGCGTTAATGAAGTCACATTGCCCCCTGCTGAACGTTTTCATTAAAGCGGAAGTGGTTAGATAATATAATTTTGTTTTAGTTCTCCACTTTAGCTATTACTTATCCCACAAAAAGGTTATGATTTTGGTAATATTTGCGCGCGTGTCGTTCAATCTGTCAACACCATAGCTCGATATGTTTTGAATTAATTCTGATTTAAAAAAAATGAAAGAAAAACCTTGTAGTGATAAAGAGGGAGGTCAGTTTAACAATCTATTAAAATTTGACGTACACTCAGCAAGGTCTACAAGATCAACTTAAAGATCTATTGGTCAAAAAATAAAGAGAAAGCAACAAAAATAAACATATTTTTTAAGAAAGCCTAACAGCTTAGAAGCTATGATTCTTATAAAAGTGGTGTGTGTGTTATCATTATACAGAACGTAACCTATAATATCACATTAAGTGCAATAATCCTTTCTGTCTTCGTTGTATTTTTACTCAGTTGCATATAGTATTTGTATTTGTATTTGTATTCTATTTTTATCTTATTGTATATTTATTTTATTTTATTCTACTGTATATAGTATTTTATTTTATTCTATTCTGTACAGTTGTGTACTGTATTTATTCTTATTGTATTCTAATTTTTGCCTCATAACTTTTGCACTGTCCACTTCCTGCTGTGACAAAACAAATTTCCCAAGTGTGAGACTAATAAAGGTTATCTTATCTTATCTTATTAACTGATTATGACCAATTTTGGGTTTTTTAAGTTGTTGTTTTGTTTTGTTTTTTTAAGACTTTCTATACTTGATCTAATTAGAAGACACATACATATATTTTTACATGTATATGTTTTGTTTTTTATTTGTTCTGAGTTTAATTCCATCCCAGCTGTGAACCCATTATGTTAACCGGGAAGAGGCCAGGTAGGATTAGGACAGCCCTCTGCGGGAATGTGACTTAGTCAGCGTGCTCGGACTGAAGTTATGACTTTAATATGGCTGATAAAGGTCCGCTTTTAACTTCGTGTATAATTTTTTATCTGTCGATTGGAGGCGCGATATTCCAAATTTTTGAAGAAGGAAACTGGAAATCAGCCAGAGACCTCTATGTTAAAGAAAAGGAAGACATTCTGAAGAAATTTAACTTGACTAAAGAGAATCTGACTGAGATACTGAAGGTATGATGAACCCATCTCTATGTAAAGGTAACAAGTCGAGCTTTTGTTTACAGAGGCTTCATTTCGTTACATACTGTATTGCTTATCTTACATTCCAGCGTGGACATTAGAAAGGAAAGGAAAATGTCATTGCCTCCACATGTCCGGATGTATCAAACCGGTTTTACGTGATTTTGAACAGAAATGCAAACGTGTAAAGAGTAACTATCAAGCTAAACATTCTCAGAGGGAGCGGGGGAAGTGAAAATCCTCTTATTTAACAGCACAGAAAAGTTGTGAAACTTCAAACAAAACACTGATGTGTGCGCTGGGTGTGGAGCAGCCATGCAACATCAAGGACAGAACAAAAACATAAAGGCTGGCACAACGCGTGCCCGTCGGTAGCCTGAGCCTTTAGTTAAGACTTTGAGGAGTTGTAAATATTTCCAGTTATTCGGTTACAAATAAATAAGTAAAGTAGTAGCAGAAGTATTAGATTTATGTTTTTTTTTCTGGGACTGATTGATTGTGTTAACTTTCTAAAGGTAGTATCAGAGGCTGCCGGGCAAGGCGTGGCGATCTCCGGGGACAAGGATCGCAGTCCGTGGGACTGGGGGAGTTCTGCCATCTTCGCTGCCTCCATTGTCACCACTATAGGTATGAAAGACTCAGAAGTTGACACACTTCATGTTCATGTTGTAATAGCATCCACTTCTTCTTCTTCTTCTTCTGGTTGCTGCCATTTCTTTGGCAATAGGGTTGACTCAGGAACGCCCAATCGACTTGCTTTAACAACATGTCTGGCCCTGCCACAGGCAGGCGATGTGTCCAGGGTGTACCCCGCCTCTCATATTCGAAGCTGGATAGGCTGGGATAATATTCATGTAACACGATGCCTCTTCACTAAAAGCTGCATTTCTCTGGGCCTAATTGTGATTGTTTGTTTATAAGACACATTATAAGCTTCACAACAGTTACTACAGGGATGAAGCTATGGGTACTCTGATGCTGTGACTGTTTCAGAACAGGAAATGCTTTGTCTCAAAAGTTGGGAAATTATCGTGATTTGGATCTGAAATGTTTGTGCACTGGAGTTTTCCTGCAAAATGTCCAATAAAGAACGTTATAAAGAGAAACCAGAGCATAACTGAGACGGTAAATCCTAATCCTCATTGTTTTTTAGTTCAAGAGTCTTCTAGGACTTTGTTTTCCATATATAAAGCAGCAGAGAGACAGACACCCTCCCTACTTTTCCTACACTTAGATTACACTTTATCAAAAAGGAAAGTTTTTTTTTTTCTTTTAAGCTTATCATAAGGCTGGATCAGGTGACCATGAATACTCCCTTAGCTATGCAGCAACAGGGCTTGGCTGCTTGGGGCATCCCATGATACACTGAGGGTATTTTTTTCTTCATTCACTTTTCTTTTAACTCACTGTGTGTTTATACACCACCCTGGATTTAATCATTAGCTTTTATTGATCTGTGCTTCTCTTCCAAAGTGTTTCTTTTGTCCTGTTTTCCTCCCTTCACCCCCAACCGGTCACAGCAGTTGGCTGCTCCTCCCTGAACCTGGTTCTGCTGAAGGCTCTTCCTGTTAAAAGGGAGTGTTTCCTTTCCGCTGTTGCCAAGTGCTTGCTCATGAGGGTTGCATGATTGTTGGGTTTATGGTTGTTTTTCTGTGTTAGCTCTGCAACAGACTGGCAGTGTGTCCTGGGTGTACCCTGCCTCTCGCCCTGTGGTAGCTGGGATGGGCTTCAGCCCTCCCCGTGACCCTGATAGAACAAACAGAAGAGGAAAATCTTCCTAAAATACTTATCACATCATGGACTGGTGTGATTGAATATTTTCTCACTGTATCTACAGGTTATGGTAATATTGCCCCCAGGACAAAAGGTGGACGTATTTTCTGCATCCTTTATGGTCTGTGTGGGATCCCTCTGTGTCTGGTATGGATAAGTGAGCTGGGTTCATTCTTTGGAGACCGGGCCAAGCGTCTGTCTGGGGTGATGATAGACAAAGGCATATCAGTGGTAAGGTCTGACTAACAATTAGTGTTTATCTGAAATTATGAAGTTTCAGTGTCAAATAAATTTTTTTTTTCCCTCTGTTTTGTCAGAAAAAAGTCCAGTATACCTGTATAGCCTTGTTCCTTCTATGGGGGCTGTTGGTGCATCTGGTGATTCCGCCGTTTGTTTTCATGTCCATGGAACAATGGACCTACTTAGAAGGTTTCTACTTCTCTTTCATCACACTCACAACAGTTGGCTTTGGAGATTATGTGGCAGGTAGGTTTTTACATTTGGCACAATTTGAATTTCTGAATTGAGGATATCCAAGTAATTTTAGCCCATAACTCATTTTAGGCGTAAATCCAGACATAAACTACCCCCGCCTCTACATAGTAGGTAAAGAATTATGGATTTGCATGGGCCTAGCTTGGCTGTCCCTGTTCTTCAGCTGGAATGTCCACATGGTAGTTGACGCTTCCAAAGTACTAAAGAAAAAATGGCAAAAACGCAGGCACAGAAACTTCTATCATGAGGAGCTAGTGTCTTTAGAGGACAAGCCACATGGAAATGTAAAGCCCAACGTTGTTGACATCTTTGGCTTCTTATCTGAAAAGGAGGAAGACTACAATACTGTCATAAAAGAGATTGGAATGAGAAGACACAAACCAGCGCCAGCAGACAAAATGAATCGCTCAAAGAGCTGCAGTGACCTCCACGGCACCTCTATCCACAACTTGGAGCACTCTCCAAGGCGCAGACGTATGATCAGTATCAGCGAAGTATTCCTCAATGCAAAGGCCGAGGGGGACAATGACACAAAAGACGAGATGCTCCCGTTATTGCAAGAAAGCATGGGGGACCCTGAAGTGCGTGTGGAAACTGACGAGGAACAAAAGGACAGCTGTGCTGCTGATTCAGAAGATTGTGATATTGCCCTCAGTGGACCTGCCAAAATAGAAGAGGAAACTGTAGAGCATCCTGATGGGGGGGAGACTAGGTTTAGGATTTCCAAGGTGGCTGAAGAAGAATTGCTGTTGGAAAACGATGAGAAAGGGTAAAAGAATTGTCCAAAGGCGTATGCTGCTTTAATGTACCGAGAGAACAAAATGTGGAAATGACACTGCATATGGCATCTACAGGAACAAAAGCTGACAGTCGAATGGTTTCCTGTCTTACAAGGTCACTATTTTTTTATAAATGGCAAAAAACATGTTTAATTTTTTTTTTTTTTTTTTTTTTTCTCTCATCCCTTTACAACATTTGTATTCATTAAGCAACAGTGATCAACGGCATTATTTTAGAAGACAGTATAAGGCTTTGTGGAAAACAGAGCCAATAAGCAACTTTCCCTCATAAGGAGCTGCTACACTGGAGCCCATAAGGACATGGCCATCATCCGCATACTCCATGCTCACCACTGGCTGCTTTGAGTGAATATTCTTGATCCGGAGCACCTGAAGGACACATTCATAAAATGAATAGGTAAAAATCTAGCTGCAATGTTTTTATTTTATTTTTAAACAAACTAACCTCAGAGCCAGGTGGATCTTCAGGATCATAGCTTGACAACTTCATGGCATTTGGGTGACAACCCAGCCATACGTCACCTGTCTTGTGGTCCACCTCGATGTTGTCACAAAGTGATCCAACAGCTACAGACTGAAAGCATCACATGTTGTTTACATGCTGTAAATGAAACCTGATTATTCTGTCCTTGTGTATGACGTTAAAGCAACAATCCAACCTTTTTTTTTTTTTTTCTTCTTGCAACAGAACTTCTTTCTTATTCAGCAGAATTAAAACGATTAGTGCTATTTTTATGTCTACATGTTAAATATGAAGCTACAGTATTATGAAAAATGTACAGGCAGCTGTCACTGATACCCCTCAGCCTACTAGCAGATGTACCTATGGTATACATTTTTAAAATTCTAGGCTACAGGAAAGTTAATCTTTGACCTCGAGGTCATTGAGATTTAAACTCGTTTTTACTAGATTCACCTAAGGTATCGTACGTCACCTCATTCTCCACTTGGGCATCCACTCTGCCCACAGGACGGGGTGATGACAATACCCCCTCAACCTCTCACGGCTGAGGGGTAAAAACTGCAACACTAGGCTGGGCTTAGCTTCACATTTAGCACGCAGATATGAGAGTTTTGGGTTGTTGTTTTGTTTTTGTTTTTTGTGACTTTAGAATACACAACACTATTACCTTGATGTACCTCAATTGTTCCCCTTCTTGCCTTTCAAAAACATCTATGTCATGATCCATAATATCCGAAACGTATATGTACCTGTGTTTAAAAAATAAAATAAAAATCATGTTACAATAACAAACTGTAAATCTCATCCCACTCCTTTTCAAGAATCTAAATTGTGTTTTATATAGAGATGTGGATGACAATTCGATGTCTTCACTTAATTTACAATGTATTCTGTTATTTCTGTTGTATTTCTGTCTGAAATAAAACAGACATTTAACTCAATCAACACATACATGATCAGTGATTGGTGTAACGAACTGAGATTAACCTTTTGTCAGGAGATATGTTTATGCCGTTTGGGGACCGCAGACCATCGGCCACCACCCTCACTTCGTGTGGACTGTAGAACACCACGTCACACCAGGTTAAGTCCAAAAAGACAGTAATAAGCAGAAGTGCATCACTGTGAAAGTAGCGGTCATTTGTGGCGTAGAAGCTCTCCACTCCGACTGCAACAATGTCATTCACACTGAAAAACATGGGGAACAACAAGCACACAAAGCGTTTTATAAAACGTGCCTCAGTCACACAAGCACTTTTTTCCCCTATGCTTTTTATCTAACATTTGCATACATTCATGCTCTGATGGATGCATCGGAGAGCAGCTTGGGGTTAGTATCATGCCCAAGGACATTTGGCACACAGGCTTTACATGATGGGATGAGCCACAGCCACCCCAATAAATAAGGCATTAAAAGGTTTCTCATACAGTTCATACCTGTGGAGTAAGGGGTGGGTGATGGTTTTTATGTGCACGAGTGTGTCTTCCTCAACATAACGAAAGATCTCTACTTGGCTGTTGTGATGAGGGTGATTGACCACAAACAGGTACACAGAGTCATCTGCAGAGAAGAAGAAAAGTCTTGTCAACCCTGCTGTGTGGAGGAAACGTAGGTTTCCCTTAGTGTTTCAGTCATGTTTGTGCTCAGGGAAATAAACAACAACTAAAATAGCTTATTTAAAAAAAAAAAAAAAAAAAAAAAGGAAAAGGCAGACACGCACATACACCAATTTAGGCTGCAGACTCATAGTAAATTGTCACCTTCTTTCCTTCCCTAAAGCAGTAAGGAGCAATTTACTTTTTTTTATAGCCTGACCCAACAGGATCTTATGCTTAAGTAAGGGGACAAACTAAATGCAGACAAAATATCAAAGCCTCACAAAACTCCCTTTTACTACACAGAGATGTTTTTGGCACATATAGGAAAATCTCAGATATGTGTCAAAGACACTGTAATGTAACCGTCTCCTCTTATTCGTTTATCCAAAACCTGTTATCAAGTAAAATGAATAAAGGCAACGAAAATACTGATCATATTTGCATCATTACATTAATTAAAATTATTAATAATATAGCTGTAAACATAAGGCCCCAAATTTCTTTATGCATTTCACTGTCACTGGGCTTTAACCTTTGGCATCTCACACTGTTGATACAAAGTATTCTGCTCATTTTAGACAATATTCCAGAAAAGACTGGTCCACACAATAGGATGTTTCATAAAGCAGATGGATATGCAACACATAATCACTAGCCAGATGAATCCAAAATTTACACTAGACACTATGGTGAACATCACCAAGCTAATACCAGTGAAAGATATTAGCAGTATCATGCTATAGGGGGTGTTGTTCAGAAGCAAGGGGCAAGTCCTTGAAGAAAACTTGGATGAAGGTACAAAAGTCTTAAGCCTATGGCCATGGAGAACCTTCAGCATGAAGAACCAAAGACTACAGCCAAGACAATACTAGAGGAGCTTCAGACGTGTTCCTGAACAAGTCTGGGAAGATCCATTTGGAAAATTAGATACATTTCCAAAACCTACATGTGCAAAGCTTGTAGAGACTTAACCAAGACGACTTTAGTTCATTTATAAGTCACAGTAACAGTGTAAGGTATACTGCCCTAAATGTACTATGACAGAATGCACAGTCACCACTCAAAGACCCATTCATGTCATTTAGTCCAGAATTACTGGCATACCAAAAAATAACCCCCCCCCCCAAAAAAAAAAAGACGACAAACAACATGGCTCACAGACTTTCCAGAGAAACAACAATATTACATAAAATTAGCTGCAGTTAAAAGCTGTGTTACATTGTATATCTGCCTTATGTAAATACAAGTACTGTGTGTAGCACGTGGGTGTGCAAAAAAACAAAAACATCAGCCCTTCTAACTTTACAAACCTATGCATGCGTGCATAAGGGTACAATGAAAAAAAACAACCCGAATACATTTCTGTTACTTAAAATAATAACAAATTTGATGCCATTATTCACCTGCTTCATCAGTGTATGCACTAATGCCATGTGGGTTGAACGAGCTGAGGTCCAGTTCTCCGCTGATTTGCAGCTCCACTGGAGTGGGTTTCGGGTGCAGCAGATCCAAAACATACATTTTCCCTGGTTCATCAGAAAACGAATGTAATCCAGGAAACTTCAACCCCTGAGCCGTAAACACTACATGTTAGAAACTTTTCTAAATGTGGGGCTTTGCTCAAGAGGTCATCACACAAACAATTGCCCATGAAATTAATAACATACCGTACTCATGAAGGCCAGTCCATCTTTCAGTATGGTGATATCCTCTGCCCCATATTCTGTACAAACAAACAAATCAATAAATATTTTTCCCCTTCTCAGTTCTTACAGAGAGCACAGTCTTATGTCATGCCTTGGTGACGCATGCTCTACAGACAGTTGTGTGAACTTCAGACCCTTCAGCTAATGCCACATGTTAAACGCAGTTTAAAAGGTGATTTTTCACGATGCAAACCCCAGAACGAAGATACGAGCACGAATACAAAGATTACATACCAATATTCTGCAAATAATGACAGCTGAGGTGTTTCACTGGAATCTCTCTGGAAGCAAGCATGATTTCCCTGCGGAAGAAGTTTACAGAGCCATTACAAAGAAGCAGTACAAATCAGTATTACAGTTTGAAAGTCTGCTCGAGAAGCCCAAGGATACATTTGTTAAGTCTTTCCATGAAAACATTGGCCACACTTCAACGTGCTTTAGCAAACAACAGCTGTGAACATTTACAATCTGTGCTGCCAATCCCCAAATTTAATGCGACATATGACGTCAGATTTTCTTGTCGGAACAGAACTTACTTCAGTTTAAGGAACCTGTGTCCACTGAAAACTGCAAAGGCAGCAACAGCAACAGCAAGTAGTACTTTCTTCATGGCAGCCATGTTTATAAGTGTCAGGGGTTACCTATGGAAGTGCCATGATTTTCAATGTGCATTAACACAACTGCCCCAAAGATGGAGACAGAGTGCTAAAATTAGTTTGATCTGTTAAAATTAGAAACAGCTGCTAAGACTTAAAAAAAAAAAGAAAGAAAGAAAAGAAAACATGTTGTTGTTGTTGTTGTTGTTGCTTGTAACAAGTCAAGGTAGCATTAATTTTAGGATATTTATAACATAAAATATTTGCCCAAAGAAAGAAACGAAGTTTAGTGAATATAAATCATAGCTACACACGGTATATGAATAATGGATTATTTATGCAGCACAACCTAAAAGCTACACTGTATCCGAACACACCGCACGTACGTGTGCACTGCTACCATCAAATCTCAGTTGGAAAAAAATCATGGTGTATTTTTTTTTTTCTGTTTCGTTTTATTTGCACACACATAGAATCAACAACAACAATAATGTACAGTTTAAGAATAAGAACAACCACCTTCCCTATAACATGAACAGGTAAGCAGCTGGAACAGACAAGTTACATACAATCATTTACAAATATAATAAATATATATTTGTGCTATTAGAAATAAACATAGTTTTTAATTGTTTTTGAAAGAATAAAATGCAGTTGTGAACTGAAGAACTGGTGATAGTTTGTTCCAATAAAGAGGTTCTCAATATTGATGTGTATTTTGCTTTCTGCATAAGGGTAAATAAAAATCACCATGGTGTCTTGTTTAGTAAGTATGTACATCTGAAAAAGACATAAAAGAAATGTTGCAAAACAACTAGTAAATCACCAATTAAATATACATACTTCTACATAAAAAGAGATATGCAATATGTATTCACATTAAATGTTGTCAAGATTTAGTATTTTACAAAAAGAGGAAAGTCTATTTGAAAAATTCATTATCTGCAAAAATGTATTTTGAATTAATATAATTTTATGAAGACACAGCACCCCAAACACTATTACAATATATTATGTGTGGACAAATTAAAGTATAATACAATATCAACACACAAGCACAATTTATGAAATGCAGTACTCAGAATACCAATCATGTTCATTAACTTTCTGAGAGAATAACCGAGAAGCCTAAGGACAACTTTGTGAAATCTATATCAGTATAGACAATGTTGGGACATCCTGCTAATGAGATGATGGATGGTGTCCTGAGGGATGCCCCCTCCCCTAGAGTACGTCGGGCCTTCAGGCCACCCTCATGAAGTTTAGTTACTGTTGTCCATCTAGTGCACCTGTTCTTAATCTCATTAACAAGACCTAATCAATATCCCAGAAGCGATGTGATGCTATAATCTGATTAAAAGGTGTTCCTTTATCTCTTTATTTTTGGGGCAGTGTGTATACAGTGGGAGAAACAGTTATGTGATTCCCTGCTGAATTCCTAAGTTCTGTCACTTACAAAGGCATAAACAGTCTATGCCCCCCCCCCCCCCCAAAAAAAACCCCAAAACTAAAAAAAACCCCACACTACATACAACTTTAAAACTGACCTGCATGTCATTGAGTGAAAAACGTATATGATCCCCTAAAACCCAGGAAGAATTCTGGCTCCCACCGAATGGTTGCACGCCCATATGGCACATAGATTACAAACACTCAATCAAGCAATCAATCACAAAAAGCACACCTGTCCACAGAATCAATTTCTTTAATTCCATCCAATCAGCAAGAAGGTGACAAGTGTTGGTGTTGTTATTTGTAGATGGAAGAAATATAAAATGACCATCAATCGCCCTCGCTCTGGAGCTCCAAGCCAGATCTTGCCTCATGGGGTGAGGATGATTGTGAAAAGGGTGATGGATCAAATAACATTTCCCCCCCCCATGTTGACAAATGTGCATTTACTTACTGGGGACACAGTGGACAACTTCATTGTGGAACCACAACAAATATATTTATTAAAGTTCACATTTCACCTTTTATTTAAAGCCAAATACAGACAGTCACAAATTATCAAATTAAAAACATTATTTTCATAATTGTTCCAATTATTTAACAGTGAAGCAAATATCTTGATAGTTCAGTCATTTCTGTGTCTAATACCACTTTTGTAGGCTGAACGCAGTGCAGTATAAACTGTCCCAGTTGAGAACAGATACAAATATTTGTTTTCCCTTTTTTTTGTCCTTTTAAACAGCTGAATTTAGATTTTTTTTTTCCCCTCTCATGTGTTAAAGTGAGTGGCAGTGTTTGCTTTCATCGTCTACTGTAAATCACAGCACAAGGCTTTGTGGAACACAGAGCCAATGAGCAACTTCCCTCCATACGAAGCGGCTACCGAAGAGCCCATGATCACATGTCCATTGTCTGCATACACCTGTGTAACCACAGGCTGATCAGAATGAACATTCTGGATACGGATGATCTGCAAACATACAAAATCATAAGATGTTAAACATAATCAGATCAATCTCTACAAATGGGTGCATGTGCTGTTATATAGTGAGAAAAGAAACACAAATAAGAAGAAACACCAGACCTCTGATCCTGGTGGGTCTTTGGGGTCAAACATGAGAGCCTTCCATGCATTAGGGTGACAGCCTAACCAAAGGTCACCATTTTCAGGGTCAACCTCGACGTTGTCACAGAGTGTACCCACAGCAACAGACTGGTTAAATGTGAAACGAAAGACTGCAATTACACACACACACACACACACACATACATATATATACACATATATATATATATATATATATATATATATATATATATATATATATATATATATATATATATATATATATATATATATATATATATATATATATATATATATATATATATATATATATAAATAAAAGACTTTAACTCTGCAAGTACTTGCAGTGAGCATATTCAGCGTTTGTATTTTCTTTTAACACCAAATGTAGATATATTTAATACATGACTTTTTTTAGACTAAATAAATAGCACAATAAATTTTTAAGCAATAATTTGGGGAAAAAATGCTGGATATGCCAAAATGATTCAAGTTAAAACTCATATATGCAAATTTATATTAATTTTTAAATAAATCAGTTAGAAGGTTCAATTAAAAACAACAACAACAACAACAAGAAAAAATAAAACACTTTTTTTTTAATTGAATTTTTATGTAATGATTTTATCATGACCATAATTAATTTATGGTTCAGCCTTAGTTCAATTCAAGCCACAGACACGAATCCCTTGTGGCAAGAGAACTGAAAGGGACTTTGTAAATATAGCAATATTATTTAAAAAATGTTGATAAATTATCAAAGTATTTTTCGATGGATTTAAATTTTTAAAAAAACTGTCAAAAAAGCAATTCCACACTGTTGTGGTAAGTCAGTTTTATTAGCTACCTTGACGTTGGCCAATGAATTGTCTTCTTTCCGCTCCAACACGTGCACTTTTTGATCAAAAAATTCTACGACATAAATATACCTATAAAAGAGAGAACGTTAAAATAAAGACATTCAGATATTTGAAACATATGTAACCGTGTGCAAGGGCCTCGTGATCATTCTTACCTTTTGTCTGGTGACATGTTGATTCCATTTGCAAAGAAATAACCCTCAGAGACCACTTTTACCTCCTCAGTACTATAGTACACAACATTAGCCCACGTCAGAGGCAGTAAAGGCTCCACAAATACTTTCAGGATTTCTTGGTTAAAATAGTGATCATTTGTTGCATAGAAGCTATCCACTCCCACTGCAACAATATCATTTACGCTAGAATAGAAAGGAAACAAAAAATGTTTTGTCGTGTTATTATACATTAACATGCGCATGATTTGTATGGAACTATATTATGACATGAGATGGTCGCACAAATATTGTTTAAGGCTGACTATTCAGTAAATCTCAAATGTCATTTATAACAGAAATTTGTCATATTACTTTACCTGTAGAGAAGTTCATGTTTAATGGTTTTCAGGTGCTCTAGGGCACGGTCCTCCTCCACAAACTTGAATAGCTCCACTTGGCTTTTTTGTTGAGGATGATTGACAACAAACAGGTAGACTGTGCTATCTGGAAAAAACAATAAGAAAGGCAGAGAACAACAATAATGTCTATAAGGCATGTGTGTGTGTGTGTGACTGTGTCAAAGTTGAGGAGCATGCAGAACTTGAAATTAAATAAAAAGAAAATTATCACTAGGCTTTGCAAACACACTCATGAAAAGCCTGGCTATTCTTACTGTACTTACATGGTACCACCTGTAAGTATCACAGCAGGTTTGACCACATGCTTGGCAAGCACACACAAGCAAAAGAAAAAAGTAAACATTGTCCTCAGTGCCCTAAGTTGAGCAATAAATTGCAAAGTTTACTCAAATCGAGGACATCAGACTTTTTGCCTTCCAGATGCCATTCTGTGGACACTTGCATGCGATGTGTGCAAACGCATATGAACTGTAGGGTTGTTTACCACTTGGATCGATGTATACACTGATGCCATGAGGGTTGAAAGAGTCAAGATCAAAGTTCCTTGGCATGCGGAGCTCTACTGGTTTCATCTGAGAATCCTGTAGATCAAGCAGAAATATCTTTCCAGGCACATCTGAGGAAGGCAGTCCAGGAAACTTCAGACCCTGCACACACAAAGCATGAAAAATACTGTAATTATACAAAGTGTAATAACACTAGCTACATTATAAATTCCTGATGTTATTAACATTCTTATTACACACGATTGCTATGGGCTCTAAGACTGTTAACCTAAGAGGTGGAGATTTGGCTGCTTTACAGCAAAAACAACTTACAGTGCTGATAAGGGCAAGCCCGTTTTCCAGGATCGTTATATCCTCCGATCCATAATCTAAAAGCACAATATTCACATATTGTTAATTTTTCTGGTTTCTAGTCTGCATGAAAGTATCGGCTGCATTTTCTTGCATGTTGGCTTACCCAGATTTTTGAGTGCAACACAGTTGGGGAGGTGTTTCGGGACGATCTCTCTAGTAGCAAGGCACCTTTTCCTGCAGAGTTTGCATAAAAAAAAAGTTATTTTGAAACAGTCCGAGCGCACAAAAGTGCTTCGACATGAACGCTATCTGTAGTACCTGAGGTTGATAAATCTCTCTCCTAACAGCACCGACAAGGCAGCTACAAAAAGTGAAATGTATGCGAGCTTTCCCATTTTGAAATCTGGAGGAGGAAAGGTTTTCAAACGGACTTAAAAACTGCGACAGCGGGGCGTTCCCGAAATGCTGCATTCATGACAATCCGAAATACCGCTTCTTACCATGTGAAATAAGAAATGCATCGCTTATATATATCGCATTGTGAATCTCTAAATTTGATAAACACGTAAATTTGCTGTAGATCCAAAGAGTTAGCATCTAAAAGACAGATCTATGTTGTTTGTGCGCATGAAAGTTGGGTATTTTGAAAGTTGACAGATGTTGCATTTTTTGCCCTTAGTAGACCATGAAGTGCACACAGCCTGCAGGTTTGTTCCTAATATTCTAAACACATTCTACCAGCAGAGTTGCCTCATGATTAACATTTGGCCTCTTGACTCTGCACATGCAATGGAGTCACCTTTGTGTGTAATATGTACCTTTGTGAGCCCTCTGGGAACATCCAGTGCACCTGTATGGGATTATCTTTTAGTAAATTTCACTTTCTGTAAGGGGATATGTACTCACTGGTCACTTCATTAGATACACATTTTTAACCCCTTGTTAACAGCTAATGAGCAAGTCACATGGCAGCAACTCAGTGCGTTTAGAAATGTAGACCTGGTAAAGATGACCTGCTGAAGTTGAAACGGAGCATCAGAATGATGGAGAAAAGTGATCTAAGTGGCTGAAAGCGGCATGGTTTTTGGTGCTGGCCTGATTATTTCACTAACTGCTGGGATTTTCCCACACAACCATCGCTAGAGTTTACAGAGGATGGTTTGTAAAAGAGAAACTATCCAGTGAGGAGCAGTTCTTTGGGTGAAAATGGTCAGAGGAGAATGTCTCAAATAAACGCCTGTTTCAGCCAAAGTATGCAGAAGAGCATTTCTCAACACACAACATGTTGAAGACTGAAGCACATGGGCTAAATCTACACTACTGGCTGCCACGCCTGTGAGCTAAGAAGAGGTGCAGTCCCAAGAAGTAATTTCCGTCACCGAAATTGCTGAATGCACGGGGGAAGGTTTAAAAAGTGTATTGACATTAAAAATGTCTTTTTCAAGAAAGATCTGGCCAAGATTGCAGTAGAAATTGCAACAAGTATAACCCCACCATTCTGCAAAGATATCTTATGAGCCAAAAGAAGATTGGACTGATTGTAATGCAGTTACAAACACACAGAGTGATGAAGATTAAACAGATCGTTCTTTATTTTATATATAAACTCTTCATAAATCCTGCTGACTACAGTCTATTTACTAAAATATGCTAAATGATTACACATAAAAAACACAATTTCTGGCAGTTAATCAGTTGTTGGTATAACACATGAAACTGAAAAGAATATGGCATTATCAACATGAAAGCATGGATCCATCCTGCCTTGTATGGGCGGTTCAGGCTGCTGCTGGTGTAAGGGTGTGGGGGATGTTTGCTTGGCACATTTCGAATTATTGTTTAACTGGCACAGCCTACCTGACCATGTCCATCCCTTTATGACCACAGCGTGCCCATCGTCTGATGGCTGCTTCCAGCCAGATAACGTGCCGTGCCACAAAGTTCAAACCATGCCGAACAGTTTCTTGAACATGACAATGAGTCCATTGTACTCACATGGCCTCCACAGTCACCAGATCTCAAATGAATAAGCAACTTAATGTGATGGAATGGGAGATTCTCATCGCGGATGTGCAGCCAACAAATCTGCAGCAATTGCGTGATGCTCTCACATCAACACAAAGCAAAAATCTCTGAGGAATGTTTCCAGTACCTTAATGAACCTATGCCATATAGAATTTTAAGACAAAAAAGGGCTCAACCCAGAACAAGCAAGATGTACCTAATGAAGTGGCCGGTAACTATGCAAGTCATGCTGACTCACTCTCAGGTTTGCTGCTGTTGGTTACAGCATGATCAGGGCTGTGAATGCAGGTCCTTCCCACGTTTTAGACAGAATTAAAAACAAGCAAGCAAACACACAGAAGTCTTAATTAACAGTAATGTGAATATGAGTTGTGTATAATTATGGCATTGGATAGTTTTACTAATGTTTCTTAAGGTCAGCTATTCAATAAATCTCATATATAGCTTTTAGCAGGTTTGTAGTAGGTAAAGGGAAGTAGAGAAGTGTTTTTATGGTTTTCAGGTCCACGGGGGAAGTGGTGGCCTCCGAGCAGCCTGAGGATAGTTTGGGCCTGCTGTGAAGTGTCAGTTTAACTAGTGACATAGCAAAAAGGAGCGAGTTGACAGACCCCTCTGAATTCATAAATCAGGTGTGACTCTCTTTCTCCATGCTCCCTGCACTAATGGCTTGCTAAACTTCTCTCTCTTCCTGGCCTTTGAAAAATCTGCACTCACACCACAGTTTGGAGACTAATGTTTGCTTTTGTAATCTGGACAACCTTCCTCCCAATGCAAGGTTTCAGCATTAGGCTGTTTTTGAACCAGTAGTGAAGATAACCATTTAAAAGCCTTCTATCGCCACTCATTCACATTTTCAGTGTAACTGGCCTGAAAAAAAGGACTATTTCTCTATTTTTCTTTTTAATAACAGCTACCCAAACTATGACTAAAGTGACTTCTTTTAGCCACAATAATCATATATTAAAAATAAGATATTGCCAGTTATAAAAACATGGGGTTAGCTTCCAAAATTAGCAGCCTGGTGATGTTTTTTCTTTTTTTTCATGAACAGAATGGCCTGCGATAGTCAGAAATCCCAGCCTAATTCATTGTTTTATTCCACACTTGCACTGGGGCGTGGTCCTCGACAAGCTCGAACAGCTCTACCTGGTTCTGAGAATTTTATCTGACAAATGATAAGAAAAATATAATATGGAAATAATCTCAAGGGGTGTGTGTGAGCGATTACATATGTATTCATTTGTTCTCTCCCACACAGAGGTTGCCGTCAGGTATTTCGAACCCTTACATTCTAAAAACACACCTATATCCACTAGTCCATCTAAAGGAAACCTAATATTAGGTGTAAATATTCATTCAAGTAAACTTTTCTTGCAGTAAACAATGACTATGGTGTTTCCATTCATTGACACATACCTACATGACCAGCCTGATGTACTGGTGTATATTCAATAACATGTAGGGCCTGCAAAACCCTGTTTAAATTGTTTATTTTTGAAGTTGTTTTCTGTAGGTGATGACCCCTCCCAACATAAAACAAAAAAGTTACAAAATTGTCTATAATCAAAATCATGTGTAAGAGACTTCATAAAAAACAAACATGAACACATACATACACATACAGAAGTGAAGTAACATAAAATTGGCAAACTATTGACCCTGTGAAACTCAGCATTGGGTGCATGCAACCTGACAGTAACTGTAGAATATCTACAAAAAGTCCAATTAAAGAACGATAGCGTCTAACAACTTCAAAACACCTACAACTCCTGCACGTTACATCGTGTGCGACCAGCGAGCGCTGTTGGGTGGGGCGCGCCAGATTCCTGACTCTTGTTTCGTGAAGTCGTGTCAAAGGTTCACAGTGTAATACAGCAGGATCCCCGTCAAACAGTTTCAAGAGCAAGACTGTATATTTGAAACATACAAAATAAATTTTTATTATCCATTCTCTTCAGGTCTACATCTCATTAGGATTTCTAGACAATAGCATTGTCAAGTAACACACCCAAATTAATTTCTAATAATTCTGACAGGTGCAACAATACATTTCTGTCAAGTCCAGGTGTCAAAATAGAACTGAATGTGAAAAGCAATTTAAATCTTCTTTGTTATTTTTCCAACATAAAAGGGGGAGCCATGGCCCCGGGTCGTAGTGAGAGCTACGTGGGTCATGGCCGTGGGACACAAACACGGGTGAGGAAGTGGCTTCAGGGCTGGGCCCCGGTGGCCGCAGGGACTTGTGTGGCCAGGGTGTTGGGGGCGGGGATGACGGGTGATCCAGCAATGTTAGCCATGGGCTGTGTGGAGGACATTGAGGTGATGCCTAGGAAAGGAAGAAGGATCATTAATCACCCAGAAAATGCACAATTACAGAAAGGAGGGAGATCAAAGAACGGGCATCACGATGGGCTGGATCTTACACCACAAGTAAAAATATTCATAATCACAAAGTTCAAGCAAGCTAGAATAATACAGGTGTTTTCAAAATGTTCCATAGTTATAATATACAATCAGCACACATCTTCGTACACACGCATGCTGTTAGGTTGCTTCAATTTGTTTCAACTGAACTTTTCTATTTTCAAAAGGAAAAAGTGTGAAGCTGTCCAGGTGCCATTCTGAGAAAAGTAAATATGAGCAACTCCTGCAGAGCATGCCTTAAACGCACCTGCAGCTGATATTATTATGTACCAAAGTTACCTGATGCAATCTATAAGAAATGTTGCCACATTACTAATCAGAAAATCACAGCTCTAAACGGTGATGTACTTTATTAATGTTTTTTAACACCAGTGCATAACTTTAACTGCAGCCACTGTCAGCAGGTGCTCCTTCAAAAAAAAAAAAAAAAAAGTCAACAAAGTCACACCTCTACTTTACAGTAAAGGGCTAATTATAGATATCTAACAGAGGTCATCTATCTTCTAGATAATTCTTTGCAAAAGCATCGTGCAGCTAGCAAGACTGTTGTCTGTAAGTGCATGCCACTTTGAACAAGATTACTCACCGGCCATCATACTTGAGGAGCTGACTGGAGTGGAGCTGGCAGCCATCCCTCCAGGAGTGGCCCCCCTTCCCTGATCTTTTACGATGGGATCTGAGAACAAACATGTATGTAAGCAACCACAAAATGTTTAAAAAAAAAAAAAAAAGCAATACATGCAGAGACAGGAAATACAAGACTTACAGAAGTAAGGATGATCCATGGCCTCTCTGGCCGTGAGGCGGGCTTGATGGTCGTAACGCAGCAGTTTGTCAAGGAAGTCTAGAGCCTCTGTACTGACTAGGTGCTGGTTCTCGCTGTGCACAAACCTTTCCCACCTTTTGCGGGAATGCCTAGAGGCAAACAATTGGCCATTGAGATTTAGTCATAAGCCAAAACACTCAATGGATGCTTTATTATGAACAAGCAGCTATGATCTTTTACCTTCCCAGAATGTCATTGAACCGTGGATCCAGCTCAATGTTGTACTTGTCAATGTAGTCATACAGGTCCTCTGTGCCAAGTACTTTTGCAATTCGCACAAGCTGCAAAACAAAAAAAAAAATACAAATAATAATAATAAAAAAAGCAGTTGGATTACATGAAGCATTTGTTTGACCATGGTGTGTACAGACCAATAATTAATGGTGGGAGAGTACAAATACAGGACAACACATTTTGTTATATTAAGACTGGGCATGTTTGACACTCATTCTGTTCATTCTGCTTTTAATCAAAAAACTTATCAAAGCACGCTTAAAGGAAAATAATTTAAAAACCTGATGATAGTAATTATTTAAGAATCAGACATTATTTTTATTTAAAAAAAACCCCAAACAAACAAAAACATGTGAGCACAGAGTGGAAGTAGTACAAAGTGAACACTTGAAATATAAAATGATGAGAGAAAAAAAACAAAAAAAACAAAATAAAAAATGAAAATTTGCTACATCATACCAACAAAAAAAAAAAAAAAAAACAACATTAAAAAAAAAAAAAAAAAAACCAAAAAAAAAAAAAACCATACAGTTCCAGTGGTTGATTTTCTTATCAGTCACACATATTTCCAGAAAATAAAAGCCCACGCGAATAAACGTGTAATTTAACCTTTTACTGTGATTCAGTATTTTTTTTATTAGCAACGACCAAAGGTTTCCTATTTATCGATGGTGGTTTACTTCAACTGGGTGGAGCATCTAGAGAAATGATTAACTGATCGTAGCACAGTCATCGTTATGATAGCTTTTCCTTTGAAAGTATATGAATCAACCTTGTGACCCTTAAACTGGTTTGAAATGCTACGACTGTTTCAGTAAGTAAGAAATACCGATATGAATCATCTGTCGCTCGCTGCATTTTGATATTATAATTCAAGAAATGGAATTATGCTAGATGAATTAATGCTGATAAATACAACTGAAAACTGCATTAGCAGGTGATCGAAAGCTAAAATGTACAAATAATCAAATATGGAATACTAACGTTTTATAAGAGAGGTTCAATAAAGGATCCTAACTATTTAGTTACAATAAAGAGGACTTGATGCTAGGCTTCAATTTAATGGACTACTTTAGCATCTTGACCTTAGTCCTAGTGTAGATAAGCAAAGCTCCTAACATAACTGACATTACAGACGGGATTAAACTGTGTCATGACGTACGTCCTTAGATATGTCGTCACGGCTTGCACCCTTTTGTTTTTTTCCTGGTTCATTTAATACATCAAGCTGGCACAAAGTTAAGAATAAACAAACCCTGAAGCAATCGCTGCTGGTTTTCCACACAAGGTTATGATGACACCAGCGCCTGCTCTGAGAATACTAGTGTGACTGTGTAGAAAATAAAAATACTCTGTATTGTGGGGAAAAAAAAAAGCTCTGCAGCTCTATTTTGGCCATAAGGTCCCTGACCACACTGACAAGACTATATTTAAAGAACAAAAACAAAAAAAGATCATACCTGATCATAGTTGTCATGACCATGAAAGAAAGGTTCCTTCCTGAAGATCATGCTGGCGAGCATGCAACCCAAACTCCACATGTCCAAGCTGTAGTCATACATCTACAAATAATATAAAGACGGGCACTGGATTGAAGTGGCTTCCTGACTTGATTATATATTGAACACAGACATTTATTTGCCTCTACATGCAGATAGTAATATAAAGAGTTTCACCTGGTAGTCTACCAGCAGTTCAGGTCCTTTGAAGTACCTGGATGCCACTCTCACGTTGTATTCTTGGTTTGGATGGTAGAATTCAGCCAAACCCCAATCGATTAGACGGAGCTGAACAAGAAGAACAAGTCAGAATATGCTGCAATAACTGTATCGGGCTACAAGCCTAAGCAAATGATAATGACAATAGCCAACATAATAATACAATACCTTTCTATGTTCATGATCAATCATTACATTGTGTGGCTTGACGTCTCTGTGCATAATTCCCATACTGTGGCAGTAATCCAGAGCCTGCCATTAAAATTTTTTTTAAATATAAATAAATAAATAAATAAAGATATATATTGATCTAACGTTTCCAATATAACAGAACAGCTGGTGCAATCCACATGTACGAAAAACTGCTTACCTTTAAGATTTCGTACATGTAGAACCGTATGTCAAAGTCGGACAGAGTTTGATACAATTGCTGTAAAAGAATAAAAAACAAAACAAATTAGAGGCAGTTTGGGGAAAAAATAGTAAGATTAACATTTCAAAATTAGCAGTCCACAAAAACACAACATCATTACCTTGAAGTCTGTGTTGTTGACATGTTCAAACACCAGAGCTGGGGTCCGTGACTAAAAGAAAAAGGGAAATGTGTGTTTTTGCAAAAAGTCTTTCGCGTTTAAAAGCCTCGAATTATTTTAAGTAGAAAAACAGAACATTACCACAGGGTCCTTGACGATATCTAACAGTGAGATGATATTTGGACCACCCCTCAAATTCTCCAGGATCTTTATTTCTCTCTTGATTTTCTTTTTCTTGACAGGCTATGGACAGGGACGAGGTCTCATGAGGCTTATAAAATCTCAACTGAAGTGACAAGGTGAAATCCACCAACAATCAATCGATAAACATCCATACCTTCAGTATTTTGACGACCACTTTTTCATTGTTTGTGATGTTTATGGCTTCAAACACTTCACTATATTTGCCTCTCCCTAGTTTTCTGACTAGTTGATAGTCGTCTTGGTTGCTGGGGAAAATTTTTTTTAAAAGTCAGAGTTAAAAACCTAAGGAAAAAAAACAAAACTAAACCAAGGTCACCAACAATAACCCCTTTTCCTTACCCCCATTCAACAACATGGGACTCATAGTCCCAGTATTCCCGAGGTCTCTGTGTGTTTACATCAGGGTAAACTCGAGAGCGGCTTGGAACAGGGCCAGACATATTCTACAAAGGGTCTTCTCTAAATCTCCTGAGATGAGACAGAAAAAGGACAAATGATATTATACAATAAAGCTCTATTAAAATCACAGGGGCACAAATGTGCAAGACAAATACATACTGATGGTTACATAAGCATTTTTGAGTACTGGTTTAGCATTCCAACTGTTATAAACAGCCTTGTATATAAAATGTTGGCCAAATATTGAAATATAAGACAGCACAGCATACCTGGGAGGTTTCCTCCAGGACAATGGTGAAAGGTGAACTGAAACAAAGTTGGCTGAAATGCCTCTACGGTAAGTAAGCTACATAGGAAAACAGACAAAAAAAATATACACATATATATATTGTTAAAAACCATACCAGTTCTTGGCATTTATTAAATATTACAGGAAGAAATGATGAGCAATGTGTAGCAAAAAGTTTAAGACATATTTAGACTCAATGGTAGCCTGATTAAAACTTTCAAAAGAAAAATGTGAATATTCCCCACACGCTACAGAAGAGCAGTAATAATATCTTAAGTAAAACAGAGCAATTTTAAAGTAAAACAGACACGTTTAAACAAAACTAAGGATAGCCCGGGGATGTCTAGTGTGTGGAAATGTGCTGGCGTATAAAATGGAGCAACCTGAATGTTAAATGGGGGCATCCAACCAGTCTAATCAGGAGGTACGGGGTTCAATACAGTCATCACTGGGGGCTACACCAAGCCAGTATCTCCTGTTGAAACGGGGCAGAAATGTAGGTCAATTAAAATCAACAGTATCAATCAGGAAAACACGAGCAGTGTGCTAGCCAACGTACGCCAACCACTATATAACGTTATTAAGGTTATGTCAAATTTACGAGCACACGAAGAGCATCCAGTCGACAAATGATCTATCTGCTACGAGACACGCGTTTAGCTGGAGCCAGTTTGCCCGCTTAATACTTTGATGAAGAGGTGAAATGTGCGCACAAGCCTTCTGTGGCCCCACAAGGCCTACTGTGGAGCTAAGAGATAGCCGGGCAGCTGGCTTACATGCTAGTTAGCATTAGCTTCGCCAACTGCAGAGTAAAAAAAAAAGCCGGGTACAAAGTCACAACAAGCTCTCGACCACACTATGGGTCTGTAACGGAAAGAAAATAATAATTCTGCCTTAAAGTAGTAAAACGACTTCCCAATTGCCCATTATTAAAGTGGAACTTCACAAAAAGCTTCGAAAAAATATATTTCTTAAAGCTAAAAAGTGCTAAGCTAACAAGCTAGGGGAGTGAATAGCCAGCTTGGCTGGCGAGGCAACTGGCTGACAACGCCTTGAAAAAACACCCTTGAATCACTGTGATCGAACAGCAGAATGGCGTCGCGGCTGTGTTACTTATCCATAGCCTTTCCTCGTGTGCATAGCACCCACAAATAGCTCTAAACCAACGAATATTTGCGATTAAATAACCCGATTACCTCTCAGCGTTGTTGGGACGTCAATATGGCGATGCTCGAGATCAAGAGCTTAGTGCGAACAGCCTCTCCTGCAGGGGGCGCTCTCTCTTTTCCTTTTCATAGGGAGACTGTAACTCAGTCTGCCACCAACAGGTCTCGCTAGAGGAGGAAACTTTGATCCGGACGTCTCTGTAGTTAAAGCTTTTTAGTTTATTTAAAACTCAGTGTTCGGTTCCACAAGTAGACTAAAACATCCCATCTGTTAAAAACAAGTAAATGTATGAATATAAATAAATGTATTACTGTGTGCATAATATTGTATTTTGGCTTTCTTGTTTCTATTTTGTTTCTATTTTGTTTCTATTTTTATTTTTATTTTTTTCTAATATATCTCTAATTCATTTTTTCTTCCTGTACCTTGTGCTTTTGTAACAAGTGAATTTCCCCTGTGTGGGTTTAAGCAAGGCCTATGCCTATATTTATCTGAGCATCACAAACGGTTTACTTAATTCAGTACTGTTATTTTCACATCTGACATCGGGAAAATACCTAAATAATAAATGTAATCATTTAAGGTTGAAATTTGATTACTTTTCTTAAAGTGACCCAAAATACACGAAAATAAAACTCAAATATGACCTTCATTCATTGAGATTTTTTTTAGGTCCACTAATGTGCGTCAAATCAAGGAAAATGTGTAGTAGGGAATTTTGAAACTGTGAAAATGTACATGCCATGTTTATCTATCACATGAATAGTCAGTGTTTCCTCCACATTTGCCCAGGTTTCTGCAGACAAAGGAACCTATTGGTCTTTGAAGGATCACGGTGGAATCGCCAAACAGCATCATAGTAAAACATCAGGGGGAATGATCATAAGTAACAGAGGTATGAGGTCTGAAATAAGGTGGGCATAGTGGTAGACTGGTTAACACTGTTGCCTCAGTGCAAAAAGGTTCCTGGTTCATATGCTTGCTGTGGCATCTCTGTGTGGAATTTGCATGCTTGATCTACTTCAGTGTATCTAGAGTGGGTTTTTTTCCCCCACAGTCCAAAGACTGTCAGGTTAATTGGGGATTTTGAATTTGCAGTCAATATGAAGAAGATAAAATACTTAAAGTGTATGGAATAAAGTTCTGTATAAATGTATAGTTAAAGTGTGAATTATAGTAAGACGAGTGATCATTAAAGCTATACTAAATATAAATGTGTGTACCAGCAGATAACACATGTGAGAATATCTAACAATAAACAAACTGTAATCCATCTATTCTGAACTATTGAAACAGAGATTAAAGGAGGGAATGCGGCAGAACAAGATTATAATGGCATGTGTGTGATTGACCTTTTATTGCTGCTTTGAACGCACAGACAAGTTTGCAATAAGCATTCTTTTGCTCTAAGTGTTCATTAACATTGAATAAATATTGATCATCTGTGAAACAATATTTAAGGATAAATCATTCATTTATTAATGCAGAACAGGTTTTGTATATATTCTAAATTGATCTGATCTGTTGTTCAAAATTTGTTGTAAACTTTTACTATGAATTCAAAATTGATCTGAATCATAATGTGAAAGCATATAGATTATGAACAATAAGGGTTAAATGTGATTTACATAATTTTCATGCTTTTAATATCATTGTGGTTGTACTGTAGAACTAGAGAAAGAAGGGATATATATGAAATTGCAATCTAAATAGATTCACCTGAAATCTTGCACTCTTCATGACATTTGTAGAACCACAATGAATAAATGGACAATGGAGAAACAATACATGTTCTGTGGCCATAGAATAGCCTCAGGGGCATTTCTCTGAAAAAAAAAAAAAAACAGCCACCTGTAATTAACACATAAATGAGGGGAAGACCAGTGGCTTCTGTGAATGTTAAGAATGATTGTTGTCATACTGAACTGAAATGAATAGGCCTTTGTAAACATATCAGAGCCTTTAACCTAATTGTTGCTCCTCTACGTGCCATTCACGCACTGTTCAACACAAAGAAACAGTCTTTGACTAAAACTCAATTTGATACTTCTTGTGAGAATCTATAATTAACTAAGGCAAGGCCTATTAAAGGTCACAAAGCGAGACAAAGCAGCAGCACATAAAAGCCACCTAACTGCACCCTTACTGACCAACAGTGGACAGACCCAGGACCCAAAGTCAGCAATGAAGATGTAAGTCTGGATGGATTTATTTTGCATTTTAAACTTCTGTAATTAAAGCTACTTTCATGTACTAGCCACAAATGAGATATTGCATTAGTTTTGATATAAGTATATATTTTCTAACTGAAATCTTGAATAATTTTTTCAGCCTGTTGTGTTGCCTGCTCCTGCTTCCGTTTGCAGATATGGTGGTGGCAGCTTCTATCAAAGGTAAACCATTGAAAGAGAGTAAATAATTAAATATTGTTCAGGAAACTGTTAATTTTGTAATAAAATTCAAATCTGTCTAACAGGGCAATCCCCAAAAGAAGATGTGTTAAGCTGTCTACATGGTAAGAACTATTCATGTCGCTAAACAATGCTTGTACCATTGTTTGAAATGATCACAAGACTTGTTCATTGCAAATTTGTAGATGCACTAGCACTTACTACAGAAAGGACCACACCTGCAGCCGTCACAGGTCAGTGCTTCCAAATGTAGCTTTCAGATGTACTCACATCCTCAAATTACTTTTGGTTCTCTTTAAAAAAAATCCTGAGTGCATTAAAGAGAACAGAAACATTTCTAGTAATCGTGCTGTTTTTGTTGTTTACTTTTACTTGTTTAATGCAGCACAAAGGACCCCTCTATGTGGCACTGTGAATGAGCAAGACTCAGACGGTACACTTTTTTGTTGTTTCCTTTTTCATTTTTAAAGAGCATCTAAAAACACACTGAACAAAACAAAAGAACTCAAACAAACAAAAAAGCACAATTACTTTTTCAATAAATGGCTAAAAATTCATTCACAGATATGTCAGATGCCAAATCTACAGAGAGCTCTGAAACCAACAGATGTTCAGGTACGTGAGCAATTTGGATGATGTGCAAATTTAGTAAAAAAGAATGTAATGCAATATCAGTAAACAAAGACATTTTCTAATATTTCAGAACCTGATGCGTTTGACAAAAATGGAGATGAAAGCAGAGGTGCAGTGCTTTTAATCAAAATTATTAGCCAATTGAATCAAACTGTCTGTATCAGTGCGGTGAATGTGGTGATTCAGATGGCATAGCAATGACTTCCATTCTTCCTAGATGTATCCAAAGACCTTGACAGCGATGAGATCATGATTCCTGGAGCTGTGGCAAAAAATGAGGCTCCGTCAAGGAAGGTGACTGTAGTGGGCAAAGACGGTATGGCAGCGATGGATATGACCAGCAGCCTGGTTCAGGACCATGGGAGCAGGGAGCATAGTTTGATTCAAGGAGAACTCCAAGCAAGCAGAGACAGTGAGGAAGGAGGGATAACAAATGCTTGGGAGGGTGGCGGTCAAAGCACCAATCTCCAAAGGTGGGCCACACGAGGAAAAGTTAATGGGATGAGTGGTATGTTGGTCCATGGCCAAATCAGAGAAAGGCCAAATTGGGGTAGTTTGGAAGACAGCAGTGACAGCCTGGCTGGAGTCAGCACCAATAAACAAACGGACTATGATGGTAAGACCATATTCTGTATGACATATTTCCAGGAGTTATGCTGTGAGAAATAAAAAAGCTATACAATTGTTAATATTCCCACAGAAACCAGAGAATATATGAGCTCTGAAACCTATCCAGTTGGTAAGAATTTGTTGTTCTCTTAATTACTAATGTAATGCACACAGTGACTGTTTCCAGAGGGTTATATCAGTGTTTGTGATCCTATCTTTTCTTTGCTTTAGTCCCACAAGAGCACAGGCCCAGCAGCTTGCCCATTCCATCCAAGAGCCATGTCGTTTGATGAGCACACAGAGGTCAGTTTCCTCTGGATTTGAATCACATTTCAAGTATAACTCCAAGTAACCAACCTGACTTAGAAAACCACTGATGCCACATTGCCCGACTTAATTCCTCACATTTCCTTCACTTAAGATGAACCAGTTTTCTATATCTGGCTTGTGTTCCACATGTTCTGATTGCAGTTTTAACATTTTTCCTCTCTATTTTCAGATTGCATGTCTTCCTTATGAATCACGGATCACTGTCTGTTGACTCAGGAGACTCAACTTAAGACAGTTTGCTTCCACATCCGGATACTGCAGGGACTTTTTCTATCCAAAATTAGATTTTCAGCACACGTTTTTGTTCTCTGATCAAACAAACAAATGTAAAAAATAAATATGTTTTGATTTAACCTGTGCTGGGTGTGTTGGTGTAAGCTGTCAGAGTGTGATGAAAATAAAGCCAACATCAATTAAATCATAAATGAAGCAATGCAATTACTTTTGAAGACTTGACAGGATCTGTCTGAGCCAAAAATCTGGTTTTAAAATGTAGTTTCATTTATTATTAGTTAGATACAAATACATATCATAAAACAGCCTAAAACAGGAACGTGAAGCAGCAACGATTACATTTAGTGCCAGGCAGTACTCACTGAATACAACATCAATCAATTAATGCAGAATAAACAAATTATTTGCGAGTAAATGTGACAAATCTTAGTTTATATTTTACATTGTGGAGCTAATTACAAACAGGACACTGTCAGCACTTTGATACTTTTTATGTTATTCAGTCATTTCCTATAGTGCCGAAGTTCACTGTAAACATCTGACTGGACTCCATGTAACTCCTACAGAAAAGTCAAATCAATGCATCATTGTAATACGTATAATATACATTATATGTATTGTTTTGTTTCAAGTGTGTTTTTAGTTAGTCATTTTTTATTTTTAAAAGAGTCTATACATCACCTGGTATGGAGATTCTGTGACCTCTGTTGCCATTTTCTTTGAAATTGATGATGGTACACTTCTTTTGCCTGATAGGAGATTTAGAAGTGTCAGGTTAATGCCCATTTGGCATAACACCACTAGGCAAACATACACATGTAAAGAAAGGCACACGAATACAGTGCTCACCACTGTGTGATTCCCATTCCCTCTTTCTCCTCTGATGAGTTGCAAAGCAAAATACAGAAATAGTGATGAAGATGGTCAAGATGATGTCAGAGGCAATAATGCCTATTACAGATTCCATGTTTATCAGGTAACAGGAACCACATTCTGTTAAAACAAAAAAAACCCCAACAACATATGATTGAAATACAAAAGCCAAACACACACATCATACACGAGCAAAGAGTTGAAGCTAGATACCTTGCTGTCCTTCTGATGAGCCTGCGAGAAAAAGAATAAACGAACCTCAGGTTATAAAAAGAATCGAGGGTAGTCCTGTGTTCCTTTGCTACCATTGCTATAGATGTTCAAAACCAAAGTATACGCTACTCACCAAACAACGAACCCACAATACAGAGAGCATCAGACATCTTCTAAAGTTTTTGGTTTCTGGTCTAAGAGGAAATGAGACAAGGAGGGTGAGAGCCTCCGGTCCTTCTGTTCTCTTTCGCTAGGCTCTCGCACCTAGATATCGAAAGGTAGAAGGGTTCTCTGGTAAAGGGCTGTCCACAGGGAGCGTTGTCAGGGTGTCAGGATTCGTGAGCATATGACTCTGATAGCAGGAGGAGAAGTGAGTCCACTCAGAGAAGAGGAAGCTGGTGGTTCTGTTTTTGCCACATTTCTGTGAGGAATGCTGCTCTATAAAAAGAAAATATTTGACTTTAATCCTTTAATTTATTTTAATTTTAATTTTTAGCGATGTTTTCATAAAAATAAAATCTAGGCTAGGCAAAGATAAGGAGCTGTGTGAGGTCAGTTTCATTACACCTTCAGTTTCTGCAGAAATACGTGTGATGGTATCTCTGTATAGAGCGTTTCCGCATGACCTGTGGTTTAGTGCGAGCGGTTGGCCACAGTAAGAGCTACCTAGTCTCTGAGCCGCTTTAAAACCACCGGTTTATCTATAAGTTGGGTGTACTGTCTGTAAAAATGAAAGCTTCACTGTTATTGTCAAGCAGATTCCCACATTTAACCAAATATACACATTACTGTTCCCGTAGTAATTAAGAGGGTTAGTAGCAACTGGGTGCTGCGTTTCAGGACACCCAGTGATATATTGAGCACAAATTCAGAATCAGTGAGTGTATGAACATTAAAACAAGACTTGTGTTTTTCATGTTTTCAGTATCACTATTTTGCAAGACAAATTCAAGCATTTTGACTGTTTCTGATAATTATCAGTGAAACATCCTTGAAGTTTTGTATTTACTTTCACTTTACAGATTTAAGAACATAGTGTGAGTGTCTAACATGAAGGCATTGAAACAGAGGGAGAACTAAGTTAGGTGTTGAGTGGGGAGAGCAATTACTGGGGAAAAGGTGAACACTGAATTTGCGGTCTTATTTGCAGGAGGAGAGCATGGAGCTCTGAGGAGGGTAGCCAAAACTTGAGCTGCACACGAGTTACGCGGTGTCATGTCAGAAACTGAAGGCACAAGGAAATCAAGGCAAGTAAAGAGCATAGACATAAAGATACGAAGCAATGAGGCCTGGTTACCACCATGAGGTAGCTGACAAACTGGCGGAGAGTGGATGACTGCGCTTAGCTATTGCCTCGCTGATTGCTGTCAATGGATGGGAGGTGAGCAAAACATGGAGGTGTTGACTTAATATGATCCAATATAGCATGGAGCTAGCTTGCGTGATTTGAGAGGAATGCCTCTGGCAGCAAGCCCTGGTGCATACTTGGGGTTTGGTCTTCTCAGCCGATCCCCGTAGCAGCGCTGTCCATCAGCGGTCCTTAGTAATGCTTCCAGAGTCCAGGTCCAAACATGTCGACAACTTTCGGTTTGACCATTGGATAGCCGGTGGTATCCGGTGCTAAGGCTTACTTTGGCTCCCAGGGAGGTGCAGAAGGTCTTCCAGACCTCTGAAGTGAACTGAGGACCTCTGTCAGAGACCTTATGGAGTCTGTGGAGTCTGAAAACATGAGCCACAAAGAGCTTGGTGTTTTCGGAGGCAGAGGAGAGTTTGTCCAGAGAGACAAAATGGCCTGACTTGGAGAACCTGTCAACTGCAGGGAGAATTACGGACTGGAGGAAACGGGCTCGCTGGTAGCAAAGTCTAAAGTTATATGTGACCAAGGTCTATGGGGGTGGTTAGTGGTTGAAGTAAACCTGATGGTCATTGATGGTCATTGAGTGCTGCTTTTGTTTTGTGCACTGGTGGAACAGGCAACTTTATAGCCTTTAACATCACTTTGTAGAGTTCCCCACCAAAAGTAATGTCTGATAAATGGGGGTGACAGGTGACATGTGAACCCAATGAAGTGGAGACATAGCGATGATCAGGTGGCTCAGAGCATAAACCTGAACTGATGTCTTATTAGGTGACACTCTTGACCTTTATTCAATTACTTAGAAATTAATTACTTGGAAGACTGTTTTTAAAATATAAAACAAAATAAATAAAATATAAAATATAAAAATAATTTCAAATACACTTTTTTACACAAACACAGATTAACAGGGAAATGTTGCGTTGTGTAACATTTTCTGTTAATTAACAAAGAAACAGGCAGCAAGGCATATTTGCTACATATCACCGGAAGTTTAGCTTTAAAAGTTGACATCATCCACAAAACTGTGAAAGTAAATGACTCACAAGGTAATAAGAGACGGTTGAAAGGAAACACTGTACATCAATCAAGCACACTGTGTACTTGAGATCAGACACATAAGTAAAGAGATATGAAATCACTTTGGTTAGCATTTTTCATTCTGTGTTTGCCTGAAAGGACAAAGTGGAGCCATGTTAACCACACAGCGGAACCACGCTCCAAATCTAATCATGTCCTACATGTCTGAAATCTAATCAGGTCTTAAATGTCAGCTACAGAATGACCAAGTAGATGAAAGCGAGAAACAAACAGAAAGTAATGAGCAACCGAACAATCTGTGAAGCTATACAATGTAGAAAAACAAGACTAAGTTAACTGGCTAAAAACCATATAAATGTGTTCTGTGAACATGTCTGAAGATGAAATATTCCTCCATCTTTAAAAAAGAAAAACTTACCAGACACAAGAATGTTTTAGCTTTCTTTTATTAATGTGCTAAAGTGGACATTTTTTTAGCATTACTTTTTATACATTTTACAGTTTGTAAATATAATATGAACATTTGCACAACATCTCCATGTCCCGTTAAACTATTTCGATAGTTTGCATTAAATTAACATTAAATAACACTGCTGAAAAATATTAAAGGAAGATTTAAACCACACATCTGATGTCCGTGAATAAAATACTCAAGTTGGAATCCTTGTATATTATTTTTTGTAATCAAAATGCTGTAACAATGCTTTGAGGGCTGTTTATACAAAATCAGAGCAAAAATTAAAGTTAAGATTGCTCAAATGTTTCCTTGATCGTTTTTAACAGTGTATTTGAATGTTAACCATATGCAATTATTATTATCACACACAATTAATATTATTAAAATGCAGTACTATTGTAGGGTCCTTATTTTACAATAAACAGTACCTTGAGGCAACTGTTGCTGTGAAATGGTACTATAAAGATAAAACTGGACTGCCTTTTTCAAAGTCTCTACTAAATAAACTGAAACACATCTTATCTAACTTTGTAACATATTTAAAATCACAGTCCACATTGTATGAGTATGAAATCCCATTTATGAGACTCTTTTATTTATTTTTTGTAGTATGAATTAACAGGTTGAAGTCTAAGAAGTAAGATATAAAATGTGTAAAACAATGTGTTCAACTTAAAATGTAATAGTTAAAGATTTTTTTGTATAATTAATTTTCAGAGGAGATTTCTTTAAAAAAGGTAAACAGTTTTCTACAAGAAAGTTGAAAGTGTTTTCATGCACTGCACCATCCTTTTAGCTCTTGCAGTTGGCCCGGACATTCATATACACTTTGTGAGCTGTGAAGAAATCAGACAAGAGACAGCACAATGGAGAAAAGCTATTAGTTGAAAGTATACACTTGATGCTAAAATCACACATAACAGAAGAAGTCAGTTTGATGAATATAGTGAAAATATAGTTGAGAAACAGTCTTATAGGTGAATATGAAAGAAAAAAAGAAATCCAATGTGATAAAATAAAAGGGCTCCCAGGGACCGGCGAGCCCTTCACCGTCATCTTACCATTATCTATCTTTTGACGCCGAAAACTGGCACATCGGTATGTTACAACGACAATAATAAGGGTCAGCACCACATCTGCACAGATGATGCCTGCTATTGTTCCTGGCTCAATCCTGTAGCAAGACACTGTGCTGTCTGGTAAATACAAAAAGTGAGAAACAGACAGTTAGACAGAAATGGAGTGGGAAGAAAGAAAAAAACCCAAGAGATGTAGAGAAAAACTGAGTCATCACGACTGGTTGCCTAGTTCTACATTTACTTTTATTTGTATTTTTTTTCTCAACATTAAGATTCATTTTTTTTAAATGCATTTAGGAAGTTGACACATCATCTTTTTTGATACTTACCAGCAAGTGCTGGAGCAAGGCCTTAGAGAAAGAAAGGGAACAAAGAGGGATATGTTAGTTGAAACTTACTTTAAGTTCCTCTAACAAGTCAGTTAAGTTTCCGTCGTGCACAGCAGCTTGTGGTTTTACTTTCCTGTGTGAGACCACCTTCATTTTGAGTGTGTGTACAAAAAGAAAAGAGAAATACTATTAAATCATCCTTACTGAAAAAAAGACCAAATAGGACAACGGTGAGGAATTTGTTATTTGCCATCGCCATGAAGGTCAGCTCAGTTATGTTCTATCTGAAAGACAAGAAGAGACCAAACATTGTCCTATATTACATGTTCCAAAGATGTGGAGAATAAAGTTCATGTTACAGTATCCATTCTTCGAATTTTGATACATTTTAATTTTTGTATTAAGGACAGAACATCTGAAATGTCTCAGAACTGTAGGCTTGACCTCTTTTGTATACTCTACATCACAACGAGACATGATGGACTGTGTGGGTAGTTACAAAGCGATAGAGATAAAATTAGTAAATGAAAAATTCAGAAAATGTTAACATATGTCTAAATCATTACAATTATTAAAAAAAAAAACCCAAAAAACCTAAAAGATTTAGTTCAAGCAACTGCATTTCATATGCAAACATTTCCTGTTCACAACTTTATAAATCCAACCTTTCCTCGAATAATCTAACCGAATAAAAACATTCTGACAGATTAAATCTTTAAAATTAAAAATGATGATGAAGAGAAAGTAAATGGGAGTCCAAAAAAACCGTACCTTCGCTGGTTTGCTGATCTGCCTTCTGCTATCCAAAACATGGTGTGACTTGCTATTCGTTTTCTCCTCTGACATCTCTGACGTCAAACTTTCTAACTTCCTTTGGTGGGCTGAAGCACCGTCTGCAAGCTTGTCTCCACTACAGATTATTTAATAACAGCTGAGCTCTGACAGAGTGAATCTGTATTTAATGGAGTACAACATTGTTTCCAAAAAACCCACAATATATCCAATGTTGAAAGGAAGAATGTGGGAATCAGTTTTATTTATTTACTACAGTCCATTGCTGCTGTTAGCTGTTGTAGCTGCTGAATGTGGTTTTGGGTTTCCGTTTTTTTCAAATGTTGTTGCTGTCAGCGTTCACACTGACAGAAACTGTGGGTTGTTAAATGTCACCACTGCTGATGCTTACAACATAACTCTTGGCTACTCCTAAAATCCAGAAAAGAAAAAAGAAAAGAAAAGTTATATTTTATTTAATATGTATATAATCGTAAAATGATATTTCAGGATTCATTTGAATAACTAAACTGTAATAAATACATTTCACTGAAACCCTTCTTCCAGCAATTCAGATTTTGACTTTTGCAAAATTCTTTGTTTACACATTTTATCCAGTGGTTGCAAAATAAATCTTGTATTTTGTTCAGTGCGGTTTGACTTCGGTTTCGGTTCAGGTCAGCAATATTGCACTGCCACCTGCTATATTCTAGCTGTACAACAGCAGAGGGAGCTGCAGGCCTTCTCATAGAATAACCAAGCTCATCTGTTAGACCAAAGATCAATAAATAAGCAGAAAACATAAAGGAGAAATAGCAGGACTAAACACTTAAATTGAAGTAAAACAGTTAAAAGACCACAGAAAAATAAAGGTGCACATTGATGCACACATGGCTAGGACTGCTTTCTTGCTGTCTCTTCTGTAAACAAGCTTTGTAGCCACAAAAGCAGTGAATGTATAACCTGTGGGTGAGGTTAGTTACCTTATAGAGGATTGTGAAAAGCACAGAGTACTGCTTTTACCACATCTATAATGTTAGAAGGTGAAAAAAACACTTCCCTGTTTTATTTAATTTAGCATTACATTTCTTCATTGATATTTATTATTGGTCTGAAATTGGTACTTCCACTTTTTCCTTCTATTCTAATTAACATCCATCCATTCTCTTCTGCTTATCCAATTCATGGTTGATTTGAATGGGCAATTATCCAAATGATCCCAATGGGCAATTTGGAATCACCAATTAATCTAATCCAAGTAATTTCTAGATTTTGGACTGAGGAAACCAGAGTAACCAGAGTATGGGGGGAACATGCCAGCAGACTCAGAACCTTCTTGATGTGAAGCAACATATAATATAATAAAACAACATAGTTCAACATTTGAGTCTTAAAATACTTTGGGTTTGTTGGTTACTATTTTAGTAAAGCAATCCACTAGCCACTTCATTAGGTACACTTTACTAGTATCAGGTTGGACCTCCTTTTGCCTTCAGAAGTGCTCTAATTATTCATGACACTGATTCAACAAGCTAGAAACATTCCTGAGAGATTTTGGTCCATATTGACATGATAACATCACACGGTTGCTGCAGATTTTGTTAGCTGCAAATCCATAATGACCATTTGAGAAAAGTGAACTCATTCTCATGATCAATAAACTAGTTTGAGATCATTTATGCTTTGTGACATAGTGTATTTTCCTGCTCCAAGCAGCCATCAGAAGATGGGTACAGCAGTCATTAAGGTAAGCAAAAATACTCAGGTTATGCTGTGGTGTTTAAACAGTGTCTATGTGTGTGCCAAGAAAACAACCTCAGCATCATTACACCAACACCACCCACCAGAACGACTGATACAAAGCAGGATGGTGGTGACCCCGCCATCAAAATGTTGCAGCAGAAATCGCAGGCAATGTTTTTACAGTTTTCTGTTGTCCATGTTCGGTGAGCCTGTGTAACCTGTAGCCTCAGTTTCCTGTTCTTAGCTGTGTGAGTGGCACCCTGTGTGGTCTTCTGCTGTTGCAGCCCATCTGCTTTAAGATTCGACATGTGTGTTCAGAGATGCTCTTCTGTAGCTCAGTTGAAAACTGTTGTGATTTGATTTACTTTCGCCACTGACCTCTGGCATGAACAACACATGTTCACTACCACTCACTGGACATGTTCTTTTTTTGGACCATTCTCTGTAAACCCTAGAGATGGTTGTGTGGGAAAATCCCAGTGCATCAGCAGTTTCTGAAATACTCAGATCAGTCAGTATGGCACCAGCGACTGTGCCATAGTCAGCGTCATTTAAGTCACTTACCTTCCCCATTCTTATGCTCAGTATTAACTTCAGACAATCTTGACCATGTCCATGTCACTGAGTTGCTTTTGTGTGATTGGCTAATTTTGATATTTGTATTAATGAGCAGGTGATTTGGGTGTAACTAATATTGTGGCCACTGAGTGTATATCTATTATGCTTAGCATTAAAGATATTATTCAGCAAATTAACTACAGATTCTCATTATCCTTTAAATAGCCTCCTTAAGAAGAATACTGTTATTTGTAGACACTTATCTCTTCTGAATATGTGAAGATAAGGGGACATCAAAGAACTGCCATATCTTTGATGGTTACATAGTTACTGTGACTTAATCTAATAACATAAGTATGACTAAGAAAGTAAGTTAAAATCTTTAAAATCCCCATGACTTTAAATAGTTAAAAAAATACTTTTAACATAATTTTGGAGCCCTGTTAATAGTTGCTACCAAAACATGAGAAGAAGTCCCCAGAGGTTGATTGTTTACCCTGAAAAGATTCTCTGAAGAATGATGCATAACTTTCTCTGAAAGAAGCTTATTAGTTTTCTTTCTTACTAGGAAAAGTGTAGCTGAGCGTGTGGCAGACCTGAGGTATTTCCAGTAGTTATGTGTACAGGTATACTGGCATTAGCAGAGCAAATGTGGGATGTAGAATATAGATCAAACCATCTGGAGAATTTACTGAGAGGTGGAGCCAGAACTCTCGGTTAGGCTTTGGGCTGGGCTGTGGATGACCACAGCCTGATATACTAAACACAGAAAACATCTTGTGTAGTTTCCCTTCTTTTATCTGCCCTTTCAAGTCTGAGTTGTTCCTTGAACTAAACAGAGCTTTCAGCAACAAAAAGTCATCAGGGTCCAGAGTCATCTAATAGAATGAAGACTAAACTTGGGACTGCTGCACAGACAGTTAAAGCTGGATGGGCTTATTGTTAAACTGTGTCCACTGTATGCATTAACTATGCCCACTGGATATAAACTAAACATCTGAAGATATAGATCTATAGTATATAGATAAGTAAATATTTCCAACACGGTATATATTTGTATTATAATCACTAGACGGTACAGTCCTTGTTCTTTGTATCTGACTTTCTTCCATTCATTGTTTTTGATCCTTTCTGCTTCTTTCTTCTTTTTCTAAATGGAAAAAACCTAAATCACAGAATTCTCACACATACAAGAGATGCAAAAGCTTGAAGTTTACCCATTACATTCATTTTCAGCTTGCCATTTACAGTTTTGGATCTGACTAGAGTAGGTCTGCATGATTCACAGATTAAAATGATCCTTATTTATGTTATCTTAATCCTTTACATATTTCATACTGCACTCCGAGGTTCAACCTTTGTCTTAAACTGGCTTTTTCACCTCTGTCTTCAAGGTCACCCTCTCTTTAAGCTGATTTTCTTCTGATTAGCTTCCCTTTGCATACAAAAGGTTTGAATAGCAAGTGAGCATGACTGCTGTATTTACAGACAATGATAATCATATTAAGGACGCCCACTCAGACTGAGAATAATACAGAAAACCACAGACTTCAGGACAGCCTGAAGACTGCACTTTTTGGTCAATTATTTGAGAATTGTTTAATATGAATTCCCACAATGGGAACATGTATGACAGGGCGAGCATTAGGGTCACTATAAGATTTTGTGATGAATGTACAGGTCACAAGCCCTAGTCCTGAATATATGGAAGTGTGTATTTAGTCCTCTTGGTAGGTTCATATCTGAGAGCATATTTACAGCAAGCACACAAATGGAATATCCAAACCTTTCAAAAATAACTAAACCCACAGCTAAATATCTGATGAGACACATTTTTCCTTTAACATTGTTTAGTAGCACTTTTTCACAATTACACATTCTTTAAATATATATTCTAAACTCTTTTTTCCACTTGTTTACATCTTTCTGCATTATTATGTTGTTCAGCCTCTCTCTGTGTTGTCTGACAATTGTTTATGGAGAAAGTAGGCAAAAAAAACCCCTAAACATATATATTAGTCATTTGGCAAAAAACAAAAAACAACTCACCACCAAGTTGGATGTTTTGATGTTGTTTTTCTCTTTAGGTGACACAGAGATTCCCGTAAGACTTTATCTATACTGGTAACAAAGATAAGAGAAAGATAATATGTTTACATGGAGTTTACATACAGTCCACAAAGAAGAGCTGGAAAGGAAGGTCTGGGCATCTCTATTGACACTGCGGGCAGCAGAATGGCAGAAAATTGATATTTTAAATCATAATAAATACCCTGTTCACTGTAAGCTGAGATCACATTTTTTGGCTATAAAAACAAACTTGATAGGAGTTCATTATCTTTAGAACTTTATATAAGTCATAATAACAGTAGGTTGAGATAACGTGTTACTATATTTCTTTAGTTTTCTATCAAACGTTGTTTTGCATCAGCGCAATGTTGAAAATTTCAGATCACTTATCTCTTTGCCAGTTACTACTTTAACATTTAGGCACTTGTACTTTTGCGATCACTTCCACGACCTTTTTGATTCCACACATCTAAAACTACCAACTTGAGATGAGCTTTTGAAACATGACATAAGTGTCATTATAAACTGTACTACAAAACAGTCAAGGAGTTCCAGCTTGTTTAGGCTTTCAGCGCAACGTAAAAACTAATGTATTTCGCCGTCACTCACTTTTGTCCTCAAAATGTACTTCAAGTATTAAAAGCGAACGTACTCTATAAGCAGAATGTCTGATTGTGTTTATTGTTAGCCTACTACGAGACTGGACAACCCATTACTCATTCCTGAGGCGGTTTAGTCGTTCAGCTGGTGCAGGGTGAAGTAATGGTAACCATTTATAAATAAACGCTCTTCTGTCCGAAACAGCGCCTAAATATAAACAACTCTTTATTCACTTGTCATACCTTTTGCTCGCATAACTCACAGCTCGTTCTCACACTTTTATTTTTTTTATTTTTTTTCTTTCTGCTTTTCACGCTTTGCCCTCCCTCCTCGTGCTCGAGGGCGTGACCACAGCTGGGGGTTGAGGGGAAAGGGACTGCATGCTCTGTGTGGAGCACTATCACAACAAGAAAACAAGCCAGACAGACTACAGCGTGGCAGAGCGTCAGAGATCCCTCGGTCATCCCTCATTGAAAAGGTTGGCGAGCAAGCGGACGATCTGTCGAAGACTTCACAGCAAAACAGTTTCTGACATGCACTTTGATAAATGTGAGTACGTTTGTGCTTTCGATGCGGCAGATTAGAAGCCTGATCGTGTGAATAGTTTGACTGTGATGACGACACCGCTAACTCATTACTTTGTATGTTTTTCGGGTTTTTATATAGACAGGGATGGTGAAGCTGTTTCTCTTTTTTGTGTTGTGCGTGTTAGAGTTTAATTACAATGAGGTGTCATTTAAAAGCTTACGTCGACACAGACCTCCTATGTCATCAACAGGACAGGACACATCTGATAGGGTTTTCTATGAATTTTAATCGGGATGCTGCCTCCTAAACGTGGCAGGAATCGCTCTTTTTCAGCTCCTGGTGTGCTTTTATAGTCAGACTATGTTTGCCACGCTATGCCAATAGGGGGATGTGTTTTTGATATGAATAGAGTACAGTGAGTTCAGTCATTTCACTGGTGCTTTCATGCACTAGCCTTCCTCTTGGCTTGGTTTTTCATATATGACATCACAGTTCGGGTGAATCCAACAAGCAGGACATCATTTGGGGAAACCCTAATACACCTCCACCCATGCTAGTATGTTTTCATTTCCCCATTTTATGATTAGTGCCAGACAGGCAGGCTGTGTGACGTGACAGCATCTTGTTTGCTTAAGCTTATTTGTTTATGGTCTCCCTTAAAAAACAAGCAGAACGATTACATATTCAGCTCTGCTAAACCACAAAATGAGGAAACTGGCTGTATGCTTCTTTCTTTTCACCGAGCATAGAGCCAAAAGAGAAAGGTCGTCGGAATCCCCAACCGCCCACTCACATGACTCAATGTCCAGGGGTTTCCACAAAACCTATTTGAATATAGCACAGTCTAGCCCAGAGCTGCGTGGGGGTTAGATTAGTGTAAGCCCAAATGTATGTGCATGCGTGGGTCCCCCAGGCCATTTCCTGGCGTCTGGCAGCCTACAGGGCAACTTCGATCAACTGGTGGCATCTTTTCAGAGATACTTTTAAACAGAGAATATGCACTTATATTGCAGCATTACATCACCGGGCCAAAAGTGACATTTTGATATAAAGTTAAAATGAGTCAGGATTGAGTAACCTATAGTAACACCTTTTGAACTTGAAAATGAAACTTGCGGCCCTGAAATGTACAGACTGATGTCATGTATTCTCATTAAGTGACCTTTATTGTGTGCTGGGGGGGGGGCGGCATATGACACACAGCACCATGAGCTTATTGTCAAGGACTGGTTTTTAAGTGGAAGTGAGATTATTGTTTCTTTTTTTCCTCCTTCTGCTTTGAGAAGAAGCGACACAGCTTGCCAACAGAGATCTACAATCTTTTCTTTCTTTTTTTTCTTTTTTCATCTCAGTGGTCGAATTTGCATTTTTTTTTCCGGAAGCGCACACTCCGTGTGTTTGCTTTGGTGAACAGGGCTGTGTTGTCCCTGTAAGGCTTAATATTCATAAAGTAAAAGCTAACAAACAACAACAACAACAACAACACAAACCCCAAACAAAACAAAACAGAGACGTGACAAAAGAGCAGACTTCTTGTGCTCTACCTTCCAGACATGGTTCAATAGAAAGCACAAGGCAACTACACGTGTTGAGGTGACAAGCCTGTGACACACCAAGGCAGGAAGATGTGGTTTGCCATTGTGTAGCGTAACGGAGCGGTACTACAGGAAGATGTCATAGAAAATAAGCAGTGGTTATCCCATACTACAGCCTTTCTGATTAATCTGTCTGGTTTGCTTGGCCACATTATCTGTGTTCCTAATGGAGGAGGTTTTGCATAGCTTTGTCTTTTGTACCGCAGTTCCACAGACAGGGTGGAAATATCACTTTATCTTACACATGTGGGGTGAAGTTTTTGAGGAAACAACCTGTGTGGTCACAACATCTCAGCTGGAAACATCTGAATTCTGTTTTGTAATATTTGTTTCCTATTTTTCTGATTTCCTTTACCTGTTCAGTGGAAATGATACTTTAGTATCAGAAAGGGAAAACACACTCACTGCATAATGGACTTGATGTGAATGTATGTGAAAGGTGAGCGTGGAGAAAATGAGATGTGATGAGAGTTGTACAGCTTGTGATTCATTTGATAAATGAATCATAAGCTCACGACTCACTTTATATTTCTTATTCTGATGCTTTCATACCTTTTAAGCTTCATTTATATCAGTGATAATTATATCATTAGGCTGGTTGACAGTTAACCCTCAACAAATCAAAGCCAAGTGGCACATAGACTCCATAGAGTACACAGTGAGAGTAAATCCACTTCTGCAGACATAAAAAGGCTGTCTGTGATCAGACTTCATTTATTCGTTTAAAGGTTTAACTTTTTGATAAGCTAAGTTTTAATGGCTGTAAACAAGTTTGTCCTTTTGTTGGAAAACATTTCAAATTGATATTTCCAGACATGAAACGCTCATTGCATTCATTCATTAGTGGATTAACAGAAAAAAAAAAGAGGCAGGTATTCAAGCGTTCTCTGCTTTCATTTTTCAAATCTCAAAATTTGCATCTTCACCCTATTTTAGATCTTTGTAAAGTAAGTCTGTAAGAAACAAGAAAAAGAAAATGTATCTTTGGCTGTAGAAAACCTTTCGATACTCCAAGACGTTCTAGACGAAAGCAAACAAATGACTAGTGATGATTAAACATTGCCTCTGATATCGATTAAATGTCACCAGTATATAGTCATGTGATTAAAGAAGTAAAAAGGCAACAGATAGAGAACATGTATCTAAAATTTACATTTTGTTGTCATTTATGTACATTTGAATAAATTTAAAGACATGAATCACGCAGAAAAAAAGAAAAGAAAAGTACGCTCATGCCCATACACTTACCACACCTTAAAATCAGTGAAGTTGGAATCAGGTTCCAATCATTAGTCTCGCTTGTGTAACAAGTTGAACCTCTGGGTCTGTTGTTCTCATCTCCCTCCATTAGGCCAAGGTCTAAAGAGCTCTCTAATAGAGGTATCTAAACACAAAAAAAGGTTGTGGATCCCTGTAACTGGGATGAGATTTAAGAAGTCTCAAATTTGTCCTTAATTGCACCCTTCGCTAAATTGAGGCTACACGATTTGATGGTCCAAAAATGCTACCAAGGAATCACAGGGTCTGCAGGTGACTCTTCTGTTTGTGTCTAAGTGCATCTACAGAAACAAAGACATTCAAATTTGACCTGCATTTGGACACATATAGGCATAGCTAGGCAAACCTTTAGGATCATTATGGTGTATACAGCTGGTCACGGGGACAGTAGACAAGGAAGGAACCTCACACCAACTGTGAAGCAAGGTGGTTGGAATATCATGATTTGGGCTTGCTCAACCGCTCTAAGGACTGAGGAGGCTTGCCAGTAATATGTTGAAAAATTGAGCAATTTCCATATTACTTACTTTCCCAGCGCCAAAAGAGAAGCCGTGTTGCACACTGCCCACAGTGAAAAAACTCTTGGAGCAGAAGAGAAGACGCGAGACGTCCTCTGTGCCACCCTGCTGCCCGACAACCAGCACAAGTCCTGTTCCTCCAGCTACTGTTACAGTAAGCCAGCACATATAGTACCTGTGCATCTCATCAAATTTTACATTATCAGGATTTGATTGTTCACAGTTTTTCCTGCTTCTTCTTCTTTTTGCAGCAATTGCCTCCATCAGAACCATTTTCCTGTACAGGTAAGGACTGGGCAGCTTCTGTTAAAGACTAAATGCAAAAAACTTTGGATGTGTAGGCATTAATAAGCATTTTTCTTATTAACACTGACCTCAACTATTGCAAAAACTATTGCAAATGATTGCAACACAGAGAGTAGAGAATCAACCAAAAGTATATCAGAGATCTTGTTATTTAAGTAATTTTATCTTTTCAGTGATAAAAAGAAGTTTTCTTCTTTCTAGGTGCAGCAAGTAGCTACTCAGACATGGCAGTGAGCTATGAGCAGTGGGCCCCAGCTCCTGAGTCACTCAGTTTCTATGGCAACCAACCAGGAACCAGCTTTACCACAACCTACAGCCACACAATGACACCTGAATACACACAGCAACCAGTCCATCCATTTGTGGAAACAATGTCCCAGCCATATGTAAGTGTTAGCCTTTGTTTGCAGACTTTGCAAGTTTGATAATCCTATCTTGAGTTTGTTGAGTAAAATCTGCATTCCTTTGCACAGGACTGCCTGGGGGCTCTCTCAGATTCTTCCTGGTCACTTCTGGACCCAAGCCAGACCACACAGGTGACTTTCAGTTCAACAATGGATGCCACCAAGCTCGAGGAAGCCAGAATGCTGCTTAGCAGGATGGACTACAGCAGAACTACCTGCCAGGATGAAGACGGAGACACGTGAGTGATCATGAGTGTGTTAGCGGGGAGTGTTTGGTTTATACCGGCTATTGAGATTTAAAGCAGAGAATAAAAGTCAATTTGCCAGTGGGAAATGTGGACTGAGGTTTCAATTTTAAGTTCTAGCCTGCATTACAAACATTAAAATACAAGTAAGTGTTAATTCTTCTAGATATTTTGCAATGCAGTGCGTGTTCACTTTCTGGACCCACGCAAACCCCCGCTGATAACTTTATTGCGCTCTTTGAACACGAGTACACAATTTATTTACTTTCCTACAGTTTCGTTTTCAGTCGTGAGCTCAAAGTGAGAACCCATTTGGTAATCCTAGACAGATGAATAAAGAAAAAAAAACTAAATATGAAAATGAGTCAGCCACTCATGCTCAGTGACAATTACAATCTTACAAATTCTATTCCTTGTCACAAGTGAACTCGTGAGAGAAAATAGAGTGAAATTGGCTGTGGGGATTACCACAATTATGTAGTCTCATTCATAACTAATTTGTGATGTGTTCTTTCTCTATCAGCATCCTGCACATCTACACTGCCAAGGGACTGAGAGAGTGTGCCTATGCTGCTGCGGAGAGGCTGAGGGATGTAGGGAGACTTGATGCAAAAGAACACAAGGGAAAGGTATGAACAAAAAAAAAAAACATCATTCAGTTTGATTGTTGTTGACATGGTCTCTTAAAATACATGTGTATACTACCTGTGCTTGTGCAGACTGCTTTACTGGTGGCAGTGACGGCAAACCAGGCAGACATTGTCCAAGATCTGCTGTCTTTGGGAGCGGACATCAACGCCTGTGACGTTAATGGACAAACCGCTCTTCATCTGGCTTCCCACTATGGATTCCCAGGGGTTCTGCGGGTAAAGCTACAGTAACTACTAAATGACTTTGGCATGACTTAAAAAACAAAACAAGCAAAGATAAGAGTGAGGAGATCTAATCAGCGATCTGTTTCTGCAGGCGATTCTGTCGAGCAGGCCGGCCGTCAACCTGGAGGCCCGCAATTTTGAAGGTAAAATAACATCTTTGCTTTTAGCTCCAACTCCAACATATTTACTGGAACCCCTAAAAGATATATATTTTCTTTGTCTCAGGGATGACCCCTCTGCACTGTGCAGCCATTTCTCACAGTGTCACGGTGAAGGCTTTGTCTACCAATGGGCATGCAGATGTTAATCTTCAGACCAAAGCTATGGAGAAGCTCTCCTGTGTGCAGATGCTACTTGGTGCAGGGGCATCCCTTCTCAGTCAGGTAGGTCAACTGTGAAGTTCAACACAGTAAGGCCTGTACTTCAAGGCAGAATTTTAAGCTACCTGGGGTTTTATCTAACCAAGATGTCGTCATGCTGCCAACCATTCCCCTCTTTGTTCTCTCTTTTGTTTTCTCCTTGTTGCTTGACGCTTTTTAGCGGTTCTAGTCTGACTTGTGGTTTCATTATGTCTCTCCCATTACTTCCAATTCTCCAATTCCAGGAAATCAAAAGTAACAAGACTGTGCTGCATTTGGCTGTGAAGGAGGGGAACATTGATCTGGTGCGTTATCTGCTGAGCATTCCCCTGCCGAACATGAAAGACTTTGTCAATATGAAAGTGAGTCCCACACTGACAAGAAACTCAGAGCAGAATTTTATGCATACACGTGTTTATGCGCAAATACATAATGTGTAAGCGTACAGCTATAGCTGTCTGTGAACAGTCCGAGTTATGCGGCTTTTATATTTTTCCCCCCACAGGCTCACGGCCACACAGCTTTACACATGGCAGCCGGTCTCCATGGTAACCTCCACCAGGAGGTGATCCTGCAGTTGCTGCTGAGCAAAGGAGCTGATCCCAGCATCCGCAATCTGGAGAATGACCAGCCAGCTCACCTGCTGCAGAGCGGCCTGCTGGGAGAACAGGTAATCACCCATATCTTCACTTTTTTTTTTTTCTTTCTTTTTTTTTGTGATGGACTTGATTTTTCAGTTTACTTATATTAATTTATCTCCTAACTTGTAGCTCAAGCTCATGCTGAAGAAACGAAGTGCTTCCTCTCGTCGACGTATCGTGTCCTTGCAGGACCAGGAATGACTCAGATAATTTGTAGTCCCATTTTGGAGGGAATATGTCTTTAAGATAGTTCCTCTGTTGAGAAGGGGGGTTTACGTTTTATTTTGATGACACTCTGGGAGTATCCAGCCTATATATTGATGAGTAAACAAGACTACTTTGGTATATAAATCTCCAAATGCTGTGTAATTCACATTGCAATAGACAAAGGATGCTTTAATTCTAAAGCTTCAAATTTGCTTGGTATTTAGTTTCTGTAAAACTGTAGTGTTTTATTTATTTACTACTCTTAGGCAGAAGTATTCCTCTGTGAGTGAAGGATTTCATTCCGAAATGTGATATCTCTGTGAAGACTTTTCCACGAAACGCTGTTGCTAGAAATCAGGCATGCATTTGAAAGTTTTTAAGTAACATATTTATTTTTTTTAACATTTTGCAATGAAACAACAGAACTACAAAACATTAGCATTAGTTATTGGAAAAAAAAAAGTAGTAGTCGAAGGTGGAGTAATATTTATTTTTCTGTTAGGCTAAACTCCCGGTTTTATGTTGATTTCTGTGAAATCGTGAAAATAAGCTCCAGGACAATGTCCCTGAAAGACCTCTTGTTGTCTCAAATCCCCCTCGTTGAAATATTATCATAATGATACAGTGAGTGATGGTTGTCATATCAATCAGTATGTGTGCTTCATGTGTGTTTGGAATGAGAATAATCTGTTGTACGATTGAACCTCCTTTCTGTATGCATCATACATATTTGTGTAACCTCAGGTGCACTTTCCTTTGTGGAAAAGGAAACTTTAAGGGTAAAACCTCTATGTTTTTAAAAATGATTGTGACAGACAATATGTTTTTTTTTTTCTTTGTCGAAGAGGCATTACATGAGTAAGTGTGGTGACAAATTGTCTGACTGACTGTACTTTTTACTCATGAGTCATGAGTGCGAGGACGATAACAGTGCTTAAATTCCATCAGGTTCTTTTGATCTTCGGGGTACCCTTTGAACAGTCCCGTTTACATTCAGCTTCAGAAATTAGCAGCATGGAAAATACAGCAACACATAAGAAGCTTGCACTTTTGTTTACACTCACAGTATTTATTTTTCAAGGCCAATTTCAACCAACCTTCACTGCAATGACAGTGAAACTTAATCACAGATTAAATGAGTGTAATCTGAGTGACAAGTAAGCCTCTCACTTATGTGTCATCCTTTATATTAGACACGCTGTAAATTCCTGTAAAGCACAAAGGAAATCTCACAACAAAACCACATAACATTTCTCATGAACATGCTTTTCATTTGCTACACTCTTGCTTCACATGAGAATAATTTCTGACATTCTTATAACAAGAGTAGATGGGATCCATTTGAAAGTAGTCTCCCTTTTAGCCTTTACAGGGAATTGAATACTGTTGCTTTAGAACTGAATCAGCTCTGACTGTTATATTTGTAAAGGTAACCTCAAAATGAATGTTGACTTTTCATTTATTTCATTTTGCAAATTTTGATTTGTTATGATTCGGTTTTTCCATCGATTGGTTTACCAGCTGGATCTGCTGTTTGAAAGATCCTGCGCAGGAGAAAAAAAAAAGGAATAAATCATAAAGACGAATGTTAAACTGGCTCAATGAATGCAGTTTCAATTGCTGTACACATGATGGACACATTTCTAATTTTGTAATCATGCTCTTGATTTTATTGTTTTATAACAGTAAAAGATGTAGAAGAGAAACCACACCCATTTCCTGTGTTTGATGTGAACATTGAGTGTCCTTGTCATTTCTTTTTCATCTTAAACACTACACAGAGTAATCTACAGACAGATGTTTTGCAGCTTTGCCAAATAATATGGGATGAGGTCAGGTTGTATAAGAAAACCCTGTTTATCAATCACCCATCAGAGGTATGTTATCCATAAGAGGAGTGGCCACCAACACAGCTGATCTACTTGTATCTATTTGCTAGCATGGGCTTCTGTTTTTGTTTTCAAGCTTGTGCTGTAATGCCTATACAGTTGGAGGAGGTACTGCAAAAGAAAAGGAAATAAGTCAGAGAGAATAATGGAAAAATAGCAAAGTTTTAGCGCACACAGTCACTCTAAACAGTTCCATCTAGATAAATGAAATTACCTTCTGTCTTTGGGATTTGAGTACCAGATGAGCTGGAACTGCAATTAGAAAAACAAAGGAGGAAATTAGTCAAGAGGTGACTTCAAAATTAAATTCATCAATAATTCCAATAAAAACATACTCGTGCGGTTCGAATACTGTGGCAACAACTTCAACTTGACGTGTTTCCATTATCGGGGTTGCAATATCAGGTAGATCTAGATGCAGTTGAAGCCACAGGCTTCTAAGTGTAACTATAGACCAATATGCAGCTTTTGCCCCATTTAAACAGCAGCTCTCGCCTTTCTTCCAGTCTTACTATACAAGCAGCATGCAACAATCTGAGAATCGACACTGCCCATTCACTACCAACACAGGAAGAGTGATGCGTCCATTCAGAAATGCTTACTATGCGCATGTGATTTGCCACATCTGTGTAATCTTATAAATGTGTTGGAAGTGTGTGTGCAAAGAGCAGAATAGGGGCATTTTGAGAAGAGGCATCCAGTGCAGGGATAGGGGGGGAGGAAATGTAGGATATATAAATATATATATTTTTTTATTTTAAAAAAGATGGCAAATTCATACAACATGCACAGGGGGGGATCATCTGCTAAACTCTTACTTGGATGAGGATTTTACACATTTTGTGAATTTTTTACCTGTTTGAGGAATGATAGATGAGTTACCAAAACAATATTTTTATATTGATATATGTTACAAAGCCTTTGCATTACATATATATTTTTACAGATATTTTAAAGTCTAAACTTACTCAGGGCTATTAATATGCCAGAGACAAACATAATGACAGCAAGGATAACCCCTGTTGTCCGCAATGTCTCATAATCTAAAAGGAACAAAAACCACACACGAAACACTTATAGGAATTTATTGTGTATTTAAAGAATGCTATCAGTAGAAATACAACACTCATTTGGCTTTGATCTTTGAAATGAATAAACAACATAAATCTTACCATATTCGAAGTCGCTTTGGTCTGGAAACACTGTTTCTGCAAAGAAAGAGTGTCAAGTTATAAACCACATTTTAAAAGTGTTTATTTGGCCACAACAGTAATGGGATCATTACAAAGCTTTTTAATGCACTACAAGGGAAAGCAAGCTTTTCAGCTTCCCAGTGTGCAGAATTGGCTCCACAACTCCTCAGGAGTATTTTTCCCCCTTGACTGCAGCATCTTGGCTCAGCAGAAAAAATGGGTTAGAAGCCAGCAGCAGGATACAGAGGTGTCATCCCAGCAGCAGAGGATAAAAAGATCTTAAATTGAGTTAAACAAGAACTTGAAGTTAGGAAGATATTTAAAAAAAAAGATTAATAATAATAAACTAAAATAAGCAATTTAAGGAGTCCACCCCTCATCAACATAGTGACTTTTTAGAAACATAAACGAGCAAGCCCGTGCTAAGCAATTAAGATGTCTGGATGCCAATAATGCAGCTTGCATATTGCGGAACCCTCAGTTTCTCAGCAAGTGGCTGAGCAGACAGTTTTTCTTCCCACAGGTTTCCCCCTTCCACAAAATCCGAGAACTGTTTTAGAGAAGTACTTAATATTTGATCTGTCCATTCCAGCGGGGACATTTACTCAGGAACTCCCTGTGTTATGACACTCCGTGCATCAGCAGCTAAACTGTTTCCCACAACTCTAGCAAACAATGCAGCAATGGAACAGCATAAACATAGGTGTGAAAATGAAAGCAGTGATTTCAATTTGTTCCTGATCTGCAAAATAACTTTTTGTACGCGTTTCATTTCAACAGGAAAAACAAACAAAGAAACAAACCTGTGGTGTCCATGGCTGCAGTGCAGAGGTGAAGATGAGCTCAGGTGCTGGTTTGCAGTGTTGGACTGGATGCGAAAAGTGGGAGCAGCATAGCACAGCAGGGAGAACAATAAACTCAGGCGGGTCCCTCTGGTGGTTATGGTGAAACACTGCATGCTAACCGAGTGGTGCAAAATGAAGAAAAAAAAAAAAAAAAAAAAAAAAGGCAGCAGGGCTGCCCCACACTGTTAATGATCCAGCCAAAGTTAAAACAAATATCTAATTTTATAATTGGTAGGCTTGGTAATTATCCTGTCTTCTACTACCTGCTAAGGACCCCAGCCTTGTGTTGTGTCTAAGTTTGTGGTGGGGAGTTGCTGTTATTTTCTGAGTAGCATCATTTTGTTTCAGCAATCATATGTAACCGTTAACTTTCTGCTATAGAGTATATAAGCTTGCACGCATAAAACCCCAGCTCCTGCCTCACATTGTCTTTTGTGCAGTGCAGTCATCCCATTGCTGCAACTCCAGGGAGGAAAAAAAAAAACAGCCTACATCTGCAGCTTTTATGTTCACTGAGGCTGGCAGACTCATACTGGTACAAAACCTGCCAATAAACAGCACTGAACACAGAAACAGGCAAAATTAAAGCCTTTTTTTCAAAAAGAAAAAGAAAAAACTCCAAAAGCTGCAAAACGCGGCATAAATCACTCTGCACACACTGCTGGTTGTTACTACTGCATGTGTAACTGAGCTGGCTGCAGTGTCAGCAGAATCAGGGGTGCGGTGTGGTACAGTACAGTTCACTGGTTTAAATTTGCAGTGGCGCCAAATTAAATAAACACGCATAAAAACGTAAAACATCGTGTCAAACATTTGCTTTATTATCCTGCATCGAAGTGAAAATCTCAAAAATACAAACGATAACAACACTATCGCCATCATATAATGTTGGCACAATATCTACTACCATGGAAAGGAGATAAAAACATAAAAAAGGAGAACTGTAACATTATGTAACTGTAGATAGCTTCATGTGTTCGTGGAAAGATTGTCTGCCGCTGACGTAGTATTTGCTGCCACCTAATGGCAACATTCAGCAAAACTGCAGAAGAGGTAAAGGATTCAGTTCAACTTAACAGAAATTATTTATTTTTGAGCTTCACTTTAAAGGTGATTCACACATGTTTGCAGGATACTTACCAGTTGTGCATCTATGTCTGTTAAACTGTGGAAAGAGTCTTATGTTACTACATGGTCAGTAGGAAAAAAAAATAAAAAAGAATAATCATTATATAAGAAAGGAACCATTTACCTCTTCGAACACCTGGTTCCCCATCAGGACCCCTGGGTCTGAAAACATAACAAAACAGAATTACATTAAAAAAACTGATCGTGTGCATCCAGAATGAAAAATGTTTATTTACTTACCTTGGGTTGTCTCTCTTTGAACAGGTACACTTTCGGCCTGTTAGTTAAAAAAAAAAATTAGACAGAATCACAAGTAAAAGAATTACACAGGGCTGGTATCAACAACACTATGCTTTTCTACAAAAAGCACAGAAGCAAATGTTAAGAGAATTTATACAAACACAGCAGTCAGCTTTGTACCCTTAAGTATTAAAGGAGGGAGACTGCTCCAAGCCTTGATAGATACATTAATTCACTTTCAAGCTCATTTTCATAAGCACGTCTGGGCTGCAAGCCTAGGAAGGCCTTATAAGCTTCCAACTACTTGGACTGAACCCAAGACTATATTCATCCACCAAAATCCCCCCAAATATTTGGTTGCTTAACTAAAAATACATGTGGCGGTGCGCTGGATAACTTCAGGCTAGTAGAATTAGTCGTGCATGGTACGTGCAAGCCAAGAGTGCTCAGCTCGCTTTAAAAAATAAATAAATTACAATTTAGCGATCAGTTTGCTTTTAGTCTCAATGAGGCAGAGATGAGATGATACAGTTTTTTATTATCCTTCTTAAATCTCTTCTGTCAAGCTGCAGCACTTAGAAAATATCTGAAAAATTATTAAGCCTGTGACCTACGTGAGTGCCTTGAAACCTATCTTTTATTCAATAATTCTGACAAATTATATCTATATATATCTATATATATATATATATATATATCTATATATATATATATATATATATCTATATATATATCTATATATATATATATATCTATCTATCTATCTATCTATCTATCTATATATATATATATATATATATATATATATATATATATATATATATATATATATATATATATATATATATATATACATACACATATATATATATACATACACATACATATATACATACATATACATATATATATACATACATATACATATATATATACATACATATACATATATATATACATACATATACATATATATATACATACATATACATATATATATACACATACATATACATATATATATACACATACATATACATATATATACATACATATACATATATATATATACATACATATACATATATATATACATACATATATATATATACATACATACATACATACATACATACATATACACACACACACACATATGTGTGTAGGTGCATTTTATGTATATTCTGAAATGTCATTGAAGATTTTATTTTCTATTCAATTAAAAAAATCTGTACTTTTCTTAAACAAATGGCATAAACGTCTTTGGTTAGCCTCTCTGTTTAAAGGACTCATCAATGACTGCTATTTCTATGTATAATTTCATAACTCATATACTAAATACTAAAACAAAAACTTTCACAAAGTGCACTTGGAAGCCCACTCTGCTTTTTACAAACAGAGGCAGGCAGAGAGTGTGGCCGAGCATGTGAGTGCCACTGAATAATTTATTGGCAGGTTTTGGTTTCAGGGCTCCGAGTGGCAACAGCAGCATGTGCTGGCAGGTAAGAGGAGGACCCTTGGAAAGACTTCAGATATAAAGGCCAAATTGCTGTGATGCAAGGAGCATAAATGTGTTGAGACTGCACCAGAAGCATCTGTGTGGCTCCCTCCGAGACCTCTGAGGGAAACAGGGGGGCTGTGAGGTGAGTTTGCGCACACAGGGAATACAATCCGCTTACACTTTTGCGTTTACACATTTGCACTCTTGCTGTGTCTTTAGACAGCCATGCACTTACTGACAATGATTGCGATGCCCAGGAAGAACAGCACCACTGCAAAAACCAGCCCACCAATTCTCAGAGATTCATAATCTGAAATAACAAAAAACAAAAAAACTAAAAACACTTTGTAGTGTTTGCAGATTTACATGATGTAACGTTTGAAGTCTTCAGTCTGGAAGCAAGGCGTGAGACAAACAGCAGAGAGCGAGAGAACATCAAAAGAAGAAAGGTCTGTCTAATATAGGTATATTTTAATTATACCTGACATCATTTTGAGTATTGTTAATTAGTAATTATCTGTATTTATTTGTATATAGTACATGTACATTCATTTCATGGTTTAGTAAAATGTGTTAAAATCTTTAGTAATAAATATCAACTGAAAAAACATTTTGATCACAAGTTTATTTTGTTGTTAAAAAGAACAAAAACACTTATTACGGTACATTGTACATGTATTCAAACTGCTATGGATTTAAATAGTTATTACCTGTTACTCTAATGCAATTAAAGTCATAAAAAATAATGCAACTATAGTCAAACAGTATCCCATGCCAACATCATCACTTTGAACTTCAGATAAATCTATTAACCTAGAAGCAGAGGTTTTAATGGCACTTTCTCTTGTTGCCAATACGAACTATGATTCTTACAAGTGTAGTGTGTAACTTCTAAGGCTTTTTCTCAATTTTTGACTATTTCATTAAAAACTTTGATCATTCTTAATTTCATGGCAGCAACGCATCTAAAAAAAAAAAGGTTGGGTTCCACAGAAACCTTCTCTTGGCCAAACCGTTATGTGATCAAATCGAATTTTCAATTCTTTTTGGAAAACATGGATGCCATGCCCGCTGGCTAAAGAGGACAGGTATGAAACATCTGGATTGGTATCAGTGCTCAGTTCGAAAGCTTGAATCTCTGATTCTATTACACTCATTGTAAAAGAGCCTGTCACAAAATGAGAAATACAGTCAACAAGTCCCAGGACTGTTTAGCTGCTAGAATCCCATGTCAACAACATTCCTCTCCCAAAGGTCTGGCAACTGGTCTGCTCGATTCCCAGATGTTTCCCTGCTGTTGAAAGAAGAGGGGATGCTGCACGTTGGTAACATCATGTCCCCGTCCCAACTTTTTTTGAGACGTGTTGCTGCCTTCAAATTCAAAATGAGTAAATAAAATTTTATTTGAATTTGCAAATCAGTAGATTCCATTTTTATTTACATTTCACACACTGTCACAACTTTTTTTTTGTTGTTGTTGCAAATTTAGGGTTGCGTATACAAATGATTGTGGTACTTTTGCATTACAGTGCACTCATTCTCCACTAATATCTTCCTTGAGACAGCTCTGTTATTGCATCCGGTAAACAACAGATCACTGCTCTTAGGAAAGCCTATTCCTGTAGTGTAGCATTTTGATTATTTTAGTGCTGTGCCCAAGTGTATTTTAACAGGAAACACTTTGGTGGACCTTAAGTGAAGCAAATAGAAACACATGGAGGAAAAAGCGAGTTGGACAAAAACAAACAAAAAACTTTCCCCAGTGAAAATGATGCGTTTTGATCACCGTTTTAGTGGTAATTGTGTGGAATAGTACACTGTGGGCATGAGACAACTACCAAATAATCCCCTACCCTCGAGAACAAAACACAATAAAAGTGCATATAAAATGCAGATGTTCAGTCATTCTCTACACTCTGTTCCTTTGGGTCAACTAAAAAGCCGTGACAGTGCTCGGTATTTACATTGGATTTACTCCAGAAGCTTGGCCTTAGGGTGGAAGTTTTCCATCACTTTTGGAGAAAAAACAAGTGAAAAATGTAAACTCATCTCAACCTCCCAGATGTTTCCTGTGTGGAGGGTCGATCATTAAAAGCCCAAGTTCATCTGCTCAGCCCTCACCGTATTGAAAATCCCTGTCGTAGTCTGGAAGAAGAAAGCAAAAAAGAGGAAACAAATGAGAAGCAGATTTACGCACTGACACGCTTCAGCGAGTACTCACAATATGACATCAGTTCTAGAGCATTATTAACCACTATGAGCCTAGTACCAGTTTACAGTAAATGCTCTACAGCGAGTACTTAGATTAAGCTAATTTGACTTTCCTAAAAAAAAAAAAAACCCCACAATACCCACCTTTGTCATCATCAGCTGCAGAAACTGTGAGAGAGAAAGCAAAGAACATTGACCTCTATTAAGAAATTCAGCAGGTTACATAAGTGCATGTCAGCAAATGAGAGGCTGTTGTTGGACAAAACTGGGTTGAGCAAACATCTGAAACAGCGCCTATTAATGAAGGTCTTCATTTTGTAGCTGGCTCCTTAATTAAAACAAAACAGAACAAAACACGCACGCATGGACATTGTTCTCATGGGAACAGCGTGTTAACACTGTTAAGACCCAACTTCAAATCAATAAAATCAGGATTAGAGGGGTTCCAGTTATTGGCAGGAGGACCAGTTTCTATTTAAGTCTCAAACATCACAAGAAATGTAGAGGATAAAATGCTCGCTAGCCCAGATATTTAAAAAAAAATCCCGGAAAATAATAACTGTGCTTCTTCTACCCCAGTATTTTTATTTCATCGCCCTGTTTTAATCCGTGCTCTGTCACTAATGTGGGGAACTTCAGATCGGTCTGTTCAAACACCATCTCTGCCTCCATGTGGAGAAAAAAAAGTTGGCTGCAGACTTTCAGATCTACACTGTTCATTATAAGAAAGGAGAAAGCAGGCACTGTTTATGTGAGCGTCAGTGGTCCGAGTGAGAACAGTGTAACCTTGGAGGAGCACAAGAGAACGCTACATAAATACTTGTGTTAGGCAACATTTTGCATAATTAATGCGTTATTTTTAACGGTTATCATTAACAATATTCGACCATAATAGCCGATGCTGAAAGCACTGACATGATAAGGCAAGCGGAGAGTTATTAAAGAGTAAAAGCTTTCTGTTCTAAAGTTTAAGCTTAGAGACTTTTCTGACACTTGCTGAAAGAATCACATGAACTGCTACAAATAAGATTGATGCGGTTGAAACCCTGAACTCAGTAATATGTTATCTGTTCTACTGCATCCTGGCTGCTGGAGAGGAAGGGTGAAAGTCACACAGTTAACGCTGACCTTGTTCTTGGGCAGTAAATCCTAATATTATTCTTTTTCCTCACCAAAGCAGAAACACATTCTATCATACCGATGCCGACAAGTCTTCCAAAATAAGGTCTAACCCAAGAGTCGGACATAAAAGTCAAAGAAGATCTGCTTAAGATCAAGCACAGCCGATGGCATGCGGGGTGCACGGATAAACAACTCTGAGACCAGAGCTTGCATTAACAATGGAAAACTTGGCAGCAGTCTGAATAACTGATTTATTCAAACTGCTGTATAAGGAAACATTTACACTAGTCTGACACGGCCTTTTCTCTGTGTACAACACCGGGGTGAAAGATTTAAGCTGATTTTTGTTTAAGTATGCAAATTATGTTAGACATTATAAACATCTGACCATGTTAAAGTGCCATACAATTATGCATGCAACATTAAACAGAAGCACATCGAACGTTCATGCTTCGTCAGTGACCACTCACGCAAACTTACCAAACACCTCCCTTCCAAATGCTGATCCTATTATACAGACACATCAGCTCATTTAGCATGGAAGGACTTAAAGCAAAAGCTAGGGAAAGGGGAAGCAACTGAAGAAGGTCATGCTTGTTTTAAAGGGGGGAAAGCACGTAATTCTGCTGAAGGTCTCGTGAAAAGAATACCCACCAAGCGCAGGAGCCAGCCAGGAACTGAATGCCACCAGTGTCACAAGATCCATTGTACCTGTTTGGAAAAGTCAAACAAGATTGGGCTGTGTCAGGATGTGAAATCACAATAACAGGAAACAATAAATGTCTTAACCCGATTGTACACAGTTGTAAACCCCCCCCCCAAAAAAAGACAACTGACAAACGCAATTCAACTGGATTAATAACACACAGTTTTACTTTTCGTGTCTTTATTCAAGACGCCAACTGATTCCTCACAGTGCAGGCTGAAAAAAAGTAACTCAAACAACTTTCTTTATTAGCAACAACCTCAATCAGATGCTAGCCTGGAGAAGGAGAGGTATGCACTGGAGAAAACAGGAAGAAATAACACATTTGTGTGAATGAAAGACAGACAAGTGGGACAAACAAATAATACCATTTTAAGCTACAGACAGTGGACAAGAGAGGTGAAGAAGAGAGTGCAGGCAAGTACTGATTTGGTGATATTATTAGACAAAGGATGTTAACGATGGAGCTGCCAGGCAGGAGAAAAAGACAAAGGAGGTCCAAAGAGAATCTTTATGGGTGTAGTGAAGGTCATGCATAGGGTTGGTTGATAAAAGTGGATCCTAAGGACAGGGTAATATGGAGGCAAGGTAATCCGCTGTGGCGACCCCAAAGTGAGTAGTGGAAAGATGAAAAAGAAGAGCCTCAATCAGATGTTACCGGTAGCTGCTTATGAGATCGGGCAACAATCAAGAGGAATCTCGCAACGTTTTAGGAAGATTTTTGAAGCATTTTCCAGCTAGGGGCACCTCTTTAATGAGTTTTCTAAAATTCTAAGAGTTGTCTTGATCAAGGCATAATTTACACATCTACACATTAGAAGAACAAATTCTACAACCCTCATTTCAGATCTCATCTCCTTAACAAGAACGTCTGATTCCAAGACGATTTGGGAGAACTGATTACAGCAGATGCTTTTACCAGCCTGGACTTTTAGCGAATGTTTTTGTGTTCAATTAAGGCAAGTGAAAGATAACTTTTTGTATTTCCAAAACATGCTCCAAGTTCACAGATGGTGTTTTTGTAGAACTATAGAAGCAGCCTGCTTACAACTTTGTGTGGTTATGAAGAAGCTTAATTTAATCTGAATGACATCTTTCTTCATGAATATCTGACATCCTCTAGTCTAAAATAAATCAGCTGCTCACACTGTTCTGCTAACGGAGAATCAGCCACTTTCGATGAAGTTCAGAACTGTTTTCACAATAGTCTATGGTTAAACTGAACTGAGTTTCACGTGGAAAATCACTGACACCATGCCTGGTAGGGAGACAATGCTCTTTCTCAGCTAGATGCCACATAACAGGATCATGAATGTTTTCTGTATGGGAGTCTTAATACATAGTGCCTTAAATCTGGGTAAGCGAAGAGGGTCTATTTCAAGCGCAGCCCCTCAGAATATGGAGCTCAGCAGTGGAGGGGTACCAGGCAAGCCTGGTGTTGAGTTGCACTTGATATTTGGTCAGTGGATTTGGACTGGTTTTGCTGGGTCATCTACTTTACAAGTGGAGCAAAACCTTGGGGGAAGCATTACGGTCTATATATTACCTAGTACACTGGGATTCTCTTACACCCATATGTGTAAGGTTATGTTTTAGGTTATGATCTCACTAGATCCCACCCTTCATGATTGGAAATGGGCTGAAGGTCCATTCAAGACAGTATATGAGGCGAAATTTTGTTTGCTTCACAGCCCTAATTACCAAGAAAAAAAATACCAAAACAGGACAACAAAAAATGTAATGCAGGTACGCAAAGCTTAGCTCTGCAGTCATAGAAAATCTAAGCCATGAAATAACATCTTTTGCAATGCAAAGATCAAAGCCTATGTTAGCAGAGCCAATGGCTCCCTCCCTGGCCCAAAGCACTGATGGGGATTCATGCATGACTAGAGTGGGGGTGTGAACACGAACCTGGAGCCTGGAGTGGAGAGAAATGAACACTTCAACCCTGGGAGCAGGATTAACAACAAAGGCCTGCCAATCAGGTTTAATCAAACAAATACAGGGTGAGTTATTCGAACAAGTGCCAATCCAATAATCTTGTTTGTTAGCCTTCTGAGTGATGGAGAGGAATATAATGGGGAGACAGGAAAGAAGCCCGTAGAGCAACACGTAAAATGAATTATAATGGGTTATAATAAAGTGGGATTAACACAGACTGTTTGCAATTAGGAATAGGAGCTTGTGTTTTACATTTCACTTACATAAACCCGTTACGGGGTATATTTAGACTCCAAACAGACTGCATCACCATACTTCCAAGGAACAACACTTGAGGTTTTTTCCTTTCGTAGTTTATTCTGTGAGGTATAGTCTGAAAAACTATGATATTCCGACATCTGTGCGAGTTGTCAACAATTGAAGCCATTCAGATTGTTACAGATTAAGTGACATTTCACAAGTTGTTGGCCACAAACTCACGGCTCAGCGCAAAAACGAGCCTCCAGTGAACTTGGCACGTAGAAGTTAGAGCAAATTTATGAGCAGGGAAAAAAGGCTTTCATAGTGCACAGAAGCATTGCAGGTATATGCAAAGAACGCGTAGGCGTGAGAGAAGCATGAGCGATGGCTTATCTAATTAGACGGTCACATGGTGGACGCAGGCGTTTAGTTGGGGGTGGTGGTGGAAACAACGTTGGAGAAACCAAGTAGAAAGACGATATCTTTCTAAGAACATATCTACCAATCAAACGCTGCTGACACAGGGTCCTGTTTATATGCGTGCAGAATCTATTTAATATATTTGTACCTGCATTAATATGAAAGTCGTGTTCAAGGAAACGCATTCATTTCAGCAGAGCACAAGTCAAAGTGAACTTACCGTATATCCGCCTCCTTGAAACGAATGTGAGTTGAGACTTTTCGCTCAGTGAGCTAAACTTTACTTGGAGGGGAGGAAAAAAAGTTTCCCTACGTTAAACACGCACAAATAAATAAATAAATAAAATGCATGCAAAACCTTCTATTATGACTTGATTAAAAATGAAGCCGTCTGGGTTGCATTCTGTGTGGATCGTTCACCATTCCCGCCTGGACCAAGTCGGTTTCTCCTTGGTCTTGCCTCAGGAATGAAAGGGGGAGGGGGAGGGGGAGGCGGGGTGCCACTGAAGTTACTCCCAAAAATTACCCAGGACTGCCCCGCTCACAAGTAAACAACGCAGGCAGAGCTGGACTGCAGCGCTACTGTGAGAGGACATCATCATCATCATCATCATCATTATTATTCCCACGCTCTTTGTTGCCAGCGCCTCTTGTCAACATGTATTCCATAATGAACTATTAATCACGCTCATTTCTCCCCACTGGCAAATAATAGCCACAAACTGCACGGAACACAGTGAACTCTTTGTTCTGTGCTGCAATTTCCAGGCTTCAAAGAGAGGCTCGGTGCAATTAAGCAAATAAACACTAGATGGCCAGGGCAGACTGTCACTGTTGCAGTTTTCTCTCAGCTACATGAAAACTTTGTTCGCGAGGTGTTTTTCCAAGTCAGAGTGCCAGCTTTCTGTCCCCTGACAGCAAAGCCTGGCCGGGGTGGAGGAAGGGGGACGATCTGATTTCCTCGTGTCAGCATTGTTCCCACATCATCATAATTAATGTTGTTCCAGGTTCAACATTGCAAGTGACCAATCACCTTCTTGTGACGTCATTCCTTTGCGACTTCGAAATACCCGCCTTCGATTATTTCGAAATACAAGTGAAGAAGCGAAAAACCGCCGCCTGTCCGCCGAATTTGAAGTCAATTTAGGATACTTTCCTTTAATAAACGGTAAGCATTATACATATGTTCCTCACTTGGCTTGCTGTTTGTTTGCTAGCGATAGGCTACTTGACAACAGCATTAGCTAACCAGTGTTCTCTAGACCAGCGTTCCCCAACTTTTTGGGTGTTTCGTGGCCCGGGGGTTGGGTCAGGCAAAATTGCAGTAGCTTCCCTGATCATTTTACAAACATAAGTGAAGAGAATCTGGACTAAAAGGCCTAGACTTATGGTTGTGTGCTGAATCTATGACTCAAACTATCACCTGGAAACATAATTAACTGGTCCATAGCTGTGAAACTGGACATGAGTTCTTGATTCTATGGAGATTAACAGTAATCCAGAAATTTACAAATTTGTCCTGGTACATCGCGTAAATGTTGTCCCTGGGACATCGCGTAAATGTTGTCCCTGGGACATCGCGTAAATGTTGTCCCTGGGACATCGTGTAATTGTTGTCCCTGGGACATCGTGTAAATGTTGACCCAGGGACATCGTGTAAATGTTGACCCAGGGACATCGTGTAGATGTTGTCCCTGGGACATCGTGTGATAGCTTGTAAATAATGGAATGAAAATTATTGATTGTTATTAACTTGTGAAAAAGAAGTGTAACAAATCCACATGTTATGTTCTTACACCCTTACAGAAACTGTGACTCCTTCACAATGTCAGGTAAATGTCAACTCATGTTGAATAATCAACCAATCAAGCCTTTAATTATCACATGCAATGTTACACGTACAACTGCAATGAAAATTTCACCCCCTTCTGACCATACATATATTGCTTAAACATCACATTGGGAAGACAGGTCGGAAACAGTTAGGAAGGTCAGAAAACAATTTAATTAATAGATGAGGGGAGAGGAGGAGAAAAAAGAACTACAACCAGACAAAGCTCCTAGAAGACTGAAATGGATGATGGTTGCAGCATGCAAAAAGAAAATGATATCTGTTGACTACAGCATATGCTTTCTCACAGATTACCTTGTGGGAGTAGCTGGACCAAACTCTATTGGTATTTCAAGTTTGAAATCCCTGTTTGACCAGACTAACATTTCAGATGAGGTACCTCTTGACATAAAAATCCTTTTATGTTGTCATAAAACTAATGTTAAATTCTGCTTTAAATACACTTTATTGTACAATTTACTTAATGAATCGTATTCCTTAGTTCTGTTTTTATTTATATGTATTTATTTATTTGTTTTATAAGGTAATAGATGGCCTAATCTATTTGCAGTGTGAGGTATGTTGAAAAGCTTGTTTGATCATAATGACATAGCATGTTTACGTTTTTTGTAATGTATTTGAAAACATGTATTTATGTTATTTTTATAGAATTTCCCTCACATTTATCCAATACCAAGCCAAATCACTGGAAAAATTTTGGATGGGTCCACAAGAGCACAAAGTGCATACTTTTTGAAGGTATGACTTGGACTGTGGTAACTATGTTCTTATCACAAAGGGTTTATAAGTTGCCACTATAAACAAACAGCATTTTCCAAAATTGAAGCCTTGTCAGAAGAACCTGAAAAATACCTTTCTGAAACCTTTTCTGTGTAAAGACTTGTTCAAAAGCAATGCACACAGATTAAAACATTTCTGTCTTGGCCAACTGATAAAGAACACCAAAAATTGAGTGGTGCGTGTTGAGTCTGTGGTCTTGATTTGTTTTGTACACACTATAGAAATTAATTAATGTAAACCAAAAATGACACTTTCTATATGTTTGTGTATCTGCAGAATTAATTACAAGTCTCACCTGACAAGCTTTTGCAGTTTTGCAGTGTCATTCTTGACAGAAAAACATACTTGTCACATTATTTTTATTTCCAGAAAAACATCTTTCAGATGTATGAGAAATTGATTGGAGCCTGTCTGGAAAACGGCAGCCACTGGACCTTGTTTGTAAGTTGCACAGATTTTGCACTCTCTCTAGTGCATGATACTTTTCAGTGTCCCTCATTAGGAAAGCTCAAGGCCCAAGCCTACCATATCCATCTTTTTACAAAACAGTTTTGTGACATACCCAAGAGGACCATAGTCTATATGAATTCATTTGGCGAGTCGGAGGTCAGAAAAAGTGCGGTGTTGAAAAACTGGAGGTAATTAATTAACATATTTAACATAACATATTTAATTTAATTGAAATCATTACCGAACGTGGTTATTGATTTCTCTATATGCTTTTTATTTGTAATAACTGCGATCTCTCAGCTCATTTGCTTCAGCAAGAGGCTGCGCTGGAGAGTGGACCTTGTCACATGTGAGCCACCCACATCAACAGGATGGGAACTCATGTGGAGTGCATGTCATAATGGTACTGAAAACTATAGCTTTAACCTATATAAGTAATGTTTACATTTTTGCCTATTCAGTTTTTAAAGCCTTAGAGGCAGGATGGTAAAATCTCAATTTTTTTTGTAGATTGAACCATTTCAGCAGTAATGCTTCGCTTTGGTTGCTCTGTTTTTGTTTTTTTTTCTCGGGGGGGGGGGGTTAAAAACAAACAAACATTTCTTTGTTAATCTAATTCTTTTTGTTCTTTCTTTTTTTTTTTTTCTTCTTCGTCAATTATTAGTTTGCCCAATCTCTCATTGACGGTAAAACACAAGTGGAGGAGTACAACACTGAAATCACAAAGCTCAGGTCCCGACTTTGCCACTACTTATTTTCCTCAATAGGTAAAGATAAAATTAGCTGCCTTCTTTTTCTCTAACATTGGAAAATGTAACTTGTACTTAAACAAATTATATTTTGCAGATCGAACTAGGAAGTGCAGTCAGTGCTGGTGTGTGATTGCAGCCAAAGACCGGGTACACTATGACATGTCCTTAGCCATATAGATTGTTTATTTAATGGACTTTGTTCATTTGCTTTTTGTTTGTTTATTTCTTCTTCTTCTTTTTTTTTTAATTCACAGGTGCAGTGCCAGAAATGTGGTGCATACAAGCACATGCGTTGTTCAAAGTCTGTTTGTGGCATCTGTATCTTCTGTGAGAGTAAGTCACAATATAACTAAACAATGTCCAAAAATGTTTAAAGTGAAAAAAAATTCGTAATTTTGCCTTTGCACACCCGGACTGTGTAATTAAAGTGGACGTTTCAAGATCCAGTTTTTACACAAAACTATTTTAGACATAACTGTGTCGTATTGTGGGGATTTCTCTTCACAATTAAATTGATATAGTGCTGTTTATATCATTCTTCTTTATGTAACAGCACAGTGCAGCACAGCAGAGGGAAAGGAGTTGTGCAGCATAGTGGGTGGCTATACAGGAGGAGCAATAGAAGTAGCCAGTGAAGAATGTCATCAGGGAAAGCATCAGGCAGCGAATGACAAAGGAAAAGTTCCTAAGGGAGAGAACATCTGCAGCAAATCGACAAGTAACAGTGAGATAGGAAGACTGACAGTCAGAGATGAAGGTACACAGACTGAAAGAGATGAAGGTACACAGACTGAAGACAACGAAAAAGAAGCAGAAGTATACGGCACAAGTCTGAGTACAGATAATGCTGCTGCTGATGATGTTGACAGGATCGATGCAGATACAGAATTCCAAACTGATTCAGAAGGAACTAGTACAGTTTACAGAGTGCATGGTCGCTTATCTGTACCAAGCTCAAAAAAGAAAACCTACACAATAACAGAAGACGAGATCAAGCGCAGAATCAACGCAGAGAACATGTCAGTTCATGTTTTCAGAGGTTTGATTGGGGTAGGTATACATTTCGTGATTTTGATGTCACCTGAAATAAATCCGGGTTACTCGTATCAATGAAGTGACAATGTGGCTGGAAATTGTGCATTTGCTGCAACATATACACAATTACACCATGTAAACAAAAGCATTTAACTTTGTGCGCGTGTGTGTGTCTCTCTCTGCTCTTTTGGTGTTTGCACTTTTTCTTTTTTAGGGCCGTAAAGCCAAACTGCCCGCAATGATTCTTGACAGGCCTAAGAAGGCCAAAACTAAAGTAACAGTGTTTAGTGTTCTGAGTGAAGAGGAGGCTGGGGAGCTAGCCCTCGGGTTTGCCGGAAGATTGGCCTGCGATGTCACAACAGACATGGTCTGTAAAGGCATCGACCATTCAAGTGCTGATATGACAAAGTAAGTTAGTAAAACAATATGAAAGTTGTATCTTTTTTGGTATTATTTGTCATTTCCCCGTATTTGGGTTATTGGTGTAACATTGTTAATCTTACTTTCTAATAACAGACAGACTCTTCTCAAAATCCAACACAATCTTAAACATGAGCTGACTGATTCCTCAACCTTCAGTTTGCTGACACACACCTTTGGCCCCGCTGCACTGGATTCTGTCATTTCATTCCTGTGTGAAAAACTTGATCTTGTCTCTTAAATAATGAAACCTTTTGTGACTTTTGTTTGTTCTGTAAATCAGAATCTTGAAAATTGTTCATTGTTGTTCTAAGTTTGTGTTAACTATTTGGCAAAAATGATTGGTTCCTAATCCAAACAGCATAATGACTGTTCTAACACATATCTTAAAAATGCTACAAAGAAAGAAAATTATCACATATGTTTCAATATGAATGTAATTGTGTCACACTCGGTTTGTAGTAGCTTTCCTGTTTTATTTTGAGTTTTGGTATGTTTACACTGTTATTTTTATTTCCCGTGTGTTCGTCTTCCCTTATTAGTTTTACTGTATTTAATTAGTCTGATTTAATAACTTATAATTATTTACTTTCCAGTGTGTATATATGCTCCTCGTTTGGATTATTGTTTGTTTGAGTTCTGCCTGTCTTTTCTATTAAAGATTTGGACTTTTGGACTATTAGTGGACCTCGTAGGTTTTTATTCTGTTCAATTGGTAATTGACTGGGTTTAATTTAGTGGCCTGGAAAACAGGCCGGAGGGGTCTGGTCATTTTAACCCCCTAAGACCCGAAATCTTCCATGGCATGCATTTTTAATTTCTCTTTGATATTTGGGCCGATTGGAACCCGATGAATGTAAAAAGAAAGAATTACCAGGTTTTGTTTTTTTTACCTAATTTTTGTTTCTGAGAAAAATGAGAGCCACATATGAGGACATTAATTTGAAATTTCGATAGAACAGTTGCAGTATAATGTCCTCATAACTGTATATCAGGCACTTGTTGATCAAGATTTAGTATTTTGGTCTAAATAACCCAAAATGTGATGTCCACATGTGTGGACGCCAGGCTGGAGTAAAGTGTTAGAGCTATTTATACCTATGTAAACTTTTATACACTGGTTTTTACCTGTCTTGTTTCAGAAAGGTTTAAAAGGGTAATGTCCACAGTTTTTGTTTATTTATTTGTTTGAATTCAACATATTTTATTAAAGTAATTGAGCTTGAACACAGAAAAAACTGAATCAAATAATCATAAAATCAAATCACTTGCACTATACTGAAGTCTAATCTACTCTGAGCTAATGCCGGTTTCCAACACTAATGATCGGGTGAAGGAGAGAGATGAGGGTGTGCACGGCCACTGGTGCTCTTATCCCTGTTCTTTGTGATACAATCCAACAGGAAAGCAGTCAAACCCTTGGACATTAGCCAAGTTAACGTTCACAAATATATACACACAGAGGAACTCTGAGCCCCAATGTCAGCATTAGCACAAACATGCCACTTCATACCAAATCTCAGTGTGAGGTCAGGTGTTAGTCTCATTCCATTATTCTGGCTATATTTTCTTACTCATTACTATTAAACTTATACTTAAGACTATTAACAAAATCACACCCCAATAACTCTGTTATTACACTTTGTATTTAATCATAAAAAGGCTGGATGTTGAAACCTTTTACTTCTATTTTGTATGAGCCAGGATTCTCAACAGCTGATACTCTATGTCCAAAAAGTGACAGGTATCGTTTTATGGAGCAAAAAACTTAAGAGCGCATATTTTATAAATAATACCAACAATTACAAATGCAGACCTTTAATAGTAATAAGTAATCCTTTATTTATAATGCATAGCAATATAAAAATAGTAACATATGAAAATATTACAATGGGCACAGATGAATTTGTATCAAAAACAGCAACCAAGCCAAAGTAATGAATAACACACATAAATAACAACTGCTTGAGAGACCAAACAATTTCTTTTCATCTGTTCCTTGGCAGAAAGTTAAGACAGCTATTCAGCTTTAGGTTTCAATAAACAGAAGTAATGGATGCAGTCCCTTTGAAATGTCACACAAAAGTCTACTTGTGCATATACTTAGCTTTAACTCTTCTTTTTTGTTTTGTATTCCAAAAGGTTTATTTTCTCCAGAGGATGTCTCTCTTTCAGTGGTTATCGACTGTTCACATTCATTTTCAGACTGTTGGAATGTCGATGCTGGCCGAACATTTCTTGCTAGAATACAATGGCCTAATTTTGCGTGCATTATCTGTCATCTTTATTTCGTACTGGCATATACTTTTGCCTGCTTGTTTTGTTTTTAAGACATTTGTATGCAGTTCATCTATCATTGCAGTAATACCCTCTGGAATGAATGCCCACTGTTTAACTGTGTCTAAAACAGCATTTAGTTTTCCAACTGCATCTTCTGTGCATTTTTTGTCTGTGCTTTCAACTACAGGAGTGTCATTCAAAGTTGATAGAGGACTTTTCAGAGAGTTTTTCATTTGTTTAAAATGGCTACAAGCCACCTTCAGGCAAGCACATGTGTTATAGTGAGAGAACGTACAACAAGTGCACTGAAGTGTTTCAGCCGATGCAAAAAAACACAGATTTCCAAACAAACTTCGCATTTTTATCACTTTCAAGTCCTCACAGTGTACAAAGTAATGCCTTTCTTTCACTGCAATTCTTGCCAAGGTCTTGTAACGTTGGGTTGTGTTGTGTGGTTGAGAAGAGGCGGCAAAACATCTAGCAGGGTAGCCAAAAGAATACACACTCACGCTGGCGTTGGGGATTCCACAGTGTGTTCTTTAATATACCTTCTCTTCATCAACCATATAAGCCCGGTTGAACGGCTGCAGCTTAACAAACATAGCGCACAGTGTTCGTACAACCCATAACGTTGCAAACAAAGGTGTCTGGAGAGGTAAAACATAAAATCCGTCCCTCCTCATGTACTAGCGTGCAAGCACATGTCCACACCATCACAGAGAGAGAGAGCAGAGAGACCAGTGGCACACACTGATGACACCATCAACCCTCGACTTGGGTGTCTTAAAGGGACACCACACCATAGTGGCTGTTACAGTCTGTTTCCATGTTTGGATAGATGTCATTGTCAGCCTCTGCTAATTTTGCAAGTAACACTAGATGCTTGCAAAGAAGTCCTCGTAAGCCATATGTACAGTTGCAGTAGGACTCAACAGGGCAGACATCATACACCATGTCTTCTCTTGACTCAGATGGGACTTGATATGCATTAACTCCATGGCTGTTCTTGACTGTAATTTTAAGAGCCCAACCACTTTCCATCAGTCTTGAAGCAGAGTCTGAAACTTGAGACAAGGTGTCAGCAAACCTGTTTTTCATGCGGCCCACATCTTGCAGGGTTTTTATGACTGAGAAGTAGTCGTCGGCCTTCCCTAGGAGCACTTCAATCAGATCATCCAGACGCCTATTCTTGTAGCCAGATAAAAACTGGTATTTCAGGCGGTGGAAAAATCTGAAAAACAGTTATTTGAAATGATTAGTAACTGTAATTGAAGGAATTTAAAGTTTTAATCAAGACTGTATTATTTTTTAAAAAATTGGAATACCTATTGCACACGTCTTTTATAAAGGAATGCTCTGTGCCGGTTTAGCTGATTTAGGCAAATCCACCTACTCTGTTTTTTGTTGTGATAACATTAAAAACGCTGCTAGAATTTAAAGGATTTGCCTAAAACCTGTTCTGGCAATGACATGACGAACCTACTCAGTTTAGCCTCTTGGATTAAAGCATAATATCTTTTTTTCAGCAATACAATTGAATGAGGTCAAAATAATAAATCATACCTTTCAATCACATTGTTTGTTTCAGAACGAGCGTGACTGAAGCGACGGCCGTAGTCACACCACATGTGGCCAATGCCTTCCCAGTGCTTCTGAAAATACTGGCACACCAAAGGGTATTGCTTAAATGTCTGGCAGAACTCTGCTGATGTGGCTTTAAAGTCGTCCTCCTAAGAGAATTGGATGCAACAGAATATATTTCAATCCATTTAACAGACCTATTGAAATCTTTAATATTATGTATTGAAGCCCTTTTCCTTTTATTGAATAACATTAAGAATTTTAAGTTATTAATAATATGTCGTGTTTTTGTATTAAGAAGCAATTATTTCTTCCCTTACAATGGCTAAGAAGGAACACTAAACCTATAAGCATATTTGGTTTCAGCATCTGTCTGTGAAAGAATCCCACTCACAAGTTCTACTGCACAGTGGGTGACACAATGATGTTCTGCACAGCTTAAGTACTTGTTTTGATAAGCAAGATAAGAAGCCAGTTTTAGAAATTGTTTCAAAAATCTATTTTGTATCTCTCTGTAACTTTTTTTAGCAACTGAAAGTTATTATGCTCTTAGTGTAATCAAGAAATCAAAATGTGAAATAGACAAATTACACTTACAGATGTGCAAGCTTTCAGCTTACAAAAGAAAGAAATGATTTCATTTCTCTTTTGGGTGTTAGAAAGCCCATGGACCCCGGACTCTGATTTTGAAAGCCATCGATTAACAGCCTGTGAATTTAAGAGAAAAAAAGTTAATCTGGAGAGAGAGACAGAGGAGCAGCTGTACAAAAAGCATAAAAGAAAGCTGACGTCCAAAAATAACTTTGTCACTCACTGGACAAGAGGACCTGTGCATTACAGAAATCAACCAGGCAAACATATTTTTAAATGTCAAAAAGAGCTTTGGGAAGCAGCCACCAGAAGATGAGTGCACTGTGGTCTTAAATGGATGGACATAGTCACTCAACATTTTATCCCTTTATATTCATTAACCTGAGTAGGTGAATATCACAATGAGGCAAATCATAACAACAGGACCCTGTTGTAAAAATGTGTTTCAGGTGCATCTTAGACAACGTGAAAAGAAAACAATGTGGTTTACCTGCAAGACATGGTACCAGCATAGAAGGATAGCTGACTCTGGAAAAACCTTCTGCAAAGCATTTATTTCCGCAAAGTCTTTGTCAACCATAAATGCTCTACAGAAAAAAAGAAAACACTAAATGAGATTAAACAGTATGAAAATGTTTTTGCCATCTCAAAGCACCACTTCAATGCCAAATTAAACATTTCAACTCACAAGTAGATATATAAAATACTGCATACAGCCTATAGGAATAACTTTAACAACTGGAAAGGAAAGTTTTTTGCAGCCCATGCTGCAGCTATAGCATTAGATTCTGGCATGTTATAACTTTTTTGAAAAGGAATTATTTCAAAATTAATAGCTGTCAATGTATTATTTACCTCGGGGAAGTTGGGAAATGCTCACAAACTATTCCAAGAACAGTTTCCAGGGTTTTCTGACTTTCGTTGCTGACAATAGCATAGGCCACAGGGACTCCATGCCCATGATCATCTCTTACAACAAGTGTGAATAAGGGAAATGAATACTGGTTAACGCAGTGCGTGGTGTCAACAAATACTAACTGTTTTGCATAGTTCTCCATGTTTGATTTCATTACAGGTGTCTGCAAAACAATCATTAGTTCTTGGTCAGATGTGTATGGTTGATAGAAGAGAACATGCTCTTGATGTTTTCCATTAAGTAAGGTATGTACACTTTGACTGTCTCCACAGTTAAAGTGCTTCTTCCTCATCATGCAGGTTCTAACACTGTCAATGTCACGTGGTGTGACAAAATGCTCTCTGTTGTGAAGATCTCTGTGTCCATGTTCTTTGGCCCATTTATGACATTTGGTTAGTACGATGGCTGGCTTAGTTCCAAGGGAAAGCAGTTCCTCAATCTTCCTCCTCAAATCACTGGAAATATTGTTGAAATGTGCGTCTTTTGGGTCCGAAGGATCATGCCCATCATGCTTATCATATGTACGCTGCACGATGACTGTGTGGTCTTTCCAACATTTGAGTACTTTAAATGAAACATAGGCCTTACAGCCCACTGCTCTGTAGCTGTTTCGACTTTTTTCCCCAGCTCTGACGCAGTTGAATTTGTAATAGTCTCTTTTCCTGTCTTTACCTGAGGCAACATTTAAACATTTATAATGTCCATGAAGGGTTAATGAGTTCAATTTTTCTAACACAACACTGAATGGGTCCTCCTGGCATTGTGACACATGCACAAAGTTGTGTGTCTTTTCCAGTTCTTTTTTTTTCGTCATTCAGAACACTTCTTCTAATTATGTCGTCCATTTCTGGTGGAAAAATAACGAAGGTTTAATTAGTCAATATTCATTAATTCATTTTAACTTGTTTTGGGGTTTTTTGCAATACAATGTAAATATAATATTAATATATATATATAAAAAAAAACACCCAGCACGCCCCTGCGGGCGGTTTTATCCTTCAAGCTCGGGTCCTCTACCAGAGGCCTGGGAGCTTGAGGGTCCTGCGCAGTATCTTAGCTGTTCCCAGGACTGCGCTCTTCTGGACAGAGATCTCCGATGTTTTTCCCGGGATCTGCTGGAGCCACTCGCCTAGCTTGGGAGTCACCGCACCTAGTGCTCCGATTACCACGGGGACCACCGTTACCTTCACCCTCCACATCCTCTCGAGCTCTTCTCTGAGCCCTTGGTATTTCTCCAGCTTCTCGTGTTCCTTCTTCCTGATATTGCTGTCATTGGGAACCGCTACATCGATCACTACGGCCGTCTTCTTCTGTTTGTCTACCACCACTATGTCCGGTTGGTTAGCCACCACCATTTTGTCCGTCTGTATCTGGAAGTCCCACAGGATCTTAGCTCGGTCATTCTCCACCACCCTTGGGGGTGGTGGAGAATATATAGAATATATATATATATATATATATATATATAAAACAAACAGGGGCTAAAAGAAGCTAAACTTTCATATGGTATGTCTCTGGCAACTTCTACATGATGTCCCAGGGACAACATTTACGCGATGTCCCAGGGCAACTTCTACATGATGTCCCAGGGACAACATTTACGCGATGTCCCAGGGACAACATTTACGCGATGTCCCAGGGACAACATTTACGCGATGTCCCAGGGACAACATTTACGCGATGTCCCAGGACAAATTTGTAAATTTCTGGATTACTGTTAATCTCCATAGAATCAAGAACTCATGTCCAGTTTCACAGCTATGGACCAATTAATTATGTTTCCAGGTGATAGTTTGAGTCATAGATTCAGCACACAACCATAAGTCTAGGCCTTTTAGTCCAGATTCTCTTCACTTATGTTTGTAAAATGATCAGGGAAGCTACTGCAATTTTGCCTGACCCAACCCCCGGGCCACGAAACACCCAAAAAGTTGGGGAACGCTGGTCTAGAGAACACTGGTTAGCTAATGCTGTTGTCAAGTAGCCTATCGCTAGCAAACAAACAGCAAGCCAAGTGAGGAACATATGTATAATGCTTACCGTTTATTAAAGGAAAGTATCCTAAATTGACTTCAAATTCGGAGGACAGGCGGCGGTTTTTCGCTTCTTCACTTGTATTTCGAAATACTCGAAGGCGGGTATTTCGAAGTCGCAAAGGAATGACGTCACAAGAAGGTGATTGGTCACTTGCAATATTGAACCTGGAACAACATTAATTATGATGATGTGGGAACAATGCTGACACGAGGAAATCAGATCGTCCGGAGGAAGGGCCCCCCTCCCTACTCTAAGGACCTTTAGTACATATAGGTTTCTTATAATGGTGTCAGTTTTGGCCGGCGGTCATAGGTTCTGTCCAATAATATGACGCAAGACTGGAGTAAAAGACATCCATGGATTGGCACTTTATTAAAGAAGGAGCATGATAACAGCAAAACACTAACCACAACTAAACAAAATGGCTTCCTTTTATACTCTACCTTTTCCAGGTGAGCATCCGGAATAGCCCAAGTATGGGGGTTAACTAATCAAAATGAACACATAACCCTCCACACAAACAAACATACAATAACATTAAAGCACATCACAAACATATACATATTTCCAACACATACTATAAACAAACCAATAACATAAGCTTCACCCATTTCTATCTAAATTAAAACCCTCTTTATCCATACTCCCTAACCTGGCACACTGGTCTGCCCCAAGAGCTCTTAAACAGGTGATTGAGCCGCTTTCACTCTTTTGCTCCACATCCTGCAAGAAGCAACTAGGACAGGTGAGTACCTTTACAAGTTCTCATTTCGCATATGTTTAGGTTATTGATAAATGATTAACTGCAAGCAGCTCTAACTTTGGCTCTTCTCCGACACAGGTAGGATGGCCAGCCCCACTGTCTCTTTTCTGTTACAAGCTGTCAATTTAATCGTATGTCAAATAACCTAATAAAAGACTCCATAAGAACTAATGTGTTTTCTTTATTACCCCATTTTAAATTCCCAATCCAACAATTTATTATTAACAATACCAACAAGGTAATGGAACCCCTGGTTTCCATTACGAATGGCATTAGGTTAGCATTACTTCTATTACATGTGCAAAATGTCATGTTTTTCCAGTTTAAATTGATACAGGTTGCTAGAGCTTCTCTAGAGGAAACACGCGAAGAATCACAAACAACCCACATACTGCAGAGAAAATATCTTTATTTAGCGGTCAGAACAATGTGTTTTTTAATAACAGACACATATTAAAAAGTATTGCAAGACAGGCAAGACATAACGGGAAAGGAGATGGAATAATTTTCTCCCCCACTAGATGGAGATATTGGTCAAGAATGAGCTCCATGCCTCTTTCGCCCCTTTCTTTCCCTCTTTTTTCTAAACCCTGGGTAAACAATAGAAGGCACAATCACCAGGAAGCAACTTAAACTATTCCATGAATCAAGACGAGGTGCTGAAGCAGGTTGAGTAAATCTGTGAACAAGCGAGATTCTTCATCCTGTTTAAGAGGGGAAGAAACATGGACGTGAGCCACTGTGCAGCTGTTTTATTCATGAGCAAGCATCAGTTAATATCTGAACTTTATATTTTATTACCTGTTAACCAGATGCTTTTGTCGGAACAGGACCAGCATCTCTACAGGCCACTGCAATGAAAACAAAAGGGAAAATGAACTTATAAGGAGACTGGAGCAAAGGAAAGTTGTGTCCACTCGGGCACAGCGGAAATTACGTGTGATGACTTTGTACATGAAATTTGTGTTTTAAAAGAACTGAGGATTAGCACTTGTTCTTATTAGAGTTATTTTCTTGTGTTCTCTATGGACTTGTTGAAAAAAAAAAGCCAAATAAACGACAACTCTGAAAAACTCAAGTCAAGGGAGGAAAGAGACGGACAAAACTCTGCTCTCCAAAGAGGTGACTTAAGGCTAGGACACAAAACTAAACATGAGGGCTCAAATTAATATTGCACCCAGATGAGTCTTAAGTGTCCTTGGATGACAAGCAGTGATTGGATTGCAAGCTTGGTAGCTTTTGATGGCCATGCCTGTCAGCCTTACCTGCTTTTTAATCAGTAATTACCACAGGGGATTCTCTGGCATTTCTTAATTAAATTGGACCAAATGCAATTAAAAACCACACTCTCATTCCCTTAAAAGGGCTCTGTGGAGTCCTTGTTTAGTTCTTGCTGTTAAGAGAATAAGCGGTTGAATGGTCATAGCACCTTCCCATCTCTCGCTGATCTGTACTTGATTATTTCAGTGGTCAAATTAAGTTTGCAGTTTGCATAATACGGGGAAAGATAGCATTTAAGATTAAAAAAATAAACCCTCTAACATGGAGCCAAATAATTAAAAGTTAATATCTGGAGCTCTGGATCACTATGAGAGTAAGTAGTGAAGCGAAGGCTGATCCTGTCATAGCACTAAGTGTAGTACTATATCTTCCCCTTTAACCCCCATATATTTATACACAGGAAATGCTGCAATGTGTCTTTAAAATACTCACCATCTGGAAAAGTCACCAGCGCTCCAGGAGCCGACAACTACAGACACATCAGTTGTGATTTTTCCATCTGCTGTCGTCATGTCATCTTTGGAGTCGTTATTGTAGTTACCACAGGCGCCGCACATTTTACCAGACAGGCTACTGTGAATAATGACGGTGACCTCCTGAGAAATAGAGTAAGTGACCCGCACAGCGGACGCCCTTTCGATGATCAAAGCCCTCTCTGAGATTTGGACAGAGAGTGTGCTTGTCACTTTGCTGGGAAGAGACACTTTCCTGCCATTTACCTGAATGACACAGATAATGGAACATAACTGTTATTATTATGGTATAAAATGTCTATTATTATCTAATATAGTATAAAACTGAGCTCAAACCAATCACATTCAATTTTTGCATAAAAATGTTCTCACCCAGGTCACGTGTTCGCTGTTCACTGCCACGATGGTATCGCTGAAGAACACATACACACTGGCAACAGTGGGAGCTGCCCCCTTGTTGCAGACCCTAACGTCCACGACCACACGGAACCACAGCTCAGCGCTCTCGTCACACAGAGACGCCACTTGGAAAGCGCCCTGTGCTCCTATCGCGCCTGACATACCATCAAAGGAGCTTAGCTGGCCATCACGGCTGACGACGCATTGGCCCTGCTTCAGGTGGCAACCCCTGACTCCGTCTCTGATATCGCAAACTTCCCCACTGGCACAGGACAGCTTTTCACACTTTACCATACCAGAGGCCTGGCACACACACTTTGACTTGCAGTCGTTGTCCACCAATTCTTGGCCCACCTGGGAAGAAGATGTTAAAAACTCATCATACAGAACTTGTCATAGCTCTATTCAGGTGTTAATTCAGTGACCAGAATATAGGGCTAGTCAGTTTTTACCATCAGATATCTGCCGTTGTACATACACCCACAGTCTTCCAGGACAACACACTGGACACCATTGAAAACGAAGCCATCATCACACTGGCATCCTTCAAAACAGCCCGGAAAACAACCAAACGGGGTAACAAAACTGGCACATGTCCCACTACAGGTGTCGGCACACAGCTCATAGTGACTGTGTGGAGGGCATGATGCAGCTAGAAGAGAAAACAAGGGCAAAAAATTTGTGCCTGAAATACAGAGCACAGATGAATACATGAGCTAATCTTCAGCTAGAGACTGCTGTGTGTTACTTACGGCAGAAAGAGTTGCTCCTCCACTGCTGGATTTGAACTCCTGCACTCTGGCAGGCCAAAGCGTAAGCCTGCACACTGTTACACAGAGTGTCTTTGTTGCCCCCCACAGCACAAACATCAAACACACAATCCGACAGATATACTGCTGGGTCAATGACACTGTGGCAGGCTTTGAAAGGCCCATTAGGCGCACTGATGATGCCGCAGGAGTCGGATTTTCCATACAGGACAGCTTTGGCCTGCTCACATTCTGGGCACTGTCCTCCACAGCCTCCACATATATACCCAGGTAGGTCCACCGTCCATGCCATCCCAAATTCATCAACGTTTTTGGCTTGTTTGCCACCAGGAAGAATGAAATCATCACCACCGTTCTTGTTGTAGTTTCCACAAAGACCACACATCTTTCCCTGGTATGTAGAGGGAACAATCACCTCAACATAATACACAGTGTCATAGAGGACTGTCAGTCCAAAGGCTGTTCGAACAATTATGTTGCGACCTTCCTGGGTTATTTTGAGACGCCCATTCTCCAGGGATAGCGGAAGGTTTAGTAGTTCATCATCCACCTTAAAGATCGAGACAAAAAAAAAAGAAAAAAAAGAAGAAGATCGAGACAAAAAATCATTTTTGGGGAAAAAAATGAGAAAAAATACAAGACATATTTACATAAGTATGTTTGATCAAGATAACAAACTCACAAAGACTTTCCAAGGCATTTTCTGCTGGATGTAAATGGCATAACCATAGACTGACACTGCCACTGACTTCGTCACAGCCACCTTTCCATTTCCAAACTTCTCATTCCCCTGAGTGACGGTGAACGGCGTCAGCTGACCTTTGTCATCATCACAAACCTTGGCCAGTACATAGACACAGGTACCCTGGAAATCAAACCTACGGCCATCAAAGGAAATGTAATGAGGATCACCGGAAGCCACACATTTGCCTTCCCCCTCTGGATAGCAGCCTTTCACTCCATTTACAAGCTTACAGATTTCTCCTGGACGGCACTTGGCCTTTTGACAAGACACAGCTCCATTGTCCCCACAAGTGCATTCCTCTGCGCACTTGTCTTCAGAATAGAAGACGTCTCCTTTTTGGTAGTACTGACCATCATAAGAGCACCCGCAGTCCTTCACAGGCACGCAGGTATCCCCGCTCAGGAGGTAGCCTTCGTCACACTCACAGCCTTCTGAACAATACCTGTGGCAGCTGGTAACGGGGGTTAAGCTTGCGCAGGTGGCTGGACAACCCGTGGCACACAGGCTGTAATGGCTGTTAGCAGGACAAGCCATAGCTGTGGGATGGAATGAGAAGATGGGAAAGCAAAGAAGGTAAAAGGTAAAAGATATTTTGAAACAAGAGACTTAATAAAACAGGCAAAAAAAATAAATAATTCAAACTCACGACAGAAGCTTTCTGCTCTCCAGGAGTAGATGGTGACTCCAATGCTCTGACATGCAGAGGCATACACTTCCACAGCATCGCACACTGATCCATGGTGCCCTTGATATTGGCAAACGTCAAAAACACAGTCCTCCATGTAAGGAGCTGGGTCCACACGGCTATGGCAATCTTTAAAGGGCCCTGCCTTGTCTGCAATAATGCCACAGTACTTGTTGGCTTCATACACTTTCTTCTGGGAGTCTGAACAGGCTTGGCACCACGGCCCTTGGCAGACTGATGAGCAGCCTGGTACAATGGCCACCTGCCAGCTGTCCCCCAGCTGTCTTTCATTAGACGTGGTGTTGCCGTTGGGCATTGTCAGGTCATCCTGAGCTTTGTCATTGTAGTTACCACACAGGCCGCAGACTGCACCCTGGTAGGTGCTGGGCAGAGTAACGGTCACTGTGCTCTGCCAGTCAAAGGTCACCGTGATACCAGCAGCTGTCTCCACTACAGCTTTCCAGCCGCTGAGGGACACCATCAGCTCGTTATTGTAATTCAGTGGCAACAAAACAAGCTGCCCGTCGAGCTGAAAAGCAGAAAACGAGGGAAGGAGAAGGGAATATTTTTAGGAGCTTATAAATTTAATAATTTTGTGGCCCTTGCTAATCCACTCTAATGTGCAGTTAAATCTTGATTTAATTAAGTCTGCCAGGATCAAAATTTTAATATGCAATTAAAGACATATGCAGAAGAGCATGAGGGATGTCAGAATTAGTACAATGACAAAAGGCATTATCATCCAACGATTTGAGGCTCAGAGTATCTCTTCTGTTTTTTTATTTTCAATAAAGCGACTACATGCTGTGCCCTATTTCCTTTTCTCCTCTAATAGCTGCACAAAATGCATTAGGCATTCAATATTTTATTACATCGCCTATATGCTTCACATTATCCACATCATCACTTACCAAGACTTTGTAAGGGTATTCTCTGCTTATGGTGAGAGTGATGCCATATATGGAAAATTTGACGGTGCTTGTGTAGGACACGGCCTTGCTTCCCCGGTGGTCATTCTGCACAGTCACCTTGAACGGCACCAGCCCAGGCTGCTGAGAGCAAAGCCCTGCCAGCTGATATACACACGTGCCTTGGAAATTATACCTGCGGCCATCAAAAGTGCGGTAGTGCGGGTCACCTGAGGCCGAGCAAGTGGCGTAACTAATGGGTCGGCAGGCGCGCTCTCCATCCACTACAGTACACTGCTCTTTGGCAGAGCAGGAAGCCTCACGGCATGCCACAATGCCCAGGGTCATATCACACTCGCACAGGCGATGGCAAGCTTCATCATCCCAGAACTGCTGTCCTGGTTTGTAGTAGCGACCCTGATATGAGCAACCACATGTTTTTGCAGGTACACAGACGCCGGCGCTGAGGACGTAACCCTCGTCACACACACAGGTCTCCACACAGGTCCCGCTGCAGACCTGCTTTTCTCCAGTTAATGGGCAGGATGGCTGACACGGGCTGGCGCAGTCTTCGTAGTGGCTGTTGCGCGGACAGTTCATCGCTGGTTATGAATTAAATAGAGACAATCAGAAAATAAGAACTACATATTTGATTTGAATCATTAGACGAAGAGTTTTTCAAATACTTACGACAGCCAAATTTTGTTCTCCAGTTCTTGATTATTATTCCTTCGTCACGACACTTATCACTGTAGGAGGCCAGAGCCTGGCACAGCATCTTTTTGTCCCCCTTGTTGTAACACATGTCATACACACAGTTGTTCATGAAGGCCTGGGGGTCCACCTTTTCATGACACTTCTGGAACAGGCCGCTGGTCTTGTCCGCAAGAGCCCCACAGAACGCCTCGGTTTTATAGAGCTTAACATCGTCGTTGTCACAGGTAGGGCAGTTTTTCTCACATGTGTCCCAGCAAGGATGTTCCTTGTCCTGTTCAGGTGCTAGCCAGCTCTTGCCCCACTCAATGACTGAGGAAACTGGTTTGCCTGCTGGATTTAGCATTTCATCAAGAACATTAGCGTTGAAGTTGCCGCACAAACCACAGACCAAGCCAAAGTAGCTGCTGGGAAGCTTAATGACAAGGTACCAGTTCCAGTCATAGGAGACAACCAGACCAAAATCTGTCTCCACCTGTGCAGTGTTCCCTCTTTGTAACACTGAGACTTTACCATCACCCAAAAGTACAGGAAGATTCAGCAGCTCCCCGTCCACCTTTAAACAAAATGCACCAGAACAATGGATACACACATATATATATGTACTGTACACAAGCAAATGTCAAAAGTAAGCAGGCAAGAAACTGAAACTCACCATGACTTGACCAACTTGGTTCTTCTGGATGGTGATCTGGTAATCGTACACAAACACATCTACATTTCTGACGTAGGAAACTGCTGTGTTGCCTCTGTTGTCATTCCTCTCAGTGATCAAAAATGGAACTAGACCATCCAGTTCGCCGCACGTCTTAGAGATGACGTACTTGCAGGTCCCCTGGAAGTCATAGTTGTACCCATCAAATGTGTGGTAGTGAGGGTCGCCCCAGGCCCAGCAGGTGCCTGTGTATTTGGGGATGCACGTAGCCTCGCCCTTCTCAACTCGGCATGTCTCCTGTGCCCGACACTTGAGATCTTTGCAGGGATCTGCAATGGATAAATAAAGAATAATTTTCAAATAGCTCTTTAATTGAACCCTAATTATTCAAGTTACTGTATTTTTTTCATTTACCAGTAAAGATTTATCAAATGGGTAAATACAAAATACAGTGTTTGTGTCTTGCCTGTGTTGTAACATGCCCTGATTCCGTTCTTGACCATGCATTTGGTGTCTTGAGGACAGGAGTGCTTTTCACAGATGAGGCCTTTTCCTGGATTACATGTGCACTTTCTGTTACAGTCTTCCTCATACACAACATCACCAGGCTGGTGACACAGAACAAGGTTCATTAGACATGGAAAAAAAATACTCATTAGAAACTAGTGAGAAAACATTATTTCATGCCTAATCAGCAATTTAAACACTAAAATTTTAAGAGCAAATCAAAAACCATAAATCAAACATCGAAATGTCCACCACTCTAGAGAAAAAGCATTATTTCTATATCAGTATTTGTTAAAGCCACTTTGACACACAGAAAAACTATATTATTGTAATTCCTCAGTCATACCTTATAAGTTTTTCCATTCTCATAGCATCCACACTCAATCTCTTTAACACAAGTCTGTCCATTGAATAAGAAGCCAGCATCACAGTCACAGCCTTCTGTGCAGTTGGAGGGGCACTGAACAATCTCTGTGAGGCCAGCACAGGAGGCGGAGCAGGCTTCAGCACACACTTCGTAGTGACTGTTGATCGGGCATTTCATGGCTGAAATAAAGTATCACAAGAAAAGAGAAATTATTTTAGAGATGAAGCCAAAATAATATTAAAAGGGTATAATAAAGATGAATTTGTGAACTTCATGACTTACGACAGAAGGAAGGCGTTCTCCAGTTTTTGACATCGGCTCCTACAGCGTGACAGTTAAAGGCGTAGGCTGCTACGCTGTCACAAAGCACCTTTCCATCACCATTGGAAGCACACAAATCAAACACACAGTCAGCAAAATATGGCTGAGGGTCCAAGATGCTATGGCAAACTGCAAAAGGCCCGTTGGGATTGGTCATTATACCACAGTAGGCGGACTTTGAAAACACTGCCTTGAGAGCTGGGTCACATTCAGGACAAGAATTCCCTTCGCAGCCATTTTCACACACAACATTGGGAATGGTGACCTTCCATGACTTTCCAAACTCATTCACGTTATTGGTAAGCCTACGATTGGGCATCTCGAAGTCATCGTTTCTGTCCCCGTTGTAGTTGCCGCACAGGCCACAGACCTTACCACGATAATTACCAGGTACTGTGACTGTCACTTGATAGACCAGATCATAAGTGACAAGGAGCCCAAAATTGGTTGCAATAACATAACGATTGCCTTCTTGATAAACTAGAATGGCTCCATCATTTAGATTCATAGGAAGGTAGCTCAACACGCCATTTACCTAAAAGCAAGACATCTGTGTTAGTGCAAGAAATAACTCCACATCAACATTTGTATCTACATAAAAGAAGTAATTACAAATTTCTTTAAAGTAGGCCAACTACTCACCAGGACTCCAAACATATTGTTCCTCATGATGAGAGTGAAGCCGTAGACCTCCACGGCAACCAGCTTGGTTACAGACACCACCTTTCTGTTCTTAACCCTGTCCCACTGCTCATTTTCTACCTGAACGGAAAAGTCCACCAAGTGGGTACCTTCCAGTCCACAACTCTTGGACAGTGTATAAGTGCAGGTCCCCTGGAAATCAAATTTTTTACCATCAAAAGTGAGGTAATGGGGGTCACCAGCAGCTTGGCATACACCCTTGCCAACAGGGTGGCATTTTTGGACACCATCTTCTATTTTACACTTCTCATTAGGGCCACATGTGAACTTCTTGCACTCAACCTACGAAACAAACAAACAAACAAACAAAAAAAAAAAAATCCAACCAGGTCAGTAAAAAGCTTCATCTAAATGATTAATCTTTACTTTTCCCTCCTCTAGTTTCCTTTACCTCTCCTCCTTTTTTGCAATTGCACTCCTCCTCACATTTCCCATTGGGATAAAACACTTCTCCAGTTCGGTAGTAGCGGTTATTGTGAACGCAGCCGCACTCCGATAAGGGAACACATGCATCTCCGCTAAGGATGTAACCATCATCACAGGAACAGCCCTCCGCACACTGAGCTTGACAGCCTTTAGGAGGAGTCAGACTTTGGCAAGTCGCAGGACAGGCGATTGCACAAATTTCATAGTGGGTGTTGGTGGGACATTGCATCGCTGTATACAAGGGACATAAAAGAGCCAATTCAATTTAGAGCACAGAAGCAGGCAGCCATTAGAAAAGGTACATAAAACCTGAGGGAAAAGAAGAAAAATTCACTGAAGTGTGTAACATAAAAAACAAGACAAACACTGTTTATTCTACCTTTTCCTTTTTTCCAATTCATGAAAAATATACTTATTAATTAATTATTTTTCAATGGAAATTATCTATAAAATGAAAGCATTTCTCACCACAGAAGTGAACCGTTCTCCAGTTGTACACATTGGCCCCTGCAGCCTGACAGGCAGATGTGTATGCTGTAATAGCCTTACACAGCACGTCCTTCCTGCCCTTATATAAGCATACATCATAAACACAGTCTTCAAAAAAGCTAGCTGGATCAACCTTGGCGTGGCAGTCGCGGAATGGCCCTTTTGCATCTTTTACCACACCACAGAAATCATCTTTTTCATACTGAACTTTCTGATTAATGTCGCAGTCAGGACAGACCCCTTTACAGCCTTCGACACAACCCGGGATCTCAGCCACTCGCCAGCTGGTACCGAAATCTACTGGCGAAACGGGTGTTTTACCATTTTTCGGGATCAGGTCATCCTCAGGTTTGCCGTTATAGTTGCCACAGAGGCCACAAACGGCACCCATGTAGTTGCTTGGCAGTGTTACAAACACGGCACTGTCCCAGTTAAAGGAAACTTTCAGGCCAAAATCAGTTGTGACGACTGCATACCAGCCACTCTTGTAGACAGATATCTTTCCCTCCTCCAGGGTGATAGGCAGATTGACCAGCTCGTTATTCACCTGAAGCCAAATGAAACATTCAGTTTGGTGAAAATAGGACCACAATTCACAGAATTAACATTGTCATATTAAACACTAGGTACTTCTTACCATAAGCTGGCCTTTGTGTGTCTTAGTAATGATAATGCTGAAGGAGTACACCTTGATCTCTACTAACCCGGTGTAGGCGACCACCTTGCTGCCCCGGTGATCATTCTGCACTAGGATTTCAAATGGCACTAACTCTGGGTCCTTGGAACAGAGTGCAACAAGCTGGTAGACACATGTGCCCTGGAAGTTAAATTTCTTCTTGTCAAAGGTCATATAATGGGGATCACCAGTGGCCTGGCAGGTGCTGAAAGACAATGCTTGGCACTTTCTTATGCCATCAACCACTTTGCACTCCTCCCCGGTCCTGCAGCCCTTTTCCTCGCACTGAACCTGTCTGCTTCCAGCTACACATTTACACCATTGCTTGCAGCCTTGGTCAGCCCAGAATGCCTCTCCGGGAGGAATATATCGACCCTCATAGGTACAGCCACACTGAGCAGCAGGAACACACTTATCTCCGCTTAAAACAAAGCCTGCTTTACAGGTACAGGTCTCCACACAAGGGCGTTTGCATTTGGAGGAAGCATTTGGGTCCGAACATGTGTCAGGACAGGCGCTGCCACAGAGCTCATATTGGCTGTTTGCTGGACATTTGGCAGCTTTAGTGAGAAAAAAAGAATAATGTAATTAGTAATTCTAACAGTTAATGAAAAATAAATGTCGCTTAATTAAATTGTTAACTTAGTTAAATTACTCACGACATTGTGCCTTCTTCCTCCACTCTTGAACCTGGACCCCAGCAATCTGACAAGCTTCAGCATAAGCCTCCACTGCACTGCAGAGGAAATGTCGCAGACCACCTCCCATGCATAAATCATATTTACAGTCCTCTATGTATGGTAGTGGGTCAATGATTTTATGACATTTGCTAAATAGGTCAAGTGCAATGATGCCACAAAACAAGTCACTCTCCCATGTTTTCATCAGGCTGCTTTCACAGTTATCCAACCCATCTGTACAGCCATCTCTGCACTGAGCTTCCCCAAGCCCTGGCACCTTCCAGCTCCTACCAAAGGCCAGAGCTCCACCTGCCTGTGCGCCAGAGGGTGTGGTGAAGTCGTCACTGGGATTTCCATTGAAGTTACCGCACAGTCCACAAGTCTTACCAGCATAACTGCTGCACAAAGTGACCACAAGCCGTTGTTCCCAATCATAACGGACTGTCAGACCAAAATCGGTCTCAATGAGCACAGAGCTTCCGCTCTTATGCATTCTCAGTTTGTCATTATTCAAGGTTACTGGCAAACTCCACAGAATATTGTCAATCTGCCCAAATGAAAGATGAAAATAATTATTTACTACACTGCATTTTGATAAATATTATTTTGAAATAATAAATAATAATAAATAATAATAATAAATAATTAAAGACAAGTCAGGATGTTTGAAAAATTAAACAGCTTTTTAGCAGTAATAAATTGGAAGGCTTACCCTCACACGCCCAGTCTCGGACCGAACTACTGTGATGGTAACATCAAACACCTTCACTGTGACCATGGCAACATATGATACCTTGAGATTTCCTCTGTGCTCATTCTGGGCGAGGATCTCAAATGCAGGGAGACTATCACCCTTGTCACAGTTTTTAGAAATGACATATGTGCAGGTACCCATGAAGTTAAAGTGTCGTCCATCAAAAGTACGGTAGTGAGGATCTCCCACTGCCCAGCATGTTCCAGGATTTCTTTTTACTGGAACACAGGAGGGACGGCCATCCTTCATCTCACACATCTCATTGACCCTGCAGGTGATGCTGCTGCAGGACAGAGATGCACTTCCTGTTAAAAAAAACAAAACAATAATTACTCACATCAGTCTGCTTAATAAATGTGAAATATTACTGGTGAAGGAGTGGGGGGAATGCTAAACATCAATACTGTGTGCTGCTTACCTGGCTGCACGCACTGTCCTAGGGACCCATAACCGTTCATCTGACTGAATCCTATACTGTAGAGAGCAAAAGGCGAACCTGAGCTGGACAAGGTGTGTTTGTTGTTGGTAGGGCTTTGGTTGTAGGATATTTCTGCCCAAGAGAACTCTGATCCTTCAATCTTTTTCCACTGCACATCACGAGGCAGCTCTGTATTATCCCAACGGAGTGTTGCTGCTGCACTGGTTTGTGCTACAACTAAAGCTTTGTTTTCAAACCCAGCTAGAGCCTCAAATGAGTAGGAAAAGCAGAAACGGTCTGTGGATATTACATTCGTCAAGAAAGGGTCGTAGTACAGTAACCAGCTATGTTCCACACCATTGAAGAGCAATAGGACCTGGATGCCATGATCAGCCTGAATGGACAGCGCGTCAGGATTGTGGTACTGGATCTCTATTGTCTGCCCTGTGCTCAAACTCAAATCATCTTTACGTTGGCCATTTTGGACAGTGACACTTGTGTTCTGGGAGGCCTGAAGGTAGACACTATCAAAATTCTTCTGGAAACTCAGGGGAGGCATGACGAAGCTTGTTCCCCAGCTGCTTACTGGCAGTAGATGCTCATAAACATGGTTGCATTTTGCGAATCTCCAGGTACAAGTGTGACCACTGAAAACGGCAACAGGGTGTTTGGAGGAAACTCTGGTGCCTGAAAGTTCATATGAACTCTGAAGCTGGACACTCTCATATGGCTTGAGGTTTAATACCATTTTGCTGTTTTGATCGTAGACACGGTTCTCAAACTTGATTGCCCCTTGTGGGAAGATCTCAACTTCTTGGGCCTCTTTTCCATTTGTCACAGAGAACTCTTTAAATGTTGCATAGGGGGTTCCAGGAGGTGTAAAGATGAAATATTCTGTACCCCATTCACTGACTGGATAGATCACAGATGTATCTGCTGTGTACAGCTTGTAGTTGAAGGAGGTTACAGTCACATCTGCGGAGGCTTCAATACGCACTGTATTGGAAGACTTCGTGCTACCATACATTTCAACGCCATCGGGGAGACTGATGGTAACCACCTCTCCAGCATTTAAAGTTTTTTCTTGCTTGAAGCTTAAGGGAGGTACTTGCACTGTCACTTTAGTATTTGCCTGAATAGCAGTGATGTGGAGTTGATATTGGGGAGTGTCATAGTGCTGAAGATAATTCTGTAGGAAGGAAAGGGCAAACTCCCTCCCTGCCCATCCAGCGCTAGATGGACCTGGGAGAAGGTGAGAGAGCAGGAAAACAGCAAAAAAACACAGAGTAAGAGCTTTTCACATTCTCAGAAACGAAAAAGGCAGGCATCATCTTGTGCATGATGAAAATATGTCATAAAAGCGTCAGGAAATTAATGAGACAGTTTTTGCCAAAGCAGTCAAAGGATTCTCAGGCTGGCAATACAAAAACACGGCTTGAGAGTTCTTGGATAGCATACACATTACAAAGAAACAATATGACACCAAAGAGAGAGCGGCTGAAAAATGCCTCCATTTCAAAGTTACAAAGGCTGGGATGAATGCTACTCTATAATGAATGGATAGCTTCTTTCCTTGATAACAATTGTCAGAGATTTAGACGAAGGAATAGTCACTTGACTGCTTCTCTGGAGCACTCAGTAAGTCACTTGCGCAGACAATATAATTGCATAATGGAAATATTATCAATATCTGCGCTTTTGCTGTGAAAAGACCACATTCTGGGCTCAGTCAGGGCCTGAGGGATTTAGATTACACTCCTGTTTCATCCATTCAGTTTTAATAGTGCCAACTCAATAGCAGCTAAAGGTAAATGCTATTCCCAACAAAAGCAAATTTCAATTTAGATGGCTATCCTTTATGTGCCGCACTCTCAAATTCTTTACCTGTTTAACATTCTGCCTCATTCACACAAACACCTAGTGTGGTGACACAACAATGCTTTCAAATCATGAGACTGGAATCTTGGATAAATTGCTTCAAATTGAGCAAAAAAAAAAAAAAAAAAAAACCCCAAAAAACCCAAAAAACAAATTGAGCAGTTTCATTCTGCAAGGTTTGTGTGGTTTGTATCCTGAGATTCTTAGTTTTCATCCATTTTTACGAGGTAATTAATTTAAGGTGACTGGAATTAACACACAAAAAGAATATATAAGAATATATATATAGTTTTCTATGAACAATTGAGTGAATTGATTCTTTGCAAGAACTGAACTGATTTCCTGCTTTTATAGTAATATTTGAGCTGGCACAATGGACTTCTTTGAGAAGTAGAAAATTAATCAAGCATTCAACCACTAAAAATAATTTTTCTGTTCAGGAAAACAACTAAACTATAATTAGTAACTGTAATTTGGCATCATAGTAAAAAAACAACAACATTTTTTCAGCTGTTTTATAAGCATTTGAAAATTCATGGACAACAACAACAACAACTATATTTTAGAATTAAAAATATAATTGAAATCTACGTGGACACACATCTCGAATTGAGTTGAAGAAAAGAACAAATGTATCCAAGCAAAATGAAGAATGACCAAATATACTTACAGCTGAGTAAAGCTGCCAAAGCGCAAAGTATCAACAGGGCTCCCATGGCTGAAGGAAAGAAATTCTTGTTTTAATTGCTGAAAGTTTTCTGAGTTATATTATTTAACCAGCCTGAATCGTAAAGAGCCCAATGCTTACCTGCTTCGAGCAATGCTTGGGATGATAGGTCTTTCACCTCGATCTTTTTATAGCCTAATGGGCAAAAGCAACAACCAATAAAAAAACACGAAATGTCCACAACTCTATCAAAACAATACCCTTCCTCTAAAACAAATTTAGGCAGAACTTGGTTGACTTGCTGTGTGTTAATATGGGTGTGACGTCTAATACAAACTATAGGCCCATGTATGGAATGAATCATTTATATTTTACTGTGTGAGCACACTTTGGTATCTGTCAAGAATTCTTAGATGTTTTTAATGGTCTCTGATAAACTTTTATTAAAAAAGAAAGAAAGAAAGAAAAAAAAGTATGTTTTTTTTTTAAGTAACTCTTGTTCTCATTTTCTCTTACATAAATAATAAAACATAAAGCTTGACCCCATTTTACAAGTTTTCATCAAAATAAAATCTAGTGACACTCAATATCTAAACACTGAGAGATACAGGCTAATTTTATTATCAGCTGATATCCAGTTGTATATTCTGGTGTAACCAAACAATATAATCTGTTTTAGATTAGGAAAGGCACGAACCTGATAAGGCCAAAATCACTGCTTACCTTCAAAGTTACTCAGATCTCTTGATAATAGAACAACTTTGAACAATACAAAAGTACAGACAGTGTTTATATACTATTTTTTATTTTATTTTAATGTTGATTTCTGATGTTACAGTTGCTTTCTTATTTTTTACTCAGTTTATGTCTATAACAATGATCATAATCATCATCACAATGGCCAGAACATAAAGTGCAGTAACTGGCAATGATTCTTTCACATTGCTGTGGAGGAACCTTGTCCCACTGCTATCTGCTAAACTGTTGAAATCCAGCCATATGGGAGCATTTTCAAGCATTAACTGACAAAGCATTGTGATAGGATTTCAGTCCGGACTTTGACTGGGCCACTCCAAAACCTACATTTTATGTTTTTCAGAAGTGGACTGGCTTTTGTTTCAGATCAATGTCCTGCTGCATAGCCCAAGGGTGCTTCAAGGCACTAAATAAAGACTGGACACTACTTCAGGATTTTCTCATAGACTACAGAGTTCATAGTTCCATCAATTACGACAAAGCACCCAGATCCTGAAGAAGCAAAGTAGCCCCAGAACATCCATATTACTAACACATTTTTTATGAATTGCTGTGTTAGTTTTACATCAGATATAACAGGACTTAAACCTTCTGAAAAGTTCAGTGTTTGTCTCATCAATCCACAGAATATTGTTCTAAAAGTCTTGTGGATCATCAAGATCACTGGAGTCTCAAAGCCTTGTAAATGGCCTTGCAACCCTTGATACATGTCAGTGACTTTGTTTTGTTTTTTCAGTTCATAGGATAATGTGTCCCTTTTTGAGCTCTTTTAACCTACTTCACTTTGTCAAACAGGCTCTATTTCAATGATTTATTGATTTCACATATCTGGCAGTAATAGGTGTGGCTAGTGAAAATTTTACAATTACTTTTTCGCACAGGGGCATATAGGTTTGGATAGCTTTTTTTTTTTTTTACATTATTAAATAAAGTCAACATTTAAAAACTGCATTTTCAACTAACATCAAAATTTGTTTTTATAAAATGTGACAAACCAAACAAAAAACAGATCATGGGCAAATACTTTTTTATTGCGGCACTGTATTTTTTATTAAGATAAGCAGCTAAGAACACTTTTTCTTCATTTCTCAAATGAGACGTTCTGACCATGTCCAAACTGCTTCTGTCCACGACACCGTATACTTTAAGGAAGTTTCTCATGAATGATGTGTTCTTTGTAAAGCTTGCAGATTGGGTGGATGATCCCATGGAACTGAGTCAACAATTATTAAACTAACATTACTGTAATATGGATATAGCTGGGCGAAATGGGAGGTTTCTGTTGGTTTTGTGTGTCACTCAAAGAATAACAGTGGGCAGTGAAGGGTGCAACAATTATATGTGATAGAGCAAAAGTAAATATAACTCAGAGCTCAAAAGTGTACAGTAGAGTTTGTTAAAAAAAAATCTAATACTCAAATATTTAATTGGTGATCAGGAGGTCTTGGGCAGGGTCAGAGAAAGCCTTGTTTCGTTATTATAGACATATTGTTGGACTGGGTATAGGTGCGCCCTCACTGTTTTTTCTTCTTTTTCAATAGACCTGTTTTAACACTACTGACAGGTCCTCTTTTTTGATAAATGTCTCGGGGTTCAACTGGTAACAGTAATTCCAATATTGTGTCAATATTAGATTATGGCATCATCTTGTGCATGATGAAAATATGTCATAAAAGCGTCAGGAAATTAATGAGACAGTTTTTGCCAAAGCAGTCAAAGGATTCTCAGGCTGGCAATACAAAAACACGGCTTGAGAGTTCTTGGATAGCATACACATTACAAAGAAACAATATGACACCAAAGAGAGAGCGGCTGAAAAATGCCTCCATTTCAAAGTTACAAAGGCTGGGATGAATGCTACTCTATAATGAATGGATAGCTTCTTTCCTTGATAACAATTGTCAGAGATTTAGACGAAGGAATAGTCACTTGACTGCTTCTCTGGAGCACTCAATAAGTCACTTGCGCAGACAATATAATTGCATAATGGAAAGTAAATATGTTTAGCAGCTAGGATAACAGAAAGTATTGCTGTTGTTTTGATTTGTTTTGCTATGACTATTTGCATATTACCATACCAGCACTGACTATAACAACTACTACCCAGAGTTGGGCAGGTTTCATACAACAACCATGCAGTCAAGAAACTTTACTGGTGTGCAGCCATGATCGGAATAAGAAGCTTGTTTGAAGATTGGTGTGGTCTGAGTCAATTGATTGCAGAATGTCAACATGTGGATGGACGTTGAAGCCGGCATGTGTTCCCAACACAGAATAAAAGTTAGTTCGCTGATATCAAAATCCCCCCAAATAAGGCTCTGTATAGGTATGGAGCAATACGTGTACAGTGCCTTAATTTCAGGTGGCTGTGGCTCAGGTGGTAGTGTGGGTTGTCTACCGATTGGAAGGTTGGTGGATCAATCCCCATTCCATCCTATAGTCTATCTGTTAAAGTATCCATGGGAAAGATATTGAACCCTGAGTCTCCCTCGATGCATCCAGGTGTGTGTGTGTGTGAGTGATTAGATCAGTGAGAATTATAGTAGAAAGTCCTTTGAGGGTTCAAACTGAGTTGAATGATTTCATATAAATACCAGTCAATTTTGGTCATGGACTAATTGACGATCCATGCAAGACAATTTAAAACGATGGCAAATCTTTTAGAGAGATTCACTCCACATGGAGCTCCTGTGAGGGGCATCAGATTTCAGTTAAATGAGACAACATTCACAGTAATATGTTTTAACTTTAAAATGATGGTTTACAATTAAAAAAAAGCATCTTTGTTCAGTGAAAAACCTTAGCACACATTTAGAAATAATCTCATTCTATGCTAACAAGCCTGTAAATACATACAGCAACATATGTTTTCTGTACCATTGCTTTAAAAAAGTCCCTGTTTCTGCTGATCCAGCCAAAAACACCATGTACCTGAGTTTTTAGAATCAGAAATGTGACATAACGAGTTGCAAAAGTCTTTATAAAAGGCACCACGGTTTCATCTGTATTCCTGTGGCATGGCCGGCCGTACATGCGTCCAGTGCGGAGGTAATTTGACGCACCACAGCACAAACGGCCCTGATGCACATAATAGTGTAAATATCACGCTCCACACCACTGTTACAACGATGTTGCAATTCAGAACTACTCACCAACAGGATATCACATACTGTGCTGTCATGCTGTGACACGTTGTATTCATCTTATCCTCCCCCACAAATGTCATTTCAGTTCTGTCCAGGATATACTACCTCGCTGCGGGAACTCTCAAATCCTTCAGCAAGATGACCATTTCTCAGCTGAAAGTCATCACATCTGTTTCCACACAAGAGGCCTGAGACTGAGATGGTTAACTTGAGGTTAACTTAGTGGGTGGATGACAAGTCAATTTTGACCTCAAATAGTGTGAAAAGTCTGCAGCTAAACAAATAGTGTGAAAAGTCTGCAGCTAAACAAATAGTGTAATTTATATTCTCCATTGTCAAATGGCAGACTGTGTTCCTCTCTGTTTATTGGAAAGCAGAGAGATCAGTTCATGCTTGCATTCTTAATTCATAAACACTGTTTTACTTATTGTATTTTCCTGAGTCACCGCCAATAGAAACCTAAAGTGAAATATTACTGTGTTTATTGTGAAAATGTCATTGTGATCCTTTTTAAAAGGACAGAAAGAAGAACGAACTGACAGTACAGAGGTACAAACTCTACCATAAAATAGAAAAACATCAGCAACAATGGTGAAATCAAAGACATGTAACACTTGGCACACCCATTCCTTGAATCACTATCTGTGGGGCCTGTAGACCACGCCTCTGCTACAGTTACACTATAGGCAGTTTTCTGAGAGTAGAAGTGGCCACAAAGGTCCTTTTGCCCCTAGTGTATTTCAGAAACGCGTACACATTGGCCATCACTGTGGGCGTAGCCACGTTTAACACAGGCAGCCCTTCTTGCTTCTCCAGCTGCAGTTTGCCAGAGAGGAAAGGCTCAGTGGACACAACAGGACGGTGGACCTCACTGAGCTCATAGCGGCTATTCTTAGAGCATGACATACCTAGGAGGGAGACAAGTCTTACATCAGCAGCCTTGCTGAGCTGATTTACACAGCGTATATCTCATTAAACTAATTTTAAAATCTGATTTACATAATATTGCTTTTACTTTATACATACGCTCCATCTAAAGGGCCCTTATCTCTGACCATTCTCTTTAGCACAGCTTTTCCAACTCAGTACAAGGCAGGGTCAAGGCGCACAGTGTTAGATGTGAAATGGATAAGTCTTGTGAAAATTGATCATTTTCTATTTAAATTTAAAGGGTTATAAAATACTGTTTAATTTGGTTTAAATAATGAGGGTTTCTGTTAATTATACCAACTGGGGCAGTAGATATCCCAGGATGACATAAAATACATATTAAATGATGAATATAGGTATGAGATGGCAAGATGTATCCCTAGTGCTGTTCCATTTGTCACTCCCTCTGTTACTATTAACATCATAATGATTATGGGCAATTGCTATTGTCCCTCATAAAGTCTGCATGACTGCTACATGCATAAAATGTTCATAAATGCCTGCACATCAATAAAAGGGCCCTCTAAAGCTCTCGGGGTAAATATATCTTTAACTGAGAAAAAGAATGATTAACCATTTACTCAGCATAGAAAGCGTCACATCCTTACCAACAGTTGCTCTTCAGACAGAATTATAAAGATCTAAGCAGCTAAGCAGCGCCTGTGCTTATCAACAGGAATTTACTACAATCATGGAAGTAAGTAATGGGATTTAACACATGGCGCTCTGCACATGGCTGTGATTCAACAACACTCCGCACTGTCTTCAAAAAGCTTCTGTGTGTGTCTCATAGGGACATGAAGCAGAACTGTGGGTACAAACTAGAGCACCTCAGACAAGCTTTTCATTGGGTGACCATGTTCTCTGAAAAAACAAAGACTGCAGAGCTGCAACTGCTGTGTTTGGATGTGAGGACCAAATTATGAACTCCATCAGCTTTAAGTCCAAATACATTTGAATTATGAGAGATTAAGGTGCGCTGTAGGCATTTACATGGCCTGACTGGAGACTATGATAAAGGCCTATAAACCTAGATGTGCCAGCTGTGCACATCCAGCTGATCTGGATGTGCACAGTTCTCTAGGCTCTGGGTAAAAAAACCCCACAATCTTAGAAGCAGGCCTGAACACAGTCTTATTTTATTTAATTAATTAATTAATGTTTTTTACAGCTGAGTCACCATTCTTGCAGTGGTCGGTGGGCCTTGCTTATTTCAAGTACTGGTGTATGAATAGCTAATGTCAGGCTACTCACATGACACAGTGAGGAGCACAATGACACACAGGTGTAGTAGCTGAATTGAGGAATTCATAGGCCATTAAAAAAGTGACAGTCGTGAATTGTATAATACTTTATTACACTGATCATTTAAATGGTTCTATGTCTTTTATAATCAATAATTTAAGCAATTTATCAGGCTGTTGGTGTTCATTCAGAGGTTAGCCAACTCCTAGTGCAAATATGCGGGCGTGCTAAACTTTGACAAGAGGAAAATGATCTAGGATTGTGTGAAAAGGCCACAGTGCACAACAGAGAACTACATCATAGAGGAGTGAAATATTAGACTTTTACTGTTAACATTTGTTCTTCTTTTGTTTGTTTGCATTTTTTGGTTTTAGTTCAGTTTGGCTTCAGTCTCACTTCTAGAGTAGGCTTGTTCATTTTAATCTTTAAGATTTGGACTTAAGTTTACTAAAATGCCCCCTTCACACTCCCTCCCACCATGTTTATTTTTCTGTTTAGCTTTAGTAAAGTATATGTCATGTAAAATATCAGTTGTCTGCTACAGGACATGAATGCATCATGTTGAGGGTAACCGAGTCACCGCCTTTAATTAATTGAATGATTTTAAGGAAATCCTGGATGTGAATTTTATAAATTTGCAGACAGATCTGCCTTACATGAATATGTTTGCCCAGTGCTGCTATCAAAACAGGCACACCTACTTTCTAAGAAAGCATGTCTGCAAGTGTACATGAACCATGACATTCAAATGCCTTCCTATTAAATATACTGGGCTCCATCCCCGTGCCGCTTTAGGTTTGGAGTGGCAACCTAAAACAAATGTAATAAGCTTACCTCCCAATTCTTACTAAATGAAAGAATAGGTTCCACAGCATGACATAAACAGCTATCTTCCCATGTGGACGCCATCGCTTCAACCTTCACGTGTTCTCTATAGTGGAAGCAGCCACAGTTTTCTGGACTGACAGTGAGTTCTCCCTGTGTTTAGCGCCATCCCTCTTATTTTTTTCAGCACAGGCAGAGGCAGAAATCATGTTGTTATTGGAACAGGAGGGACAGAATGGATCTGCAGCGGTACACAGCAACATCAGTAACTTAGGGCGGGAAGACAGGAAAAGTTGTAAAGGTTAGGGTTGGCCAGTGATGCATTAGTACCATCTAGTGGCTCACAGGCATCTGAAAAGGTTGTGGCCTTAATACCAATAAGTCACTGCACATTTAATTTACACAAACATTTCCAGCGTGTCATAAATACACAAGAAAATTAACTTTACATCAGGTGCCTACAGGCATACATCTGATTTGTGTGCAAATAATGCTCAAAATTCTCTTTTCCTCTTCTGTCCTGATCAATATCAATATCAGCGTATCCAGAACACAATGAAACTTTATGTGCTTTTAGAGGCATCTGCAGTCTCTCCATATTTCATTTGGTGTGCAATGATGCTGAACTACAAACAGCACAGTTACAAATTGTAGAGGATATTAATTCAATTCAATTGCACAGCAGAGCTGGGAGCACATTAACACTCACAGCAGAATCCGAGACTCCTCCAGGCATAAACTGTAGCCTTATGGGAAAAGCAGACAGAAGAATAATCTGCCAGGGAGAGAGAGACAGCGCAGACTGGAGACCTCCATGAAGACACAGGTCACTGATGCAGTGCTTGTTAAAGCTGGAGGGGTCCACTTTGCCATGACAGTGTTTGAATGGTCCATTAACTTCCAGAATTTTCCCGCAAGCCTCTGGGTCAGAGGAGTGGACCAGACGCTCAGATGAACACTTTAGACAACTTTCTCCTATATTGTCTTGCTCAGCCCTCTTCTTCAAAGCGTTCCAAAATGGCCGAGATGGAGATGCTTCAGTGTGCCATTTGCTATGAGGTCACGAAGGTCACAGTCAGGGTTACCACACAGGCCACCAGTAGCATTAGCATATTTTCTGCAGAGATGAATGCCAACTGTTTCCTCCATGATAAAAACAAAATCCAAAGTCAATGTCCTTATAAAGTTCAAGTGCAAGTGTGCGGCTATAATGAGAAGGCCAGTGCAGTGGGGCTGAAGTGACAGGGCAAATTCCTGTTGGTGTAATCAACCTGTAGGGGGAGCCATCTGAAAGGAAGTGCAGAGAAACTTTTACGGGAAGGTAACCTTCCTGTTCATTTGTTTACAACTTATAATGGTACTCACCTCTGTCCATGCTCAGCCAGTAACTTGACTGACAGGTACTGTGCAACTTAAAGTCATTCAAAGGAGATTATGTGATTACCACCGTGCCAACTTGTTTCTTTATAGAATCCAAAGAGTAATCAAAGCTTTGTGCAATGGAGTCATATTTATGATATTTTGTTCATCTTCCAAAAGGAAGATGCACAAAGTTCTTAAGGTCTTAAATGACACTTGTAAGGCCATCCTGATTATCTTCACTGTTGTAGAGATTTCAGTGTTTCTGTGGTGATCAAATTTATCAAATCAACTGAAATAATAAAGGCACAATAAAATAAAATGATTATTGGGACTAGAAAACTCCTGCTGACAGGCAGCACTTATGAAACTGCTGGAAAGTAAAGTTAAATGGATTAAACAAATGTGTCTGAGTTATGAGATAAAGTGCAAAAACTCTAATCACAAAAGTTAAAAAAAAAAAAGTTAAGTTGGATGGCATTAAATGCAATCTTTTGTGACACATCCATTTAAAAATGTTATAGTTCCCTGTGAGCAAAGGATAAAACTGATCCTTTATCAGCTTAAAAAGCAGCACCGTTCTGCTCAGGTGGGGAAAAGATGTTAAATATACGTTTAGGGCTTTACTCGCTTTAGGTAAAAATGGCAAGATGTAAAATAAATTCAACCGTTTTTTGTTTTTTTTACAAAGTTAAAAAAGCAGCTTTATCAGAAAACAAAGTGCCACATGAAATCTGATAAAGCAGGAGTAGTGCTGCACGGTGCAGCTGACTCAACAACGGTTAAGAGCTGTCACTCAATCCAGCAGAACCAGCTATGCCTCCTTTTCCTTGCACAGCCCCAGGTATTGTCAAGGGTGTAGCTCTCTCCCTCTGGGCAACAAGCTGGCTCATAGCACACTGTGGCAATGGCAGAGCAGTTTTACTGCTCAGAGCATCCCTCAGCCTACGATTTCACCCTGATATACAGAAAACAGTGAGTCACCGTGTGCAATTGTCCAATTGTTTTCAAAACACCAAGCAAACAAGACAGCATAAAATAAAGGTTTTGTAATTTGTCACGTCATATGCAGGTGAGGCATATGCATGATTGCCCAAAACACTGAATCATGTTACTAACAGTGCATAGAAAAACTAAGGCAAGGCACAGTTCAGCTGTGGCAATAAGTGTGTTTATAGCTATAGAGCTGGAAGGTGGTAAAGTAATTAAAGGAATACAAGGTTTAGCTAAATGTGCAGCTACTCATCTCATAGCCCTGTCCACAGAACAAATGACATTGCTCAGGTGTGATGCAGTCCTTCTCACTTTGCATGTATCCAGAACTAAATTGACATTCCTCATAACAGTGACAGAGTACATCAGATAAAATAAAGCAGGACTCAGGGCATGCAGCAACACATACAGTGTAGTCAGACTCTTGCAGGCACAATAGTGCTGTGGGAGAAAAAATGGTTTGTGTACTTAGCAGAGTTGAGCTAGTCTTATACATCAACCTGCTGAGTTTATTGAACAGAGCATGACAGTTTTAGCAAATGCAACAGAGATATGTGTGCAGACCTGTTTGATGTACATGCACTGGCAGACCATACTGGGTTTATGAAAGAATAAATATACACATATACATGTGAGTCAAGATTAATCTTAATCATAGCTCTTCTCACCCTGTGTACTCTCTCAGTGTACTGCAAAACAATTCTTCTCCCATTAGGAATATTGTACACAAGTCATTTACACAGTAATGAGAACAAGGCAACCACCAAATTATCCCACAGGCGCAAGCAGTGTACTGCAGAGGTTATTAGATGTAACTGTTAAAGGAAAATTCAAATATTAAAAAGTATAAAAACAAAGCACGCTATTTTTACGAATATTTGTAACAACATTTTGTTATTTTTATGAAACTTTTCAATCATAAGTTTCTTTTGTGACCCAGCGACAGCTAAGCTGGTAGATGACAAAAAACTGGGCCGCCTTGTCCAGCATAGCTCCTGAAGTACCTGCCCCCTACAGTATTATGCTGTTATTTTTGTGCCACTATTCTGAGCGCACATAAAAAAAAATATGAGCGCAAGTAAAAAAAAGTTTGCAGGTGCAAGTGTCGCATTTTGAGGAGAAATTTGTTTTGAGCGAAGAAAAGCTGAATTTGAGTGAACATAATTCATTGCTACATGCAAAAATGTATTTCAGTGTTTGCTATTATCCACACACACACACAATAGCAGCCCCTCTCGCTCAATTTTTGTATTTGCGCTCGCTCGCAATGTGTTGCTCGCGCTCTCAACATTTCTGCCCGTGCGCGTTCAACTCTTTGTGTTATATTTGTGCCACAAAACCAGCCAATCACAGACTTGGATGCAAAAATATCTGATTGGCTGTTCTGGTCTCCAATCAGCTCGAAATGACGAAATGCAATATCCCAGAATCCATTTCGTCCAAAACTCAAACGAGGCAGTGGCGGAGGAACACGGAGTGCCGGAGTTTGAAATATTACTCTGTCTGGGTCACAAAATAAACTTTTAAGATATTTTCATGCGAGAATGGTGCTGTGTAAACTTCAAATACCTGCTCGATTCATCAAGACATCACATATTTCCATAAGTGCTCTAACGTTTTTGGAGATGCCTGTTACCCACCAGCTGACCGCATAGCTGGACTGGCCATTGGGCATACCAGGCATTTGCCTGGTGGGCCGATGGTGATTTTTCATTTTTATGTTTGTTTGTTTTTGTAACGGTATAAACAATGAAAGGTGGTGAATTAGCCCAGCGGTCCCCAACCTTTTTTGCGCCACGGACCGGTTTATGCCTGACAATATTTTCACGCACCGGCCTTTAAGGTGTCAAATACAACAAAATAAAACTAGTACCGGTACTGAAAAATAGAAGAGTTATTCATAACACACGTGAAAAGACCCAGGAAAACCGAGTTAACGATAAAAACGATAACAAAATAACGCTGAAAACCGATAAAAACCCTGAAAACCATACATTTCACACCTGAGCCTCAACTCTCGCGGCCCGGTACCAAACGACTCACGGACCGGTACCGGTCCGAGGCCCGGGGGTTGGGGACCGCTGCATACAGTATGACCATGACTGTGCATTCATTAGTCTGTAATGTGTTGTACGCTCCATAACCATGTTAGGAGGCACATCTTGTACCATTTGGATGTACCATGTTCTCTCACACACAGTAAAACAGACAGTCCTCATTAAGATAGAACTTTTCATAGTTGTCATAGTAAACCCAATTATTGCAGAGTTTGGCATACATTCACCACCGCTGTAGGGGGAAAAAAGGCTTGAAATACTTTGTATTTTTTATGCTAGAGGACTTGGACTCCACACAGACACGAGACTGGAGTGCAGATGGTAGACATTGTTAGATTGGGTAGGAAATCTGCATAACAAAGCGGTCCATATACTTTGCAAACAAAAAATAAACTAAAATAATTTGCTTTTACTATAAAAGTTGGGGGAAATGTTTATCTATTCACATACAGCAGCTCCAGTGTCTTGACCCACAGCTAAAAAAAAAAAGATCTAACAGATCTTCTAGATACAGTTATTAAAGAAATCCACTGTTTTGTGGCAGCTTGGGATTGTCCCATTTGTATCCAGTAAACTTCCACAGAAATCTTTCATCTGATAAAGAGCCATATCTTGTGGATCCCAGCCCAAGGTGTGAATGGGTACATTTACACATTCTTGTTCAATGCTGGTTCACCGCTATCTAAGGGTCTGAGATATATCAGGTCCATCGATGCGCATCAGGTAATCCTGTGGATTAGCATTAAAGTTCTCACACAGGTCACAAGGAGGGAAGAGAAGACCTTGGAATTTAAGCTGTGAGGACATGAAACTTCTACTGTTCCGCTCAGAGGTTTATATATGCACTCATGATGAGCATAAATATCATGCCAATTTTAGCTTGACAACGACGAGGCCTATTAACATCTCATTAGTGATCATATTTTACTACCACTGATAGTTTCTTGTTGCTGACATAAAAAGGATTTGTTTAACAGCACTCATAGGATTGACTAATACTTAAAACACCAGGAAAATCCACTGAACTCAATTACGATCTAGGAAGGTGAACTGTAGAGTTACACAAGTTGAAAAGGTCTCTTGAAGCTATTTCTAAATAGAATCCAACATAATCAGTTCAAACAAAAACTGTACATAAATATGATGTTTTTGGATGTAAACTTACTGAATTCTGAAAGAAGAACCAAAACTGTCACCCTCAGATAAGAGGAAATTGGTTAGGATGCATAGGAACAAAACTGCCAAGGCTCAACCCTGCCACAAACCACAACGAAGTCCCTGCTCTAAAAATGGACACCTTCAAGCTTGACTGAAATTTGCAGCTCCCCACATAACCCAAATGCTTTATCAAGAATTTTTTGCTATGGTCATAAAACAACGACAATTTGGAGGAGTAAAGGTGAGACTCTAGCAACACTGAGCCAGCTTGTGGTAGCATCATACTCTGTGGCTGTTTTGCTGCCATTGCTACTGGTAGATTGCACAAAGTAGATGGAATAATGAAGGAAGCATACTACCTCTAAAGTCTTTAACTTGACCTTAAATAAACAGCTAGACGCCTGAAACTTGAACACAGTTGGGTGTTCCAGCAGGGCAGTGATCCTAAAAACACATCAAAACTGGTTTTGGAAAGGATAAAGGAGGCTAACATTAAGCTTTTCGAATAGCCTTCCCAAAGCCCTGACCTCAACCCTATTGAAAATTTATGGACTATGCTTAAAAGCCGGGTCCATGCCAGGAAACCAAATGATTTAAATATTTGGTTGGTTTTTAGTCTCAAAGCCATAAGACTTGTAAAATAAAACAACAACAAAAAACAGTGCTTTTCCTCAAAAATTGTTAAGGACTTGAAGATGATTCTCCATTTTAGGATTCTGGTTCCAAGATTATGGCAAAAATTGTCCAGGATGAAGAGGAATATGCAAGTTTAATCAGTATTTTGCAACAGACTGCAAAGAGATGCCTTTATTGCAAGGAAAAGCTTTTGCCCTGGCTTTGGTTGAACACTGCACATGAGACAACAAGATTTCAGTGCCAATTAAAAGACCCTTTGGCACTTTTAATCACCCACGGGAGGGTAAAATCCACAATCAGTCTTATCAGTGCCATTAAATGAAATTATGCCATCTGAAGATCTATGTAATATATCTCCACAGAAACCACACAGGGCAATGCTCATGATGCTTCCGAGATAATGCAGAGCTAAACCAAAAGTGATGTCTAAAAGAACTAAATATATTTAGATATAGTTTGAGTGGCCCATTGCATGCCCAGCATTGCTTATTCGAATGTGATCGTTATTTTTAACTATGGCAATATTAAAGACCCTGATGGTGTTCTGCATGTTGTGGAGGGAGAGAGTGACACCATACTATACCACTTTGTCAATCCTACTGAAGTATTGTTGGTGACCATGTCCATCTGTTAATGTCCACTGTGTACCCATCTGATGGTTGCTTCCAGTCGAATAATAGGCCATGACACAAACCTCAATTCATGTTAAACTGGAGTCTTGTCTTGTGTCTTGTGCGCTCACTGAACTCAAATGGTGTCCAAAATCATCAGATCTCAAACCAACAGAGCAAATTTGGGATGTGGTGAAATGAGGTATTTTGCATCACGATGATTTACATCGTCATTTCCAGCAACTGCGTGTGCGATGATATTATGTCAATATAGACCAATGTCTAATGTAGATACAGTCTCTGTGGAGGATATATATCTCTTCTATCAAACACGAAATAGAAAGATACTGCACGCAGAGCATGATTCATCTGAGTGGTTTACCACATGTGTCAAGGCTCGTTTTTATTTTTACATTTCATAGAGTTTAAAATTTTCATGCAACACAAATTAACGAAGTCACCATAAAGTTAGCACGCCACTATAGATCTATCAGTAACAACAGCTGTTTTGCATACACCTACATCAGTGGGTCAACTGGTTTTAAATGTTATCTGTTCACTGTGCTCATGCAGTGTCCTAGCATCAGGATATGTTCGTGAAGAGAACTAGAGAATGAATTTACCACCAGATTAGAATCTTCTGCGTTAACGTATTGATAATGTCAGTTTAAGTCGTTCCACTGAAATCTTACAAATACTTAATCTGGCATGTATATTCTACAGAAGGTGGGGAGGGCTGTTGTCCGTTCTACTTTCTGAAGTAAACATGTTGATCAGAACTGTCACCAGTTCTGCTGATTTTATCTTAAGTCATAACTGGGATGAAGTTTAAAGCACTACAAATAAGAAGCACATTCCTCTGCCAAGTGCAGGTGATGATGTGCAGAGTTGACACTAGTCACTGCCAACAGGAAACTGGAACTTATTCTTGTTGTTCAACATTGGAGGGAGAAGGTACAGGCAATCCCCAGGTGCATGCAAAGTCAAATAACAATGCCCACAGCTTTTTGAGAGGTTATCTTTGAGCCACAGAAGCTTGAGCTGCTTTGGGTGTAAATATGGTGACCATATCTTTACAAATTAAATGTGAGACATAGAGTATGCCTGTGGGACATGATTTTAACAGTAATGGTTCTGCTTTTTGATATACAACACATGCAATGTGTGCAGATTGTTTCATGCATCAAATAGCATGAGAAGGTCATATATATATATATATATATATATATATATATATATACATAAATAAATATATATATATACACATACATACACACACGTGTATATGTGTGTGTGTTTTGAAGTGTTCCAGTTTCATTGCTAAGTTAACAGAACAAGTAGAAAAAAATGGAAGCTAAAGTTTGTTCTTGTGGTTTTATGTGATAGTCTCACATAAGTCTATCACCTGTTTTCAGCATAGTGACAATCAGAGATGGGCAGTAACGCGTTACTGTAATCCGATTACTTCTTTCAAGTAATGAGTAAAGTAAGGGATTACTATTGCAAAAAATTTAATTAGATTACTGTTACTTTCCCGTAAGCACGCTGCGTTACTGCGTTACTAAAACCGTGATTTTTTTGCGAGTGTCTCATGACAATGACGTAAGCGAGTGCGACGTTTGTGGCGACAGCTGTGTGCAGATCAACAATGGATAATATATCGAGTGCGGGAGAGAGTATGAGCGTGCAGCGTTTAAAGCGTGGAAGTACTGACCTTACTTTGACTTTGATTCCGTGGGAAGAAAACTTCTCTTTACAGCGAAAAAAACCCCTTAACTTCCGAGCAAGCACCGAGTGCGCTACCACGGAATGGGAAATTCACAGACAAACTCGCGGATTCTTCCACTGACCACTGCGGCACACCTGCACCAAGGCAAACATCCGCCTGCTATACAGGTGAAAATAGAGCAACAGGAGTCTTTGATTTTTTTTAAAATTTCTGCTGTGTTTCACTTGCATTTATTTGAAAGACTGAGTGTAAACACAAAAATAATATTTTATTTTATGTGCTGGAATGTGCAGAAAATAGGTTTAAATGTTAAACAAATTTCTTCCAGTCAGAGAATGTTGCATATAATTACATTTTTGCTTGATACATAAAGTTAAAAGATAAAAACTAATAAACCAAGTTTTAAAAAGAAACTTTTCCATTTGATTACATTTTGTATGATGGATTATGCAGAAAAAGTAGAATTGGGCTGAAAGAGCTATTGCTTTATTACCTATTCAGGTTGTAAATCGTAACTAACTAAGTAACTAAGTAATTAATTACTTTTGAAAATAAGTAATCAGTAAAATGACGGAATTACTCTTTGGGGGGAGTAATCAGTAATTAGTTACTGATTACTTTTTTCAAGTAACTTGACCAACACTGGTGACAATCTTTGAATATTCACACATTTTTTTCTTTTTTGTGCTTCTTGTGAAGGCTGTATGCTCTGTGTCACTTCATATCACATTCTTCCCCATGCTCATCTGGAACATTAACTGCAGGTGATCCATGTCATGATCCATGATCCATTAAACCTTCCCTGGTTTCTTTGCAGCCACTGGACAAAAGCCATACTTTAGACAACTGTCTAAAGTCAGTATTGACCTATGAGAAAAAGAGGCAATCACATGAAGAGCACTGTCGTAAAGGGAGACAGGATTAAAGATCTGCATGATCCCAGCAGTTTAAGGACACTAATGTGAGACCTGAGCTAGTGATCACCATTGAGCTGGCAGCAGTCTAGTTAGGAAAGTGAGCACTAATAGGATAGTTAGTCCTGCAGGAGGACACGTCACGAAGTAAGCTGTTGTTGCAACCGGTCCAGAGACAAAATGCTAACAGGGCTGTGACAGGCCACGGAGAAATGTCACACTGGGAATGTGGTAGAAGTCATTGTTGGTCATTCCCTTTGGCAATGACAGGCTGCAGGGTCATTATGAGGGGAGAAGAATAAACAGAAAACTCACTACCAATAGCTACTGGCTTCTGACAGGCCTGCAGAGGAGAACATAAAATTGAATTACACTTTAGATTCAATAATAAACATTTGAATATGCTCCTGCATCCCAGCTGCAGGAAACATGCACATGGAGGAAACAATAACACGATTAAGAAACAAAGATGAACTACCCTGACAGCAGCAGATGATTTTATGAGCACAAACAACACACTGGCGCTAATGTGATCACTGTACTCCTATTCACTTGGAGCACCGAGCAAGTTTCACAATCTGCATAGCAAGTCAAGTTGTAGAACAGATAAGATAAGTGGTGTCAAATTTCCACAAGCTCAGCAGCCAATGACGAAGTTTGTTGGCTGACTACACCTGTATTAATGTGCACACACTCTGGCAGTTTCCATGATAACAAGGATCTTGGAGAGCGAGCAACAACATACCAGCAGAGTATCGAAACAACTGAACAACTCATTTAAATGTAAGTTCACCTCGCAGCCAATATTCTACCTGAGTTTTGCTTACTGAAACTGCACATTTGTTCCCTACATGTTAGCTCCCTGCATACTTTTGTACTGTATGCCTTTTTATTGCAAATAGCTGGGAAACGTAATGAAACTCAAATTGTTGCTATTATTTTATTTTTTTAGCATTATTATGGTAAGAAATGCAAACTGCTTATCGGTGTGGTGGCTCTGTTTTTAAAGTACAAGTCAAGCGTATAAAACAAAGCGTTCTCATCGGGACACCAGTTAATACGACTTCCGTTTCTTTTCTTTTTTAAATATCACTTTACTTTTTTTTTTCTTTTTTTTTTAATTTCTGAGGGAACTGGTCATTCAAATCTAGACAAATGACTCAAGGGAGGCAACAGAAGTGTAAGCAAAACAGCTACTGCAAGCTAAACCTTAAGTAAACGAAGCACTAGCCTGCTAAAAATAAAAACAACAGGCAGACTGTAACTGTTCGCACAAGCGACCTTTGAATGATTGTTAAGTACAGCCGAACACGATCAAACCAGGTGGCGCCAACTGGTGCGAAAGTACAAAGTGAATTTAAACACATTGAGATATTAGCGATTTTCCTTTAAAAAACAAAACAATAAAGCTTATGCAACATACAACTGGACGAGGAAAAGCTTAGATTCAGGCTGAGCTAACACACCTGTGCTTGGTGCAGTGGCGCGCGCGAGGCTGTCAATCAGCCGCGCGCGTGTGGTCGTAATCAGTGGCTGAATAACTCCGAGCCAACTAACTGTCTGATCATAAGTGCTGTAAGTGTTTTGTTTTCGCTCCCCTCCCGTTGCAGCTTTTAGTTTCAGTTAAAACAAAACCATCATTACCAAACCGGGGGCAAGTTCTTCTTTGCCACATTACGTTTAACCCCCACTCGTTTTCAGGAAACTCACTTCTTGACAGCTCTGAGGAACAAGAACGAGAGAGGCGAAGGTGCTTTCCGCCAACTAAAACTCCAAGTGTTCAGCTAGTAGTTTAGCTCTAAATGAGTTGACAGTGAATCCCCCTTGTAGGTCAGGGAGACGGAGAGAGAAAAGAAGAAGCTTGCCCTGATCGTGGCCTACACAGCAGAAAAGGGTTTCCTGTTACACACTCGGCCCCCGCGATTTACTCATCTGATCGGTAGACGTCTGCCGTGAGTCCGCCACTTTAAGGGATACACAAGGATATTATTACAAAAACCGCTCCATATTCCACAGTCGGAGTGTGTGTTTTGAAATGGTCTGTCTCTCGCATTGGTAGGTCACTGGATTTTTAAACGTTTCACAAGGTGCGATTTTTAGTATTCAAATGCTACAGGAAATCAGCCAGCTTCACAGTCTTATTGTCTTTGCTAAGTTCGTGTAGATTGTTGTATACCTGTCATTTTAATTATTATTATTTCTTTTGTTTTTATTTTTTTAGATGTTGATTGAGACATACTTGATTCTTAACAGTAGCTGATCACGCAGTGAGTCAGCATCAGTACTGTAATTTTATCATCAGTTCAAATCAGCAGGCTTCTTCCATAGAGAAACAGGTGCTTTTCAAAAAAAAGAAAGTTTGATTTCTTTTTTCCTTTCTTGGGACACTTCAGCACCCCTTACCTCACTTTCTCTGTGTGCTGCTTTCATACCAGTGCGAGTGAGTCTGTTTTTTGTCTTAAAAATTAATCTGCAAACAAATAACAGTGTCTTTTCCCCACTGTTCTTAATCAGGTTGCTTGCAGGGCTTGTCAGAGGTAGAGCACAGGTATCAAATCTTGATCTTGCAGAAAGTTTTTGCTCACAAAAAAAAAGAAGATGGTGAGAGAGAGATTTTGTGTTGCTTGTTTCCTGACAATGCATTTCAGATAGGTTGGATTTTGAAAACCCTCGATGTGACCAGGATAGGTCTTGTGATAGTGTTAACAAAACAGAACAACAGCTTTATCTCCATCAGATAAAAGTAAAGCTGAAGAGTATGTGCCCGGTGTACTGTTTGTCCTTATTCAGGTTGTTGATGCCCTGGTCAGAGCAAAGGTTAAAATGCACCTGCATTTTTTTTTTTTTTTTTTTTTTTTTACATTTTTTTTGTGCAGCTGTGGAATTATACCTGCTCATTCCACTGGGTGCTAACCGGTTTTATGTTTTTGCACACAAACACAGGCAGAAAGGGAGGCCAAATACAGGATATGAGTCTCTAAGACGGCGGAGCCCCACAGCCAGTCACACACTCATATCCTCTTAGTTGTTTTACTCTTAGCTGTACGACCTGATGCTCAAGAAGTCACAGTCTAACACTGTATTGGAAATAGCTGTGTAGTTGTCATACTTGTTGTCTGCCCGTAGTGGATTTCTCACTGGTATGCACGGAACCGACTGAGTTATTGTGAGTTTTGCTTTATTTGATTCTTTTTCTTTTATCATTACTTTCATTGTCACTTTGTTTGTGGTCCAGTGGGACTGCAGTATGCTATAGAAGAGAGGGGGGAGGAAAAAAGGAACAGCATCAACTTCACTTAGATAAACAGCTGCTGCACCGTTGGCAGAGCTGAGTAAACATTTCAATAAAAATATTTTCAGTCTTCGCCGAACCAGAATAAGCATCCACTTCTGGGAAAATAAATGGGGAAGAATAACGAACAATCTCAGTGCCTTTTCTCTTCCACGCAAGCTCTCATATACCAAGTTGGTTTAAGCAATAACACATTATCAGAATGATGGTAAAGTTTTGTTTTTTTTTCCTTTTTCGTTGCAGTTGTGTCCTATCGTTCAGTTTTTCTTGTATTTGGTTTCCTGTTAACACTTTACATGGAAGAAATTCTGATATTTTTGCCCACTTTGATTGTTATCGTTCGTATCAGAGCCTTGTCAAGGTGCACAGTGGAACGAGCAGAGGGCTGTTATCTGTGTGAGCAGATAAGAGATGGTCGCCACTGCAGTTAAGTTTATGCACTTGCACTAAACTTCTGTTTGTGCATCTGTTTCGCTGTTACAGATGAAATTGGATGGGTTGGAGGGAGTCAAAAACATTTGTTCCAAATTAACTCTGGTAAACAAGATTTTTGGTGCTCTTAGGTCTGCTAATGTGGCTAGACAGGTATGATGTTCAGGGTTAATCCTGTCAAACTGCATTAGGGGAACTAAAACAAAACCAAGACATATTCCCCCTGCAGCATCAGCAGCACAGTGTATATGCCTGTCATGCAGCACCGCACTGTAGTTTGATGATTTGTTGATTTCTTCATTTATTGTCTACGATCTTTGCACCTGTAGCTAGACGGCAGCTGGCATATGCACTTTACAAGTTATCCCCCGGTTATTATATGTGGCAAATTGGGTGTGGTGTAAAAGAGCAAATTCAGTTGTAATTCAGATATGCAAGAATATATTACTCAATTTGAAAAAAGGAGGGGAAAATGGGGGTAAATATTATTCAGGAGCTGTTTTGATAGAGAAGCAGTGGACTGGGATGATAAATATTTCCAAATTGGATCAGCTTATTATTTTGCCCAGTGCGACTCTGAAAAGCAAATTGGATACACAGAAGGGGATTGTATTTGCAGCTTTTTAGGTTGGCTGCGTTTGGAGATTTTCTTCAGCTGTTTAAGAGGCCTGCACACAGCACACTCTCGCTCAAATCAGTTGTGTGATTAACATCTCTTTTCCAATATAATCAGCCCAAATACTTCATGATGCTGCCCTACATTATAGATATTTGTCTCACATGAGAGACTACAGTTTTCGACTGGCATAACAGTATTTATAGATGAGATTATACATGGCAGAATTAAGTGTTGGGTAGATCTCTCATTAATCTGTCCAAACGCGTATTGCATAAAGAAGTGATGTCTGCTAATCCCGTTTCTTATTGCCCCTGCATCTTATTCACTTTCATTCACCATATTTGGAATTGGTGCTACTAATCAGAGATCATCGTGGACTACTTCCTTAAATTGTGCTAGTGTAGGATATAGTAAGTGACTAAGTGCTGGGGTAGGCGCCCCTTAGTGTTTCATAATCTACACCTTCACAATGCAGGTCACCTCAGTTCTTCCCTCACAGCTAAGGAAATAAGCACACAATGGGGAAGGCTAACAATGAAGGGGCGCCTACTGTGTAACATGTGGCACAAAGGTCAGTGGGAGAACTGCAGTGTTTCTGTGTACAGTATTAAACGCTGCATGAATGACTATTGGTTCCTGACCGCATGCCAATTTTTGAGTGACTGAACCGCGCCATGAAGGCTACATCCGGGACACTGAGTGGGAGAAAGGTCATTCTCATGGTTTTTCCATTTAAAAATATCTGCATCCACTTTGTGTTGGACACAGCTGGGGCTTTGTTTGGCACGTCAAGAACACCTGCGTTTCACATCTACATGGTTTTAAAAGGGAATAGAGATGGCGTTTGTTTTTGGGCCCTCTGCCATGAGGAAGTTCCGACATGGATGTTTTTTTTGTTTTTTTTCTCCTCCTCAAAAATAACAACGTACCATACAAAAAAACAAGAACACCATCATGGAAAATGTATTTGTCACTCGGTGTCAATGACCAGATTAAGGTAGAAGGAAATGAAATTAAACTGAGCTCATATTTGTTTCCCCCTCCAATTAGGATGACAATAGTAACCTAATGCTTGGCAGGATGCACTAAATAAATAAGAAATACATTTATTAGTTTTGTCACGAGTTTGAAAATGTTGAGCAATGAAACAAACCAACAGAGGCCCAGGAGAGTGCAATCAAACAATGAGTTTATTAAAACACACGCAGCAAGTATGCAGCATCACATCAGCACACATCTCCTGCTAAGAATACACTTGAAAATGATTTTATAACATCAGGGTTCATGCCCCTTCTTGCATCAATTACACATCGAATACATCGATTGCAGTAAATGGTACACAGAAGTTCCTCTTATAACACCTTCCATACATGGCAATAAATTTCAAGCCTATATGGTCTCTAAGGGCTTGTCCTTTTCTTAACTGGTCTTCTGCCATCTGTTACTAAGCAAACTGAAATGCAGTTAGAAGCTAAATGAATTTCGGGCCTTTGGCCTGGCAGGTTTCTGGATTATATGTGTGTTGTAAGCGTGTATGCTGTTTATCCTTCTATGCGCCAAGTCACCTACACAATAGATTGTGAAGACATAGCGCTTCACAAAGCTTAAAACCTTCTTTAATAGACTGAGCATCAACACTGAATGAGCACAAACATGCAATGTGTCTAAAATAATTATAGCTGCATCTGTAATAAAAAGGTTAAAGTGGTGGCAATAGCTTTAATAAACATCTTCAATGCAATATCAAGGCTGTGGGATATATTATTAATGCAATGTTGTATTGTAGCAGTAAAATGATTTTCTGTATCTCCACAGTTTCCTTTTTGTTTTGTCAGTGAACCTCTTCATGGACACCTTTCTTGCTCAATCTTGTTTTCTTGCCTTGGTCCAAAGGCTTTGCATGAGGGTTGGAAAATGATGAATAGGCACTTGTTGCTAGCTGAGTGTGTCAGAATCGTTAGAACGTTGGGTTTTTTTGTTTGTTTGTTTTTCTTCCTTCTGTTGGGTATCATGAGGGGGGAACGCCTGTTGACACCACCCATCTAGGATTGCAATCTAGTTATGCACGCATGCCTTTAAAACTTGTTAAAGTAGCGCAAGAACTGCCTGCCTCAAAATTTGTAGTTTTCCACTGACTAGCAGCACTCAGAATGCCAGGCAAGACCCCAGTAATAGACAGCGCTTCAGCTTTCAATCTCACTCAGTCTCTAAACCAAAAAACACCAAGCTTTCACACATATCAGTGACTGAATATTAATAGCAGATATTTTTAACTTCGTGTCTTTTTTTTTTTCTTTTCCCCTGCAGCATTTGAAGATGATGCGATTGCTGTGTCTATGTCTGCTGCTACTTCTGCCAGCTTCTGCTGCTGGTAAGTTCTCATATCTTTGACTCTTTCAGGTGATAAGCATCTAATCAGGGTCTATGCATCCCTGTGCCAGCTCCTGTTTTCCTCAACTACCTGCATATGTGTCTGTGTCATCCTCAACAAGGTTAATGCGTGCAGTCACTGTTGATTTCCTTTTTTTTTTTTTTTTTTTTTTTTTTTTTTTTTTCTGCCTATTGGACACACTTGAACAATAATAAGTAATAAAAACATGCATGAAGTTTATAGCAGCAAGCCCATGGCTGTGCTTTCTTTGATATGGCAGATGTCATAAATGAACAGGTGACAGGAGACTCTGTGACGTACATGAAGTACAAGTATGCAGTTAAACCGACTGAGTCTTCATCTGCGTGCTACACGCTGAGTGCCTCCTTTGATATCACCAATAACTGTTTTGAATAATAAAATGTTTGAAAATGTGTATCTCACTGTTTCAGCTCTGCAAGCATTTCGTAACTCTTCAGAACTTGAAGGATCAGCTGATGGTATGTAAGCCATATTTTGTCCAGTAGTACTTTTACTGCATCGCCTATGGAACAAATTGTTTTTTGCAGCCTGTCACTTTAGGAATCAGTCTGACACATTAATTCATTTTACTTAGAATTAAGCGCTCGGATCAGCAGGCCGACCACACCCGTGCATGACGGTGAATGGCCTATTAATGTGTTTTGAGAAGAATTACTAGGCTTAAATATTCTGAAGTAATTTAGCTGCTTCAACGTGTTTTTCATGTGCTGTCGTTGTCGCCTAAGTGTTGATCCTTGTTTTGACTCCGGGTAAGCGTAGTCAGAGGGAACAAGTGATTTATTGATTTATTTATTTATTCATTCCCCCCTTGTAAAATAGAAATATGATATGAAATAGAATATCATTAAAAACATGATATAGCTGTATAAATCAGCCCCATGTGTAATGGTGGGTTATAATTTTCCATATCTATCTCCACTCCTGGTAATTGTTGTATGGTGGCTACCACTTAAAGCTCTTCTTCCTCATTTAGAGTTTTATTATTTGCTCACAGTTGAAGTTGTTTTTAAGGCCGCGTTGTTCTTGTTTGCAGTCTTATTGTTTAGTGTTCTCATAAGGTTTAGCTTCCCTGTGTTACAATATTGATTCTTGTTTATAGTTTTCATTTTTTCCTCTCGGGCCTCTTGGCCTCAAACTGATTTTATATTCCCACCCCTTATCACCACCACAACCACGATCAATAGTGTTGCTAAAAGATTCAAAGTGTTGTCTGTATCCTCACTGTTGTACAATTTAAGAACTCTTACACTGTTAATATAAGAAGGCGGTCATAGTGAGAACCTGCATTTCTGCACTGACTGAACAGACGTCTCATTTGTCCCCTTTTTTTTTTTTTTTTTTTTTCCCCCCCGCAGACCCAGATGACGAGGATTATGTGGAACGTGGTGAGTTTGTTGCCCTACTCTGTGTCTCTATTTCATACACATGCACTATACTGACAGCTGCACAGAAGCCGGTATATGAAGGTTATGGCCTCTGTTATTGTCAGTAAGTCTGTATAGTATATAGGTTGTTCTACTCCACTAAGCTGTGGCCCCAGTTGGCTTTTAGCTCCCCTCAACCATTATGGCCTGAATAGAATCAATTAGCTCTGTAGAGGGGGCCCTGTGGATTGTGCTGAAAGGCCAATGAACACGTCAACATCTCCGTCATCCTGTCGGTCAGCTAATCAACACTGGCATTCTCGTTGTCTCACCATCCGCTTTTCCGTCACTCCTCATCTTCGCTTTGATAGACATTTGATAGACTTACAGATCTGTTTACAACGGCCTGCCTGCCAAGTGGAGAAGCAGCATTTCTGAAAATGGCTACAATTCTTTTTGAAGCCCCAAGTACTCTTTTCCTCTCCTTGTAGACACACATACATAGGCTTAAATCTTTTGTTCATTTCCTTTAAAGTGCATTTAAATTTCTCAAGCAGCACACGAGTCAAAATGTGCAGATAAATTAGGGAAATTTCATTTGTAGAAAGTGTGTGTGTTTGTGTGTGTGCGCGCGTGTGGACATTTTGACATTTCTCTTTGTAACTTTCCAGAAGCTTCAGCCAATTTGAATCTAAATGCTGGGCCAGGCAAAACCACTGGTGTGGAGGGCAACAGTGGTAAGAAGTATCTGAATTGTAATTATTTATATATAGTAATGTATAAAAATGATTTTAAATGTCAACATTTGCAAGTGATTCATAATGTCATTGTGCTGATTCCTTTTTTTTTTTTTCTTTTTTTTTTTGGTCTTTCAGATGAGGGCTACATGATTATAATAGTTATAGCGGGGGTGGTGCTGGCTCTTTCGGTCGCAGCAGTTGTCAGTAAGTACTCTACGTTTCCTTGAAATAAAGCCTTTTGCATTTCCACAGGTGACAAATATATTCCTTTAAAGCCCTCCAGTGCTTGGCTGGAGTCAGCATAGTTTCTGTGTGCTTTGTGCAGCTTTTAATTCTTAAACAAATGTGAACTTTTCTCTTGTGGAGCGTTGACCTTATTTGTTTTCTTTCTTTTTTTTCTTCGTTTACTTGCAGCCATATTGATAGTGAAGCGCAAGATGCAGCAGCAGGAGCAGGGGTAAGAATTAGAACATTTTCTGACTATTTTCTTTGCATCTTTTATGTACTTCAGTGCTCAAGAAAAACGCTGTATGCATATTCTCCTTATGTCCGTTGTGCATACTGTGGCAGCGTTTTTAAAAATTCATGTTTTTCTTTACGCTAAGTCGGCCTTCGAGTAACAAAACCAGTCGGGTGGGTAACAGCCTTTCTGGCTCCCTTGCCGATTTGTCCCATTTAATCCAACTCGTCAGCTTGAAAACTAGAGAAAAAACAAAATTGTAAGCTGCATCCACCCATTTGAGCCTGTCTGGACTTGCACAGCAATTAGTAACACAGTCTGAGTCCTACGCCACCACCAGTGAACACACCACACCTTACCTTTTTAGCAATCAAACAATAACCTTAAGGCAGGGCCCCTAGGTCTATATGACCGAATGGGACAGGACTTAACCTGTTCAAAAGCTTACCTCATGAGCTGAGGCCTAAGTAGACACCTCTAGTCAGAAATAACGCAACGGGGTAAACATGAGACTGACTCAATGACAACAGTTGGCCAACGGCAATCAGACAGCAGAACAGCCTAAACCAGTTAAACTGAGAGACTCTCTCTGTTGTTTTGGGGGTTTTTTTTTTTTTGGGTTTTTTTTTCCTCCTCTGTTGGAGAACATTTTGCAGTGTAATCAATTTCTTTTGTCCTGGAGGTGTTATGTAATGTGATGTGCAGGTTGGGTCAGAGGGGTCATGGAGGTCAAATCGGGCTTCAAAGATCTTTAAAGCAGCAGCGAACAGCTGTCGCAGAGCGGATCCCCAAGTCGATGTGCAAGGGTTAAATTCCTCTGCAGGATTACTGGCTGCCTCCTGGGGCTGCAGTCAGCTCTGGCAGTGTTTGGTGCTGACTGATCGCTCTGTTGAAAAGAGGCTTAATCACACAGCAACCTCTGGCTTGTTGGATCAACAGTGCCTTGCCAGGTTTATAAGTCCCACCTGGGGATGAGCTGTGTTCTGAGGTGATGCAGTCACTGTGCACCTGTCAAAGCCCTGTAGCACTCAGCAGACATGCCGTTTCCTGAACTCCGCCACACAGAGACGCTTCTTGTGCATCTCCAGACGTTTTCTAAAAATACCTTTAAAGGTGAAATTTTGCTTTTAACCTGCTTCACCTCACCCCCTCCTGTGGTCTCTTCTCTCTCTCTTACTCTGTCTCTCCTCAGGATCTACTCTGTGCCAATAGAACAGGACCACAAAGGGTCCGTCTAGTTCCTGGTCTACAGCTTCAAGCCCTATAACACACAGGCAAGAGAGGTCGATGCATCAGGAAATGTTATCTCCTACTCTTTGACTCAGGACAGCTAGACTTCTTGGAACAACAGCCTGCTTCTGAATGTTCAGTTCATTCCTCCCTCCCACATAACCTCCTATACATGTGTAGCATATGCAGTATGTTTTTTGTTTGTTTGTTTTTTGTATATTTTTGTGTTTGTCCCAGTCATTTGTTCTGTACATACACATAATTTAGCCTGGGACTTTTGGAACACAGTCAAACCTTCTAATTGGATTCTATTTGAGGAATCCAAATCAAAGCCAGTGAATGTGGCTTAAAGCTCCTTTTGTTGAAAGGGATAATTTAGCACAGCCAGAACTCCCTGATTTTTTTTTTTTTCCCCCTTTAATTCCTGAGACAAGAAATTATTCCCAACGACTATGCAGTGTAACTCTGAGAGACCCGTCTATGTGAAATGGTCGTTGAGTGAGACAAACCACACTAATCCAGCCTAAGCCGGCCTCACGTTCATTCCTATTCACTTGTGTCACATTTTCTCTTCCTGGCCCATTAGGAATGACAGGAGGCAACAAAATAGGAAGATAAAAACCCGTTCACTGTCTTCTTAACTTCCAGTTACAAGAGGAGAGGGGGGGAAAACCCCTGAAACAAGTGGAAATGGCTAGTGCTAAAACCTTCCTGCACTGCCACAAATTAATCAACCACCATGAATGATGATGTTTTCCAATCCCCTCTTCTTGAAAGGCTTTCACTTTAGATTGTAAATAGCTCTCTGAATGCTGTGGAGAGTTAGATTAATGCCTCCCACACTGTTACAGAGAACCTCGTTATGAGGGAGGGAAGGATAAAATCTCAAGAATTAAATAAAGTAGGATGATTGGGGAAAATGCCAACAATGCCTTTGTTTCATTCATACAGAACACACAGTTTTCTCTGGTTTTATGCAAATCAACCTTTTCGTGCTGTGTGCAGGAACCCTTTCTATCCAAGAATCTAAGGTGCCGGCTTCCCTGGTTGTTTGTCGGCAAAAGGGAATCTGTTTTCCTTGTCAGCTTTTTGTCTGTGCCATCAGAAGGAGCACTGATAATGGAATTAATAACACTGGGAATGACTATATAGAGTTAAATAGTGGATTTGCCGAAGCAGCGTCTCACTTTTCTCTTCCACTAAATATCTTGCAATATATCTTGCCACTGGGGAGTGGGCCTGGCTGCCATCCAGACCTGAGAGCAAACCTCCCCCCCCTCTCCCCCCACAACAACTATGCAATCAGGTCCTTATCAAGGATGTGCACTCCCTATTGGTGTGTGTGCTGAAGTGCTTTCGTTTAAAAACAAAAAAAAAACTATGCTTCCCACTCGATGTAACCCAGATGTGATTATTGTTTGTGCGTTTTGTTTTTACTGTGCCCTGCGCTATTGTTATGTCTTGAAAGTGTAGCATTCCCCTGTAAGCCTTCAATATCTGTCAGCATTTCAAAAAGAGGACTATTTGAGGGGAAAAAAATTGCAGCACGAAACATTTCACTCTTCTCTGTCTGTCAGTCTGTCCCTTAGTATTTACTGATTCTCACTTTGTAGGACAAGCATAGCACATTTCCAAAACCGATGTAGCAATGTAGAAAGCAATCGGGCTCATGCGGAAACCCAAAGAGTTATTCAGCACCAGCACGCCTTTAACCAAATTCTACTCAGCTGCTCAGTCTCGTAAAGCCTAACTGTTGTGACTCTATTTGTGTAAAGCAAATGTTGCTGTGGAGCTTTTTTTTTTTGTTTTGTTTTGTTTTGTTTTTCATCCCCTCCTATCTCAGTGATGTAAATGGAAAGGGTTATGCTAATATCTGTTTTGGGTTTTTTTTGTTTTGTTTGTTTTAACTACTGATATATTTATCTTTGCAGGCTAAAAGCATTGCGAAACTGTGCACTTAATCTTGCTTTCTAATACACAGTATAATCCATGTATTTACAAATGTACACAGCAATGCACTTGCATTGTCTCTATAGAAATCTCATGTTTTGGAGAAAGATTTTATTATGATTCTGGGTGGGGCCCACTGATAGTGGGAGTTTGTAAAATGTATATATGTTATGTTTTGTTTTTTATTTAGTTTCATACAAAACTACATTACAGGTCCTTCTCAAAGAAAATAGCATATTGTGATAAAGTGCATTATTTTCTGTAATGTACTGATAAACATTAGACTTTCATATATTTTAGATTCATTACACACAACTGAAGTAGTTCAAGCCTTTCATTGTTTTAATATTGATGATTTTAGCATACAGCTCATGAAAACCCCAAATTCCTATCTCAAAAAATGAGCATATCATGAAAAGGTTCTCTAAACGGGCCTGACCTGACTGCTGTCCAGAAGGCCATCATTGACACCCTCAAGCAGGAGGGTAAGACACAGAAAGAAATTTCTGAACAAATAGGCTGTTCCCAGAGTGCTGTATCAAGGCACCTCAGTGGGAAGTCTGTGGGAAGGAAAAAGTGTGGCAGAAAACGCTGCACAATGAGAAGAGGTGACCGGACCCTGAGGAAGATTGTGGAGAAGGACCGATTCCAGACCTTGGGGGACCTGCGGAAGCAGTGGACTGAGTCTGGAGTAGAAACATCCAGAGCCACCGTGTACAGGCGTGTGCAGGAAATGGGCTACAGGTGCCGCATTCCCCAGGTCAAGCCACTTTTGAACCAGAAACAGCGGCAGAAGCGCCTGACCTGGGCTACAGAGAAGCAGCACTGGACTGTTGCTCAGTGGTCCAAAGTACTTTTTTCAGATGAAAGCAACTTTTGCATGTCATTCGGAAATCAAGGTGCCAGAGTCTGGAGGAAGACTGGGGAGAGGGAAATGTCAAAATGCCTGAAGTCCAGTGTCAAGTACCCACAGTCAGTGATGGTCTGGGGTGCCATGTCAGCTGCTGGTGTTGGTCCACTGTGTTTTATCAAGGGCAGGGTCAATGCAGCTAGCTATCAGGAGATTTTGGAGCACTTCATGCTTCCATCTGCTGACAAGCTTTATGGAGATGAAGATTTCATTTTTCAGCACGACCTGGCACCTGCTCACAGTGCCAAAACCACTGTTAAATGGTTTACCCACCATGGTATTACTGTGCTCAATTGGCCTGCCAACTCTCCTGACCTGAACCCCATAGAGAATCTGTGGGATATTGTGAAGAGAAAGTTGAGAGACGCAAGACCCAACACTCTGGATGAGCTTAAGGCCGCTATCGAAGCATCCTGGGCCTCCATAACACCTCAGCAGTGCCACAGGCTGATTGCCTCTATGCCACGCCGCATTGAAGCAGTCATTTCTGCAAAAGGATTCCCGACCAAGTATTGAGTGCATAACTGAACATAATTATTTGAAGGTTGACTTTTTTTGTATTAAAAACACTTTTCTTTTATTGGTCGGATGAAATATGCTAATTTTCTGAGATAGGAATTTTGGGTTTTCATGAGCTGTATGCCAAAATCATCAATATTAAAACAAAAGGCTTGAACTACTTCAGTTGTGTGTAATGAATCTAAAATATATGAAAGTCTGTTTATCAGTACATTACAGAAAATAATGCACTTTATCACAATATGCAAATTTTTTGAGAAGGACCTGTATGTTTTAAGAAGTTACTTATGTTTTTATGCACTTTTCTCTTAAGGTAAACTCATGTTTATTTTGTGCCAACGATCACAATATATGTACATGTGTGATAGCTCACAGGAAAACTGTAGGTGACAGAATATGATGAATTGGATCTGTTTGCACAGCTGCAGTCACCTTGATTTTCTTCTGATGGTGATTACAACATACTACTGTATATTGTGTATCTATGCTGCGCTCTGGATTGTGTTTGTTTTTTAATAAATGTGTTATGAAATCTGCGTGCCTTCTCCCAGTTTCTTGTTTGCATAATTTTGATGCCATATGGATACAGAGATAATGTGCCAATGGATGTTGTTTAATCTAGGGCTTTACTCGCTTACAAGCATAGAGCCACTAAGAGGCTTAGACACTCTTACTAAACATCCTTTTTCGTTAAGATTCAAAGTGTAAAGCGAGTGTGGGAGCTATGATGAAGTGAGCTAACTTTTATTTTTATATCCTCACAGAACAGTGAAAAGGGCTGTGCGAGATTGTCAAATATGAGATGATGCGGGGTTATTCCTCATAACCTTTAATAATAAATCCGAGCTGTGAGACACTGCCCGTGGCTATGGCATTAGTTACAAGATGCAAAGGTCATTAGAAACCAGCCTGCTTCATGGCTGAAGGTTTGATTAAAGTGGGATTCATCTATTAATTATTGTCCCGGATAAATAATCACTTAACTTTTTAAAGGAATTTTTCTTGCCAACTATTGAAATAGTTGACCATGATGAACCCGATGATGGTTCCACTTTTTTTACTTGTCAGCATGAATCATGATTTCCAAGTTTATTTATTGTTTTTCTATGACAGTTACTAAGCAGTGTGTCAGTCCACATTCACGCACACACAGACTGTCAGGTGTTTTTCGATTGATGGATTCCTGGTTGTTTTCTTGCAGCTGTTTTCTTTGGTTACTGGATTCATACGTGCTCTCTCCTTATCCTTGGGCTACCCGGTATGACCTGGACCAAAAAAAGGGGGGGGGAGGGAGGGAGGGAGGAGGAAGGCATTACTCTTAAAGAATCAAACACTATTTCAGCAATCAATGATATTCATCAAACCTAAATATGAGGAAAAAACAAGATCTGTTGCAGTTCTGCCCTACAAACAGCTTAATGATAATCCCTTTGATCTATTAATCATCAAAGAGATTTCAGTCAGCATTCTGTTGCGCTATTATGTCTGAAGTGACTCATTGCTATATATCATCAAGTAGCCTCTGATATTAACTATTTAAACCATCCAAATGCAGTTTCCCAACAGCACAAGGAGAGATGCTCCTCATGCACAATGGGCCGATATAGAGTCAGGTGAAAAAGAGAGTGCATTTTCTCTTACTTCCAAGGGTTTGGCTCAGGAAAAGAAGAAAAATAAAGTACACATTTAATGCTTCCAAAAGAATCAAGATGCTAAGTACCAACCAGGTGCTGCTAATCAAGTATATTTGCGTAACTGATCAGCCAGTATTAGAACTTCTATAAAAACTGAAGTTTTGGAAGTTTGCTGGAGCATTCAGGTGTGTGTTAACACAATCCCAAGGAGGAAAGACATCAACATTGATCTCAGGGAAGCAATTGTTGCTACCCATCAATCTGGGAAAGCCATTTCCAAACAATTTGTCCATCACTATGTGGCGATAAAGATTATTCACAAGTGGAAAACTTTTTGGACAGCTGCCAATCTGCCAAGCAAATTCACCACAAGGTCAGATTGTGCAGTGCTTACAGAAACTGCGAAAAACCCAAAAGCTCACCTCAAACAATACAGGCCTCTGTTAGCATGCTATATGTTACAGTACCATTAGAAAAAAACTAAACAAATATGTCCTTTTTGAAAGGGTTGCTCGGAGAAAACTTCTTCTAGCATAGCTTAAATTTGTAAAGCTGCATTTGAACAAACCACAAGACTTTTGGAACAACTTCCTTTAGCCAGAGAAGACTAAATAAAATCGAGATGTAATGCACAACATCATGTTCATCACAAACATCCAATACCAAATGTCAAACACTGTAGTGGAGTGGTGATGATTTGAGCTTGTTCTGCAGACAAAGGACCTTGGAATTTCCTTTGTCTGCAGAACTGACTCAGTGACTGAGTCTACTATGAAATCCCCTGTAAACCAAAATATTCTAGACATCTGTGAGGTCATCTGTCTGATAACTAACACCGATGAAACTGGGCCATGCAACAGGACAATGATCCCAAACACAGCTCTGGATTTACAACAGCATGGCTGAAAAAGAAAAGCGTCAAAGTCGAGCAGCAAACAAGTAATTCAAGTTATTACTGCTAAAGGTGGTTATACAAGCTATTGAATTCACACACTGCTTCTGCAGGTTGTATTTAAATTATTTTAGAACCTGGGAAGGACCAGATTATTTTTTTTATTATTACATCCTGAAATGAAAAACTTTAGACTTTAGAAGGTGCACTTTCTTTTTTTCACATCAGGTATAGCCAGACATTTTTTGATGTTTAACTGTATACGAATTTTGTACTGATAAAACAAAAGTTACAAATGTAATTACTTACTTTGTTGACCTCTTGCGGCATTTGGGCAGCCGATTGAACTTTCCGCCTACAGTCCAAACATAAGCAAAAGAGTAAGGAAGTTGGTAGACTATTACAAGAAATTGCAAAGCACAAAAATAGCTTTCAGATTTTCAGATACTTACAGGTAATGACCAATATGCCAAAGACGAACAGCACTGCTGCAATGACCAGTCCAGCATAACTCAGGGACTTATAATCTAAGTATATAAAAAACAAATCAAATAACCACAGAAAACGAGTAACGACACACAATCAAACACAATCAAAGAGAAGCTTCTTACCATAGGTGAAATCTTTGTCCCACTCTGACTTCCACTCTATATGGAGTAAAGGAAGAAGAAAAAAAGTATTGACTTAAGGTTGACTGTTGAACAGAGGAAATATCTATAGGAACAAAAAAAGAGGCTCAGTGGGGAACAACTGTCAGAGATGGCATGAGAGATCTACTGGCTCTGCTGACATGCTGTTGATGGCGTATCAAAAACCTATCTATGGTAAGCCGGCACAGCATGAGGACACAAATATCTTATCTCTTCTTGCATAAGGTACAATCAAGCATTAATCTGTTAGCAAGAGAGGAAGTGAGGTGCTCTGTTCTATCACTACGCTGTGGGTTTGTTTGGAAGACGGGGAATTGTGATACTGTCACAGTCTGCCATGAGATAACAATAGAACCACGATGCCTGTGGCATTTAGGGTAACTAAGGAATATGGGAAATTTTTCCATTACTCCAGACAACTTTAGTGTTCCTTTTACCGATGGTTTTCTCGGGTGCAGAAGGGTTGGTTTTCACTGCAGGTGCTGGAAAAAAAGGGGAAAAAATTACTACATTGGACTTTTTTTTTTTCATCTCTACTGAATATGTAATAATTTACAAGTTAAAACTTTTTTATTTTTGGGACATATTGACTCCATAGCTTACAGTTACCTCTCATCAAACTCCAGATTCAGTCTTGTGTTTAAGTAATTAAATTTCTAAATGTTTCAGTAGAATGAGTCAAAAGGAAATGTATGCTTTTCAGAATGTAGCATTTTCTCTACCTCAAGTGCTCTCTCTCGCTCTATTTTTGTCGGTGTCTGGTGGTGATACAGTTTGCTAACGTGGTCTACTAGCTAAACTTAATGGCTCTACTGACTCTTGATGTTTGAACATACATAGGTTAGGCAAGGCAGAGGGTAAAGACTCATACCTGAAGTTGATGTGAGCTTTGGTTGACTTGTTGCTTTTGTACTTGAAGCTAAAGAGGATGAATACGTATGATGAGAAAAATAGCATGCAGAAGAGAAATAATGGGGTTAGACACACACAAGACAAACTACCTGCTGAAGTCTCTATTCGTGATGTGGTAACACTGAGGGAGACGTTTGCTTGCTGGTTTGTGGGTTTTTCAGGTATAGTTTCCAGGGAGCTGTTAATATCTCTAGTTGTTCTCTTTTCCAGTGCTTCTCCTTTTACACACAGAAAGAAACTGAATTAGATGGATTGACAGACAGACAGACAGACAGACAGACAGACAGACAGACAGACAGACAGACAGACAGACAGACAGACAGACAGACAGATAGATAGATAGATAGATAGATAGATAGATAGATAGATAGATAGATAGATAGATAGATAGATAGATAGATAGATAGATAGATAGATAGATAGATAGATAGATAGATAGATAGATAGATAGATAGATAGATACCAGTGTTTACTGTAAATGTCGATTCAGCCTGCTTTGCATCTGTTGGTGTGGGTGCAGTTGCAGGTGTTTGGGCCCTTGACACTGTGGGGGGAAAAAAGATCACATGTGAAAAACTAAAGAAAAGTAGAAACAAACTTTCCATTGAAGGTTCCTATACTGTCCACTTTACATCAAGAACAAAGCACAGCGTTGTTAATGCCCGTGATTTTCTCAATGTGGCCAGACTTCAGAATGTGTCTGGCCAGGCACAGTAGCGAGGCCTGCAGATGCACTGAGTATGTCACAGTAATAGTCTTGTGAGTGGGCCTGTGAGGCAACCTCTGAGTGCAACAGAGCTGGATTGTTGTGCAAGACCACAGGACAGAGAGGCTGTTGTCTGTTTACTCACTCAGCACCTTCCAAATAGTGCCGAAGCTCCACAAAACCTCTACTTTCTTGGGCCAGTGCTGCCAGCACTACACAAATAAAGCCATACGAGGGAAAATATACTGAGATAGAAATGATTAACAGCTCACTCTACTTTTTAAAATTTTACCAATCCTTTTAAAATTTGTCACCTTCATGAATGGGACGTGTTGCTTAGATGTAACTGTTAACAAGCTAATCCCCAAGTTGCAGGCTATTTTTTTCCTAATCTTACAGATAAAAAAAATAAGACAAGAAAAATTTTTTGTTTTGTTAATGCAACACCCCCCATAAGCTTCACATGCTTTGCTCCACTGCTTACTCCTTTACTTTAAGGGGAACCCTAAAAAGTAATGAAGCAGACATAGTTCTTTATTACCACCACTGAACAGAATAAGCTGCACTAAAGGTTGGAAGCCACACAGTATTTTTAGCTCCATCCCATCACAGTTTTGTGGTTCAATGACGGAACCATATTGTTACACTGGCAACCATGTCACGATTGTAGGTGCAAGAGTTTAGCAGACAATAAAAGTCATTATAATGGACTGATTTTTTTTATTTATTTATATATTTTTTAGATATTTTCTTTGGCATTTTTTTCTCTTAGAACTTTCTAAAGTTCCCCTGGCTGGTTCTTGGTCCCATGTGACACTGCATTCAAAAAATCCTGCAAATACGCCAATGTGCATCCTAACATAGGCTTACTGCACAGATACCCTGCTAAAGCTAATCAAGGTGATTAGGTTGTAATGAAATCTACAGTCTCTTTCAACCCCCAAAACGTTCACACTTGACTTCAGTGAGCCAAGTCTTCAGATTTTCTGGCACTCACCTCTTAACATCATAAACAGGAAAATGCTCAAGTAAACCAAAGTCATCTGAAAGAAATAAAAACAAAACATGTTTTCATGAGATGCTGTGAAACAGTGATGCAGAGAATGCAGCTCTCAACTACTGTCTGAACAAACTGTTGTGCAGTTTTCACACAATCAGTGGTTACAGGATTGAAATGACCTCTACGATCTACTGTAGAAAGTAACTGAGTGCGCCTCAGATAACTCAGATGGCCCTTTTGAAAACGACTGGTGACACGTTGACTACATCCTCTGGTGCATGTGTTATAGAATATTCAAGCACATCCATACCGCATGCAGACAAATGGCTGATCATTAGCACTGAGAAAAACGCTACTGATTTGTACTGTCTCTGCAGTCATGTAATGATCATACAGTTGTTAGCCCTGGGAATGAAAGGCTCCGGGTAGACGATTGAGGCAATACAGTATTCACTCTCCAACATATTGTGCACCACTCAGTTACCAGTCAGGAAGCTGTAATCAGTCAGGTTCGTGCCACATGGCAGCTTCCTCTTCCTCCTATAGCACGCGGCGACATCACCCACATGCCTCATTCAGCATAGCAGAAAACAAATTCTTACTTTGAATGTCAGACTTTATAAGACACTTTTTTTTGTCAAATGTGAGTGATCGAGGCCACATATTATAGATGCAGTCCTCCCACGTATGCCTGTGCTAAACTTTGTAGCTGTATAGATCTAACTTCATCATATTTTGTTAGCTGTCACCAATTAAAAAATGGCATTGGAGCATATGTCAAAACGACTCTTTTCATGATAATAGAAATCCTTGTACCGGCGAGCCGCAACCTCCACATCAGTGGAAAACGTTGGCTATTTCTTCCTCCCCCTCAATATTTTGCCCACAGCTTAAACAAAAACAAAACAAAACAAAACAAAAAAACAGAAGTAGGAAATAAAAGTGTATTGTGATGTATAATTTCATAGCAACACCTGCCAACGATGAGCAACAGAAGCAGGCAGGGAGGCTAAAGGAAGTCTGTGCCAGGGACTTAGTTTGAATCCACTCCCAGTGAAAAAAAAAAAAAAAAATTAATCATGATCTTTGACCTATCCGGTGGCAGCTCATCCTCCGGGCTGGGAACAGTGTGACAGGTGAGCATTTGTGGCCGTCATGAGCTCTGACAGCTCAGATTAGCAGGTCATGCCAATCTTCATTTCACTCCAGAGCATATGTCAAGATGAGGCCTGTATCCCCTGGGCTGTACAGACGTCTTTCCCTTCCCCTAGCCTGACCCGCCTGCCTGTTTGTCACATCTTGCACTCTCACTCACTCTCCGTCTGTCTGTTCATCCATTTGTCTGTCATCCTCCATCAATCTCTTTTCACTTGGGTTAGACCAAAACACCCTTCAGCCCTGGGATATTCAGTCTTTCATCCAGGCTATTATGCTTACCTTTGTATCCATCCTGCGAGGTGCCCGAGTCCAGAGATGTATCCGCAGCTTCATCATCCACAGCGCTCTCCTCTGTGTGTCACTTGTGTGCAAGGCTAGTGGAGAAACGGTTAACCAACCACACCCATGTGATCACCCACTACTTCCTCACCCATTTGTCTGAATTCATTTTCAGACTTTCAGTCTCTCTCTCTCTCTCTCTCTCTCTCTCGCTCTTTCTTAGTCTCTTCCTCTGTGTTCTTTGGCTTCCAGTTTTCAGTTTGTACTTCTGCTTCATCAAAGCACCGTATGCCTTCTCTTCCTACTGTATCTATCTGGGCTAGTTAACCGTCTTGCTTCACATTTATTTCCTGTTTTCTCTCCATCTCTCATCTGACGCTGGCTTGCAAAAACAAAGAAATGTGACCTTGTATTAAGGGATTGCAGGCATGTTTACATTCACTTAAAAATGCATTGCATGCTGTATTAATTATCAGTCCCTGAACGCAATGAGATTGCAAAAAAATAAAGGCCAGAGGCCGGCAATGTGTATTATTCACTTTGAATTTTAACCCTATATTTTAAAGCATATAGAAAAGCTGCCCTGTGTACAGTTTCTTTATGTTTTGTAAGAGTTATTTATACATAGCAGTTTAAAGACTTATTACCGCACTGATTATAATCAACGTTCATACTCATACCCCAGAACATATCACTACAGAAAGCCGCTTCCTTCATATTTATTGTGATGTACTGAAGTTTTAAGGAATTGGAATTGCCAGACTCTTGAATTACTGCTTTTTGTCTGTCGTGCTTTATTGCTTCAAGGCTGAAGAAATGAAGGTTGTGATTGTGACCTAAGAGCTTTACCAAACTGAGAAGCACAAACCTACACTGTTACAGCAGACAAAGCCTGCAATTCAAGAAGACTTGCAGAGGAGAGTCTTTGTGCAGAGTGCTGGTGATGCATTTTGAACAGCTTTTCACATTTTTATGTGAAATGTTTCTTTTTTGTTTGTTTGTTTTAAGAAGTGTTAATATTTACACTAATCAACCACTGACAGGTGAATCATTACAGTGCTCTTGAAACTGATGTGAGCAAGGAAAATGGGCCAACTTGATGGCTAGATGAGTCAGAGCTCCTCCAAAACTGGGGTGCTCCCAGGATGCAGCAGTTAGGCTCACTGATGATGGATTAATGGCTGGCAGATCAGAAGAGCATAATTGCAGAAAACCTGAATGCCATTTAAGAATACAAAATGCACTGCAGCATGGTGAATATAGGGCTGGGCAGAGATGATGTAAAATGCTCAAGAATATTCAAGTGAGTGTTACAACTGGACCCTGGAACAACAGAAGATGACACAGTCTGGTTATCCGCTTTTTCGTTGCTTAAACCTTACATACAGCTGACATTTTCACACCTTCGAAGTATGACTCAAACCAAGAACTCCCTCACAATTGTCTTTTGAGGTTTCTAACCTGATGACATGCACACATTGCTCAAGATTTGTCCGCCATACTAAACACACTCAAATGGAAAACATGTGTATTTCATAACTACGTCACTCCTTCCTGACTCTTGCTGGGTGAAACTGATTGCTGCATCAAAAACGTAGTAATTCGTAATGGCTTTGGTTGCTAGCGGATTTTCACAGTTATAGTTGCTCATGTTTGTTCACAAACACTAACCAAGCAGTAGTCTGTGCTTTGGAACCAGTGGTAGAAAGCCTTGCATGCGGGACTTTCCCACACTCACTGAAATGGCAGCACAGATACTATCTATAATCTTATGACCCCACCCCCTCCCTAATCCCATCCCCACCCAACCCTCCTTTTGATATACATTTTCATACGAGTTAGTTTAATCTCAATTAGATTAGATTAAATCTCACTTAGTAGAGTAAATTGACCTCCGTAAGACTCCTGCTCTTTTTGTGCACCACACATCATCGCTCCTGTGCTGTTTTACTCTTTCAAGATTCTCCCATGATCCTTCAAAAACCAGCAGGTGCCTGTGTCTGTGGGAACCTGGGCAGGTGTGGTAGGAACACAGACAGCTCTCGTGACAATGTCAAGTTCCCCCTTGAACTCTGTCACCACTGTCCCAGAAAAAATTACACACAGGCATGTAAGGGAGATACAGCTTCTCTATTTTGTAATTCCCTAAAAGCACCAATTTCATTTTATTTGATTTGACCCACACTGGTGGATCTGAAACCCTCAAATTTGACTCTGTGCAGCCTCAGACTTTAATAGCACCCAAAGAAAATGTTTTAAATATTTTCATCTTTGTGTGTTTGTGTGTCAAATTTCATGATAAAAGAATGACATTTAGGACATTTTTGTTGCTGTCAAATGTCAAAACTGTTCAAATTTGACCAGAAGAGTGTTGAAGGGTTAACTTGGGAATAAATGGAAGCCGAGTACATGATGAGAATTCACTGGTCATTTAAACCTTCTGTCTAGTACTAAGAAGGCCCACCCTTAGCCATCATAGAGGCACAGACTCAAAATAAATACATAAATAAATAAAAAAAAATCCAGGAAGCATGTCACGTGGTATCAGCCACTGAGAAAGCAACAAATTCTGTTTAATGCATTGGACTTGATTTTCCCACAGGTAATCCATCTGTATCTGATCTAAAGAGCAAATAAACACCTTGAAGTGCCTGTCAGGCATTCAGGGACAGTTTGTAAAACTGGCAAGCCCTGTTATTCTGCTGAAAGAGTGTGATGGACCGAGTTGAAAAACAGGAGGAGCCCAGGAATTATTAGAAAAATATAGTTTCCATTTATTTAACCCCCAAAAATTATATTTACAAGACTAATAAATGTTGAGCTCATAAAAGAGGTCAAAGAAACAAAACTGAACTCAGGCAAAGACTGCAAACTTAACAAACCAAATGACTGCCCAAATATACACAATTGACCTAAAACATGAAATGACATACAAGGGTATATATATAATGGCTGATCAGACCATTGTGACACATGAGGGGGTAACAAACAAAACACAATCATAAATCACAAACGATGCAGTACAATCTAGTTTGTTAATAAACTAAACACTAAAGAAGAAAATCAAAAAACCCCATTAAACCCTAAACTCAAATATTTAATTAAATACAAATACTTTGTTTTTAAAGTTAAAAACACACACATTCCCCCTTCAGCAGGAAGTGGTGGTGTGGTCCAATTATCTTCCTTTGTATTTAGTGGTTTCAAACCCTGGCTACCATCTTTTGTCCAGCAACTCCCAGGGATGATGGCAGGTAAGAAATAAAAAGACAAAAGTTAGTCAGAAAGCAAAGAAATTAAGTAGTATGAATACATAAGTAAACTAAATGTGCGCGCTTACAAATAGAACAAATGTATCCAAACCAATCAATAAAGTTATTGGCAACTAAAATGTATTACTATGTTCAAATGAAGAATGAAAATACAAAAGTTACCGACTTTAGAGTGTGGCCACAGGTTTGGCCATCACAAAGAGGCTACTGGGGAAGTAGCCTTGAAGAGGTTTACTGTATTCATTTGCTAAAGTCTACAATGTTTTGTTTAAACATGACAACATAGCAGGCTCTGGCAAATGGATACTGTATTCTGGGATTTCAGGATGTGAAAATGTAAAATAGTATAAAGTTCCTAAAACCTTTCATATCAGACTCTGACACTGAAATAATAATAATGCTTATCATTGTCTTTATTTATCCCAGAAGACTGCCACACAAAAAAGATTGAATAATAAAAACACCCAACTGAACTAGTTCTACCGTACTGTATATACATTACAGGTAGCAGGCTTTTGGTTCCCACCTTGTCAACATTAACAATTCATTGTCTTTCTACCTGCTAATATTATTCCATTATCTAATATTCTGTTTAGTTAGTTGTAGTCTATCATTCACATGTTGGGGCAAATTACATCCTTCTTCCCAACAACAGGAGAGCAGGGCCACAAAGCGAGTCATGATAGCTGCCAGTGAAATCATGTTCTAATTTGTTAAACCTGTGGATGCTTTGATTTGATTTCTTGATTTGATTTCTGAATAATGAGAGCATTGACAGAGTTTGCAGAAATTACAGTTAAATTTTTGAGTTTGCTCCCAGCTGGCAGCACAACTAGGTAAAGCAATAAAGAGGATTTATTAAATCTTACCTTTTTCCCCTCCCCAAACACTTACCTGAGAGTGGTAAGGAAGATGTTAAACCAAACCAATGAGGTAATTAGTCGCTTAATTCCGCCCCCCCCCCCCTTCTTTTGACTTAATTGTGCTCTCATACAGCCTGCCTTTTCGAGCTCTCTTGAGAATCCTCTGAAAACAACACATCACAAATGTTCACGAGGCCAATGAGGAAAAATAGAAGCTGACATACAATATTGAGCCGTCAAGCCTTCATTTTAGCAGATTACTGTTCCTGCCTGAGCTAAAACGATACATTATGAACAGGCTTTGGCACAAAACTGCAGTCAGACAGGAAGTGAACAACTGTTAAGTAATGAGACAAACAGTTCATGATGGAGAATAGCATGCGTGACTGAGGAATCATAGTAAAACATTTAGTTTTATCTCCTGGCACACACGTCCCGCTGAGGAGACAGAAATATGTGGGTTTGACAAAATTTTGGATTGTACCAGCCTCATATAAGTCAATATTTCTGCTGAAATAATTTGCACTTGGTAGTAAGAGCAGACCACATGATGTTAATAAAAAAAAGATAGCAAGTTACCATATTTACCATATTCTTTCTAACCATGATTTTTGGACTGTAGCAGAGAGTTATGTGACGCTGATGTGATGAAACGTACTTGGAGGGGAAAGAGGAAGCTGGAAGGGTGTGTGCATAACGGATTTGTATAGAGATGTGAGAAAACCCAGTCACTATTTGTGCATATTGGGTGGAATCTAAAAGATCTATTGAAACTTTGAAGAGCTTCTGTTCTCCTTACAGCTTACATGCACTACTATAAATAAAGAGTACCCTGTAACTGCACTGCAGGAAAAGCCAAGCTGTTGTCAGGCCAACATGCCAATATGAGTACATTAAGCTGATGAGTGATTAGTTCCGAAAGCACTTTCAGAAAGATAGACACACAAGTTATTAAACGTCGTCTTAAAATAGTGCTACTAGTATTACTCTTCATATAACTCTTTAATATAAAGCTATCTGTATGTTATTTCTTTGAGCCAGCAGCATGGCTCAGTTGATAATAATAGCACTTAATTGGCCAAGCACTGTGAATGGGTCAAAATGCATTACTCGGCTGTACTTTGTGTCAGGTGACAATTACCAAATATTAGCTTCCTTACAGGCTAAACTAAAACAGTGAAGTAAACACTGCATCTGCTGAATATTAGCATCTACACTGTCTCCACTCTGATAAAAGAAATAAAGAAAGCTGATGTAAGAATTTAGCTAAAAGCACTGCTATGCTTTACAATGGAAGGACAGTGTCACAGAGAGACTTGCATTTTTGCAGAGGTTTGGTTTTTTTTTCTTCTAAATTGCCTTTCCAATCAGATCTCACACATTTGATCAGAATTCATTGTCAACATCATTGTTTTGTTTTTTGTTTTGTTTTTAAATGTCTGGTGTAATGCCATTTGGGTTTTGAAAAATATCTACAAAGATTAAAACTATTGCATGGGCTGTGGAGTGAAAGCCTTCGGCGAACTGCTTTTCTCTGAACTAGAGAAGAATTTTGGAGCAGTGGTCACAGCAGCGGCTTAGCTTAACCCTGTCTTCTGCTCTCTCTATCGCTCCCTGACTGCCCACTCGCCGCGACTCTGCAAGACAAATTCCCTGCATGGTTTCTCCTTCTCTCGCTCTCTCTGATGCTGCGAGCCGAACTTCAATCCCAGAGAAAACAGGATTAGAGCCTGGCCCTAGATATGGCTTTACCTCCCGAAGACATAACTGTGCTAAATACCCCTCACTACAATCCCATTGTAGGGATTCCCACAGACTAACTGTGAGATCTGAAACTCTTTGTAGGAGACAAAGGAGGGATGGCACACTGTTCTCATCTGGATACATGTTGGAAAATGTCGATGTAGGATGGGTCAAAAGGATGATGTCTGCCAGGGTGGCACCGTCAGTCTGTACTGCTTCTGCCCCAGCGCACAGCCGTGTCAGTCCATTTTTATGTCTCACTGACTCATGTCTACCTGCAGGCCAAAGCGATGGATGGGGGGGAGGGGAGCGTGAGTAGTGACCAGCACTTGGCTCCAAGAAGCAGGGCAAAGGTGAAAGGGGCAAGAGTGGAAGAGGAGAATAGACTATGATTTCAGGGAAGGAAAAAAACAAGCTCAAAAAGGAGATGAAGAATTTTATTAATAGAAAAAGCTTGTACAATAGCATCGGTTTGACATCCTTGATTGCATGTGGGTCTTGAGGCTCTTGTACTTTCCCCCCCTCAACCTATTCATTCCCTTTCTTCCAGCTTCCTTTAAGCTTGTTCAGCTTTTTGTAACAGTCAGTACATTAGGTCAAACCAATCTTTTGAGGAAAATTTCAAATGATCAGAATATACAAAAAAAAAGTCAAAACACTTGAAAATTGAAATTTTGCATTATGTCACATCTCGGTTTTTGCCTTTTCATTCAAGGTGATTGGTGAGATACAATTCAAAGAGAATGATGATAACAGAAAAACACAGTGGTGAATATCTGTTTTACAATACTCTATTGAATGGATACGGTCGACTCACAAGCCGTACCGTATAGAATTTGTTCGACTACTAAACTAACTCTCCTCGTAGCTCAAAGGGAAGATCAGAATCTCTCTGCGGTTGGTGAACAGCCATGAACTGCCTCGTTCTCTCAGCACCCTGCAGAGACACGTTAGATGTATGTTAGGTGACACGTGTATTGTGTGTTTTACGGTTTTATCGCAAGTAAATAATGTTCAAATCAAAGATATTTTATAACAGGGTGTGTGTTTATTTACACACCCGAGGGCGGGTTGGCAATCTCCATTCGTTCCTTTGTTGACTCAGTTTGTGTTCAAACACAACTGAAGGGGGAGGACGAGAGGGAGCCGCTGTGTCCTGGTACATACCCACATCTTCATACAAATGGTCGACGGGGCGACGGATGACATCTTGTAGAGCACATAGAACGCATGGCGAAAACACAATCGGGAAATACTGTAAATGTGCTGCATTAGAACAAGGTCAGATATAGACTCTAAATGTAGCATGATATTTAGGCTGTGAGGTGTTTACTGGCCTGACTGCTCTGAGCCACGTTTGCGTCTTACCAAGTCCACGTGTTTCCTCAGGGGGGGGGCTGAGATGTGGCGTGTAGACACCGGTGGGATAATAATAATGGGAACATTCCTGCAGAATATGAGACAGAAGCGATAGCATCAGCTCATCAGCCATGACCTTCGATAACTTCCCTTTAATAGCAATTCCAGATGTTTCTCATCAATGGAGGGATGGAGGCTACCGTGAATTTTTTAAAGAAATGATTCAACCTATTTCTGTCGCCACTTTTGTCTAGAAATAACCTCGCAACACATTTTGAAGATTCCCATCATGGATTCCTGCCTGTTTAGGAAAACATGGGAAGTGAAGACAAAGGGTATGTAATCCCTGTTATCAAATGGAGAAGTCATTGGCATCCACACACTAACAGAAACAGTTTTTTATCTTAAAAATGTTGCAAACAGGCTGAAAATCTGGCCCAATCACACCAAACCTTCTATTCAAAACTAGTTATCATTATATGTTAAATATGTTTATAGGCAAATCAGTGTAAGGTGTTTGCAGATCCATCCTGTTCTGACAGCAGTGTTATGTTTTCTTTTTACTACACTAAACTGTTTTCTCCAAGGTTCAAATCCTCGTTGGCCTCTTTAAAGTACAAAATGATAATTTCTCCAAGATCGATATGTATTTTGAATGCTAATTGTGATGTATCGATCTCTGTTCCATCTCTCTGCACTGCTAAAGGTTTCATTAGCTTATCTATCAATTTCCCAAGTTATGGCTGAATTCTCCGCTTCCTCTCCTGCCAGTATTCCTCACCCTGTGCATAACCTCTTTCCTTCCTTCATCTGTTTACGCAACCTTTTTTGTGTCTTCGCATATTTTTCAATTGCCCTTTTCACTTTCTGCTCTTTGCCTCCTCTCTCGGGTTCCCACCTCCGCATAGCTCTCGTACACGTTGCTGTCCGCTTCTGATCCAGAGTCAACGAGCAGCGTGCGCTGGGCTGCCGCGTTGATCATCTCTCTGCTCTCGTACTTGTTGGAGTTTCCCGCAGTTGATTGACTTGACCTGCACGGTGGAATCACACTTTGTCATCTGCCAGCCCACGATTTATTTCCCCGCAACTTGTAGTAATTAGTCCCCAGTGTGAATTCAGAGTTACAAAGCATTCACCACGCACAGCAGCTTGTTTCCTGCATACATTAACTTCTTAATAACAATACATTATGTGGCATGTGTATCCATTTGTTGCAGGGTTGCGGTGCGGGTTTATTGACACTAATATAAACGGGATATTGAGAGACTTGTTGTTTTTGCCTGCCTGGCTGTTTTCTGGGGAGTTTTTTTGTCCACGGATGAGCGGGTGGATGAGGGCTCAGACTTACTTGAGTGGATTTGGTTGGTATTTTTATTACTTCTTATGACAGGGCCTGAACCTACCCCTCATCTTCTTTCTTCTTTCCATCCAACACACTGTCCCTGCTGCCCGCTGCTGGGGATACAAAAGAGAAGCCAAGATAATCAGAGAAATGTAAAAGACGAGAGTGAGAGTGAATGAATGACGAGTAGGCTGTAAAGAAAAAAGAAAAAGAAAAAAAATCTATGTGAAAACCAAAAGGCAGGTGAGAAAAAAAAATCTTGAAGGAGAGACCTTGACAGTTAGAGTGAAGAAGAAATGGGAAGAGACAATAAAAGCGATAGAGGATGGACATAATGATAGCAAATGAAATAACAGATATATATGAAACACAGGGGTGACAGCTTTGAAGGATTAATGTGGCGGGGAGGGTGGAGGCCTATGTAGTGAGGAAGAGGAGAAGAGACAGGGTTGACAAATAGAAAAAAAAGGCACATAAAGAGATGAGGCGAGAGCGAGAGGCTAAGCTGACAGTTGTATCGTGGCTCAGTGATATTGCTGTGGAGGTATGTGAGGAATCAGAACAACGCGATGACAGAGCGCCGTGGAAGAAACATTTTAACATCCACTGATGGGAATATAATTATGTTTACCTGTCTGACCTTGCCTCTTTTTCCACCTTAGTCCAAAGAAGCAACCAATCAAATTAAACACCAGCAGGCCTCCTAATACTGCTGTCAACACCACAGTCAAATAGACTGGCAGTCCACTTCCACCTAGTTTGCAAAACATTAGAAATATTATCTCTGTGCAGAGGAAGTAATATGGAAATTTGCAAAGATAAAAACTGACTGAGACAGGCCCGACCACTCACTCAATTGTCTTTATTGATTAAAAACTAGCAGAGGGGAAAAAGTATGGGTGGGTGCCATGACAACCACACTTTTACAGCAAACATTAAAAGCATTGGAGGTGCATATATTAACATGATTTAGCCAAATGAAGGTAGCTGCTGTGTAAAAGACTTACCCTGTGAGGCTGGGTCTATATCTGATGGGTCCTCATCTGAATCTGGCCTCTCTACAGACAAAATAAAATAGGACCGCAAATGCACATTTGTTAATTAGATCTCAGACTATCAGGTGCTTGTGCTGTTCAACCCTAAAGTGGGGTTACTCCAAACTGACCCTTAGTGGTGATGGTCAGTACTGCATTGTTGTCAGCATATTCGCTCTCTCCTATTGCATTAAGGGCATTGACAGAGAAGTTGTAAGTGGTGACAGGCTGCAGACCAGTAACAGTAAAGGTTGTCTCACTGGGAGGGAAGACATCCACATACAGGAAACTGACAGACTGATCCCAACAGTACCTGTCAACCAAAACAGTTAGTCAAGTACAATTCTTTGAGACTCCAAAAAAAAAAACCCCACCCTTGTTCATCTGACATCGTTTCTTGGCTCTTTCACCTGATGCGGAATCTCTGTTGCAAACCACCATTGAAGCCGGGTATCCATTCAAGAGTGACAGAGTCATGGCCAACACTGACTTGGCGAAACGATGAAGGGGGATCTGGGTGATCTGAGGGTAAAAGAAAAAGCAGAAAAATGAAAAAAGAAGAAAAACAAAGAAAGAAGGAAGAAGAAGCAAGCGTGCGCTCAATTTTTGTGAGAGAGCTGAACACCGTCACTCAACAGGGGGCTGTTTGAAAAGGCTTTAGGTGCTAAGAAACTGAGATGTGTGCCATTATATAGTCGAGTGATTCCATTCGCAGGCATGAAGAGCTACTGTGGATTAGACTGGTGCCGCCTTCTTTTTAATGGAGCTGTTAAAAACAGACAAAATGATAAACATGAGTTCAGAGCTGATGTTTTTTTTTTAAATTTTATTTCATTTCCATTATTTATTTATTTTTTGACAAAAGGAAAATAGAAAGAAAAATCACTTAGGGGTACTCTCACTTTCCCCATTTGTCATACAGCTGTGTTAGGAACAAAATCATTTTGTCTGATATACTGCACCCATACTGTGTATAACTGTTTACCTCAGAACAAAATGCTCGCTTTATTTTTTTGCAGTTTAATTTCATGCTGTGCCCTCATGACACATCACTCCAGGTATATTAGTCTGGAATGTTTAATCAAGAAAACTGGGAACAACCAATGACGGTAAACAGGCCAGAAGAGAGATGATCATTGTGGTTAAAATTTGTCGGAAAGCTTTAAAAGCTTGTTTATTTTTTCCAACAGTTTATTCTTTGTCAAAGTTTAGCGAAAAGGCTTAAAAAAACCCTCATATTTCCCGACAGCAGCAGTTTTGCATCACTCCTCATTTGCTCTTGCTTGCCCTTTGTTGTATAAGCGATGAGTAAACATGGGATTTAGCTTTAGCTGGTCTTTCTCAGCATAAACTAGCTGATTTATCCATTTTATCCAAAAATGTTCTGCAGTGAAGGATGAAGCCTCTTGATTATTATCAGTATTGTGAACAAAGGTCAGTGTAAGCAATCCAGGTCTTCAGTCTGACACAGGGCATAACTTCAGTCAGGGTAGTAAAGCAAAAGTGGATTATTTGGCATTTGGAGCGTAGAAAAAAGAAAAAAAAAGGAGGTTGGTTTTTTGGGGGGCAGAGGGAGAGATAGTGGAGGGGAAAAGGAGGAGAGATAGTAGCATAGCAACATAAGAAGGATGCTCTGCTCGTCTATGGCTCCGGGCTTCAGCCCAGTTTGTAAAGTAAATAATTCCCGCTATCAGCTTTGCTCATAAGATTCCAGGGCAGAGAGGTCAGCCTTATTTGGATCTCGTCTCCTTCAAATCCAAAAAGCACCATGCTACAAGAGGAAAAAAGCTCTCCTCCTCTCAGGCTCTACAATGATAAGGAAGCATATAAAATGTATTATCACTGCGTCAGATAAATTATGAATATTCACAGCTGTAAAAAAAAAAAAAAAAAAAGGAAAAGAAAAGAAAGTGACTGGGGAAAAAACAATATTGGATTGTATTTTATGGTTTTTATAGTAAACATTAAATGTGTCCAACTGTGGCTGTGGGCTTTTGCTCAAAGCTGGACTGTGCTGATAATAGTGGTAGTGCACAGATACACTGGTAGCTTGAAGGTAGAAACCTCTAAGCATGCTGGCAGACTCAAGCATATCACTGCAGCATTATCTGAGGAAGAAGTAAAGTAGTGCTATGGGCTAAATGATAAGGTAGAGATAAAGCAGTGGAATAAGTTTACTTAAAGTGCTGCTTCTCAGGAGCAACAACTCTCTTCACTTTACAGAAGTCTAGATGTCTAGTGCCTCCCCCAGACTATTGTAATTTTGCTGAAAACGGCTGATAGACTTTGGACAAGGCAGCACTCAGACTCAGTCATTGTGATACGCTGCCAAATTAGAAATAAAGGAAAAAAAATAGCCCTCCACTACCAAGTATAATGAATAATCATGAATAATGATTATTCATGATAATAACAATAAACCATGAATAATCCCTACATGTTGAGCCATAACCACTGAGTTTGATCATTTACCATCAGCTACTCTAAGTCAGATCTGAAGGGACCACAATCACCAAGAACACCATTGGTAACACAGTTATTATGCTTATTACGACCCAGAGAACAGCATCCCTACAGTCAACCACAGAGGCTGAAACCTTTGCTTTAGTGCTGTTTTTCCCCTAAGGATCCAGGATGACTTCATCGCATTGAGGTTCCTGTGGAGTGAAGATGGAAAGAAAATCTGTGGAGGGAACTGAAACTTTGAGTTGCCAAGCAGCAGCCAAGAGACTTAAAGGACTAAGAGATTTTCTGTAAAGAAGACCGGCCCCAAATCCCTCCTGAGGTGTGTTCAAACCTGGTGATCATCTACAAGAAACATATCATTGCAGTGCTTGGCAGTAAGGGTTTCTCCACCAAGTACCTAGCCATGTTTTGCTCGGGGATCAAATACGTATCTCAGTGGCATACAAATCAATTTCTAACTTTTTATGTAATGTATGTTTTTTTCTGGATTTCTCTCCATTAAAATCAAACTACAATAAAAATTACATACTGTTAATTTCTTTGAAAGATTCAGTCCTATAACTCTCTACAGAGATAGGCTTACACACACACACACACACACACACACACAGGAAACAAAAATAGCGATTCAGTACTTGTGCTGATGAGCTGGATGTCTAGCTTGTCTTCCCCAAGCGAGTTGCGTGCAGTGCAGCTAAAGACAGCGTAGTCCAAAACTGCGCTCACGTTTACCACTCGAACTGTGCTGGTGTGAAAGGAGCCTTCCCTCATTATCATCATCTCATACCTGTAGCATGAACGTACGCACACAAACACAACCAGAGAAACACAATAGAGAAAGACAAATCCTTAGCATACAGACACACATTTTGCATTTTAATGTTACTCAGCTTGACACAAAAAAGTGTTGAACAGGTAAAAAATATCAAAAGCACTAAATCTGGATTTAGCAATGACATATTAAAAAATTGCAAAATAGTGTAGCATATAATATTTGACTTGAAGTTATTTTTATTATACAAATTTAGCACAAGCATAAACAATTAACATATTCAATTCTCCAACCTGGGATTTTCAAAATCCATGAGTACACCACTTTTTTCCCAGGAGAAGTCGACACGAGGAACGCCCTCTGCCTGGCACACAATTTCAGCTGTGCTAGTGCCATCCCCTCTGCTTGCTACCTTTCTCCATTGGGGACCTTTACGAAGCTCTGGTTTAACTATATATGACAAGATGGGCATAGAAGATTATTCTTGCAGATACCACACAGCGAGGAAATGGAAATGTTTTATCGCCTTCTCACAGTGAAAACCGAATACAAAACTCACATTGCACAACCAACCGTATATGTGCACTGGCAGGGGGTTCTATGCCATTATTGGCTAGGCACTCATAACTACCAGCGTGAGCCCGAGTCACATTATAGATGGTCAGAAGGCCTGATTCGTCTTCCTGGGTTTCCTCACCCATCTCCACCTCCTCCTCTCCCTGTCAAAGATAGAGTGAGGCAGGATAAGAAGACGACAGCCGCTATCCCTCAGCACACATCTGCCTCCCCTACCTGTCTAGATGGATGAGAGCTAGACAGGTAGATTGTGAGGAAGAGCTGAGCTGGAAACCATCAGGGCCTGGGGTCTGGATGGGAAGGGCACTCAATGGAACAAGCTCTGAGAACAGAGAAGAATAATGCCAAAGGCTAGAGAGCCACAGGAAAAGAGAGAAGGAGGGGCCATGCAGGCTGAAAGTGACACGCACACACGACTGCCAGGGGGTGGGTTAAGACTGGTCGGCATCGGTAGATACAGAGACCACGCCACATTGACGAATGTGCCCTTTAGTCACGCAGCAGTAATGAAAGCTATTTTTCTGGATTTGGGCTGAGCGTGGAGCAGGAAGAGGTGGGGTGGAAGGATAGTTAGAGCCAGTGAAATATGGTGCATCTGGGCATTTGCAAAGGCCAGTAAAAAAATGGCAAGAAAGGAAGCCAGATAAAAGGAAGGTCATTTAGGGGATGACTGCTTCTGTGTACGTTTTTTTTATATATGTGGCTCTCACCAGCCATTTCCAAGAGAACATGCCAGCTATAATCGGGTTCGCATCTGCCACACATATCAGATCTGCTGTTTCCCCCAGGTTCACGAACACCGGCTCTTTCTCTGCTTTGACACTTGGAGCATCTGAGGGTAAGAAAAAAGGAATAAGGTTACGGCAGGAGCAATGTCAACCAGGGACAAATCATTTGGCAAACCATTAAACAGGCTTGCTGCATTGCTGTAATTACTCTTACACCAGTTTGCCTTTGCAAATATTCATAAACCCATTATAATTGGCCACTGTGCTTTGGATACAATGTCATTAACTTCTTTAGGTGATAACCAAGACCAAGAATTGAAAACACAGGGGTCGCAGAGGAGACCAAGCAAAGTCTCAACTCCACTACTTAACTATCAGGCTTGAGTTCATTCTCTGTATGGTCATTAGTCAAAAAAATAAAACAAGAGAAAAGCATCAGAAAGGAAAAAAAAAATCCAAAAATACTAATGAAGCGCACTTACTTAAAACAAGCTCTGTCAACAAGGCAGAAACAGGTAAAGGTCATACACACAAAACAACAATAAAAACTCATTGGAAAGCTGACAGTGAGACAATAAAGAGCATAAAGGCAGTCTGGCTAACATATAAATAGGGAAGTGATTAGCTAAAGGGAAAAGGGGACACAACAAAAATAAAAATAAATCAAATATGGACATGAGTTAAGCAAATGGAATAACTAAATAAGCAAAACAAGAAAGAGAAAGGAAGAAACACAGTAAGAGCATCTGTTCTTCTCATAGATGTGTCTGTAACAGAGATCTGGTCATGTGACCTATGAAGGTGTGATAGTGATGAAACAAACAAGAGGAGTAGGGTAACCTGGTGACCCTCCAGTTTGCCATTTTTATACATATACAATCATTCTACATATACGCTATATCTTCTTCCTCACTGCATGACTACACCTCTTTTCTTTGTTCGCCTCTGCCTCACAAGCTTTTCATACATCCCATGGGTGCCGTGTACTTGCAACAATAAAGCCATTAGTGCCTACTTGTCTAAACCTATGTTCACTCTTGAGGAACAGTGATGGGAAACGCTAGCAAGACACAGACCTCTGGGTTTGTGGAATCCACCCATGTTGGTCTCCTAACCAAGAACGACACCAATAAGTGGCTTACACCGCCACACATAAAAGCTACCACAATTCTCCATACATAATGAATATCTACAACTGTCAAGCCCAGTCAGATCAAGATGGCAGAATCCATTAGGCATGTACCATGGGCTTTAGTGAATCAGGCAGACCTACATTTTCCACATTCCTATTATTAAATCATCAGTATCGGGGCAGAGGGCCTAGAGCTTGAGGCTGGGCCTGGGGCAGCAGTGGTGGTGGATGGCCTTGCATGGAGGTCTAATGAATGAGGTACATTTGGCGGGGAGGAACTAGAAGTCAGAGTTGTTGTCAGCATGTGTGGATGCACACTGTCAAGTTCAAAAGCAGTCATACTGTTCCGATTCAAATTCAATTTACAAAACAGGCAAGAGAAATTCTGCTCGTTCTCTATTTAAAGAAGGAAACCTATTCAATAAAGAGTTACCATCTCAATCATTGTTTAAAAATCTCCTTTGCCATTGTAGTTGGCTTCTTGGGGCACTTTCATTAACTTCTATAAAATGTTTGCTCCCTTTCAAAAGGTATAGGAGCAACAGAACAACATCAGAAAGTGTGTGCAAATCTAAAGATTCACACGAGCTCGTCCATTTCCTGTGTGCAGGGTCTTACACTGAACGTCCAGCGTGATGGAGATTTCGTTTGCGCCTTCATCGTTTTCACACTTGACGGCGTAAACTCCGGCATCGTTCCTTGACACATTCCTGATCTCCAGTGAGTGGTCATCTAACCAGTGATAGCGGTAATCTTCCTCTACCAAAACACACACAGACACACGCACACACAGACGTAAAAAGCAATGGTAAATTAAGTATTCATTACATGCTCATCAACTGAATGTCCTCTGGCCACTGGTCTCTAAGTGACGTCTAATTCTGCATTATTGATTGGTCTGGCCGGATTCTCACATCAAGCCAACAATAGACTGTGAGAGAGAGACACCTTCTTTTCCACAGCGCTTAAAATGTAATAGGTGGATTTCTGCATTTAAAATAGTCATTTTATAGTGCTGTTGTATAATGGAGCTAACAGAAAAAGAGAGTGGGTGCAGCAGGGCCCTGGTGACACTGGCCAGGAGGAGAAGCCAGGTTTAGAACTGTTGTGTTGTATTCAGGGAGACAGCAATCCTCATTTAGACTGCATACATTAGAGCAGTAATGAGAATCACATTTGGCAGGGTCCCATGCTGGCTAACCTGCCATGTTTTATTCAGACCCTGAATGGCAGAGCTGAGTGCTTACTTGCTGGCTCAGCTCAACTAGGACCTGGTTTATAGAGCCATCACACAACCCTAGATCACCTTTGACCAGCTTCTCCCTGCGGTGCAGCCAAATGCAGGAGACCTCCTCTGGGTTAGCTGAGACCAGCAGTGGGATGACTGCCATGTCATCCTCAAGCACCTGCACCTCTGTTGGTTGGTCTGGGCTGAATTCTGGTGGGTCTGACAGACAAGCAGCACAAAAAAATAAAATAAAATAAAATACAGCTACAGTGAATTGGATTCATACTAAGCAAATAGATCAGTGGCAAGGATATAAAGTCAGTGCCACAGAACCACCAAGAGTGAGCACAAAGACACACAAAACATGTTGGACGTGAAAGCACGAAGAGACACTAATGAGAGTCAAACAAGTAGAAAGTCGACATCCCACCAATAATTCCAGATCTTACTAACTTCACACACTTAGAGGACGGGGGAGTAAGGCAGCACAGGAGGAAGAGGGACAGGCATTAAAACAACGAGTGACAGTACTGTTGTCCAACGGCAGCTCTGCACAAACACACAGTGACATTCCTTCATGCTCATACACAGCACCAAGCTTTGAAACAGTGGCTGGCTGCTGCCTGTGAAATGGCATCAAAGACAAACATGGCCATGCAGCAAAGCAAATGCACAATTAGGACACATTGCCACAGAGCTCAACAGACCCACAACTCACAACAAAGGTTTCCGGTAAACAAAAAAAATTATATTGAACACACATTCTGCAAAGTCACATCAGCAAACTACTTTTTGATCCACGTCATTAATGATCATCATTGTGCATCATTTAAGAATGATGCAACCCAAATCTCTCAGTCAATGACAGGAAAGAATGAGAAAAAAAAAGAGAGAGAGACGTGAGCAAACAATTCACCTTCTACTTACAAAGCACATTGAGCTTATAGTACATGTTGGTCCCCTCTGCCAAAACATGGCTGTAGGCCTGGCAGATGACCTTCTGGTTGTGATGCTGTGAAGTCAGATTCAGAGACAGAGAACTGTGCACTGAAATGCCACCAAACTCAGCATCCCTGGGTTCCTCCTCGACTCCCTGCAACCTACGACACAATTGCCAACCAGTAAATCCAATTAATAAAGGACTTCAAGTGCACCAAACAGTTATCATTTCTCCTCATTTAATAGGATAAACATCAATCATTCAGACTCATTCTGATAGTGAATTGGGGATCTGATTTTACATAAGAGCTTTTTCTGTTATGTCCCCTTTAGCCTACTGACTAGGCAAACCTTAATGGGCCCAAGATCCAGGAGATGTTTGCCATCGGACTGCTGCTTCCAGCCTGGCACTCCAGGATTAGCGCCTCACCCTGACGAAGTACCTCTTGTTGGGCTGTGATCTTCATACTTACTGGTGTAACTGGAGAACCACAGAGTAAACACGAAAATTCAATTTTGACTCATTGATTATTTCAAGATGAAGGATATAAAATGCAGCAAATCAAATCTGCTGTGAAATTCATTTATCTAATATAATGCTTTTCTCTCAGCTAAGTTAGACTGGGAGAAAGTTCAAGTCTTAAAGCTCCAGTCTTACTCACAGTGAACCCTGAGCTTGGTGTATGCAGAGATGGTTTTCTTTGCTTTATTCGTGGCGTCACAGCGGTAGCTGGCCATGTTGTCACTTGCTGTCAGGACCACGACCAGTTCTCGAGCTACACCCATATCAAACGAGGTCTGCTGCAGTGCACCAGTCACTGCCGTTCCATCCTAAATCACAAAGAAAGATTGTAGATCTCTGTGTTTAGGCTCGACAAACACCACGACACAAATATACAGTCAGGCATGCTCTTACGGCAGTGCATTCTCACCTTGAACCAAGCCAAAGTTGCTTTCGGATTTCCCCCAGTGGCGAAACAGACCATATGGACCGTGCTTCCAGAACGTAAGGGGACATCTTCAGGTGGAGCATTGATCCAGACTTTTTGAGGGGGGTCTGTTGATTGTAATTTTTTATGATCAGTTCCTTTGGGGGTTTTTTTTTAAATATGTTAAGTAGACCTGTTTTCCATCTTGTATTAAGGGACTGGTCTCTTTAAAAGAGCTGAAGTTGATATCAATTATACAAATATCAGTTCAAAAATTTCTGCAAAAGACTTCCTGGAACTGTGGGGGGGACAGGGTGGCAGTAAACCTCCTGAAATATCATCGGTCCCCACTGGTGCTTTTCTCCAAACTCTGTTATCTAATCAATTGGCAGAAATTGGCTGTTTGTTTTCCCCCTCCTGGGAAAAACAAACAGTTGTCCTCAAATCATTGCAAACACAATAATATAACATTAAATTATACAAGAAAATGCAATGAAAAGACTTTTGCTAATTATAGACACTCAAAAGATTGTGTCCCTCCTTCATTTCCCTCATTGTGGATTGGTCCACTGCCCATCCCTGAAAACCCCAGACACATTAGGCTTCCATATTAGGCTTCCATATTAGTGTCTGCAGAGCAATCTCTTTAAGTGTGTCAGTGGTGGCTGGCCTCCAGTAAGTAGGTACTTTGCAATGGTTAATTTAATACCAAGGATGTGTTGGCTGTTTTTTCAACTGAAAATAAAAAAAAGACACATTTAATGTATAACTGTAACTACTCTACTTTTTCTTGGGTTTATTACCTTGTGCAGACTGTATATAAAAGATCCATGCTGTCACCCATTGTTCATGGAAGTCCTGTTTTAAAACCTTAGTTTGAGAATTTTGTCTCAAACTAGACATCACAAAGGAGAAACTGGGGACACGGCATGGTTGCAGCGTGTCAATCACAATGTAGCCCCACTCAAAAGCATACTGTATACCACCTTATCCTATATTTTACTTATCTTATAAACATAATGTCAATAAGACTTGGAATGAGAAATTGAGACCATAAATTTATTATAATAATGTTTTTACTGATATAATAGGTGAGCATCAGGATGTTCCATATAAGTTTATTTAACATCTGACTTCTTTTTGCAATTAAACCTGTAAACGATGTCAGTTTTTTCTATCTATAGGATCCATTGGCATATTGTTACCAATAATATACCAATAAGGTATGGCTTTGGAAGCTTACTTGCAATTTAAATATCTCTTTAAATATTTTGCTGTTTAATTTGTTACATATGCTTGATGAGTATTTATGAAACTTCATTAAGTCAAGATGTGGATTTTCATATTAACCTCTAATATATCTTTATATGTTTATGATTAACTTACCCAGTGTAATTGGACCCTAATCACATTCGTGTTTTCTTGCTGCATGTAAAATGGGTGGCATGATTTATCTTATAATGAATTTTGTTGACTTGTATTATTTGGAAATGAAGGAATACTTAATTTATTTTTTTCAAAAATTAATTAACAACTACATATAAAATATTAAGAAGTAAGTATGTTTTTTTCAGGCTTGATAGCATTTTGGTCTTTGACACATCAACAGAAAAACATTAGGGATCCGCTTCTTTGAAAAAAAAAAAAAGACTCATCATATATTTGATTTTGGTTCTGTTAATGAGAGGTTCTTTCTCACATTTGTTAATAACCTGCATCTGTGTGTCCATTTGTATACTAACTAGGTCAGCTAAAGCAGCACAGACAAGAAAAAAACCCTTCTGATTATATTTTCAGTGCAACAAAACATCAAGTAAGCGGAGAGACACCACACCTAGTGCTCCGATTACCACTGGGACCACCGTCACCTTCACCCTCCACATCTTCTCGAGCTCTTCTTTGAGCCCTTGGTATTTCTCGATCTTCTCGTGTTCCTTCTTCCTGATGTTGCTGTCATTCAGAACCGCTACATCGATCACTACGGCCGTCTTCTTCTGTTTGTCTACCACCACTATGTCCGGTTGGTTAGCCACCACCATTTTGTCCGTCTGTATCTGGAAGTCCCACAGGATCTTAGCTCGGTCATTCTCCACCACCCTTGGGGGCGTCTCCCATTTTGACCTCGGGACTTCCAGGTTATACTCGGCACAGATGTTCCTGTACACTATGCCGGCCACTTGGTTATGGCGTTCCATGTATGTTCTGCCTGCTAGCATCTTACACCCTGCTGTTATGTGCTGGATTGTCTCTGGAGCATCTTTACACAGCCTGCACCTGGGGTCCTGCCTGGTGTGATAGACCCCAGCCTCTATGGATCTTGTGCTCAGTGCTTGTTCCTGTGCTGCCATGATTAGTGCTTCCGTGCTGTCTTTCAGTCCAGCTTTGTCCAGCCACTGGTAGGATTTCTGGATATCAGCCACCTCCTCTATCTGCCGGTGGTACATACCGTGCAGGGGTCTGTCCTTCCATGATGGTTCCTCGCCTTCCTCTATTTTCTTGGGTTTCTGCTGCCTGAGGTATTCATTGAGCACGCTGTCAGTTGGGGCCATCTTTGTGATGTATTCGTGGATGTTCCTTGTCTCATCCTGGACTGTGGCCTCACAGCCTCACCCCTGGACTTGGGGTGAAACCCTCCATGCATGGTAAGGAGCTTTCTTGTCTTGATGTCAGTGGCTTCCATCTCCTCCTTTGGCCAGCCTATTACCCCAGCCGGGTACCTGATCACGGGCAGGGCGTAGGTGTTGATAGCCCGGATCTTGTTCTTACCGTTCAGCTAACTCCTCAGGACTTGCCTGACCCTCTGCAGGTACTTGGTGGTTGCAGCTTTCCTAGCGGCCTCTTCATGGTTCCCATTCGCCTGCGGGATCCCCAGGTACTTGTAACTGTCCTCTATGTCTGCAATGTTGCCTTCTGGTAGTTTGATCCCCTCCGTTCTGACTACCTTCCCTCTCTTTGTTACCATCCAACTACACTTCTCCAGCCCGAACGACATTCCGATGTCATTGCTGTATATCCTGGTGGTGTGGATCAGTGAATCAATGTCTCGTTCACTCTTGGCATACAGCTTGATGTCATCCATGTACAGGAGGTGGCTGACAACTGCTCCATTCCGTAGTCTGTATCCTTAGCCAGTCTTGTCAATTATCTCACTGAGGGGGTTAAGGCCTATGCAGAACAGCAGTGGGGACAGAGCATCTCCTTGGTAGATCCCGCACTTGATGGTGACTTGCGCTATGGGCTTGGAGTTGGCCTCTAGTGTTGTCCGCCACATCCCCATTGAGTTCCTGATGAAGGTTCTCAGGGTCCCATTGATCTCGTACAATTCTAGGCATTCCAGGATCCAGGTGTGGGGCATTGAGTCATAGGCCTTCTTGTAATCAATCCAGGCAGTGCACAGGTTGGTCAGTCTGGTCCTGCAGTCTCGGCTGACTGCTTGGTCTGCCAGTAGCAAGTGTTTTGCGCCTCTGGTATTCTTGCCCATCCCTTTCTGTGCCCCGCTTATGTATTGACCCATGTGCCTGTTCATCTTAGCCGCTATGATGCCTGACAGGCGCTTCCATGTGGTGCTGAGGCAGGTTATTGGTCGGTAGTTGGAGGGGACCGGTCTCTTCTGGGGGTCCTTGAGGATCAGGACCGTCCGACCTTCGGTTAGCCATTCCGGGTGTCTCTCGTTAACTAGCAGCTGGTTCATTTGTGCTGCCAGGCGCTCGTGGAGTGCAGTCAGCTTCTTCAGCCAGTAGGCGTGAACCATGTCAGGACCTGGTGCTGTCCAACTCTTCATACTGGAGACCCTTTCTTGGATATCTGCCACTGTGATGGTTACTGGAGGTCGCTGTGGTCTGCCCTCAGATCCACTAGCCACTGAGTATTGCCGTTATGGGTTGCCGTTATGGGTTGCATCCTTCTCCCGTATGCTCTTCCAGTATTGTTCTGCCTCCAGCCTTGGTGGTGCTGTTCTCATATTGTTCCCCTGCCACTGAAAAGTACACCTTGGCTGGTTCTGTGGAGAACAGCTGGTTTATTCTCTTGCCTTCTATCTCTCTGGTGTACCTCCTCAAGCGGCTGGCCAAGGCTGTGAGTCATTGCTTGGCAGTTTCCAAGGCCTCAGGTATGGACAGCTTCCTGTACTTCTTAGGCACCTTCCTCATCGCGCCTTTCTGCAACTCCGATAGTTGGCTAACCTCCCTCTGTGCTACCTTGATCTTAGCCTCTAGCCTCCTTCTCCATGGAGGGTACTGCCCCTTGTGGCTGTTCAACTTGTAGCCAAGCATCTCACTGATCACTGCTGCCGTATTGTAGATCAACTTGTTAGTCGGTAATCGTGGCTGTAGGTATCGTCCGTAGTGCTGCATTAACATCATCTAGCAGACCTTCTGAGGTCTTGGCCTGTCTTGGCCTTCTTGGCCTGTCGATACCTGTCAGCTGTCAGCCAGTCCCACAGGCTAACCAAGCCCGATAGGACTCCTTCTTCAGCCTGGTGGCTCCCTTCACCTCTGGTGTCCACCATTTGGTTCGGGGATTACCACCACTGCAGGCACCAACCACCTTGCGGCTGCAATGGAGATGCTGAACATGGTCCATTCGGACTCAATGTCCCCAGTCTCCCTCGGAATGCTGTTGAAGCTCTGCCGGAGGTGTGCGTTGAAGATTTCGCAGACTGGGGCCTCTGCTAGCTGTTCCCAGCACACCCTCACTACACGTTTAGGTGCACAATGCTATTGTGAAAATTGTTTTGTTTACTGGACTGTACAGTTTCATTAACCCTTCAGAACAATGCTGGAATCAAAGTTTTATTCTCCATGAAGTTTTCTTGTGGCAATTATGTACACTAATATCAAAGGAATTCAAGAAACCATGCTTACTTAGAAAACTTAAAGTCACTTACAGTAGACACTGAGTTCATCGCTCTGGGTTTTGGAGAAATGTGTTCCCTTGTTAAAAGCCTCACAGGTGAGCTTCATCCCGTGCTCCTCCCTGGAGACCCGGTGGGTCATGTTGGACATGATTGTCATCCCACCGTTGTCTCCCTGCAGACACAAAGAACATCTGACAGTTTTGGGGGACAGACAGTCTTGGTCTGGCATCCTTACTTAGTTGTATGTGTGTGTGTGTGTGTGTGTGTGTGTGTGTGTGTGTGTGTGTGTGTGTGTGTGGGGGGGGTGGGGGGGGGGGGGTGGGGGGGGGGGGGTCTGTGAGAAAAACAACCCTCGCTGGTTTGTCTTGGCGAATACAGATGGCAAATTAGCCACTGTAATAACTGATGTTGTGCATGGTCTGTGATAAATAAGTATATTCATCTGACTCTCCGGCTTTGCACACTGTTATAAATTGAGGCAAGTGTCATTTTGCACCTGCCTGATAGTGGTCATGCCTTTGCAGCACATCTGGTTATTAAAGCTATTATTGTGGTAATTACTGTAAAAGCCACAGTCAGAAAGACTAACAAAGACACTGGACAGGAGCGTCAGTCTTCATTCGCCTCACACTGTGTCGCATGCATTAAAGCTCGCATACGGCACAGTGAGTGCCTTGTGTAAGATCAAATGAAAATGCTGCTACCAGATGAATAAAGAGCTTGTTTAATAATACTCATCTTCTGTGTCAGCTTTTATTCACTTTGATCTTATTAGCATACACAAAAGAGGAGAAGAGCAGCAGAATACTCTTTTTGGAATCGGATGATTCATTTGCAAAGCTGCAGCAGGCCTATCCAGAGACAGCTCATGGTCATACTGTTTTCTTTCATCTATAACGGTTCACATGAGGTCACATTGCATTATTGAGGATTCTTTTAATGCAATAGGAGGCATTTTTATAGTTTTTTGTTGATACCCTGAAGGCAAGCTTGACTGAAAGGAAATGTTTTTGTACATTAGCTTCCATGCCTTTTGCCTATCTATTCATAAAAAAAAAAAAAATATATATATATATATATATATATATATATAAACACAACCTTTTTCAGTATTCTGTGTAAATCGACCAGGATGTTAACTAGTCATAGGACTGCATGGATGAATTTCAGCGTTGTGCAAATTGCGTCCCGTGTAGTCCCACCTCCTCCATAGCAACAGAAGTGTTGTTGAGCTCCTTGTAGCCCAGCCACCAGCGGATGTCGACGGGGGGATTGCTGGAGGTGGTGTAGCAGCTGAGATTCAACTCTTGCCCCTCAATTGCTGTTAACGAACCCGACAGCGTCAGCTCAGCAGGCTCAACTGATGTACACGCACACATGCATGGGAAAACATACAAAGACACGTCAGTGAAAATATCATCCCGTGAATAGTACATTCAACAGCTACATATTCTGATCACAGAGCCAGCGCAACTATTTTTGGATGTGAAACACAGAGCTGTATCAAGGGTGAGAGGGAAAAAAATCACTTTGAGTGGCAACTTGTTTTCTCTGGGGGTTTTCATTGTGGTTTCTAAAGTCTGCTTCGTTTTAACCAGAGGGGTAGACAGGGTACAATAGCTGCAGGCAAAGTGATGCAGTCGTATAAAGCCTTCCGGGGAATACAAAGCCTTGGGACCAAGCTGGCAGGCTTCTAGTAGGAGGGGTCATGCATGTAAATCTTTTGTGTTTTTATGTCTGTTCCACATGTGACACTGTGTGGAATGCATCTGCCTAACACACACACACACACACACACACACACACACACACACACACACACACCGACCGCTGAAATTCTTGCAGGTGCTGTATGGTGAAGGAGGCATATTCATATTTCACCAGTGAGTCTTGCTCCGTGCCCTCCAGCTTCTGCCAGCGCCTAGAGCAGGGGTGCCCAATCCCGGTCCTCGAGAGCTACCGTCCTGCAGCTTTTAGATGCATCCTTGTTCCCACACACCTGAATCAAATGGTTTGATCTCTTCAGCATGCCATCATGTTTGGCAAAGGCCTGATAACAAGCCATTCATTTGATTCAGGTGTGTGGGAACAAGGATGCATCTAAAAGCTGCAGGACAGTAGCTCTCGAGGACCGGGATTGGGCACCCCTGGCCTAGAGCATTGTCAGGCAGTCAGCGGTTCATTTTCACCATCTCTGAATGGATGACTGGGAGGCATGGCACCACAGCCTGCTGGGGGTTTTGGTAAATGGAGGCGCGCTGGTGCAATTTAAACCACATTTACATAGCACGAGAAAGCGGAAGGGCCGCTCCTAATCATATTTACATAAAATCGGCGCATCAATCAGACAGCATTTAAAGCTCTCCACATTGTGTGGCTCTGTAGTGAAAATCAGGCTATTGTTAGACTCAATGCACCAAGGCTGATAAATATTAATTTCGTATTTGTTCTATTGTTGCTGAAACAAACATTTTATATTCAGAGAGAAAAGTATAATCTCTTAACTATGGGCGTTACTGTTTCAAAGTGTCGCCGTTAGTGCCTCAGGACTGCGCGTTGAAGCAATTCAGCTAAATTTATGTAACAGCTACGAAAGAGCATACAGTGGTACTAATCTGGAGGCAATTGGAATTATGGGCTGCAGCCATAGAAACCATTAGTTTCATTAATGATATTAACTTTACAATATTTACTGGGACAGCAAAAAGATTGGGCTTGGAGGAAAGATGTATTATACTCCTCTGCAATGCGTCCATATTATTAATAACCTGCAATCACTCAGTCCTGTCTGGGCTTTGTTTTTTACCAGAGTGTGCATGTGTGTTCCAGCACTGCGCAGTGTATTAAAAGTTATTTTCACTCACAGAGAACTGTTATTTTGCGGCTGACAGAAAGAGGAGATCGGGACACCAGATTGGAGCTTTCACAGCACAGCTCTGCCTGGTTGTCAGCGGGGGTGATCTTCAGTTTGAGTATGCTGCTGGACTTCTGAGCAACAACGTCCTCCTCCCAAGTCATAGACAGAACTTCTCCGTTCTGACAGACGGATGAACACATGAAACTCAAAAAGGCAACAGAATGTTTGAGTAGTTGCAAGCTCCCATATGGCGCAGGCAGCGAAGAACAGAAGCTACAAAGAATGGGATACTTATGCTGCGAGTTTTTTAACAGGAATGGCTCATTTTGCCAGCGTGACAGTGTGTTACAAAGCTTCCTTAACAGATGGCGCAGGAGATTTACCTTGGTCCAGTGGAGAGTGGCAAGGGGGTTTCCACCATATGACACACACTCCAACACAAGCGTTCTCTCTGCTTTGACTTCGTTCCTCTCCAGACCCAGAATAACTGGAGGCTGAGGTGCGACTGTCAAGAAAGGGGGATGGGGGTGGGGGGTGACAAGAAGAAATGGCACAGAGGATGAGCACGAGAAAAAGAGGAAGAGGTGAGAGAAGAAAAGAGGTGTAGTAACTCAGAGAAACAGAACCATGGTGTGGCCAATAGGACAGTATTAAAAAAAAAAGAAAAAGAGAAGAAAAAAAAAAAAGAAACTGCAGTGCGATGAGGAGACTCTTGGCAATTGAACAGGAAGCATCCCTATTTGTTGAGATGGGGCCAATAAATTGGTCATTCAGCATGACTGTGGGATAAGAGGTCCGGATCTGATGAAAGCATTAAGTATTAAGGGAGCAGTGAGCTGGATCCAGTCCATAAAGCAAAATAACAGATGTTCAAACAGTAATAAGGCAACGTGAAATATGAATAAATTACAGCCTCCTCGAATAAAATATATGCAGTAAAATAAATTAGAAGAGGATGGGCCTTTGTTATTGCTGCAATCAGTTTCAGAGAGCAGACTGCAGACCCTGGGCCAGCATGACAAATTGCCACCTTGCTAACAATCTAGCTGGCTGAAAATGGCCACCGCGCTGGCTTTGATGGGCTAGCATACTGAGTAAGACTGCGGCGGTGGTCCCAAGTTCTGCAACACTAGCACTTTAGCAGAGAGCCCATACTGCTTAATGCAGAGAAGAGAGACAGGGAGGAAGGGAGGAGCACTCGCAGTTACTGGTGAATGATAAAACAGCAACTATTGTGTCTCGTGTGTTTCAGTTTTCAGTTTTATTTGTCATATGCAAGTTAGCACAGGGTCAACATCGCAATGAAATGTATTTGACGAGCAGAAGGAAAGCATAGGGACAGCATTAAGGTGTGTAGTCAGCCTGTGGATAATACCGCAGCTGAGCAGGAGGGAACACTCACTGCTGAAAGTATCAGCAGCCCTCCTCCACTTTAATCAACAGCATGATTTAGTCCCGGGACAAGCAGGTGGGTACACTCTAAGGCCTCAACAATCCATTACTTCAGCTGATCAACAGGGTAGAAAACACCAAACCCACACTGTAGTAAACAACAGCGGCAGTAGAGCACTGGTTGTTTATTCAGCAACAACAGCTTTCATTGTTTCTTTGCCAAACGCAATGGCAAAGACATCCCGCGTGTCAGCTAACCTTCATGTGCAGCAATGGATTTATTATATTATGTTGCGTGGTTTTTATAAAAACATGAAAGAAAAGGCAACAGAAACTGGCTTAGTTTCCTTCCTCGGTGGATTCTAAATTTAATTTGAGCTGATGAGCACAAAGGTTGCTGGGCTAGTTTTGTAAGATTTATTATTATTAAATGTGGTGTCCTGAGCTTTCCATATTAGAAATATATTATTGTTAAAAAAAAATTCTCTAGCACAATTCTTGCTCGTGTAATTCATCTAATAATTAGTTTATGTGCCTTGGTTAACGCTGGGGCAATAACCAAGCGTGTAAGTAATTCCAGATTACTAAACACATCCAAACCCACAGAAATTTAATTGCAGGCTGCTTTATTAGCCACAGCCAAAACTGTAGAAAACAACTGCTTACTGCTTTGGTCACATCAACCTCTTCCCTCTGTCCAGCACAGAGTTGGATGTTCACAAGTTTGCCCCAGCTGAATATTGTTTTGAAGTAGGTGTGACTTTGCCTTCAGCTTAAATGTTTTTCCTTGCGCCACTAACACAGACTGAGTGCACAATGCCGGATACCCAAGGGCCCCCCTCGGGTTCTGTTCCTGTGTGGTAGAGTGTGTGTGTGTGTTTTATATAAAATTAGGGTGTTGGCCATCAGTTTAAAGACAGGTTGAGACACTCACAGTACACATTCATAGCCATTGTGGTCTCCACAGGCTTGAGGAGGGTGGGGTTCATGGCGTGACAGGCCAACTCCCTCCCATTGTCAGAACTCAGAGCAGTGACCCTTTAAGAGGTAACAGAAGGACAGAAGAAATGACAATAACAAACTATTACTGAAAGATATAAAGCTGTAAAAAAAAATCCCATCATCCCAAAAGATATTCAAATGCGTTTCATAAAAAAAAAAATTGACACATCGATGTAAATACAGTCCAGTGTAAGGTCACAATCAAATGCCTTTTCAAGGGTTGCACGGATTTGGGGATGTTTTTAGGCTTTAGGAAGTCTGGTGAGATAAACAAAGTGACAAGTATCATGTAATATATTTATCCATGAGGAATGAGTTAGACACATGACGTGTATCTGACTCAGAGTCAGGAGACCAGGTTTTAGGGAAGGTGGAAATGACAAACAGCACTGAAGGTAAATATAGTTCAATATACACTCACAGGTCACTTTTTTTTTTTAGGTACAGCTGTGCAGCTGCTTGCTAATGCAAATGTCTAACCAGCCAATCACATGGCAGCAACTCATTGCATTTAGCCATGTAGCCATGGCCCAGATGAAATGCTGACGTTCAAAACAAGCATCAGAATGGGGATGAAAGTTCATTTAAGTGAATGTGGCATGTTTGTTGGTGCCAGATGGGCTGGTTTGAGTATTTCAGAAACTGCTTATCTGCTGGGATTTTCCCCACACAGCCATCTCTAGGGTTTCCAGAGAATGTCCAAAAACGAGACAATATCCAGCGAGGCGGCAATTCTCTGAGTGAAAATGTCTTGTTGATGTCAGAGGTCAGAGAATGGCCAGACTGCTTCAAGCTGCTAGGAAGGAAACAGTAGCTCAAAAAAATCCATTGTTACAACCAAGCAATGCGGAAGAGCATCTCTTAACATGCAACACTTCACAAAGGCTCAACAGAATTGCAAAAGAGAGAATTTAGATCTGATGAGTCTCAATTTCTGCTGTGACACTCAGATGTTAGGGCCAGAATTTTGTGGAAAAAGCATAAAAGCATGAATCCATGCTGCCTTGTAGCAACAGCTCAGGCGGGGATATTTTCTTGGCAGAATTTGGATTCTTTAATACCAACTAAACATTGTTTAAACAACATCGCCTTTCTCAGTTTTGTTGCATGTCCATCCTTTTATGACCACAGTGTACCCATCTTCTGATGGCTGCTACCAGCAGGATATTCTCAAATAATCTTAAATTGGATTCTTGAGCATTGGACAGTGAGTTCAGTGCACTCAAATGGCCTCCACAGTCATCAGATTTCAATCAGATGGAGCACCTTTGGCATATGTGGAACATCCAGATCAGACAACAAATCTGCAGCAACTGTGATGCTATCACGCCACTATGGACCAAAATCTCAGAGGAAGGTTTCTAGCACCTTGTGGCATCTGTACCACAAAGTTATGAGGGGAAAAATGGATCCAACCCATTACACCCAACAAAGATGGGTGTAAATAAAAGCATAAACTAATTTGCTATTTACATCAATGCATCAATATTGTTTCGCAACTTCTCCCGCTTAATTTTGAGGTATATTTACACTCGTTGCAATCTACGATATCTCAGAATGATTGCTGACTTGCAATGATGTTTGCAGGGCAAACACTGATGATAATGATGTAGGCAGAAACACGAACACAGCAATATAAAACCTCCCTTCTCACCTTTAATTTTTATTTTTATTCCTATTTATTCTATTTATCCCCTTCGTATATTTTATTTATATTGTCTCTGTATTTATATATATGTGTGTGTGTGTGTGTATATATATATATATATATATATATATATATAATATTCTGTAACTCTGTAACTTCTGTCGGTGCTGTGCTTTTTTGGAAATCGAATTTCCCAGAGGAACCCACCCGAGGGATTAATAAAGTTCTATCTAATCTAATCTAATCTAATTCAGCAGTACCTGTCTCATAATTTCTGGTGAGTAAAGCTCAGTATCCTCTCTATCCTTTAGCATAAGTTGAAGACTTTACAACCCTCACTAATGACACATTTTAGCGAGGCACAATTCTCTTCACAAACTCACACAATTTCAGAAGAGAATCAAAGTAGAAAACACTTTTGCAAAGATTTTTTCACCGAGTGACAAATCTGTTACATACGCGTACAAATTGCTCACTGAGCAGCTGGTTTAGCTTTCTTTTTTCTTTCCGTATAATTTGATTTTAATAGTTGCAATGATAAAGTGCCTGTCTTTGTCTGTGAGTGTACTGTGAACACCAGTAAAAGCATAAATCTTAGAAGTCATGAGGTGAATAATGGGGTAGGAAAAACACAGAGTTCTGGCAGAAATGTGTTGTTATTTTTCTCTAGTCTTTGAGTTTTGTGGAAAAAAAGGATAATTTTAACAGTTATTTGCAAAATAAGATAACCAGTATCTGTAACTGGTTAAATGATAAATGTAGTGGAATATTAGAAGTGTTAAATAAAACAAAAAAACAGATGGTTTTAGCTAATATGTAAGTACCCCAACTCTGTTTTACGCTGTGTGTGTTGTCAGGAGCCATGGGAATAAAAGCAAGGCACTTTGCAATGTACTTAGAAACAGTGAATTTATTCTGAGTCTAGTTTACTCTCTCTGTTTACATCTTCTATATCAAACTACAGTTCAGTGACAACTGTAACCATCACATATCGCCCACTGCTGTGTATGCTCAGCGTGAATATGTGGAAGAAGCATCAATATTGCTTAAGACCTCGGCTTCTCTGCTTGAGAGTTAAACAACATCGCAGGTCCTCAGTACCAATGTTATCTGAAGATATGACAAGAGGTTATTATCTTTGACATAGAGGAGATATGCAGGATTAAAGTAATCTATGGCCCCGCTTAATGTATGGGCACCAGGCGAACCAGCAAGGATTGGATTTGTCTCGCTGCTGGAATGTAATTTTGTGCATTTGACAGAAGCTAATTCAACTCCACAGTGCCAAGAAGCAGTTTGTGTGTGTGCAGAAATTCATTGTACTCACTAAGACAGAAGGTGAGAATAAGAGCACGGTGAAAACAAGGGAAACAAGAAACATAGACAGACTTGGGGAGATTGAGCAGGTTGGTGAGGAGAATGAGTCTGGCAGGCAGCTGAACACATACGTTACTTCAGCATGCGCGTTCAGAAGCTTATCCTTTGAGCCAGACGTGGAGAAAGACTCTGCACCTGTCAGCTCAACTCCATCTAAAAGACACAATGGGGGGAAGGCGCACAAAAAAAAGAAGAATACTGTGTGTAAATTTGTTCATGCGAAACACAAACACCAGTGTTATTCTCATGCAGAATTGCAAATACTGGACTATGGTGCATATGTGTGCGCGACTGTCGTGCAGAAATCATGCGTACGTGGTCTAAAAATATGAAACTATGAAATTATATGTTAGACCTACAGCACAACCCCGCAGACAAATTCACACCGCTGGAACAAAGGGAACATCTCTCGCTCGGTTTCAGCACGATACAGCGTAATAGGTGTGACAGAAGAAGAAGAGGTAAAAACAAAGCGATGGCAATATTGTAGATGCTTTTGTAAACAACAAGGAACCTGCAATAAATTGACTCTACATGAAACTGTGAAACAAACATCTGGAAATTCAAATGTTCAGGCTATTTCCTCCCACACAGAGTCTCCTCCTTTCAACTCTGCAATTTAAAAAAACCAAAACAAAACTAAGAAACAAGAAGCCTTTAGTGGACTCGAATTTTATTCTGTGTTTTCTTGTTAAAATATTCAGGTTGAGGCCTATACGCATGGCAGACTGTAGAATATCAAAAAGGCGGCTGGCTCTTCCTTCCAGCTTGTCAGCCTGACCATCAAGATAAAAATCTAATGGAGCACAAAGCATGACTCACCTTTATAAAGTGTGATTTCTGCCAAAGGCTTTGCATCAGGGGCAACGCAGGTGACGGTGTACTTCTTCCCGGCTTCCCAAGGTGTTGACATGTCCATGTCAAAGTACGGCTTGGACGGAGGGACTGAAAGAGAGAAAACAGCTCAAGTTTCCAACTTAACATCAGCACCTAAAAAACTATAGATTACACTGATTTCTAGCCATTGCTCTAAGCTTTATGCAGTGATATGATAATAGGATTGTAATATCTGGGACTGACTGGAGTGTCACACTGTCAGTTTTTGAATGATTTAGGTTTGATGTTTGGTTGCGTTTCAATACAAATTGTGGACAAGAAGAGAATATAAAGATGAAACGGTGATGAAACCAATCCAGTGCTAATCTGTCATAGCAAACACCAAACACTTCTCTACTCAGATCACCCCCAAGCTAAATATGTGCTTTCTGGACTGATCAAAGCAGTCTTCACTTCTCCACTGTTCTCTACAATCCTTTTATCTGACCATAAATAGAGATTCCAGGAAAAGAAAAGGGAAAAAACACATAGCTTTTAACACAAGGGACCGAAAAAAATTTGGGCAGTAAATTGAGAAATCTGTCACCAACTAATTATGAAAGAGATTCTTTGCAGATCTGTTAGCCCCTCCTTACCAAGAGCATCAGTTAAATTAAGCACGCACTAGCCTACAGATAACTGGCCATGTATTGTGCTGGCTTTTAGTGTGTGGGTGAGCTTGTAGAATTAGAAACTATGGTTACTGTGAAGGTTGTTTTCTTTCATCAGAGATCAAGTGCAAAGGCTGCCTGAGTTAACAGACAGAATAGAGAGTTGGTAAGTACAGGAAGGAGATGTGTGCGTGTAAAGGGAGATGAAAGACTGGCAGAGGAGAAAAGAGATACTGCAAGAATGAAATGTGACTATAAGACGGGCTGTGGAGGATTAGGCGGAGCAGGGAGATAGCTGCCGCTCAGTCCGGAGATAAACCCCGCTGCCAATGTATGGCTCAACAGCTGGACCACAAGCAACCAAACCAGCCAGCCATTCAACATCTACCTCTACGTCCATTTGAATCGTGGCCACTAGGAGGAGCTGTTGCTGTGTGCAGAGTCACCTCTTCGCTCTAGTCTGCTATTGAGACAGATGAGATGTGGCTGCAGCTTCAAACTGATTTAAAAGAAGCAATTGAATCTGTGTGGACTGTGATGGGTTACCCAGAGCACTGCAGAGGCGCGCACAGCAATAATGAGATGCATTTGTTTGTTTTCCCCTCCCTCTTCCCAGAGAAGATGACTGGGCCATGCATCTATTGACAGCCCCTGTACTCTCAATCTACTCAGGCCCACACAATTCACACAGGCGCATCACTTGTTGTGCTCGAAGGGTGTCTGGCAGCCTAACAAATCCTAAAATAAGAATAATGATATGTTCACAAATGAGGCAGGCAGGTATCTAATTTTTTCCTCGCTCGCTCATGCTGGCCTGTTCCTCTTATCTTTCGTTCACTCCATCATCCCCCTCTAGCAGCCCGAGCCCACCTCCCTCCACCCACACTATCTTTCTTGACCACTGCAGTTAAACTGCAGAAGCGCAGAGGAAGGTGTGTTCCAGCTTGGACTGGGACTTACAGCCGCCATCCATCACATCCCCTCAGAAAAGCCATGTGAGGGAATAAGCCCAGTCAAGCTAAACCTGCACCAATGCACATTTGTACAATTGCGATAGAACATGTGGACAACAATAAAACACACATCCGGCTCAATTACTAGACACGCACTCAGAGCAAAGAGCAGACAGCAACCATGCTGTTTTCTTAATTAACTCTTTCTGCCCTTTCTTTGTATACTTCTAAGTGGGATTTTTTAAATCCTTCCTCTTTCCGTCTGCTTTTCTGCTTCTGTTTCTCTTGTTAAGGTACATATATGAACACAGCTAGGCAAGGACTTGATCCTGCAGTTCAGATGTGAAACGCTGAGCTGAAATATTCGATTTATTAGACAAATACGGACGGATGGATGGATGGATAAAGCAGATAAGAACCAGATTAGCAGACACACATCAATATGCATAAGCAGCTCTTTGCACCTATCCTTCTTTCTCATTCACATACAGATGCACATGCTCTCTTTTCTCCATTGCACACAAGCACCCAAAGATAAACTCAAGTCTACAGTGAATGCAGATTTGCACGCACAAACACTCCGACACAGGCGAGTGAATGTGCAGACAAGCTACATTCATCTCATTTCACTCTAAAAACAGGCACCAGCGTCTGCATGGTCTAACATGTGATACTAACCTGATTCTCCGAAAGATATTGGAAAAGGCCCAGAGGATAGAAAGTCTCTAAAAAGCTTATGCTGAATAGGATAGATAATAATGGAGCTCTGACTTCTTAACACCAGAAAGACACAACTCATCAGTTTCATCTTTGGATGATAAAGCTTGTCGAACACCATATTTTCACAGTATGTGTGCAAGAATGTTTTTTTTTCCTTCTATATTGTACTGTGCAAAAGTCTTGAGCCACCCCCTCATTTCTCTTTATTTTGCTTTCAATTTGCTTTTTTTCTTGAGCAATAGTTCTCCAGGATTTCTGAATGGCTTTCAAAGGTTTTCTTTGGACACTAGCTATTTTTAAACTCATTTTCAGTTCAGTCGCTTGTACCTGACCATTTTCAGAGGAAGCTACTTAACACTGACCAGTGAATTATTCAAAAGGCACCTAACTGAAGTAATTAACAAGTGTTGCTTTTACATATAACAGACAACTTTGCATCTTTAGGTATTTGATACTAGCAGCCTGTCACAAAAACACATAATTTGTTTCCATTTAGTTTAATGAACACAGAAATGTACCATTAAATTTTGATCCACCATACAATACAATGGAAAGCATCTGATTGACAGCAGTTTCATTTTTCAGCCCATATTGATCCTAAACACTTTCACTAGATAGAAAAACATATAATTAAACACTGTTATTCATGGATTGGCCTCCCCAGAGGAGGGACCTCAACATTATTGAAGCCGTGTGGGATCATGTTGACAGAGATCAGAAAGAAAAAGGCAGTCAACACCCAAAGAAGAGCTTTGAATGCCCTTAAAGAAGGTCGGAGAACTATTCGTGTAGGCATTATGCTTCATCTATGTTATATAGTTTCCATTTTCCAGCAAAATATAAAGAAATTACGATTTACACAGTATTATATGTGCAGAGAAACACATACATTTGGCTATTCATGCACAATATGAACATGGTATTTATTTGACATGTAATCCCTGATGTTGCAAACCACTGAAACAGCTTTCCATTTTCTGTCTGCATTCAGAGGGAGAAGTGGAACAGGTGTTTAGGACAAAAAGCTCTACCTCCATCACCTCTCATCTGCACGAGCGCTGCTCCAGCCAAAACATGTCATAACTGCATCTGTCAGCATCCATCTCCCAAACTCCCATTTACAGCAAGTGCATCACACACGCGCAACATTAAAAACAGATTTAGGCTCAATTGTAAATGCACCTTTGTGATGGATTCTAAATAAATTAACAAGGAACCGCTCATGTTGCTATTAAGCAGAACTTCCCCTTTTCAGAAAGAACCTACTGTAACATTAAAGTGGCGCTGTCAGAATTAAAGCATGGCACCAGTGTATAACACCCCATCCTCTGATGAGGTTATATCTTGGGCAACTGTCAGAACTTTTCATGAACAAAGATGAATAAAGTCACCATGTTCTACGTTGCTTGTGCCCCCATTTATAAGTTGTTCCATTATTCATAACAGGGAATCATAAAATGAAGGCTCATTATATACTCTTCAAGTGCTAAACTCATTAGCTCCCGAAAAAAACCTCGCTATAGCCCTGGTTCCTAAAATGTCCTCTAACCTCCAACCAACGCTGATAATAAGCTTACACACATGGGCACGTACACACACACACACACACACACACACACACACACACACACACATAAATATCTCGGTGACACACTATGCCAAATGAATGAGTAACAGTCTAAAACCAGAACACATCAAAAACAGTTTTGAACATTTGCAGGAGGCATCTGTACAGGCGTGCACTGTGGTGAGGGAGAGAGTTGTTCATTAATAGGATTAAATGCTAAGGCTAATGGTATAAACCGAGACACAGGATGTGTCAGGTATGTGACGGGCACAGTGCGGGGTAAGTTTTAGTAGAGGAGGGGGCTTTAGCAGAGAGGGTAGAGGTTGTTATTGTCATGGATTACTCACTGCCACTTGATCTGCCTGTTGCAGTAATCCCCTATCTAAGCTCCGCAGGGAAGCAAAAAACACACAGGAGTTAGGTTGCACCAATGGAAATGTCTTGAAAACATCTCTTTGTAAGCCCATGGATGGGGCTTATTGACATTTTTGCCTTTATCCCTGCTATTTACTGCCTGTGGTGATCCATCTTGAATTAGCCAGTCATAATATCACTCTCCCTGACCCAAGAATCCAATTATACAACCACCAATCTCTGTTTTGTTTTCAAATTCCTCCCCTCTCCCCTACTGTATCTCCTCATAAAGACTTTATAGTGTTTTGATTTGATGCAGAGCTTGATAGGATATGGCCATGGTTGACTGGCCAGGGGTGCGGGGCCTTGGGAGCCGTAGTTCAGTGATAGAGAAGTCCATCGGAAACTCATCAGAGACGGTGCACTTCAAAGGGGATACACAGTTTCCAGTCCCAGTTCAGCACTAACGGGAGATTGAATTCATCAGCTCATTATCAAGCCCCAGATTAGTCACGTATTTTGAATCACTTGAACTGCTGGGCTGGAACAAATAACCCTTTAAGACCAAGGCTGCAGAGAGCTTTTTAAGCCAGTCACTTCACTGATTGCCCTTTGCGACAGCTCATCTACAAATGTCCATGTTAAACAGTCAACAGCTGGGACGTGAGCCCAGGACACTGAATAAAAGCACCTGCTGAGATGTGCAGCATGTGGACTCGTATGTGAGCATGTCAGAAACATTATGAAAGAGTCTGTCACGGGTAAATGCTAGTACTAATACTACTACCAGCCATCCCTGATGCAACACACTGGTTGGTATAACACATATTTTCATTGTTTTGACAAAGCAGAAAGCGAGAGTTTTGATTTTGTATAAGTGGGCACACATGCAAGAAGCATCTCAGAGGTAATGAATGTGGGAGTCAAGCCTGCTGTGGCTGCAGGTGTAGGCTTGCCGTAGCATATTAAACTGCAGCAGTGTAGAATACTGCCATTCAAGTACAACACTACCCGCCATTTCTCGCGCCAGCCTATTGATGTCAGAAAAACCTGCTCTCTTCCCAGAAGAGAGCGAGGACTCTACAATCGCCACAACCGCCCCTCCTATCCAAACCCCCATCCTCAGTGTCCATGGTCACCAAAGAGAAAGCCTGCGAGCAAGAGAGAGGGTGAAATTGTGCGGGGGAGAGAATAGGGAGGGGGATGTAAGTAAATGAAGTGCGCCTGGAGAAGAAAGGTTCTTTTAGAGTCCTTTCCTTACCACATATGGGCTTGCTCCCACAAGCAAAAGGGTTAGGGAGAGAGAAACACCGGTTGTTATAGAGTGACTACAGGTGGTCTAATGTAGTTGCACAATAACATCTATTCCATTCCATGTCTGAGAAGGAACTTTTCAATCACTTCTGTTAAAATGTATTCCTGCGCAAGGAAGAGACATGAATCGCCTTGAGGCTTGCTAGAGAAGCCAGGCTGCTCTTTATATTTTCCAGCTGCTAGTTAAAGCCACAGACCCTTCTGGAACATGTAAAGGTGGCATAGTACTTGAATACTGTTTGAAAAGTTTGCAGAATTGTGAGCACAAAACTGAAACAACCTTCTTAATATTGTCTAGATCCCCCTTGTGCTAATAAAAAAGCTCTGAACCCCTGGAGGCTGGGTCATTACCCTTGTCCAAGTCCAAGTCCAAGTTCAACTTTATTGTCACTTCAACCATATACAGTTTAAAAATACACAGTGAGGCGAAACAACGTTCCTCCAGGAACCAAGGTGCTACAAGACAAGTTAGTGCAAAAAAAATAATAATATATAATATATCTAGTAATAATATTGTGCAAAAGAGCATTTACAGGTTGGTGTGTGCGATGGTTTGGTGGTGTAGGTCAGTGTGTTTGCGCTTTGTGTTGGTTAGTCAGTCCAGTCTCAATGTTTTGAGGTAGTTGAGTTAAGCTGAGTGATAATGTTAGTGTATGTGTGTGTGTGCGTGTTTATCAGTCAGTCCCTTTTTGCTGAGGAGACGGATGGCTTGTGGAAAAAAGCTGTTGCACAGTCTGGATGTGCGTGCCCGAATGCTTCGGTACCTTTTTCCAGATGGCAGGAGTGTAAAGAGTGTGTGAGAGGGGTGTGTCCGATCAGCCACAATGCTGGTGGCTTTGCGAATGCAGCGTGTGGTGTAGATGTCCTCAATAGAGGGTAGAGAGACCCCGATGATCTTCTCTGCTGTTCCCACTATCCGCTGTAGGGTCTTGCGGTCTGATATGGCACAGCTCCCAAACCAGACAGTGATGCAGCCGCTCAGGATGCTCTCAATAGTTCCTCTATAGAAGGTGGTCAGGATCGGTGGTGGAAGCCGGGCCTTTCTCAGTCTTCTCAGAAAGAAGAGACGCTGTTGGGCTTTCTTGTGCAGGGAGCTGGTGTTGAGGGACCAGCCGAGGTCCTTCTCCAGGTGTACACCCAGGAATTTGGTGCTGTCAACGATCTCCACAGAGGAGCCGTTGATGCTCAGCGGTGAGTGGTCGCCTCGTGTCCTCCTAAAGTCAACAACCATCTCTTTTGTCTTGTCAACATTCAGAGACAGGTTGTTGTCCTTACACCAGTCCGTTAGTCTCTGCACTTCCTCTCTGTACGCTGACTCGTCGTTCTTGCTAATGAGACCCACCACGGTCGTGTCATCAGCGAATTTAATGATGTGATTTGAACTGTGTGTTGCTACACAGTCATGAGTCAGCAGTGTGAACAGCAGAGGACTGAGCACACAGCCTTGTGGGGCCCCAGTGCTCAGTGTGGTGGTGCTGGAGGTGCAGTTCCCGATCCGTACTGACTGAGGCCTTCCGGTCAGAAAGTCCAGGATCCAGTTGCAGAGGGAGGTGTTCAGGCCTAACAGGCTCAGCTTTCCGATCAGTTGTTGGGGGATGATCGTGTTAAATGCTGAGCTGAAATCTATGTACAGCATTCGGACGTGTGAGTCCTTCTTGTCCAAGTGTGTCAGGGCAAGATGGAGTGCAGTGGAGATGGCGTCGTCCGTTGAGCGGTTATGGCGGTATGCAAATTGCATTGGGTCCAGTGAGGGGGGCAGCAGGGTCTTGATGTGTCTCATGACGAGCCGTTCGAAGCACTTCATGATGGTGGGTGTAAGTGCGATAGGGCGGTAGTCATTGAGACAGGACACAGAAGACTTCTTGGGCACGGGGACGATGGTGGTGGCCTTGAAGCACGTGGGGACAACGTCAGGTTCCTCGAGCCATTCTTCATCAATGTGTTGGAGTGCACACTGTTCTGCTGAGGGAGGCTACGGCCATTCAGGACTACCTTTGTGTTCTTGGTTGGCAGCAATGCTGGGTAATTGTTATATCTCCAAGTAACAGTCTCATTAATGTGAGGACCCAAGGTTTTCCATCAAAACATTTAATTTTAACGAGATGATCAATATGATTCACTTCACCTGGTGGTACTTTTAATGCTGTGGTTGATCAGTGTATTATTGAATAAAACTGCTACAGTAAACACGCCGTACCAAGGGCAAAGTAACTTAAAACTGTCCTTCAAATGCAATTGCCGTATCTTACACAAATAAAAGCTCTTTATCAATAGAAATGAATATTTAACAGCTCTTTGTATGCTGATTACTGGTCAAGAGGTCACAAATGTTACTGGAGTACTGAGGATGCTCACTGTGCCTTCTAACATGCATTTTGTTACTCGGGGAAAAAAAAGAAAAAAGAAAACATGATTATTATTAGACTCCACAACCTTTTTTGTCCCCCCTTACTTCGTACGTCGAGCCAGGCCAGCCTGGAAATGATTCCACTGCTGGACTCAGATGAGGTCACTTGACATTCATATTGAGTGTCATCTTCCAGTTGAGCATCTTCAATCTGAAGATGATACTGGCCTGGAACAGAGATGGAGAGATGAACTGTGTTGGAGAGATGCTACATATGTAGATAATTACAAAAAGAATGGGTTCATTTTCCTATGCGTCCCCTTCTACTGAGTATAACTTAGGAGGTCCTAACATTTATAGTATTTATATATTGACAAGCATTTAGCATTTTTAGAGGCCTTTTTTTAAATTTACATAATGCCAAAATTAACTATCAAAGAGAAACTGACAATGGGTTTAATGTAGAGAGCACCTAATTTTAGTTCTACCAAATGCTTTACAATATCTTCTCATTTACCCAATTACAGACGCTCATGCAAAGCAGCTGTAACTAGTAGATCTGAGGTTTTGTCTTGCACAAGGACCCTTTGGTACGTGGAGGGTCCAGGGATCAAACCACCACTTGAGCCACGGCAGCTTAGAAATCTAAATGGCAGTCCTGCGCATCAGTTCAGTACGATAATATACTCCACTGCTGACATTCCTGTTTGATTTGACTATAAACAGCCAGTTTTCTTATTTCTGTAAAATATAAACATTTCACTTGGTGAGAATCTCCAGCTGCAGGCATTTCCATTGACATGCTAGTGGTTGTTTATACTCACAGCATTTTGTTTCAGAATGAATTTCCAGTGTGGTAAATGAAATCCAATCCCAAATTCACAACGCAGACTGAATAAAATGTCTATTAATTGATGCCAGGCAGAATCCCTCACTCTGCATCTCTCTTCTGATAGTGTGGCATGCCAACAGGGCTTGATTTGTTTGATGCATTGCCATAACCTGTGGGGATTAGATGATGTTCAACGTTGGTTTTCCAGCTCCTGATGGCTCACAGCCTACTAATATGTGGAAAATAGTATCTTAGTCTGACAACCACACAGGCCTACAAATACATGTGTCAAGTACGCTGGCAAGATAATTAACACCAACCAGAAGCAATTTTCACATCTAAGTTATCATTGAGTGCAGAAAGAAAGAGACATTGGAGTTATTAATCATATTCCTCTTTCCTGAAATTACTCACAAATAGTCCAATCAAGTTGTAGAGACTGGCAGAGGCTGCAATGAGAATTGGTTATTTGCCCATTACTCTGTATCTATTTCATCTAGGGCCTTTGAAATTTTTGGATACAGTACATCTACATAGATATTATGCCTGCAGTGGAAAATGCCTTCCCTTCTGCAAATATGAATCTGTGCATCAGCCCAGAAACTTTAAAACACATACTATTACATAAGTGGGAAAGGTCAGTCCCCAGGGAGAGGGAAAGAGTAGGGGAAATTGTTGATGTTCGTGTAAACAACCTTTTTCATCATTTAGTCAGGCACTGTTGCCTGACATCAAGAAGGTTCCTGGCAAGAACCTGCTGGCTGACTGAGGCCTTTTTATGAGTTTGCATCCTCTCCCTGTGCCTGATGGCTTTTCTCCGGGTACTGCGGCATCCTCCCACAGTCCAAAGGAATGCTTGTTAGGTTGGGGCTGGTGATTCTAAATAAGCCTGAGGTATCGATATTAGCATGTGTGGCTGTCTGTCTCTTGATGTAAACCCTGTGATGAACTGGCGACCTGTCGAGGATGTACCCCCTCTTTTTCCTGTTTGACAGCTGAGGCAAGCTCCAGCCTTTCTGTGCCCCTGAGTTGGATAAAAACAAATGGATAGATGGAGGGAGGGAGCGATGGATGGATGGATTTGATACTGTATAACAAGATAACAGCAACATATCTCAAAAAGCCCCAGTAAGAGCCTCAATTAATCTCTATGTGTGACTATGATTTATCAGTTTATGATGCTTGCTGATATTAGATAAGATAAAATCTGATTCACTTCTCTCTACATGTGACGTTCATTATTAACATTTTACCTGATTGGCTGGCTGCATGCTATTTTCTAGAGTTGTGTTGTTGCTCGTGAGCCATTCTTTGAATACAAAATGAGAAAGACAAACCTAATGCTTGGTGCCTTAAAAAAAGCTGTTTTATCTTTAAGGTTCTGTCTTTACACTAAGAGTTGGTGCACATAAATGGCTGAAATCCTGGATCTAGGCTCATGTCAGTACACATTTACATTACTGCTTCAGCTCGGGGAAACTAAGGGTGCTAAATTTACTATAAGTGCATGCTGAAATCAACGCCGGCCTCTCTTCTGTGCGTGAATATGTGATTTCAGTCTTTTTAAGCATCAATAAACATCACTGATGACAATCAGTGAAAACTGGTGGCGTATAAAGTGCAGTCAAGTGTCATCTTAAATGATTTTGCTAGTTCTGTGCAGTGTAAAGTGATTGCATACATCAGTCTGCAGTTTCATTTCCTGGAAAAGGGTACCTGCACTGATGGGCATTTTATTTATGACTGAGCCTATGAGTGTTTGACAGCTTGTGTGTGTTTGTGGTCCTTACATTCATTGTGTACTTCTTTTTTCCTTGTTGTGGATATAAAAGGTGATTTTCTAACCCTGTGTCTATTGTAATGAATAATTTTCTCACTAACAGTTAATCAACAGAGAAATATTTTACTCCTCTGAATGTATTTGTGTAAACTCAAGCCATGAATAAGGGCGCACACGAGAATGTGCATCATTGTATCCCTTAGTGTTTATGTGTCACTGGTGGTCTCCCACACTGTGCAACAGTGAAATGCAGCTTGTCTAGTTGTGGGCTGATCAGGAACAGATGCTCTTCTCTTACTCAGGATTGCCTTCTAATTGGCTATTACTTTTTATAGACTGTGGTGCAGATTCTGCAACACACTATATTCTCTGCCACATTTCACAGATCATCTGGCACTCTGTTGCTTTAATTTCTTTTTTTTTAATCTTCATGTGCGAGTGACAGGATAAGGGGGTTGTGCGAGAGGCTGTTGACAATCACATCACCTCACCTCACCCCAGATGATACCCCTTTATAATAGCCATAAGGTTCCTGTAACAGCCATGCTTATTGGAGCATCGAAGCCATAACAACAACAACCTCATCTCATTTACTTTTAGAGAAGCCCCCTTGAAGTCGTACCGCTGGGGGCATCTTGACATGACAGCAGCATTTCATAATTAAACCATATAAACTATAAGTCACAACAAAACAAAGAAGTACATGGGATTCAAATTGTGCTACTATCTTTGGGAAATCATATGTTAAAGTGCCCTTTACGCAAATAACACACAGTTCTCTGATGGTTTCATTTTTTAGTTGTTTAGGTTTACTAATTTTGGCATCTCTTGAGGTTCTGTTATTATACATGTTTATTTAGTTTTAATAGGTCCATCAAAGCTCAATAGGCCATAGACCATATTCCGTGAGTATCCCGGCTTACCTCTCTCAGGGTTTCCAATCATGCTGTAGCGTGGAAAGCCTGGCAGGCTTCTCTCAGGTCCCAGGAGGAAGCCATCTTTGGCCCACTGCACAGTCCCCGAGGCTCGCAACACCTCACACCTCAACACAGCTGTGGCTCCCATCCGCACAGTTAGATTCTTGGGCTCAGTCCTAAAGGCCTGCTGGGCCCGTGTGCCTGGAAACATTAAACAAAAAAAAAAAAAAAAAGGAGAAGCAGGCGCATTGGAAAGGAAACATGAAAGGGATATGTTGGGATTTCATGAAAAGAGATGGAAAAGAATAAGAGCTGAGTATGTGTGAGGAGTGTGATGAAAGAAAAAAAATGAGCAGAAGGAGCATGACAAAAACATGCACCACAGGAGAGCAGTCCTGTGGTCTTTTTGTTTGAGAAGGCATCCCATTGTGCCTGGCCACATTATTCATCTTGGCATATGTTTTATTGATGGGAAACTGCAGTGATACGGCCCTGAAAATGAGTCAATAAAGTAATTACTGCAAATTAAATCCCCCCTCGGCCATGCAGATAGGGTATTGGGAAGAGGAAAAAAAACATGGGGCACCAGAGACCTTGTTCACCTGTGGTTTTTCCTCAATGTCGATGTCCCACTAGCTAATTCCTCCCGGGAAGAGTAATGATTATCACTTTAATCCCCCTTGTTTGTCATAGTTGGTGTTCACCATCCTTCAGCCAAGCTCTGAGGTGACAGCCTATGGCGCAGTGCACTTGAGTCAGGAAGGTTACGTTAAAGTAGACCACCCACCAGGCTTTTACACTGGGGCTAAGATTATATGAGTATTACACACAAAAGTTTATGAATAAATTCAGTTCAAAAAGCCAAATGCAAGTGCATACTCCAATTAGCGTTTAATATCTGAGCGTAAGTCTGTTTAAACAATGCCCCACAGAGAACCTGATTCTATTGGGCTGTTTAAATCTTGACCTTCATTGAAGCAATGGCCAAGTTGTTTGTGAAGTGCATGCTCTGTTGCATCTGACAACATGAGTGAGAGGCAGAGCTCTCAGATCAAGGCTGAACCAGTCACCTCACGTCAAATATGAAGGGCAAGATTGGCCATTACAGAGGATGCATACAAACAGCCAAACACAGAAGCAAATTTGCATACAGTTTACATAAATGAATAGTCAATAATGATCTACAGTGCCTACTAAAATACTTCCACAATGGATTTTACTGAGAAATAGAAATATCAAAATGCAGCAATACAATTTCATTTCCATGTCCTAAAGTGAGCTGAATTTATAATCGTTAAGTTAAACCAGTTTTATGGACCATACATAGAGCTTTACAGTAATATTTGCATACTGCTCTTTTACAATATAGGTGCAGCTCTTTATCCATCACAGACACATACACACCACAGACACTTTGGGGGCAGTTTTTGTGGTCTGTATCAAGGACACTTTGGCATGGATGACCTGCTCTATCTCCAAACCACTAAGGCTTTAACCTACTTAAAGTGAGTAGTGTTAGCTAAACTTAGCAAACTTTGGATGTTTCTGTGGCGTTACAGAGATGGGTTAAATCTTTTTCTTGTGGACTTGATATTGCACCTTAGCATGTCACACATAAACAAGAGTTTTATCACCAAAGCACAAGAGGTTAATACCTCAACAACAGCAAGCATGTTTGTTGTGGCTTTTTAAAAAAATTTTTTATAAATGACATTTATATATACCCATAGGGGAAATTAAGGGGCAGTATGGTGACTTATTAGCAGCGGTCATTATCCAAGGGGCAATCTCCAGAGCTAAAAAATTACTCCAATGCTTCTTGTGCCACATGATGCTCGTTACTTTAAAAATGTCCAAATTTACATCTTTAAAAATATCGCTTACACCCTGGTATAAACAAATAAACACACACACACACACACACACACACACACACACACACACAAAAGGTTTTAGCACCTATGGCTAGGTTTCATTATTATTATTACTATTATTATTTTGCTAATGCATCCACCTGGATTGATTGACAGGTGTCCTGATACAGGTAGGTGAAGCAGACCGGTTATCTTTTAGGCTTCATCCACCATTTCACGTAACTCTTCACTGTTTATGTCTGCTGGTGGTGCTTTTTGGAGCATTTTTAATGGATTATGTGACCAATATTATGAGCTGTAGTATGGCACAGCGCTAGTTTCTGCTTCTGCAATGGTGAGTAAAATTCTAGTATTTTATTCCTCTCTTGCTTAACACTATATGTATGTCTATACAATTTATGAATTTAGCTTGCTAACCAAACTAGCTAGCATCAGGTGATAAACTAGCATCCAAAACACCAACACGTGACGTCCTGGTGCCTGAAGGTAAGAGTTCAGTTCAGTTTTTTTTGACATTCTGTTGCAAAACAGCTGTAAAAACAGTTCTCACCAGCCAGCATTTGTCCATCCACCCCTTCAGCAGATGTGGAATAACGTTTGTATTCACGTGCAGTTGTGTTTTTGGTATTCTGATAGAGTCAGGTATTTATGCTTTGTTTTGTTCTTCACCTCCTCCTTCTCCTCTTCTTGAGGGAAATATTTTGCTTGTGAAAGAGTGTCAAGGAAGGCGGTAGGTAACCAGACTCAGAAGGCATTTTGGGTTCCCAGAGATGAGCAGTTTTTTGTTTTGTTTTTTTACAATCACCCCCATTATTTGTGAAACTTAAAACAAAACTCATAACAGGAAACAAAGAGCACACGGAATAAGCAACACACCTCACCTGTCAATTCCCCTTCTGTTAGTGTAGCCAGTACCACTAGTTTAAGGTGAGAAATCTACAACTCAACACAAATGGCTGAGAATCACATGAAGCTCACTCCTCTCCTGATTAACTCATTTACACAGCTAAATGCTCCATATAAGAAAACTATTAGGACAAATCACTTCATAATCCTATAAACTAACAAAAGGAAACATGCCTGTGCAAAAAACTCCCCTCTTCTTGGATTAACCTGGTGATGTCAGACATGACATCATCAGCACTTTAAAAGTCAGGAAATGCTGGAGGGATTTGGGGGGAGCTTTCCCACACCTGACCTACATGGATACTCAGAACAAAGAAACAATGGAAGAATATAAATGAGTTAAATCTGCAACATAATAAAATATAACGCAACATGTGATTAACTGTTTGCTTTAATCTGCTGAATGTTTGAGTTTGACTGCAACATAATGGTTACACAAACAAACCTAGGTATAATAAGCAATTTGACTTTTAACCCACATTTCCATACTTATTTTAATGTTGTAAGTTAAAGTTATTCTTTGCTGTTAAAGAGCAACAATATTTCTTGTTTAGGTGACAGATCTACCTCATGTATCTCTGTTCTTTAATTGTGTTTGGTAAATTCCATGAACTGGAAGTCATTTGTCACCATGGAAACATGATGTGACTTTCACTTAGTGTTATTTACTTTCTTTATAAAGTATTTGATGACAAAAAAGCTGACAGTTTAAAAGAATTGTGACAATGGAGCAAAAGTCTTAAACAACTCCCACCTAAGCAAAGTTACAAGCCAAATTACAATTTAGTCAATAATAACACAATATTACTCTGGATGAAGAACTAATTCCCTGTGAATAAGTTTCCTTTATGCCCTGAATAAATCTGGTGGGAAACTGGTTGTAATATAAATTGTCCATCAGCCAAAAACAGGGAAAAGATTTAACCAATGATGTTCTACTTGATTAGGCAAACCGAAGAGACAGTGGAAATTTTAAGAGTAAGTCCTATGCACCTATAGGAGACCTTACCTTACTATAAACCATGATGATGATCCTCAAAGGAGAAATGCAATCTAGTTCTTGCATATTTCTCACACTTACATTTTTCAGACTTTAATATTAAAAAGACAAGCCGATACAAAATGCAGTTTTTAAATGGTGATTTCACAAGTCTGGGGGATCATCAAGATATTTTTTGGGCAAATATGAGACAAGCATTCGTGTTCTTTTTGGTCAGCAGTGGTTTTCACCCTGCTCTGGATGCCATTTTTGTTCAGTCTCTTTCTTGCTGCTGAATCATGAACTCTGACCTTAACTGAGGCAAATGTGATTGCAGTTCCTCAGATGCCGTTCTGGGTTCTTTTGTGACCTTCTGGATGACTCGTCCGTGCACTCTGGGAGTAATTTTAGTAGAGTTTCACTACTGTTCCAGGTTTTCTTGATTTGTGGATAATAGCTCCAAACCGTAGTTTGCTGGAGTCCCAAAGCCTTAAAAATGCCTTTGAAACCCTTTCCAAACCGATTGATGTCAGTGAGTTTGTTTCTCATCATTTTCTTAAGGTCGCAGCAAGTTGTCTTGCTCTTTGAGATTTTTAAACTTCACTTTGACAGACAGGATCTGTTTAAATCATTTCTGGATTCAGCAGGTCTGACAGTAATCAGGTCTGGGGGTGGCTATTATAACTGAACTCAGCTTTCTAAAAAATGTGGTTAATTGCAGTTAATTCATGATTTAATAATCAGTTAGTTTTCACATACACCCATGTAGCTATGGATGGCTTTTTTCTGTAATAAATGAAATCTTCAATTAAAAACTGCAGTTTGAATTTGTCTAACATGGAAATTTGTTTGATTATCTGAAATATGGTATATAGTATGATAGATATGGAAAACAATAAGAAATCAGAAAAAAGCCAAATACCTTCTTACAGCACTATATAAGACCCACAGTAAATCAATTATTGCTGCAGAAAACATAGCAATTAAGGCAAGATTTTCAACGTGTAAGGTGAAGAGATCACCATGAGATTAAGGTTGTACAGTGCTTTACTTACTGTACACTCCTATTTGAGGCAGGTTGAGAAGGTGACCTGAATGTATCACCGACGTTATTCTGTTTCAGTGAAAATTAAGACTTCAAAAAAGTGCTCTGGCTAGTCAACAGAGCACTGTTCCCAATGCTCTGTTGACCGGCCAGAACAGGGAAGGGACTTGGAAAGGCCACAGTTACTGTAATAACTCCACGGTGACATTTGATTCTCTTACCCAAGATAAAACAGAGAAAGGGTAGGACTGCAGGAGACACAATCCAGGCTGACAAGAAGTCCATTTCACCGCTGACACCTGACCTTCAACAACCCTGGAACAACCATTTAAAAAAAAAAAATCACAAATGACATATACACATCCACTACAGGCAGACATTAGGTTAGAAACACAAGATGGGAAGGATTATTTTTCTTTCCATATTTTGTCATATTTTGTGAGTGTCGACATGATTTGATTTGCTGACAAACTATTTTTTAACATATCATTGTTTTGTAACAGTCCAGCACATGTTTACAACTCTATCTCTGCAGACTTCCAATTGATCATTCAGTTAATCAATGAATCATTCATAGTTCCATTAAAGTGGAGCTTAAGGCATTTAAAAGCATGGTTCTAATTTTAATGGCGTTTAATGGTGAAAAACCTTTTCTTGAGGATACACTCTTTGCAGTGTGTTTCAAATGAGAAAATGCAGAGGAACATTTTCGTTGAGCTAGAGTTAGTCTTGTGATGAGTATGAAAGTGTGCACAATTCCCTTAAGGCCATACACATATTTGTGATTAGTTGCACTAAAGACCTCTGTGGTCTCTGCAGCATTTCTCCTGGCTTTTCTTAAAGAATCAGCTTTGGGAGCAAAGAATGGAAGATAAAGGACCTTTCTCTCAGCCTCCGAGAGCCGATTTTTAAACTTAGCCTGTGGAAACCAGTGTATACATGGGACGCACAAAAAAATGGAACAAAAATGTCCTTAGTAGTGATCTACATTTCACTAATATAAATTTAGAATTTGTATTAAATTGATATTAAATTAAACCACTATCACTTGATTTATATAGCGTAGCAGCTGCCTTACCCTATAAAGTAAACTCTCCATAGCTTTTTGCATAAAATGGTTGATACAGTACTGTAAAAAAATCTTAAAAGACCCCTTATTTCTTTATTTCTTCCAAGGACCCAGACATTCTTGTAATTTTTAAGTTGGTCTTCGGCAACAGTCCTCCAGGCTTTTTGAAGCTGTTTCTCTCTGGACGTTGGCTACTTTTTAGCTTATTGTCAGTCCAGTCCTGGTGCCTGTTGCAAAATTTGTTCACATTTGTTTAGTTGAAACTATGACAAATGCTAAAGATAACACAGGCATAGAACTTTGTTTTTACACCAACAAGGTGATTCCTAGTAGACTATGAGCCAAAAACCTGGCATGTCTTGGCATGGTGTGGGGGTTATCCCTAAAAATTTGAAGAAAATGGAGCGTTGGAGGACAAAAACTAAAGTACTGTAGGTGCAAAAAATCGGAACCAAAAACCAAAAACAACGAATTGTATCTTAAGGTCAAGGCCTTAAGATATCGGAAAGACCTGACCTAAGAAATAGGTAAGGTATATCTGGCCCTTTCATTAATCCGTTTACTGTGCACTGAAGTCTCATCAGAAATGGCCTGAATGGACGGGTGGCTCCCAAGAAGCCGTTCTTAGTAATTAAACTAAGAGGAATGCCAGATTACACAAGAACTGGACTAAAAATCAGTGTCAACAGGCCTGATGAAATGATGAATCCAAATGATTTCAATGAATCCAAATGAAATTTCCAGTTTAAAATTTTATCGATATATACAGAAAAGGGCCGGAGCGAGTGTTTATAGCTATCTGTAAAACATGGTGGAGGCTCTGTCAATGTTTAAGACAAGCCAATGCTGTTGGGGATTTTGTCAAAAATTATGGAATTATGAACACAGAAAAGTGCCATCAGATTTTGATCCACCATACAATACCATCGGGAAAAAATCTGATTGGCAACAGCTTCATTTTTCAGCATAACAGCGATCCCACAAACACACTGCAAATGCAGTAAAAGCATATCTGGATTGAAAAACTACACAGAGTGGAACAAAAGGTAGCCAACATCTAAAGAAGGGCTTTGAATGCCCTTCATTAAGTCTGAAGAATTATTTCTGGAGACTAAAAGAAATCAGACTAAAAGATGTGTTAAAGATGGACATACAAAGGCGGCCCTACCAAATGTTAACTTTCGGTCTTGTTAGAATGATATAACCTCTGTTTTTGCTTTATATGTTGTAATTCCATTTGTATTTATACATATTTCAATTTCAAAAAATCTCTGCACATATTTTCCATTCCCTAGAAAAGTATAAAGAAACAAGAAACACTCAGAGAAAGCAAATATCCACCAAGGCAACTCACTCTCTGAGCAGTATTTACTTTTAATGGAATAGTGTTGCATGTTGCATATGTTCATTTAGTTTTCTTTTTAAACATAAGAAATTTGTAGGGCAGTACAACTGCGATAAGGGTAGCATGTTTACTCTGATTACACAGACATTATGTAGAAGTAGGTAATGATAATGATAGTGGGCATAGATTTATAAATAAATGGACATAAAAAAACTTGAGCTTATTTTATATTTTACAACAGTAAAATACTAACTAACTAGCAACCTCATTCTCTTTGTCTTGACAATGCTTTCTTTAAGGATATCACGCATTTTGGAAATAAGGGCAGATGTGAAAAGTAAGAGAGAGATCAGAGGTCAAAAACAACATGATATTTGGATCCAAACTATAATTTGATATTTAGACTCCTCATATGCCAGCGTATCATTTCCAAAATGCTGCCAATAAAAACGAAGGCTTGTAAACATACATTTAAAGATAAAATACATTTTATGAAAGTTTGACCTTATTTGACCCCGAGGAAAAGGTCAAAGATCCAAAGTAAAGGGATATTTAGATGCCCCATATAAGAATCCCTATATACCTATATGCTGTCAATACAAACAATGGTAGTAAGAAACACAGGTTTAAATAGCATCTTTATTTTAATTACCTTCAGATCAATCTACTGACCTTGAAGGAGAGCTCAAAGGAATACTTTTCATATATATTGACTGTATCTGTTGAATACGCAGAAACTTGTAAAAAACATAGTTTCTAAGGCTTTCTGTCAGTTTTTGACCAATAAACCATTAAGTTGACCTTGAAGACCTTGGTAGACGTAAGCTACATTTTAATGGATTTGATCAGGATTCATTCTAAACTTTTTGACTTCATAGAGAGAATGACACAGACACAAATGTTACAGCAAACATAACGTTCTCAATGGGGGTCATGAGGGTTAGCTCGGGACTTTTGAATATTGCTGTGAGTCAGAAAATCTCCATATGAGTTGTTGTAAATGTTGAGGTAAGAGTACATACAGAGTGTTCTGGTTAACACTTGTATTGGCACAGTCCATTAAGATAGTCAATTAGAGTGTGCATTTGGATATTTTCTCCAGATAAATGAGTATAGAAATGTGGTCCACTTTCTGCATCGTGGCATGCTCCTGTTGTGAATGGTGACAAAAGAACATTTTAGAAATTAATGACATAGGCAGTGCTGTGGTTCCAAGCCAATAGCATTCAATATTGTGGATACAGACTTGAGTTATTTGACCTGGAAGAGAGCTCTGTGGATTTTAAATCAGTATGTAATCACTTCAATGTATCTGCTGCAGGAGTGGAACAAATAATAGTGATTTACTTAATTGAAAACTAAACATTTTCTCATCTGAACAGACAAAATGAATTGGAGGCAATAGCTTTTTGACGCATCTTCCCTGAGTCGATTAGTTGCACTCCAACAGGCTTTGATAAGAATTAACTCACACTTAATTATTTTTTCGCTCTCAAAACATTGGTGTATTTCAGAGCCCCAAGTATACTCTTTGAACACACAAGGGCAATTATTTCCCTCTTCAATTAATAGAAAATCTTTCTGAGGTTAAAAATGCCCTTCTTCTCTTTATCTCTGCCTCGTGAAGGTAAACACAAAGACGATAATTTCCCGGCTTCTTCTTAAGATTTTGTCTTCACGTGAATGGCAATTTAGCATTTTCCATCTCCCGATAAGCGCTGGATTCCGTTCATTTGTCACCATGCAATTAGAAATGCCAAAATCTCATCTCTACCGTTGGGATTTAGGCCTCAAACATCAACCATTTCCTGTGAGGAGGAGAAATGTTTGTGCAGCACAGAGCGGTTGCTGTTGGCCTCGTGAGTCACCATTTTCATTGGGATTCTTAATGAAAGCAGACACAGCCTGGCTGACCTCCCCACATTCCCATTACCTAGTCAAACAACCACCTTAATTGCCTTAAAAATACAGCCAGTCGCAAGAATGCTCATTAAATGATACATGTTGATTGCCTTTGTATGCAAAAAAAAAGTGCGACGGTGTAGCATTTGCAGAATAACTGTAACGTGTCATTCAAAATGTGGCATTAGATAAATACCAGACTGAATGGCAATTTAATTTGTCTTCGACTATAAGAAAGAGACATATTTTACTACTGCAGCACTCAATTGGTTCGGTGTTTTTTCTCTTTTCGACCTTGTTCTTCTCTAGCTTCTTACAAATGCAAATTAGAAAGTTTGATTTGAAATTTGATTCGCTTTTAGAGACAACGCTGCCACTCTCCCCGCAAGGACATTAGAAGTAGCTGAACTATTCAGCGTGACCCCGACAGGTAGATTTTTAATGGCATCTTTCATAACATCATCAAACGACTCAATACACTCAATCCTAGACCAATTTAACATAAAACCCCATGAAATCAGTCAATGCGCAGAAAATGAAGTTTCAACCTCCATGCAGCCATCCATTTCAGATGTGGTCATACATCTTAATGCCAACCTAAACTCTTACCAATCTCACCAATTGCCTGTGGGTACAATTACTGTAGCTTATAGAGGCTGTCTTGTGAACTGTTACTGCTTCAGCTCTGAGTTGCTGATAAAGAGGGCTTCTAAAAGATGTGGATTAGATTATCAACAGAATCTAATTACATCTAAATCCTCGATTTCTCATTTAAACATGGCATTTTATAAGCAGTCTGATTAGAGCAGACAAGCTAAATCATATCAGCTTGGCCAATACACACGCCCAGTCCAATTTCAAAGCACTCAAGTAAACACTTGCTTTGTTTCCGGTCCCTTTGGCTCAAAGTGTTCAAGTTTACTGGATTACACTGACTTCGTTACACAAACTGACACACCTGCTCTCCCCAGGAAAAAGTTGAGAGACAGAGAGGCAAAGCCTCCTTTCAACCCTCACCAACTCAGGCACATCTGCCTGCCTAGGGTACACAGAAAAAAAAATGAGGCAAGCACACAGACACACAGAGAGGGCGTACCTCCTTCTTAAAAAAGCCAAGAACCTTTTGAATAGGTGTGCGAATTTGCATGAGAGAAAGGGAGCCGTGCTTACCTGTTGAGTGACGCAAAGGCTCAGGAGCGTCTTTTTTGTCTTCCTGATCTACAGATGACTCTCTGAACACAAGTGAGCCTAGGAGATGTTAAAGAATGCCAATGGGACTCCCCCATCTCTCACTCCTTAGTCTAAGACAGAGGCAAACAGATAAAGAGAGGGAGAGAAGCAATAGCGCGGAGTGCAGAATGAAGGGAGTTGTGTATGAGAAGTGTTGATGGAGGTGCTTCGAAGGGGGTCAAGTCAGCCGTGAAATAAATGTCAGAAAAACAATAACAAGGTTACAGCTGGCTTAGCAGTTCTAACATTTTTCTATGTATAAAGCTCCACAATGATAACTGACCACTTGTAATGTTGAAGGACCTCTGGTTTATTGAATGAATAAAAGCGGTAAAGTTATAACAGCTTGATAAAGCTGCAGTCAGCCAGAAATCTGAGGCACATGGATGTAGTTTCTTTTTTGCTCTGCTTTTCTCTGGAGCGTTCATGGTTCCCATTATTTAGCATTACAGTGTGCATGGGTTGAAAGGAGCAGAGCAACCCTCAAAGATCCAGATGCAACATGGATGTCTTTACAACTGCTAGTTTGTAACATTTATGCTCATACATAATGAATGGAATAGAGACTATCCACACGGCTGTATTTCCTGTATTCAATACTCCCAGGCTGATCTGCTCTATTGCAGAAGTGGAGAAAAAGAGGAGCCGCAGAACTCACTTTAAACACAGATTTTTTTTCTTTATTTTATTTTTACTTTTGATTTTTTTTCTGATTCTTGCCCCTTCACCCCCACCCACTCCTTTTGTCAATTATATACTTCCAACTGAATGGTCGCTGGACAACACCACCATTTGCTCAGTGGAACATACTGAAAGCTCTTCTAGTAAGGCAACTTGAAGGTCATGTTGATTTTCCACGTGCATGTATTTTTCATTTGATCTGCTCATAGTCCATACATGTGCTGTGAATGCATGTACCAGCTATTTGCTCAGTATAACCACAGAAGCACTTGCACAGCTGCATTTGTTATTGCAGCGTGGGTCAGTCATGCAGTGATGACAATCCAGCCACTGTCATTGAGAAGAGTGCAAAGACTTCCACATACATGGCAGCACATAATACAGAAAGAGTGTTCTATAAATCTGGCAACTGGAGCCTTATGTTATGCTGCACAGTATGCTATGTGTACTGCATATGTCTCTGTGTTTGTGTGTAGGTCATGGAGGTGGGTGTGTGCGCACGCGTGTGTGTGTGTGTGTCCCAGATGTTAGCAGCTGGCTTGTGTATTTGATGCTGGCCCCACAGACAGTCATTAAGCTCAGCAGCCCAGGGCTAGAAGGTTAATTCCCCCGCCTGGAGGGGTCTGTTAGGTGGGAGGCAGGAGGAAAAGGAGCGGAGGAGGTGGAGTGTGAGGTGGAGAGGGTGGTGAGGAGGCGGGGGAGCAATGGGAGGCGAGGGGGCTGTGAAGCTCAGAACTCAGTTCACACAAACAGCACTGTCAGCAAGACTGGAGCAGCTCTACTGCCAGACGAAGAAAGGGGAGGGAGGGAGCTGGGGCCTGACAGAGAGGTAAGGAAGGGAGGGAGGGAGATGGACAGAGGACCTGAAGATGAATGGTGAGAGGAGGGGGATGCAAGGAAGAGATGGGAAATACAGTAAGGGGGCAAAAAGAATTCATGTCAGGGAGTTGGACAGGCAGAGGGGGAGATGAAGGGGACATGAACGAGCAAGGTAATGGAGCGGGAGAAACGGATGGAGGAAGGAGGCCGAAAGATACTGTAAAATGGGCTGTGGAGTGATGAATAGAAGACTAGAGAGGTGCAGAGGAAGGGGGGAGATGGGCGGAAGGAAGGCTGACATGAAGAGTTGTTTTGAAAACCAACAGGAAGTCTACTGACTCAGACCAGTGCGTCAGGGAAAGCTAGGAGGAAGATTAATCAAAGAAAGCAATAAGAACTACGGTGAAAAGCAACACAATATGTGGAAAAAGGAATGATAGGGTCATGTCCAGGAGATTGATTCAGAGACGGCAAAGTAGGTGTCTGGCTGCATGTGATATTTTGGTGTGTTGGAGACTTTGTGCTGCCCGTTAGGCGTGTGTAGCATTTGTGTGGTGGTGGCTGCTCAAATTCTGTCTCTTGTTACTATAAAGACAACATGTTTTAATGGTTTATTGGTTTATTACAAAATGAATATGCAACATGGAGCCAGTGGGTAACAGATTAAATGCTCACAGTGTGATCCCCACCAGTAAGAGGTTTTAACCGGTCCAGTGTCCAGCGTTCAAGAGAAGCGGTTAATTAAATAAAGAGAGGCTTCAGTAACTCTTCAAGACTTCTGAGGAATCTGACAAAAAAGGCCCCCAAGTTGTCTTTTCTCATTGAGTTGGACGGTTCTACATTCACACTCTGCATTAACTACAACTTTCTGACCTGATGATCTGATTGGAGGCCCAGCTTCTGTTGCCTGCCACAGTACAGCTGCCATATCAGTGATGATTCTGTGTTCTAAATCTGCAGACAAGGTCAACATGCCCCCCCCCCCGGCCAATCTGGCTCCTAGTCGACCACAGGAAGGAGATTTAACAGGCAATAGCAGACTGAGAGCATGCACTCCACAAACCAGAAATGACAATTATAGGCATCACTAAAACAGCAGTAGCAAACAGAGATAAGAGGACTTTCAAAAGTCTGACAGCGATAGTTGCTTAATCCCCTTCAGCAGCACTTTCTCCAGAAGTCTTTTATGACGACGTCTGAATAGAGACATGAACCTTGTCTCCCTGCTGGCAAGTTTGCAAAGCTTTCTCTCTCAAGTTGCTGTGCTTTGGTGAACCTGTAGACCAAGCAACGCTAGAGCATGTGGACGGACATGTATCAGGGTTAAGACAGATTTGGAAAAACCCAATTAAACACACCAGTACACTCTTTGCTGCCCTCTTTCAATCCCCATCCCTGTGTCCCTATTCATGTTGGCACTGATATGGAGTTCAGAGCTTGGCATGTGTGTATGTTCAAATGTGCGTGTATGTGATGGGATGGATGGAGAGGCTTGAGAATACCAGCTGCAGTGTCCAGATTGGGAAGGGATTAATTCCCAAATCTCCTCCATTTACCTCAGCTGCCTAACAAGCTCCAGCATAACCATGCTAACTCCCAGACGTTGTGACTTTGATTCCACTGGTAATAACAAACAACAGACACTGTTGACCAATCAAAGAGGCCTAATTGATGAGATGTTATACAGTGCTTTTTCTAGGAGGATGCTGACAGAGCAAGAGGGAGTAGGCGTATATAAAATAAAATCTCAGTCTGACTAAAATGCATTTATATTATAGGAATTCAATTGCAATAACTTTTAGATGGAAAATTGAAATAGATACCACCATGTTGCTGCAGTGGTGCTTTATATATTACATTACACGAGCAGCCGGGGAAGAAGCAGAAAGCTAAAAACCACTAGGCACCTTTGGAGAAGTGGAGCTCTTCATCTAACAGATTCCTGTGTGAAGTCACGAGGTCAGAGGCTGGACAGGATCGCTGAAACAATATTATTAGGTCACTGAGGGAAGAAGAGAAGGGTCAGATAATAAGACTCAATCTGGCTGAGTGAAAATGCATGGGAGGGAAAGTGCTGACGCCTCTCTTGCTCTGGCTCATCCAATTCCCGGCACTTACTCCGTGCCACTGATATTCATGCCGAGCTTTCTGTCCACGGCTCACAAACTTTAACATTCACCGTCTCCACTGCCCCATCTATCATCTCACTGTGATGGACGCATAGAGAGCAAAGCAGCTAAAACGGCAGTGGGAGGGTGAAAGAGACACCAAGGGATAATATTGAAATTTGAGGTCAGAAAAGACAATTGTTGTATTCACTCGTGTGCGTCTCATTGACTTGTGTGGAGCCACCTGAATTATGTACAGTCAATGTACACAGACACATATGCACACGAAGGCAGTCACACGCACACGCGCAAATGCACAAATCGACACGGGAACCTCCTATCAGAAGCAATTCAATATAAAGATACACAGAGCTCAGGCAATAACCTGATCCTGGTAAGAGATGTTATAGGCGTTGACAGGGAGGGCTGAGCCACACAGCCCAGGCTGTTCTCCTAGTGTCACTAACAAAACAGAAGGATTAGAGGATGAAATGGAGCTAAATCTGGGCAAGCTAAAAATGGGGGCAAAAACAAGGCATGGAAAGAAACAATATTGAATGGATTCAAAGAAAGCCTTTAACAAGAGCTATTAAGCTATTAAATGGCACTTTAATAACAAAAGCCTTGTGCTCCATTATTTATATTCTGCTGTTAATAAATACACCCACATACGCAATGCATGCCACCCACAACCATCTTTGTATTTCTGAGTGCTCCATGAAAGAAATGCCACAAACTGGATTCTTCTTCTAATGCTTACCACAATAGCTGTAACCACAGTGAGCTTAGGTCCTCCCTACCTTACCTTCACAGCATTAGTAGTACCACAGAGGTGAGGATTTTTCAATTTTTACCTCAGAAAAATGGGATTTTTGTATAACTGGAGTGACTGTAATAAAAGATCTTCCTATTATTCTGTATACTCCGTTTGAATTCAGTGAGATTTAATGCAGCCCCGAACAGCCTCAATTAACCACACTTTACAAAATATCTAACAAATGATTCTCCCTGCAGGTTAACCAGCTGCTGGTGTCATTTTTATTGACTTTAACCATTGCAAAAATTGAGCCAACATTTACTGTAGCTGATCCAGCAGAGGAGATGATTCATAGTTTTCAGTCTCATGATTGGCACAGAGACCTAGAGGACAAAACTACAGTTCCAAAATGTTAGGCAACATTTAGTAGAACTGTAGCTCGGGCTTGTACATTTCCCTTTTTTTTTCTTTTTTTTTTTCTTTTTTTTTTTTTTCTAAATGACATCAGAAACAGCAGTGTGCGACATTACGTGATGGCAGAGCTTCAGTTCATCCTTTGTCTTTTTTTTTTTTTTTTTTTTTTTTTTTTTTTTTTTATAAATGGGCTTGTACATTTCCCATCGGATTCAAGCCACAAATATTTAGATCATCATTGAAAAGAAAGAAGAAAAAAACGTAAACAAACAGCAAATTTTGGGCATGTGTGACGGCAGCTGCTGCATTTCAGTCAGCAAAAACAGCCAGACAGAGTCCCTGCCAGAGTTCCTCTTTGGCAAAGTTAACTGATATCATGTGGAGAATTCCTACCCTTACACTCCTGCCAGGATTAAAGTGTACAAAGGCACAGACAATTCTTTGTATTTTCAGCCTGTTTGGGCCAATAAACAGAAATTATCTAGTGTCAAAGGCAAAGTGAGCCAATATTAGCTAACTACCTAAAGTCAATCAACAGGTCACCACTAGTTTTGCTGTGGAAATGGTAGGACTGGTGCAATCTGGCCACTGCACTCTCAACATTAGAAGTCTTCTCACATGGGTTGCTTCTCCCTTGCAATTAGCTTTGAACAAATTTGCAGCTAGCAATGTGTGACCATCTGACCGATGCACACACTCCAGTATTTTATTTAGCAGTCCTGGTTTTATATACATATATCATGGTATCATTTTGAGAGCCATTCATTTTGGGGACCCATATACCCATATTTAAACTTTCCTCATGCAAAACTGATCTCGGATTCAAATGACCTCTCTTCAGAAATGTGTCCTCATTCTGAAAGGCTCAAACTGGTTCTCACAGAGATTGAAGTACAAAACCCCCTAGACATTAAGGACACACACACACACACACACACACACACACACACACACACACACACAAAATCAGGCCCAACTACACCTCAGCCAACAGATGGGTTTATGGCTTTGTTGAGGTGGAGTTTGCAATCCTGCCCGTCCCATTTTCAGAAAATCCACTTTAATTAACATATCAGAGCTCCAAACGAGGCTAAACCTCTTCTCTGCAAACTGTAATCAGCCCAGTTTGAACTGACCAACCATAGAGCGTACATGATAAGGCTTGCCAACTGAAACACAAGGATAATCCAGTTATACCTGCTTATACAGCAGACAGCTAAAGGCACTGATCTGACAGCCGCTCTCTGAAGTGCCATAGCTTGCATTTTGATTTAAGCAAAGTGTTCTGATTCACTTATGTCATGTGGTTCAATCTGATAGGATTCACATAGTCATTTCAGCCACAGTACCTGCAATGTGCTCAAGCTGCTGTTTCATAATAACATAATATGGACTGCTTGTGGCTTACAGAGTGGTTTTTTTTCTTTATTACTCTTTAGACATCTATGACTTAGTTTCTACCTATGCAGCTTCCAAGTTGTTGTGAGTCACTATGCCCTAATTATCTAACCCATCACCACACCCAAATCTACAATACAACCCTCACAAAATCTGTTTTCTTTCTGCCAAAACATTCCATCACTTACTATACTGTCCTCCTTCTGACGATCTATTTTGATCTGACAGGAGCAGTGATTGTGGTTCCCTCCACCTACAGACTCACAACCCCCAGAGGACCCCCAAGGAAAGTTGAATGGGCCAACAGATGGGCGCTATTGTGGGAGGGAAGGTTTGGGACAGACTGTGACATCAGAAGACATGGGGAGTCGTGAGAGCTGTGCACATGCATGTGCACGTGCGTCTGTGCACGTGTATACGAAGAGTACATTTGTTTATGTCTGTGTGCAAGTATGCATTGTGTGTTCATGCACTTGCGCCTTTGTGGTTGTTTGCTGGGGGTGGGATGGAGGGGCACGCTGGTTTAACACAAGATGTTTGAAATCTGTTGGCCTGACAGCATGTCACAAGACTTCTTGGTTAATAGAGTCTCCAGGAATGTCCTCTCCTGCAGCTTTAATGAACCCCAAGCCAAAAGGCCTAATGAAGCGTGTTCCGTTTGCCAAAACAGTCCCTCAGCTTGACCTCCCCTGACCTGCACTACTCCCGTGCCACTTGAGGGTGGGTCTCCATAGTAACTGGCCTAAAGAGTCTACTGGGGCAAAGTTGTCAAAGGGACAAAGGATGGTGCTAGGTTATAGAAAAGCAAATAGTTAAGACACGAGACATCCACACATGTGCCTGGATTTGCTGCTTGCCCTAATATGATATTTTAGATGTTTCACATTGCCACTTCTTTGTTATCCCGCAGGGCCATTAAGCAAAACTTTGCTGATTTCTAGCCAAGAAAACATTTTTCTTAACAAGCTCTTCTGCCTCATCAGCATCCAAAAAGGTATACGTAATCACACAAACACAACTGCGTGCACACACACACAAGCTGGTCATCATTGCATTCTTTGTTCAAGCCAAGCAAGAGCCTTATTATTAAATAAGTAAAGACTAGAACACAGATTGTGTAGAGTCTATTCAGGGGGGATGCTAGTGTGTGTGTATGTCTATATGTGTGTGTGTTAAGTATGAGTTAAGGACTAATAAAGTGCAGGCACCTAATTAAACAGTCTTTGTTTATGCTCTATAGCAGTGGTATAAACTCAGCAGGCACAATGCAGGGTGGTATGCCAGGTCACTGTGCTCTCATTTAAACAACCACAGACAAAAGCAATGAGAGAGAAGGGGGCAATCAACTTCAAAAGAAATTCTTGCTTAATTGCAAAACTGTGGGAAAACTAGCAAAGACAAAAGAGAATGGGCTGATTAAAGCTGCAGTGAAGACTGTTTGCAATCCCTTTAAACAACTGAGTCTGGTCTTATTTTAAATGTACATTGAATATCCATTAAGGAATGTGTAATATATAACATGCAATTTATAAGCCCTTATTTTCCCCATTTCTGAGTGCATCTTGTCAGCTCAGAAGCAAGCAATGTGAATTTTGTTGAGGCTGGAAATGGACCAAAGATAAACAGTTTCTAGACTGAATGACTTTTGATTAATGCTTTTTCTATGCTGCTGTGAACTGCTGAAGCACAGCGCTGTGAAGTTTTTCAAAAAGAATAACAAGCACGGACATGCAATGCTTCCTTCCTTTGCCAGACATATATTTAAAAAAATAAAAGTAAAAATAAATAAATAAACACAAAAACAAACCATGGATAGATGGCTGGATTTTTCTAATTATAATGCGAATCAATGCTGAGACCCCTCCAAGACTTTGCAACCTACCCAACTTTAAGAAAACAGGGTGGAAAACCTGAATGGGCAATCAATGCTGTTCCGCCTGCACATTCCTGAACTCAACACTTTAATGGTTCCATTCATTAAAATCCTTATTAAAATAAGCATGCATTATGATATAATAACAAACAAGCCAGGCTGCACATACTGCCATAATCGGGAGAAATTAAAAATGCCAAGAACCTCTACATTACCTACGTAACCTGCCTCTATCTCTCTTCTCCCTCACACGCAAACACATGCACCCATTTGCACACACATGCACGCACATGCACACAAGCTCTAAAGTAAAATAATCAAGGTTATTTAAATGAGTGCAGGCTGCATAAACAGTGCAAACGGTAAGAACATTATGGGCTGAACGTGTCTATGCATTCCTGAGCTCACAAGGTGGTGAGAGCGGGCGTGCTGGGTGGGTGGTTAGCGTTCATCTACAGAGAAGTTAAAGCATATGCATTTTAAGGGACCACACTTAAAAAAAAAAATATGCAGATTTTTCATATGCTGCTACCATAAATAATACCAACTACATGTATTAGATGTATTCAGCTTACTCTGCTTAATCTGTGCAACATTTATGGTTGGGGGTTTTTCTCCCCTTCAAATCTACATATTGCACAGACACATGCGCTTGAGAAAAAAAACAAAAAAAACTGGGTGTCAGGGGATGTTGGGGGCAGGAAGGGAAATTTAGTGTGAGCTGCCTGTGGATATGACAGAAAAGCTGGATGGGATCCCGAGTGCTACCAGCTGACACTCCCATGAAATCCAAAGATTAATTGATTAAAAGGATATGCACATGTGTGTGCAGCAATGCTACTGGGTCGGCATGGCAAATACATGCCATATGGACGAGACTTGAACCTCATTTACTGTGAATGTGGTAACTGTACTATATTCTTAATTCTTTGCAGGCTTGGAATAATGCAGGCTCCAAAAGAAACCAAATATTTCAACTTGTGTAATCATGGAAGCCATATGAGTATAAAATGCAGGCCCCAGTAAGTTTAATTAACTCTGACCACATAATTATTTGAAATTTTTAAACCCCACAAAGCAATATTTGGGGGAAGTTCGTGGACAAAATTGGGCAGTTAGAGTGGGCTGACTGCAGTCAACTAAGACGTGGTGCAGCAGCTTTAAAACCACAATTTGATGCTTTTTATGCTTCAGTTTTTTAGAGTCAGCTTTGGGGGTTTTGTTTAAACCTTTAGGCAACGAAAGCAGCAGACTCTCTGGCTTGTGGCTGTATCCACTATGGAGTTAATGTCCAGCACTGATGACAGGTATAAACCCTTCAGTCATTTTTTTTATTCAATAGGCCTCTTGTATGTGCTCTGGTGGTCATCTGGGAAATTACTGTGAAATTTTATAAAAGACTTGTCTGTCTGTCACATGACTGTCGATTGACAGAAGTGACTGACAGTTGGCTGATCTGCGTCTTAATCTTGAGTTGAAACAGTTTTTAGGAGTTTCTTCTCAAAAGACTTAAGAGTAATTTTTCACTTGAAAATGACTACAAATGAACACAACAAGATCTTCAGTGTTACCTGCAACAACACAACAAGAGATTCCCATTTAGAGTTGTGACGCCTGCTAGTGTAAAAATAGCCGACGGCAGCCCTGGTACAACAGTTTCCTTTAAGTCGACAGAGACTTCAGTTCAGCGGCAGAAAATCAGAAATTGCGTGTCGACGTCAGGTCTCTGTCACTCTCTGTATTAGAGAAATCTTGCTGTAATTGCAGTAGCTTCAAATGTCCTGAACTTCTGCATCAAAGTCAGGTATATGCAGTGTTTTACTGCTGTGAGAGTGTGCACTGTGTGCTGCTGTTAGATGAATCAAGGCTACCAAATTGAACTAATTGCACTTTTGCCCACCCAGTGAACCTTGTCTGGGACCCAGGAGAGAAAAGGCCAGAAAGCAGACGAGTGCTTTACTGAATTTGACTAATTGCTCACACCTGCCCAGTTTGCTCTGTTGGGGATTCTATAGAAAGACAAAGAGCAAGGCTGGGAACATATGGATGCAGCAAAACAATTTCACAGATTATCTGTTATGGGTCATTTAGTCTTTAAGGTATAAATATGTTGCTTATTTAGTATCTGAGGTGTATGTGGCCAATGTGTATGATTTACCAGCTCAAATATTTCTCCTTAACCACCTTTCTTTGTCAAAAAAACATGAGACGACGAGATGACTGCTTAGCTAAGAAAAAGAAGGAAATACAAGTATAAAAAAAGCAAAATCTTACAGCTATAGATAGACCTTATAACTTTTTCACAAAAGCAAATTGTAATGTTGGATGTGGTTTATTTAACAGTGCTTTCATATGCAGAATGCTGTGTATACATCTAACCTGAAGACAGCAGAGGAAAAGTAGGCATAGGAGAAGGAAGCAGAACAAAAAGAGAAGAGAAGGAGTGTGCTGAGATATCTGTTGTCTGACCAGAGGCTTCCTGGGCAGAGCAGAGATGATCTCTGAGTCTCACAGCATGAATTCCATACACCCTACACCACACAAACAGCGTGAATCCTGTGCACTGCATGTGTGAGCCTTGTGGCTCCCACGCACACACACACACACTGAGTGAAAAACATAGACAAACCATCACTCCTACCATGATCTAGAACTCTGACCATTGTCCACAGAGTTGTCATTATGATCACCAAATAAGTTGACTAAGCTTGAGGCGACAGTTGTTGTGATTTGGTGCTATATAAATAAAAATGGATTGAATTATCTTCATATCCAGAGGCAAACAATAGACAACATCCTTTTTTTGCTTTTACAACTTTTTTTTTTTAAATTCCCATTTACACTGGTCATCTTCCAAGGTGGTGCTGTGCCTTATAGTCTTCAAATCAGAAACATATCACAGCGACTCGGCAGTAATTCAAAGATGCCACAGCTCCATGCTAGAAACTCGTGCGTTGGGGTCCTAGACTGTGATTTTTATCGAACAGTAAATGACTGCTTTCGCTTCCAATATCCCCCAGCCATGATTTAAAAGTGCAGTAAATAAGTGCTTACACAACTTTCACAATGTGCAACCATCTGTTCAACTTGACTGTGAGACCTAACGTTTTTATCCTCACCTCAGGATTGATGCATCTGAAGGCATAGCACACAGAACCAATATGTCTGGTCACGTTCCCCTCCTGCATTTGTGGGCCGTATTGCTGTTGTTCTTCTTTTTGCTTTTACCTATTTGACACTATCACACTGTACCTTTTATATAAAATTTAAGAAAAAGGGCATCATCTGTATGGGTTTAGGGGAAAGGGAGGTCTTTGTACTGTATATCTAAGCATGAGGGCACAGAGCCATTCCCCTATGGCCTATTGTTTTGGTAGGGTATGACTCTTACACCCTTCCCCTGGATGTTAGGGGAATAGAGCACAGTCTGGCTAATATTTAACTAATGACTGTGTCTTCCAGACTCGACCGCCCTCCTCTCACCAACTGCCAGACCTGAGCCATCTCTGCAGTGAACCTCACTGAAGTGTGGCTGTGTGAAATAGAATGTGGAGGGATGGGGCTCTCCACACAGTATCAGGGGAAAGGGATATGGGAGAAAATAACTGTTGGAGAGCCCATAAAGGAGCTGTGAGTGAGGCGGAGATGGATGCAGACTGTTGTGTGGGAGGCCAACAAGTCCAGCAGTCTGAGAGAATGCCATATGCTACCTTGAGGCAGGCAAAGTCTAGCAAAAGGCAAAAGAGAAGTGCAGTTAGTGAAGAGTGGCTGCTTTCCCTCAGCGCTGATATTTGTTTGGCCTCCATGTTTCTCATCGAGCTTTACACTTTTCTGCCAATCTTTCTTATAGATATAGAGGATGTGAGATAACGTCAGTGGGGAAACAAGAGAAGGGGCTGAAAGAAGAGGAAAGGCGGGACTGAGATAATGAGTAAAAAGGCATTATTAGATAATGAGGTCTGTGTTTGTCAAGTGGGAGAAAGAGGAGAGGAAGACAGAAATCTGTAAGGGCAAAATAAGAAAGATTAAGGGGAAGTCAGAGAGACAGGGGGGGACGAAGAGTGGCTGATGGATATAAAAGATGCAGCAGGGCTGATTATTGTTAGGGTGCCACCAATGCCGACCGAAGCCCATAGTGCTGCCAGGCAAATGTAGTATTAGTCACTTTAATAATTAATCACCCTGGGAGCATGTCGTTTGAGCCATGCGTTGACCCATTTCTCGAACATTTTTTCCTCAACAGGAACATATCCACAGAGCCCTTCTTCTTCTTTACCTCCATTTAGTAAGGAGGGGTTGTGGGCCCAAATCCTCTGGGTCAGGCCTGGTCATTTATTAGCCACATTTCTCTGGAGAAATAAAAGTAATCTTGCTGCTCTTCTCAAAGGCTGGAAACCATGCAGGGAGACAGAATAGTGGCCTCGGCTGTGGCCCAATGGGCCTTGCTGACTGTCCGTCCTGGTGAAATATGAAGCCCATATGTAGGACGGCCCTATGAAAGAGGGACCCAACAGAGCTCCTTCAGGCTTTGATGCTCATCACCACAAAAGCAGATGGCGGTGTCCTGGTCTTAAAACTTTTTTTTGCAACAACCCCCCTCTCTTCTTTTATCCAATCCTATCCGGCCTATTAGCCCCCTGCCTGTCATGGTCTAGCAGCCTATGCTTGGTCCCCAGGGGGCTTCCAGAGCTATGGAATGAAGTCAAGCTTCCCCATTGACACAGGTCTCTCTGGATGGCTTTGAATAGAAGTCAACTGAGTGAAAAGGCATGTTTTAGAGGACAAAATGGAATAAGGTGTGGGGTGGATCAATACGGCAGGGTTGTTTGGACTTGAAATGCTTTGCTCTCTCTGTGTGTTCAGACAAAGCAGTGCTGACTGCAGGTGGCAAAGAATTTTTCCGGACATTGGGTAAAAAGTAACAAAGGGTGTTTAATGGCAGAGAAACCTGCATGCATCTGTCTGAAAGATTGTGATCAAAGCAAAGAGATAACCAGCTGTGTTTGCGCTCTCTGTATATTTATATTCCTACCTGCTTCTCTAAAACAGGCAGGATTTGTCACCGAGGTCCAATATCAACCTGTGTGCTTCACACACCCAGGCAATTTCCAAACCAGAAGGCAATCAAAGACTTAAAGTTAGACACAATGCAAATAGGTCCGGGAGCCCATCTGTAGTAATCCAACAGTCCCTCCTGCACCAGCCTGATTTCCGTCTCAGGCTCTCTGTGGCACAAGCCAATTAACTGTTTGATTCAGAGCTGGGGATGAACACCCTAATTGATTACATGGCGATAGTCAATTCAATTATCAATTTAGGCACAAAAAGCTAAGCAGAGGCACAATGAAGTTTGCTGAGCAAGTTCTTCGGCAACTTGGCAGCACAATAGCTGTGTATGTTTGTTTAAGCACAGGAATGAAAAGTAAAGGAGGAAGGCAGGGAAGCAGGGGAAGGAACACTGACACTTACTGTAGCTACTGCAGGTTGTTTACTTGCAGTCTCAGACTTATACCTCTTCTCTGCTTCTTCGGTCTCCTCAACACAGACATTCTTTGCTGCCAAAGAAACGCATACAGACCAGCAGGCAGACAGAAAAGTGTGCGCGCACACACAAGCACACACACACATATATATGTATATATTTAAAAACCCACAAACATTTGCAGTTTATAAACACCCAAACAACTAAATGTAGAATATTATACACGTTCATGTATGAAACAGCCTCACAATGCACCATTCAGATTGAATATGCTTAATTAAAAGCAAAACAAAAAAGGAAGGCATACACTTTCCACATAAGATTTCTACCAGTTAACTGGCGTGCAAATAACATACATGAACACACAAATCAAAGTTTGGCAGCGATTTAATCGCATGAGAAAAACCCTCTTTTCCTGATCATCCATGTGATCATGCTTTGTTTACTCTGTCATGGAGAGATGCTCTGTTCGATCAAGCTGAAGAGGCACTAGGTTGGGTGGCTGCACTAACAAAGTCTCAATGAGCCGTCTGTCGACAGGGTAATTTCCCAGGGCGGCTCTGTGTCTCACTCCTCATGGTTCTGCTGGTGAAGATAGAAGATCAGCACCTGAATCATTGGAAAGGAAACAAAATAAATATAGAGTCATACCTCCATGCGCTGTCCACCCTCAGCATACTTATACTTCACTAGCATGCACATCATGCTGTTTGTGGCCTTTTTCTGTGCTGCCATTGTTAATAGGCAAGCTGTTGGGCTCTTTTCATTGTGAGGGTTACTCACAAGTACACTAGGAAATGACACTGAAATTACTGCATTACTTTTGTTTGCAGATAAAACAATAAATGAGAGAAACTAGCAATACAGTAGACAATCTAAAGAATTTGGAAAGGTTTTACAGCTACAGACAATTTTCCCATGTAAACAACATATGCGTATTAAAAACCTACGTGATTGGAGACATTTTTCAGCTTAAAACACAGAATTGTGCCAGATGTCACAGTATATGAGAACGTTCCTATCAGTGCCGAGTTGCTTATTTACCTCCTTAATCATAAGAAGAATTTAATCTAATAATATTGCCTGCATGGGTGGTTTTGGGTAACACTGTAGGGATGCAAGAGATATTCATGATTTGAATGAGGGAACAGTCTCTTTAGGATTGTGTGGAGACAATTCTTTGTTGATAATTTGCTGCTGTTTAAATAATCAAGCTTGAGTGCACTACAGAGAGTCTTTTTCTTGGAATTTACATATCTGCACAGTCCGGGTCATTATAAATAAAAAGAACAGCACATGGTGGTGTACAAAGAAGAATAAAACCTTTTTTTTTTTTCAGTAGAGCTACCGGTTGCACAGAAAAGCAAGCCAAGGAGCTGCATACTGCTGGAACAACTGTGGACCGGGATGTTAACAATTCGAAAGGTGTTGAAGCTGAAATAGAGCAATTTGGATGCTCACACTGATACACATGTACTAGCACATTAACCAGGACACAAAGTGGCCTTCAATTTCTCCTGTCTACTGTAACATGCTTGCTGGCAGAGAAAAACACCTTTTTGTCATTACAGACCCCTGCCAGGCACTGATGACTGTTCACACAATGACACATAAGTTACACCCCCCTTTTCTATTAGCAGGGAGCTGTGCAGGATATAAAGACAAGGAGGTGATGTAGAAAGAATGCACAGGCTGCTGGAAGTGAAGGAGTCAGGTGGGGAGGTGTCTGTGCTCAGCAATTTTTTAAATAGTGGTTGGAGACAAAAAAGTGTGCCAAATGGACTTCTCCATCAATCTGACAGGGCTCTCCTTTACTCAGTGTGGATTTCTAAGGATGCTGTTTTTGTGTGAGTACAGGGGTGCGCGGTAGGGGGTTGCATGGATATAATGCACTGCAAGTGGTGCTCCCAGATGGTTGTCTCCCAGTGCTACTAGGAGGTCTTCAGCCTTTATCTATGACAGGCAGTAGGTCTTAACATCATCCACACACACACTGTTCTGTTCCAAGCCTGAGACCCACAGGACTGAAGTTAGAGAGAGACCAGAGGTCTCAGTGCAAGAACAACTCCCTGCTTCCCCTCTGTCTTTTTTTTTTCCGGAGAAAGAAAAGACCTCAATGACAGCAACGGCTCGGAAACACATGGGACTTCAGATGCTTACTATGTTCTTTTGGCAAGGACCATCTTCCGAAACTGCCACACACACACACACACACATATACACACATATATACAACTACACATGAATGCCTGCACACACATTGACACGCACAAATGCCCCAGCATGGCTCCATCCTCCTCTGTGGGTTGAAGCCGGTCCAGAGGATCAGCATTGTTGGAGAGGCTTAGTGAGGGAGAGAGTAAAAGTCTACAAGAGGCAGAGGAAGAAAGACTGTAAGAGAGAAATGGCCAGACAAAGAGATGCCAGGACATACTGAGCCACAACATTCTTAATCGACTTTCTGACGACTTCTCATATTGTCCATGCAAGGTCGGCTTTGAGATGCACTGAAATAAACCAAGGGAGACGCTACACGGGGAGGGACTGGATGAGTAAATGGTGCAGTGAATAACCGTTGATAACAGGGAAAGGTGACAGGATCTAGATTTAGGACAATGTATTTGCTGCTACATAAGCTATATTTAAAAAGTTGCCCACTTCAGTGTCCTCCACAATGGCACCTTGTTACCACTTGAATCTTCAGGAAGTCATTTTTCATAAAGGGCTGTGGGTGTCAGTGTGTGTTAGTGTCATAGCGAGTAAGGGTTATTCTTTTATCCTTTGACCCAGATTTTGAGGCAGAACTGAACAGGGGACATGAAAGACAGGCCTCCCAATGGAGTCAGGGTCATGTGCAACCTGAACAGAGGAGCACACTGGCATGGCCAGCCGAGCAGAAAACACTATTATGCATACGCAGAGCCCACACAGACGCGGCGCACATGTGCTTCCAAAAATGCATGCATGCACACACACCTTCAAAAACTTTCTCATGATCAAGATCACGAAAGGTAGGGTACCTTGCATGGTAATTCTCTCCCCTCCCCTCTCCACCATGCACATAGCATATTAGTTCTAATAAGGGGAAACGCAATCACATATGTGTAACTACTGGCATAACAGCCCCTTACTGACAAAACAAACATGAATTTTTACATTTGTGTGGTCCTTTATACTCATATTACTGCCTGTAGCCTTGTGGTGGTTTATAAGCTATATAAGCACACATGCACTGAAAAAATATGCGATCAAGTTTAGCTCTAAAGGTTGCAAGGGTGAAATAGAGTGATGGCTGCCTTTCTTCTCTATATACACTGTCTAAATATGATGTAACAGACCGCACTCTTGTCGGTGTAGGTGAAATGAAATGGGTTTTGTGAAGGCACAAAAGCGAGTTTGTCTATTTATCAAAGGCATTCTTTCCAGTTGCTTTTGATACAAGAATAAGAGAGGGAGGTACTGATAAGACAGTGACATAGGTGTGTGTGTGTTTGCCTGCTGGTAGCCCAAGAAGTTAAAAAAATAGTGGGTAAAAGATGGAAAGAGATTTACACTGTAGGGACAGAATGAACAGATTTACACAAGGAAAGGGGCAAATTTACAGCCAGAGATGTGGATCCACTGGAAACACAATACTGGGCTTCTGCCAGTGTTAAATATGGTCCTTCACCTGCAACCAGATGCTCCCTCACATCAGATGCCTCTGCCACACCCCTTATCCCTCTCTCAGCTTTAATTTCTCCAAAAGTCTCCTCCATCTCTCTCGGGGTAGGTAATAGCAAAACGCTGTCATTTCAGCAACTCAACTTTGCGCCACAACCAACTGTGCTGTCACAAAAAAATAGTCTTTATTCTGGATATGAGTGACAGTCTTTGGCCAGGCTCCTAGCACTACTTCTTATGACCACTGAAATCCCTTAAGGTGCACTTCTTGTTAGAGTTGACAAGTCGGTTTGGGGGGGGGGAAAAGCCATTACCAGAGACGAAAGGTATCCGGCAGCCTCCCGCTGGTATAAATTGAAACCAAATACAATGGCTCCAAGCTAAGTAGGCATTTTGGGAAATCTAATAGTGCCATTTCTTTGCCTTGCTAGTAATTCTAGTGAAGTTTTCTTTACTTTATTTGTTACATGTCTTTGCCAGGATTTGGTCCTTTCTGTTCTTTACATTTATTACAGAACATATTTTTTCAGTTTCTTCAATAAATGTATGAAGCACCTATAGCGATGACTCCCTACCAATATTTTGATAATGTCCTATTTAACTTTCTTTTTTTTTTGATCACCTGCTTAGTAATTGCAGCCTCTCTTCCTCCTCTCTTGTCGCACAGTGAAGCCTGGGAGCTTGGCCACATGGTTCAGGCCTAGGCTACAATGCACAAGGACAAGGGGGGATGAGGAAACTAGTGGGGGTTCAGAGGCATAAAAGTTCCTTTCTTCTTCCACCCTAGCCTCTTTCTTTGAGCCAGAACAGAGGGTTGCCACGGCGATGAGGTTGGTCTGTCTCCCACAGCGTGGTCTGGGAAGAGCAGCAGATTGCTCTGACATTTACTCAGGCTGGAGGAAACAGAGACGATGGAGCAGAGAAACACACAGGCATAAGCACACAGAGCGAGAGGACGCAGTGATATGATAGTGAATGGCAGTCGCATAAAGTGATTGGATTAAACAATGACACCTGCAAAAATCTGACGGTTTACAGAATTGGCTGCTTTTAAGTAAACCCTTTATCATCTTTTCATTGTCCATTCATCCCCAACTTCCATCCTTGGCTGCATTTTCCATCTCATTTCGATTTTGCCAGGAAGTCAGTAAGCCAACACGTTCCCATCCAAACCATATTTGCCATTGAATTCATGCAAGCCATCAATGCACGGACATGATAACAAGCAAGACTTCAGATCAGAAAAATACACACACAAACACATACGTATATTTGTCTGTCTCTTGATGGCCAAACCATCAAGAGACAGACTAGTGACAATGCCAACGAGCTTAGCAGTGAAAACTGAAAAACATGGCCAGAGATTGTGCACAGCTTTTGTTTTCCATTTCAGCACCAAGAAAAAAATTGCCCAGCAACATATCTTTTGAGCAGATTCTTTTAAATCGCTTATCTTAAAGTATGCACAAGTCCTTGTGCATCCATGTTACTGCACGCATGTGCGGTTTTAAGGGTTGCTCTGGACCTTGGATTCACCAATCAGTCAGCGTAGGAGATCTCCACCCTGATAAACCCTGTGAAAATTGAAAACCGTCAGAAAGTCAAAACCACTTTTCTGTTTTTGTTCAAAAGCTGTTCAAACACAATCTGATTCTGTATGAGGGGTGTCAACAGGCAGGCCTATCAGCAAATAAAAGAAAGGAAATAGAAGTAAGAAAGCAATGAATGGTGTTATGTGGGGGGAAAAAAGATAAGCATGAAAGCAACGTACTGTCAGATGTATTGTAAAGATGCAGTATTTTTTCCCCTATGGATTATTTAGCATATACAGCTCACAAAAGAGAAAGAAAGAAGAGACTTTAGATCACAATATGCCAATGTAAGTCATGCAACTTGATGATGTAAATGTCAGCATTGTATGAAATACGTATATGTTCCACTGCATAAAACTTCAAGAACACTATGCTAATGTGCACTGAAATACAAAAGGCTCCCAGTGTTCGCTAGTGAATGAGCTTTGTATTCCCTACGACCAGCGCTCTGATGGAAATATTCACTTTTAGCCTCAGTCTGATTCATTGGAATCTAATTAAAGGCAACTTCTGTGGGAATACCCTTTGTTACCATTACCCACATAAACATGGAGGCATACAGACACAGTTCTCATAACCTTGTCTCGTCCCATATTTGCACAGATCATGCCAGTGTAGTGTCCTCAGAGCTAGTTGTGGGTTTAGAGTACTGAAAGCATGAAGGAAATTTGAAAAACTCAACAGCAGCTTTTCCTTTGAGAAAAAAAAAAGCCACGTTTTTAGAGATGTCATTGTGAACAGTTTGAAAACTACTTTCTGCCAACTGTTTATCTCACTACAGATGGCAGAAATGTCAAAAACATCATCTGTGGGATATTTTTAAAAAAGAGGAACTGTGTCACTATATTCAAAAAGACACACGCCGAGAGTTCATTAAAAATTAAATACATAAAATACCCATAAAATCCTATTTTGTAGGTGGAAGTCCCACTTACAGTGGGGCAAAAAAGTATTTAGTCAGCCGCCGATTGTGCAAGTTCCCCCACCTAAAATGATGACAGAGGTCAGTAATTTGCACCAGAGGTACACTTCAACTGTGAGAGACAGAATGTGAAAAAAAAATCCATGAATTCACATGGTAGGATTTGTAAAGAATTTATTCGTAAATCAGGGTGGCAAATAAGTATTTGGTCAATAACAAAAATACAACTCAATACTTTGTAACATAACCTTTGTTGGCAATAACAGAGGTCAAACGTTTACTATAGGTCTTTACCAGGTTTGCACACACAGTAGCTGGTATTTTGGCCCACTCCTCCATGCAGATCTTCTCGAGAGCAGTGATGTTTTGGGGCTGTCGCCGAGCAACACGGACTTTCAACTCCCGCCACAGATTTTCTATGGGGTTGAGGTCTGGAGACTGGCTAGGCCACTCCAGGACTTTCAAATGCTTCTTACGGAGCCACTCCTTTGTTGCCCGGGCGGTGTGTTTTGGATCATTGTCATGTTGGAAGACCCAGCCTCGTTTCATCTTCAAAGTTCTCACTGATGGAAGGAGGTTTTGGCTCAAAATCTCACGATACATGGCCCCATTCATTCTGTCCTTAACACGGATCAGTCGTCCTGTCCCCTTGGCAGAAAAACAGCCCCATAGCATGATGTTTCCACCCCCATGCTTCACAGTAGGTATGGTGTTCTTGGGATGCAACTCAGTATTCTTCTTCCTCCAAACACGACGAGTTGAGTTTATACCAAAAAGTTCTACTTTGGTTTCATCTGACCACATGACATTCTCCCAATCCTCTGCTGTATCATCCATGTGCTCTCTGGCAAACTTCAGACGGGCCTGGACATGCACTGGCTTCAGCAGCGGAACACGTCTGGCACTGCGGGATTTGATTCCCTGCCGTTGTAGTGTGTTACTGATGGTGACCTTTGTTACTCTGGTCCCAGCTCTCTGCAGGTCATTCACCAGGTCCCCCCGTGTGGTTCTGGGATCTTTGCTCACCGTTCTCATGATCATTTTGACCCCACGGGATGAGATCTTGCGTGGAGCCCCAGATCGAGGGAGATTATCAGTGGTCTTGTATGTCTTCCATTTTCTGATGATTGCTCCCACAGTTGATTTTTTCACACCAAGCTGCTTGCCTATTGTAGATTCACTCTTCCCAGTCTGGTGCAGGTCTACAATACTTTTCCTGGTGTCCTTCGAAAGCTCTTTGGTCTTGGCCATGGCGGAGTTTGGAGTCTGACTGTTTGAGGCTGTGGACAGGTGTCTTTTATACAGATGATCAGTTCAAACAGGTGCCATTCATACAGGTAACGAGTGGGGGACAGAAAAGCTTCTTACAGAAGACGTTACAGGTCTGTGAGAGCCAGAGATTTTCCTTGTTTGAGGTGACCAAATACTTATTTTCCACCCTGATTTACGAATAAATTCTTTACAAATCCTACCATGTGGATTCATGGATTTTTTTTTTCACATTCTGTCTCTCACAGTTGAAGTGTACCTCTGGTGCAAATTACTGACCTCTGTCATCATTTTAAGTGGGGGAACTTGCACAATCGGTGGCTGACTAAATACTTTTTTGCCCCACTGTATGTATCTGGATCTGTTATTCAAAGCTGTTTTGGTGATTTTTTGACCCCTAGAAAATGAAAGAAGGTTTAAAAACACACTCAGAAGTGACTCCCAATTAATTAAATTCAGACCTTACGCACACTGTCTATTTAATGCAGTACAGCGATGATTATTAGTTTTTGCATGTGGCAAGAAAAATACTTAATCTGCCTGAGTTTAGATTATACAGATGTGATGATCAGTGAACAAGACAGAGATATCATACATATATATATATATATAATGATTAATGCTACTTAAAGCAGTAAACATGGTCATTTTCTAAGGCACAAAGAGAACAAATGGTTAACTTCAATAAAAGCCAAAGCGAGGCTATCTTGCATGAAGAGTTCTATGCTAGTCAGAGCAGTGTACTTACCATTATACATAATACAAACAGATTTTTCTGTGAACTCATGTTTTACAGAACAATGAGCCTCTATTGGGTGAAGCATATATAGATTATCATTGCATACATACTATCCCAACTTAATAGCATTCCTTCCTTTCTTACTGCAATGAGCTTCTCCAGGTGCAAACAAACTTTGAGGCAGAGGCGTCTAATAAACTCCAAAACAAGCCAGGTCTCCTCACTATCCAAAATAGCACTGACTGTGGTTTTTAATAAAAAATATTTCAAGGTTTTCCTCTCAGACATCAAACAGCTTAGTATTCCCTTGTGGTGGTCGTGTATTCTTCTTCAGCCATTCAAAGAAATGAAAACAACGCCCCCTCTGGTCAGTCAAAATCCATTAGCATCCTCACTGAGGTCCATGAAAGTGAAAATGACATTTTTTAATAAGAGACTTAACTAGTACGGAAATATTTGCAGTCACTGTCATCCCCCATTGAAATGGAAATTGGCAGCGTTGTTTAAATGAAACAAGATGAGGGTTCGCTTGTGTACCTGGGCTTGCTGATGATGCTGCAAGTGGATTTTAGTGTATGAGTCATTTGCTAGCAGAAGCAGACAGGAGCTAATGGTGAGTACCAGCAACAAAATGTCCAAACAGGAAACAAAAGCAGTGTCATGACAAACTAATCTGGATAATCTATACTTGAAAGGAAAGGGAACTTCACCAAACATCACGTATCTTGATTTAATGTCTGCTTGCTGCTGCTGACCCTCTGCCTTCCCTTTGCTAATTTGTGTAATTAATTTCTTGCTGTCTTGCTAATTGTATGGAGATTACCACTTCGTGTTAGGTGCTGTTAGGTGTTGCAGCTGCTATGCATACCACCAATCAGCAGGGGCAGAGCAGTTTGTGCGCCAGAGCCTCAAGTGCTTCAAATCATTTGGTCACTCACCTATTGACACTAGTGTATAAGTGAGCCTGTGCAGGTGATGTTTGCTAACATTAACCCTTTCAATCTTATTTTGTTTTAAATTGAGCCGCAAGCTGAAGTAACAATCTTTAGCTGGCATCTATATACACTGTGAATAATTGAGAGGTGAACTGTGTAACTTTTATGATCGCATTTAAAGCCAGTGATCTGCTGGGAAACCCTGAGTCCAGGCATTTATGGGGATGTTATTTTGCTATGTAGCGCCCAGATAAACACTGCTGCACAACATGCACTCCCGGTTGAATATTGAAAATGGTTTCTACGGATAGATTTTGAAAACGTAGATAACGTAATGTTATCATTATTGCTGGGCAGAAAAATCTTCTTGGGGAGAATGACAATTGAAAATCAGAATCAGATGAACTTGAATTTGAGTAATCATGGGAGTCAGTGCAGTCTTTTACTTAACCTCAAAGACACAAATCGCAAATCTCTGATTAATATTAATAACATTGGAATAAGTTGCTATATATGTTGCATATTTGTTTTTAACTACACTTCATCACATAAAAAAGATTGCTGTTACTGTCAGGTCCTCATGTACAATCACAAAAAGAAGCATGCGTTTAGCTTCGATATGAAGTATTTCTAGGGCTCCTAGTTTGATGCTGCTTTGTTTTTCTCTTGATTCTCTGTTACCTGCTGACATAGTCAAAGCTTCATTTGTGTACTCAATGTGTGATCAGTGCATGTGGTCACTCCTACAGAGATATGGGGATAAAGACAGACCAAATGATGCTTTGTAATGGAGTTATCCCCTTTTTGCATATAATCTTATCACTTGCTGAAGGCACTTTGTTGCAAACCCAGAAGGGTTCTTGAACTTGTTCCTCTCTGCCACGTGTCCTATCTACTCCTCAGTCTCAGGGGGTCAGTCATTCTGCGGAGGCTGAACTCAGGGGGATAGAAGCAGCAGGAGTGAGATGAGCCTGGAGGGGATCTTCTCACCCTGAGACGAGTGATTACTTCACTGGGACTAAGTTATGCTAATGCATTCATCTCCAAAAGCAGCGTGATTATTTAGAGTTCCTCACCAACTGTTTTAGATTTCGCCTGCTTGCTATTTTATGCAAAGATGCTTTTTTTCTCTCCCAGTGCTCCATTGGCACAGTGCTTGCCAAGCTGAGTGAGATAAGAGGGGAGAAAAAAGTAGAAGATTGTTGAATTCTTTGCCCTTATTTTAATGTGCCCTTGATGTCTGAATGAATGCAAATCAAAATATGTCTGCTTTTCTCTCCAGAATGTATTGCATGTTGCAGTTCCACAAAATGACAGTGGAGTGGAATAGAGCAGATGATGATATTGCATACAGTATATCATTTTGGTTATTTCCCTGGCCCTCTAAATTGCCCTATGTTTTATTTAAAAGCTTCTAACACGTTCACTTTAATCCATAGGAACTTAGTGCATTTTCCCCCTTCCTCTGCCTCAGAACTAAAGCCCTTGTAGTCCTATTTAGCCAGTTTTGATGCCATATTCCACCTGGTGCTCTGCATGCTGTTCGGAATGAAGCTGTGTCCTGGCCTGGCTGTGGTGTTCCTGTGAAGTAGCGTCAAGGGATATTACCATAATACCAGACTGAATATGTCAGAGCACATTCCCTCTAATCCTGAGCACACTGTAATCAGAGGAGACTGGGCTTCCTACCACTGTGGCCGCGAAAACACGTGCCACTGGTCTGCTGAACTCTGCAAAGATGGTGAGGGTTGGGGGTGAGAGGGTGAGGGCTGAAGAATTGAAAGACCTCACCGGAGGTGAGGAGGTGGGTTAAATATATCCCCCCCAAAGAAAAGCAAAAACAAGAGGAGGAGATAAAGTGATGTGTCAAATGGAGAAGAAATAATGGTTTGGGACAAGCCACATGGTGCAGGAGTGATGCGGTGATGGTCCAGAAGGGAGGGGAAGTAGAGGAATGGCAGGGAGATTTTATAGGATTCTGAAGGACTGTAGGGATTTGGAGAGAATTGGAGATTTCTGAAAATGAGAGTGCTGCCCAGATGCAATGCAGAGAGCAGCATCTGCAGTATTAATTACAATAGCCCCCCCCCCCCAATCCCGTCCCTCGCCCCTGCTGTACTCTGCCACCTGTTTCCTTTCAATGGCCCCACAATACGTGAGTGAAATCCAGGAATCCACATTCAGCACTGTGGCTGATGCAATCCCTTACAAGCTGCATCCCCGTGCCCACCCATCAGCCCCCACTCACACAGACACTTTGAAAAAATTCCCTGCGGGTATCTTGATGTCCTATCTATTAGGAAGTGAAAGTGAGAAACAGAGCAAATAAAAGCTCTCTGTCACCCAAGATGTCTTGTCCATGTGCTTCGTTTCTTCCTTGCTGCTGAATTGATTTGGTGAGCAAACCGCTTCGCTGATGGTGAGATTGTCGGACCCAGGAGGACCGAAGCGCACCGTGAAACGTTGCCGTGTCAGGGCTGTGGTTGTGCTCGTGTTGCAGTTACTGCGTATCGCTCCTATCCGAATCCCAAGATTACATCTGCTCGCTCTGGATTGTTTTTGCGCTGCCCTCGTGGACGGATGGTGAAATTGTATCATAGATTTAAGCCCGACACATTTCACAACATTTTGTCAGTGATGGGCTGAGTTATGGGCTGATCTTAACCTCCTAAAGGGTGAAAGCAGGGCAGTATCCGTAAAGTAACACAGATTAAAAGAAAGATCTGCATAGAGGATTTGTACGGGCAAAAAATTGCAAGAGATCAACTCTCTGCGCGCATTCCACTCATAAAACCAAGTGGTAAGGGCGTGGGCTTATCTGAATAAGGTGAAGGGTTGTTTGGGGGGAATGCAAACGGATTGCAAGCCTCTTATAATTGAAGATCTCTTCCAGAGAGAGAGCATGCTCACGTGACAGGCCACACCCCCCTGCTTAACCCACGGGGTTATCGGCTCCACTGCTTCTGAGCACCATTGGCCCAAATAGAATTGGACTTTTCTAGCAGATCATTAAAAAACTTTGCTTGCTAGATCCTTTGTGAGCTCTTTTTGCATTTGAACCCAGACGTCTCACTCTTCCGAACACACCCATGCTTCATATATGCATCCACGTACACAGGTGCATGCAGAGCTGAAGGGCTCAAGTGAGAGAAAGACATACAGAGTGAGGCAAACAACAGTGAAGAGAGTAAGCTCCAGTGAAAATAATATCAGCTGTTACAATACTAATGAACACCAACACAGAGTTAGGACAGAGACAAAAAAGTACATTTCCCTTTTTTTCTTTTTCTTTTTTTTAATGCTTGACCTCCTGCTGAGATTCAGGGGCTTTAATTCTCCTGGTGATGTTGGGATCCAAACAGCTACAGTGAATAAACAAGATTACTCATTTGGACATGCCAGTAAATCTTATCATATTGGAGCAGGGAGAGGGGCCGGGAAACAGCACCAACGCAATAAGGTTGACAGAGGCCAAGACGCAGGCAGCCACGGTTCCTGAGCGCATTTCTACCCTCAAACAAATCTTCCCATTTTCTTTCTGTGATTTACTGTAGATTTTCCTTTTGTTTGTGGAGTTACTGGGATGTTTACGTTCTCGGGCCAAAAACCGTCACTCTTCATAGGCACGAAACGTGTACTGTATCAAATATTATTCCCTGTCAAATATTTAGTATTAGTGGATTTTTAGGAAGGCTTCATTATACAACCCGTCATTTTTCTGTCTTCCTCGCTGAAACTCAAAACATAATATCCCGGGAAAATAAAACTCTGCAAAGGTTGCTGCTAGAAAAAGAAAAAAAAAACGTTTCTTCCGAGAGCTGCTCTCATCAGGTTGAATCTGATGTGGTGAAGATAAAAGGGGGTAGTTTTATTGGGTCGCTGTATGCTCAGATCGTAGCCTAATTTCCTTTCTTAACATAAAGCCATACCGAGCAGAAGCCTCTTGTTACTAAGCGGCCTTGTGCCAGATTTGATTCTTAGCATGAGGCAAGCAGAAGCTGTGCAGCGTGCTGTAGGGTTGCGTATGATGAAGGTCGGGGGAAGTCAGACATGGCAGCATGCACCAGGCTCCACCAGACACAAAGGCAGCCAGAGGAGCTGTTCCAAAAACAGGTTAGTCAGGGAGTTTTTCCTGATTGCATCATGAACATCATGCCTCATCATAGTGAATTCTTGTGACTGAGATCATGAGAGGCGGTTTTTATGGGACCATAACCTGTAAATAAGATGATTACAACAGCAAACATAATGTGGGCGGGGGGTGGGGAGGTGGGCAAGAAACATCACTGCGCTAAGCATACATGACAACAACAGTGATAAAGGATTTAGGGCTTATGGGAGAAGAAAGATGTGGGACTTGTTACCACAATAAATTTGACATGAACATGCAAAAAAGATTATGAAAAGAAGTCTGCTGCTTCACACACACACCCTCATCCCCTAAACACACGCATACCGAACTGAACTGCACTTGATATAAGGATGACAAAAAGAGGAAAAGAGAGATTTTTTTCTTCTTCTGAGCAGACGCTGATCTTCTCAAATCCCTGTTTATCTCATGTTAAATCCGTGTAATGTGGATTAAGACCTGTTGAAACATATATACACTTATATCACTGGAACAGATTGAGGTGGACTTCTTTGCCAAATCCTTAACTTGGTTGCCCTGGAAAAAAAAAGGCTTTACTGATACGGGTGATATCAGTTTGACATACTCTTATCTATTCCTTTTGACATCTGTGGATGTTTAGGGCACTATGGCTGGTGAAAGATAAGACGCTTTCATAGTACTAAAAATGTATACAAAGTAACTTTGACTGGTGACACTGATAGCCAACACATACCTTCTTTATTGATATTATTATCAATTAACAAACATTCCAAAACATTTTTGCAAGATTTTCACAGTTATACTAACCACAAATGGCACATTTAAACATTTACAGAGATAAACACTTACATATACAAAGATACATATATAATTTCTACATATAAAAAGTATAATGTATTAATTAAGTATAAAGTATTAATGATTCAAAACACTGGATTAACTTAGTAAAAGAGAGGCGAACACAGTGATTTAAAGGAGTGAGTGCAGTCTGACTGCTAGCTTTATTAGCATAAAATGGTTAGGAATAAACACAAAAGCTAGTACCTGTGCCATATTTTATGATGATATGATGATATATTTTGGAATGAAGCAGACTCAAAGTGAACCAGCAAGCACCTACCTCTTTCAGTATGATTTATTAAAATAGAAATGTTTTCACTGGTAATCCCAGCATAAGAACTGTTAAGGACTAAAGCATAGAGACCTCATATCCTGAGCACTACATTTCATAATTCACGTGATATATGAATATAGTATTTTCTTTTTTTGTTTAAGAGTGAAAGCTTCACATTTAGTTGCTGCTATTTTCAGATTGTGAAGCATCAAAGCTGTCTCTGGGTGCACTTAAATAAATATTAATTAAATATTAATAATATATCATTAGGTCTATAATGGACTGGAAACCTGTCCGGAGGGGGTACCGTACATTTCACCCTTTTGAGCGTTGGACAGTCCCAACGCCAGTCCGGTTATGTTTACTCCGAAATCTTTGAGCTTTAAACATAAAAGTTGGCAGGAACATCTAAATGCAACCAAGTTGGCCTACAGTGAAAATTGCTGTTTGCAAAGTTTACTTTTAGGCAATTCGTTGTAACAAAGCCACACTGACAGCTTCTTAGGATGTGGTGTTAATTAGTTTGGAGCTGAGTCAGAGTTAACGCAGTGCACATGTAAATGTTAGCAAGTTAGATTTAGCACTCTCCACGGGGTTGTGCAACATCAAAGCTGTAACGATATACTCCCCTTTTAAGCAGGTACGCTGTCCCCTCAGTGACAAAACTAATGGTATCACTCCCTCCAGTTAATACACGACACCACGGTTCTTCATTCACAGATGGATTTATTCTTCTGTCACACTTCTCCTCAGAAACACCATAAAATCCACCGTCAAACTGTTATTACATAAAAGTACAGAATGACCAACATAAATATTACAAATAAACATTTAAACCCAAGTTAACAAATACGCGATAAACAAACACAGTTAACGTACCTCGCTGGCTGCACGTAACCGTGAGGGAATGAGTCCGCTTCAGGAACAAAACTTAACAAAAATAATTCCCAATTTCTTCTTCTTTGCAGCTTTCTTTTACTTTAAACTGCTTATTTATTCCTTCTTCTGCCTTAGTTAACTTATTAACTTAGCTTCTTGCACATGCTTTTTACTTCCCTTTACGTCACTTAAAAAGGCCTGTGTGCAACACAGAATGAACCTTAGTTCCTACCCCAAAAGGAACAATAAATAAAGAAAATAAATAACATAAATGAACACAATAAATTAAACAAACTGACATAATTTACATTTATGGCAGTTAAAAATGGATTCATCCTGAAAAACTATTTATGACTTGCACTTTTCTCCTAATGAAACAAACACTGCAGATTGTTCAGCCAATGAGAATTTGCTCAACCAGCCTAATTACGGAAAAAATGTTTACTTATTAAAGTGTGACAAATCAAAACTTCTGTGTCTACAAAGGAGCAATACCCAAACTAATGCTTTGTTTCAGTATAAGAAAAAGTTTATATTACAATATAGCATTCATGCCTTTGTTTTGCATCTTTTCCCATGCATGCATGTCTTCTTTTGCCATATTTCAGGAGTACACAGGTCAGCAAAGCCATTAGGACAAATATTGGTGCAATGCCATCAAATGATAGTGCTTTACCAGGAGGTGCCTCTTTGTTTAGTTAATCTGCAATCTTTTACATTTCAAAAGTGACCTTCCCAACACAGCATGAAGGTATGCAAAATGTGTCTGCGCACACACACACACACACACACACACACACACACACACACACACACACACACACACACACACACACACACACACAAACATCTACAATGATACTTAATCTCTGCTCTGTGCAGCCTGCATCACCCACTGTCCTACTTTAATGGACAGCATTAGGACTTCACCCCACTCCCCCCTCCTCCTTTAGGTCACCACACTTACACCAAAAAAAGATGCATCTAATCCATTACTCCTTAATAACTCTTATCAAGGGACGCCGCTCACGCTCCCTAAAATAAAGTCTTGCAACACGTGATTTTTGAAACCTGTGTTCTTGCTGCTATTATCATATTAGCACTTCTACCACTGTTATGGCTACCTGCTGTAAAAATAGCAATAGTAAAGAAAATCTACCTTGAATGACAAGTAGAGAAAAAAAATCCAGACAGCAACATACTCCTGCTGCAACACACAAGAAAACACAGCAGCAAAGACATGTAAATGTTTTCCTAGCTAGAGAAATTAATAAATAACTAGCTAGTCCTTCCTTACCAAGTGTGCTGAACACCTGCTAGATGCTGCAGTGTCCCAATCTGTGATGTTTTCATCCCACAAATAAATAGCAGCCAGGTTGAAAATAGTGATTTCTCCCGACTCCATCAGGAGACTTCAACATACCAAAAGAGCTCGCAGCTGCCGGTTACAAGTGAGCATAAGGGTGGAGAGCCAGGGATGTAATGAATATAACACATCAGAGTGACTTGTACTTTCTTAGAGTTGCTTGGGATATTTGTATGTATATCACAACCCACATATATACACACACAAACACACACGTTCATACACACACTCCTCACTGTGCCTGATACCTTTTGATCGCAGTAGTGGAAAAATGAGTGAAACTGACAGGGTGAGACAGACAAGTAGATGGAAAAAAGATAGAAAGACTGTGTATGAGAGAGATGGAGAAAAAATTGAGAGTATTTATGTGCAGCTAGGCACTGTGAATATCTCTATTTGATCGGGCACATGGTCCCATTTGCTTTCTGATCCATGTCACGCACAATCTTCACTACACGTTGGTGTAATGCACGTACATTAAGCGTAAGATATGTACGTGTGTGGGGTGGTGGTGAATGAACTGAGCTATTTTGATACAACTGCTGATCCAGTCTTGGCAGGGAGAATGACCGTGCTTATTGAATGGCTGCCTGAGTACTCTAATGAGGTAATATTACCACACCAAATGATGAAAAATTCATGTTACAAGTTGGTGTTGGTGCAGATGGCTCTCAGGAATTTCATTTGTTGTTTGATATTCTGACTTGCCAGCTCAGCAGGCACTATTGTATGATTGGAGCAGGGAAAAAAATACACACTTAAAGCTGAAAGCCCAAGCTATTACCGTGAATAGCCTGTAGACACTGCAACACAAGTGGAAAAGTGTGTTTGTGTACGCAGCTCTGTGCTTTGTGTGTGTGTGTGTGTGTGTGTGTGTGTGTGTGTGTGTGTGTGTGTGTGTGTGTGTGTGTGTGTGACTTGACTGTACTGTAAGCGTATGCTTGCATTTGTTTGTGCCTTTGTGTGTCTCTGGGCAAGAGTGTGTGAAACACAGGGGCAGTGAGGGTGAAGGCATGCATACTGAATGCTAAGTGATTATGCTGCCCATCTCATTGGCATTGGAGAGCTTGTACAGCTCTGATAAGTGCATTTATGGAAAAGTCAGCACAGCTTTATCTCGTCATTGCAGGTTAGATCACACAGATAAAAAAGGATTGGACTGCAAAAAGTAAATAAAAAAAATTCAAACCTGAGATAAGACTCCGGCTTCTAAGCTATAGCAGCCAGTTTCAGACTCACGCTGCTTTGTGACTGCTCATCAGTATAGTGCCTATCACTAACCTAGGGCTGTGTATGGGGCCTCACTAAGACCTCCGGGGATAGCTCAGATAACGTTCCCCTGAAGAAACTACTGATGTTAGATTGTGCTGCTTAAAGTTGTCTTGGGCTGATTTCTGGCGTCTCGTGCTGATGAGTTTTCCACCCAAGGCTACAGCAGAGCAATCATTCCGGGTAACTTTTGATGTATGTAAATTTAGACAGCTTTACCTTCAAAGCATTTAATCACAGCTGATTTTTAATTCTTACTGTTTCCGTTCTCTCGGGTCTCTATTTACCATCCTCGCCAAGCTCTATATCTGCCTTCTTTATCTTTTTAATACTCTGCTTCTCATTCACCTAACACATCCCCCTGAAAACCTCATTTTTTCCCTAATATCACCATCCCTTTGTATGTCCTCAAACCTCTCCGTACCTTCTCTTCTCTATGTGTCGAAATAAGGCTCCAACAGTGAACCCTTAGGGTGATGGTGATGGAATGCATTTGGGGGGGCCAGCAGCTTTCTCTCTCCAACCTGCATGCAAAATCATCCCAATGGGGAATCACTGGCTCCTGTTTACAACACAGAGAGGGGTGCGAGTACCATGGTAACACCATTGCTCTCCCCAGAACCCTTGGCAGATAGGTCTGCACAATCACTCCCAGTTAAAATGTTTCACTGTTGGATAAAGAAAAAGAAAAAAAAAGCTGAGGAGAAGAAAATTGGCTGAAAGTATGCTGGCTCACATCCAGTCACAGTGGAAGTCTGTTTTTTTAATTCCTTTTTCATGTTTCTTGACTTAGAAATTAAATTTATGAGCATGACAGAATGAAAGATGCCTTTATAGTCGCGTAAACACGTACTGTATACATAAATCCTACTCAGAACAAGTCATGCACTGTAAACACAGGCAGCCCAAAAAGTCCAATCAGTACTGCAAAATGCACACCAACTTGCTCACAACAACAACAACAACAAAAATCAAGAATACACACATTCAACCATGCATAAAAAGAAAAGTCTCTCACACACACTCAGTGCTGGCAGAAATTGCTATTTTTTTCACTCTGGCAGAGTGCTCAAGAGATTAAGCTCAGGGTAATTTATAGTATTTTTGGTGAAAATAAATGCTTTAGCCAGGTTTCCATTTAAAAAACCAATTTATTGATTTCCACTGTGGATTTTTGCTAAGTGACCCTGGCAGTTAAATATTCATAAGCCATTAAAAATAAAAGATGCACATTTTGTACATTTGACCTGCTGTTATGTACAGCACAGCCTATAATCTGTTCAATCCGGTATACTGTCCCACTCAGAGGTGAAGCGAGCACTGTTTTGCAAACAGAAAAACACCATTAGTTTCCCACATGTTCAGCGTTGATTAGAACTGGATGAAAGAGACTGCAATCTCCTCATTTGGTAGACAGAGAGGCCCACAAATATCTCCATAACATTATTCTGTTGCTGTTGTTGTTCCAAAAAATGCTGCTTTTCTTTTTCTTAAGATTTTGAAAATTGCCCGCCGTTGCAGCATTTAGACTGAAAAACTGAAGGGAAACAATGAAAAGAAACTTGGAAAACCCATAAAACCTTTAATATGTTTGAGAAGAGAGTGCATTCATGTGAATCCCTTTTTGTAAAATGAGGGTGATGGTGAGGGGAGAAGGATGTACAACAAATAAGGGATAGAAAAGCCCCAGCTCTTTATCCAATAATACACAATAACTTAAAAACGTGTTCCATCTGAGTGTAAGAGGAAAAAGGTCAAATTTTTTTTCTTCTTCTTCTCATCTGCTCAATATTGTCTTATTTAGCTCTTCAATAAGCTTCTCACATGTCTGCCATTGCAGGATTGGGATTCACTTGCTCAGTGTGAGTCCCCCCATCTTGAGAAATTATGCATTGGCTGCGATGCTCCCTGCTGAATCCCTGCTGGGGCTGAGCGGTGTTCTGGGATGCAACCCAAGTCTAATCATCCGCTACAAGTTTAAAAGTAGCCATGGGTAGTTTTTCAGTGGCGGGGAGGAGGGACCACCGTGAGGGGACCCTGCAGAGATGCTCTGCAGAGGCCGCGGCTCTATCCAACTGTCCTCAGATGAAGCAGGCCAGGTAATGAAAAGCAGAGAGAGAGACAGACGAGGGAACTGAGTGAGGTATTTGTTTCCGCAGTTAATAAAAGCTCTCATTCCACATCACATTCATCGCATTTTCTCAGAATGTCCCTATCCTGTGTCCATTTAGAAACACTTTGTCCATGTCAAGTGTCTCCCACGCAGGATGTGACCACTTGTGCATCCTGTGTGACCATGCAAATGTGTACACGTTTGCATATCCAGGAAACTGCTTTGGATCTTCTTTGAATCAAGCCTCTCTCCACCATTTACAATGTCATTTGAAGTAGGGTTTGCATACTTATTCCCTTAAACATCCATTCGTCCATTTTCTTAACCACTTAGGTCTAATTCAGGGTTGCTGGGTTGGGGTAGGGGGTTTTGTGGGAGTGGTTGTTTTCCCAACTGTCACTGAGGGAGGAGGTGGGGTACAAGTCTTTCTTCTTGTTATTGTAGCTGTTTGCCATGTTTTGTACTATGTTGTTTTCCTAATGTTGCTTTGATGGCAGATTAATGAGCTTGAAATGTGTTGCTAAACCCTGAGAAAGGTTTGACACCAGGGTCAACTCTGATTGCTTTAAATGTTCGGAGCTCACCCAACTGCTACACTTCATACTGGTGATTCTGCCCCTATCCTCGGTCCAGTGTTTATACTAGCGGTTTCATGCATTCCTGTGCGCGAAGCTCAGGGTTTCACTCAGAGAAAATAAGTATTCTAAAATCTACGCCCTCAAGATCTTTCAAGGCTCTTTGCCATCAAAACATCCAACTAGCCCCTGCACTGCCTGCAGTAAAGCAAGACAAGAAGACAACACCCTTCCCCATTACTCCCCAATCTCCTATCCCTTTATCCTCTTGTCATTTACGCTTGATCCCTGATTTCTTCTGTAAGCCGACTTCAGCTGGATAACCCCGTAAATGCTTTGAAATTCAATGAGGTTATCACTTCAGAATATGCTTAATTACAGGAACAGTTGTGGCTAACATGTAGGTGTTTACATGAAATTGGCAGATGAAAAAACAGAAAGAAATAGAGGAAGAAGGAAGTTACAGAGCACGACTTGATGAGAGATCCCTCACACGTTTTTAGCGGATCTAATAAATGGAGAGAACTTTGCACAAAACCCTTTCTTGACCACGAATGCAAATGATTCTATACAACAGTGAAGTAATAACCTGATGGGAGGTTGTGTTTGTTGGGAAATACAGCCTGTGTTTTGGGGTTGCTGTGATTAGAAACTGGAGATGACTGCTTATTCCCTCCGAGCTGGAAATTCAGTTGTAATAAAGCAACACGCAGCACTGCTTCCTTCTGCTGTCCACTCACCTCTAAGCTGCAAACACAAGCTTTTAAGGCTGAAGAATGTTTTAGCATTGAGGTGTTGGGGTACCTACATCCTGTTGTGTGCACTTCCTCAGAAATGCAATTATAGCACACATCAGGGCGAGAGGAATATGTTTGTGGGGCCGAAAGACTTGTGACTGACCTTCGTGAACACTTTTCCTCTACAGGTTTGCAGTGCTGCTGGTATTAGTTGATAGGTTGGACAACACAAAGCAGGTGAAGGAAGGGTAAGTAATTTTCTCCTTTGCTGCAACGCTAGACAGATGCCTATTTTCTTATTTAGCTAAGCTATTTCGAGCTCTAACCTTCTTTGTGCTGCATTTGTCATTCTCCATCGAGTGAGTGAGTGACAGTAAACACGATTAGTTCAGGTGCATAAGAAGCAGGGAGATAATGCACAATATATCAACAATGTCGTGGTGGCACATTCGTAACTCTATGCCTCTGAATGCATACGTATTGCTTGGATATTTACACTGTGGCTATTACAACAGCACTGCATAACTTAGCCTTTAGTTTGTTCATGCTGGGGAGGCAGCTGCTCAGTAGAAGTGGGCATGTTAACCCCACAAGTTATTTTGCTGTTTTAGTGACTTTGGTTTCTTTTTCACAGCAGCAGCCCTGACATATGGAGCTTTACTAGGGAGAACTAACAGAAAGTTAATCTGCCCCTGATTCCCATGGCTTGGCCAAACTACCCCCCCCCCCCTTTTTTTTTTCTTTTTTTTTTATAAACTAGGTCACAACTAAGCACAGCCAATCTAGGAGAAGAAAAAGCCCCACCAACTAAAAATAAACAGCATGGTACAATGAGGAAAGGAAAAAAAACAACAACAACATTAAGAAATCAAAATTGGATCTCTTTGTTCTGAATTTGGCTCATTCACATTTTTTTTTCTTTTTTCCACTATGCTACAGAGAGGCGGAAGCTGCTCGCAGGCCAGCACAATTGTCTTTGGACTAGACAATAAAAAAAGAAGAAAGCCCAGCACAGCCTACAAGCACAAGCCAACCCAGAGCCTTACACGTGAACACCGAGCTGGTGTAATCCACTATAGACATAAGCTGCAGAATGTAATTGAAACAGTGCTGACAGCAGTGCAAAAGATGAAAAACAGGCACAACGGAGGGAGGGTGAAAATGGCAGACGGCACTTTTCCTGTGGCTTGTGATGCAGTGAGAAGCTTGTGTTTAGTTTAGGTAATCCTCTGAGCTGGAAATACAGCCTAACTAGTTCCCCTCTCATCTCTGATAACGCAATAGTTAGGCTAGAGCCTCTCAGACTGCTGACCACCTCTCTTCTCCACGTCTATCCTTTCCCTCTCCTCTCCCGGGTCCTTTCTGCACTTTGTCGTGGCAACCCTGCAGGCATGTTGTCTCCCCTCCTGAGCTCAAAGATTCTGCAGCACCTAGGATGTGCCTCTCGTGGGAGAGCAGACTAAAAGAGGCCCTAAGAGCAAGAGGAAAAACTGAGTGCAGGAGATGCAGAAGATGGGATAGATAAGGGGAGAATGAGTTATGTTTTCATGTTCACAGCCTGTCCTTTTGATGTGCGCACCAAAACAACCTGAGGCCCACAGCAACCAGTCCCAGTGGCTAACATGACAGTCAGCTTGGCAGCCAGTCCGCACGCTGGAGACTTTACTCCGCCTTTATTCCCGCCCTGTCCTGCCGAGCACACTGCCATCCGCTCCCCATCTTCATGGCGTCTCCCACTTCCCACTTCCCAACCCTCCATCTCACATGCCAACGCACATTTGGCACCCCATAACCAAGCCTCCCATTTCTGCCAACCAGTCTCGCTGTTATGCCAATGATTTTGGAAGCGACCGTGCACCATGAAAATAGCACACCATATGCAACAGGAAATGCTGCCCACTAACACTAAACTTTCTAAATAAAAACGATAGGCGGGCAGAAGCCTGTGTGTGTGTCTGTGTGTGTATGTGTGAGATATCACGATTGGACGGATCCCAAAATGAGAAAAGAGAGAATGAGGAACCACGCTGGTGCAGACCCACATTCAGTGTGCAGTGTTGCTTTAGCACCTCTGCACACAACACACACATATAACACACTTTAAGCATTATTCATTTTCATTACAATGATAAGGCCAGTGCCACATAAAAATAATTACAACAAAGGAAGGAATACTAATGAAGATATGGATAATCATTATATGCATATATGGCCAGCAGTGCTGTGATCATGACTGTTGTTGTTTTTTATTGTCTTTCATCTCGCTTAAGAGGCGATGAAAATCAATGGCAGGCTCTCCCTGCGGCTTGGCAACCATCTACAACCCACTGTAGAGGATGGAGATGACTCTCTGTTATAGCTCCCTTCTTTAACCCACACTCACAAAATGTGCGCACACACACACACATACACACAGAGTCAGGCGCATCCGCATGTGTACACATTATTGTACACACATACACATAGACACGCACAAACTCCCCTCACCATAGGCTGCAGAAGGAGATTGCTATCGGGGTGAGGCAGGGTTTTAATTGATCTTGGTCACAGTTTAATGTGAGGCAAGGATTAGCTGTTATCGGTGGAAGGGAAGAGGGAGAGGGAAGGGCTTGGGGAAGAGATATCACAGTCCCTGACGTTAAAACCCGCCGCCCTTGATGACAGGAATTCTGTGATGTGACCCACAAAGATGCGAGTGTGCTGCTGGGAAAGTGCTTGTGGAAAGCTGGGCAGAGGAGAGACAGGCGACATCAAGCTGAACTTAATCCAAATTTCCCTGTGACGTTTTGGGCCAGATCTCGGCTATTTCTAGCCCCGTGCGGAACGAGGGATAGAGACGGTGCCAGAGTTGGGCCTGTGCTATTTAGATCCACAACTTGTTCTTAAGCCTTATTGAAGCATACAAGACATGAAAGTGAGCCACGTTTGATTATTGGCAGATGAATCATCAGAGAGCTAAAGGGCATAAGAGAACGGGCCGGCAAGAGGTATGGGACTCCCTTTGCATCATACTCGCACAGTATTGGCATCCAGAGTCAGAGTTTCTGCAGTCCTTGCGATTCCCTATGGTTCAATAAAACAGGAGATAAATAAGGCAAAGGGCAGAAAGGGTCAACATTAATCACCAAATTACACAGGTTCAAAACATAGCGGTGTGTCTTGTGGCCACCACATATCAGCAGGGATGGATATAACTTTTTTTTTTAAGCCACAGATTTCAAAGTGTGCTTTCACTGCAGCTTAAATGCCAGGGCAACATGAAAAAAAGCAGTACAGTGTGCCAGTTGGTGAAGCTTCAAACTGAATGAGGGAGAAAAACATCACAGCTCAATGGCTGCTTCGTTGTTTCTCTGTACAGTTTTTTTTCCTACCAAAGAGAACATTGTAAAATTCCTAATCAGAAAGAAAAACCAGACAACTTAGGAACAGAGCACAAAAAACAGAGAGCATAAAAGCTGCATAAAGCAGCTTCAGCACTCCAATCTCATGACTCTGTGCATGGCAAGGAGCTATGATTGGTTTTGTTCAATTGTATTTCATTGATAGTGGAGGCTTGTGGCTTCGGGCGGTATAGACAAGCAAAACAAATCATCCTGGCCATGAATCTGTTGCTTCTTGTGCTTCTCTTTTCTTCTCTTTTGGACAGTTTTCTCATTCAGCGCTCTTCACTGACAGTAGACTATAGTTCAAGAGCCTCTTAACAGTCTCCCTCACCCCACTCCACCCCCAGCCGCCTGCTTTTCTCCGAGTTCCCAAGACAACACTTAACCCAAAGGATGGATGAAAAATCAGAGGCAGCAGAATGTCCAATTTCTCCACAGAGGATCCGGTAAATGAGACGAGGTTTGATTTGAGAGTGTTGTCTCGCATCAGAGCCATTTGTAACTTTGTTGTATAAATGGTAAATGCAGTGTATAGTATTGCCATCCTATGGAAAACAAACTGAGGAATGATATATCATCAGCAATCAACGCCTTTTCTTACACTGAGCTCCTGATTTATGGTGTATAGCATGCTGAACATGATTGACATAATGCTTATTTTTACGTTGTATAAACTAATTAAATTAGCAGTGTTTTATAACCTCAGGTTTAAAGCTTCATACTGTAAGGTCTAACAAACACACACACACACCTTTATGAGCCCCAAACATCTCTGTGCCCCCACTCATTCAGGACCATAAAAACATATTTATGAGAGCATCAGGCCATTGAGCCACAGCAATGTTTGCCATTTTCTCTGCGCTCTATGATTCCATCCAAGCGTCAAGATTGATTCTTAGAGCTCCTACTGTGTCACCCTCCATAAGGAATATGTATAATTCAACAGCCTGTTTTTTTCCCCTTCTGTTTTTTTTTTCTTTTTTTATAAACATACACTCATACTATTACCAATCCTCAGCGACGAAGCCATCCAAGGAAAAAAGAGGATTGTCTGCTTGGGGGACAGAGCGGAGGGGTGGCGGAGGAGTTGCTGGTGGATTGGTGCTGCTTTTTATTCCCCTCAATGCCCAGAGATGCTGCTAACACAAGTCCCATGTTGTTCTTCGTGCAGAGACACTAACAGACTGTCACATGGTAGGACACTGCCAGCTGAACACTCACCAACACCAATCCTGCCTGGCAATTGTCAGCCTGTCTTTCTAATGGCCACAGTGGGCCAGGTGCTCGCAGACGAGGCAAGGCAGTCAAACACACGCAGCAGCCCGAGCTTTGTACCTGAGCCTAGAAGGGAAGTTACTGTTGTGTCTATGTGGCTCAGTGTGGAGGCACTGGTGTGTACTCTACTCTTTAGGGGAAACAACTAAGTGTGTACAGTACAAGTCGTGTTTCTTTGTCTCTTTTGTGTGTGCATGTGTGCATGCATGGATGTGCAAGGGCTCTGTGTGTGTGTTTGTGTGTGTGTTTGCATGACTTTGTGGACTCCAGTATGTGTGCATTTCTGTCAAGCATTTTTTCGCGGCAACGGAGGGCTCGCTGGGCTAGGCAGGACTACAGTCATTACATCCACACTCTCGCACAAGCAGATGGCAAAACAGATGATCCTCGCTCATCTCACTCATGACCATCCATATTTATTTCATGGTTGCTGGCCCACAGACTCCCCATGCCTATCACTTCTCCATGAGTGCCTTGGCAGGGAGAGGGTTGCCGACGCACACAAGTGTTTGGATAACAAAATAGGCATGAAAAAGTAAGCGAGTGAGAGCGAACGCAAGAAAAAGCTGTGAAAACCAGGAAGGAAAACAATGGTACTTGCCAGGGGTTGCCCATCAAAGCCGTTAAATAACTTCACATTGATCAAAGATAGCAGCAAATCCATGTGTTGTTGTGAGCTACTGTTCATGACTAAGACTCTGGTCGATGCTCGTTGACGTGATTTATACCGCTTCTTGGAGTGCCAATAAATGAAAGGTCTGATTGGCTCAGTGTAGAACTGGACAGAATAGCTCTTCACTCACAGCCTTTGATCTTCTGCTACTTACTGGGGAAATGGGGAACCTTGCCTAAGATGAACTCTCAGAAAGCTACATACATTACCATCCTATCCCCTGGAGCTAGGCCAGAGCTAAAAAGCCCAAATTGGTCCGCACCAACGTTGTTTAATGGAACCTAGTCTGATGAGAGGCCATTTTTAAATCCACTTGACCAGCTCAATACGGGCTCTGTGACATCAATGCAGTATAGCTTTTGCTGAGACAGTAAAGTTGGGCCTTTTACCAGGTATCCTAATTATCTCCATTCTCTCCTCTCTGTTTTATCTATAGACGCGAGTATTAATGGGTGGATTTATTCCTGCGTAATCGTCACATCTTACCTTAGCCTCCTCCTCACCCCTTTTCTTTCCCTCTCCTTGCTCATTTATTGTTGATGTCTCAGCGCATACTTCATGGCCTTACCAGATCTGGCAGCAGTCCTGGACGATAGTTGAAATGTAGGTTAATCATAGGAAGTGACACAGAGGTGTCCCCCAGGGCCAGTGGCTGAGTGAGCAACTCAATTAAGAGTAAACAGCCTCAGACAGGGCCACCCATGTAGGCTGGATCTCTGTGAGCTTAAGGGGAAAGGGAAGGGAGATCTCAGCGAAAGTCTTTTGCCTTCTCTTTGCTCTCCCTGGGCAGGCCATGGATTCTGCGCTGGCACTGGGAAGGCAGAGCCAAGGGGCACTGTGGCCGTGTGCTCCAGTTGCTCCGTCGCAGATTATTCACCATAACTGCGGGGGGGCTTCGAGCGGGACATGTGACACACACAGATGAGTGGAGAGCAGCTTTGTTCCATTATCAGTCAGGCATGGGATTCTGAGAATGACGGCTGTAAAGAAGGAAAGGGCAGCAAGAGTGGGAATCATAAACATCATCCAAACCACCGTTTTCCATTTTCCCTCCCCTCCCTTATCCTTGAGCCAGACTCAGAGATGGGGCCATGGTGGGGACAGTGATAAGGACAGATTGTGGCCATACTGTTAGCAGGGGTATAGAAAGAGCCAAGAGGCTCAGAATAGATACCTAGGTCTATCAAGGCTAAGGAAGGGCCCTTGAGTCTAAGTGCTGTCATTTCCAATAGCAACAAGCAGATAAAACAGCTGGTGCCCATGGAAAAGTTCTGCTGCTGATTTATTTAACCTCAGGACAGGAGACAGGTGAAATACCAAAAAGTTGTGTTGCCAGAGTAACCAGAAATATGTAAAATTTTCATCACTAAAGATGGATTTTTTTTATGCTTTGGTGTAATAATGTAGCAAATTTGAGCTTGTGTTAGAAAAAAAAATCACGTGTCTCATGAAGCTTTATAAAATCCTGCTCGTGGTTGTATTATTTAAAGTATAAGAATCAAGGAGTTGATTGAGCAGGTAAAGTCCAAGTTACAGGTAAAGTTAGCGACAGTCGTAATTAGTTTAGTTGGAGATGCTGGGCATGAGTTTTCTCATCATGACACATAGTATGCAGTGTTTCCAGCGGAGAGAATGAAGTCTGACTGCATTGCACAGGAGGCACGTGAACAAAGAGTGCAGGGTGCCCGGGATGAAGGAGCAGCAGGGGGTTTCTCCAGTAGAGGAGGTGCTGTGTTCGCCTGGGCTGATTGTGAAAGCCAGACCTGGAAAGTGCTTTGGCATGTATATTATAGTTTTTGCAGCCTCTTCATTGCATCCTTTTTCATCATCTGTGTGAGAATAATATTATATTCTCCAATGCAACACCCTCTGGAGCACAATCAGGCCTCTCACACCTATTACAGTAATAAACACACACAGAAGATCTCCAAATGAGCAAGAACTGTGAAGTAAGCTGGGTCCTGTTAGTCTTGGTTTGGGTCCTTTTATGTGCCTCTTGTAAGATATTTGTTTGGGTTCTTTCCTACATACCAAGAGCTTCGGTTATATGAGCTTAGGTTATTGCCCATGCTCCGCCCAGCCGCTAAGTTTCTGAAAGCTTTTGCTTAATCTTGCTGACAAGCAGATGAAACCAGCAAACAAACAGACAAATCATCACGTACATCCAGCTCACCTCGGAGGATGAAAAATAGTGTGACTCTCTGAAGCAATTTCTAATGGTATTTCAGGCATTCTTTGGACTGTCATCCACGTTAAAAATATGAGGAGCAAAAATCCTGGCTTTTGTTTTCCTTCGCATTAATTTCACTGTTGTTACAAAGGATTTTGAAGTCAATAACAATAACAAATCTGTGATACAATGAAAAGGAAATAAGTAAACAAACAATGATAGCAGGTTCCACTGTGGGCTCTTTCAAATAAAATGACTAAATATTGCCTGAGCCGGGCCTTTTATCAGCTCAGTTGTACCTGTCTCAGGCTGAGGCCCACCCAGCCACCTTAAACTTTGGAGTATTACTGAGTGTTTATAATTACAGACACACACAAATAAATTAAATTAATGTCAAATTGCAGTGGAATAAGTTTCCTGTGCTAGTCCCTGTAACCGGGACATTGAACCAAATCAGGACCAAGGGCAAAATCTTTAAAAACAGTAAGAGCGAAGGTGCGGATGACTTCATTACCACCATCAATCACCCATGCTCACAGTGACTGTCAGATGTCACCTATTCTCATCTCATTCTTGTCATCTCCTCCCTGCTTGTCGGCTGACTAGCAAATAAGATAACTGGGAGGAAAAAAAAGTAATGTGCCATCTAACGTCACCTTTGAGTTCTGTGGGACGTGTTTTTGTGGCAGTTGTAGAGGGCAGGTTGTGGCGCCCTGACCCATAGTCTCTCCAAAAGGATAATGAGCCCCATGGCTGCCCAAATGAATGGCGTGGGTGGCCAAGGTTCAGCCTGTTTCCCTATAATGAGCTTCCGTCCTTTCAACAATAAGCCACAAGCCTTTTTTTTCCTGCGCTTTTTAATTCCTTCCATAAGAAATATAGACAAAAAGCAGAGTTCAAATATGTAAATAGCCTTGAGCATGATCATGCACACCATTGCGTGGAAAAGTGAGAGTAAACAATAAGAAATGCAACACCAGCTGACATTTTGAGGTCAGCGTCATTCCTCTCTTCATCTCTGGCTCCTCGGCATTCCTGATTAGTTGTAGTGGCTTTGAGGGGGTACAGTCTCACTGCTTGTCCGTGGAGCTAATTAAGAGCGACGCACAAAGCAACAAACAAAACAACATATCAGCTACATTAAATCTCTTCTGAAGGCGCTGAGCAGTACAAACATGCCACTCGCTCAACCTCCCACCCCCCACTCTCAGGTCGTGGTGTGCTTGGCGCTGAGGAGACAGAGAAAGTAGACAGTGCAATGATTTTGGCCATCAAACACATGTCATCTTCCCCGAGTGGGCAGGGAACAGAGGTGGCCGAGGGAGACAGTTTGTCAGCACACTATTGTGTGATGGGTGAATAAACGTAGTGTGTTTGCGTGCACGTGTGCGCTTGTGTGTGTGGCGGGGGCTGAGGGGACCAGATAAGCAGTAGACAGGAGGGAGAGGACAGTCACTCACAGTGCAGGGACTTTTCAAGTGCAAGTCTGTCAAGCATGGATTCCTGTGACAGCCACACTGAACTCCTGGTGAGCTACTATTTCCCCTTCCATGGTCAAGATTACAATGATTGTCCTGACTGCAAAGGCCACCCATAAAGTCACCGAACACAGATGTTTGGCAGTCTGGCTCAAATATCTCTGTCTCTGATGGTATAACATAAATGTGACCTGAGATCAACACATAGAGCTGCGTGAAGCTCACCTGGCTGTCCTGTGGTAAATTATGCAAACATGCATTTGTGAAGTAAGAAAGTAACAAATGCTGAATTGGTTAATAGTACAAAGACAGAGAGATATTTCACCTGGTGTATTCTATGTCAGTAAAAGCGACTTCTGTTACTCTACAAGTTTGCACTTCGAGATGCAGCCGCAAAGGGATTTGGGTCCTGCTTTAAATGAACAGCTGACCTTTCAACTTGCCAAGCAAATGTGCAAATCGCTACACTATAGAGCCTCACGCATTTTCCCCACGTGTCTTCCGTAAACGAACAACTAACAGATTTATTGGAAACGTAGACTTCACTTGAAAACGTTCACTTGTCTTATGTGAGAGAAAATCATTATCAACCACAGAGGAGAGGACATAAAAGTGCTGAAGGCAGTTCCATTTTTGGGACATGAAGACGCATGTAGAACAGTGATTTTCATACCCTCGTGAATTTAAAACACCTCCCGGTTTCACTTTATTGTTCATTAATTAGCAGCAGAAGCAGGTGTGAACTTTGTCCAGCGGAATGAATAGCGAGTGGCGTTTGCTGCTGATGCAGAGGCATCGGTTTCCACCAAGCACTGCGGGGTCGAGGGAAGGTTTGGAACTTGGCCCTGCAGAGTCTCAAACAGCCCTATAATGACAGCTCTCAGCAAGAGTCTAATTTCATTGAGTCTTTGATGCGACCGCTAATGGCTGCTGACAGAAGCCCCTTTCAGACCTGTACTCGTTTCTGTTAATCCGATGGCATCTCAGTGTGTTGGCTCTCTGAGCACCACGGTGACTTTTTTTCTGCAAAAGTTGCGATGGTGCTCTTAGTAGGTCGGCCTCGGTAACTTTTGCATAAAACTTTCAACACGATGGAAGTCTAAACTGACTGCACGAGACTGGCATGGCACACGTCATCTGTTTAACTGTTAACACTTTACAATACAGCCCGCAACTAAGGGCATAATACAGATACTTAAAGGTACTAGAATAAGGGGGTAAAAAGTTGGGTTTTTATAGGAAACAAAGAAATAATTATAAGTAAATTTAAGAAATACCTAAGTACTTCTGTTTGGTTTGATTGGTTTGATTTGATTTATTGATTAGCATTCAAATATCTCAGTGAAGACAGAACAAAGATCTACCACAAAGCAAGAAAGCATGAGACAAGGCTAATCAAAAGGTATTGGCTGAAGCATTTGCTTATTACGCCAACCCTTTTAACAAAAGATCTTTTTGCATGCAGCTCCTGTACACAGGGCTCGAAGCAAATAATAAAACAAAGCAAAAACAAAACAAACAAACAAACAAGAGAAAAAAAAAAACTTTCCACCTTAGATAAGTAACTACATCAAAGCAAAAGAATCAAGAGGGTTTTTTTTTTTTGCTCTTTTCATTCTTGATTTATATATTTTTCTAATACTTTTTAAACATATTTTTAAACAAGGAAAATGAACCACACCTTTTTAAATCACTGTCATAACTATTCCACAGGTTAACTCCTCTAACAGAAACACATCTCTGCTTTATATTTGTCCTCATCTTGTTTTTTTTTAAAGAAATCTGTTCCCCTTAAGTCATATTGACTCTCTCTGACTTTGAACAGCTTCTGAATACTGGGGCAAAGCAAGTTATTTTGTGCTTTATACATTATCTGTGCCATTTTATATTCAACTAAATCATAAAATTTCAGGGTATTCAGATTAATAAACAAAATGTTAGTTGGTTCTATATAGTTTGATTGATTTATAATTCTTATAGCTCTTTTTTGTAACTTGAAAATAGGAAGAGTGTTCGTTTTATATGCATTACCCCATATCTCCAGACAGTAAGTCATATATGGAAGCAACCGAGTACAATAGAGTGTGTATAATGATTTTTTGTTCAGGACATGCTTTGTTTTATAGAGAATAGCAATGGTTTTTGACATTTTTGTTTTCACATGGTTTATATGAGACTTCCAACTCAGCTTATCATCAATTATCACTCCAAGAAATTTATTTTCGTACACTCTTTCAATTTCAATTCCATTAACCCTTATTTTAGATACATTTTCTGTAAGTAAGTTGTGCATAATTTCTCGGTAATTTAACAGAAAAACAAAAAATATTTCCCAATCTTAGATTTTAAGTACATTGTACTTTTCAGGGCACAAGCAGGCTGGAGTTGCCTATCCATCTCCAAGGAGAAATGCACGATACTGTAAGTAATTTTAAGTATAGTGTAAGTAAACAACTGCAGTTGAATAACAGAAAATCAATCATGCACATTAACAGAGTGTACTACCTTGAAATATTTGTAGGAAAAATATAATCAAATTGCAATTTGAAATGATGTAATTGTATTTTTCCACATTGAAATAGAAGTTATATTTAATTCCAGGGGAATTAAGTCTTTAGTTGCAGGCCATATTATAAAGTGTTACTTTGACCATTTCCGTCTGATGTATTTTGTTAATACTGTATTTTTGCTGTTACTAATCTAGGAGACAGAGCTCTCCGTTTGAGCTGCTACAGAGTGCTACAAACAGAGTGACATATACAAACACCCACAGACACTGCCCTTAGTGGCAATGGCACAGCAAACTAAATTTTCAAAATTGTTGCAATGCATTGGAGCTGGTGCAGACATAAATGCAGCATTAAAGGGAAGCCTGGACTAACATTAATATAATTGACCTGTGTCTGAATCAGAAGAAAAGCTCACACCTGGCTTATGTCTTAATCTTTTTACAAACACAGGATATGTGGCTTCTAGGGGTGCAACGATACTCGTATCGATATTGAACCGTTTGATACAGTGCTTTCGGTTCGGTACGCATATGTATGAACAATACAAAATACATTTTTAATTTATTTTATCAACTTTCCTTCTGACGATGCTGTCTGTGTTGAGCGCTCAGTGGATCTGCGCTCGACAGTGCAGCCTAGGCGGAGTAGTCGAACGCAGATTCACTGAGCGCAGGGTAAGCTAGCGAGACAGAAGTTAAGCTCTCCTTGCAACATGGCAAATTGAACCTCCCCCACCCTCATTCAGATCTGGCGTTTGGAATTATTTTGGTTTTCATGTGACGTATGACCCTGAAGGTAAGCGTGTCATGGACTAAAGTAAAACAGTATGTTGGATGTGCCACGCAATGCTCAATTACATGGGTGGGAGCTAGTGTGTTAGCGCAGTTAGCTGTTAACATGTTGGCCGTCCAGCCCCATGCACGGGTGATCTGCTGTAGCTCGTTAACGGAGATTTGCGTGTTGTGGCGTTAACTCATTTCAACGAGATTTACGCTGAAAGCACTAGTGGGAACACAACAAATATGACTGCACATTTACACTGACATCATCCTAGTGCAAAGACAAGTGGAAGCAGACAAAAACAACAAACATGCATGCTACAAACTTTACCCGAGTCATTTAGTTAGACAGCCGTTAGCACATGATTCTCCTTATGGGGACCTGATATGTTTAATATGCTGCTGAGAATATAGCCCAGAAGAAGCGTATAGTATAGCTTTTATTTTGGAAAGAGACATTTCTCTGTAATAAACTCTCTTTTCCAAAGATGAGTGATTCCTCAATCAGATACAGGGCTCGCAAAATCGCCTGTCCAACATCCCGGGGCTAGCGATTTTTCCAGTCGGGCTACCAAAATCTATCTCTGCCCTGCCCGTTGGGCTATCATAGGAAGGAAAAATATATGTCAATGCTTTTGCATTCTTTCGGAAATGTAGCTGGGTAATTATGTCATTGGCATCGGTGAGCCACTGTCAATATGTGACATATTGAAATCGCATTTGAATTTGCGCTTGTTTTTTGCTTTCACTTTGCAATGTGCAACTGTGTATAGAGAGCGACAGCACTGATTGGTGAGTCATGATAATTTGCGCACCAATTCCTCTGACATCGTCTTATCAATCGTTAGCTTACTATGCAAACATGACAAGTGAAGTCTCCCGCAGCAAGCTTAAACATGTGAGAGGTTGATCACGCAGAGAATCACTGAGCGTTATGTGAGTGCGTGTGTAAAAGCAGCAGGTTATATATTGTAGAGGGTCAGGGCTGTTCGGGGTTCTGTTTGTACAGTTATGTTTTGTTTATGTTGCCATAGTGACGCCCTCTCGCTGCGACGGTGTGTCCTTCCGGGGTCAGAGGGCGCCCTGTGTGTTGTTGTTGCTGTGCTGTTGCCGCGCTTAGCAGTTAGCTAGCGGCAGTGTTCTTCTGCAGATGTTAATAAACGGCTGTGCTCCCTGGCTAGCACACGGGAAACAAGACCAAACGATACCTCCGTCTCCTCCTTGTCTGAGCTCGCCACATTGGTGTCAGACGTGGGATGATGGTGGCACCCCATGTTCTGACCCGAGTGACTTTTCCCCCGCCTGTCGTGACCGGCCGGTGCGCCAAAAGAAGGCACCTGGACAATTGCAGGACTTTGTGTGGGGTAATGGGGTCGTCGGGGACGACTGACCCCTTAGGTGGGGGCTATGTAGCGGGTCAGGGCTGTTCGGGGTTCTGTTTGTACAGTTATGTTTTGTTTATGTTGCCATAGTGACGGGTGACGCCCTCTCGCTGCGACGGTGTGTCCTTCCGGTGTCAGAGGGCGCCCTGTGTGTTGTTGTTGTTGCTGTGCTGTTGCCACGCTTAGCAGTTAGCTAGCGGCAGTGTTCTTCTGCAGATGTCAATAAACGGCTGTGCTCCCTGGCTAGCTCACGGGACGCAAGACCAAACGACACCTCCGTCTCCTCCTTGTCTGAGCTCGCCACAATATTTTAGTTCTGCTGAGCCAAATAAGACAGGTCAGGGTGAAGAAGTGACAGCCAAAGAAAAGCTTACCACAAAACGGAAAAGTTATGACAAATCAGACTATAAGGCAAAAAGAAAGTGCAGCTTTATGGTTTCATGGACAAAAGAATTTCTGTGGCTGCAATATGACAAGCGAAATAACCAGGGCTGCTCATAAGTGGTCCGCAGGTGCGCATTCGCTGTCAAAATAAAAAACGCGCACAAGATAAGAAGTTGCAAGGCGTGTTTGCATACATAAGATTTTCAGGAGGAGGACAGACATTTGTTTAGAACTCTTAAAGATGTCGAAGAAGCAAGCTCCTTTAAGCAATTACTGTGATGTTCCTCCACCTCCAAAGAAATGTCAGAAGGAGTCCGAACCACAAAAGAAGCACGTATTCTCGGAAAAGTAGTTGCAAGAGGTGAGCTGGCTTCAAACAAATGATGAACGCACAGAGATGTGGTGCGGAATGTGCCGTGAAAATTTAATAAATGACAAATTAAAAAGGCATGAACCTTTTTTTTGTATCGAAAAAATATCAAACCGTGACACCAAAGTATCGAACCGAACCGAACCGTGAATTTTGTGTATTGTTGCACCCCTAGTGTCTTCATAAGTCTGTTTAAATAATGCTGTTATTTTATTCATTCATTTCATAGGTTAGTTGTTATTTAATGTTCCTCTCATCTTCATTGAGTTGGTTTGGAAAAAGCAACGTTTGCGTTATGAGATTGACCCTGTCGAGCGCACAAATTATAATGCAGGCAAACTTGAGTGCGTTCCAGCAAAAATTCTTGTTGCTGTTTAGGGCGTTCTCCAAAACAAGCTGACTTTGGTGAGTTGCAACTGAATACTTACGCAGTCTTGAAAGTGATAAGCAACTATCACTACTTCATAAGATGACCAGATTTCTCATCTGGACTTAAATCCAGTCAGATGTAGTCATAATCACAGGCAGGAGTATTTCCTCATACTCGGCTCTTTCTTTATTAAGAATAAATGTAATCTGACTTCTGATAATTTACTGAGTTCCCGTTAACGTGAATGAAGAAACGGAGCTTATTTGTCAGTGATCCAACAAAGATGACTCAAGCTAACAAAAGTTTTTATGTCACCATGTACTGTCATTGTTTCTTTGCCTTCAAGGTATCCAAAAGATACAGGGCTGTCTGACTTTGTGCTAGACATCTATGTTGTTTAAAAGTTGTGGCATCTGACACATCATGCTGCACGTCAGCCACAGAAAGCACAATCCATCACGGCATGCCTGGATCCATAAAAATGCAAACAGCCACGTGTTTGCATATTCAGACAAATATGGTAGTGGAGTGTTGCACACACCCTAATTCTCAGAGCAGGATGTTTGCTTATATCTTGCCTAGCCTACTTGAGCTGTGACCTGGTCAGCCAAACATAATATTTGCCATGTGGCAGTCAAAACAGGTTTGACTCTTCATTCGGGCTGTTCCATGCACATTGAGTTAACAGGTTTCAGGTGTAGTGAGGGCATGTCAACTGAAGAATGCAGTAATCAGTCATATTTCACTCCAGGCACGCTTGGGCTAAACCACAACCTACCGTCATCTTCCCTCTCCTCTACATTTCCTCTTTGCTTTGTCTGTGTCTCTTGAGCACATAGTGCGGGAAACGCTTAATGAATCAGACAAGCTGTTCACATGGACAATAATGAGCAGGTTTTGGTTGAGGGGAACCACAATTTCTGCTTTCCACTAAAGTGCTTGAGTTAGTGTTACAACAATAATGAATGGTACCATGGGGATCTCTGTTTAATATACTCTTATTAATAAGGCAGTACTGCACCAGACTTGCATACTGTACATTGGCAAATACAATCGCTATCTTGCTAAGATTTCCAGGAATACAAAGCTAAATCACTGTTTAGGAATTCCTCCTGACAGCCTAAATTAGATTATTCAGTGTAAACAATGAAAAAGAATATATGTAGCAATAAGCCACTTTAGAAGGCTTTGATGTATTCATGGATAATTTGCCATATCCCCCACCCCCCTGCAGTGGCCCTCAGGACAACGTTTAACTGATATAAATCAGCTTTACTGCAACTGGTCAAATTTTCCTTATTCACATCACAGAGCTTTCAAGTGATCATCTATCAGCAAAACTAATCTATTTTCCTCTCAAAAGGGGCCCTTTTTCATTTCAATTCATGGATCCACTTAATTTGAGCACGACCTTTTTTTAATACAACACATATTATGTGGAACAGTTGTACCCTTGAGCAATGTACTTTACCTGCATTTCACTGGTTCAAAGCTGCGCTTTGCAAATGGGTTCCAGAATTTGTGAGTCACTTGGGATGAAAGCCTCTGCCAAGCCATGAAATAATAACACTAATATTTACATAAGGTCTCAATTGCTGCTAATTCTTTTATTCCCCATCACGTGTGACAATATGTGATTGACAATTCCTCACACTATTCTTTAGCTTTTGACAGACAGTAGAGTACAACCTTCGCCTGTAACCCCCTGCCACCCACCCACCATTGTAAAGTATAGTGTAATTAAGTCGCATTGGTAATTGGGGTGTGTCTTGACTAAGGCCTGGGTGGCAAGGGCATGATAAACTTCCTCTAAGGCCCTTATTTTCTAAAAACAGCTCTAATCATGGTGAGGATGTGGCCTTACGCACAGACTAACAGTGAAAGTACAGAGCACACAAGAGCTGAGGATGTGTTTAAGACAAGGATGAAAAATGCAATCAGGAAATACTGGAAGGAAGGCAACTGCAGAGAGCAAGTGGCCAGCTAATAATAGAGCTGATAACAGAGCAGTGTAACCCAAACAGTATGCAGACTAACTCCTCTAAATCTGGTCTTGCAGGAAAATGAGTTAATGATTTGCACGACTCTGGCAATCCCCATGAGCTGAAAATGCAGACGCAATGAAATATAACCAATATTTCATACATCTTAGGGGCCGACACCACCACTGCCACCACCCCCACCCCTGCTTTTAAATATGTAGCTTACAACAAGATTAGACGATTCGAATAACAGCTAATTCAGTTTTATATTGTAAAATGATCAAACACATTAAAGTTGTGTGATTTCAATGTGCGCAAATACATTTAGCATTTTGCTGTTTTCTAACCCCAGCAGTCTTCCAATGCAGCCTCCACTGAAAATCATCATTTGTTATTTCCTGCGCTAGGCGAGATCAGGGGACTAACAGGAAGGCTTTGTGGTAAATCAAAACAACCTTTTCTTCATTCTCAAAAACAATCTGCTAGGCTGCTCTATCTCCCAAGCTGTCCCCAGTAACAGATGCTTATTCTTAGCCTATCGAGAAGAAACGAGGGGATCAGGTGAAAGAAACCAGTTCTCCCAGATGTGTCAAATCAAAACAAGGGCCGTGTTTGTAATGGCAGGGGTCTGGTTCTCTTCTTATGTAGTCTTTTCTGAGCGATCCAGTCTCTTATTCAATCAGGAAACAAGCAAATTTGATGTGCAGCTATATAGTTAACGTTGCAGTAGACAATCTCACGGAGATGTAGCTGAAATGTGTTTATTTACATGCCATATTTCATCAAGTTGATTTGCAAGTACTGACCTGTCTGTTGAAAACAGTGGGGGTGGTAGGCTCCTTTAGTCGGATGGAAAAGATCTATCGACCCTCAAGGCAGCTGAGGTGCACTGGTAGATCTTTAGCTCCCTTTCTTGGCCAGTCTTTAGGCCTGAACACAAGGGACCTTTGTGTTTCTCTCTCCTTTCGCTGGCAGCTGTGGGCTAAGCACTCATCCATAGATCTACACATTTGCAATTTTGAAGAAGTAGAAGCAACACCCATCATTTTCCCTCTCTTCTTCCTTTTTTTCTTACCCTTAATTCTAGAAATGTTGGAACGGTGAGCATAAATGGGGGGGAAGTTAATTACTTTACTGTGTTTTTACTTCTGACACACTGCTTCTCCTTTCCAAGAACAAGGAAAAAGACAGAAGAATAGAAACAGTCAAGCAATGATGGACAGTGAGAGTTAATCAAATAATATGCTGAAATCCAATGGATTCACTTTACATTATATCTACAACGGATGTGAGTGGTTTTTACAATCCAGGGAAACTAAGATACATATTTTTGCTTACAGTGAGCAGAATTTGGTATTGATTTAGAGCATGTGGGCATTAACTTAAAGGCTTTTTAGGCTTAAGTGGAGGATGTATGGATGCCGTGGTATACTTTGTTTATATCTTCCCCCATATTTATACCGGACCGTGAAAGTACTTTGAACAAGTATGCCAAACCATTCCAGATGTTGTATTTGAAATCCTGTCATCTCTACTTAGTGTAAAAGTTCAGGGACTCCATTTAGAGTAAAAGCCCCCTTAAACAAGGCGGTTTTGCAGAGCATTTGGTGGGATCAGCAGTCTTTGATCCGCTCTTCCTCCTCCCTAGCTGTTGGCTCCCCTGACCTTTTTGCAAACCTGATGTGACGTTCATCTTTTTGGAGCGAAGACAATTTGACAAATAAGTGATGACCATCCACATTTTTAATTTAGGAGTATGATGAAAAATTAACCGTGGCCAACTCAAGACCTTGATTTTTAAACAGGTCCACCTGTCTTTCCTGCATTACCTTTTCCTCCCTCTTCACGAGACCTTCACCAGTCAGACATTTTGGGCCTGATCTGTATTGGACTTATGGAGAATTCCTCTGAGTAGACCGAGGATGAATCAGCCCTAACTGCAACGCACTTGATCTAAACAGAGTGACAAGCTGCAGTGTCATCTGTTATTAATTAATTCAATCAATGAAATCAAATAGAATGCTGTTTTAAATGGAAGATACACACTAAGGTGCATATCACATGGCTTCAGGAAGTATTGTTACTTAAAGCCCAGGCATGCTGCAATAAAATGAGTCACTACCTGGCTTAAGACATTTTGGATCCAGTCTGACTCAAGCACTGCATTGAGTTTCTCAGTGGCAACAGGACCTCTAGTGAGCTCTATTCTCTGCCATCAATCTATTTCGCCTTGTCTCAGCTCTTCCTTTGCACCCCGCTTTTGCTCATCTTTTCCTCCAGTATCATTACCCCCACCCCGTCCCCTCCCCCTGCCCCATAACTAATCCTTAAAATGCCTCTCACATAAAATGTGGGTCTGGCATAAGGCTGCTAGGAACGGGGTGAGAGAGAGGAGATTGGAGGAAGATTCTCAAGTTGTAACAACCTCAGTGGCAAAAAGGATGCTCCGCAGACCCTGTTTCCTTTCCTCATTTGGGACTTATTCCATTATATTCCTTTGTCATCCCCTACTCAGCATAATAACTCCTGAAAGGTAGATAACTATTAATAGAGTTCGCACGGCACTGCAGTCATATGGATTGCCCCGCAGCGCTGTGACTAAGTAGAACTGATGTCTCCTGTGACAAGCGCTCATGTTGCTGTCATCCAGGACGTGCAGGCACTCTGCATACATTACTGACTGCTGGCTTCCCCCTCTCTGTCCCCCCTTTTTGGATGGCACCACAGCTGTCCCAAAGTGAATCCCAAATGAGAGGATCTGTCAGGGTTTGTTTGCTGCAGGCCTTGATTTGATGCTATTACTCTGCAGATGGAGAGGCTGGCTCGGTCTGCGGGAGCCGAGAGCTGCTGGTGGACACCGCTTGCCTCGGGCTTGGCCTGGTGGCACCGAAGCACATTTTGAACAAACAGAGCTGAAACTGATATGGAGAGTAAAACAGTTTTTAAATCCCCCTAAAATAACAACCTCCTCTGATTCTACAACACACCCTCGTGTTTGTGTTCCATAGGCCAAATGACTAAATCTTTCTCTTATCTTTCTCTCATATTCCCCCTTCAGCCAGATGTTCCTCATTCATTTTTCTCAGACGCAGCTGCATGTGTAAATAATCCATGATTTCTCCTGTTGGACGAGTGGACTGGGGCGTATTGTGTGTCTGGTTAAGTAAGCAGTCTCTTCTTTTTGTACCCAGTGTGTGTGCTTGTTTTTTGACTTTAAAGCAACATTCTTAGCTTTTCATGGGTTCTGAGAGCAACAGACAGTCTGTGTCAAGACGATGAGGTCAATCTCAAGCCCTGACAGACCTTAAGCTGAAAGTGCTTTGCTACCTGTTCAAGGCAGATTTCCCACTGCCAGACCAGCGGAGGCTTGCCATATCACCCGTTTTTGTATAAGGCCCCCGGAGAATGTTTTTCTTCTCTGTGGCTACCATCAACTGCAACAACTGAGAGAAAGACTGACAGCCGACCCGCCGAGGAGGTGTGCAGGCAAGTCGACCAGAACAATAACAAAACTGGAGTCAGAGGCAGAAAGGGGGAGAGGACAGACCCTAATAATGGCCAGGCCGTGGCTTGACATGCTATGAAAAGTGACAGTGGACGAGTCATCCATTATTTATAGCAGTGCAGAGCTTGGTTATTTTTTTTTTTCAGCAGCATGAGCAGCAAGGGATCATGGCACAAAACAAGCAGCCAGTCGTGGCCTATTGATGTGATTGTCAGCAGACAGCGAGGCAAGTCCAGTGATGAGGGAACTGTGACTGCAGCCGTGGCCTCGTATGGACGGTGCGTCCAGGACGGGATTCACCTTGACTAATGCCGACTCTGTTTCCATCCCTCACGTTGTCATAGATACGTGGAGTCAGTGTCAACAGTAGGCTGCTCAAAACAATCCGGCTGCTTATGTTAAACTTGACATTTTAATTGCATAACGCAATGTTAAGTGCAGCATTAGAACATAAATGTATATGTTAGATTTTTATTGAGCTAAGTGCATTAATGCTTTGACAGCTTACGATGTATTCACTCCTCCGACCTACTGCGCAGCAACTCATTGTGGAATGGTCTCCAAATCATCGTGGGCTGTTGATAGGGCCAACAATCAACTGACACATTTATCAGTGAATGGCAGAATTGCTGATGTCAGTGTGAGACCGGAGTGACTAAATCTATGTGTATGGATTAGCAGACGTGTTCAATAGTTCTGTCCGGGCGACTGAATCACTATCGTTGTCTCAGCTATTTATCGGAGCTGAGCGGAGAGGAGTGTGCCTGGACTTGGCTTACGGCAGTAGAAATGAGGAGAGATGCCACGGACACCATCAGGGCTTTTCTGGCACACAAGAACGCGCCATGACATCAGGAACAGATGTTGCACATGGTGAGGCCCATCAAGGGACAACAACTCTGCATCAGTCTATGAATATTTTAGACAGCTTACTGCTGTACTTATCAGCGAAAACACACTCATGCCGGGCAAGGACCCAGCCGGTCTGATCTTAAATTCGGGCGATGCTGCAACGACTTTAGTGAAGAAGTGGGGGAAAAATGCACGATAGGTTGACGAAGTGCTGGCTTGCGAAAAGAGGACGAAGAAATTGTGCAAGCACGCATGAGATGGAAACAAAGCCCTCTTCATCCCGGGTCAAACAATGGCGATTCTGTCAAAGCTTTGCTGCTTATTTATCTAGTGTAATATCAGACCGTAGATCTTTTCAATATATGTGTAGATACTGAGGTCAACATCCACATTCCTGTAATCCACACCCTTTTCTAAGCACAGCATGGGCCAGAAGCCTCAACCTCTCCTTGACCCCTGAGGAAAAGAATCCCTCAACCTTATCCCCGGAGAGACTTTCATTACAGACAAAAACAGAATCCATGGGTGGCCAGAGTCATATTCTGATATTAGGGCAGAGGACATGGATTTGATATGAGCCTGGAAATAGTCCTGTAGACTTCAGAGTGAGCCCCGGGTTACATGTTGAGCTTTAATGGACCTCCTCCTGCTCATCAATCACGCGGAAGGAAAATGCTTAATTGCAGATTTCAGACCGATGCAGTAGCCTGACATCATCCTAGCGGAATGGGAGAGAGGAGACAGGTTTTGAATTGCTTGTGAGCCGTGCAGATGGATACCACTTCCTAGTAAAGGTAAATGTCCTCATGAATTATGAGCTTGTAGCGGCATTTAGAGTTATGGTTGACACAGATCAGCTCAACATTCAATATCACAATTACAGTAAGAGCTGGTGTAATGTTTCTCATATGGATAGTAGCATAAACCTTAGACCAGGAACTGAATCACTGCAATATGGACATACACCACAGTATATAGAGCAAGATGTTAATCGCTCTGTATTTCATGACTCAGGTAGGGGAAAATGATTAGTTTGTGTTTGAACTTTTCATATTTTTATAGAAAACGTTTTTATAGCACCAGCGCAATATGTGTTTTCATTGAAAACCACGCAGAGTTTTTCCAGAAGAACAGAAGATTTTGAAGCAAAACACAACTCGCATTCCTCGGCTTTCAGCTCGAGCCGCTCAGAGTTCAGTTTTGATAGAGAAATGTCTTCTTTTCCTCTGGTAGCAATGATGAGGATGATTTTTATTCTCCTTAATATTCATTCGAGATAAACAAATGTTTTGTGTCAGTATGAATGCATTTTCCCCCCACTTGAGCGTTAGCCACTCTCCAGCCAGACAAAAGAGAACGCAAGGGATTGTAATTTTAAAGTGCAACTCCATTCGCCATGACTGACATCTCTCTCTCTCTTTTTTTTAATTGACCCCAGGTCAAATAGGGACTGGGATAATATTTTGTTAAATTATTCTCATTTCCCTGTGAATCACATTTCCATATATCTCCACTTCATGCCTTATTTATTACCTCCCTACAATTACCATGCAAACGATGTCTTAACTGTCACCCCTTTCTCCCTCTGAACAGTTTAGTAAATATCAAACCATATTTATTATTAATAAACCCACAGCTGAAAACCCCCTTTTTATTTATAAATTATTCACAGGCTCAAAAGCTCGGGGAGCAAGGGCACCCTCCATTTGATGCCACGGAGGCCAATATAATTAAGACTATTGGCTCGAACTGATGCTGATGCAAGTATCATCTGTTTTGCCCTCATCTATCTGTCCATCTGTGCGAGCCATAGGAAATCATACATTTCAATCACAGCAGCATGCCTGGTGACAGACTTTGCACAATGGATGTCGATTTTATTATCACAGCACAACTGGTGGAGACACCCTGCTGTTTTACAGCTCACCCTAACCCTGCCTTCAGTCACTCCATGACGGTTTAACACATGCTCACTATGGCCCAGCAAACACACACTATGTGTTGTGTGTGTGTGTTATTGATGAATGATTTCCTTTGATTATCCTTCCTATACTCAACCTGATTTGCACACTGACACAAGTACAATAAGCAAGTGTGTGTGTGTGTGTGTGTGTGTGTGTGTGTGTGTGTGTGTGTGTGTGTGTGTGTGTGTGTGTGTGTGTGTGTGTGTGTGTGTGCTCATTTACCCATGTGCTCAGTCACTCTAACCTGGGTTGGCTTCCCAGCTGTGCAAGCTGTTTTTTCCATCAACATGTGTTTACTGGCAGGGGACCCTTATGTTTGCATTACAGGGAGGCAATAAACAGGAAGGCCAGCCCCAGGGTTTTAAAACTACTGTTTGGGGAGGGGGGCACCCTCATGAGGCGTGAGCCCTAATCACTGCGTGGTTCACTGTTTAATTAAATGCAATGCTAAATGTCAAAAAGAGAGATTCTTATTTTTGCTGTTGATGCTTTTTTATTTCATTATTTATTTTATTTGTTTATTTATTTAGGAACACATCAACACATGCTGAAGTCCTCTGTGTCCAAGTCTGCACACTTTGATGAATTTTTCACAGTGTTATGGTTCTTCAACCACCTGGATGTGCTAACAGGGCACATGTATTTATGTGTCTGTGTGTGTGCACACTCACACATGTGTGTGTCTCTAAAGGGTGGATGTGTTAACATTAAATTCATTCTTTGCATGTGTGAAAGACTGATTAACCAGATGACTCCGAGGCCTATTATTTTGGTTAATCAATAGATCCTTGAATAACTAATGAACAACATCAAAGAACAAGCCTACAAACAGCCACAGGCAAGTGATAGACTGCAGTGTTTTCATCTCTTTATAGAAGCCTTAGCGTTTGTTGAAATATGATAATGATTCTGTTCTCTTCTGTTCTCTTTGGTGCCCACTACATGACGCTGAACAATAACTAACTGAAAAAACTTCCATGAACTTATGCTACCTGACTAACTAAAAATCCAGTTATCATTGTAACTGAAATAATAGTGACACATGGCTGGGGTAAAAGTCATCAGTTGTGTGGGAGAAAGTGAGTACATAAAAGACAAAAGGCTCATCAACTAAACTAGTTTACTCTTCTGAAACAGCAGCTGATGGTTTCCGCTATTATTTCATCTGTGTTGGGGGTTTATGTGTCAAGTGATCATTATACAGATTGTCCAAACATCTTTAACTGATTCTTCATACCCATTCTCATTAACTTCTAAATATGTTTCATAATGGAAGGCAGGGATTGATTCGGGTGCTAAATTTGGCCCTTGTCTGACCAAAATAGGAGAGTTGCTGTGTAACTTCACTGAGAGGAAGGAAGATTTTGTGCATATTTAAAATGAAGCCAGTCTTTGGATTTTCCTTCTCACATTGAAATGTTGTCTGTGGCATATAAAGCATTACCATAGCTAATGAATAAATGACGAAGATACAGTTATTGTTTGAAGAAAAATTACATAAATTTGAGTTTAAATTCATTTACTGTAATTAACCACATTTTTTGGAAAGTTGAGTTCACTTTCACCAGCCAGGGTCGATTACTGCTAGACCTGCTGAATTAAGAAAACCCATGAATAGATCCTGTCTGGCGAGGTGAAGTGGCCAAAAGATGTCAGAAAGCAACACATGATGGCCAGTGAATGATGGTGAGAGTCGTTATCCATAAATGGAGAAAACCTGGAATGGTGGTGAACCTTCCCAGGAGTGACCAACCTACACAAATTACTCAAAGAAGGCCACAACAGAATCTAGAACAACATTTACAGAACTGCAGGCCTCATCTGCCTCAGAGTTCATGATTCACCAATAAGAAAGAGACTGAGCAAAAATGGCATCCATGGGAGAGTCCAAGGAGAAAATCACTGCTGACCAAAAAGAGCATAAAGACTCATCTCGCATTTGCAAAACAACATCTTGATCATCCACAAGGCCTTTGGGGAAATATTGTGTGGACTGACGAGACAAAAACTGAACTTTTTGAAAGGTTTGAGTCCCGTTACATCTGGCATAAAATTAAGACAGCATTTCATAAATTTCATACCAACAGTCAAACATGGTGGTGGTAGTGTGATGGTCAGAGACTGCTGAACAACTTGTTATAATTGATGAAACCATGAATTCTGCTCTAAACCAGAAAACCCTGAAGCAGAATGTTTGGCCAGTTTGTACCCTAAGGCTTGAGTTATGGAGCAGGACAATGATCCAAAACACACCAGCAAGCTCACCTTTGAACGGCTCAACAAAACAAATGAAGGTTTTGGAGTGGCCTAGTCAAAGTCCAGACTTGCATCCAATGGAAATGATTTGGCATGACCTTAAACAGGCTGTTCATGCTTGAAAATCCTCCATCGGGCTGAATTAAAACAATTCTGCAAAGAAGAGTGGGCCAAAATTCCTCCACAGTGGTGTGAAAGACTCATTGCCAGCTTACACGAACACTTGATTGAGGTGTGGCAGCACCAGTTATTAGGCTTAGGGGGCAATTACATTTTCACACAGAGCCAGGTGGGTTTTAATATTTCTTTTGCTTATGTCATGTAAGCATCATGTTAAAACTGCAGTTTGAATTTGCTAAGATTTGCTTTGTCTAATATCAAAATTTCTTTAACGATCTGAAACATTCAAACGTGACAAATATACAACAACAAAAAAACACACACACACACACAAACTTTGAAATGAGGAAGGGGCAAGTGCTTTTGTGCTGTGTATGATTTGGAAAAAGAAACTAATGGCAACAGCAAGAATCTGCATTTTCCCCTACAGGACAGGGAGCACATTGCTTTTCCAGCATCCTATTCTGTGGATTCATATTATTCAAGCGTTTTTTCACCCAAAGCTGTTAGAGCAGTCATTTAACTGTGAATAAGTTTTTTAAATGCCCTCCTCGTGATGCCTGCTCAGCCAATCACAGTCCCTTAGGGGCGGGGGTCCCCCGGCAAGCATCTGAGGAAGAAGGGGCTCCTCAGGCTCAGCTTCTGCCAGATTTGGCTACCCAGTACCACCACCAGATGACTGTCAGTGCGCATTTCCAATTGGCAGGAGGGAGAGTAAACCGAGGAGACCGATCGGGGAAGAGTGTGTATGAGAGAGAGAGAGAAGCGGGAGTGAGTGTGTTATAGAGGGAACAGAGTGAGAGACTCCAGCGGAGGGGCGAGAGGTAACTTCACCGAGGTTATCACTGCGCACTGTCGAGGAGGAGTGATCGCTTTTTTTCGCGCAGCATGCTGAAGCAGGTTACAAAGTGGACTCTGGATGAACCTTCTGATTGAAACGCCCGATTCTCTAATGGACTGCTGGAGAGCACAGTGAGGCGAGAGCTGTGCCACAGTGGCAAGGAACGGAGACTGGGAAAGAAGCTGATGCAGAGGGGAAAGTTACCAACTGTGGAGATGTATTGCTAACTGCGAGTTTACTGACTGCTCGGACCATTCTGAGTCGTTTCTTTAAACTGGATGCTATTGTAGACGAATCTCCGGTGATCCCGAGACCGGTGCCGCGGTGGACCATAACCAGCTCAGTCGCATAGACGGAGCGAGACTCTTTCCATAGAATACAATCAGCGGCAAGAGTAACTAAAATGTCTTCGTTATACCTCATCTTTTGCGTGATGGTCACAGGTAAGATACTCTTTTGTTTGCTATCATTTAACCACCCGGGTCCTTATTAACGGGGAAGGATGGACCGCGCTCCGTGCTGGCGCGCTGCGTCAAGCCATTCAGTGCGCTGCTGTAGTAGTGTGGGCATCTGATCTGCTGCAATGCTACATTTCACTGCTGTTAATTGCCGGTAAATGTTTAATTAGTTCTGAAAGAGTGATTACATCAGGAGGTTTCTCTGTCTGCGAGCAGTCCCTGATGAGAAATGGCACTGCGTAAGTGAGATTTGCAGTGATTTTTGCCCCCCTGATCTTATTCAAACATCGGAAGCCTGAGCGAAGTGAGCTTTCTTGTTTTGAATGGAAAGGCTCCGAATCATTGTACGAGGGTGCACAGACGGAAAGTTTCACTTATTTGATTTCTTAAATCTGGGGACCGGTTGCGCCTGACCGCAGTGTTTCTCCACACGCGAGTGTCTTTTAAATAAGATGCTTTTTTGTTGTTGTTGTTTTTTTTTTAACGAGGCTCGTCAAGAATGCGCATTTAAGCAGGTGATAACAGAACAATTAAAGCTGGGTATGAGACAGCTCATTGCAGCTCCCTGCATCTTTTTTTTTTTGCCTTGAAGTTGGCCGGTGTTGCACACGCTGCATTCCCTTAAACAAAAAGAAAAAGAATGGGGAAAAACACAAAAGCCAGAGGGGGTTTCTGCTGAGCTGACAGGATTGCGTCTAAAGTTTCTTTTCCTTTCATGTGGTGCGTAAACGGGCAAAAACGGACACGGTGTATCTTCCAACGGGGACTGCACGGTCTCCCGAGGACACGCATTTGAGATGGTAAGAGTGAGAGCGGGGAAGAGGGGGAGGCAGCGAGAAAGCAAAGGGGCAGAGAATGAGGGAGACACAAACTAGAGAGGGAGAGCATTTGTTTTTCTTGAGACGGGCAGACATAATGCACCTGTTTCCCCCCCACCCTCTCTCTCCTACACAAACACCACCACCACCCCCTGTTGCTTTTTTTATTGGCAGAACAGAGTTTATGAGTGATTATAACAAAGTCTGCTCATTGTGCCCCAGACCTTCCAGTATCGAGATTTCAAAATGCTTTAATTTTGAAGGAATTGTGAGGAGAAAGAATGTTTTTGATGCACGTCTTGTTTTGAAAATGCGACTTGTCAGCTTTTGTTTTCCCTCCACACTTCAACGTTGTAACTTATTATTAGTTATCCTGTAATAGAATTAACAGAACGATGCCGAAAACAGATGTGTTTTTAGGCTTAAATGCAATTATTACGAAACAAAAACAAACAAAAAAAAGCAAGCAGGCTTTCTGAACAGCTGCTACAATTTATTTGACTCGTTTTGTGCTGCTCTTGTTGTAGAAAAGACGCTTTCGGCAATTAACACTGAGCAACTGTTGACTTATCAGCATTTTTCAGCGTCGATAAACTAGAGCGCAGTATTAACACTTTGGGATGAGGAAAAATAATAATTAAATTTGAATGCAAGAGAATAGACAACAACCTCGCACTAAACACAGATGTTTTCCAGGGTGAGTGGAGGAAGAGGATCGTGGGGAGGCAGAAAAGATAGCATAATGAAATTGAAATCCTTTAGGCTTTATTGTATTTTCACCTCAGACAGACTTTCACCAAAAGCCCAAGCATGCCCAATGGCCATGTGTTGTGCGTACATCTTTACCTTCAGCGTGGTTTTGTCATCATTCAAGGCTCCGGGGAGGAATGTGAAACGAGTAAACCTCCACTCCCTGATAGACTAGCAACAGCTGGATGAAAAGGAGCAGTAGCCAGACAGTGGCATATTTTCCGGACCCCAACACGCACACACTCACTCTCCCCCCTTTCACACTCAAGCACACAAATAATGAAAATGGTAACAGCTGCCCTAATTAGAACCTAAGAGACCCTAGACCTCATTTATTGTGTCAGTCTTATAAAGAGTCACAGATGCTCAAAATTCTTTGCACTCATAAATGTATTTTGTGGTATCCAAATTTGGCTCCAACACATGGCCTCACTTTGAAATTTATGTATGGAATATTGCATACATTTTGTAAGTATGTAGTCTGTACTACAACACAGATAATTTACTTTCCCGGATAGTCCCCTGGGCTCCCACAGGAATTGGATTCCACACTGAATCAGTATTCCGAGTAATCTTCAGTGAGCTCTTCTTTGGAACCTTTTGCTTTGGGTCGCTTGCGTCTCATCGGGCCAAGTTCAAAGGCTGTGAGCTAAGATTACAAGTTTCTCTCCATTCCTCTTAAGTCGTGTCGCCACTCATGTTTCACTATAGTGTGGCAGTGTGAAAATTTTCCACCTTGCTTCTTCTCACAGCATTTTTTTTTTTTTTTTTACTTTTTGCCCGGTCGCAGAATGTGTGACTGTGGAACGCGGGGACAGGAGAGCGTATCTGCTTAATGGGCCGCAGGCAGATGGGAGACTTTCACCGACGGTTGAAAGCCTGTTCGCATTCATACCTCATACAGACACAAACATAGAAATAAACTCAAGCAGAGAAAGTGATAAATGCAGCCCCAGCTCCCTCCTCCCCGCATTACCAGCCTGGGTTTTCCCATTACCAGATTTGTCTTTAAAATATAGAGTACAACGATGCTTGAGGATGCAGTGACAACATGGCCTGGGAGGTTTTGTTTTAGGGAGCTGCGCATATTTTATGAACTGCTGTTTTGCTGCTCTTTGAATTCTTTCGGAGGGGAGTCAGACTGAAGACAAAGTTGGGGGTGGAAGATGGAAGGAGAGTCTTAAAGGAGGGGTAAGACTTGGATGTGTCACCAGTGTCTTGATGATTAAGCAGACAAGCAGCGGGTAAACACAGAAGAAGACCGCTGAGCATTGTTAACCTTTCCCTGTCTTGTTAGTCTTGTCTCTGTCGCACAAACACACACAGAAACAAACCAATGCGCTCTCTTTCTGCCTCCGTTTTACCTCCTCTCCTTGTATCATGCGCCTTTCTTTTCTTTTCCTCTGTGATAAAAAAGATCGGAGATAAAGTAAGAGAGACTAAGTGCCAGAAAGTTTGGGGGTAAGAACTGTAGCCAGCCAGGGAGGAATGTAAGATATGAGGTTCACCAAGTGCAGACACAGCAGAATCTGAATGCAGCTGACTCTTGAACAGAAGTGCCTTGCAAAATTTGTGAGACAAAGTCAGGGCAAAGATAGATAACATGTGGTCAACTCGACGTTCAGTCCGTGTTGCTCGTTTTTAACGCTGTATCTGAAATTTCTAGAAACTAAACACAAAACGAAAGATTCACATATGCTTTTTTTATATTTTAAACTTTATCCCAACATGTGCATTTTAAGAGTTTTGTCAAGATTACTGTAGGTGACTGGACTGGATGAATAGTTTTAGAGCAAGGCATCCAGTTTTTCTTTTTTACAAATGATGTGGTCATGCAAACACACACACGCACAGGCACACCCGAGCCGGCAGTAATGAATGTCCAAAATCTGCAAGAAAGACCTGTTATTTCCTTTCATCCTGAAGACCCGTCATGCACACGAGGCATTGTCTTTCTGCTCTTCTTCACATCCTCTGAGCCCCCCTTCCTGCACACTCACTTGCAGCATTTTTACGGAAGGAGAAACTGGAATGAGAAAGGAAACAATGGGGCTTCATAATGTTGCTCATCTCTAATCAGCTTTGCCATGTGGGTAAACACAGATAAAGAACTTGGCAGTGTGTCCCGAGGCTTTGTTATCAGCTGTTAGCAACTTAAGTGGATGTGCGCACTGGTATGGCTCAACACAGGAAGCCCAAGTAGCCAGGTAGCAAACTGTTGATGACATTTGGCTTCTTTGTTATTATTTTTACCTCGTCCCACCCATCCTCCTTTTGTCTTCACTCTCTCCTTGTGTCTGTCTCTGCACATCCTCAGCGTGTCTTCCTCTGAGGTGGTTTGAGGAGCCGGAAAGGATATGACAGGGAACAGGACAATGGGAGCTTCCTGCCATTTTCCTAGAGTCTTCTTCCCCAGTTGTGACTCTTCGGGGCTGTGTTGTGAGCATACACACGGGCGGGGGACGGCACAAATTTGTTGACTCTTTCATTCTTCTGTACAAACACAGTAATGGAAAGAATAGAGAGAGGAAGAAAGTGGGATTAATTCTGTGCATGTCATTAGAACAGGCCCCCAAGGGAAAGAGTTGAATTTATACAGTAGCAGCTATTTTAAGAAAGACTTGTATTGCATTTATCTCCTCCCTAAAAATGCAAGTGTCACTTCCTTTTGCAGAGATATATCGCCATTTCAAAAGACCTTAAGCCCAGAAACCAACATACAACAGATGCACTAGACCACACATTCATTTTTATTTTCCAATCAATTCTTGCCCTGCAAGACAAGAATTTCATATCTCCTGCCGAGATGCAGAAACCAACAGCAAATTGAAATTTATCTTCTGCGTTGCAGCAATATCTGTTCCTGTGTTATCTTCACCAGCCGCTTTCCTTAACCTTGTATTAAAGATAGCTTTATTGGAGTAGAATTCTGGCAGCTGGGAAGAGTTTCAGGAAAAAAAAAAAAGTTCAGTTGGGAATCCCATCAGACAACATTTATTTAGCACTAGATGCAGATTTATTTTACTTCTATTTTTACTCTCTTTGCATAAACTATGATTGGCAGTGGCACTTGATTAGAAGGAGATGTGAAATATTCAGCAGAGTGCACTAGGGCTTCTATGGCGTGTGCACATCATCCAGAAATGAATCACAAGGATCTCACGGAAGCAACACCCTGAACACACTCGCGCACCCACAGAGGTCAAGGGCGCACGCTGGGGCTGTGGATGATGAGCCGAGATGAGTGTTTGGCATCTTCAGGGCTGTGTGCTCTTTCTGGAGCGATTAGTCAAAGTCCAACTGTCTAATTAATGATGCTCCAGCTCTCAGGACATGTCACCTCCTTAACCAGCTACGGGTGAAAAACACATTCAAGGAAACAAGAAACTGTCTGCCTGCTGCTCATTTTATTAGATATGGAAAGAGTGTGTACCCTTGTGGGAATAAATATTCCAACTACTTGTTCCTTGAAGAAGTCCATGCTCACTCCTTATTCTCATTTTCATCTCTTCACCCTGTCAGTTGAAACTGCCTGGAACGCCGTGGCTAATATTGTGTTGGTGACTCAACCATTAACCAAAATAGTGGGTTGGTTGTGGCTTGCCCTCGTCTTCCTCTGCACAATGATTGTCCTGTGCTGCTGCTGCTGCTGTTGTTCTTCCTATTGTTGGAAGAGACTGTGTGAAGGATTGGAGAAAGTGTAGCCATGTCTTTTATTTACATTTCTTCTGCAGAGAATTTCAGACAGGGCTGAGAAACTCTCGCTGGGAGGTCTGCGAGAGAAGGCAACCAATTTGCTATCAACTGAGGGATGTCAGTCAAAGCGTATTGATCAAGCCTTTAACTGCAGCTCCCTCAATGGCAAAACATGTTAATGTTATCGAGCTGTGTTGAGACGTGAGTAGCAGCGAAGTGTGTGTGTGGGTGGGTGGGAGGGAGGGTGTTTGGTAGAGGTGGGTGGCAGTTAACTGGTTGAGGGGTGTGTCTCTCCCTTTCTCTCTCCTGAAGTCTGCTTTTGGCGTAAGAAAGCTGATGCAAAAACAACAATGGGCTCAGCATGAGAATAGGGGGAGGAAGAGAAAGGGAGAGGAGGGAGGCAGAGGGGGTCAAAGGGATTTACTGCCAGGAGCCTAGAATTTCAGGTAATGGATATGCTTGTTTCAGTGGAAACCAAACCTGCTGTTTTTCTTTGAGCATGGCAGAGGTGAAAAAACAAAAAAAGAAAAGTTGTAACTGACTGCAAGTCCGAGGGGGATTAATAGCACCTCAGGCTAAACATTAGATCTCAAGTGTACACTTGAATGCAAAGAAAGTGATTGTGTGCATACCTGTGTTTGGGTGTGTGTGTGTGTGAGAGAGAGAGCTGGAGGTGGGCTGGGTGGGGGGAAGCAGGTGTGCGAGAGAGAAGTAAGGGAGGCGTATGCTGGAAAGAAGCTTTTCTGCCACATTCCTGCGAAGCAGCATCAGCGAGGAGGGCAAGAACACATGGCTAAGTGCTTCCCAAGCTGGCTGAGGTAAACCTAACACCCCTCCTGGAGGAAGCAGCCCAACCATTGTTCCAGCACATTGCACCCGTCTGACTGAGGCATCCTAGTGCTGTGCAGATCCCAGGGGGCTGGAAAGAGAACGAAGCAGAGGAGGAGGAGGAGAGGGACTGATTGTTCCCTGCTCAGACTATCCACAGATGGGGCTATGGCACAGGATGCTTGCTGTTTGCTTTAGAGTCCCAAGCGTTTGCTTTGCAGTCATGGTGTACAGAATGCTCTTGGGGATAGAGGAGAAGAGAGTTCTTGCGGAGACAACAGCAGGGGAAGGGAAAGAGACAAGGCAAGAGGGAGAGAAAGAAAGGTATAGGGGAAAAAAGGGAGCCTGCTTAATATGATGTCAGTGTGAATATAGTGTCATTGCCAAGAAGGGAAGACGGATGATACAGCCATACAGTGATCGGGTAGTTGGGCGAAAGAGTGCTCAAGTCCTCCCCTGTATCCAAACAGAGACATATAGAGCCGAAGATAATGGAGAAGGGAGGGAGAGTAAAGGGAGTGATTGAGGAAGAGGAAAAAAGGAAGGGATGAGATGCAGGGAACCCAGGCTGCATCCATCATGTGGTTTGGTGCAGAAGCCATTTGTACCTATTGTTCTCTATAATTTGTTTTCTCAGAGCCTGCAATGGGAGGGGTGAAGGGGAGACACAAAGCTATGGCAGCCATTTATTTTTGCACTAATTGCATAAGTGAGACAGCATAATTAGACATATAGCTAAACAGACAATAGGCCGAGATATTCGCAGACGGAGATAGACAGGGAGGTGTAGATAGATCCGAATAGATGAGAGGCCTGGCGCTCTCCATTTCAAATTCAAGAGTACGAGGAACATGTTAAACGCAGTAAAGGGGATGGAGAGGGATAAAGGGAAAGGAAAAGGGAGAGTAAAGGAGGTGGGCATATAGAAGGGATGAAAGATAAGAGGGGGGGAGGGAGAGAAAAGCCCTCTTCACAGACTGCACTTTGAGGTGCGGCCCAGTGCTGCCGGAATAGTCACCTCATTTAATACACCTGCTCAGCGGGGAAGGGAGGGAAAAGTATAAGGAGGTGTTGTAAAGGAAAAGAGAGAAAGGGCACAAGAGAAGAGAGGGAAGAGGAAACAGATCTCATCTCAGATTCTTCAGATCAAAGGCAGAGAGTGGCTACAGAAGGCTGTTTGTTGTGGCTTGTTTGGGAGGGTCTCTGTCTCTGTGGGGTCATGGGTTCACCTGGTCTGCTATTTTGTTCAGGCAGCATTACGCTGCAGCACAGCCACACACCGAACGCCTTGCAGGCTACTTCATCACCTGAACGATTGTTTTTAAGAGACTTTTTTCTGTTCTTTTTTTCACGAAGCAATCAAGCAGGAGGAACACTGATTAGCAGATGGAGGCTGCCGGCTTCAGAGGACAGAGAAGTTAAAAATTTGTTAAAACTATCACAGTTTAGGAAGAAAAATAAAAGTAGCAATGTTTTCAGCTGACTGGACTGTGATTCCAGCAGATTTCGCTATGTTAGATTCTCTTTGTGTGCTAATGGAGTCGTGCATCTGCCAGGTCCTTGTGTAGGCGGTGCATGGGTGTGCTGAACATGTCATGTAGCCTTTTAGGACTGTAGTACAGGGAAAGATAAATAGGCCCTTAATGAAGCCGCACAATCACAGGCAAGTTAAAAAAACTAAGCGAAGATTGAGGGGCAGTCAGGCCTGATTGGAGGGCTATTGAAGCCGGTCAAGAGAAGCTCTTGCGTCGTCACACTATAGATTAGCCACTCACTCCACTATAGACCTCAGCCTAACTACCCTTCTTTCTCTAAAGCAGTCCTCTGACACTCTATAGCAGCTCAAGTCAACTCCATGATTGTTCTGGGGGAGTTCTTTAAAGGCCAATTTAAACTCAGTTCTTTGTTTAACTCCCCAGGAACTCAAGCTGGGACATATTGTATTGGCCGTGTGTGTTTGTGTGCGACTGAGTGTGTCTGTGCCCCTTTGTGGCTTAGATTTGGTGGTGTTTTTCTGTTTTTTGTGTGTCTGTGTGTGTGTGTGTGTGTGTGTGTGAGCCGTCTTTGAGCATGTGATGTTTAGTTAAAAAAGAAATGGGTGTATCTCGGAACTGGCAGAGACTAGTTTTGTGGGTGAAAGAGGGTGCATGAGAGAAATCAATGGCCCAATTCAACCTATTACAGCCATGACTGTTGCTGTAATGGTGTGGAAATGGACAGTAGTCATGTGGATCCCTTTTATATCTCCGGGCTTAGATCACAAGTGAAGCTGTGATTCATTTCCTCCCAGCTTTGATTTAAAAAAAAAAAAAGTACTCTGAGTATTTCAAAGAGTCCCTCACATGATGGTGAGAAAGAAAAAGAAATATCCCTTCGTTTTTGTGAAATGGTGGAAACCTCTTTTTCTGCCAGGTTTGCCGAAGGACAAACACAACACTGGGCTGCAATTTTTTTCCTCAACAAATAATGGCTCTTCCAAACTTCTCTCCTTCCAGCTGTTGCCTCTTTGATCCCAGGTAGCATGTTAACAAGCAATGCCTTCATGGAGTACCCTGAACATCAGTATGTGTATTCACATTAAGGTGTGAGAGTGTGTGCATGCGTTTGCACATGTATGGCTTCAAAGTTTGTGCGGATTTTCACACCAATTAACAAATTGCTTTATATGTTCGCTGAGGTGACGATAGCCTGTCTCCTGTGGGGTGCTGGATTATTTTTTTTTGCCCACTTCAGTGTTAACTCAAGGTGGGCTGAACCTTCTTTCACACTAACTCATTAATGATACCGGTCTAATTAGTGCCTGTGGCTCCAGACAGGGGGCCCCTGGAGGACACATCACCATTGTGAGCTGGCCTAATCAGGAGACCACTCAAAAGACCGAGGACCCACTGCACCAGTGAGAAAGTTCACACATATAGAGAGACCTGCCTGGACTCGCACTCAAATTAACGTGCTGGTTCACTGGGGTAGGAGAGTATAAAAAAAAAGTGGTTATATTTTCAGACTTCTGACCATTGAGGATAGGCTATTTGCTCATTCCCATTTAGCGCCCTCTCTCCCTCTGGTAGTGCTCCTCCTGAGGGCGATGCAGAAATATGATTTAGCTCTCCTTCATCTCTTCATCCCTCTTTTTCACTCCAGATAATTCAATCTGTTTAATATCAAATAATCTCTCACAATTTTTCACCTTTTTTTCACGTTTTAACCTTATCGCTCAAACAGCTACCTCAGGGAGCTGGGCCTCGTTCCACTGTGTTTAAAAAAAAGGGGGGGGGGGGGGGGTGAGGATGGGGAGCAGAGAGGAAGAGGTAGCCCAGGAAAAGAAGGATGGCAAATAGCTCTCCAAGGAGTGCTTTTAAATGCCTCTGTTTGCCATTCTCATGGGCCATATGTGGAAGAGTGGGCAAATAGATTCAAAGATAGGAGAATACTAAAAAGGAGACAGCGATACCGGGAACGATAAAGGGAAAGACAGAAACAATCTACAAGAATTTAGTGGAGAGTAGGTGATGTGAGTTGTGGAACTTGAGGTTTGGGTCCCTAACTTGTGTCCCACAGCACTTAACATGCCCCTGGCCATCTCTCCTGGCAGTTAATTAGAATCCAATAAGGTTGCCGCCTGTTGGTCATTGTTCCTCCACTGTGTTTACCCTTTCCAGAGGCTCCATTCGCTGCTTAATCTGCCGAGAAGCTGAATGTCAATAGGTGAGGCCAAGACTCCAGAGCCCTGCGAGAGAGGGAGAGATGAAGCTAAAAGGAGGGGAAGGAATGAGAATCAGGGGGAGTGAGGGGAAGAGGTCATTATTCTCGTTCCCCTCAATATTGTTCTCTGACGTTCCATTTCTGTTGAAACCCCATCCAGCCTCCCCCCCATCTCTCTCTCTTGCATCTCCTCTCTTCTTCTATTCTTCTCACTTCTAATCCGTCCTCTTGATTGTTCTAAGCTGCTTTCAGCCCCTGGGAGGGTGGGGGGCTTTGGAGTCTGTTTTAATTAAGATTTAAAAGACGACTCCCTCAAGAAGGGAGATTTAAGAGCAGGATAGACTAAGCATAGTAAATAAGCAAAGGTAGGACAGATTGTAGAGATGTCTCAGCAAATATCAGAAATCAGTAAAAGGAGAATGTGAAAAAGCTATTATTTAACACGCGGGACACGCCCATACATTAATGCAAAAACAGGCAGACACTGAGGCATTTGGATGGATAAGCCAAATTGGATTTTTTTTTTTTTTGTAATCACACGGCACAATCTATATAGATTGATCTAAACTTCCTGTGATTCATACCATATCCTGTGAGGGTGATATGGGATCAGTGGTAACCAGCAGGCAAGCCGAGGGAGTTATCTCCACACTCTGTCCAATGATCGATCATCTCACACGATGGGCTTAAGAGCCTGTAACGCCTCACTTGTTTATCAGAACCTAGAACTAGAATGTTTTCCATAGATACAATGCATGAAAGGGAGGAGAGAGCTCAGGGGGGCATGTTTTAAAGCTAAAAATTTTTATTTGTAGCATAATCAGATATGGTTAGAAGCTAAACTGATTTTTCTTTGCATTACATTTGGGTATTAGTGTTGCACCTTGCAAACATAAGAGATACTCCAGATTAGCTTACTAGGTGCAGCCTGCAGGAGGCAGGAGACGAGACACCCGCTTGCCTGCTGTGTGTTCTTCTGACTGTTAACCGCACTATACTCACATCAGCTCAACTGGCCATCAAACAGACTTTACACCATCGATCTGGCGGGACCGTATAATGCTTCAACTTCACGGGACAGTTGCGTCCCTCGGATGCAGCGTCATCATCAGTGTCTAGAAAAGTTCTGAGGTGCAGTTGGATGCGTGAAAAGGCCGGGCACTTAACAGTCACATCACACCGTGACAAAAGGAGATTTCTCTCCAGAAGCCTGGCCACCAGAGATACCAGCTTTGCTTTACTTTTACCATGCAAACAGCGTGTTACAAAGTGTTATGCTGAGGAGCGGTGCGTGTCACTGCAGCCCAAGAGCAGGCATGCGTTACATGTTTGGTAAAACAGTCACATAACAGCGCATCTGCCTCAACTGCAAACTGCGCATTCTTAAGGGTGAGTAAAAGCAGCTAAGAAAACACACCCCAAGACAAAACACACAATGAAGTGTTTAACTTCATCAAACCACAGACTTCGGTGCAGCCGGTAAGGTGTTAAAGGCCAGGCTAGGGTCGAGAGCCTGACCCATGGCATTCTCTGCTGTGATACATCCCAACACACAGCCACCATATGTCCGGGTTTCACAGTCAATGAGCCAACCCACCCACTGTGACAAAGGCCCATTCACACCCAGTTGACTCTAAGGAAATCTGCAATGCCATGGTGTGATTAGGACAGAATGCAGCACTGGCGCAGACCTCGGCCGTTAGAGAAAAACAATAGACTAGAACAAACGCAGAAATAAAAGGACTGTTAGGGAAGAAGGGGTACCTAGACAAAGAACTTTAAAAAGTACTTTGAGCGGATAAACGTAAGTATGATCTTGCCCTCAGCCTACTACAGCTCCATCGCTTGCCTCCATCAAAGCCCCCTGAGACTCTCCCCGGCACACTCTGCCTCCATCACTCACAACTCTCTTAATAAGGCCAGCAGTAAACGGCAAGAAAAATATGCAGGGATGAAAGATCCTTCTCTCATGTTCTCGCTTTGAGGATGTGTTTCCGGGTGTCAGGGGAAGGTGGAGAAATGCAGCTTTAGAGTAATGCTGCATTTTAATAGAAACAATAAACTGCTTATAAAATATTATTTTGTGTCCCATATCCTGTTGTGTGTAGCAACAGCTCTGGGAACTTTTTTTTTTGGGGGGGGCAGACATGAAAAAGCCACCTAGGAGAAAACCTCATGCCAAAGAATAAAGAGTGCAGAGCTCCTGGGGGAGAGATATATCTCACATATATTCTTTCACCGCAGCGATTAATATCTAGGAAAAAAAGGTCAAACCAGACTTGAAACGGTCCAGTATATCACAGTTACATTTGGAGGCGGCATTTCATACATCAATCCCTGCTGTGATGTCTCATCAGCCTGGTCACACTGGGGAGACCCACACCGCAGATTATCAAAGATTGATGGGGTGTCCTAGTTAAAGATAGGGGAGGAGAGATGACTGGTTAGTGGCAGGAACTATACCGTGATCTTTTTCAGAGGTGATGATTGGAGGGCTCGCATGGCAATGCCCAGTGCAAACATCATCACCACATCTGACTTGTGTAGGGCTTTACCGCCGTAACCCAGAGACCTGACCACGGGGGAAACTTGCAGAGGTAGCAGTTTGGAGGAAGGAGGGGAGGGGGTCGCTGCTCCTATGCGAGGCATTGCTGTCTGACTCGGGAAGCTCAAATGAAGCTCTAAACTTTGCATTTCCTCCCTTCCACTTCCATCCTCATTATCATCCCCCTCTTTATCAGAAGACCCAACAAACTGACAGAACAAACAGGCAGATTATCCCAAATCCTTTTTCTCTCTCTCTCTCTAACACACAGCCTCAAAATCTCTTATCCACTGTTCACTGTCATACTACCCATTTCTTGTTCCGAGTGCTTGCTTAATAATTAATTGATTAATTAGTTCGCTCATTAATCATTTATTCATTAATCATGGCCTGATTTTTCTAGAGGAAGTGGTGCAATCTGAAAAAAAAAAAACCCTGACTTCACATTTCACTCTAATTATGCTCCTTTTACTAATCAACGCTTAAGAAATGGAGTTTCAGGAAATTAGTTTTCCCCTTCCCTTCTTTTCCTCAGCACAAAGCAGAATGTATTGAGGTCGGCAGGTAACATCCCCCCCCACCCTCTCACTTTCTCGTGTTCTGGAAGCTCTTAGTCATCAGGAATTTTAAAGGAATGTTTCAAGTAACGGGCAATCTGATGAACAGAATATAAAATTGATGTTAAATTAAAACTCGCACTTTCATCTCCTCTGGATGAGGAAGAAAAAAAAAAAGAGTAGGAATTCTGGTCGCGGACTATCCTGAGACAGTGATTAATACGCGGCAATTTGAAGGCTGTTTGTAAGAACAGAGAGGTGGCAGCATTGTGAATCACACACTTATTCTCTTCACCGGATCCACGGGTCTCCCGGGAGAGGAGGTAATTTGTTTAATCGCTAAGAGTTATGTTCTCCGGACAGAGAGATGGGAAGATAGGATCGTTGAGAAATATGCTCCGCAACGTGGCGTGAGCGCGAGAGGGGGAGCGCAGAGAAATATTGTGAACAGGTTTAATTAGGAGTGTTTGTGTGCCTTTGTGTTCCTGTTGGATGCAGAGTTCACTACAGAGCTCAGCTGCTTTCTCTGAAGAGGCTCTTGTCAGCTGCTGACAAAAAAGAATTATGCATCAAATTAAAGAGAGCTCCACTGAAATGGAGGCAAGTCGGGCATTAACCTCTAAGCTTTAAAAAGCACACATATTAAGCAACACTAATGAGACTCTCACTGAGCTGCCTGTGTTTTATATTCAAACACACACAAAAGTGCGGCTTTGACTTGCAGTGTGCCATTGCAGCTTCTCAATGAGGTTGTCTTTTTTATTTATCTCACCAGCAGCAAACACTGCGTAAGTGAACAATAGCGTAGATGGCCCCTTTACCGTAATAAGATGCACACATTTACAACATTACCACCCTCATTAAAAAATAATAATAATAAAGGGGAAAAAAAGTATTAATTATGAAACGCACTACTTCCTATCGCGAAGAGCCGAGGGGGTTTCCACTGGGCTCAATTAGGAAGAGCAGGCCGCAAATCCCTTGACTAAATTAATTGATACCCCAGAGCATTAGAGCCAGAGTCCCAGTACCGAATCTGTGCAGAGAATCCCTTTGTTTTCATTTCCACTGCATGTTTTTAAAGCAAGATATCGTAGCAATTTTCACATTATCTCTTCATTGTTTTATGGATTTTAATGTGTCATTTATTGATAGATTTGTTTTGTTTGCTTGTTTTATGGCGGCAGCGGAGATTGAAAAGATTTGCAATTTTTTTTCCTACCCCCCCCCCCCGACTCCTGTCTCATCTTTGAGCTGCCTCACTGCCACATGTTGTGAACCGCTGCTATTTTATCCACCATGTCAGCTGTTATGCACACACTAAACCGCGGCTTTTGCAAGCAGCGCAAGAAGTTAATGATGTAAAAGCACAGTGAATTATATTGAAAGCCCTTCCATCCAAACACTGGCGAAAATTGTGGGGCGGGGCGGGGGGGTAGACAGAGAGAGAAATTGGGATATGACAGAAAGAAAGAGAGAGAGAGAGCAAAGACCAAAGAGGGGGTTGGTGACGTGCGGGGGGGCAGAGGAGGGCTGGAACTGTGACACAGATCCCGCCAGCAGCTGTCTTGTGGGGTAAGCAGGAGCGCAATGACAAGACTAGCTCAATCAACATCTTGTCAACATTGCTGGCTGATGTGTACAGACAATTTCATACCACTGCCACTGACTCCCTCCCCTTTTTCTCTCCTTTTTATATGGCTTTTTTATTTCCTGTCCTCCTGCCAGCCAGCCAGTCACTTACTATCTGTCTGTATGGAGTCAGCTCTCAGCTCCCCTAGCTCTCGGCTTCAGTGTAGGGGAGCTGTTTAAAAAAGCTGTGTTGGAATTATACTCAGAGAGATGCTTTTGCCCACTAGAAACCCTAAAGATATGGGCCTCTGACACTGAGTGCGCATCAATGTGCTCATGTGAGTGGCAAGTGTGAGAAGACAGTATAAGAATGAGTGTATTTATGGCACATTGTCGGGCACTGCAGCACACTGACTGTGCGAACCATTCATGTGCATTCACACGCTGACTATGTCACATCAGCACTCTTGGGTTCTTACCCAGCCTCCCCTTTTCTTCCCTCACTCCTTCCTCTCCCCGTATGCATACCACTCTATTACACTATCCACTGCATCTGTTAGCAGCTACCCAGGGAGAACCTCGGCTGCTGCTCACCCATGCGATCAGCCTCACCGCTGCCCTGATGTGTGCAGCGCCCTATTCCAGCAGGGGAAAAAACCTCATGGTGACAGCCTCGGAGACAGACTGATTACAGCATTCCATCAATCCCCTCTCAGGCTCCCTCCTTTGCAATTGGAAGCTGACAGGAGCCCACTTTTTCCATTTTTACCTTACCTCAGTTTTTTCTGATCTTTCTAAAATATAGTACCTCTTTTTTTTGCTCTTGTTCCCCCCCTACTCTGCTTTCTTGAGTGTTGTGTTGACAAGCTGACACAAACCCCTGTGATTTTCACACCAGGGATGCAGAGAGAGAGAGAAAAGGGACAGGGGAAGGGGATACAGGATAGAGTAGAGGAAGGGATGGGGAGGGAAAGTGCAAGGGAGAGTCTGGTAAGAGATGACAGCTGACACAGAGTCTGGAAAAGCAGAGTGGTGGCAGGAAGAGCGACGGAGAAAGCAAATCAACAATTAGTAGCACCTTATAGAACTCGCGAGGTTGGGGGGCTGGTACATATTGATTTCAGGTATCACGGTTCACTGAGTGTGGTCGTAAAGGTGATGAGCAGAGGAATGAGGGGATTGGGCTGGATTGTGAATGGATGCAGGGATGGGAGAGAATGCCCGCGGTTGGAGTTTCGGCAGAACACCAGGAGGGGGTTGGGTGGATGAGCGGGTCCACTCTCTAAAAAGGGGCCTAGGTCTGAGCCAAGATTTTCACAATGGAATAAAGGCTGAAAGGGGAGGCTAGGAGGATTAAACTCCAGCAAAACAGCTCTTAAAAAGCTGTTAGGCTGCAATTTGGGCACAAAAAAAGCAAAATGGGAGAGAAGATAGTGAGAGTGGGCGGTTGGGAGTGCAGATGAAATGCAATGTGGGAAAGAAAAGATGGAAGAGATGCTCGGTTACATTAAGGTAGGCTAGATGCAGACATCTGCAGAGGCACAGGGTGAAGCTGTTTGCAACAGTTAAAGAAAAATACAGAGGTGCTCACCCATATAGTGTGTGTGATGGGGCGGGTGGCCATACTGCCATGGGCTGGTGGGTGGTATCTGTTGTTAGCGTGTTTTAAGCCCCTTAGAAGTTCTGTAAGAGTCACGGAAATGAGCTTAGTAGCCAGATCAAACATAAGATGGGTGCCGTGTCCCCTTTGGGACATACTGTTTGGTTCAGCTACTACTCAGCATTACTCTCTGTTTATATGCACACACAAGCACACACACACACAGGAAAAGGAAGACAAAAGAGGCTGACTCAAAACAAAGGGATAATAATTCCATACAGAGAGAAATGGAGCTCCCATTTTCCAGCCCGATTTAGAAGCCTTATCTAGACAAGGCACAATGGATGGCATTTGGAGAAAGTGGTTGTTTATTCCAAGCTTGACACTTTTTTGCCAATTGCCTTGTTTTGTAATGTTTTTTGTCTGCTTTGCTTCCTCATTTTCTCATCTCTGGCTCTTATTGTGGGAAAACTCACACCAGCTGGGCTCGGGAGTCTTTGCCGTTAGCATAGGGCTGAAATGCAAGTAGATATCGGGTGCTATTTCTTTTTTTTCTTTTTTTTTAGCATTTTGAATTATTACTGCACAGAGCAAATTGTCCAGTCAAGTTGAGAGCACTTACATTTATAGACCCCACAGGACTGGATGTTGTACTCTTCGTACTGGATGGGAATGAGGACATGGCATAAAATCGGAACTAAAATAAGAACTCTTTGCAAACACTGCCATCAGCAGCTGAGTGTCATCGTAAAACATAGGAAAATGAACAGAGTGGAGTAGCTGATGTTATTTTAGTTTTCATTTGAAGGTTCCAACTTATGCACTTAAATTGACTTTTGTGCCCTCAGATGCTCAGATCATTTATTTATTATTGAAGTTTTTTTTTATTTTTAAAAAAATCTTGCTTCTGTAGCCCAGAGAGACTCCCTCATTGATAATGCATTTCTTATCCCCTAGCCTTCACCTTATCCATCACAATAAATGAATGCCTAATCCTAATGGCAGCGTTATACTTTCCACTTTACCAAGTACGAGAGTTATCTTGGGTCCTACTGGTGCAAATTCTGTCATGAGGGCTGAATGCAAGACTCCACAGGGGGTGTCCGAGCGTCCTTGAGTTTGTTGTGACCGCAGCGTGTCCACACAGAAACTACAGTACAGCAGCAACAACAACGCTTTCGGACCATGACACTCGTCTGGGTGTTCGCAGTTATCCACGTAACCTTAACTGATGCTATCCCTGAACCTAAAACCAAGTATTAAGCCTCAAAAAGCAGTCCATACCTCTGGGGACCTTGATTTTTGTTCCCACAGGTTTGTGTGCAGTCAGGTTAAAGTCCCCACCGGGATAAATGCACACGAGACACACTCACGTACATACGCACGCGCGCTCGCACACGCAGAATGACTGCTTCAATCTATTTCTATCGAGGCAGATGTCCAGTGGAGGACGGATCATTGCCGACATCTGTCCATCCCTTCCTGATCCTTCCTGATGCGAGCGCATCCCCTATCAGTTCAGATGAAGGAGAGAGAGCAAGCAGTTCCAGGGTCAACGCAAAGCTCTTTAATAGGTTTCGCCCAAGTCGGGGAGGCTGTTTTGCACTTAACACCAACCATGTGACAGAAACAGCAAAGTCACTGTGTCAAAGTAACTGCTAAATGTGCCCTCCAGTGCCTGACAAGATGCTTACCCTATTAACGCAGCCCCAACCTCCACACTCATTCACACACTGAGATGAAACGGCAGACATAAACATACATAGCCCAAACACACACTCAGCGTCAGGCGGAAATGCACGCACACACAGACACACATAAACTTAGCCCCATGTGCATCCAGCGGTGTGAAATGATATTCCATTTTGAGAAATCCGGATTAAAATGTATCTGGCCAAATGTGTTTTTGACCTTGTTACTAGGGGACGGAAAAGCAGTCACGCGCACACATATACGCACAGCAAGGTGAGAAAGAGCGAATATTGCATTTTTGGTGTCAGTGTAACATTTAAGCACGCAACGTGTTGTATAACTAATCTACTCTGCACATATTTACCTGCGTAGCAATCGAGACAACGCGATAAATAAACTCACATCCTCTGCAGAAATGTTGGAATTTCAAGGGGATTCAAGTCTTTCTTTACGAATGCGATTCAACTGCAGCCAATAGACGAGCTCCCCATTTTTAGTCTGCTGAAAATCACCGAAAACTATTTGTGTGTTTTCGTTTGTGTACACGCATGTGTGTATGTGACACTGCAGCACACCAAGAACAAGCCTCCTCACACCCACAGCTCCCTACTTCTTCTGACTGCTTCTCCTCCACTACTTCTTTGTCTGGTTGCGTTCCTCCCTCTCTCCCTGTCAGAAATGTATTCATGTAATTAAGCTGCTAATACACCGTCAAAGAATTGTCTAATTCAGCAAGGAGGAATTAAAGGAATCTGGCATGAGTCATTAGCCAGTCGAGATGTTCTGTTGAGCATTTTCAATAAGGGATCTGGAGAGCAATGAATCACTCATATGGCGTGAAGACATTCTCTACAGCACATGCTCCGTACTCTATATTTGTACGGCTGCATATGCGTGAGTGTGTGTGCGTATGGTGTTAATTGCCATTTGTGAGCATGAGAAATTGTACGTGGGCGAGGTAAAGAGAAGCAATTCAATGCATGTAATCCATCTAAACAATCAACCAATGCAGTGAACTATTACCCATTGTAAACATTTAGATACTCTGGGCAAGATACTTAATTACAATCAATGTTTGTACTGTTGCAAGTACAAAGAGGAAAATCCCCCAACTCGCTTTGCAATGGGAGGAAAATGAAAACGCTCAATAGCTCATAACGGCAGAATGTAAGGGACAGGCGGGCAGACTGTTAAAACAGCATTTTTTTGAAGGTATGACTGGAAAATGCCAGCCTTCGGTAAATGCCTAATGGCCTTCACTCGAAGACGTTTCACTTCTTATTGACGCTCTCAAATTGGCCTCTTTTGATCCCCAGTGGGTGCCACACATACAGCAGTCTACCTGTTTGCACCCACAGCTCAATCGGCTTTTAAAGCTCTTTCATAAAAATGATGTACAGGGAGACGATACTGGAGAGCCGACATGCATTGTTCTCTGATCTTTCTTTTTTCTTCTTTTTTTACATCTCGACTCGATCTATTAACACCTCGTTTGGCCCAGATGGAGAGTAACAGACAATGGGAGCATGTGAAAATGGGTTTCGAGGCAGTTGTCGAGAGCCACAACGGTCTAAAGTGTTGAGCGCTCATGTTCCTGATGAGCTCACTGTTTGGCGGCTTTAATCGTTCTGTTGGATGACAGAGGCAGGAGGGTGCAAAGGGGTGAGGGAGGCGAAGGGTAGGGTGCAGTCCTGAGATGAAGTGGTTAATTGAGTGCAGGATAAACAGTGCCAACAACCACGGAAGCCCCTCAACACACCACCCCTTCAGAAAAGAAAAACTAGAAAGAATGGAGGGTAAAAGAAGGGGAGGATGGGGGGGGGGGGGTAGAGAAAATCCCAGCTACCCTCTGGGGGGAAAAGCTGCTATTGAAAAGCTATTAAACTTGCATTTAGCAGGATTGATTAGAAATGAAGAGGCCTATTAAAAGAGAGGGACAAGAGGACAATAGCGTGTCTCTGGCCGCCGTATGTTGCCCTCCTTTCAGTGGCTTTCTTCATGTTGGGAGGGAGGGGGGATCCTGTCTGTTTAAGCGTTCCCACCAAGAGAAGCAGTTCGGGGTGGGGGGAGTGGGGGCTTAGCACTGCCTGAATAGAACCCTCTTTATCTTCCACTGTCCCCCTTCCCTTCCATTCTCCACCGAGCAACAAAGAGAGGAGAATGAGGGAGGGTTTTTTAAGTCCTCTTCCCAGCTCACACAGACATCCTACTTAGATAACCAACCAACTGCCTTTCTCCCTCTCACCTCCTGCCTTCCCTTACGAATTAGTTCCCTCTGGAGTGCTGCCGTCTTCCCCCCCTGCCAGTGGGGTTTGTAATACACAATCTTAAGCATAGTGGCACAAACTGTAGGAGCTGCGAATCCGTATTCACGCTGTGTTTCTGCATGCGTGTGAAGGCAAGCCAGCCAATCCGGGGAGACTTTGACTTAAACACAGCAGCGAAACGGCGACAGCGGTGGCGGCAGTTGTCTCCGCTGACTTTCAGCAAGCTCGAATGAACGGGTCCCCAGGGAACTTTAATGGAGTTTTGATTGTTTAACATCCATTTTTACAAAAAGCACATTGAAGGAGTGGCTGCGTTTTCTCTCCACAAGCGTGTTTGCTTCATGTCAGTGAGCATGTAACCATATGGTCTTGGGAAAGAGTTAAATAAGTTACGAGTAACAGCTGACTCTTCCTCTTAGAAGACGCATTTGTAGTGGGGGAACAAAGAATATTTTCACGCATGTCCATTTCTCCCACCAAGTGCTGTGGTAACAGGAGAGTAAGCTGAGCAGTTCGTGTCAGTCTGCTTTTTTTTAAATAGTTGCATTATTTCGTCAAAGCCCTTACAGAGAAAGTTTCACTTTCCTCGTCATGCGTCTCTGCTGGCACTGCAGAAATCTACTGTGATCACATTTTCTGAATTTAATACATCGAGATTTTATAGCCATATTGTGACTCCGTATGAATTTGCAGTTTGCCATCAACGAAAAGGTCAATTTAAAGATTTTAGTTGTTCACGTTGTCTCCTTTTTATTTTTTCTTCCAGCAGCCACCCAAGCAGCCTACTTCTCCCAGCAGCCCCAGGACCAGGTGGTTGTATCCGGTCAGTCGGTGACCTTGCCTTGTGTCATCGTGGGTTACCGTGGAATGGTACAGTGGACCAAAGATGGCCTGGCACTGGGAGGAGAGAGAGATCTACCAGGTATTATCACTGGCTTCTTCTCTCCAGCCCCCTCCTTTTTCTTCTCCTGCCCTCTCTGTGTTTAGTGCTCTCTCTGTCTCTGTCTGTCCTGCTGCAATTAATGCCAGGCCTCATTAGAAATCAAGTCTCTCTCTGTCAACCTTTGGGGTTTTACACAAATGAATGGTGAGTGAACAATGTACTGCAGACAGGTCAGCTACTGCTGCACGCACCGAACTTTAATTTGTTGTTTAGCATTTTAACTCTTGTAAGAAGGTGGATAATCAATTGGCTTTTGCCACACATTGACATTTAAATGTGTGGCTGACTAGCATAAAGGCGAAGAAGCTTCCTCTTGACCTTAGCCACCCCATCTTCAGTGTGCCTGTATTTAAAGGACAGTCTTCCCATGCAGCAGCCTTCTCACGTGTTGCATCTCTAGGCTCACACTGCTCTGCTAACACAACGGCTCAATGCCTGGCCCTGTGAGGTGCTGCTTGCTTTCATTTGTGTCTTAAAGAGCCTTGCCACGTTTCTTTTGGCTTTGTTCAGGACACAAGTCTGTTCATTTTATAGTCCTTTCATTATGTGTTTGTTGTTGGTTGGTTTGTTTGTCTCTGACTCTATTCTCTGTGCTGGCTTCACGCAGGCTGGACACGCTATTCCTTAATGGGCGACCCGCTATCAGGCGAGCACAGCTTGCAGATCGATTCAGCAGAGTTGGCGGATGACGCGGTGTATGAGTGTCAGGCTACACAGGCAGCGCTTCGCTCCCACCGTGCCAAGCTCACTGTACTAGGTAAGATACACAGCTCACGCATGATCCTCACAGTCGGCCCTTGTGCCAAGGCCTGCAGGCTGGCAGTGCATGGGAAAAATCAGGGGAGTGTCTTCATCGCAGAGCATAAAAGCTTGCAGACAACTACCCTAATAATACATGTTCATCCCCTGAAATGAATCACCTTCAAAACACAACATTAAATGTCTTAAACTTCATAGTTTGTTTGGGTTTGTTTTTTTTCAATCAGCGCTTATAGATAACGTTATCTGTACAGTTTCCAAGTGGAAAACATGCCTTGAAAGCATAATTCAAACCAAATAAGACTCAACCATGAGAAGAAGAGGAAAAAAAAAAGAAACGCCAGCATTCTTAGTCGCGATAATCAAGACTCTCGACGTCTAGGGTAATGTGATTGCTGCAGTCACAAATGACTTGCGTAGTCGCTTGAAAGTCTGCATAGTTAGCACATTTTATAGTGAGCCACAACATTTGTCAACCGCACGGCGGTTTTTACATTAACGTGATGTGAGTGATCTACTTCTTCACACAGACCTTCAGAGGTGGGGTGAGGTGGAGCGGAGTGGGGTAGGGATGGGGGAGTACGGGGAGGAGGAGGAGGGGGGCCGGATCTTTTGGGAATTGGAGTTGACATAGTACTGCTGGCATCTGGTGGCATGAAAAGGAATATCACTCTATAAATTAGCCCTGTCAATTGCCCATAAATGGACCTGCAAGGCAAGCATTTTTCATCAAGAAAGGAAAACTCAAAGGGAACAATTATAGAGATCTGTTGCTGCAGCTTATGTGAACATTTCTCCACAAAGACCCTGCTGTCACTGAATCCATCCGTTGCGTGGAGGTGTCTGTTCAAAGTCACTGAGGCAGAGTGACAAGTAGTGCAGATAGCGCAACAATGGGAGGGCAAATTGAGTGGTAGGTAGAAACATTTCAGTTAAATGAACAGAATCTGAGGACTCACCCGAGCTCATCTGCCCACCTTTATCTGTCTCGTGTCACCGCCAAAAGCTGCGCAGCGTAGCACGAAGCAGTGCGGTCGCCACATGCCCACACACATCCAGAGAGTGTGTGTGGAGGCAGTCATGAAAACTTGATAAAACTGCCTCTTCAACATTAAATGCACTCTCGAAAGACCAAGGCCGACACCGTGGCTGGTGCTTCATGAACATTATGTGCATTTCATAAACACATAAATGAAATCAGATGCATTGCTCATGTTTTTGTGTGGACATGAGGAGGGAGCGTGCGCCTAACTTGTGAGTGTATGTGTGTGTCTGTGTGTGCGTAAATCAATGTGGCCAGATGAGACCAAAGCAATCCTGCACAGTCAAAGGAGTCAACGGTGGGAGTGCAGTCAGGGGAATCGGCATGGAAATTAAAATCACCTAGCACTCGGATTCCATTAGTGTCCGTGCCGCGGCAGCGGAAGGACCTCTGACAATTCAGATACACACAGTGAAATTGGTTCGGTAGAGGGTGCAAGAAAGGCCAGCACAAACCCCATGTTTACGCCTTCCCTTATTGGTTGGGGAGATAGACGCCTTCATCAGGGGTGGCACGCTTGGCTTGACAGTGGTGCGTGCGAAACCATGCAAATAAATGAACAAATAAGCAATTCAGTTGAAACATCACTCTGCAACAGTAAGAGCAAATAGAGCAATAATGCTAGCCCCAAGAAAGGAAATAAATAAGTTTGAGTGTGTGTGTGCTTTTTTTTTCTTTCACCAAATGACAACAGCTCTCGGCCTTTTCTCCTGTCTGAAACTACACCTTGTTAAATAGACACTTGGCAATAAGAAGGTATTGTTATATATTGACGATGGGCTAAGAGCAACAGCAAGCTCAATATCAGTAATGCGTCTTTGCGGTTCTGCGCTCGCCCGGAGCTGCAATGAGTCTTTTTGTCTTGAGCTGTATGTTTGTTTCTGCATTACAGTTCCTCCCTCTGACCCTGTGGTGGAAGGCGGCCCCGTTGTACGTCTCAAGGCCCACACACCGCACAACCTCACCTGCAGAGCCTCGGGAGCCAAACCTGCTGCTGAAATCACCTGGTACAGAGATGGAGAAGTCATGGAAACTGCAATTTATTCCAAGGTACAGTGAGAACAGATCCGTGTTTTGCATTATCAGTCAATCACCACACACCTACACAATATTACAAACTGTAACAGCGGGCAGAAATAAATGCAAAGCTATTCAAAAAACAGAAATATTTTCTCTCGGGGTATAATACTATCTTTTTCCTCATTTCTGTTTGGATGCTTTTTTCTCCATCTATCTTTCACGGTATCTCACACTTTCTTTTTCCATCGCCACCCTTTCCTCACAAGATTTGTTCTCTTACCCTCTGCAGTCCCCCTTCCGCATCCACTCATTCCTGACCCCCACCCCTTCCACCCTAGCTTCTCTCCCCTCCCTACACCACCTCACCCCACACCACCTCAGCCCTCTTCACTCTCTACTCCCTCCCCTTTTTTTGCTCACTAATGCAGCCACACTACAGCATAACTGGAGCATGCCAAAGCTCAGACAGGCATGAGTGTTTCATACAGTAGAGTTTCTGCAAAGAAGAAATCACCCACAACAATTGTAAAAACACAATGGGGATGCGCCAGAGCGTAAACCAGCCGCGGCTGGGAAAGTGTCACATTTTTCATGCTCTCTGACCACGCTAAACGATGCTAAACGCCACATTTAAGGAGGCGAGAGCCCACAGTGAGGAGGGAAGGAAGCGGGCTACAGGGGGAGAGAGAGGAGATGAGATGAGATGTGAGGAATGTGGAGGAGAGGAATAGAAAGGGGTGGAGGGGAGTGAAGACAGAGCAAAGTGTTGTTAATAGCTTTGTGAAAATAAAAAAAAAAGAAAGAACAAGAGAATTTCCAACGTTTAGGAGTGAAACTGGGGGTAGGCTGTGCTCTGTCCAAGTGAGGGCTGGCAACAGGGAGGGATGTGATTTGATCTAGCATAAAAATGCTTTTGGTGTGTCTGGCTTAGAAAATGGAAGACCTGTTCCATTGATCTGGCTGTCCAGGGAAAAGGTTCGGCTCGCCCCTGCTCTTTTCCAATGATGTGTGACACCCCTCCCTCGCTGTCACCAACCAAAAAAAAAAGGACACGCAGGCAGCTCAGCTTTCACTTTCTTTTTTTTGTTGTTTTTTTTCTTATGTATGAGGAAGAGAGGAAGAAAGTGAGAGAGCAGTGAGCCATATCCTCAGAATCTGCACCTTTCCTCACTTAGGCGTATTGATTTCTGTGAGCAGTAAATAGATTTAAAAGATGATGACAAACAAGGAGCGCTGACTGGGAACACTCTCAGAAATGTGGGAACAGCACAATATCCCCTGCTGCATCATAAAATATATGATTTAAGTGCCATGCCAAGGAACAGGATGGCAATTTTTAATGCTTCACGCATGGAAAAAAATAAAATAAGACTGGCAGTGTGTAAATGGTGAAGTCGCTAATGACATGCAACTTTGTTGTGTGACGCTGAGCTGATTTTTACTCACCTCTTCGTTTTTGTCCTTCTTCATAGTCCCTAATGGAGGATAGGAAGAGGGAAACAGCTGTCAGTATGCTTCCAATCATTCCAGAGGACAGTGACTCCGGACGCACCTACACCTGCAGGGTTGTTAACCCAGCTGCCCCTGCTGGACGACAGACATCAGTCACTATCAATGTCCAGCGTGAGTCCAGCATCCACCTGCCTACAAACACTCTGAAATTATCAACGTGCAGCATGCAGTCACCAGTGTTCTGTGGAGACCAATGAATGCTTTTGCAAAGTCATGCATGTCAGTGACATGAATGTTTCTGCTTCTCACAGACCCCCCTTCAGTGACTCTGTCAGTCCAGCCTCAGACTGTAACAGAGGGAGCCAAGGTTCTCTTCATCTGCTCTGCCTCAGCCAATCCTGAAATCACTGGATACAGGTATCTGTCTTTTCTGTGTCCACTCTAAACCTCTGCGTTGCACTGAGACATAAAAGCCTAATAAAATGAATTTTATAAGCTGCAAAAATGTTATAAACTGAGACAAAAAGATGCCAAGTAGACTCCGTGGATTAAATGGGCTGTTTGATTGGCACAAGCCACAAATCGGCTAACAGCCACTTTGATACGCATCGCACCGTTCCTTACCAGAACTAATGGAGCTGTGATCATTCATTTGTTCCAGGTGGTCGAAAGGAGGAGTCCCCATCTCCGAAGCAAATGGGGATAGCCTTGAGGTGACAGTGGACTACTCCTACTTCACAGACCCCGTCTCCTGTGAGGTGTCCAACTCTGTGGGCAGCACCAATGTCAGCACTCTGGTTGATGTCCAGTGTAAGTTTAACTGAAGGCAAACACTGTACGCGGTGTGGTCTGTGTTTTCAGATATTGAAGGTAGAGCAGCTTTTTAAAAAAAGTCTCTTACTGATTCTAACTGGCCGCCTGCATTGCTTCCCTTCTAGTTGGCCCCAGACTGCTGTCGGAGCCGAAGCCCATGACAGTGGATACAGGCATGGATGCAGCCTTCACTTGTGCGTGGACTGGAAACCCTCCTCTGACCCTGGCTTGGACCAAGCAAGGCTCCAGTGTGGTAAGGCAACAACAACAAAAAAAAAAGCCAGTCACCAGCATATTTTCTTGATGCTAAAGCTTCAGCACCACACCTCAGCACCATTCCTCCGGAGAGAAACATTCACACATGGCCTTGAGGCATGAATCCCTCACACTTTTTCCCACACTTCCTTTTTTCAGGCAGAAACTTCAACACCTCCTCTAACCACTCTCCCTGAGGGCTAAAGCCTCTGGCAGAAAACTGCCTGTCCTATGACAGATTCATAGAGCACCATCAGAGCACACGACACGTTGTCACAATCCCGACTTAATCAATCGGTCAATCAATCACTCATTCAAGGGGAGAATCACTACTTGTACTTGTAACTTTTAGAGCAGCATCTCCCGCCTCTCGACAGCACAAAGGCCCAGCTAGGCTTGCGTATCTATCTCCTTAAAGTCAATTTTGCAGGTGGAACAAATGGGACACTTCCACCTTCACGTTACATCATGCTGGTAAAAGTGTTCTAGCGTGCACACCATTAGTGGGGGCATCCCATAGGAGATCTCTCTTGGCAACTAATGTAATTTCTGAAGCTATGCTGGAAAAAGCACCCCCGGTCAAGAATGCTGTGGGATGGCATAAGCAATGCTGTCATCTTAAAGAGAGAATGCTTTCAGCCACACTCAGGGAATGGTGCAGACATTTTTTCTAATCCACCCACTGCCACTGTCCCTCACACAGCCATGAGTAATAGATTAATTGGGTTACTCCATAAGCGTGGTGAAATTAAAAAAAATGTAGAGTGAGAGGGAGATGTGAAGATGGAGGGAGGGAGGAGGATGGCGCGGGGGTAAATGGATTAATCACAGCTTGATGGAATGACAGGATCAATGAGCTAAGGAGTGAGTGAGTGTAGCAGCTCCAAAGGCTAGGGCCCACTCACACATGCTTCGTTCTGTCCCCACTGTTTAATTGCAACAATCTCCACAGCAGCACGGTCACTCAGCGGTGGCTGGAGTGCTTAATGCTGTGATTAAAGCTCTTCACAATGAAATTAAACTCAAACCACCAGCATTTGTTACAATGGTCAGCCCACCTCTGTGCTGCCTGCACAGTGAGTGGGCCACTGATAAAGGTCCCACTTTGCTTTCGCCTGCCTCTTCTGCTCACAACCTTGTTCTTTCTGTCTCTTTCTGTCTCTAACATACTTCTCACTTGTCTCCCTGGATTTCTCACTAGGTGCTCAGTAATGGTAACACCTTGCAGCTGAAGGCTGTTACTCAGGAGGATGCTGGCACATACACCTGCAAGGCCATTGTACCCCGTATTGGAGTTGCAGAAAGAGATGTCACTCTAACTGTAAATGGTGAGAAGTTTCTTAAAGAACAAAAGAAAAAAATAAATCACTTAAGTATGTTTTTTTTTTTTATGTTAAATTTACTCCTCATTACTTTAAAAACCTATATATATATTTTTCTTTTTACTCATTCAGTTGACAACTGCTGTGTCTAGTTACTTGTTTAGTTAAAACATTTTTTTTTAGTATTTTCAATAGTTTCAAACACCAAAGCAGAGTTTTCTCATGAAACATTTCAGAAAAAGAGCAAAGATTACAGAAAAGTCATGAGATTAATACATACCAGATTTATCTTTTGTGCCAATGGATGGGCCTGATATAGGAAATGGTTACTTAGTTATTCATCTATATTTCTATTTCTAACACCACTTTACTGTCTAGTTTTTTTGTATGCTTGCACTTGTACGTCTTTTTTAAAACTCTCTTTATTTCCTTCACTTTCTTTCATCTGCCCACAGGTCCACCTATCATCACAGCAGAGGCCACACAGCACGCTGTCAAACACTCCAAGGGCAAGCTGGAGTGCCGGGTGGGAAGCAGCCCCCCACCTGATAAGATTGTAAGTGATCCTCTTATTTGTGTTGTGTGTTGTCATTCACTAATGCTTATTAGCTCACACACTCAGTTTGTACATACTCCCCCTTCCTTACCCCGCCCACATAAGCAGCATCACTAACATGAGCTTTACCCCTAACCTCACCTCTACACCTTTGCACCAGCACATCTCCACCTCGTTTGCTAAAACAAAACATATACACAGACACTGACCGGAATGATTGTGGAGTTATCGGAGCTGCTGAAAGAATGGCTTCCTGCAGGTTTCAGCCAGACCACATTCAATTAGCGGCCCAAGAGGCATCAGTCGTCTGACCCTGTTGAACTGCTGAATGTACGCTGGGCTGAGAGAGGATAATTAGGGTGCGAGGAGAAGTGAGAGACAGGTGCCCTGCTGGCTCTGTGCTAGACACGGCAAAAAGTAGCCTTGTTTCCCAGTGTAGCTACCTAACCCTCCTTAGGCTTCACCTGTAGGGCAAACGTGGGAGGCAGCTTAAACATGAGTCCGTGAGTTGTGTCAGACACCGAGCACCTCAGAGGTCAGCAGGGAAAAAGCACAAGAGAGAGAGAGAGCCGGCGTTCACACAGCAGCAGGCAGGGATCTAAGGATAAACAGCCGTGCTGGCTTCTGCTTTGCTCACAGGTGAAGGATTCTTTATAGAACAATTCCTTACCCCCTGTTGTCTATTCTCTCACTCTTCTCCACAGGTGTGGACCTTTGGGGACATGAGCCTGTCCTCCGGCTCCTCCGGTCGTTACTCAGTGCAGACAGTAACCAGTGACCACGGAGTCGTGTCGTCTCTGGTGCTATCTGAGACTCTTTCACAAGATTTCCAGCTGCGCTACAACTGCACTGCTTGGAACCGCTTCGGCACAGGCACTGCCCTGGTCACGCTGAAGGAGCAAGGTACACACGGGCCAGAGTAATACTCCTGCACAGGAGTTATAGCGATAGTCTCGGTTCTTGCTGTGAAGATTGGGTAAAAGTAGTGCCCCCGTCTCGTGCTTATCTTAATTATGCTCTTCTAATCGATATGATTTAATCAGCAGATGGCTTCTTTAATGAATATGTTTGCCCCATAACATAGATATTGATTAGGGACAAAATTCAATTAGAGGAAGCCACATGTGTTTGCAGCTGGGATCATAGTCTCTATCAATGTCTTATAGCCAAGCTCAGCATCTCAGGCTGCAGGCCCCTTAAGTGGTTTTAAAATTAAACAGCGGTGGTACGACTCCACTGATGCTAGGGGAAACCTTTGTTGCAGTAGACACCAAAAATGAGGTCCTCGCCAGTAATTTACATCAACGTAGCAGAGCAGGGTCTCCAGAGAAATGGGCAGCGCTATCTCCTGGAATCTCTAATTAGATTACTGTCTATTGCTTCATTGCATGTCAGGCCTTGTTACCCTTCTTTCAGAGAGATTAGAGACAATAGCCAGGCTGTGAGATGCTGGATTGCCCACATGAGCATATGTTACAGTCACTGTGAGAAGATCAGGGCTTACTGCAGATCAATTTATGGGCACTAGAGCATTTTTCAGATTAGCTAGGCAAGAAAAAAAAAAAGAGAATAGAATCTCTTCTGTTCCTTTCATTTGCTCCAATATGCACTTTCCTAGACACTTATGTTCTGCTATCTCTGATTTCATCCCTTCCCCATCTCTTGACAAACCATCGACCCTCACCCTCTTTGCCACGCATTTCTTCTGTTACCATTGTTCTTGCAGAAGCACTGCCGATGTTGATAATTGTAGGTGGGGCAGTAGGTGGCGGCTGTGTCCTGCTCATCTGTGTCATCACTCTGGTCTCCCTCTGCTGCAGGCACACAGGCAAAGGTGAGCTCAACGGTTAGTATGGGCAGGAGGGTCAACAGCCAATTCTTCAAATCGAACATAATAAAGTGCCTGCGAGCTGAAAATTGAAAAGATTATGTTCAATTTTGTGCCGTTTCACCTTGAGTTTGAATAGAAAGCTTCGTGTAAATTGGATTTACAAATCTTCCTCGCAATGTTGAGTGAATCTGTTCTCATTTCCCATAGGCAAAAGATGCACTCGTCTTTCCAAGAGTGACATCAGAGTTCAGATTGTTCACAGCGATCACAATGCTACACGCGGAAACGACGACGAGGAAGATGTCAAAGAACCCATGGTAGGTCTATTTTGTTCAGCTTCTCTGTATGTCAAACATCTCCATGGACTGTGAGAGAGAAATCAGTACTATTATAACGTAATGTTCAGACTTTCTTTTGTTCTTATTCTAGTAAAGTCTTGTTCATCCTAATAATTCTTGGTCTTCCCTCAGGCTCCAAACAGCAGCGAGTCTCCCGGGACATCGCGCACAGAACACAGCGACCTCCTGGAAGAGGAGGAGGACGAAAGATCGGACATCAAGGTAAAACTGAAAAACACTTCCTTGCAGAAACTCTCAAAATAGCAAGCATGCTTTTTTTCCACATGATACTGAACTGAAGTCAAATTGATGTTTTTTTCCCTCTGTTTTTTTCAAAGGATCCTACCAATGGTTACTACAATGTTCGTGGCCACGACGACCGTCATATTCGCGGCAGCGGATTTTCTGAATACGTGCCCAATTCTCGGCCGGTCTACACTCCATCGCAGCTGCCCTCCCCCAGCCCCGTGTACGGTCAGCACGGCACCCAACCCCGTGCCTATGACTTCTCCCACCGATACGCAACCACCACAGTGAGCAGAACCTCATACGAACAGCAGCAAGCTGCCCAGCAGCAGCCTGCCCAGCAGGGGGGAGTTTATCCCACTGACCCCCTCTACAGTGGCACTGCTTACCTACCTGCTACTTATGGCCACGCCTTCACCAGTTATGTTAAGCCTGCTTCCTATGAGAAGGTGGATGCGTACGACCAATCAGATCAGGCCAGCAAGGTCTCGAGCTCATCTCGCTTCTCTTACGCCTCGTCACAAGTGTCCTCCCAGCAGTCCGACTATGGCCGGCCCTCGCAACGTATGCAGACTCATGTCTGATAGGGCCAAAAAAAAAAAAAAGAGTAAAGAAGCAGTGAGTAGATAACTATTTGTCACCACATGTGTGGGCGGACTAACATGAACTTTCTTTACTCGGACAGTCCTGCAAGGATTTGTTAGGACAGTATAAGAAGGGAGGCATGATTTCGGTTATGAATAACCAACCTGCGATGGACGGCAGCATCTACAGTAATGTGAACTTGTAGAGCTAGAAAATTAAGCAGATTGTGATGTTCAAGTCAAGCATATGATGAACATTACAGTGCGATACCTCACTAGGTTGTCTCTACATGATGACCACCCAAACTTGTGGAGATGTTCTGCGAGTTTGTGGGCCAACCAGAAAATAAATCAAATGCATCCCTTAAATTTGGGTGGCCAAAACGACTGGGGTAGCTGTTTACCTGCATTCCAGAGTTTACTTTGTGTCAACACTAATTGTAAACATAACCTCGTAAATACTTTGAAAGAAGACAGTACGAGCTAACACGTACAGTATTTGAGGGGGGGGGTAAAAAGGTGTGAAGAACCTTTGTTGTCTGTCATTTTGATGTTTTCGTTGGCATGCGAAAGGAATTGTAAGCACATTTGTGTCTCTATCATCTACAAATGACTGAGCTATCCACAGAGACAGACATGAACTATTCTGCACAACAGGCTAGCTGCACTAACCAACAAGTGCTACAGGCACTCTATTGTAAGTGGAATACATCTGGACTGACCTGTGTTTCTGGAGCCTCTCGTGATAACCTTAACACGTTGGACACAAAGTGTTGTCTGCCAGTGGGGAGAGAAGAATGTGCATATTGCCTTCGTTTTAATGGAGGACTCTATGTTGTACTGACACGGACGAGTTAAGGCAGTGAAAACCCAAAGATGGTAACAAATTGTATAGGTAATAAAAATAGGGGCTGATGTTGAAAACTGTTGATCTACCCCTGCATCGTTTCCTGCTGTACTTTCTGATTGTAAAATCAAGGAGTAGGAACCAGAACAATCAAAAGTGGTCTTTTTTTTTTTTTTTTTTTTGGAAAATGGTGGCAATCTTGAACTTGAAATAAACTTGAACGCAGAATCAACTTTGGCAGGCTTAGGTGGGGTAAGATGTGGAAGGCGGTCCTGACGGGGGACCACCCGCTCTCAAGTTTTACAACTCAACTCAATCAAATCGTCTCGCTATGTTTACAAGAAACAGTACTACCCTGAAACTGAGTATCTGTACAAATGGCTAAGTCCATACTTTCTCTCTGTTGCATGCAAATGATGTGTCTAGTGAAACTCTTCAGCGTTTATATTCATGTCCATTTCATGTTCGAGACATCGGTTACTGCACCTGACCCGGCCGCATTCCACTTCCTGGGCGTTTTTGGTGTGGACGCTTGTACTGCCATTTGTCTAAAAATATAAAGAAAGAAATGAAACGTTCCCAGGCAGCCTAATGAGAGAACAAATGTCACTTAAAGTGAGGAGGCAAACATCATCGCTTGTCTTTATTTTTCTATTTTGTATACGCCTTAAAGTACAGCGTGTAAGCTGCTCTACTGTAAAGTATCTTTATATACATATGTATCTATCTCAGTTTATTTTATTTGGTATTCACACATTTTCTTGTCTGAGTTGTTCATCATTCCTCTGAATGCAGTTACCATGCTTTGGAACACAACTAATTGCCATTTTGTTTGTTCATTCTTTTAATATTGTATTAAGAATTTTATTTGCTAAAAAAAAAAAAAAAAGAGCTATTGTTGCTTGTACCTTTGTACACATATTTATATTTAAATAAAACCATTTCCGATAAAGAACACGGCTCGTGTGAATCCTCTGAGTTAATCAGTCTGGTGAGCTGCTTCATTGGGCATGGGGAACAGTGAAAAACAAAGCCTCCCATGTAGCAAAAATGATGAATACATAAATTAGCAGCACTGTCTATGTTGATTTTCCTATTCCCCCAGTGGTGTGCTGCTTTTAATGAAGACAGATGAGATAGTGGAACCCCCACTGTATGTGTATCCACCTCCTGAAGCCAACGCGCCTATCTCGAAGGGTAACAGGATAGAGCTGCGACAAAGGTAGGTATTATTTGACAATATGAGTTCGCCCTGTCACCTTTGTTCCCCAGGTAGGCCCGCTGCTCACGACAGGGAGGAGAAGAACACGCTCATTACAAGTCTACTGTGAGAAGGGACAAAGTCTCACAAGGCCTGCATTCATTATGCACAACATAATACAAAACAAGGCCCCATCAAAGACAAATGATACAGGTAATGTAATTAGGTGCAGAGGAATCAGATAAAAGATGTTTATTATCATGACTCATATAAAAATAGATACAAACGCACACACACACACAGAATAAAAGGTCCATTATCCAAGTCACAGTTTGTATACAATGCTTATGAAAATATCTTCTAAAATTTGTAGCCTCTCCCAACTTTCTACATACATATTTTGAAAAGAAAAAAAATACACATTAACATATGTATATAACCCTGCCAATTGTTTATTCTAATATTTCCTCCCCTTCAATAAATAATCCTTGGAAAATTCTAGTTCTTATCCTGAGTGTAACAGTTGCGTTAGAATAAACCATCGGGTCAGATATGTTGCTTAAGGTGAAGTTGGGTCGTGATCAAACAGAGGAAGCTCTCACGGTGAAGAATGGATTGCATTGCTCTTGCAACTAGTGAAAACCGCACTGATTTACACTCAGGCTGTGTGATTGAAGACCCCAGTCGCCCTGAGCTTAATTGCAGACATGTGCAAAAGCCAGCAAGACCTAAACACCACCCTCTGCCCTTCTCTTGAGTATGAGATTTTGCCTAATCATTCACCGGCAGGGCCCTCTATAAATAACAAAAACTGATCTGGGTTGCTACAACTTTTTATGAATCACTCCAGTCTAACTCTTCAATGCTCATGCTAGTGTTTTTCCTATTTTCAGACTGCTGACTACAAACCGGTGTACTTTATTGCTGGCCATTTTCCAAAGCAAACTGTGGGCTTTTAGATTGATTACTGCATTTTCTACCTTCAAGGCAGTTTTTGGTTTTCATTCATTTTAGTAGGATATGAAAATTCCCCTACCTGGATTTTTGTTCTTGTGTTATTTGTTTTTATTGTAGCTATTGTTTTTTTGTTTTTAAAGAAACTTCTGCCATTACATAAAACCATAAATTTATAGCCACTTACCGCATGAGCTTACTGGCAATATTTACTGCAGCAAGAGGATGAAAACATCTCACAAAAGAGAAAAAAAAAAAAAAAAAAAAAAAAAAATCACATTAAAAACTTTAAAATACAACCACTTTCCAGAGTATGATAATGTACTCAGAAACACTCTGAATCCCTTAAAACAGTCACACTGGACAAAAAGAGTGAAAAAAATAATTCACAAACTATATATTTCATATTTCTCTCTGTATTTACCGCTTAAAGAGGTCATGAATTGATGGGGGTAACTATGCTCATTGTGCTAAAGATCGTCTTTAAAAATTACATAAAATACCATGCCTGAAGTCAAGTAGCTGATGCGAGTAGCTTTGTTCTGATCAGAATAACATGTTTAGTCTGATGGGTTTTTTTTTAAAGCACTGATGACCTTGAGCAACAGGAAGGGTTAACTCTGCAACCCAGCCTGTTCCCCACACAAACATCAAATATTTGTCTCCTGTTTAATCCATTCTCTGAGCTTGGTGACGCGCGTGTAGACACCAGGCTTGTTCCGACGAGCGCAGCCCTCTCCCCAGCTCACAATGCCCGCCTGGAACCACTTCCCGCTCTCTTCGAAGCACACCAGGGGGCCTCCAGAGTCACCCTGGTGATCACGGTTGGAGGAGAATGGTTGTTAGACTGCATTTGGATGCGATCTGCCCACATCAACAAATTGGGTTTTTTTCCATGCCTTTAGGAAATGTGCACACAATCTCACCTGGCATGCGTCAACTCCTCCAGACAAGTATCCACTGCAGAGCATCCTGGAGGTGACTTGGCCTTCTGTGACCACGTCACACACGGAGTCATTGATGATTTTCACTAATGCTTTCTGTAAAATCTGTGCAGCTTGACCTGCTAGAGTACGACAAAGGGATCAGTACTGTGTCACATGACCTTGCCTTCCAGTGCTGTCATAAAAAAGGTATAAACCAATGACTGTTTTCTACAGTAACTGGTTAACGGGGTAGATTAATGTTAGCTAATGAAGGTTTAAGAGGTGACACAGGAGAGCCGGTGTCTGTGTTAATACATGTATAGGGAATAAAGTAGATTAGAGAAAGGGATACAGGAAGAAGTGCAAGAGGAGTATGTCGTGATTGGAGAGATTAGGAAACGGTATGGACAGTGAATGGAATGTAAAGAACAGAGTGGGTCACCAAAAAATAAATACATAAATGATTTTTTTTTTTAAATTAAATTTAAAATGACTACAGTTGTTCAGAGAATCACCATTACACTTATAATACCTCCTTCTCGGAGAGCGCCCCAGCCTGTGACCCAGCAGGACATGCCTGCTGGGAAAACATGGGAGGAATCGGGTAGGCAGATGGGTTGTATGGTTTTGGCAAATTGCAGAGGTTCACTGAGCTCCAGCAGAGCAATGTCATAGTCAAATGTCATTTGATTGTAAAGCGGGTGGGGGATGATTCTCTTCAATTTGCGGGACTGCACGTTGTCATGGCTGTATTGGTTCTGCATGCCACTGTAGGACAGCCAGCTGGATGGATTGTTGCTCCTGCGGTAGTACAGTATCATGGAGGAAAGTTTGACATTTTTATATATTTAGGTATAAAATAGGGAAGAAATATGAGTAAGCATGGCATAATCTAATGTAATCCATTACAACAGCCCTGCAACAACATTTAAGACTTTAATCACTGCTGTTGGTTCTGTCAGCTCGACCAAAATAAATAAATTTAAAAAAAAAAAAGTCTTGAACTGAAAGCAAAAAACATCTCACATTTTTTGGTGTCACACAAAAATGACCAGACCTGTCTTACACGCTAAACAAAAACTTTTTATTTAAAACTTCACAAATGCAGCTCCTGCTACACTCATGCTTAGTTTTGCATTTAACTTTTAGATTGGATTAAGAAATTATTCAAAAAATAAAATGTGTAGAACTGTTAGGAATACTAAATGCTTTGTATGGCAAATATGTGAAAATAAACCCATCTCAAGCTCAGTCATAATTCAATTGTCTCAGTCTGAACAGTATGCTTAGTGCACCACCTATAGGGCACTCTGATTAAAACATTCCCAGGATACCACCACCACCACCAAGATTCCTTCTGCAATTTTTTGCCGAACTCTGGGTTTTTTTCTGCACACTTTGTATGTTACACAGAGAGAACTACAGTTGTGTATGAGTGCTACGGATCTGTGACTTACTCTGAGTTGCTGGTGACAAAACAGTGAGCGGCCGAAAGAAGCCACGTGTTAGAGATGATTGAGGCACCACAAGTCGGTCCGTGGGTTGAGAAGTGAAGGCTAACCTGCCAAGGCCACTCCCCTAGCTCAGCATTCTGCCCTCCTACGATGCGATTCAGCTTGTAAGGCCTGGTGCCACAATCTGTAATTTGACAGAAAATATAACAGAGGCAGAGAGGAAGCAAGAGAGAAAAATCAGAAACTGAGATTAAGTTAAAGCCATCATGATGCCAAACCTGGCTTCAAATGTAATAATGACTCTTTGGAATCTTAATAAAAGGCATACATGCGTATTAGCCGATCCAAAAAACAAAACAAAAAAGAAAAGAAATTAAATTAATAAATACAGACAAAGCCTGAGGCTGAAATGTAGGTAAAAAAAACCCCAAAAAAGTTCAGAGATAACAAGAGCTGCTTTCAAAGAATGAAATAAAAGCAGTCGAGGCCTGGGGCTCTTTTCTAACAGACAGCCAACATGCAGCTCAGCCCAGCCTCTCCAATCTAACCTGAATGGCAGTGAAGAGATTAGGACCACTCACAGCAATTTTTAAAAACCCAAATCTCGCAAGGGGTGAAGCAATTAAAGCACGTCTTACCACAAATGGTCTCATCCGAGTTATCAGAGCAGTCCTGGACGCGGTCACATTCGGCATTCACCTTGTTGATACAAACTCCGCTCTTACACTTGAAGCTATAGTCAGTGCATATACTCGTATCTGTAGTGGGGTGGAGACACGTCCCAAAATCAAAACACGCTTTAACCAGTAAAACAGTATGCAATCAGAGAGGCTTCAAAGTGACGCTTGAATACACAATGCAGAGTGATTGAGGAGCTGATTGCATTGATTGGACATATTGATTGGGGTTCAGGTCTAATATCCCTCTTTATTCACAGAAGTGAGAATCAAAAGGAAACGCAAGGGTGCCCCCTGTGTGTGTCTGAGTGAGCGAAAGGGAAGCTGATAAAGAGCGAAGTACAGAGTAGGAGGGAATGAAACAAAAAGAAACACAAAGCTAACATAAAATGTTTCGGGTTAAGAATCAGGTCTTCAGAGAAACGTCTTTGTTAAACTGCTATAACTGCTGAGCTGTGGATCAAGGTTCATTATTTAATGGTTTGTGTAAGATGCTTAAAAACAAACAACCCAAATAAATCATTAATGTTGGCGGGATTTTTAAGGGAAGAGAATAACAGAAGACACTCACCAGTTTTACAACCAACCTCATCGCTCCCATCTTTGCAGTCTTGCTTATCATCACACTGAACACTCTGTGGCAGACAAACCCCGTTCCCACAATGGAACTCATTTTGGGCACAACCTTGAGGCAATAGAACACAAGGTGAAGAAATTGCAATAAAATTTTAAAATAAATAAATAAAAAAAAACTTGAACAAAAGACAATCCAATGAGTTCTAGAAGGACATTAGTGGTGCAGCCACAGGAGCCATTAAAATCTGCCTCCAGAGTTCTCGCATGTATTGTATATGATTAAGCATCTGACAGGACGCTGAGCAGACTGGGCAAGGCTTCAAACAAACTCCATTCTAGATAGAATAATGAGCGTACACAGCCAAGTCGTCACTGGCCGTAGTAGTAGGGGTGATGGACTTTTAATGTTAACACAATTAGCACAGCAAATAGGCTAAATAGGGTTTTTGCATTTCCTGAACAGTCCTCTAAGAGGTGGGAATACTTACCGCATATTTTCTCATCACTTCCATCCCCACAGTCGTTGACATGATCACACACCCAGAGTTTCGGTTTACACATGCCATTACTGCAAGCGAACTGGTCCTTATCGCAATCTGAAACAACAGAAATTTCAACAATTCATCTTAAGAAGATGTATACATGAATGATTGGGAAATTCACAAATAAGGATGCCAAAAGAAGTAGTTCTGAGGAATAAAGGTAGGAAAAGCGGGGCAGGGATAAAGGCGAACTTACTGCACTGCCTCTCATCGCTCATGTCACCACAGTCGTTCCAGCCATCACACTTCAATTTCTGGTCGATGCACAGGCCATTGGTGCAGGCAAACCGGTCAGGGCAAGCTTATCCCATAACACATAGAAAACATGGGTGGGTGGGGGGGTATAGTGACAAATTGAGCAAAACAGAGTTATGCATTTTCACAAGACGAGTCATGCTGCCAATGCTTGCCCCTGTTGATCAGAGCAATTATAAATTCATTTTAGTCAAACTTGGAGACAACAAAGAGTGGAGAGTATTGAAAGTGACGTGCTCCTGACTGACAGTGACAAATAAAAGGGAGTCAGTAAATAAGCTCTTCAGTGATTAGACTCGCTCTTGAGTTTCCCTGCCACAGATGAGAAAGCATCAACAATGAACAGCTCCGTTTGACTACCAGTCAGTTACCATCTAACAACATGGTTACTGTGCAGTCTCACAGCCGTCACCATCACTTTGTGACAGACATTTCACTCATAACACAACATGTTGTGTAAATTTAGTTGAGAGACAAGACTTACGGTTTGAAGGATCATAGGAACTGTACTCTGCACTGAAGCCTTTGTCAGTGTGAGACCTATCAGAGTGGAAATTAACCACTAGAACGTTGGTGTCAGAGGTCAAAGACAGCGATGCAACTTCTCCACAATACCTGGAACACAAAAGCAAAATTCAGTTTAAGTTTTGGATAGGGTTATGGCAGCTTTGGTGAAAAAGTAATTGCTCAGATTCTGAAGAGGCAGCACAAGACAGAAAAGTTGTAAACAAACCAGTTTACTGTAAATAAACAAGGAAAATACACAAGGCAGTCAAAGCAGACCAGGAAGTAAGGAAACAGCTTTGTTAACAGATATATACATATGCGTAGATATAGTACATATATCAGCCAACATTAGTATTAACCTGACTGGTATTGGCCTATTAGCAAATAAAATTACTTCTCCACGACCATCACTGTTAATCACTGATCACAAAATCTCATAGGTTTGAAATTATAGGAACAAAACAGCACATGGACAAATTGACCTTCTATATGCCATGAAGGAATCCCAGAAAGGCTTTTTTTTTGAAAAACATATTTAGCTGATATTTTTAGATGAAAATACTGCCAATAATTACAACTCCTGCAACTAAAAATGAAAAATACCACATTTCATATGGGACGTAAAACCAACTGTTGTGGATGAAAGTCGCATGTTGGATCCCATCCTCCAATACAACCTCATCTTTATTAGGTTCTTATCTCTCCTCACGTGATAAAGCTATAAAAACCACATGATTCTAACTGGTCAGAGGTAATTATGCTATTGGTGCATCATGATGTCATAGGTTGATAGGATACACACCAAATGTGAACCTGTTAATACCACATTTTAGTTTTCACATTCTAATAATATTTCGCTGTGGCCTTGGCACAATGAGGAAAAGACAGAAACAAAAAGGTATCAGAATCAACTTTGTGTTATTTTGGACATCAATATGAGGAACTGAATATCTTACTTGTTTCCCATAATTTCCACATAGTCTTTGTGACATAAACGCGTGTCCACTCCAGGCTCTTTCATGCGAAACATGGTGAACCTCAGCCGTACTTTGCTCCCAGAAGCGACCTGTAATACAAAAGAATAGCTGATTGTCTTTTTTTTTTTTTTCCTCCCTTCACACACAGAACTAAGATACACACCAAGCCACAGCTATCATGGAACTGAGCGCGCGCACACGCACACACTACATGCACACCAACAAACTCAACCGAACACACAAAACACTGCAGCCCAGCTAGAACTGCAGTAGAAACAGCAGTCTGACAGATGAAGATAGAAGAGGTACTGAGCAGTAGTGCTGCCTCAGCATCTCTCTCATGGCAGGCTAAGCATGGTGAAGGAGGAGGAGCAGGGGGTGTGTGGGGGGGTAAAGGTTCAAGCAGAGGAGGGGCTGGGGAAAGGCAGAGTGGTACATACCGTGATGGTCCACTTGCAGTCTTTAGCAGGAGGATAAAAGCTTGGGTAAAGTGGGGAAGTGAAGTTTCCCTGTTTTTGAGAAAGGCTGCCACCACACGTAACTGAAATGAACATGTCATACATTTAGATTCTTACAGAACATACTGGAGTTTGTCATGGATTTACGTGTAAAGGTAACATCTTGGCACATCTAGATGCATGTCTGCTTTTTTACCATCAGCCTTGGGGATCACACTGTACGCAGCTTGGAAGCCAGGCTTCTGAGCATCAGTCTCAGCTATAAAGTTAATCAGCATGATGTTGTTAGATGACACAACCTCCAGAGGGTTAGAAGGAGGCCTCTGACCACACTTCCTGTGAACCAAGGAGAAGCGGTAAAGCAGCAAGGTAAACAAAATTGATTATGATTATGGAAACCAAAAAACAGTCTGAAAACAGGAAAGACAACCATGAAGCCAAGTCATGTGTCTGATGCATTTACTGACTGGAGATTACGTGCTCCAACTAAGAGAGGGCAAACGTAACTGTATGCATTTTTAGCCAGAAGCACTAAAACACCGATACAGCAAACAGATTTAAAATGCTTCATAGAAAAAAATAATAATAATAATTTGAGAAGAAATCAATAGATAAGCAGAGGGAAGTGGAGAAAGAGAAAATGAAGCAGAGAGATGGACAGAAATTGCTTAGGCCGACTTTCAAAGTCAAACAATGGGAACATTAGCAAAAAAGTTTTAGCATGGCTCTGCTGGCAGCAGAGCCACGGAGGTGTGAATGACGCTGCAAGAGCAGCAATACATCTACCCTCAGTAGAATAATGTCATTACAGAGTATTATATTATGGCTCTCATAAACCTCATGTCACCTTGGATAAAGCTGATCACTCAATAGTATTATAAAAATTGTATGCATCACTTGGTAACACGCATGTGTTTGGCAGTGGTTTCTGGGTTTGAAATTGCCTGCAGCTACAACTGATGTTGCATTCAGGAGCTTGTAGTTTCAGAATCATATCCATCCCACTGATCACAAAGTGCAATTACAGACAGTGCTGTAGCAGGATTCAGGGTGGCACCTTTCACACGTTTGAAAGGAGAGGTCCCTTTTGAGCCAACTCAATCTCACCAAGGTCTCAGAAGTTGACAATAAACGGGACATATAGCACTAAAGGCTTTCAGAGCCCCCAAAAAATGTAATCAAAAATCCAGTGAAAGGATTGGAGTGGAACATGTTCCACCTACATCAAGAAAATATTTGTTCAGATATCCTTTTGCAACCTTTAAGTCAAACATAAAGTAACCAGTTCTCTTCTGTGAATCTCTTTGATCTTCGGGACTAAAAAGACAAATGTTGGTAGAAATCCTCTTACCAAGGTTTGCAGCAATACTACAGTTTACCTGATGTACTGTAGAAACAAAAGCTCAATTAACTGGTTTACTTTTTGTCACCTTATCTCTATTAGTCATGACATAATGTGGTCCTGAAGATACACAGCATAGTGGGAACTACTACAAACGCAGTTTTTGGTAGTTTAGCAGGCAAATACACAGGTGTGTCTGTGGAAAAATGCACAGCAGACCTCTATGAAAAGTGCACAATTGACCACCTTTTATACTAATGGGCTGAAAAGCCAACATGTTGATAGGTGTTATGGCTTATTTGATATCATACTCGATATTTGATCACATTTTTTGTATTTTTTTAAATAATGGAATTTCTTTCACAGGGAATACGGCAGTAACAACAAAAAGACATTTAGCTAGTAAATGGCATAGTGGTATTATCCTTTAATTTCCTTTAATAAAGAATCATTATTCATACTCCTACCACAAGCCTTCTGGATATTTACACCACTACTTACTTTGTAATGGCCTGAGAATCGTCTGGACTCAAAGAGTCATAGATGTAGACAAAGTCGTCTGAGCAGTCATCCTCAATGTAGAAATAAAGGAAATTGACAACTATAACGTTTTCCTCCGAGGCTCGGATTTGCCACTGACACCGTGACTTGGGGGGGTAGCCCGTGGGGTACCCTGGAGATGAAAAATTCTGGGGATTTGTGTCAGCTTCCAGACGGTAGAAACAATCATCTGTGAATGAGAACACTGGTTAAATCAGAGTGTGCAGGGACATGTGGCACTAGGAAACAGCCAAAAGAAAACATAATCATCATCATGGCCTGTAGTGACTTTGTAAAACACATTTACACAAATATTGTAAATAAATGAATAGACTTTTGCCTGAAGAAATAAGTCATCAGTAGTTAGTTCTATACCGTCACTTGATGTTAACGTGAGGACGGCAATTACGGTAATGCAAAATAATACATCTGAACGTTAGAACCCATCAGACGGAGTCAAAGAAAAGTGTCTCACTCTTGCCTGATACTCAGTTCTCAATCTCTGACTATAGCAGCAGCACATGTACAGTACAGGATAGACCAGTCATTCGTTACAGACTGGCAGGAGCGTGAGCATCAAGCCAGCTGGAAAATTACAACTGCGAGTGATTGAAATGGGACATGCAGTACTCACTGGCTCTTGGGTCCCTGGCCATACGAGAATCCGTGACTAGAGACAGAGAGAGGGGGTGGGTGACAGAGAAACAGAAGGAAAGGTAAGAATGGGTCACTAAAGTTGGGAGGCTGATAGAATTTGATGCATGAGCCTAAAATATTTGGGTTGCACATTTTCTGTTCCATTTCCCTGCGGTTAAGGGAACCGGTGATGGTGTGTAGCTCTTTCTGCTCCATCTCACCTTGCCCTACAGCAGCAACTCATACATCTCTGTCTAACTATCTGGGACAGCAACATCAAATCATACCCACAGAAATCATTTTAAAAGGAGGACCGAAACCACTGAGTCACAGGGCCAACACTTGGCTGGTGGCCAGGATGTGGACAAATGCAACGTGAATGCTGAGAAGACAGAAGGAAGAAAAATGGCTGTCTCGAGTGAGGCCAGGCCCCAGCTAATATCATTAGAGGATCCAAACAGCATAAAATGTGCAATCTCAGATGCAGCACAAGCTGAGAGGTCTGGCTTATCAGTTATCATCTTATCAGCACAACTCAAAGCAAGCCCCTGTAATATAAATACAAAGCACACAGAATACCAATTTGGAAAGCATACAACAATAACGCTATTCTGATCTGCATTCACAAAGCTTTATCTTTCTTGATTTTTAAAAATCAAATACTAAAACCAACTAGGGCAATACGTCTTGTGACCCCCCCCACCAGACCCTGGTGTTACATACGTGAGGCAGTGACTTGACTGATCTTGACATCAGGGGCACTTGCCGAGCGGCTTTGCCTAATGCCACTCTCCAGTGCATCCAAGATCCGCTCCTCTGAAACGTCCGGTATCATCTCCAGGTCGCTGTGTGGAATGTTGAACTGAGACCAGTAGTAGGCTTTCACGCCCTCGCTGGTGTAAGCAGACAAATGGAAATGGAATCAAAGAAACAGACTTGAGCATTCAAGAGGTCACAAAAACCTAAACAGCTAAATACCAAAAGCTAAAATAGCTAATATTATTAGTTACTGCTACTAGCCACTGATTCATATATTACTACTGTGGAATACTACAAGCATAGCTCCAGGCGGTATTAACCAATTAGACCACATTGAATCCTGTAATGCTAGCAAAAACAAAAACCTCTGTGCAAAACAATCATTTTCTTCCTTCAAGATTTAGTGCATCTTTTTTTCTTTTTTGGACATCAAACCTAAACAAGCACTGTAGCGGACTGTTCACTACTAAAAAAAAATAAAAAAAAAAATAGAAGAACTCAGGATCACAACAGTACCTGAATGCAGTGACTACAGATTTGGTGTAGTATTTTTCAAGGATTGGATCTCTCTTTAAATAGTTCCCCAGCTGTGGAGAGACAATGTATTCCACTTAATATTCATAAGATCTCTGCATGTGTTCATACTCAACATATAAATAGCATAGTAGTTAGTATAATAGTTAGTGATAAGAGCTGAAACAAAAGCTTAATTTGCCTTCTTTTTATAAATTATATGTGACTGAAAGCAGCACAAAGACAGACCAGAAATATTTTGGTCTTTCTGAAAACTACAGTCATTTTTTTTAAAAACGAATCAGAAGGTTTTTGGTTCAATCCCTGGCTGCGCCCAGTCTGTGTGCCAAATAACCTAGGGTGAGATACTTTTCCCAAGTTTCTCTCCGATCCACCCATCGGCGTATGAATGTATGCGATGTTAGACAGAAAGCACTTACTCAGGAAAAAGCATAGAAAAAAGTGCTTGTATGAATTGGTGTGAATGGCTGAATGAGGCAAGTTGTATAAAGCGCTTTGAGTGCTCAGGTAGAGTAGAAAAGTGCTATATAAGTATAGGTCCATTTACCGTTTTGAATCAGATACTGAAAAAAAAACATGCTAGAAAGTTAAGCTGAAAAAATGTCTAGTGGAGGATTTCACATCTATTAGAGCTTAATCATTATTTATTTATCTATTTTAACAGCAGACTGGAGTTTTTTAGAAGCAAGAATGGGGAGAAAAATTAGTTCAACAAAACCAAAAACCAGACTTGATTAAGTAGCGAAAATGACTTGGGTCAGAAAAACGCTGCATTCTCCAAGTCAGAGCTCATTTAAGATGGACTGAAGGGAAGTGGAATTGCACAGACAAATCAAAATTGGGGAATTTTTCTTGAAGTACCTGTACACAACATCATGTAATATTTTTCAGTAGACTGAAACTAAAACAAAGGGAGGCTCTGAACAGCTGGAATCCAATATCAAGCAAGAATTAGCAAACACTTGCTTTCTAAACTACAGCATCCTCAGGACACTCGGTGTGCTGGTAAAAAGAGAGATGATGCAATACAGTGGTAAATGTGATTGGGTATCTTTAAAAAACAAAAACAAAACATGTTGCTTGCATCAAATTCAAAATGTGTGTAGATTTTCTTAAATATTCTTACTTACAGCATGCAATGCTGTCTTTGTTCTTGTTTTTAGATTAAATATAAGGGTTCAGTGATATGGAAATGAGTGCATTATATATTGTCTAGATTTTACTCGGCATCCTTTCCAACTTTTTTTGGAAGCAGGGGTGCGCATCGCAAAGCTTTCATCCAATTGTCTAGTCATCTAATATTCTTGTCCAGCACTTCCACTCTAATTCTCATCTAACACCCTCACTTATGTAGCTTTCAGTGAGCAAGTGTGCGCTTGATGGGTTTGAGGGAGGGCTTTTTGTTATCAACATTCTCCTAAGTGGTGCTACAAACATCTCCACTGCCTCCAATAATAGGAGATGCTGTTGAGGGAATTACTCAGGGAATGCACGGAGTTTTATTCCACCCACACAAATGTGCCCTTTAGCGCTTTCTGTGCACTGGGATGGACATATTTAAAAAAGCATTTCCTCAATGGCAAACAACATTCAGTGCTAATCCTTAAGAAGAGCACTCAAAACTCTGCTCTAAATAGTTAACAATAACAATGCACATGACAGAAAGGGAACAAAACAGGGTGTCAGACTTACAACTGTCTCCAATTTTTCTGCCAGAGCCTGGAATTCTGGGCTGTTGGTGTCCTCCAGGTTTTGGTCATAAGGTTGATTAACCAGCGTCATACGCCCGCTAAAAACCGGTACTGATTGACGGAGCTGCTTACTGAGGGCGGCATCTGAATCAGCATCTTTAACTTGGAAGAGAAGCAGATGAGAGTTAAGTGTTTGATCAACAAAATGGGATGAGATGGTTGCTTCTGATGAAAGGGGAAAGTTTTCAACAGGCCTTCAAGCACAAGCTGAGACTGTACAGTGCAATCTTATGCTGTGACGACAGTTTGCTTCTCAGGCCAATTAAAACAGTCAGTTAAATCAAGACGGTGTTTATCAAGACTTCAGAAGCCTTTTTATCAGGCTCCGTATGTGTAAATGACAAGAAAGCTGCGCCATGGTCTCTGTGACATTTTTCTCCTTTGCGTTATTAAAAAGAACGTCAGAGCTGTCAAACAGGCTAACACTAATGGGAAATTACAAAACCCAAACAAGCCACTCTTGCACTCACATTCAAAGAGCTGTGCTTTCACAGCAAGTGTAAATGATCTACTTCTCTGTTTATCATGCTCTAAAAGGTTTGGCAGTAAGCAATGTTAACAATGCAACTATCCATTTACATTCTGTCAAAGACAACTCTGATTTTCGGACAGATCGTCTGCACACAATGTCCAGCAATTGTCTTCATCTTGAATTTATCAAGCATTTCAAAGCACGCACGCCAAGCACCCACCCTGGACAGCATATTCAAAGAAAGCTTTTAATACTCACAGACAAAAAACCAAATGAGGAAAGCTGCGACGGCTGAAAGGATGAGAAGTGCCACAACAACACCAATCACGATGCCAGTCTTGCTCTTTGGTGGTGCCTTCTCTTTTTGGGTTAAAAAGTCGATCCGCTCATGTTTGCTGTGACCCTGATGCAGAAAGAGAACAAAAAACACAGTGAGCAAACAGAAAGGAAGCCACATTGTCAGTGCAGACAACATTTACACCGCGAGCTACAGAGAAATATTTAGTTTTTCCTAAACCTTCCTAAATAGTGACCAAAATTCACCGGTAAGAAGTGGGTCTTTAAAACAGACTGTAGAGAAGATGGGCATAGCCTCTGGGTCTGAAAAATGAAGCCAATGTATCCTAATGGCCAGCTAGTTCTCTCTGGTCAGCAGTATAGAAATCTATTAGAGAATTAGTGTACTGCTCATTTGATTGATACTTTAATAAAGGTTTTCCTAATTAGCTTATGGTCTTTATTGTTAGTTAGTTTCATAAAAACTACTTGTTGACATTATAAATAATGGTGCCATTTAGAGGATGATGTCATTTAGGGTGTGGCACTGTGTGTAGTGCCTATAGTGTTTAATGGTAGATTTTTGTCTGCACAAGTCAAATCTCTGTATGTAATGTACAGACTACCATGATCAATACATGTTTTTGACTTTTGCGTGGAGTGGTATTGTGGTGGGGCATGGCCTGCAGTGCCGTGCAGGGAAGGCGGACGCACCTGCACGGAACTGGGTCCTGCAGTATTGTTGTTGTCGTCCGTGTGTGCGGCTGGCAGCGAGAGAGAGCTGCAGCCAACTGTGTGTATACAGCAAATAAACGATGCTGCAAAGCATGAAGGTGCACCCAGGTCTGCTGTGGGTTTGTTATGGGTACAAATTATTTTTGCCTCTCGCTATTATCTTCTCCATCTATGGTTCAAACCTACCATTTCTATGAAATTTTGAAATGTAGATTCAAAGTGATTTTTATACTTTTAATTACAGAAACAACTTTGCAAACTCATTATTCCCACAACAGAAGTGAAAAGCACATCTGTGAGTTCTTCAAGCTTTACTTTTTAAACTTCACATGTTTCATTGGCTGTCATGAAGAAATGAGCTCCCTGTATACAAGGTAGAAAAAACTGTTTTATTCCAAGTAATATGTTGCTGCAATGCAGCAGTTACGTGTGTTGTGAAACACTTTGGACTACTTTCCAGGAGTGACAAATTCAGACAGGTGACTTGTTTTTACACAACACTGACAAAACCAGTTTAGTAACTGTGCCTTTTTTATTCACGCAGCAGCACACACGCTTACATTCAGAAA